>NC_045765.1:106557266-107807848 GCF_008692025.1 Phocoena sinus | reverse complement strand
ATCTCTTACCTCTTGTCAAAAGGCTGACATAGTTGAAAATCACACACAGGTCTGATCCTGCAAATTGGTAAACTGCATTACATGTGGAATTCACAGCCTTACCAGGTCTCCTACATATACAAGAGAACATTTGTTTCAAAATAGAAGGAGACTGAAATAGGAATGGTAACTGTTGGGAGAATTTAGACAACGTAAGGTATATTGAATCCCAAACTCCATTAAGTTTTTCTTGCTAGCAGAATCATCCTCTCTGAGATAAAATGATTCTTGCCTTGCTTGAAGGTCCTGTGATGACCTCATCAGAGACAGTTACCTTGCCCATTTTCCTCAATGCCTCTAGACAATTAGTGTCATATTCTAGCATATTCCAGGGAACCAATTGCAAAGTTAAATATGGGAGAATAAAATTGCAAGGTTTTGCTAATTTATGCAGCATAAGACCTGGGGAATATATTTGTGAATGGATTCTGGAGGTGCTAGCTCAGAGAGTGAGGTGTATAATTTTAGATCAGGCTGAATCTTTTGAGATAGGTTCTCTTACCAGATTTTGGATTAATTGTGGTGGTTTGAGCAGCTGGGAGTATTTCTAACAGTTTTCTCAGTTGGTTGCTTACAATCTGAAACTCAACAGTGACAGACACAAAATAAAATAGGCCAGAAATTTCTTGGTATACTATGGAGAAAAAAAAAATTTAAACTTAGAAAATTGGGATATAGGAATGGATTTATCATGTATAACCTGTTCTCCATCCTTATAACTATTTTCCTCTGTGAAGGACCAGAGGATACTCCTTTTGTCATAGCACTGAGAAACACATTGGGAACATGGTATCAGCATTTTTGAAAAGTGTTCCAGTAACTGTCCTCTGTAGTCTATGGGTGAAGGTAAGAGGTGCTATCCTTGAACTAAGGATTCCACTTAGTCTCATAGGGAATCTGGGATCCTGGAGTGGCCGGGGTCAAATAGCAGCAGAGCAGCCTTAAGGGGCTGAAGGGTGGAGTGTTAATCAGATTAGTTATGTTTATTAATGGTATTCTATGGTAGATTTGGCTAGACAGTCCATTGGAATACTTATTTATCTTAATAATAATAATAAATGATCTAGTTCTGGTGTAAAAAAGACCTTACTTGACCCATCATGGTGGACTCGGAGCTGAGACTGTTCATGACTTAAGAAGAGAGCCCTTGACTGAAGAAGAGACCTATTAAAAGAAGGTCTTTGGTCTTCGTATCTAATGTTGAATATTATCATGAACAATTGTATGTTTGTCCATCAGGTATCTGTCTTTTTGTATCACTTCTGGTATGTTCTGACTTTTAGGTAAAAAACTGACACTATTCCAATGGGTACTTTTATTATTAACCTAGTATATATGTGATTATTTTCCTATAATTGTTAGTGATGCAGGAGCACAGCCTAAGAGATGTCTGTCTTCCTGGGAGGTCTGGAAAAATATGGCAAAGAAAGTGATGTTTGACATGAGTAGCAGTTAACCAGACAGGGAACATGGAAAAGGACAGATATGGCAGAAGGAAACACATATGCAAAGATTGGACCTTATCATGTGCAGGGAACATGATAAATACATGTATATGGGTTGGCACATACAATGTATTTGGAGAGTGAAAGAGAGATGCAGCTGGAAATGGAGAGAGGAAACAGATCCCTGTGCTCAGGTAAAGACTTAGAATCATGACTTGAGTTAATGGAGAGACCATTGAGAGGATTTTGGAGGATTCAGAGGTTGGTTCAATAAGACATAGTGACCAGGTGGCAAGTCACAAATGACTGGTAGATAACTTATTTTGGGTGCTGGTGGAAGGTGATGCCGATCTCTGCAATCAGGGAGAAACAGGTGAGGGTGGGAGTGGGAAATGGGAGATTCCTGTAGGCAGGTCCTGTAGTAGAGGTCCAAGTAGGTGGTTGAATGTATGGATATGGGGTACAATGAAGAGGTCTGGACTAGAAATAAAAATTTGGAAATGTAGTAGCTGCTGTCAGAGTCCACCCTTGCACCTTACCATTTCAATGCATCTTGGCCCATCTCTCCTTCTTCAGTAACTGCCCTCAGAGGCTGCTCTGCCTGTGTTCATGGCAGGCTAGAAGTGCTGAGGAATTAATGTCCCCTGGGAGTAACCTTCATATAATGACTCTCAGGAGTTGTGTATAAATACCCCAGCTCATTTTCCCCTTGACTGGAATAACTAGAGTGTTTACACCATTTCCTGGAGCTCCTCAAAGACTATGCTCTTTTGCCCATTGGGGCATCTTTGCTTGATAATGTTCATTTTATTAACTCCCTTCTTTGCTCTGTCTTATTTCCTGCTCCCCTAATGATGTTTCCTGGCATCACCTCCAAAATAAACTGCTTGCATTCAAATCCTTGTCTTGGGATCTGCTTCTCAGGAAACCCAAACTAAGACAAGCAGTAGTGGTCATAGGGGGAAGGTTGAAAACAAGGTGGTAGTGGTGATGGAGAAATGAACGAGATCAGCCAAGGAGAAAGGGTAGTTTGACAATGGATCTCTGGGGAATGCCATTATTTACAGAGTAGGATGAGAAAGAGAACTCTGTAAAGGAGCTAGAGTAGGAGCAATCGGAGAAGAAAGAAGGCAAACCAAGAAAAGGACATTGTCTTAGAAATTAAAGGGAAAAAGGCTTTCAGGATGAGGGGAGTAGTCAGTTATGTCAAATTCTGGAGACAGATCAAGTAAGAAAAGAACGTAAGAAGTGTTTATTCCTTGGATTGATCAAAAGGAGGTCATTGATGAACATCAAACTTCATGGAAAAAGAGAGATTAGAGATACTCTGGGTATTTATTGCCCCAGTTTTCTCCTGGAGGGAATACCTTGGACTGGTTGTATCCCTTCTCTGAAGGGCACTGCCTCTTTTAACATGGCCTCCTACACATGACTCTCTCCTGGCTTTCAGTAATTTCTTATTCCCTTGTGTCTTTGAACTCAGAGGTGATAACAACGCCATTGATAGTAGCCCCAGGTTACTGCATTGTCCCTTACGGATCTGCTGTACCCTACTGGGACCTGCGTAATGGTTTCTTTGTAAATAAACCCTCCTTAAATTATCCTATTTTGAGGGTGCCTGCTTCCTGTTGGGAATCAGACTTATATAGAGGTTTAGAAAAATTAAAATTTATTTGTTGCAATTTTTTATAGCTAGCAGTTTTTCAGAAAGAATTTAAAACATTTTAGTAAGATAGAAGAAACTTGAGTTATGTTGTAGGGTAAGTTAGCAGTTCTGAGGTTGTGGTGGATTTTTTTTTTTTTTTTTTTTTTGCCTCCTGTGACATTTTGAACGATGATGTTCACATGTGTAATACTCTCCCATAAACGTGCCCATATGTTGTTACTCTGTGCACCAATTTTCAGGGCCCTATAGCCTGGTAGTCTCCTGAGATCCCTGCTGCATAAAGGTCCATGGGTAACAGAAATAGGTAGCTACAGGCTACAGACAATTCCCAGGTAACAAACTGAGGCTTTCTTACTTAAAAAAGCATATTGGAATGTGAGAGTGTGTTATTATAGGGCAGCCCTTGACTATTCTCTGATTTATGCAAATAGTATAAACAATCATTGCCAACAAGTTGTATGGGCATCCCATAAAGTTGATTGCCTCTATAGTTGGGAACCCCTGGACTGGAAGGAAGGATATAGAGTCCAGGGTGTAGAGAAAGGTTAAAAATATATACTCCAGAGAGGGGAGAAAATTGGTGGAACAAGGTCCTCTGTGTTATAGATTTTCTTCTGGGGATGGGGTGGGGAAGGTACTTGTGCTTCTTCAGTGGAGACACATAGAAGGAACAACCTTCCAGGGAGAATACTGAACAGTTGTCCCTTCTGTCTCTATCCCTGCTCGTGGTTTTCATGACCTCACCTTTAAGAGTTAGACGGTAATGAAATGAACAGATCCAGTTTTCCTGTAACTCTTTGGGACAATCTTATTTCAGATTCCTCTCTTTATGGTAGAACTTGCAATGTTTGCTATATGATACTTTCAGTTACTGAGATGAGATCAACAACATTTTATAAGGACCGAAAGAGCAAAACCTCTAGTTCCAAATAAATGGAATTTAAAATGTGGTTTGGACCTTCTGATATTTTATGAAGGAAAAATAGGACAAATGTTGGTAGTCAAATTTAGTTGTTCTAATGTTTATTATTTTGTAACACATGTAACCCTGATGGTGGCCACCTGGATGTCCCCAAACCCTCTGGAATCATCCTTTAGTTTACTCTCCTAATAGAGTGGCTTGAGTCTCCTTAATATGAGAAATAAGTCTGTTCCCCAAGATAGCTGGGAATTCAGCAGGAGGGTGGATTCGTGGCATGAGCAGCAGTGACTTGTATTCTTGTTGTTTCTTCTAGTTCTGATTTCTTGCCTCTTTTGATTTTCAGACACCCCCTCGGTAGCCTCACCTTCTCCCATTGCTCTCAGTTCCTGGAGCTGCTGTCTGACATTGACACGAGTGTCACAGACTTTTGCTGAAAGTTAGAGAATAATATATGGTGTAGCTCTTAAGGAAAAGAGCCTTTCTGCCTCTTCAGAATTCTTTCTTTTTAATCTACCTGGATTAAACTGCAGTCAGGTTTAAAATAACATCTCTTCATCTATTGACCCATCACTCTCTCTCTTTCCTTTATCCATCCATCTGGTACATATGTAAGATGAATGTGGTTTTACAATGTTAAAAAAACTTGAAAGATGTTTAAAAAGTCTATATGTTTAGGCTGTAAAAGATGCATACTAGCTCTTCAAAAGTTATCACAGAAAAGCTTAGGAAATATGAAACAAAGAAATTTTTGTGTTCTTAGTAAAATACTTAACTGTAGAATGCATATTATCACAGTTTTTAAGAAGCTAAATTTTATTTCCAACCCTATTACAGTGATAAAGTGTTCATTTTTATCCAGCAATGGCATTCTGAGCAAAGCTCATCTTTGGCCTTAAGAGTTTGTTATTACATTTATGTGAGGCATTGGATTTAGAAACCTACTCAGTAGTCTCAGTTCTTCTCCTTAAACAAGGCATACTCTTGTTCCTACTTCAATGAATCATTTCAGTGAGTCCTGAAAATCTCTTTATGTGTTACAAATTTTTCTGCTTTTTGGAGGATCCAAGGTCCAGGATATTATGCCTGTGGAGATTTGGATTAAATGCTCTAACCTTGATTAGTCTTTCCCCCCTTTCTGCAGCTCCTGTGCCCTCGATTCCATCCCTCTTCTTGTTGAGGATGTGCATGTTCCCAAGACTGAGCCTGATTTTCCATTACAGCCCCTTCTTACAGTGATGTTTTCCTTAATGCAGACTGAAATGAGTTCACTTCATGTTTAAATGCCTTGTGGTTAGAACTCAGGACTTGCCAGCCTCCTCCATTTGTTTGCAGTTTGCATCTATTTCACCCTGCAGCTGCAAAAGAGTTTTCTGATTTGGTTTCAGGGTGATCAATTCTGAACTGACCTCGAGTGCAGGAAAACCTCTGCAGGGACAGATGCAGATTTTGAAGCACTATTTAGAAGACCCTCTTTAGGAAAATGAATATAAAATTATAAATATAAATTAGGCATAAAGCTGATTATCTATTTAGAGAAAACAATAACAAAAATTTTAAGAGTTGACTGAGTTTGAAATAGTTTATTTTTACAACTTTTTCAAAAACCTACTTTCATGAGAATGTAATGCTAAGGACCCTTCTAGGGCCATGGAAGAGACCTGTATAAATTGTGTGTGTGTGTATGGGATTTTTACAGAGATTTGACATTATACACAACTGTGGATGCTGGTTAAATAGTCTCTCTGGGCCTGTTGTATTCATGTCACATGCTAAAGCTTGAAGTCTGCATAGCAAACAATTGGGAAGGGAAGATGGATGTAAAGTGGGGGAGAGCAAGGACAAGCTAGAATCCACGAAGAGGAGCCAGGATCATGAGAATGAACTGGGACCTGTGTCAGTCTTCACTGCCTTCATCTTTATAAAATAGTGCCCTTTTTTACAGAGCTAAATAAATGTCTCAGGAAGATGTTGAAGGAGGATCCCAGGAGAAGGTGGAGCAGCTGCAGGCCTGGGTGCTGCCCTGTGGCCAACAAGGTAAACCAGCAGATCAATGATAATGTGCTTGAGCTAAAAATGTACCTGACTCCACCTTTTGAAGGTTAAATATAATATGGCTGCTGCTTCACTTCCACCTTCTAAATCTCATGCAAATAGGTCTCTCAGATATGGTTCACCATAACCAGAAACATACAGAGAAGAGAATGCTAGGAAACATGGTTCAGCCTAGATATACTGATGTATTACAAAACCACCATAGTCTGCCCATTGTCACCTTGCCACCCATATACATCTCTGTAAACTATACTTATTTTAAAAATAAATACATTAACAAAGTCATACTTCTGCCTAACCTGATACAACTACCCTACATACAACTGAAAATATGCTAACCCTTTACCCCCTAAGTGGATACTAATTCCCTTTTGTGTTTTTGATCATGTTCATTCTTAAGTTATTCAAACTCCCCCTTTGTTATCCTGTAACTTAAATACTGAGATATAAGGTTAACAATTATCCAGATATCTTATGTTAGTTGCTCAGGAAATGGGAGTAGAAAAGAAAATAAAAGTATTTGTTTAGTGTATAGTATTTTGATATGATAAATTCATATCAAAATAAGGAAGAAATACAACTACCATACTTCTCATTTCTGCACTTAGTTACATGGTCTAGCTAGTATTTATAATTGCCTTCTTCTGCTGGTTGGAGTTCCTCTCCTGGTGAGGTAACCTAAACATTTATTCCTGAAGTTTCTGGACCATTAGTAGTCTTGCATGAATTGACTTGTTTTAGTTTTCCATTGACTTTAATCACATAACAAAGGAATGCTGAAAGGCTCTCCCAGGGTTTCCCTCTGCCCCCACTGTGCAGTAGCAATCCAATTTCCTCTTGATAGTGAGGATCAATCACCAGGATGATTTGAGCAATCCAGGAGTTCCATACTATTGGCATTTTGGGCTAGATAATTCTTTGTTGTAGTGGGCTGTTCTGTGCATTGTACGATGTTTAGCCACATCCTTGATGTCTAACCACCAGGTACTAGTTCACTCTCCTCCTGCAATTATAACAACAACAACAAAAAATGTCTCTAGACGTTACAAATGTCCTCTGGACAAAATTGCCCCCAGTAACCCTTTTCTTTTGCCAGTCGATTCATAGACATAAGGACCCCAAAGTGGCTATGTGAAAGTCTCAATTTCCGGTTAATGGAATCACTGTTTTGTCTCTTGCTGAAAGCATTGCTCTTTGGGGAACTACAGCCTCCAAATCAGCCGAGCCTAAAGTTGCAGGGATGGAAAGCAAACACTTTGTTAGTCAATCACTAGAGGTATTAGTGAGAGCTGCTATTCCTATTTCTATTCCTTGATTCCTAGATTCATGAATCCTGGTTATGGGAGAAACAGGACTGTACATCTGTTGTCAGGTTATATACTACCTCCTGGTCCATATTGCCATAGCTTTGAAAGGTACTGTCAACTATCTGGCACTATAACTGAGTGTTCAAAAAGCCATTCCATTGTTCTATCAAGTCAGCTACTTCAGGATGATGAGCATCATGGGAAGACCAGTGAATTCCATGGGGATGGGCCTATTGGTTGCACTTCATTTGCTGTGAAATGCTTGGCTGGAAGCAATGCTGTATTATACCATGATGGTGGATAAGGAATTCTGTAAGGCCACAGACAATGGCAGAAGCATTGTGGGCAGGGAAGAGAAATCCATGCCTATGGTAAGTGCTTATCCAGTGAGAACAAAGTGCAGCTCCTTTCATGACAGAAGTGGTAATGTAATCAGTCCACCATCAGGTATCTGGCTGATTGTCCCTAGGGAATGGTGACATTTTAGGGGCTCAGTTTTGGTCTCTGCTGCTGAAAGATTGAGTACTCAGCAGTGTTGTATTCAGATAAGCCTTGATGAGTAGAAGTCCATTTTACTAGGTTCATGCGTTACCTCTATCCCTGCCAATATGGCCATTATATTTGAGCCCATTTGACAATAACAGAAGTAGATGGAGAAAGAAGTTCACCGACAGTCCCAGAATATCTCATCCTATCCACTCAACTATTAAAATCCCTCTCTGTTGAGGTCACACTTTGGTGAGCATACACATGGGACACAAAACATTTTGCATTCTGTGCCCATTTAGAGATGTTTATCCAATACTTCTCCAGATCTTTATGTTACCAATTTTCCAATTGTGTTTCATCTAATTCCTTGACCACCCAGCCAAACCATTAACCATACCTCAAGAATTATTGTAGACCCATACCTCTGGTTATTTTTCCTACCAGGAAAAATGAACAGCCAGGTACATCATTCAAAGTTCTGTCTACAGGGAGGATTTCCCTTTACCACGGTTCATGAAGGCCATCCCAGCAAAGGGCTATAGTGCTATAGCCACCCACTTTCAGGTTCTGCCTGCACATATTAAGTAGAACCATCTGTAAACCAAGCCTGAGTTTTTTTCTTTTTCAGTTAACTGTTCACAGAGAACTCCCCACAAGGCCATAGGTGTGGGTTGAGAGAGAAGGCAGTTATCAAGAGTGGGGGTATGGGCATCTCGGCAACTTTCTCATGCAGCTGACTTGTGTCTTCAAGACCTTATTGAGCCTGCTTTCTATCTACCACTTTTACTTGATGATGGAATGCCGCAGCTGTACATGCCTAGCTTTATGGGCTTGGTGAGTTAGACTATCTACTTCATGATGGGCACTTCAGGTCACATGGTAACTTGGTGGCCCATGGTCAAGTAGAAAGCCAAAAGCTGTTTCTCAAAAGGAGAGTAGTTATTTGCACAGGATAGCGTGGTTCTGCTTCAAAATCCTAAGGGTTTTCATTGTGTTTCACTAAGAGCAGCCTGCCACAGGCTCCATACAACGTCCTTATCCATCACTGACACTTCAAGCTGACTCTTTATGCACAATCTCCCAGGATTTCAGCTTTTGTTTCTCATTACTCCTAATTATACTTACTTCTAGGGGAAGGATATATAATTCCTAAACTCTTGGTGTATGTGTTTGATATGGACCCTGGGGTGAACAGAATAATGCTCCTTCCACGAAGCTGTCCATGTCCGAACCCCTGGAATCTGTGAATGTGTTAGCTTTCGTGGCAAAAGGGACTTTGCAGATGTGATTAAGTTAAGGGTCTTGAGATGGGGAACTTACTCTCTTTTATCCAGGTGGACCCAATGTAACTGCCAAAATTCTTATAAGAAAAAGAGGGAGACAGGAGAGAGACAATCAGAAACCAAAGAATGCAAGTGGCCTTAAGAAGTGGAAAAGGTAAGGAAATAAATTCTCCTGTAGAGGCTCTAGAAGGAATACCACCCTGCTGTCACTTTGATTTTAGGACTTCTGACCTCCAGAACTATAAGATAATAAATATGAGTTTTAAGCCACTAAGTTTGTGGTGATTTGTCACAGTAGCAGTAGGAAATCTTGACATGAAACTGGACCCAAAAGGAAACGCCAAGTGTCTGGGTAGAGTCCTCTCCCTCCCTGTGCACTCCTCCTCCCCTTCCCAGTCTCCATCATTCTCCACAAGACTGGCTCCAGGAAAACTATTGAAGGACACAAAGTCATTGCAAGACTCTTCTTTCTACCCCTTCTGTACCCTGTGTCTTTATGTAAACCCCTGGCTACCTGAGGTTCCTGAGTTCTTCCTCTGTCCCATCAACTTTTTTTCATCAAGCCTTTTAAATTCTTCTTTTGCTCAGGATTTGAACTCTAATAGAAAAATGATAAATTGTTATTGAATCCATGACTTCTATTTTCAAATATATCTGAAACACATTTATATTTCTATAGTGTTTTCTTGCAGACTCTAAGTCACAGAAGGAGTTACTCTAACGATGAAAAATTTCAGTTTTGTGGCAAGCTAATTCTGGGAAATTTGGAGTCTTTCAAATTACTTCAGGTAAATGCCAGTCTACATGCAGGGCATTTTCTGACTGCTTATTGCTTATCCCCAAGTGTCCATTAATGTTTCCTGTTGTTGTGTCTGGAAAATCATAAAATTTTCAAAGGTTTTTGCTGTTCATGTACAAACTTGCATTTGGGATGTTATTTAGGATCCACAGCTCACTGAAGTTACTAAGTTATCTTGTCTAGTTTGTTTTGTTCTTAGGTTCTGTTAGATGTGATAGTAAGACATTTTCTGCTGCTCCGTCCTCTGTGTCACTCAAATCATTGTTGCTGGTCTCCTTGGTACTGGTAGCCTGGATGAGTAAAGTTTGTGTTAGTGGCTCTGGAAAGACTGTGAGTCCATGCAAGAATGGGAGAGGTGCTTAAGGAAGATGCACTCTTCCATCTTTGTAGCCAAGGAATGTCAATTGAAATAGCACACCAAAGAGATACTGTTTTTTATACTTTGATTTTCTTTTTTTATCTCAGCTTTATTGATATATAATTGACATATAGTATTTTGTAAGTTTAGAGTGTACAACCTATTGATTTGATACACTTACATATTGCAAAATGATTACCACCATAGTGTTAGCTAACACCTTTGTAGTGTAGCATAATTACCATATCTTTTTTGTGGTGAGATCATTGAAGATGCAATCACTTAGCAACTTTCAAGTATACAATACAGTATTATTAGTTATAATAAACATGTACATTAGATCCCCAGAACTTATTCATCTTATAACTGGAAGTTTATAGTTAAAGAGATACTTTTTTTTCATTTTGGTGCTGCCGTTTTATTTTTATTTTTTTAATATATTTATTTATTTATTTATTTATGGCTGCACTGGGTCTTTGTTGCTGCGTGTGGGCTTTCTCTAGTTGCAGTGAGCAGGGGCCACTCTTCGTTGTGATGCACGGGCTTATCATTGCCGTGGCTTCTCTTGTTGCAGAGTACAGGCTCTAGGCGCGTGGGCTTCAGTAGTTGTGGCATGCAGGCTCAGTAGTTGCGGCACACAGGCTTAGTTGCTCCATGTGGCATATTCCCGGACCAGGGCTCGAACCCATGTCCCCTGTATTGGCAGGCGGATTCTTAACCACTGTGCCACCACAGAAGTCCCTGAAGAGATACTTTTAAATTGCCATGGTCACAATGCACCATCTCCACCCTGGCAGAGTTTGCAGTGCTGTTCTTTGGATAGAGTCTTCTCTTAGACTATTAAAACCAGCTGTCTAAGGCTTTCCAGACTCTAGGCTTCAGGCTTGCAACCATCCCAGTCCACAGTTCGGCTTTGTGAGCCCACGCCCTGAATTTGGTCCTCTCTGTCCTATGACTCTGTATATGACAGGAGGAAGCCAGTAGGGAAATGGAAAATAGCTTTTCTTCTGGGGCCTTAGGGCAGAGATGGACTAAGCACCATTCCACATCTCTTTTGTTAATAGACCCTACCCTAGGCCTGGGAGGCCACCTGTGGTGGACTTTTTGCAAAATGGCCACTATTATTCCCTTCTCTTTATCTGCATCACTTGTGATGTAACTGTGCAGTTGCTTACCTTAAGAGGTGGAGTATATTTCCCCAGCATTTGAATCTGGGCTAGCCTGATGATTTATTTTGGAATGCAGCAGAAGTGTTGCTGGGTCGATTCTGAGCCTAAGGATCTACCTGTTCTCCTGGAACACTGTTCATCTGCCAAGTAAATAATCACGGGGGCAAAGCTTGCTAGAGGACGAGAGACCACCTGGAAGAGAGAGAAGCCATCTGAGCAGAGGTCACCCTAAACTAGCCAGTGCCAAGCTGTCCCAGCAGCTGACCACAGATGTCTAGTGAGCCTGGCTGAGACCTGAAGAACTGCCAAGCTGAAGTCAGCCTAATTGCCCACCTGCAGAATTATGGCTAAAATTTGGTTGTTTTCAGCCACTATGGCTTGGAGTGGTTTGTTATGCAGCCAAAGTTTATTGACTTGTCATCAAGGTTAGAAGCATTTCCAAATTACAAGTTACATGCACTGCTGAATTATCACACCTGCCACATAAGAGGAAAGAAAAGGCAAAGGGTGAACCATATATGGAAGAGAAGAGATATAAAAGGAGGAATATATAGGCAGGTTGCTATTACTCTCAGGTAGTTCTGATTATAATCCAGTTTCTTCTCCCACTAAATGGATCACTTTACAATTCAACTGGAATCTTTTCTTTACAGGACTCAGGAACTCCCCCACACTGGCTTAAGTAAAGGAAAATTAGTCTCAGGGGTATCTCATGGATCCCAAGTGTCTGGATCCCAGGACCCAGCTAGGTCTTCTTGAGTGACTGGCCCTAGAACTGGGATATAGTTTGGAACCAAGTGAGCTACTTTTTCTGCCTTGTTTTTTCCACCTCTTTCTCAAGATCTCTCATCACTTCTATATGTTTGCTTCACTTTTTCTCTCTTCACTTCTCTGCTTGCACATAGCTTCATTGTGCCCATTCCAAAATAGCAGGCTCAGACTCCAGTCCTCAGGACCTTCTAGCTCACCTTCCATAAATTCAAATTCTCATTCAGAGAGAATCCTATTTGGTCCACTGTGGGCCAGTCAGTTATGCTTGAGTGGTGGTTGGCAAGGCCAATAAAGATACCCTTTTTTTTTGCTTTAAAAAAATTTTTTTTTAATTATTTTTTTAAACATCTTTATTGGAGTATAATTGCTTTGCAATGGTGTGTTATTTTCTGCTTTATAACAAAGTGAACCAGCTATACATATACATATGTCCCCATATCTCCTCCCTCTTGCATCTCCCTCCCACCCGCCCTATCCCACCCCTCTAGATGGTCACAAAGCACTGAGCTGATCTCCCTGTGCTATGAGGCTGCTTCCCACTTTTTTGACATTGGGCAGGTATCTTTTGTAAGAACCAGAGGACTGCATTAATTTCTTAATCTCTACTACTGGCAGGAACTACACCTTACTTTCTGGAACTCCTTTTTTACCAAGTTACCAAATAGATTTTTACCTTTGCTTTCCAGTGGAGGATCAACTTCTGCGTCCTTCCATTGGAGGAATATGAATGACAATAATCAGCAATTTCCTTTCCTGATCAGGCTGGGGCAGGGCTTGGAAAGTCTTTTTTAGCCCTGAGTCCTGCCTCGTATGTCTTTATGATGCTCCTGGTGTCCCAAGACTCAAGACTTCCAGCCTCTCCTTCCTATGAAGCTAGCTTCCAGTGTCCTTAACATTCTACTCAGCATCTGGGTCTGCTTTCCTTTTTTTAAAAAATTGTGTTTTGTTTTGTTTTATTTTACAGTAGTCAAAATCTAGAAGCCTGCTGATCGAGGCACTCTCTAATAGCAATTTATAGTTATATGGATTTTATGAAATAGAAAATTTTTAAAAATAAATCTGGGTACTGACATATGGTTACCAGGTCTATATTTTGCCACAGAAAGCCATTATAAGCTCCCATATCCAATCATCATCATTTAATGTTAGATTGAAACCAAGGAAATTGCCATTTTTGTAGGTCAAAAGCAGTTGAATATTGGCAATTTCCTGTGGTTCAATGTAATATATTGAAGCATGTTTTAACTTGAGAACTGTAGGAAGGATATACTCTTATAATAAAGAACTGACCTTTACAGTGAGCTTATTTAACTTTATGAAAAATGCACTACACTTTCCTTAATTTTCTTATTTCATCATGAACCATGAACACTTTATAATGGTCTGGCACTAGTTTTTGATGTGTCCTTTTTTTAAACACAGGTCTGGGGAATCACATCTGTGTGATCCTCCCAGGATCACTCTCATTCCTAAGAATGCTTTTTTCCTAGCCTCTGAGGCAGGGTTCTGGCCTTCCCTTGATTCAAAGTCATTTTCAAAGAGCAGTCATCTTCTCTCTGAGGCCCTCTCAGACTGTTGTTGGGTGAATCCTTCACTTGCACCAAACTTGAGTATTTAGGGGACATGTTTTCAGCACTCAATTCATTGTCACATTCCCCCTCATGAAGAACATGGTTACATTTACGAAAGGAGCCTCAGTAACCTCCCATGGTTCCGCAGTGAAATATGCGAACCAGTTTTTCGATCAACCATGAGTTAAAGATCTTCCCTTTGGATTGTGTTTCTTGCACAACTTTTCTATCTCAGACAACTCCCCCATCACCCTCTATTTCCTACCCAAGGGATCTTCATCTCTTACAAGCAAGATCCAGACAGATTGTATGACAAACTGGCTTTGGTTATTAAAAACATCTTTTTAGCTCTTGGCACAATAAGCAAAACCACCCCTGATGAAAAGAAAGTCTCTCTCTACCATATGGTTCTTGAAAGAAGTACAATTTTCTGAATTTACTGTACATGTGAAAACAATAAACAATTTGCATTTCTTTCTTTTTGTAGTAACTCAAACTCTAACCTGAGGGTTTTTAAAGAATGGATTTTGTAATTTCAACATTGTACCACTTTCTGAAATATTACTGATTCTCAGCAAAGTAACTAAGCCTTAGCCAAATGTTTCAGTTTATCTCTCTTTTTTTTTGTGAATCTGTAAATGCGTCAGAAAAACGTTTACTGTAATGTTAGAATGTGCATGTGTTGGCATTAAAACTGTGGTTTTGTC
Source organism: Phocoena sinus (assembly GCF_008692025.1). Lineage (NCBI taxonomy): Eukaryota > Metazoa > Chordata > Mammalia > Artiodactyla > Phocoenidae > Phocoena > Phocoena sinus. The sequence goes on along the minus strand of NC_045765.1, from coordinate 107,793,270 downwards.
CCTACGGGGAATCAAATGGAAGCAAAATTACAGTTAATTCCTGGTATCTATGGTAATGGGGAACAGACAGAGTTTGTACCAGTAATATTTGAAAAATTTATTTTAGAAATTAGGTTGAACCTTGTCCTACATTAAACCTTTTGCCAGAGATCCACAAGTAGTCAAGTTGTTCTTTTCCCTCCTTCTCCTGGTTCACCAGACTCTGGGGTAGAGAAATGGCCAGCAGGAAAGAAGGGTAGAATCAAAAAACTTATTCACAAATCTCATGATCATTAGATTTTTCTCAGCATGTTGACTATAGCTCTTTTGTGGGAAAAGGAAACTATAGGAAAAGAGGATGACAGTCTTCCTGTTCCTTTAGTAAGGTGTCTTGTCTTTCCTTATGATTTAAGAGATAATCATACACTGAAACTCATGTTACCTCCTTTCCAAATTCAGTTTTCAGTTTGTAACTGAAAAAAAGAAGTAAAAGGATTTTAGAGAATTCTGAAGCCTCTTTGAAGCTATTCTCTCAGAAAGGGAAGGTTTGAAATACAGCTGAATGGGAAGGAAGAATGCTACCACAGAGCCTTCTACATCTGGCCAGTAGCCTGCAAGAGAAAAGATTTATTTTATCTGGTTCAGTCTCTGACTATTTGAGAGAAGGAGATGATATATAAACTCTTTATGGCCTCATGGCTCCCACAAGGGTTTTCAATAGACTGGAGGGGCAGAGTCTCACTTTTTCTGGATCTGGAGTGTTTCTTGAATGCAAAAGCTCATACACTTGTAGGGACAAGAGTGCATTGCATTTGTGGTGTCCAGATGTAATGCTCTAATGATGTAAACCACTAATTTGTGCTGGAACTATTATTGCTGGAACTATTATTGTTATCCGCTGAAGAAGACTTGGAAAATGACTTCCAGTTTTAAAAAGTCCTGGAGGACTTTCCTGGTGGCACAGTGGTTAAGAATCTGCCTGCCAATGCAGGGGACATGGGTTCCATCCCTGGTCCAGGAAGATCCCATATGCTGCGGAGCAACTAAGCCCATGTGCCACAACTACTGAGCCTGCGCTCTAGAGCCCATGAGCCACAACTACTGAAGCCTGCGTGCCACAACTACTGAAGGCTGTGCTCCGTAACAAGAGAAGCCACCCCAATGAGAAGCCTGCACACCACAACAAAGTGTAGCCCCTGCTTGCCGCAACTAGAGAAAGCCCATGTGCAGCAACAAAGACCCAATGCAGCCAAAAATAAATAAACTGATAAATAAATTAAAAGTCCTGGAGAATTTTGTAACTCACTGCTATTCATAGCGGTAATCCTTACACAACTCTGCGTGTATGATTACGGTATGGTAGGGATGGGGAAACCTTAATTAACTACACTAGAAACTCAAAATACAAATGAAATGATGGTTTTAAATAAGCCTGGATATCATAATTAGTCCCAGATGGTTCCTTTGTAGTTAGGAGAGTTCTCCCAAACAGCTACATTTCTTTGTTTGAATGTCAAAATAGAAACTGAATTAGACCCCTGCACTGTGTCCTCACACTCACAGCTTTTTGGGGGTTTTGCTGCATAAACTTTGGGAGATGTCCATTGAGACAAAGAGATTGTGTCCTCCATAATATATTCTTTAGAAGGCAGCAGATGTTCTCTGAACCAACTTTTACAATCTCAGAACCAAGGGTTTTTCTTTCCTACTGGTTTTCTGGTTTGGAAAATGGAAAACATTTTCTGTTTCTATGGTTCATCTGTTCAGTAGACTCACTGCCTTGGGGGAACAGGCCTCATAGGCCTCAGGGTATCAACTCCATTTGCTGTAGGAAACCAGATTTATCATCAGATAGGGAGCTCTGATTCCCATGAAGAATAGTCAGGCAGAGCAGGGAGAGGTGTCTTTAAGCAAATACTGTTTGCTACGGAAAACCAGGGAAAATCAAACCAAAGAAAACACACAGCTGATGCCAAAGAGGGTGTTGTCTTTAGTTATTTCCAAGAGACATCAGTTGTTCCTTGATATCTCTAATAGAAAACTTGTCAGAATAAGTAAATTTATTTCCAGTTCTGTCCTACTAACAAGTTTTGCCGATTAAATTAATTGGTTGCAGTCATCAGTAAGGAAAATGGAGACACACCCAGGCTTTTCCTATAAACGATTCCCCAAAATCTGCATTTATTTGTTTTTGGGATCCAAGGTTCCTTTAGAAAATCTTCAAAATATTTCCCTTTTAAGTGGATGGGTTAACACACTCACTCTGTTTCTTCCTCACTCAGAGAAGACTAAGTTAATGATTCGTTGCTTGTCCATCAGCTGGTATTTGATTCACAACAGGATGAAGTAGGCCTTATTTCTCATGATGTAAATGGTGGACTTCTCAAAGTCCATGTGACAGCAAGGAGTGGAGTAAGGCATTTTGTGTCTAGTCAGATTCATTTGTATTTAGAGTCAAAAAATGATATTTATTATGTAATATTTGGGTGAATAAACAATGGTATTTCCTCCCTCTCTCTAGATCAATATATTCATTTTACCTTTTTTTTTTTTTTTTTTTTTTTTTTGTGTACGCGGGCCTCTCACTGTTGTGGCCTCTCCCATTGCGGAGCACAGGCTCCGGACGCGCAGGCTCAGCGGCCATGGCTCACGGGCCCAGCCGCTCCGTGGCATGTGAGATCTTCCCGGACCGGGGCACGAACCCGTGTCCCCTGCATCGGCAGGCAGGCGGACTCTCAACCACTGCGCCACCAGGGAAGCCCAATATATTCATTTTATATGCTCTTTTATTTTTGATTAGTAATATAATAGAGTAACAGTGTAGTATTATATTACTAATATAATAAAAATGAATGCATTTTGTAATAAATGTAACACATAGGTGACCAGTGACTCATACTAAAATTAAGTTTTACTGTGGAATAAAGATTACTCATTATGTGTAACTACCAGCTTTTCAGGAGCAAACTGAGACTATTTCTCCGATCAGGTGAAACAAAACCATCCCCTAGTTTTGTATGAGATATCTAATGGAATAAGCAAAATATATTTCCCCTTTTGCAATAGGTGGATAATTGCTGAAATTCTCCACTTTCCTCTTTAGTGAGTATATCGATTTCTGCATTGAATTCAGTGCATTGAATAATTGAATACCGCAAGTTTGAAATAGAAATATGTATTTCACTTACTGATATAAAAACGCCTTGTTTTTAATCACCCCATTATTTGTACTTTTCCCAAAGGACATCTTGCTTTTATAGCTAATTTGAAACAAATGATCAATATGCAAACACTGACTAACCAGCAAAATTGTCATCAGCTTGGCATTCTCTTATCAATATCAAGGTGATATTGATTATGCATTCAGGAATTATCAAATGCTTGAGTATCATAATACCATCTAAATTATAGTGCATATGTTAAGTTAAATTATAGTACATCTTCTATTAATATTTATATAGTTTATTAATATATCACACATACTGTTGATTTTGGGCTTTGTGCCTATAAGCTCATATAGATTCATATAGCCCTATTATTATATTTAATACCTTCTTGATGGAGCTGATTTCCCAACTGTGGCATTTTTTTTTTTTAGATTAGGAGCACTGAAATTTTGGTATTAGAATTGTGAGAAACTGGGCAAGTCATTTAAATTAGTTTTATATTATTTAAGAATGAAAATAAGACTGCTGTAAGACAGTAAATATGAAGTGTCTGTTATTAATGCTATATAGCATTTGTCATCCTTAAAATAGATATTTGGAATAAGTGATCTCTCATTTATTCATCATTCATTTACTTACTTATTTGTTCATTAATTCAGTAAATAGATATTGAGCACCTACTCTGTGCCAGATACTCTGGTGGGTGCTGAGATATATTGATGAGAAAATTCAGATACAGACCTTACTTAGAGTTTAGTGGAATAATAGGTAACATTTATTGAACATCTAATCTCCAGTTACCTTCAGAATTCAGACATTCCACAAATCTAAGAACCATTCAATTATATTATAGAATCTTTAATCCTGGTGGAAGTCCGGGTGATAAAAGTGAGAGCCTGCCTATTCCTTGCTCACACCCTTAAACGTGGAGAGCAGAGGGCTTGGAAAGGTGACATGGTGGGAATGTGAGTGGAAGAGTAGGTAACTACCCTTGGGAAGCCCATGGTAGGGATGGCTTTATTTTTGTTGGAGGGTGAATGTAGCTCTATGTGTTTGTTGGGTACATGAAGGTGATGATTGTGTTCAGATTAAGGACAAGCAAAGTGCAAATCTTGTCTTTTAGTGATTGAAGGAATGTCCACACCAGCCTGGGAAATACACACTCTGGAAAAATACCTCTGAGGTCTTCTGTTTTGAGGTCTTTCCATTTCTTCTGTTGTCTAAAAAATTGTGTTTTCTCTGAGATCTTTATTGATTTTACTCCTCTATGGAATGAGGAGTAAAAGAGATGCCTTAAGGCCAATGAAATAAAGGAAATCACTTTTCTGAAAGGAATTTATGTGTTAACCCCTCTCTAGTCTCTTGAATTTCTTGGGCTTGCCACTAATGGATTGGAGATAATAATCTTGCCCATAGTTGTGTTTCTAAATGAACAACTCTCTGGATATGCTGAGTACTATTCTTTGTACAGTAGATTTGTTAGGGGACTGAAGAGAGTAACAGTAGATTATTTGACTAGATTTTAGTGCAGCATCTTTTTTAGGATTTGATGAAATATGACCTATGAAGCGAGTTATGGATGTGCTGGACAATATGGGTTTTTTGACCTATGGGTGAAGACAGACTGCGAGAATCAAGGGCTGAGACTATATAGATGTCTACCACATTCTGGAGAGACAGATGTCCTAGGCATTGAAGAGGTTGTGAGGTGCAGGCTTATTGAACATCTTTAGAAATATTTTGCTGAAAGAAGACAATAACACATAACTGACATTGGGTGAAGTGTATTAGGAGAGCCTTCCAATGCCAGTGAGCAGAGGCAGCCAGAAAAGTCTAAAGCTTGGTAGGTGATTTTTGGAAAGTGTAGCTCATTTGAGAAAGAGGGGATAGAGGTTAAAATTTGATGAACTGGACACAAAGCTGATGCTTATGTTGACACTGATGAATGGCAAACTCTATGTACTGGGAAAATGACTTTTAACCTGAACCTTGATTCTCAAGAAAAGCAGATGGACAGAGAGAAGTTCTAGAAATGAGCAATTCAGATGGGGAAGGTGAGAAATGTTTGAAAGAAACAAGCAAGTAGAAGAACTAAAGGTGATTATATGAGCATAAGGAACTCATTGTCTACCTCAGTCTATTTTATAATATTATAAAGAATTATTCCTGCCAGGAAGAATTATACTTCAAATAGGGTAAGTATGTTGAGAAGGAGAAAGAGCAATAACTTTTTTTTTTTTTTTTTTTTTTTTTTATGCGTTACGCGGGCCTCTCACTGTTGTGGCCTCTCCCGTTGCGGAGGACAGGCTCCGGACGCGCAGGCTCAGCGGCCATGGCTCACGGGCCCAGCCGCTCCGCGGCACGTGGGATCCTCCCAGACCGGGGCACGAACCCGCGTCCCCTGCATCGGCAGGCGGACTCTCAACCACTGCGCCACCAGGGAAGCCCGAGCAATAACTTTTAAAACTCAGAGTAAAGTTCCTTAAATAAGAGGGCTATTTTAGACCATATGAAAGGTAACACTGCCAGGGGTCAAGGAATCCAACATGTGTAGAGTACAGAGCTTTGCCCCTAACTATCTCAGGAGCAGTGGCCCCCCTGACCCCTCAGGTTGTACACTGAGTGACTTCTTCTTTTGGGGGTGTGTCCTGAACCTTGTATTCTGACTATTTCACCCTCTCAGATCTGCGACTATGAAGGGCCACATCAAGGCTGCCATTTCCACCATTGATGGTGTGATGCTACACAGAGTCTGAGATGAATTAGATGCAGGATTGAGCCCTGCCAGGTGACATGCGGGATGCATAATGAACATCTGCAGGAGTAAAGAAATAACCATGAAGGCTTTTTAATAAATTGGTTTGACAGAAAGTTCATATAAAACTTAGGCACTGAAAATAAATTTCAGAAGTGTTCAATTAATTTTGAATAACCATACAGGTATTCAATAAATATTTGAAATGAATCAGTTAGGAAGCAGTGTTTATTACATGTCTAGTGTGTTCCTAGAACTCTGATAGAACTGTAGGAAAATCTTTAAAAAGCTCCAAGGAGTTTATAATTATGTTGACGTTTAAAAATAGATGTACTAAATTCTTAAAATTTTTATTTAACAAACATTTATATATATAAAGAATATTATGTACTCAGGATTTTTCTAGGTGCTTTATAAATATTAACTCCTATACTCATCTAGATTAAAGGACCCTTTATTGAAGTGAATTTATGTAGGACTTTTATGTGTGAGTCTTTTGAGCAGAGGAATATGAGAGGTTAGATATGTACTGTGAATTTGTGAAAGCCTAGAAATGGACTCTGATCTATTATTTTTCATGTCCAGAGTGCACTCCATGTACATTTGTCAAGTAGGCAAAATTTGCCTACATGTTATTCTGCCTTCTGATGTCAACTGAGCCCTAAGGTTGTTTTTTGCTTCATAAAGTCTCTCTCTCTGGTTTCCTGATTGAGTTTATCTACCTGTGATGTCTAAGACACTGGAGTAGGCTGCACACTGTTGCCAGTGTTGGGTGCCAGGAATTATGGTAAGCTGTTTAGGGTGCTATGTGGGATGTGTTTTGGGAAGGTGTCCAGTGATTATTCTTGTGTCTGAAGTTTTTGTCTTTCAACAATGGAAGATGTAGTGAATTTAACCAGTTAACATGATGGTTTAGGCTCATGCTGACTGGAAGTACCCCTCACCTTTCATGAGAAAACTCCAAGCTACGGGTAAATTATGTTGAGGAATTGGGTTGCAGGAACTTCTCTTTACCCACAGGATGATTTAAAACGTTCAAACTGAAGTTACAATCCCCATGCTCCGTCCTCACCAGAGCAGACATTCCTCTAGTGGAGGCGCCAACCTGATCCCATCCAAATTCAGTGTCATTCCTAGAATAGCTAACAATCACTGCTAAACATTTCCCAAGTAATCCTAGCTAAGAATAGTGTCTTATTTCTAGAGCTCTGACACAAGGAACTCAACACCCTGTTGGACTCAGATAAGCCAAACTTTTTTTTTGAGAGCTTTGTCCAAGTGAGACTGAGAACGATGGAGCCTGAGAAAGACTCAGGTTGATGGAGTCTAGTAAGACTCTCTATGTCATCTGTGACATGGCATTGAGTGATGATATATGAGACTAAAAGTGCCTGTGGGTCTGCCTAAATGCTAAATCAACTACCTGTCAGTGCCTTGGGCACCAAAGAAACATTCATTAACTCTGCCCAACAATCAAATTAAAATTTCACTCTTACTATCTTGCAGTTCTTAAACACTAGTTGGTACATCTGATACCTTTCCTACTTGTTCTGCTACAGTTTGTTAGAAAGCTGAAGCTCTACCTTGCTTTATTAAGCCAGAAAGACATATTTCGTTTTTAAGAGGTTTGGGGGCTTATTATTAGTCCCCAAATTTACTATCACCTTGTAATTGATATGGTACTTGATCGTCCTGAGGATTTTGAGAGAGCAAGAATTATCATCCCGTTTTTATTAATAAGAAGTAGAGGCTCAGACAGGTACCTACTCATGGTTCATATTTAGCAAATGACATATATGAAACTAGATCCCAGGTCTTTGGACTTTTCTTGTGTGATATTCTCATTACTTTATCCCATCTCTGCTCACATGCCCTAGTGTCCAAGGCCTGGTCCCCCACCTGCTCCAGCTCTTGTATCTGCTTTAGTTTGGCAAGAAAAAAAGGCTTTGGGACTAGGAATAGGTCTGTGCCCACAGCACAATGTTTGAGGCAAATGCTCTAATTTTCTCCAGTACCAAAAAGGATCATTTCTATAATATTTATTGTATGATTTTTCTGTAACCCATAAGAAAATTACAATATCTTTTTGTCTGAAGCACAAATTATATTGATTCAGCATGGCTGCATTTGTTTAACATAGATGGTTTGCATACCTTGTGCTTTCTTCTTTGGCCTGAATTCTTCTTTCCAAGTTAGAATGTTTTTTCTTCTTTGGCATCCATTAAAAATCATCAGTAACATGGCCACCCTCCAGAAACACTTCTGTAATGCCAACCACAGGACTCAGTGTCTAAAAATAAGAATTGAAAATGAGATTTAAGTTAATGCTCAGAAAGAAATCTTTCCATGTGTCTTTATAAAAATTTGGTAAAACCTATACTAGGGAGGAGTGTGAAATACATGAAACCATTATTGCTACTTCCTACAAAAACTTTGGCTGAGTAATTAGTGAGAGCTTGTCCTTTTTTCTCTGGTTCTCTCCTATTAGCTGCGTTTCATTCTTTAACTTAAGGTTATGTAAATTCAGAGGAGATTCTTATTCTCATATCCAGAGCCCACAGCTGCACAGGCTTCCTGGGAAGAAGCATGACTCCTCACTAATGATTCCCAAGCTCTTGAAGTTTATATTTTCATTTGGCCATCATTTGTTTCTTCCTTTATGGAACTGATTAAACTCACCAAATGATGAAACATGAAATCAGATAGTTTTGGAATGGTGTGGGCAGTTTAAAATTTTTTAGAAATTTAGTGTGGAAACTGTAAAATTTACCAAAAAATAAAAATCAAAATTAATTAGCAGGGATTTCCCCACCTTTTCTTCCATCTAAAACTCCCTTCTCGTTTGTTCCATAAGAATAATTATATCCTAAAACAAATCATTCATATTTACTTTTTATATGCTTTATTTAGTTTTCCCCTATATTTTTCATCTTACTTCTGATTTTGAAGCACACAGTCTAATGATAAAGCTTTAAGTTCAGTCTGGTCACTTACAATTCCTCAAATGCTCCAAATCTGGTGTGTTACTAGCCCTTCCTTCCTCCCTTCCTTCCTTCACACAAACTATCGTAGAAATTCTTAGGGCAGACTGTTAGGTATTAGTAAGTGTTATGATTACCTTTTCTAGAAGATATGAAAATAAAAATCAGGCTGAATCCAAAGATGAGACAGTAAATCCATTTAATATGTAACGATTCCTGACTTTTTTCTTATTGCATTTTCACAGCTTTTATATGTGTTTGGAGAAGTGTTAGGGACATTAAATCTGGAGAATAACAGGACAATTCTGCAGCTGTTTTTTGCTCTTAGTAGTCTATAAACCTCATGGCACCGCATCTCATACCTTCACCCAGATTTCACTTTAGATTAAGATATTTAGTCACTCATCCAGGTTTGTAATGTGTCAGCCTTATTGTTACTTTCTAAGAAACCTTAGTTTGTTACTTTCTAAAGTTGACTGTTTTGTCTACTGTGGATTGATACAAACCTAAAACTTATTTTTTCCCAGAATAATTTTGTTCCCTATTGATTTTTTTGGACTCAGATATTTCTGGCAGACCTTCTCTTGTGTACATAAATTATGATGTCACAAAGTTATGGATTTTAAATTTATATGGCAGCCCTTAGGGCGTATCCATATTTTTTCAATAAGACAGTCTTTTGTCCCAGGCTGAACCTAGACTGATCAGCTTTCAAAATGTTTTCTCTTGAGTTTCTGGGGTCATGCTAGGACCCACTGAACCAAAAAAAGGACTAACAAGTCTATGGTTCATAGCCCATAGGGTTTTTTTTTTTCCATTTAATTTCATTCCAATTTACTTCATCTCATTTTTACCTCTAATATTATACTCCTACTGTTTTTCAGCTTTATTGAAGTATGATTGACAAGTAAAATTGTATATAAAGTACAGTGTGATGATTGTATATACATACATGTTGTGAAATGATTACCACAATCAAGTTAACATATCTATCTCCTCATATGATTACCTTTTTTTTTTTGGTGGCAAGAATACTTACAATCTATTCTTTTAGCAAATTTCAACTATACAATAATTATTAACTACAGTCACCATACTGTACACTAGGTCTCCAAACTTTTTCATGTTATAACTGAAGTTTTGTACCCTTTGGCAAACATCTCCCCATTTTTCCCATCCCCCAGCTACCATTCTTCTCTTTGCTTCTGTAAAAAGTTCTGTTCAGCTTTTTTAGATTCCACTTGTAAGTGACACCATGCCATAATTGTCTTCCTCTGGCTTATTTCAGTTTTCACAATGTCCTCTAGTTTATTCGTGATGTTGCAAATGGCAGGATTTCTTTCTTTTATTAAGGCTGAATAATATTTCATTAAATACATAGATTTTAGACATTTTATTTATCCATTTTTCTGTTGACACTTAGGCTGTTTTCATATCTCGACAGTTGTAAATAATGCTGACGTGAACATGGGAGTACAGCTATCTCTTTGATAGTTATATCCAGAAGTGGAATTGCTAGATCATATGGTAATATAGTTCTATTCTTAATTTTTTGAGGAAACTCCATACTATTTTCCGTAAAGGCAGTATGAATTTACATTCCCACCAACAGTGTAAAATGGTTCCCTTTCCCCACACTTAGCCAAAACTTATCTTTGGACTTTTTGAAAATAACCATCCTAACAGGTGTGGGGTGATATCTCACTGTGGTTTTGGCTTGTATTTCCCTAATACTTAGTGATGTTGAGCATCTTTTTATACACCTGTTGGCCATTTCTATGTCTTCTTTGGAAAAATATCTAGTCGGGTCCTTTGCCCATTTAAAAAATCTGATTAGTTGTTTTTCTGCTATTGAGTTATATGTGTGCCTTATATATTTTGAATATAACTTATCAGATATATGGTTTGCAAATATTTTCTCCCGTTACATAGATTTTCTTTTCATTTTGTTGTTTCTTTTGCTGTGCAGAAGCTTTTAATTTGATGTAGTCCCTCCTGTTTACTTTTGCTTTTGTTGTTTGTACTTTTGCTGTCAAATCCAAAAAATCACCAAGACCAATGTCAAGGAGCTTTCCTCCTATGCTTTCTTCTAGGAGTCATATGGCTTTAGGTCTTATGTTTAAATTTTTAATCCATTTTGAGTTGATTTTTGTGTATTTGTGTGTGGTGTAAGGTAAGATCCAATATCATTCTTTTGCAAGTGGCTATCCGGTTTTCCTGGAGAAAAGGAGATTAGTCCACCTGTGATATGTCCGATTGAGATGTGTCCACTTGCAGGCAGCATGTGTCCTGTGGGATGGTACACAATTGGGCCTCATGGATGATCTATCACATAGTCTGCACTCATTTGGTAAACTGAACATGTGACTTGTCAGGAACTTTTTTCTTCAGTGCTTTAGCATGTGCCTTGTAAGGGAAATTTAATCCATATGTGTCAAAGATTAATTTACACTTAAAATCATTAAAGCACTGTTCTGAGTTTTTGATGTCTAACAAGTCTTTTGACTTTTTCCAAGCAGTTCTAAGTGCTTTGTGGAGGGTAAACCTAATGCCCAGCACCAGAAAATTCAGGTTTTCTCCTTGAGTCTAAAATTCATACTTCCATCTTACAGAAAAGTTCCTTAGTTTCCTAAGTTAGGAAATAAGTTCCTACCTGCTTCCATTTCTAAGTGACTCAGAGCAACAGAGCTCTGGAAGGGCAAAATATGATATAGCGTGATTTACACATCTGGCCCCTATCTGGGCCTGTTTTCTAACTTGGCAGGAAGTACAGGATGTATTTTACTTTCATCTACCTCTGCTTCATTGCATACATTGTGCAACACAAACACCAGATGATTCTGAATTCATTTGGTCTATGGAAACAGAAAGGAAGAAGCCCTTTTTCATTGCAAGGATTTGGGACAAACATATTAAAGAGCGTGAATACTCAGAGAAGTATTATGTTTTCATTCTTTCCAAGACTAAAGCTACTCTGGTGGATCTGTGTTTTGCCAACAGTCTTAAGTTCCTCACCTTACTAATAACTTCAGTTATCTTGGTTAGGTTAGGGCTGATCCTAGGATGACGTGGCCATGCAGGGAAGGCTGCTGCAATAAGGCACCTCTTTCAGTATCTCTTCCTTCTTTTTCCCCTTTTGGCATTTTTCTTTCTTTTTTTTTTTTTTTTTTCTTGCGGTACGTGGGCCTCTCACTGTCGTGGCCTCTCCCCCTGCGGAGCACAGGCTTTGGACGTGCAGGCTTAGCGGCCATGGCTCACGGGCCCAGCTGCTCCGCTGCACGTGGGATCCTCCCGGACCGGGGCACGAACCCGTGTCCCCTGCATCGGCAGGCGGACTCTCAACCACTGCGCCACCAGGAAAGCCTGGCACTTTTCTTTAACTCTTTCCCTCACTCATCTCTCCTTGGAGACTGTCCCAGGTCCTTCCAGTCATCTAGGAAAACATAGATAAGTTAAGTCCTATGAAGTTGTTTCTGAGAATATGCTACTCTCCTAGGACTGGTGACAAATTGAGGCAGGGATTATGTGCCTTTCATTTCTGTGTTCCTGGTGTCTTGGACAGCGTCTGGCATACGATTGGTACTTAAGTCATGTTTGCTGAATAAATATAGTATCTTTGTACATGAGACAGTCAAGCGAAATTCAAGACTGAGCACCTGACCATGAAATTTCAGTTGTTGACCTAATCTCAATAAACATCCTTGTCTTTCTGTATCTTGCCTAGTGGCTTCACCCATTCAAACCTTAAATACACAGCAGAAAATATACCAACTAATGACAGCCCATGGGGCAGTGTTTCTGAGTAGAAGTCTTTCCCCTATCCTTCAATCGCCCCTGGAAGTGTAGGAAGTGTCCTACCCTCAGGACAGAGTGAGGCTGACCCTTCTCAGCCAATTGGCTTGCCCTTGCATGCAGTGTGCACTTGCTTTCTGGGAGATTCTGGTCTCTTCTCTGTGAGTTGAAGTTTTCACCTCTATAGTGGGAGGGTTAGGCTACTTCAGTCATTCCATACCTTTCATTTTAAAAAATTAAAAAAAATTTATTGCATAGTTAATGTACAATATTATACAACTTACAGGTGTACAATGTTATGATTCACAATTTTTGAAGGTTATACTCCATTCATAGTTATTATAAAATATTGGCTATATTCCCTGTGTTGTATAATATATCCTTGTAGCTTATTTTATACATAATAGTTTGTACCTCTTAATCCCCTACCCATCTCTTGCCCCTCTCCCCCCTTTCCTATCCCTACTGGTAACCACTAGTTTGTTCTCTGTATCTGTGAGTCTGCTTCTTTTTTGTTATATTCACTAGTTTGTTGTACTTTCTTAGATTCCACATATAAGTGATATCATACAGTATTTGTCTTTCTCCGTCTGACTTATTTCACTTCACGTAATACCTTCCAAGTCCATCCATGTAGTTACAAATGGCAAACTTTCATTCTTTTTTACGACTGAGTAATATTCCATTATATGTATGTACTGCATCTTCTTTATCCATTCATCTGTTGATGGACACTTTGGTTGCTTCCTTATCTTAGCAATGATAAATAATGCTGCTATGAGCACTGGGGTGCACGTGTCTTTTTGAATTAGTGTTTTTGTTTTTTTCAGATATATACCCAGGAGTGGGATTCCTGGGTCATATGGTAGTTCTAAGTTTAGTGTTTTTGAGAAACCTCCATACTGTTTTCCATAGTGTCTGCACTGATTTACATTCCTATCACCAGTGTATGAGGGTTCCCTTTTCTCTACATCCTTGCCAATGTTTGCTGTATTCTTGTTGATGATAGCCATTCTGACAGGTATAGGGTGATATCTCACTGTGGTTTTGATTTGCATTTCCCTGATGATTAGCGATGTTGAGCATCTTTTCATGTGCCTACCTTTCATTTTGTATGGCAATTTTTCTGAGCATAGTTAGGCTTTAGAAAGGATTCGGCCTCAGGTTATTTGGGAGAGGGACATGGCCAGTCTATTTCTGGCTATCCCTACTGGTCTTCCTACTACTATTTTGAGAACTCATGTAAGCCAATTCACCCAATGACAGTGTCAACTTATTTTGGTGATTATTGGTAGCCTCCAACAGTTGGAAGTAAGTGGTAACTGGAAAGCTCCTTCCCTATACCCCTAGCCACCAGGTGTTAGGAATCAGTGAAAGCAAGTCTCAGGCAGAATTCTACTGTAATCCAACATTTACTAGCAGGCAGTCGTGCAATTGGCTTCATGAGGTTTTTGTCCTTTTAGGCACTTGGGCTGAACACGTTGCATGAACATTCACTTTAAGGCAGTAGAACAATATTCTTGGAAGGGAAAAGTCCTTTTAGTTTAACAGGCAACATGGAGGACTGGACCACACCTAGGGTCTCACACTGAAGGTGAATGTGGCAAATTTTTATACTTTGTTCATGCAAAGGTTGGGGTGCCTGAATAAAATTTTCATTTGACTGCAGATCTAGAATAATTCTTATTTCACCTATGAAAATTTATCTAATATCTTTATTTAAATTAATCTTCTGGTGCAGATTTGGAAAGCCATATGGAAAGCTGCTTGCAATAGACTCCTCGGAGAATGACCGATTGATTAGGGTCTTTTAAATTCTAACTAATCGCCCCTGGGGAGTTACATTAGTTAAGGTTCACTTACAGATTCCCTGTTTGAGGGCAAGTATTTTAGAATAAATTAGACACTGTATCACAGCATTGAGAATTGATAGTCTTTACGATCCTATCAATAAAGATGAGATTAGGCTCCTTCTAAATATATGTACACAAAAGACTAAAATGTCAAACTAAAACAGTTTTGAGCCCAGGTTAGAAAGTTTTGCATGGCTCTTTTACCGTAACATCAAATGATATTCAAAATGATCTCAGGCATCTGTTGTTTTTAATGTGCTTATTTTAAATGAAAAATTGAAGTAATGCTTTTTAAAATGAAATTGTTTATGTAATCAATTTATTATTCACTACACAGTCTACATAGGTACTTTTTTAGAGTCTTGACATATTTTTGAATAAGTCATTTTGATAGTTTTAAAAATTATATAATATGGCACCTTTGTGAAATCATGTATTTGTATAAGGGAATGCATTTTAGTCACAGCAGGGAAATTTCATCTGACTCATTCAAGCGTGACTCTTACATTTGTTAGGAATATGGTCATTGTATTCTCATAGTAAAAGATTTTTTTTATTTTGTCATTATATAATTGCAGTTTTAGATACAGAATTAATTTCTGTCATATCTTGCCAAAATAATTGGCCCCATTTCCAAGCAATCCACATTATTTATTCATACTCTGAGCATTTTTTCTAATATAGAAAGGTTTACCCTTTATCATCCATTCATAAATCCAGACCTCAAAACCCATCACTGTATATACATGATGGTTAAATATGGCCGTGGGATGTCTTGCTTCATTCAGTCTATAACTCTCTCTGAGTGCCTACTATGTGCCGGGCACTGTGCTGAGCACAGGATTGGATGTGTGTGTGCAGCAATAAGCCAACAGTTGTGTCCCTAGCCTCTTGGAGCTACAGCCATGTACCAAAGGGGAGATGTGTGTCGGATTAATTGGCCAGATAACAATCTTGTGTCTTCCCACTCTGAGTTTCATTGTGAGGTCAGCAGTTTTCTTGCTGATTTTGTTTCAGGGTATGTGTGTGTGTGAGGGGTACCAGAGAAAAGTAAAATATGACAGCAATTAATTAATTCTGTATGTAAAACACTATCATTCTCAAAGTTTTAATTGCTACTCATATGCTGATAACTCTAAAATATTAATCTATAGTTCTGATTTTCCATACTTGTATGCACATACTTGTGTGCACAGTGGAGAGGTGAGGGCATTCTGAACCTCTGAATGCCACAGCTACTCTCCTTTCTCTGACAAACTCGGTAGTTTTACTCCCAGGAGTTTTCTTAGTGCTTGGCAACAGGAACCCAGAGGAGCCTCAGATGAACAGCAAGGATGTTTGGGGCTGTGGTGGTCAAAGAGGCATCCCCAAGAAAAAATTTGCTTGTGATCTTTGTTAGAAGACATTTAAAAGTCTCTTCCTATGCAGAGCGATAAGGCCCTTGTGGAGAGCCAGATTCCCTCTCAAACTCACACTCTTATTTCCTGGGGAAGAGGTCACGTCGGCTTTTGTGACTTGATTTGAAACCACTGAAATTGAATGTGCCAACAGACAGAAGAGCTCTGTGCAGGGCTGTCGGCACAACAAGGGTGACAGTGTGAACCCTCACGGCACACCACGCCAGGGCCTGGCCAGAGACGACAGAGGGTGATTCATGCCCATCTGGGGCCGCTCCGCTCTGTGAACTTTGGCAGGAAGTGTATGACTGAGGGCTTTTGTAGCTCAGGGGCTGGAGGATGAAACATGAACCATTTCTGTTTCCCTGCCTTGTTCTCATCTAAGCCCAGGAAGTGGAATGGGCTGAGGGCTGAGGAGACAGTGGCGCAAGCTGTTTCTGGAAGGCTCATGCTGGCTTCCCACAGGACCATGGGACATTTTCTGCTGACCCCTGTCAGGCTGACCCTAACCCGCTCAGTGTCGGGAATGTCAGACCTCCTTTCAAAATCAGAGCAACTCGTCAGACACGAATGACCACAGGCCGAATTGGCCTCTCCCCAAGGATTCAACCTTGGTTGTTTGGGGTATTGAATTTGGTGGTTTCTGAAAAGTGCTCGTGGAGCTGCAGAGGATGCCGGGGGGTATCTATCCCAGCTACATGCTGAGCATTGAATCCTGTAGCCTGTGTGCTGGCCTGGTTCCCAAGCAAATGAAGGAGTATTATTAATAATAGGTTGTGTCTAAGAATTGCTGGAGAGAGGGAGCCACGCACTAGTCTTCTCGCCTTTGCTTTGAGTTCCATATTTGTTCAGTTGCACAAATCTACCCCCTCCCCAAATCTGATTAGAGGGCCCAAGAGAGCCTTTGTTTCTTTACAATTACACAACTTTTTAAACTTGAGCATAGAGCTGCTGAGCCCTCATTCACAGAACTCCAACTCTGTGTCCGGAGGCCATTCATAAGGTAACTGTTCCCAAATGCTCAGTTGGCCTATAGCAGGAGGATCCCAGGTTTGAGGTTGGGTACACTGGTCATCCTGCTGCCCTCCCCTACCCCCAAGGAAGGACACAGGCTGATAGCCCCCTCCTTGGTTTGGTGCCAGGTAAGCCCTTGAGACCTGTGGATGGAGTGATGGGGGAGACTCACACCCTCATCTTTGCCCTCTTCCGCAGCGTGGGACTCTACTGAGGCTACTGCATGGTGTGCATTTCTGTAGATGTATCTTTGGCTCTCAAGATGCAGAGTGTTGGCTGGTCCAGTGCTGGGGGCTGCCAACAGGGGTGTCATGTGCTCTGCGTGTGTTTTTGTGTGATTTTAACATTTCCATCTGGAGTTTTCCTGCTCACTGCAATAAGACCTCTCTTCGGTGTACGTTTAGCTCTCTTCTATCTGTCTTGGTGAGGAAGAGAGATGGTTTTAAAGTAAGAAGGGTAGATGTTCTCTCACTTTCTCCCTCACCATCAACATTCCTTTTGCCCTGTTTTTTTCTGGCAGGAGCCAGCTCTGCTCTGGGCAGTCCAACCCTGTAAACTGGGCACACCCAGGATCTACATGAGATCTCAGCCCTGGGCCACCTGAGAAGAGCATCCCTCAGGGGAGCAATGTGATCTCCCACCCAGTGGCAGAGTAGGGTGTGGTCTCTCTGAAGGGCAGAGAATAAATACCTTCACCAAAAAGGGGTCTGAGCCCTGCCTCCTTCATGGCATCTCGGGCTAAATTCCTGAATGATGCAATGAGTGAATTACAGGGGAAAAAGAGACAGACATGAGCTTGATTTTTCTGTAGTCCCATGGGCCTGCCCTTTGTCCCCCAGACAGTGTGGCTAAGATGAGATGTGGAGCTGAAGGGCAGGCCCTCCTTGGACCTGTGTATGTGTTCATTTTGTAGTCATGCCTTGTAGCCATGAATTCTAACCACTGGTCCATGCTCTGCTTCTGACATAATCTACTTGCCCAGGCTGATAGTAGCTTCTCTCATTTAAGGATATTTCTTCTTATGGGTAATCATTTTCTAGTTAATCATTTTCTTTTAATTTTTTGATTAAAGGAGACCTGTAGAAATGAACTTTTGTCAGAGATGATCTCTTCAGGCCTAAGTCTAAACTGTTGATCTTCTCAGAGAATGAGGGCTGGTTCTTGAATTTCAGACACTTTGGCATTTACTGGGGAAACTAGGAGAATGGAGGGAGTGAACATCAAAGCACTGTATTGAATATAATGGTGGGCAGGCTTGCCAAAGCCTGGAAATGATTTTCTTCTCCTAGCACTAAGACAATCGGTCCAATTTGCCAATTGTTGAATGACCAATTTGCTGAATTTACCGAATTTACTAATTCACCAAATTACTTTTACGCATTTATAAAGACTTGAGCAATTGGTGTGGGCTGGGTTGGCAGGGCCTGAAAAGGCTCTGGGGAGTCAGAAACAATGGTCTCTGCAAAACAGCCCTGTAGGCAGGCAGGGCACAGGGGACTCCAGGGGGCGCCACTGACCAGATGGCCATGTGCACTGGGTAAATGGGTTGGGAGTTAGATGAGGATTCACTGCTGAAATACAAAGCATTTGTGACAAATGCTCAGTTGTTTTTAAACCAATTCTTACTTTTTTACCATTCTTGTTTTTGAAAGTTGGCTCACCAGGGTGGACTCTTCACTGGCTACTTTGCCTTACACATTCTCATCCTCCTACCATGTGTCATTGGTTTGGCTCTGCATCTCTCCTCTTTTCCCCTCTCAGTCTGGAGCGATACCAAGTCCCTCTCATTTTCTCCTGTGGAGCTCTAGCAGGACAGTTTAGCTATCTCCTTTATTGCTTTTGTTCCTATGACCCTTGTACCTTCAGGGTCCCTCTTCTACCACAACAGGCTGCCCAAAAGAAAAACAGTTTCTTCCCTAAACGCAATCATAGTGCCAAATCTTCAGCTAATTAAAATATTTTTCCTACACATAAGTATGCTCTTATGATTTTGGAAAATAGAAGGAAAATAAAACTAAAATTTTTGCAAATTCAGTGTGATAACCTTCATATATTAGGCACTCAATAAATATTTTAGGAATTAACAAATAGTTGGTTTTTGTAATGAAATAATATAATAGTTCCCTACTCTCTCTCCTCTGAAGTTGTAGGTTTGGAAGGGTGCCAGGAGATGGACTTTCAGAGCAGACTGCCTCACTTGGTTTCACCCTAGATCTTAGGTGAAAAAGAGGAAACTGAGCTCAGCAGATGGAGTCAGATTAGGGGCTAGACACAGAAGCTCTTGCTAGGAAATAAGAATTTTGTCCAGAGTCTCTGCTGACTTCTCAGAATCCTCAAGTGTGGCATCTGGGGCTGGGTGGTCATGGGCTATAGGGTCTTTGGACGAAAGGTGAGAACACAAGACAGCAGGTCTTATATTGCACAATTAAAATGCATATATATAAAGGGGATTTGAAGGAATGACTTAAGTTTTAAGAACAAAGGCAAAATGCCCCAGGGGAGAAGGTACCTAAGTGAAGAAGGGATCTAGATCAGTGCCTCTGGTCAGTGGGAATCAGGTCTTGGTGGGATTAACTTCTAGACTGGTAGTATATGCATTGTGTATAAAATCTTAGTCTGCTTGGGCTGCTATAACAAAATAACATAGATTGGCTTAAATCACAGAAATTCTGGAGGCTGGAAGTCTGAGATCAAGGTGCCAACATAGCCAGTTTCTGGTGAAAATTCTTTTCCTGACTTGCAGACAGTCATCTTCTTGCTGTGTCCTCACATGGAGTGGGGAGAGAATACCAGCTCTCTGGGGTCTCTTCTTATAAGGGCACTAATCCCATCATGAGTGCCCCGCCATTATGACTTCATCTAAACCTGATTACCTCTCAAATACAAAATCTTCAAAGGCTGTCATATTGGAGGTTAGGTCTTCAACATATGAAGTTTGGGGAGACATGTTTTAGCCCATAGCATTCTGCCTCTGGTCCACCAAAATGTATGTCATTCTAGCATACAAAATACATTCGGTTCATCCCAGCA
Source organism: Phocoena sinus (assembly GCF_008692025.1). Taxonomy (NCBI): domain Eukaryota; kingdom Metazoa; phylum Chordata; class Mammalia; order Artiodactyla; family Phocoenidae; genus Phocoena; species Phocoena sinus. The sequence goes on along the minus strand of NC_045765.1, from coordinate 107,773,302 downwards.
GCTCCAAAAGTCTTAACTCGTTCCAGCATCAATTCTGAAATCTAAAATCCAAAGTCTCATCTAAATATCATCTAAATCAGACATTGGTGAGACCTGAGGTATGATTCATTCCTGTGGCAAAATTCCTCTCCAGCGGTGAACCAGACAAAATACAATTCCTTCCAAAATGCAGTGGTAGGTCAGGCATAGAATAGGCACTCCTGTTCCAAAAGGGAGAAATTGGAAAGAAGAAAGCGGTGATGGGTCCCAAGCATGTCCAAAACCTAGCAAGGCAAATTCCATTAGCTCTTAATACTTGAGAATACTCCTCTTTGGCTTGATGTCCTGCTTCCAGGCCCACTGTGGTGGCAGTGTCACCCCAGGGTTCTAGGCAGGGGTCTCACCTGCTAGGCCAGGGTCCCAGCCCATGACTGTCATGCTGGGGTCCTGCCCCCAAGGCTTTGGGAGGCCCCACCCCTAAGGCTTCAGGTTTAGGCCATCTGGCCTGTGAAACTGAAGCCGGGGCTCTGATGATCTCTGGGGGTCATTTCCTGCTCTTCTTGATGAATAGCACAGTTAAATAGCTCTATCTTCCAGTCCTGTCAAGTGCAAGAAGTTCAATGGCCTTCCTTCACTTCATCCTGTCTCCATGCCCTTCAGTTCAAGCTGACGGTATTTCTGCTCATAAAATCTCATAAGCTCTTTGTTGATAATCTAGCTACATACTTGGTATTTTCTAAAGAACATTCTTTCTCATTTTTTGTAATATGAATCGGCTGAGAATTTTCTAAATCTCAACGTCTAGTTCCATTTTGCTTAACAATTCCTTCTTCATCTCTCTCCTTTCGCATTTTACTATCAGCAGTCAGGAGGAGCCATGCTGCTCCTTCAACAGTTTGCTTAGAAATCTGCTCACTTAAACATCCAAGCTCATTGCTTGCAAGTTCTATCTTCCACAAAACACTAGAACACAGTTCACCAAGGTCTTTACCACTTTATAACAAGGGTTGCCTTTCCTCTACTTTACAGTAACATGTTCCTCGTTTCTGTCTGAGACCTCACCAGAATCATCTTTAACATCCATATTTCTAGTTTGCATCTCAAAACTTATCCAGCCTCTACCTATTTCCAAGTTCCAAAGCCACTTCCACATGTTTAGGTATTTGTTACAGTAGCACCACACTTCTCAATACCAAAATGTGTCTTAGTCTGCTTGTGCTGCTGCAATGAAATACCATAGACTGGGTGGATTAAATAACAGAACTTCTTTTCTCACAGTTCTGGAGGCAGGAAATCCAAGATCAGGGTGTCAGCACAATTTGTTTCTGGCGAGAACTGTCTTCCTGAGTTGTGGACAACTGCCTTCTTGTTGTGTGTTCACTTTGTGGGAAGAGAGAGAAAGAGAGAGAGGGAAACTCTCTGATATCTCTTCATGTAAGGACACTAATCCCATCATGAGTGCCCCACCCTCATGACCTCATCTATACCTCATTATCTCACAAAAGCTCCATCTCTGAATAGCATCATATTGGGGACCAGGGCTTCAACATTTGAATTTGGGAGGAACAAAATTCAGTCCACAGCACTGATTGAGAAACTAGCTTGCTTTTACACAAAGACCATGGTCCTAGGTTTTGATATCCATGATAAAGATATTGTCAAGTGTTGTTCAGTTGTCTCTGCTATTTCTAAACTGGGTCGAGCTAAGAAAGCAAACCAAAGCAAAAGTCTACCTGCTTCTCTTTTCCCCTCCTCTTAACCCTTTGATTAAAAAGCTCTCTGACACCATAAATGTCTGAGACATGACTCCCCATTAATCAACCATTTATAACTATGAATATGTTTATTTTTTGGACCAAACATGATAGATTTTCTGGGAAATCCTATGCTTCTATGAATGAGAGGAGACTGCCCAAAGATGAGTCCAGATTAAGTAGGTCCTTCTGGGCCTGTTTCTTCTATCACTGGCTTGACCTATTCAAATCCAGACCACTCAGAATTGAGAAGGGCTTCATCTGATGTGGTGATTTTTAAAAATGAACTAGAGGAACGTGTTTATGATCTTGGACTAGAACTTCAAGGCAAAGCAAGAGCTCCGTAAGATTTATAGATGATGTGTTTGCAGCCCACACACCATTCCTATTGAGGTGATCCACCTCTTTCTATTACTGAGATATGATTAGTTCAAAGCCAAGAGGAATTACAATCTAATTCTAGAGAAATGTCCTTCTAGTACATATTGGTCAGTATATATTTTAATATATGATATATATATATAATTTTAGTAGTTAGATAAGAAAATTTGGAAGAGTAAAACAAAATTTAGGTATAAAAAGTATACCAAATAAAGCATCAGGTTAAAATAGATACTTATATTTCTTTCACCACAAATCTATAGAGATTATTTTTATTTGTTGGGAAGGATCATCTCTGAAAGAAAACTTAGCTGTTTCTTTTTTTTTTTGAACATTTAAAAAAAATTTTATTTTATTTTTTGGCTGTGCTGGGTCTTCGTTGCTGCACACGGGCTTTCTCTAGTTGCGGTGAGCGGAGGCTACTCTTCGTTGCGGTGCGCAGGCTTCTCATTGCGGTGGCTTTTCTTGTTGCAGAGCATGTGCTCTAGGCACACGGGCTTCAGTAGTGGCGCCTGGGCTCAGTAATTGTGGCTTGTGGGCTCTAGAGAGCAGGCTCAGTAGTTGTGGCGTCCGGGCTTAGTTGCTCCGCAGCACGTGGGATCTTCCCGGACCAGGGCTCGAACCCATGTCCCCTGCATTGGCAGGTGGATGCTTAACCCACTGTGCCACCAGGAAAGCCCAGCTTCCCTGTTCTGTTTCCTGAGCTTCACAATGAACTGAGAAATCCAGTTCTTTGTGAAACTAAAACTCAGCACTTAATGTTGAATCCCTTGGGATAGTCCATTTGATGCCCCTGAAGAAACACTTTCCTGGCAGAAGAAGGGTGAAAAATCAAAGGCAGCAATAGCATATTCTTGTATTTATCTGAGAGTACATGTTGGTATGTATGAGAATCAAGTAACAAAAGACCAAGTGAATGTCAGGGTGAAGCAAGATGTAGGAGCCCTTTGAATATATGAGAGAAACTCTCAGTTGGATGCTTTGAAGGGCAAGGTGGTTTTTGTTCTGTGGACAACCCAGGTAAAGCAATGAAAATGGACAACAAGGGCCCAGTAAGGCTCAGTGCCCTCAAAGGCACATAAGGCAAATGGGATTATAACACAGATCAAGAAGAGAAAGAATAGAGAAACAAAAGTAGATGGAAAAGTAAATGACTCAAACTATCCATTATTGAAATTTCCAAATGTTTCCTTAATAGAGATCACCAAATTGTAGGTCTTAATTTTGCCCCATTAACATTCCCTCATCTTGCTTCATTCTATTTATTACAAAAATGAGTTCCTATTCTGACCGCTTGGGGTCTCTAGAGAATCACTGATCAGCTTCTGAACCTGATAACCTGTTGGTTTTTATCAACCACTCTAGGAGGTAGAGGTGTTTGTTTTTCAAACAGGAATAGTCACATAGTCACAGGCAATCCAGGGCCTGAATCTTAAATTTCCAAAGAGTAAAAAACATTTATAGTTAATTCAGTGGGTAGCTACCTATTCAACTCCAAGCTGGCACAGACCATCATCCCTCAAGCATATCCCTTGCTATATTCATGATAGAAATTCCACTCTTTCACTATTATTTCTTAGAGTAACAGCATTGCTTCTTATTAAAAAGGCAATGCCCACAGGGGACTAACTTGTACAATCATTATAAGTAATTTATACCTTAGTATGAGTTACTCTGTTGGAATTTCCTCAGTGTGATTACTAAGGACAGACAGATCAGGGTGGGTGAAGAGACAATGAGGAGAGCAGTAAAAGAGGAGGTGAAGACAAATTTCATCTACTTCACACCACTGCAGAGGTCTGACCCTGGGTCCTCTTCCCACTTCCTGCCCCTTGGTGAGTGCTAACCCTGGGATCAAGAGAACAAACTGCCCTCAGCTTCCTTAAGCTCTCATATTTGAGACGATGACTTCCAGACTTTCCAGGGACACTGACACTGTCACCTCCAGAGTCCTCAGTGTGTCTCCTTTCCTGGTCACACAAACTATAGCTATTTTGGGTATGACTGACATTTCTGGTAGTGTCAGTGATGACAAGGGCACATTTCAACAGTCCATTATCTAGAATGCTCATGTAATTATTTGAATTATTTGTAATGAATCACTGATGAAATCTAAGGAAGAATGAAGTCACCCCAGTGTTTGGAGGATTCACATGGGAAATTTTACTTTGATGATCTCTCTCATTTTTATCTCAAGAATTTTGGATACTATTTCCTGATGTATTCTGGTGTACCTTACTTTTTCATACATTTATCCATCCATCAAACATTCATCGAGAGTCTGTTACTTTCCACTTATCCTGAAGTGTCTATGAATAAAAAGGTGAATAAGAATAGGGCAGGGGTTTTATTAATTCCATCAATCAATGGGAGAGACAGATGTGTAAAGGCAATTACAAAGTGCATGATGAGTATGGAAGTACTAAGTGCTTTGGCACCAAGAGAAAAAAAGACTTAGAAAAGTAAAGATGTTTTTCTCAGCTTTTTTGAAAGCAGCCATCTGTTGCTGTTGTTGTTGTTATTGTTATTTTCAGGGAACACTAGTCTTTCTGATAACTTACCTTGATGCCTTTGATACATTTTTTTAATTGCTCCCAGATGCTTTAAAAGGCACTGACCAGGGGCTTCCCTGGTGGTGCAGTGGTTGAGAGTCCGCCTGCCGATGCAGGGGACGCGGGTTCGTGCCCCGGTCCGGGAAGATCCCACATGCCGCGGAGCGGCTGGGCCCGTGAGCTATGGCCGCTGAGCCTGCGCGTTCGGAGCCCGTGCTCCGCAATGGGAGAGGCCACAACAGTGAGGGGCCCGCGTACCGCAAAAAAAAAAAAAAAAAGGCGCTGACCACAGGCTTGTAGGGTAGAGTATATGAAAAGCAATCTAGCCAGGTCCTGCTGGTATAACTCATTCTGCGGAAGCAACCTCTTATCTAATTCAAGGGAGACCAGTGACCAGTGGGGCTGCCCATATGCATACAATGGATGTCTTGCAACTCCTGGGTCAGTAGTGCTGGCACGTGGACAACTCCCTACTGAGGGGAATGTTATAAAGTGCATTCGTTCTTCACTTCTACAGTTTTTCAAGGAATGTGGCCATCCATCTCTCAGCGACCTAATCTTCCTTTGGAGACTTGCTTACAAAACAGACAATTAGGTGAGTGTCTTGAGATTTGGAAGTGTGTATGTAAAGAAGGGAAGAGAATAAACTCTGTCTTTTGAGCAGGGAGGTGGAATGGAAGCTCACCACCGCCCTGGGTCCAGTAATCTCAGTAGGCTGTCCTTCTGCTGAGGATAGTTTCCTGCAATTTGGTATGAATATGTTTTATTTCTGAGCCAAGTAGCATTTGTACTCAGTTCTCTTCATGTGAGAGCAGGAAGAAAAAATTTCATCTCTTTGTGTCTTGGGTGAAAACACATATTTTTTTTTATAATGAAGTAATCCATTTGGCTTTTTATTTTTAGGTGGGCATGAACTTCTATTAATGCCAGACCATCCTTTTTCCTTGGAGAATCACTTCTGTTTTTTCTTAAATTAAATAGATACATCATTCTGTATTTTCTTTTCTCTGATACTCTTACTGGGAAAAATATTATTTTTCAAGCCTCCAAACCACAAAGTGAAACAACAGGAAACAGTGTTCTTACAACTGGGAAGATGTGTGTGTGTGTGTGTGTGTGTGTGTGTGTGTGTGTGTGCGTGTGTGTGTATAGGGGAAGGGGGAGAGGTGAGCGGTAGATAAGCATAACCAGCATGTTCTGATGTCATGTACAGCAAGCTATTAAATAACTGAATATATATGAAGACCTAAGTGGGAAACTCACCAACCAGGAATTAAAAAGATTTCTGAATCTAAGCTCTAACTTATTTTCAAAGTACCAATGTAGGTTGGTTGACATTTACCACATGCGCTTTGTATCAGGCATTGTGAGAGCAGATTGTGGAGAATGTGGGAACCTGAGATGAACAGTTGCCAAGTTAACATCTTTATGTCCCTGAACAGAGGAAGGGATGAGGTTGTCATGAGATTACTCGGGGAAGGCTCGTGCATCATTCTCCCTGTCTCCCTTTCACAACTAACATGACTTAGAAATCCCAGAGGCCTTTTCTTTGTCTTTCTGCTTCTGTGCTTCAGGGGACCCTGTGTCAGGCAGTCATCACATGGATGCCCAAAAAAGCCCAGAGTGTGTAATTATCTGTGCATCCGGTGGACAGAAATTTACGTAGGTTGCTATCATCATCTTATTCCTCCCCCCACCCCCGGGGGGCTTTGGAGCTAAGACTACTCATCACCATCTTCGAGGAACCAATTTCCCTCTTTGATACCTTTGGATGCTGGGGTCTTAGAACAAATCTATCTCTTGTGAAAATGACAAAGTCTAGAGGGGGATTGGAGAAGAGAATGAGGCCATTAGCAGCTTGATAACCCAAGAGCAGAGAAAGTTATTTCAGGATAGGTTTTCTTGCTTTGGACGTCATATGTCTGTCCCAGTTTTAGGAAAAGGAGCTCAATGGCTGCATGAGGCCTGGACAGCCCTCTATTTGAGGTCTTTAATCCAGGCCTTTGTTTGCCATGCCTTAATGTCACCAGGACCAAGGGTGATGGAGCCAAGTTCAGATCAGCATTGGAGAGAATGCTGTCCTCACCCTGTCCTCTGCTCGAATTTTCTCAGATCCATTAGAAGGGCAGGGTAGGGGGCCACTGGGCTTTAGGTTCACATAACTGATGGGCCTCAAAATTTGACTTCTGAAGTTATCTTCAAAAGAAGACATATATGTGCTTATTAAAATTATTCTTGGATCAAAAGCATTCATTTGCTAAATGTAAACATATTAAAATATAATTTTTGTCACCGTGTTTCAACATTTATTCATTTTTAAATATATTCATTAAATTTCCAAATTTGGAATTGGCTCAGACCTCTCTCAGCCTCTGAGAGGCCCCTAATTTACCATCAAACAGAAGCCAACATTTGAGGTCCCTGGGGCTTTTGTCCCATGCCAAATGACCCAGCTGGTTCCCCTGCTTATAGATCCAAAGAACAGATTAGATTCACTACAGCTCCTGATTTTCCTTATATGAGTACTTCAAAGTGGGTCTTGGACATCAGTTTTTAAACTTTACTCTGCACACTTATAGAACTCTAGCACTTTTTGACTCATGAGAATTAATATTTTACCAGTTGAAAATAGTGCCCTAATTGAGGATATTTCTAACTATTTTAAGTGGAAAAAAGGCTGAAATTTCCAGACTACACCAAGAAAAAAGTGACATTGAGTCTGCCAATATCTATCTGGTACTCCATAGGAACAAAGCAGGGGAAATGAAACCCAATATTTGGGTTGTGTGTATGTGTGTGTGTGTGTCTGTCTGTCTCTCTACAGGTGGCAGATCAACAGGTTTGTGTGGCCGAGGCTTCATGCATACACATATGGAACTAGCTCAGGTGGTGGCCTCCAACTGCAAAAAATTATTTTGTCTTTCTCGGAGCTGAAAGTACTACCAATATTATTTGAGCAATCCATTTCCATTTGGATTTGGAGACTTTAGGCTCTAAAACTTTCCAAAAGAAATGTCCAGTTGGGCCAGTAGGGAAAGTCATGATGCAATCATAGTGTACTTATTTATTGTTTGATTGCAGTTTCCTGAAGATACTATGTTTATATACTATAAGGCATATTTTCCTTAAATGTATTATATATGTATTTTTTGTTCTAATTTTTCTGATCATAAAATAATGCATGCTTCTTGTAGAAAAGTTGGAAATGTAAACTATAAAAAAGCTAAAAAATCATGCATATTCTCAGCAAGTGTTATTTTAAGCTAACTTAATTCTAAAAGAAGTTTTATTCTTATTACTTCCTATGCATGCAGTCATTTCATTGAAAATAATGATAACATAAGCATTAGAGTTTTATGCTTGACCGTCTAAACCTATTTACTGTGACCCTAAAATACTACGAGGACCTGTTGAGATGCCGTCTAACATCCAGAAATTATGTGATATGTGTCCTGAATCTTCTGTTTCTGTTTTAAAATGAGCAGTGGGATTAATACTTATTGTTTCCTCTGTATCTGCCACTGGACTTAATTCTTTACATGGATCAACAATTTTAACACTTACAACAACTTTATAACAAAAGTGCTATTGTTAGATTTCCATTTTACAGGTGGAAAAGTTCAGATAAGAGATATTAAGTAACTTGACCAAGGTTACTCACTAGTAAGTGGTAGATGGGATTCTGACCAGCCCCTGTGTTCTGAAACCCTCAGAATCCTTCTCCTAAACTTGAAAGTGCTTAGTTTCTTAAAGAGATAAGGGCCCAGCCACGTCAGTCAGGACATATTTGAGAACATGAAAGGGCAGCAAAGCACATCCCTTCACTTTGATTTCAGCAGAAACACGTCCCCTGTATCAAGTGATGACAAGCCCCATGGGGGCTGTGCTCAGGCGACAGGCTGGAAATGCATGTGTGTGGCAGGCAGCCCTGTGAGATCACATCCGAAGACTGGCTGGACTCATTTCAGACCTTTGGAGTGTTGATTTAGACAAGGGGGAGAAGACGCAAACCCCTCTTCTTTGGCTTAGAAGATTATGGATCTGCAACTTCAAAAGCTGTTTGCAATTTTATATTCACATCTCACTGCCAAGGTGCTTGTCTCATCTTAAGTCAATTAGCTGGGGCTGCTCTGAGTAATCTGGGCAGTTTCCTTCTGCTTTTGGAAGGCAGTAGCAGGGGCAAGAAGAGGGGCAGGCTGTGGAGAGGTACGCATGGTTGAGAGGATGATTCTAGTGAAGGAAGGGTACTAGACTGAGAGGAGGGAGCGAAGGAGGAGCAGGGAATGAGAACTGATGAGGGGGCAGGAGAGGAAAGGAAAGGCCCTTTCCTAATCTGTGCTGCTGTGGGAGGGGTGACGATTCAAACAGAAATCACACAGAACCCAGCGTCAGACAGACCTGGTTAGAGTTCTGGCTCTCCAGCTTTGTGACCTTGGTCAACATACTAAACCCCTCGAGCCTACGTACCCTTTCCTTGCACTGTTTGTTCTATTGTCTCTGTTTCTTGCTGGACTCAAGGTAATGAGTTGCCCTAACGTTGCCTAGGTAATGTTGCCCTAACGTTCCATGCCCAGCTTGATCTAGAAGGAAGAACGCTGGTCTGGGAGGCAGGGGTTCAGGATTGATATTCTGTCTTTACTCCTCATCAGCTCTCTTACTCTGGGCAAGACAAAGCTGCAGCAGCTTCCAGTTTCCTCACCTGTCAAATCTGTAATGTACATGCCCTTCTCACCTCACAAGGTTTTTGACTCAAAAGGGATCAGGTATTTGAAAAGATTTTGTAAACCTAAAAGGATTATACAGTCATCCCCTATTATCTCTGAGGGATACGTTCCAAGACCCCCAATGGATGCTGAACACTACATATACTATGTTTTTTCTTATACATACATACTTATGAGAAGGTTTAATCTACAAATTAGGCACAGTAAGAGATTAACACAATAACTAATAATAAAATAGAGCAATTATCACAATATACTATAATAAAAGTTATGTGAATGTGGTGTCTTTCATCCTCTCTCTTAAACTATCTTACAAATTTAATGCCTTTTCCATCTTAGCTGTGGCCATAACTTCTGTTTTTTGAGGAGTGATAGCAAAACTAGCACAAATTTCTTTTTCCTTCTTCGCAATTTCACTGATCGAAGATTTGTTCCTACCGTGGATCTTAGCAACCTCAACATATGATTTTTTTCATTTCTTAGTAAGATGAGAACGTTCACCTTTTCACTTACGAAGCACTTTATAGCTTCTCTTTGGCATATCCGAATTGCCAGCATCATTACTCTTGTGCTTCAGGGCTGTTATTAAATAAGGGTTAAGTAAAACAAGTGCTTGTGTGGTAACATACCATGACAGTGGATCTGATAACCCAGATGGCTGCTAAGTGAACAATGGGAGGCATACTCTGGACAAAGGGATGATTCACATCCAGGGCAGGATGTAGCAGGATGTGGTGAGATTTCATCATGCCACTTTGAGTGGCACACAATTTAAAATTTATGAATTGTTTAGTTCTGGAATTTTCCAAGTAATATTTTCAGACTGCAGTTGACCACGGGTAACTGAAACCAAAAAGCAAAATCGCAGATAAGGGGGGACTACCGTACAGTGGAGCTATTCTAGGTGCCGGGCTAAAGGTGCAACTGAGCACAAAATGTTGTTGGGTTAGTTGATTTGCACTCAGGGATGACAGATAGGTTTCAATTTATAAGCCAACTCTCACTGACTGGTGGTGGCTGCTTGGAGTTCCACATGGAGAGGAATTCTGAGACTTTGGCTAGGCTCAGTGGAAGAGTGCTTGTATTGATTATTAATGTCTGCCATGGGCAAAGGAGTAGAAGTGACTCATGTGCCGTATGTTTGTCCTTTTACTCTAGGCCAGTGATTCCTAAATCTGATTGATCATTAGATTCATCTAGATACTTTCCTAAAACTGCCTCAGGCTGCAGATTTCTGATTTAGTAGGCCAAGTGTGAGACCTGGGGTTAGGGCAGAGAACCTTCGTTTTTTAAAAAAGACTTTCTTTCCAAGGTATTCTGATAGTTGTGCAGTTTTGGGCATCCTCGCTCATATCTAAATTAGGGGAGGGGCGGAGATTGAGTCTCATGGAGCTCTGAGAGTTGAAAGAACAGGGCAGAGAAGAGTTAAGCAACTTTTCCTGACATGGCCAGAAGTTTAAATAATGTGGATCAGGCCTGTGGTTTTTAGTAGGTTGCCTAACTCCTTCCCCATTAAACAAATTGGTTGCATTGTCTGTTGCGATGATTCTACTGCTGGCTTCAGGCCAGATACTTTCTCCTTGTGTTTCAGGCACTGGCTCCAAAAGGGCCAGATCCTGAGACCCGTTCCCCACCCCTGTCTCCTACTTTGAGTCCACATCAGTTTGTGACTAGTTTTCATAAATCAGGAAAAAGAAAAATAAGATAAAATTAGCTTCTATGTTAACTAGATGTGCTTTGAGATGTCTGCTTTATATTTAATCATGTTGACTTTAGCTTTTATTATGAATCAAAACTGCAAACAACATTATACTTGCGTATGTACCTCCCAAACGTGCTGAGGAAGCAGCCTATATTTCATCATATGAGAACAGTTTGTGTCTTCAAGTGACAGAGGTGCAGGAGGAGAACAGTAAGGAAAGGGATGCCTGTGTCCCATTCCTGTTCATCTTCATTATCTGAGCTGACAGATGGCCAACATGTTGGCTGAGAAAACTTTTGGAGAGAGAAGAAAAATTTAAACTTTAATTGAAAAAATGAATTCCTTCTCATTCAAGTCCACCATAACTTTGGAGGCTCTGGTGCTGTTGTCAGCCATTTTGTTAGAAGACCCAGGCCAGCCTTCCCTAGAGCTTGCCATAGTGGGGACCCTTGGCCTAATTCGAGTTCTGCAGAAGAGCTCTTGGAAACGGTCATAGCCTTTTCTGAGTAGGAGTAACTACATCTCTGGTTGCTTGAGGAGTAACTTGGGAGAGTAGTAGTTCTGAGTAATGGAATTGTTTTAGTGCTCACAGAGTGGAGATGGGGGCCAAGTTAAAAGTGTTTGCTACTGTAGGAATCTTGATTATCAAGGAATATGGGTGCAGGAGCTCTTTTTCTTTTTGCAGAAGCTGACACCTCTGAATCCTCCCTGTATGAACTATATATAAACTAAGAGTCAGTATTCTTTTTTCTACCCTTTCTCTTTCAATCTGAAACAAAAATACACATGTGCCCATAGGAGAGAAAGGAGGAGTTATAATACACAGTACGTATACTGTGTGTGTACTAAACCAGGGGTTGCAAACTGGCAGCACAGCACATGCTGTGAATTTGGCCCTCAGATGTGCTTTGTTTGGTTAGCACAGTGTTTGAAAAACTGAGTGGGGATGCACACCCCAGTTTCCATAGGCTCCGACTTTCTTACACCTAGGATTTTTATAATTTACATCAATAATTCTGGTCACTGAAGCTATTGGAGTTTGGGACCGGTGGATTAAATCTTTGCCTGTCTTGCACTTTCTGAGATCTTGTGTAAGAGTGAAAAGAACAAACCCCAAAGCATTCTGACATGAGGCTATGGCAGTCATTTCTCTGAGGCAGTGTATCATTTTATAGCATTTAATTTTCTATGTAAGGGATATATTAGTTATAACAAATGAACCTTCAAATTCCAGATACTTGAGGACATGTACTGACTCGAACTTTGAGGGATTTTAATTTTTTGCTTTATTTATTTATTTTTTTAAGGATGGGAGTGAGAGGAAATTCAGGGGCACCTAAGGAGGCAAAAGGGCAGGAATGATTGATGGCCATAGAAAGTCCTGACAAATTTGTAGTCAATATTGTTTGTCTAGAGCAGCTTGTATGACAAAAGAAGTGTCAGCAGCTGCCTGAATACTCATTCTTCAGGACCTGGCCTTTGAGTAAAAATAGGCGGCTTGAGTGAAATGCCTGTCGTGGTTAATTGGAAAAATCACTCCAGATGAGTGAGGGAGGCTGACAGTTATGCATTACATGAAGAATTGAGTGTGTCTTACAAGGTTGATACAGGCACCAAAAGTGACTGGCTTTAGTCTTTCCCTAGTTAAGAAGGCCATGGAAGGATAAAACCTAAGAAAAGAAGCAACATATTATTGCAGATTCATACACCCTGTAAAAGACTTCTAGCCCCATTTGCTTCATGGTCACCCTCAATTCCTTTCTTTTTTTTTAAATTTTTGTTCTGTTTTTGCTTTCTAATGACTCCATGGAACAGGGACCAAGGACAATTTTAGTGAACTTGTGAGAGGAAATGATAGACTGATACTCTCTCTGCTCCCTCCCTCACACTTTCTGAATGTGAGTATTTGCTTGGCTCTGTGGAACTGGTCAGAAACAGTTCCAGCCATTGCTCCAGTGCACAATAGGCGACGCTCACTTTGTCATTTAGTAACTTGTTTATCTGTCAACATTTCTCACCCTCAAATGATGTGGCTTCTGAGAGAGCTGTGGTTTCTCATCCAGATGAAGTCTGAGAACTTATGATTCTGTTAGGGCTGGAGAGCTTGGTGGACAACTGGTTCTCTGAGCTTCCAGGAGCCTGCTGTCTCAGGGCCATCACCACCAACACTTGGATGTGTGGGTACAAATCGGTCATGGGCCTCTTCAATTTAATTTTCATCTTTGCATCCTGCGTCTTGGCATTGTTCTCTGTAGTGCCATAGATTTTTGAGAAGCAGAGGACAGCTTTTTGGCTTTAGGCTTCTGAGTCTGTTTAGCCTCCAAGGCTTTAACCATCGAGCTCTAAAGTAATGTTTCATTTGTGTTGTCTTGTGGTGATGTGTAGAGGCTGGTGGCATTTTATGAAAAGGATGTGGCCCTGAAGGCTTTGCGTAATTTAAAACTTGCATAATTTAGGCAATAGCCTCAACTCAGTTTTACAATTCATTTGGCTTGGCAGCTTTGAAATTATGTGATCCTTGAAAAGAACTTAAATTTGGGAGATTTACGTTACTTCAAATTTTGAACATGAAGAGATTTTATTAATTTTTAAAATATCACACATTTCAAATTTGCATGGAATATAACCAATCTAGGGTATTCTATTGGGGTTTATGTTTGGTTCTCTTATAATTTTTTAGAGCATACTCTCCTTTCTGGGGCCAAGTATCCAAAATCTGCTTATATAGAAATATAGGTCTAAACCTTTTATAAGAGAGAGGGTAACCTAACAGGACTTGGAAAGAAAATTTGAGATCATTTTGGGGGCTCTTATTACTACTTTTATACGTGGCAGCTTGGAAATGCCTCAGAAACAAATCAATTTAATTGAATTCAATAAAGATTTATTTAGTACCTACTAAAGACCAGGCAGTGTAGCAGACATTGGGGCTGCCATAGGATCAGGAGTTCAAATGAAGTCAGTGAATTGAAACTAAATGTTTCAAGAGTTTTAAACTAAAACCAGCCATGCATGACCCTGAACATTGCTTAATTTTTCTTATTCTCTATATTTTTATTCTATTCTTTATGAAGATGAACAAAACATTGCCAGTTTATGTGAGGAGAAATCTAAAAGTATTTAGGACATTTGGGGAATGCCCAGAGAGGTAATGGAATATCTATAAATTATTTTATTTGAGTTTTAAGTATAAAACTTTTAATTTTCACTATGGGGGCTCCATGACATTTCCTAGCTGTGTGTCCTTGGCCAAGTCACTTAACCTCTCTGTGCCTTCATTGTCCCTTCATTCAAATGAAGGAATAAAAGCAACTATCACAAATAATTGTTATGAAGGTTAAATTGAGTTAATATTTGTAAAACTCTCAGCACATGCCTGACATATTCTAAATGATATATTACTTTTGATAAATAATATCTTTTTAAAATGTTTTCATTCAATATTTAAATTTTGGTATGTATGGAATGCTTGTACAATGGAATCTTTGTCTATGATATAGAAATCTTTCAGTGCCAATTCAACTTTCATTGTCCAGAATGACAGCTCTAAAAGTTCTAGAAAGTGGAACTTAATATGTACTGACTCTAGAACTCAACCCAGGTATCAAATTGTTTTAATGAGATTTATTTCTCTGGTGAGAGGGTGATTCAGAAAACATTCCAATCCCAGTTAATGCAGTTTTAAAGTGTAATTGTAGTCTGGAAGTGTAGGATTAAGTGGTGTTTATACTCTCATAAATTCTGAGCTCCGTGATGTCACTGATGGTCCTGAAAATGTATTTTTGTTAAGTGATTTTAAAAGTGAAAAAAAATGTGGCTAAAATGTCGATTCTTTGTTCAAATCTGTTCAAAATTTGCTTTTTTGGAGGAATTTTTCATTTTCTGAGAAAAATCCTATCGAGCTTGTTGGCACATATAAATATGGATTCACTAAATGTGGGTTTACTTAAAAATAAGATATGCCCAACTAACCTCATTTCCTTTTTTGATAGAGTGGGGAGACTGGTGGGGAGGGGAAATGCCACAGACAAAATGTGTCTGGATTTCAGGAAGACCTTTGATAGAGTCTCTTATGACGTCCTTGTGGTAACGATGAAGACATATGAGCTGGGTGATAGTTAAACTAGGAGGACTCATGGCCAGTTGACAGTGATATGCAAAGGGCATTTGGGAGGGAGGCTGCAGGGCTCTATTTGTGGACCCCACCTTTTGAACATCCTGACCTGAGATTTGGATGATCTTAATAGAAAAGAAACATTAAGAAATGAGAATAAAGAAAAATACGAAGTTTAAAATAAATAAATTCTTCCTTTTGGTTAAACATGTAGTGTGCATTTGTGGGCTGGGGGAGGTCTCACTTTCTGGATGAGGAAGGCTGAGAATTCTTACTGACTGTGAGCTCTGCCTGAATATCAATTGGGTGTAGGCGGCTGTGAGAATCAAGGTCATCTTCAGCTGCCTTTAAATAAGAAATATGGTTTTGACAAAGGAAGTAATAGTCTCACTATGCTTTGCTGTAGTCAGACTACATTTAGAGTGTTGGACAGCACTGGACATTAGATTTGTATTTTGTGGGGAGAGGTGATAATAAGCTGGAGTGAACCTCAAATGTGAAAAGCCTGGAAAACTAATTATACAAGTAAGAGTTGGACGACTTAGGGAGGGTTAGGTTGGAGAAAAGAAGGCTCGGAGATGGGGCTGGTGACCTGATACTTGATTTCAAATATTTAAAGGCATGTCAAGTAGAACAGGGATTAGCCTCCTACATAGTTCTAAAAGACAGAATAGGACCAAACGGTACAAAGCATGGGGCGACAGGAGTTCTTTAAGCGATAAGGGCTGTCAGATAATAGAATGATTGCTCATTGTTGGATAAATTCAAGGAGAGGGGACAGGACAGCTGTTTAGGAGAGTTGTGGAGGCCATATGTCAGGATGGCTAAAAGCACGGGCTTGCGGCTTGAACTGGTTGATGTTTGAGTTCTGGTTTCCCTAGTGGCTGTGTGAACTTGGGCAGTTTATTTAATATCTCCATGCCTCAGAGTTCTCACCTGTATAATAACAGTTTCCTTCTCCTGTGGTTGTTTTGAGGACTTAAATTAATCCCTGTGAAGTGCTTAGCACATTACCTGGCACCTAGCAAATACTTGACAAATGACAGTTATTACTATTAGTAGTCCTGCTGTGAGGGAATATTGAAATGGATGGTCTCCTTTCCAAACCTAACATTTTATATTTTGAATCCATATAAGGTATTAAAGTGTCAAACATATCTAGGTCATAGTTGTAGAAAACCTTTCATTGCATTGGAGTCTCCCTTCTTCCCATTGCTTCACCTCAATGCTCCCTTCAACTTTTTCAGGGGTATATCCTGGAGCACAAGCATCAGTCTTCTTTTTGTCAAATATATATCACCACAAATGAGGTGGCAGTGGCCTTGAGAAGACGGGTTCCATTCCAAAGACCTAGGGGTATGCTTTTGTTCATTTTCTTGGGAAATGGTGATCACATTATACAGCAAACTGGAGAAGGATATGCCTAAATTAAAATTGTGTTAGAGAATTTTATGCCTACCAATTTGTTATTGTTTCTATGCCTTGTATTAATATGAGTTCATAAGTATTGAAATAATTGTTTAATTAAAAAGAATTATTGTTAGAGAACAGAAGACAAATACCACAGAGGCGTAACCATGTATTGTGTATTTACCTTACTTCCTGGTTGGATCCTGCCACAGTTTTCTCATAGGACACCCACGTCACAGATGTCCATTTCCAGGAGTCCAGCTTCTCTGTGTCCTTTTCCATAGTCACCTCCTGTCTCTAAATTGCCTGAACACGCAGCAGAAAGTCACCAGAGGGCATTCTCAGACCATCTGTTATCAAGGGACTCCAGCTGGGAAGTACCAGACAATTCTCACTTAGGTCTACTTTTGGATAAAGAGGCAGTTTCTGACTCTCACTTGGAAACACTTGGAGCCTGAAGGCTGCCTTGCTAAATAAACCAGCACCCCACTCTGGGGTATCAGCAGAGACATTTTACTGAGTCACCACAGACTTCACATCTTTCTGTTCCTGTACTGATACCAACTAAGGCTGTCCTCAAAATCTGGACAGCCCACATGTCAAGCAGAGAGACCTCTGGCCGGAGGATCCAGGGACATGACAAATTTGGTTTCAGCTTTGACTGATTTCTTGACCTTCAGCAAATTACTTTTGTGCCTCAATTCTCAGTTTTCTCCTCAGTAGAACAGAAGACTAGAAAGAATGCTTGAAGATCACTTCAAGTTCTAACAATCAATGACTGAATTGCTTCCTTTCTCCTCCCTCCCTCCTTTCCTTCCTGATTAAAGGAGAAACTGGGATTTACTGACACTGTGTTTTGGGCAAGTGTGTTATGAGCTTGTAGTGCTGAAGAGATAGTCTCTAAAGGAGACCGGACAAAGCATACCGGACATTCTGGAGTTGGAGGCTAAGCATCTAGGTTCTGAGTGTAGATTTCCCCCACTCAGGATTACCAGACTAGGGCGTGCATGTCTTCAGGGATGGAACAGCCATGGGACCATTATAGTCCAGGACCTTGGAGCATTGGAGCATTGATTCTACTCAAGAATTCTGGGGAAAAAAAAGAAGAGATGTTTTATGTTAAACACAAATATTATGAAATATAGTTTAAATGTTTGCATTTTTATTGTGAAATAGATTTCAAAATGTGGGGTTTGTAGTTGAATGCTTTGGGTTACACTTCTGGATTTCCTAGAATTAGAATTATTTCCTCATTTCATTAGAGGTTCCTTGGAGGCAAAGTTTAGGAAAGCTTAACCCTTGGAGTATGTTACGAAAGTATCTTAGGTTGGCTTTCCTAGAAGCAGAGCCTGAGGTAGGCATTCTGCTACATGTAATTTACTAAGGTTATGCTCTTTAAAGAAAATAGCCTTCTAATAAGTGAGGGAAACTGAATAGGAAAGAGGAAACAGCTGAACAATGATACAGTCTCAAGGAACATAATCTGATTTATGGGGGTAAGGAATAAATCACATCATAGAATTGAGTACGCTTGAGGCAAGAGGGCTGAGATTTTGTATCTCCATATCAGTTAGTCATTGTCTGCAGGCTGTCCCTGCATGAAGACTGAGAGGTGACTCCCTTCAGTGGGAGTAGGAAGGAAAAATGGGGGGCATTCCCCAAAGAATGGAACAGCTGTGTGCAGCCATTGCAGCCAGTGGTGTGCTGGAGTCGGCTCATACAGCTCATAAAAGCTGGCTGTGTGCACTGCTTCCTAACTCCCCATTCAGTCACCTCATCCTGGTAGTTTGGAATCAGCCATAATGGGAGCATTTGCATCATGAAAACTAACGAAAGGTACAAATCGAGAACTTCTACACCCCCACCAAGAACTAGTTGTTAAACATTTACTGGCACACCCCTGGCCAACACTCTCAACTAAGTGATGGTGCCCTGGCTGGTGAAGGGCATCTGGGCAGGACACCGACAGCATCTATTACAGAGGCGTTACTGAAGACCTGCCCACAAATGATCTCCCCAGCTAATTTGTCAGTTGGCAAGCCATTCTTTTAGGCTTTCCCTAGCCTCTTTTAAAATGTACACAGTATTGGGAGGCATAGAACTAATAATTCACAACAGGCTGGTCAAAACAACTGATCATGTTTACTAAAGTGCAAAAGAAGGGTAGAGTAGAGGTAAGGAAAGAGCATGTAAACTGAATTATCTGCAGTAAGGGACAAGGAAGGACTGTGCTATTATGCTTAGGGACAGAATTTAGGATAACTATGGCATATAGTATTTTCTGGAAGATATTTTTCAGAACTTATTTAAAATACTACACAGGGGCTTCCCTGGTGGTGCAGTGGTTAAGAATCCGCCTGCTGGTGCAGGGGACACGGGTTCGTGCCCCGGTCCGGGAGGATCCCACATGCTGAGGAGCGGCTAAGCCCGTGAGCCACAACTACTGAGCCTGCGCGTCTGGAGCCTGTGCTCCGAAATGGGAGAGGCCGCGACAGTGAGAGGCCCGCGCACCGCGATGAAGAGGGGCCCCCACTCGCCGCAACTGGAGAAGGCCCGCGCACAGAAACGAAGACTCAACGCAGCCAAAAATAAATAAATTGATAAAATACTACACTTTCCTGAGATGATGGAGGGTGAAACGTTTTATTATGGAAAATTTATTAGGAAAAATTTCAAATATACAAAAGTAGACAGAATAGTATAATAAACTCTCATATACTCATCATTCAGATTCAATAGTTATTAACTTATGGCCAATCTTGTTTCATCTATACCCTCATTTGCTTCCCCCTGGGAGTATGGGATATTTTGAAGACTTAGTTAATTGGATAAATGTTGAATGTGGTCTAGAAAAAAGCCAAATTCACTAAGGACAGGGGAAAGTTTTTTGACAGAATGAAGCCCCAGCAGCTATGACCACTTTTCCTAACATATTAGGATTTGGTAGGAATCATTAGAAGACACACGAAATGCATTACATGGGAACTGTATTCTGATTAACCTCAAGATTTTTTGTCTCCAATTCCTCCTGAAATGAAGAGCTGGTGATGGAGAGAAAAGAGAAGAATTACAGGGTTTCTATCAAAGGAACTCAATACTCTTTGCTGTCTAAATATTTCTTACCCTTGGGCTTTTTCTTTTTGTTCAGATACATAGGAGCAAAATATTAGGACAATTCTAAACGATCTCCCAACCTAAGAGCAAGGCTTGTCACATCACAATGAGGTAAAACTCTTGACTCTTATTTGATAGGCAAAGAAATTTCCATAGAAATAGAAATAAGATTGGGCCTTCTTATAATAGTTTTACTATACTTACAGGGGTGGATTATAGTCACTGTACTTTTCGTTTTCTTTTTTCTTTTTTTTTCCTTTCATTGTCTTTGAGGATTTGGGGTAAGAGATGGCCTCTGACTGTTTTCTAAGAATAGCAGGTTTCCTTCTCTCTGCTTTCTGACCATTCTACTTTCCTTCTCACTAGTTGTAATTCCAAAGATAATGCATATTTGAGCCCTTGACCAGCTGGAATTGAAAGAATAAGTAATGGGGGCCCAGGAAGAGCATGTTTGGAAAATTAATAATTAATTCATCATGAATGAATGAGTTAAGGAAGACTTGGTTTAGTCATTATGTGTTTATCACTAGAATCTTTTACTAAGGTTAGTTGGAAGTAGACAAATGACTTGAAAAATGAGACCATTGGGAACTTCAGGAAGCCAGTGCTGAGGGAGGAGTAGATGTAATAACAGCAGAGAAACAGCACTGTCTAGATTACTGTCTTGCTATTTTCTAGTAAATTGGTTGCAGCTAGTTTATTGGAACTGCTCATGATAAAGCCTGGTCCTTTGTGCCAGCAGAGAACCTGAAAAAGAAGCTACTCTGATGCTGTAGACACGTGTGTGAGCTGTTTATCGACAGAAGATTTTCACTTGCTGGTTGCTTGGAAGAGGTTGTTGACAGGTTGTAAGCCTGGGCCTGTATGGATCACAGGCAGAAAATAAAAGAAAGCATTCTTTCCTAAGGGATGGTTACTGCCAAAGATTGAAAAAGGCTGTGCAAGTTATCAATTCCTACCCATCTCTTCTAGCTAGTAAATCTTGATGATATGTTTGTTAAATTAAAAATTGATAATATACTGGCTGAATTTCTGTTGAGGTTTTCCCACAGTTATTGGGAATCAGACTTAATTCTTTTAGTGGATTTCTTGGTGTCTTTCTTTGAGCCCGCTTTTCATTGTTTTCTTTATACTGAAATGTCATGATCTCAGAGTAAAAACAATGCAATCAAGCTGCATGAATATTTCTTTTTTTTTGGCTGCGTTAGGTCTTTGTTGCTGCACACAGGCTTTCTCTAGTTGCAGCAAGCGGGGGCTACTCTTCGTTGCGGTGCGTGGGCTTCTTACTGTGGTGGCTTCTCTTGTTGCAGAGCATGGGCTCTAGGTGCACGGGCTCCAGTAGTTGTGGCTCGCGGGCTCAGTAGCTGTGTCATGCAGGCCCTAGAGCACGCGGGTGTCAGTAGTTGTGGTGCGCAGGCTCAGTAGCTGTGGCACAATGGCTTAGTTGCTCTGCCGCATGTGGGATCTTCCCAGACCACGGCTCAAACCTGTGTCCCCTGCATTGGCAGGCAGATTCTTAACCACTGTGCCACCAGGGAAGTCCCAAGGTGCATGAAT
The DNA here is from genome assembly GCF_008692025.1 of Phocoena sinus. Taxonomy (NCBI): domain Eukaryota; kingdom Metazoa; phylum Chordata; class Mammalia; order Artiodactyla; family Phocoenidae; genus Phocoena; species Phocoena sinus. The sequence continues at coordinate 107,752,015 of NC_045765.1, read as the reverse complement.
ATTTCTGACATCTCATCAAACAAAAAAAATGTTTCCTAGAACATATGCATGTGTGTATGTATAGTAAGAGAAGTTTGATCTCATTTTTTAATAGGATTTACTATTTTAGAGCAGTTTTATTTATTTATTTTTATTTTTGGCTGTGTTGGATCTTTGTTGCTGCGCACGGGCTTTTCTCTAGTTGTGGCGAGTGGGGGCTACTCTTCATTGCAGTGCGCAGGCTTCTCATTTCAGTGGCTTCTCTTGTTGCGGAGGATGGGCTCTAGGCACACGGGCTTCAGTAGTTGTGGCGCGCGAGCTCAGTAGTTGTGGCTCGCGGCTCTAGAGCGCAGGCTCAGTAGTTGTGGCACACGGGCTTAGTTGCTCGGCGGCATGTGGGATCTTCCCGGACCAGGGCTCAAACCCATGTCCCCTGCATTGGCAGGCAGATTCTTAGCCACTGCGCCACCAGGGAAGCCCTAGAGCAGTTTTAGATTCACAAAAAAATTGAACGGAAGGTAAAAGATTTCCTGTGTAACCCGTACCCCCATATATGCGCAACCTCCCCAGCTATCAACATTTTGCATCACGGTGGTACATTTGTTACAACTGATGAACGTATACTAATACATCACTATCAAGGACGTGATGATGCATCATTACCACCAGAAGTCCCTATTTTACATGAGGGTTTATTTTTGGTGGTATACATTCCATGGGTTTTGATAACTGTATGATGACATGTATTCACTACTATAGTATTATTCAGAATAGTTTCAGGACTTTATTTTTTAAAACCTAAATTCTTACATAACTTTTTTTAAAATTCTTACACAACTTTTTTTCTCTTTGGCTGCCCCAACCTGTCCTCCAGACAAGCAGTATTCATGGTGATTACATGTTACAGTATGCATAGAAGTACATGTTATAAAAAGTACAATTAGGCAAAAAATTTTTGTCAGAGCATATACTTAGTGAATAAGGGGGTAAGAATTTTGAAATGTAAAGTCGTTATCCCAAACAATAATTCCCTGAAAGAATGAGGATGTTGGTGTGTATTTAGTCAACCTAAGAAGAGGGCTCCTTCAATTCAAGATCATCGTTGGGCATTGATTCTGGTAGAGGCCAGCAGACAACAGGTCTTCTTCAAAAACACTTTTACAAGAATCTCCTTTGAGTTCCTTTTGAACTTCTGTCACCCAAACTCTTTCAAAACGCAGAAAACATACTCACCTGGGAATGAGTTCCCATCAACTTGATTCATACTAGTTTATCTTTATGGTGGAACAAGCAACCAATACCTTTAATTTCCTCAAGTGGTCCTGGGATAATCTAAGGCAACCTAAGTGATCAAGTGCTAAGTCCTCTTGACCGTAGATACATGGTAATGGCTTTAGTCCCCTTAAAATTCTAACAGCATAGTGAATTTATGACCTAAAGGCCAAGTTAAAGAAATTCACAGCCCTTATTATGCATTTAATTTGTTGTGACAGGGATAAATGGATATAGAGGATTAAGATTAAATGAAGGATAAAAAATGTAGATTAGGAAAGTGGTGGAACATAAATGTCAAAAGTGTAGGGGAGAAAAAATAAATTTCCCCCTAACCTTCATTGTTCTTTGCTAAAAGCCCCTGTAAAAGAGACAGACTTACAGGAGGAAACAAACAAACAAAAATTTTAATGACATGGGTACATACAGGAGCCCCACAAAGATATGAGACTCAAAAGGCAGCCCAAAGATTGAGGCTCATATACCATCCTGAGCTAGGGAGAGGGATAGGGTCTGGGATTTCAGAGTGAGGAAATGCAGTTCATGGGACGGTGAGAAGAGGAGATTGGTAACCAAAGATTACCCTGATCTTAGAAGTTCTCATCACAAGAAAAAAAAATGTAACTACGTGAGGTGATGGATGTTAACTAGACTTATTGTGGTGATCATTTCACAATATATATATAGATATCGAATCATTATGTGGTACACCTGAAACTAGTATAATGTTGTGTGTCAGTTATATCTTAATAAAAACAAATCAGAGGTTGCCCTGCCCTGTAGATAAGTCTCAGGTAAAAAAGTGATTACTGGTAATAGTTCTCTTCCTGGTACATGTTTCCTTTCTAATGTAAATTTTCCTTACAAAAGGGTAACTTCTACTCTGTTTTCAGAGCTTCACTTGTGTCTGCAGCTCAAAATAATCCTTATGCCAAAATGACATATTTTGGGCTGGCATGTTCTGCTACCCTTCAAAAAGTGTATGGTTAAAGAGAAAATGTGAACTGCTACCAAATGTACATATCAGTTCTTCAGCCCATGGACATGTGTATTAGTACTAATTACCGAAGGGCAGAGCAGCAGTGAGATGAAGAAAGAGTTTGGCTCTGAGGCTCACAAAACTAGGCAGATGCAGATCTACCTACTTCCTGGGGTTGCTGAAAGGATTAAAGGAGGTAACATTGTGTGAGAAAAGTACTTTTTTGTGATCTACAAAGCTCTAGTTACAAGCAGATATTTTAACATAAGAATTGGCACTTATTCCTAAAGATCTTGTGACAAAACTAAGATGAATGAAGCAAAATGACATATAATCAAATTCTAAATTAGGTTATATATGTAGATGATAATTACTTTAGGAGACCAGGCATGAGAAAAATCCAAGTTAATTGAAGTGCTTAGTGAATGTTCCATGGAAGAGAGCAGACTTGAGCTTGTCCTTTAAGTGCAGGTGAAATATGCCATGAGAAGTATGGATTTGGGGAGAAGCATTCCAATCGGGGAGGACTTTAAGATAGTATACGTTGGAATGGGGAAGCTGTGTGAGGAGATCTGTGAAGAAATCTACAACAAACAGTATCTATTTATTCATCCAATAATCACTTATGGAGCTCCAACTCTGTACCAAAGACAATAAACCAAGGTCTGTGGCCTCAGGGACTCGTATCTGGAGTACCTGTATTGAAAATTGTTGGACAGTATGGTAGAGGTAAGGTTGGAGGAATATAGGAAAACTAGTCAGTGATGAAAAGTGAACTTGAACTATGTGATTATGATCAAGGAGCATGAGAGGAGAATTCAGAGGTAGGAATAACACTAAGGTAAGAATGAAGATTAGTTTCTAGACTGAATCTCACTCCCTACTAGCAGTGGGTCCTTGAAATTTGTTGCTTAACTTCTCCCTAACTTCTTAGTTTCTTTAAGTGTAGGCGGGGATGGTAGACAGTATGGGCAGACCACTTGTCTTTACCTGATATTATTGGTAAGGTGAGGGTTTGGGGTTCCCAGTGTCAAGGGGAAAGCAGTTGGAAGTGGAAGGTAAAGAGAGTATAAAGAAAGAAATGTAGAGGACTGGGAAAATAGAGAAAACAGAAGCATGAGGAAAGCAGGGATAAACAGGTAAAATCCACAAGAAGATGATTTCAAAAAGAATAGGAAGCACATTCAAATGAAAAGTAATAGGAGGCAAAGCCAGGGGAGAAAATGGCTCTCCAAATAGTGGGTGGCAGCTGCAATGTCAGGGAAAGGGCTAGGTCTGGAGCTTGAATGGCTGCTCAACTACCTGATCATTTAATGACTTAGAGCAAGTTACAGCCTCGTTTGGTTCGTGGGTATAATGCAGCAAGAAACACCTGACACATAGTAGGCACTCAGCAAATATTTAAACGTGTAATCTATTTTTACTGTAAATACAGGTACTTATGAGGGTAAAACTAAATAGCATACAAGTTGAACATAAGGGACAATAAACAAAGTGAAACAAACAGGATACTCAGGGTGGTGTAGCTGTGAGGCTAAAAGTCCAGGATTTTGACATACCTTGGCAAAGGGTTATTTATTTCTTCTTTCTCCAAGGCGGTGATATTTACTGATGAGGTAAAGCTAATGAGCATCTACTAGATTTTCCTGCCAGTAGCTCACTGATGTTGCCCACCTGCTGTTTCTCCCCAGAGGTCACTTCATTAAGGAGTATTTTTTATATGACACCTCATTAGGCTGTCCATACCTCCAGGATGCCGTATGTGGGAAGCCATTCAGCAGGAACCCTGGTACTTCCCGAATACATGAGGGTGGCTGCGTGGGAGATAGGCTCCTGACCAAAAAAGACCCTGCATTCAGCAGCCCTTTGAAGGAGAGGTCTTTGTGGCCACAAGCCTGGCCCTTGGTCCAAGTAGCTGATGCTGTGGTTGTGCTTTGAGTTAAGGCATGAGAATCATGAAGAGGTGTGGGTTTGAGGGATGGTAGATCATAAGGCGCTGTGGCCACAGCAGTGGTTTGGTAACATATGTCTGTGACTGAGCCAGAGGGCTGACAAAGGAAGAGATATCCTCGCACTTGATACTGGAGGGAGCTTGAGGTCTATAGATGCAGCTGTTCGAGGACTCTGAGAAGCAGGGTAGGTTTTTTGTTTTTTTTTTTTATCTGACTTTTAATTAGATTATTTCAGCTGAAACTGGAAGTCAGATATTGAATAAATATCTCCAAACTTAGTTTAAGTAATATGAGAACCTATTCAACCTAGCTGTCTGGAAGGCTTGGACTTGAATTTTTTATTTTATTAACAATTTTATTCTCTACTATTTGCCAAGCTTTGGTTCAGGCATTTTGCTGAGTTGAAAACTGTGGAAATTTGTTGTAATTGGAGGGGAAAGAATCACATGCGGTTTCTTCCAAAACTTTTTCCAATTTTTTTTTGTTGTTGTTGTTCTGAATTCCATGGGAAAATTACCCAGAAGGGTTATTTTCTCTTTTAATGATGCAACAATGTTTGGTTTGCTTTGCCTGTTTTTATTTTCTAGCTACATTATAATTACGTTTTCCCACACAAGTTATTTTCTTTTCCAAATTAGTAGATATAAAATTCTGATGGCTCTTTAGGGAGCTAATCTTCAGATATTCTCTCCTTGGGGTGTCCTTTGTGTGGGAATAGATGATGCTGGACAGCCAGGCCCTAGTCTACCCGCTTAGTGGTAATCCATCACCCCAGGCTTTTTAATTAGCAGTTGCAGGTGAATCACTAATTGGTCTCACATTTGCATACATAAGCCAGAGATCTGCAGGTTTAGAGTTATAAATCTTAGTCATTAGGGCAGGGCATAAATGTCAGAATTCATTGTTCATCCCTTACAATTGCCTCATCAGCTCTGTACAAAGTGTTGTTTTAGATTGGTAATTTTAAGTGGGTGAAAAATGACTTGCTGTATTCGTTAGAAAAACATGGTGTTTTAAAGAAGAAAGCAGTTAAAAAAAAAAAGCAAAGGCACTTATACAAGGCTTCTTGAGATAGCGGCAGTGGGACATGGTACTTGAAAAACGGCACTTGGTTTAATTTTGTTATTGCTTTGAGTTCTTTGGTGGCATTAGCATGGTAAACATGAGCAAAGAGAAGGCTCGCAAGGAGTTTATACTTTCTGAGACAGATCAGTTTAAGAAACAACAGGGAAGGCTTCTTTACCTTGGGCCCATATTGACTTCTTCTTTTAGGAACGTGAGAGCAATTCAGGTTTACTCACATTGTATCTCATCAAAGGTCAGTCTATTCTCAGAACTCATCTTGACTGCAATGAGTGAGGATGCTGTGGGCCTTCAGGTGGCTACTTGACTCATCAAAGTTTATGATCCTCCATCTGTCTGGAGGCAGAGATGCTCTCAGCTCCTGGTCATTTTTGAGAACATCCCAATTGATAATTCAGCTAAAGACATAATTACCAACATAATATCCAATACTATTTACCAAAAGAATCACATGTGTTGAGAGCTAGACTATTCATTATGTTCATAATGGAGCTAGGCTCCATTATGAATGGAGTCTTCCAGAAATGGAAGTAAATTATTTGAGTTACTTTTAAAATTACTTTTGGTATTTGGACTTTATTTTCTTGAATGTAGTATTACTCCGATCTTGGACCACATAGGTCTCCTGGATTTTATGGGTTACATACATATTGAATAAAATTTGGTGGCAGACCTGTGGAGGGTTTGAAGTGAATTAGCACCATCACTGACTTGTTTGTGAATATTCTCACTCATCTTCTGGGCCTATGTTATTCACTACTGTGCCCATTCAGTCCTTGGAAAAGGGAATGTGATTTTTATTGGCATATCAATTTGGGTTTCTCTATGGAGTTATGCACAGCAAAATTATTGGCAACATTCTGATTTCTTACAAGCTTTATCTTTTAGTCAAGAAGTGTACCACTCTATAGGCATATTGAATATATGTGTTATAGTTTATCAAGTGCTCTTTTAATATAAGAGGTATTTGGCAGTCTACCCCCAAAGAGATTAGCCACGTTGAATAAAACATTTCCAAATTTTATTTAATTCCAAATATTCCAAAAATTTAAATAGTTCCTGACTGTAAAACTTTCTATTTGGAAGTTACTTTTGCACTGCAGAAGAACTGGTTAATATTGCCAATAAGTTGACTTCTGCGGCATTAAGTTGTAAACAACAGCTGACTCTGAGTTGGGCTGGTTGTGAACTTATACAGATTACTCTGTTGTCACTGTTGGAGGTTGGGAGAGAAACATCTCTCTTGCCCTCTCTGCAAATTCTTTTTATAACATCGGTGATTCTTTGGACATGATATTTATTTCCCATGAAGAAATAGCATTTCTTGATAAGCAGACTTGTTTTCTCCATCAAATACCTTCTTTTTCAAATTAACACTGGTTCTTTATTCTATTATAGTTATTCAGTAAAAGGATGGAAAGAAATTTTGGTGAGTCAGTTGGTAGTAGTCAAAATTGTCTGTTTTGGACTCAAAAAAACCTGAGTTCCTCTCCATGATCTACTTTTTTTTTAAAATTTAACATCTTTATTGGAGTATAATTGCCTTACAATGGTGTGCTAGTTTCTGCTTTACAACAAAGTGAATCAGTCATACATATATATGTGTTCCCATATCTCTTCCCTCTTTATATATTGCATGTTCTTAGTAAGTTGACTTCATCTCCATGAGCTTCAGTTTCCTCCTCTGCAGGATGTGGATAATAATAGTAACTATCTGACAGAGTTATTGTGGGGACAAAGTGAGGTTATGATCACAAATTACTCAGCACAATGACTAGCTCACCGTAAATGTTCAATAAATATTAGCTACTAATATTGTTAGTAATAATTTTATTAGTGCCATAGATAATAAATGGACATGTAAACCTGAAAGACTGACATTTGAGTCATTTAGCTGTGAACTTTCTATGAACTTCCTTTTTCTTTGAAAGAAAAAGATTAAGGTTTTTAAAAAACTGACACGATCTATAACATACGATATAAGTGATAAAAGAGAAATAACCATTGTAACCTATTAACTGAACATCATGTAATTTTTTTCTTTTGGTTGTACGGAATTTTAACAAGTGTATTTTCTATCTTTGTTGAAGTTATCTGGAAACCCTATGTAGGGTTTTTGAAACTTATGGAAATTGCAAAAGCTCCTTGTCCCTTCTTCACATCCTATGTATTCACTCCTATTCTACTCTCATTTCTACCGTTTAGACCAGTAGTTTTCAACCATGGATGAATTTCAGAATCACCCAGGAGAAAATATTTGCAAATCATATTTCTGATAAGGGGTTAATATTCCAAAATATATTTAAAAACTCATACAACTCAATAGCAATAAAACCAAACAATTCAATTAAAAAATGGGCGGGCTTCCCTGGTGGCGCAGTGCTTGAGAGTCCGCCTGCCGATGCAGGGGACACGGGTTCGTGCCCCGGTCCGGGAAGATCCCACATGCCGCGGAGCGGCTGGGCCCGTGAGCCATAGCCGCTGAGCCTGAGCGTCTGGAGCCTGCACTCCACGACAGGAGAGGCAACAACAGTGAGAGGCCCGTGTACAGCCAAAAAAAAAAAAAAAAAAAAAAAAAAAAAATGGGCAAAAGATCTGAATAGACATTTTCCCAAAAAAGACATAGCGATGGCCAACAGGCCTGTGAAAAGATGTTCAGTGTCGTTAATTATCAGAGAAATGCAAATTAAAACCACAATGAGATATCACCCCACACCTGTCAGAATGGCCATCATCAATAAGAACACAAATAACAAATGTTGGCGAGTATGTGGAGAAAAGGGAACCCTCCTACACTGTTGGTGGGAATGTAAATTGGTGCAGTCACTATGGAGAACAGTATGGAGGTTCTTCAAAAAACTAAAAATAGAACTACCATATGACCCAGCAATTCCACTCCTGGGTATATATCTGAAAAAAACAAAAAACACTAATTCAAAAAGATATGTGCACCCCAGTGTTCACAGCAGCATTATTTGCAATTGTCAAGATATGGATAGCAACCAAAGTGTCCATCAACAGATGAATGGATAAAGAATATGTGGAGTATATATACAATGGAATATTACTCAGCCCTAAAAAGAATGAAATTTTGCCTTTTGCAACTACATGGATGGACTTGAAGGGTATTATGATAAGTGAAATAAGTCAGACATAGACAGATAAATGCTGTATGATATCATTTATATGTGGAATCTAAAAAAATGCAACAAACTAGTGAACATAACAAAAAAGAAACAGACTTACAGAGAATAAACTAGTGGTTCCCAGCAGGGAGAGGGAAGGGGAAAGGGCACAATAGGGGTAGTTGATTAATAGGTACAAACTACTATGTATAAAATAAATAAGCTGCAAGGATATATTGTACAACACAGGGAATGTTGCTAATATTTTATTCTAACTATAAATGGAATATAACCTTTAAAAATTGTGAATTACTATATTGTACACCTGAAACTTACATAATATTGTAGATCAACTATACTTCAATTAAAAAAATATATGAAGAACTCATACAACTCAATAGCAAAAAAACCAAACAATTCAATTAATATAGGCAGGAGATCTGAATAGACATTTTCCCAAAGACAGATGGCCAACAGGTACATGAAATCATGCTCAACATCTCTAATCATCAGGGAAAATGCAAATCAAAAACCACAATGAGGTATCACCTCACAGCTGTCAGAATGGCTATTATCAAAAAGACAGTAAATACCAAGCATCGGAGAGGATGTGAAGAAAGGGGAACCCCTATTTACTGTTGGTGGGAATGCAAATTGGAGCAGCCACTATGGAAAATGGTGTGTAGATTCCTCCAAAAATTAAACATGTTTGTGAATGTGATCCAGCAATTCCACTCCTGGATATTTATCTGAAGAAAATGAAAACACTAATTTGAACAGATATATGCACCCCCATGTTCATTGCAGCACTATTTACAGTAGCCAAAACATGGAAACAGTGTAGATGCCCATCGATGGATAAAGATGATGTGGGGTATATATACAATGGAATATTATTCAGTCATAAAAAAGAATGAAATCTTGCCATTTGTGACAATGTGGATAAACCTTGAGGGCATTGTACTAAGTGAAATAAGTCAGAGAAATAAACTGTATGATGTCACTTATGTGTGGAATATTAAAAAAAAAAAAAAAAAAAGCATATGGTTACATAGAACAGATTGGTGGTTGCCAGAGGTGAGATGTGTGAAATAGGTGGAGGGAGTCTAGTTATAAAATAAATAAATCATGTGGATGTAATGTACATCATGGCAACTACAGTTAATAATATTGTATCGCATATTTGAAAATTGCTAAGAGAGTAAATTTTAAAGTTCTCATCACAAGGAAAAAAATCCAGAAAAGGCAAGAAAAGCATGACCAGGTGTTGTCAAATAGCGCTCATCTCTAGCACATAGGGATTTGTCATTTCATTACATGTTACTTTGAATTTTAGGTCTGGAAGAGCCCTTAGAAATCATGTGGTTTAACTTCCTTGTAGACTTTGGTTCTTAAAACTAAGGTGGATTCCAGTTTGTTTATTTTTAAACAAAATGATCAAAACAACCAATGTTGTCAACTCATTTTTCTCATCGAAGGACAAAACAAACTTATTGGTGTGGAGATCTACCGGGAGGAAATGCATTTCTGCATCTAGCTGCTGCTGAGTGCATTCTTTTCTTCAGGGAGCCTATGTTCACGGCACATTTGCAGAATGGTTAGCTCTTATTCCTTGTTGGCCTTGTGCCTACTTGTACTTTAGTGATATTAACAGCTACTAAGGAAATAAGACTTTTGGAAAAAGCTTTATAATCCTGGTCGTTCCAAAGTTTTATTGAATACATTTTTACCATGAAATAGCCTCGAGAGTTAGGCAGACTAATAAACCAGACATGATAATCACTTCACGTGTATAGCAGAAATTATGCTTATTCCCCAGTGAAATAAGACTTCTCAGGTCTCAGTGGAGACAGATGAATTTATCATTCTGTAGCAGCAGGGTGGGTCATAGCCTGGGTGGCAAGCTATGTAAATATTAATGGAGATTCCAACTCAACTGTGTTTGCAGTAATTTCGATGTCATGTTAGCAGCTGAGGGTCAAGGCCAAAAAAAGAGAGAGAGGAAAAAATGGTGTGGGAGGGACTTGGATCTTTTCTAATGTAAGGAAAACCCTTCTGTTTATTTTTTGAAGTTCTTTTTGTCTCTTCAGTGTCTGTGGCCATCTTAAAATCTCAACATGATGCTGGGAGAACACTTTACTCTGCAAATCCACTGACACTTTTGCCATAAGGTTATTTGACCTCTTTCTTTCTAATTTTACAGTGTCAGTCTTTGAGCTGAATAATTTCAAACAGATTTGCCTCCCGAGAACCCTTTTCTTTGTGGAGCAAACCATGAAGAAACACTTGACTAGCGGGTGAAATGACAAATACTCTCAACCTCAAAACTATTAGAAATCAATTTCTCAGGCATCAGATCTAATTATTCTCCCTTCCCCATTTCAATTCAGGAATCCCAAGGTTAAGGAAAAGCAGCTGAGAAAACAATATTCTTGGTTGATGTTCATGTACTGCCCATTTTTTATGTAAGTAAAGGATAGGATGGGGAGACAACTTCCAAGATATGCCCCTTTAATTGCCAAAAAAGACACAGAATGTTCAGAGAAAGAAAATATCTCTGCTATTATGCAGAGATAACAATGTTGATAGGAATATTGGAATTCCACTTGTCTAACGGCTCTCAGAATGTGCTCTCTATTGCCAACACCAGGTATTCTTTTAGTTGGGAGGAACCTAACAAGGAAGAGCTGGAGGTCCAGCTGATATGGCTGCCCAGATGGCCAGGAGGGAAAAAGGGGCTCACCTAGGCTGCTGTGAAAAGGCAAAGAATGTCTGGGTGACACTGGAATGTGTTTGTATGTGTGGAGGTGCAGAAGTAGCAGGATGACAGCATGTAGAGGGCATTTGAAATTAGAAGGCAGGAATAGGAAGTTGCACTGCTAAACGGGGTAGGTGATCTTTGGATCATTACAACAGACCCCAAATTTGTAGAACAAATAGTTTGAGAATTAATCTTCCATCCTAGGCCCTGTTTCCCTGTGTTAAGTTATTCAAGTTATCCAAGATAATTTGAAGATGAGGGATAGTTTCCATATATATATACTTTATAGCAAGTTTAGTGTTCAAGCTCCTTTAGAGTAAAATTTTATACATAAAATAATAGTCACATTCATTATGTAACTCTTGTTGAAGTCTAAGACTATTTCTCTTGTCAGGTGTTCTGGAGATAGAGAACAACAGATGGAGTAATTAAGACATGTTTTGATTGCAAGTGACAGAAGCCCAACTCTGCCTAGCTTACCAAGAAGGGAATTTATTGGCAAACATAACCAAGCTATGGAAAGGGCAGGGGTATGGCCTACCTCAGGGCCCTGGAAGAAGAGCCTACAATGCTATTAGGTCTCTCTCTTCACTCTGCTTCTCTCAGTATGTTGGCTCTATTCTCTCAGCCTGGCTTTCTCTGTGAGCAGCAGCAATTCCCACTGATAGTTCCAGCCTTGTGCTTCCCAAAGCTTTCCACTTGAGAAGAAGCATCTCCCTTTAACTTCTATATAAAAACCATCCAAGGGCAGGACTGTGATTGACCCAGTTGGTGTCAATGTCTACCCACCCCCCAACCCGCCTTTTACGGTCTGGAGGGAATGAATACTGTGATTTGGCAGCCCAGCTTCAACTACAACATCATGTTAGAGTCAGGCAGAAGTTTCTCTCTTCAAAAGGGGAATATTGCAAATGTCCCTTCAACTGATAAAAATCTTTCTTTTCAACCTGAAAACTCTCAGTTATCTGTCGGGCTTTAGTTTTCTAGAATCGTAATCTTAAGAATTAAACTGGAATGGATAATCGATTAGAAACTCCTTGAGGACAGGGGTTATATTTTATAAACTTTTATCCTCTGCTTTTGCTCAGGAGAATTTTGAAAATATGCTAAATATTGACTTGGTTTGGATTACTTGTGATAATAAATAGATTTGTAAAATTAATAACAATGATGGTGTTGGGATTACTTATGGGAAAACTTATGAACTAAATATTAAAAAGGGACTGGGTGGGCTTCCCTGGTGGCGCAGTGGTTGAGAGTCCGCCTGCCTGCCAATGCAGGGGACACGGGTTCCTGCCCCGGTCCGGGAAGATCCCACATGCCGCGGAGCGGCTGGGCCCGTGAGCCACGGCCGCTGGGCCTGAGCGTCCGGAGCCTGTGCTCTGCAACGGGAGAGGCCACAACAGTGAGAGGCCCGCGTACCACTAAAAAAAAAAAAACAAAAAAAAGGGACTGGGTGAGGTTGTGAGTAGGTTGGGTAGTTAGAGAAAGTTAGCAGTTTCACTTATGTTAGACCTTATTTAAAGGTTTTTTTTTTTTGAGGTGGTGCTTTTTAAAAATTATTTTTAGAAGATAAAAGAATCTTAGATTTTGGACAACAGGTTTCCCTACATGATATACCTCACTTGAGATTTTCAAAGTCTTTGTTAAAAGTGCCTTTTATAATTTTTCATATCACATTGTAGGAAGGGCCAGTGTCATTTTGAACACTATTAACCATGCCTGATACCCCCTTTCCACCATAAATTAAGGTAGAATGTTGGTTGAAGTGAAGCTAGATGGATCAACCTGTCAAAAGCACCGATTTATAATTCTGCTACTCACATTTCTTACACACTGCTGCCCTCCCTCTTGTTGGCTCACACAACTTTGAAGTACACAGGGAATGAACTAATATGGTAGCTCCTATACCTCTAACTAATCCTGTCTAAAGTGTCTCTACTGGAAGTATTTGAGAGACGTATTTATTTTTCCAGTGTGATTTATGTAAACTTTTGTCCCATTTGAAAGTGGCATATTAATGCCTAATTCTGGAAAAAAAAAAAGGAGGGGGGAGGTAAAAACCTTCTCTGCCTGTCTAGACAGAGCCTTGTTAGTGTATGTCTGATCATACGGGGGCTCATGGCGGTAATATTAATCGGTGGGAAATGAGCCAAGGAAAGACAGCCCTATCTACCAATTAAATTTACTGAGCTTACAGGGTGGTTTATAAAGTCAACATGCTGGGCAAGGTTTACATCTGACCAGGGTAATTGTTGTTTTCTGATCCCCAGTTGGCCGTCAGCCACTCCAAACACAAGACAGATGTTGGCTTTACTAGGGTCAGGGTTATCACAGGGTGGGATGAATAATCATTGGCTCTGGAGTTTGCTACTTTTCCTTTGCTGATGAATAAGAGCAAATAAAATTATTTCTGAATGTCTTGTGGGGTGGGGTGGGGTGGTTTCATTTTGCAAAGCTGGATTGGGGCACTGGAAATCAACATCACAGCAGCAAACTTCTCGTGTCTCTGACATTTCTTAGTTCAGTTTGATCTGAGGACAACTGATTCACTATCTCGAAGGGCAAAGGTTAATGCCTTTTCATAAAGATAATGATAAACACAAACAAGGTATTCACTCTGATATATTGGTTTCTTATCCGGGGGATCAAGGCAAAAATGTGGGAGAACTGAAAACACAGAGTTTGAAGTAGCATCAAAGTAATTTGTTGGTTTTTGAAGTAGGAACTTTTTAATTAAATGTTTTCTTCTAATACAATCGAGGTGTATAATAGCATGAAACCCAATGAAAACTGTGAAATTCGGAGATGTTTTCTGTGTTTGCTATGTGTCAAGTGTGCAAACCCTGCACATGTGATTCCCACCCACTTGTGTTTGTCTTTTGGGATGGTTTAGTTTCCATTAGGTGCTAGGAAAACTAGCCATGCACCATGGTCCCCCCAGGATGAGAGCCAGACTTGAAAGAATCCTGTCTGTGGAAAGGCAGACTTGTGGTGGGAGCAGAGTGATGAGCCCCAATGCTGGGGCTTTGGGATCCATGTTGGGGGCTGCCAGGAATGTCATCTGACACTGGGCAGCAAGTGAGAGCAGGAGGCTGCAAGTTAGTAAAACATTGGGTGCACTTCTGGAAGAGGAAAATACACACAGCCTTTAACGAGGCTGGAAATATATAGCTAAGTTGACATAATTTATTCTGGGAATTGCATGTTAAATTGTATTCCAGATACCAGGTTATATTTGGTGGTTGACTAGAAAATAGTATACCGTTTGTCTATTTAAGGCTAAAGATCTCCAACATTGCCTTTTAAGCCTACAATTGCCCATGAAAATAAACAGATATTTCCCTCCTTGCTTAAGCTGCCTTTCTCATCTGCTCATTCTGGAATGCTCTTATAAAAGTTATCTGCCTCTCTGACCACATTTATCTTTCAAATTCTTTTTCATTCAATGGCGGTTCCTCTCATCACCTCATCCACGTTATGCTCCAGACTTCGCCTCGCTTTGGCTGCACCCAGATTTTCCGGGCCTGGCCTCATTCCCGTCCTCCTGGCTCTCAGTGTGTGGTCACCCCCAGGCCAGCCTCCTCTCCCTGAACTCCTCCTCCTAAGTCTCCCTGGTGGCTTCCTCAAAGCTCCTGTGGTCTGCCAAGCTGAGCGCTGACCCCTTTCTTTTGGAAGATTCCTTTGCTCCCACATGACCATTGCTCCCTGAATTGAGGGCTCTTAACCTCTGACTTTTCCAGCTGGAGCCTCTCAGCCTAACTGATGCTGTCTAATCGTGCTTGCATGCCTATCGGGTGCTTTCTTATTATCACTTCCATTTATCAATCATAATGTTTTGTGGTCATTTTTGGCAATTTCTTCTTGCTTCTTCGCCTACATTAATGCGTCTTCAGCATTAACATTTATGAGATGCTGCCTGTGCTGGACGTGAGGACCCAACACAGTAACCTTCCCTCTGCAGGCTGTCCTCCTCACCCCAGGGTGTGGTGGACAAGCCCATCTGTTCATGTTGGCTGGGCTGAGGCAGACAAGGCCTTGAGACCATTGGTTATGTTTTGATGAAGCTATTTGAAAAGTCATCATTTCAGGCAAGTTTCCGCCCTCCACGTGCTCCTTCACAAAGTGATTAAAACACAGATCTGACGGTAAAATGATGAGTCATTAGGTTTATGGAGACATTAGGCAGCAGAGATGTAGTTATGGAATTCCAGGTCACAACTTTTTATCATTTTTTTTGGTTTTTTTTTTTTTTGATTCTGTGGCATCACTGCTGTCTTCTGGAAAATTTTATTTTGGGAAGTTGTCTGGCTGTGAGTCAGTTTCTTTGCCTGAGAATGTTGTCTGGGATAGTAACAGAGCTGTATTGTATTTTTCCTTCTATCTCCCTCTTTTTTTTTTTTTTTTTTTTTGTGCAAAGGAAAAATTTGGCCAAAATAACCTGTGGGTTAGATTCTGAGTTTATAATTGGCTCAAGGAAACTCTCCTGTTAGAGAGTGGAAAGGAGAGTGGGAGATGATGGATAGAATTTTGGCTGAGAGGCAGTGTCCCCTACTGTCCAGAGGGACCGTAGGTAGTTGTTCCTTTCTCATTGTTGCTGGGACAGTGGCTGACTTGGTATATATGGGCCCTGGCCATTCTTTCTGTCTTTTCTGTGCTGCTTGATGCCATAGAGAATGTGGACTGTGGAAGGCCTTTTACCCTGTTCAGAAAACCAGAAAATTTCTATTTCTGTATCGTAATTGGGCTACATGTGTTTGTTAAATACAAACAAACAAGCAAACAAAATAGAAATCCCAACTTCAGAAACATCAGGGACCCTGTGTTCAGGAATTGGTCTCTTATATTCTCCCTGTGAAGCTAAGTCTGAGAGTCATATACACAGTGAACAAAAAATGAAGTAAAAATAAAATATTGTAAATCTCATAATGTCCAGAGATTTCCCATACTATGTGCTTCTGCTTGGCATTCATTCATACTTGACTTACCTGAAATGACCCTGCCATTGATGTTCAAAATCAAATTCTATTTCAGATTTTTTCTTACATAATGTCATCATTCTTCTAAGACTCACTGAGGAGCCTAGTACTTTTATGAAAAACTATCCCATGATGAGAACTGTGTAACACAGTGTTTTCCTTTCTGGCCTGGCCATTGAGAGCTACCTTTGGGGCTTAGTGGTAACATATCCTCAGCATAGGTTTTCTAGTACATAGTAGAAAGAATAAATGTCTCTCTACTATGTGACCTTTTTTGACTTCATATTAATGGTCATTTGCATATTTTTCTTTTATTATAACATATCTCAAATAATTCTGAGGGAATTTCTGACTTAGAGATCACTTAATGGCAACAAAGAGACGCAAAGAGCAGTGTTTATCAACCTCAGAGCTGTTGACATTTGGGCAGCTGGATTCGGCAGGAGGAGCCAATCAGGTCACGATGCAGATATGAATGATGCCTCTGCCAGACCACTGGGGGGATTCTGGACTGAAGTGTGCCTGTGGAGGAGTCCTGCACTGGGTGAAAATGGCTAAGCCCTTGTTCCGTCCGTTTGCTTGGTCGTTTGTTGGGTTATCAAAAGAAATGTGATTTTGGTCACCACCACTAATCACTGGCCACACCCAAGAGGAGTGTGGGCTCAGGTGGCACACTGAGAGGTTGCTGAGGTTGCTGACAGTTGGAGACTATCAGCTAATCACATTCTTTGAAGCTGGGCAGGGAGATCTGCCAAGGTTACTCTGCCCATTGTCTTACATCTGTTTTCCTATGAACTCCTTTATACCGCTCTGTCCATAGACCCTCTTCCCCCTGTTTTCCTATGCCATTGAGCTTAACAGGATGGCTTTAAGGGGCCCTATTTTGTTAGTTGAAATATTAACAGAGTCTGAATAGACTTAATTGGATACTAGTTGGGGTTAGGTGTCCACTCATGGGCCAGTCTACTACAGTGTCACAGAGAAGAAACATGGCTGCAGGGCACCACTTTGGTGGGTAGAAGTTCTCAGGGAAGGAATGCCTCGAGCTGGGATGATACCTCCAAAAGTCCCTCCTGCAAATGTGTGATTATGTGCAGAGTTGGAACGTGAAGCCAGGCCCTGTGCCTTTAAGGGCAGTACGCTTGCTAAAAACATGGTGTCTTTCACTCTGTCCATCCTTTCCTTGATTTTAACCCATCCTGAACATGGCTGCCAAAAGGAATGTTCTTCCAAACCTAGCTACATGTTGTAGAACCAGGCTCACCATGGCTCCATGGCTCACCATGGCCAACATGATTAATTCTAAAATAATTGAAAACCCTTTAAGACTTGCTCCATTGAGCATTATAGACTTAACACTAATCAGCTACTCTGCTAGAGCATAGACTATAATATCCCTTGAACATGCCAACACATTCCTTAGTGGAAGAGCTGTGTGACAGAACCTAGTTCTGTCCAGCATCAAATTCAGAGTATTTCTACTTTTCATGCTGCCTCTTCACCTTGTTAAGTTCTACATAACTAAAGGTCAAGTTCTACTATATCTACCTAGCTCTTTCTAATAATTCCAGTGATTAATTATGTTCTCTATTTAATCATAACACTCAATTAGTATTTAATGATATCATGCTTTATAATATATTTAAGTGATCATGTGACTATATTTTCCCACTAGACATAAGCCACTTGAAGTCATGACCATGGATTCAGTGCCCCATTCAAAAAGTGGATGAGGGACAGCTCCATAGGTTTAAGATTCAATAGAGGCAGAAACAAAGTTCACTAAAAACCAGAATAAGCCCAGAGCAAGCTGTCAAATTACAAATAAACAGAAAATGAAATATGATAGGAAGTTATGAAACAAGGATAATTAAGACAAGATAGGAATATATTTGTAAGATGGAAGTAAAATTCTAGAAATAAATAAGCAAGAATAAGTATCTTGTTTTTGATGTGTTGACAAGACTCCTGAGTATACTAAACGTACGCAGCAACATGTCTTGATTTTGTAGTGAAGTTTTGTTTCCCTGTATGAAATCTTTGTTAGAATGAATTCAGATTAGCTTTAAAATTATCTCCCGAAAAATATACAGAAATGTATTGAAAAGAGAAGGGCTTATTCTCTATTATTTATTTTACAAACAAGCTTTAATTATATCAGAACCTAGTAATTTCAAGTTGATAATTTAGATGTATCTGGAATGAATTATGGCATATATACAAAGCACATGTGTAACATAAACATGATGATGTACAATTTAACCTATTTAAAAGATATTCTAAATACATTAAAATAATCAATTAGCATATATATATTTAGGTATTGTTCTTCATTAATATAGTTCATGTTAATAATTGTAGTTGAAAACACCAAATCATATTTTAAAATCATGTAATTAATATTTTTGGATTTATAGAATAATATTACTGCTGATTAACTTGAATGAATGATAAAATCTTCAATAAATCAAATATGTCCTAAGTCTTGTCATATGCAAAGTGCTGTGACAAATAAAAAGAAACATAATTTAGCTAGGAAGGTATTTAATAGTAATTAAATTTGAGTAACAAGAAAAAAATTACAGTTGATGCAAACATTGCCAAATGAGATCAGCAGATGGAAAGAGCAATGTAGGTTGAATGGTGTCAAAAGGTTATAAGGAAGCACTTTGAAGTGACTTATAAAGATCATAAATGTGGTCAGGTAGAGGGGATGGATCCAGCATGCTAACCAGTCTGGCAGTCTGTGAATAGAAGCTTTTAGCATGAATTAAGATTCCTATAGGAGGAGAGTAGGAAGGTAAATTGGAGCTATATTATGGAGAAGTTTGAATGGTAGGCTAATAAATTTGAACAATGATAAGTTATTGAGCATTACTATAGTCATTTCTCACCAGAAGGTTTATCTACCTTCACTCAAAGTACATTCATTATCAGCCATTTGTAAGAGGCACTGTGCTAAGTATTATAGGAAGTTAAAAAATTAGCAATGATGACTTCTGCCCTCAAGCAGTTGATGGTCTACTACATAGGAGAAAATATGTGTATATAAACAACTATTGAATAAGTCAGAATATGACAGGAGTTACAAGAGAAGTGTAAACCAAGTATTAAGATAAAACAGGGGAAGATAAATTAATTCCAGCTGGGAGGATTCAGGAGCACTTGAGGAAAGAGCAGGCATTTCAGTTGGTCCTTGAAAGATGGAAGAAATTTTGACAACACCTTTTCTCCATGAGGGGAACATGCTTTTTAAATAGGAAAACCAAGGGCACAGGAGTAGGAAATTACAGACAAATTAAAGGCCTAGAGAGTAGTTTAGCTTGGCTAGAATCCAAAGACCATAAGGAGGAGGAATGAGAGGTAAGGGCAGAAATGCAGTGGGGCCTGGATATGGAGGGGCTTTAGTGACAAGCTTAGATGCTTGCACTTTATTCTTTCCTCTTTTATTTCTCAACCATGAATGGTTGGGGAGAGGGTGAGTCTTAAAAAAGACCTCCCCTGAAGTTCTCATAAGCACCTCCAGGGATTCATGTCCTGGTGACTGATACACACATGATGAATGATAAGAACTGTACTTTGGGGTAATTACTAGGGAAGGAGAACAGTGGTGGGATGAATTAGAAAGGGAAGTTACAGGCAGGAAGCAGTTTTGGGAGCTATCACAAGGTGACAGGTGGGTCTATGAGGGTTAGAACTACTAAGTTCTTTCTTTTCCTTCCCCATCTTATTGAGATATAATTGACGTATAACATTATGTAAGTTTAAGGAGATTTGATATATGTATATGTTGTTGAATGATTACTGCAGTAAGATTAGTTAACACATCTGTCACCTCACATAGTTACTACTAAGTTCTTAATTGGCCTCTCATCAGTCTACACTTTCTGCATGGACAATGGAAATCCAATGACTGACTAGATGTGGGGATCAAAATTAAGGAGGAATTAAGGATAATTTCATGATTTAAGTCTTTGTTGACTAAAAGATAATATCTGTCTTAAAATTAAGCAAAACATGGAAAAAGCAGAGTAAAAAGAGTTATTTTCGTTGCCTGCAATATAGTGCATTTGGGTCCAAGATTTCAAGCTGGCAGACCAAGCATGTTTATTGACTTGCCCTCCATCTCTAATCCAACTGATGTCACAGTAAAATGGTTAGGCTAGAAATTCATAACAACCAGGAGAAAGGGAGGCAGAAGTTATAAGAAAATGAGAGCTTAACAAATTTCTGGAAGACAGAACACAGAGAAATGTGAGGAGGGACACAGAATAGAGGAAGTAGCTGACTGCTGGGCATATGGGAAATGGAATGGAAGATGACTGGGCTCAAGCTGGCAGATGTGGAATGCAGAAAACCGAAGTGATGGTTTCAAGGTTGGTCAATGCAATATGATAGGTGCATCCTTCCCTACCTCCACGCATAGAACTGCTAGGAAGCCTGAGAGCTATGGAGCAGCAAGAACTCCTGGTGGATCTTCTCTGCCTGGAAGCAGTCCAAATGCTCCAATAAAAATATCCCTTCCAATATATTTGTTGGTGTGAAAGAGTTTCACAAGCAGTGTTCTGCTGAATTAAACTGTCTGAAGAAAACCAAGGCTTCTAGAGAACTACTTTCCTCACTCTGACCACCAGTTTCCCTCTTGCCCATTCAACACTTAAAAACCTCACAACCCATGAACACATAATTTATAGTCAGTCTTCCTGCTCAGGGGAAGAGCCATGCCTAAAAACAGTGCAGAGGAAATCTCAATCAGTTATCTAGAATGATAAACACAGATCTTCATTCTTAAACATAAATGGAATCCAAGATTCCAGACATTAGAGAAAAAATAGTAGTACTGAAAAACATTGAGATAAGAAAATATATTAAAATATGTTACAAATATATAAAAATATATATTGACTCTGGAGGAACTAGAGGTAATTTAGGGAACAGAAGAGAACTTTAAAAAATTCTGTCCCGTTAGTATTGCCATTAAGATTTAAGAAGATATTACATCCATAAAACAAAAGCAGGTTGCCATGAAAAAAGAATAAGCAAAATGAGAAATGACTTTTATAAACTACAAATGATTGCTGAAAAGTAAAACTCCAGTAACATCAAGCAAAAACAGACAAAAGCACCAAAATATTAAAAAGAAGATATGATAAATCTGGAAGGTCCAAAATCAGATTAGCAGGAGTCCCAGAAATGGAAAGCAGAGAAAAGAGAGAAGAAGAAATGAACAAAATAATGAAAGAAAATTTCCCAGAGCTGAATGTAAGATTAGGAGAATTCATCATGTGCTGTTAAGGATGACTAAAAATACCCCCCACAGATACATTTTTATGAAATTTCAGATCATTTGGGATTCAGATAGGAAGTTTTCAGAAAGAAAAAAATTCCCTTAAAAGGATGAAGAACCAGACTGGTATCAGACATCTCATCAGTCATATGGGGTGTTTGAATAAAATAGAATTATGCTTTCAAAGCTCTGAGGAAGTTATTTTGACACAAAATTTCCATAACCAATCTATGAATCAATTAGGGTAGAAAAAAGACATTTTCAGACATGCAAGGATTCAGAAAATTTGCCTACCATGTATCCTTTTGAAGACATTTCTCAGTGACAGCAAAATGAGAAAGGAAACCCAGAAAGAAAACATAGTGTTTTCAGCCAGATGTGCAGTGTGGGAGAGCCCAGGATGAGAGCTGGGGTGAAGTGGAGGGCCCAGGTCTACAGGAAAATGTCTCTTGGAAAAAGGAGATTTTGTTATATGGTTGAGAGTAAATTTCAGGATATAGTAGAAGCATATATTTCTTCTATTTATAAGAAGAAAACAAGATAATTAAACATCTCCTCCTCTCTGTCCTCCAAACCAGATCAAATACAAAAAGTATAAGAAAATCATGGACCAAATGTGGAGCAAACAGAAATTTGACAGGATTTGGTATAACTGAAGCCACACAACAAAGTAATTCATTTGACTCTTATGTAGGATTGCTGTCCTTGGGGTCATGCAGCACAGGCACATGGGACTTGAGAAATAAAGGTAAACTAGCATATTTCTTGGTTCTGCAGTAAATAATATTTAGATAGTTACAATGACATAGATAACTGTTTATTGGTTTTTAATTTTTAGAATCTATACACAGACCATTAAAGACAATTACAGTTACAGTACAGAACATAAATTATAAAATTAAAGGTTTAGATAACAGGACTTAGAAGAGATAAGGAAGAAGGAAAAGTGAAGTAAAGGGAAGGGGACTAATAATATCTTTAACTCCTGATACAGTGGGAAGTTGGTAGATCAGGTCAAAAGTTTACAGAATAAGAATACAGATTTAAAAATATTTAAAATTCCAGATGTTACAGGGAGAGTAATTAATAATGATAATCAACAGCAACAACATACAGGGAGGATGAGGAGGGATGAATTAAGTGAGCTAAATGGTCATCATTCATAAGCTTATCTTTGATTAAAAAAAAGAAAGAGGTAAACAACAGAGGAAACGAAATCCAAATGGTTAGAAGTGCTTACCACTAGGGGAGAGATGGTGGAGGCCATTGATTTCAGCTAAAAAAGTAGTGCAGTTTAGTAAAACTAGACACCTGAAAACCAGAAGAAAGAAAATACCTGAATATTCAATGGTAGATAGGTCTGAAAATTTTCTTATGAAACAAACAAACAAACAGGTATATTTATAAGACCGAAATCTGCCTAATGGGCAAGGACTGAGCAAACAGTCGACAAAAAGTTCTAGTAGGTGAAATCAAGAGGTCAAGTTTGAGAATCAGAAAACTGAGTTAGGGTGTGTATAAAAGTTAAACTTCGAGGGAAAGATGTTTTCAGGTAGTTTGCTGAGTTAGGAAGTACTGAGTTCTGTGGTAGTTTCTTAGGTGTGTGGTAGTTCCCAGCTTAAAGAGTTGTAAAATGTGTTGTTTTTCTGATTATAAAAGTAAATAGATGTTCTTGCAGAAGATTAGAAAATTAAAGTATAAAGGAACCCCAAACGTAATTAGTATGTGGCACCTTATCACGCCCAGTATTTTCACTTCTTTCCTTGAGGTACCAAATGAAATAAACTCCCTCCTCCAACCCCACTACCAGGTCAAAATCACTTACTAGTGGCACGGCAAGAATCACTAGCTAAGCAGGTAAAGTAGCTTAGCTTAGCTTGCTCATGATTCACGAGTTCATGATGTTCCTGGCCGCGGAATACTTCTCTTGCCCTGCCATTGCTGGTTTGGCTGCGGTAGGCAGCTGTCACGGGAGTAACTGACTGATGTAGACTCAGGTGTTACTCTCCCGGGGTGGTAGCGTGAGCAAACAGGAATTTAGTATGCATAACACTCATCAGAAGAGCTCAAACAGTACAATTTCCATAGCTTCAGCTGGTCAGGAGTGGAGACTAGAAGGCTGAATTTTTAAACAAGGACTCTAAGTAAACTTGCTACTGCATTGCGGCCCATGGGCCAGCGATGTTGACATCACTTGGGAGCGTATTAGAAATGAAGAATCTTGTATCCACCCTAGACCTGCTGAATCAGAATTTACATTTTGATAAGATCTCCAGGTGATTTGAGAAGCACTGGGCTGGGTGATCTTATAATTGTTCTGGGAGCCATTTTGTGTAAAACACCACCTAGCTGCTTTTAATTAAAGCAATCCACTCAGAGCCAGCAGCAGTAGCTTCCCATCACCATCTCCTCTCCGTCCGTCTCTTCCTCTTTGGGGCTTCAGTCTTTTCACTGATATTCAGGAGGATGCTAACCACAACTTTTTTGGGTTTAACCTGAGTCTGAATCAAAGGAAGGAGGCCCTGAAGACTCCTGAGGACTTTCAGGATGATGGGTAAGCTGGGCTGAGGGAAGATGGATATTCACAGTGAGAACGGCTAGCAGGGACCTGAGGGATCCTTTCTAGTGGGGTCTTCCTTTGTTCACTGCTGAGGAATAGAGCAGGTATCAGAGTCAGATATCTATGTTTTGCAAGGTCTGTGGTATTCTGTGGTACTTTTATGCTTTGCACACAGCAAGCAAGACAATTAAGTAAATTAGCACTCGTTCTTTTTTTTTGTTTTTCAGTTTAAATAATAATTTTATTCCTGTTATGAGTGGAATTGTGTACCTCTCCCCCAAATTCATATTTTTAAAACCTAATTCCCAGTACCTCAGAATGAATTAGCACTTGTTCTTAGGTTTCAGCTCCAAGAGAAAACAAGCTATAAATAATCACAATTCAAATTCACAGCTGAGGGGTTTTAGTAGTTGATCAGAGGCTTGACCTCCAGAACACTGATTATTATGGGAAAGGTTCGTGCAGGCCAGAAAATATTTAAGTGGGACTAACATTTTGAAACTATAAAATAGGAACCCTTTGATGTAGTTATTTTGGGGAGTGAAAATTTAAATTTGTGTTTTCTTTACATATTTTACTTCCTTTGAAAGTTGATTGAAAACAGTCTGGGGTATGTACGTCAAAGTTATATTTTATTTGTTGCTGGCTTGTCTCTTGCCTCTGGGCAAGAGTATGTGGGGTTCTTCGTGCCCAACAATATGAGATTTCTTTCTATGCTTAAAACATTCTTCCTCAGAATGGACTGTAGACCTTATTGTAACGTGTGATGATTCAGTTGCTTAGCACACGGTTCATTCTCTGGCTGCTCTGGATATGGGTACACTGTGCTTGTCTTGGGTTTGAGCCAAGTCTGAGCCACGTCTGTCTGCACTGGCTGGCCGGCTGTGCTCTGACTCTGGTCAGCACTGGCTGTTACTCTCCTAGTCATCTTTTTATCTTTCTGCGTAATCTTGGGCTTAATTTTGTTCCTGCCTTTAATACTCCCATGTGGCTTCTTTCTTTATTTCTTTTTTTATAAAAACATCTGTCTGAAACTTATATAGTCATCCTCATGACCCCTTGGTTATTTACAGTAATGTTCCTCTTCTTGTATGGAACTGGGGTCTACGAAAACTCCTTATATAGAACATGAAAGAAATTAGCTGCGAGTTTGTGTAACTCTTTAGATGGCTGTGAGGATGTTCAGGTCATTTTCTTCTTTGGTCTCTCTGACTGGTACCTGTACAAAGGAGAAGTTACCTTGGGGACAGAGAGTTTGTCCTCCCTCCCCCTGAAAAATATCCATTGTCTCCGAAGACGATAATATTGTGTAGGCACTTTGATCAAACTGATGCAGATAAAAGTAAGACCTATTATATAAATTAACTGTTAGATTACTTTTCCGGAGGAAGTTTATCTTTTTGCCTTTCTGTTTTTGTTAAGTATCACCTCTTGATTTTTCGTTATTCTTCTTGATACATTTACTGAGGGATTAATTTAAGAGCTCTCAATTAGAATTAACAGGGTTTGTCTTTCGCTTACCTTTTGCTGGTTATAAGATTAGTGGCTAAATTTATTAACCTCAGTGCTTGCTTTAAAACATAATTTGAAGTAAAATGGACATGTGGAAATTTTCGATGTGATGAACTTGTACCGTACATTGTGTTGGTCATTAAGCTACTATGTACATTTGTCAACACTCATCAAATTGTACACTTAAAAATTGCCAAATTATGTGTTATAAATAGTACCTCAGTAAAACTGATTAGAAAGAAAGAGTGCTAAGTAAAAATGATCCAAATCTTAGACTTTCCTACCCCATATTAGCACTGCTTCCTTGAAACCACCCCAAGTTACCTTCTTCCTTTTGTTCCTTACGTATTGTATTAAGTCTGTCTGGGCTGCTTATAAAAGAATACCATGGACTGGGTGGCTTATGAAACAGACAGAAATTGGAGCCAAGAAATTGGAGTGCTGCTGTAACAAATAGCAAACAAATGGAAGCAGCTTTGGAACTGGACAATGGCTGGAGGCAGGAAGAGTTTAAGGTGTGTGTTAGAAGGAGCCTACATTGTTGTGGGTCGACCTTTACAGGAGATTCTGGTGAGAGTCCAAAAGAAAAGAGGAAAGATGTAGAGAAGGACTCAATCTTAGAAAATACCGAAGTAATCCTAAACAGAATGTGGGTAGAAACAAGGACAGTAAAGGCCATTCTGATGAGGTTTCCGTTGGAAATGAGGAACGTGTTATTAGACAGTAGAGGAAAGGCCATCCTTATAAAGTGGCAAAGAACTTGGCTGAATTGTATTCATGTTCCAGTGTTTTATTGAAAGTAGGACTTGAGAGTGATGACATTGGATATTTAGTTGAAGAAATTTATTTCTAAGCAAAGTGTTGAAGGTGAGCCATGGCCCTTCCTGACAGCTTATAGTAAAATTTGAGAGAAATGACTTAAAGATGGAATTGTTAAGCAAAAAAAAGAACTTGAAGACTTGAGAGTTCTCAGCCCATTCATACTGCAAAAAATAAGAACACTGAAGACGTGGCCAAGTGACTGATTGACTAGATGAGTATGGATCAGCCATCTCAACGGAAGCCAGGAGCTATTCTCCAGAGCAATAGAAGAATGACCCAGAAGGTGATTCAGAGAGAACCAGCGCTGCCAGTCCCATCACAGGCCCCTAGTGCAGGGAGAGGGGGTTGCAGTGGCAGGCAGGGTGGTTTCAGAGGAGGGGCTGCTGCGCCTGCGGGCCTTCAGCGTGTGATGCCAGCGCCGCCTCACATCACAGGCTCTACCCCCGCCCTCTGGTTCAGTGCTCCTTGCTCCTTGCCCATCCCAGGCATGGCTGCAGTGGGCCCAGCACAGCTCAGCCACTATGGCCAGCCCTCCAGAAGGCACAAGCAGCAAACTGCGGTGGCATCTGCATGGCTCTGTCTCAGCCGGCATATGCAGAGTACATGGCCGCAGGGGCTTAGCAGCCTCCACCTAAGTTTAAGCGTAGAACTGCCTAGAGCCTTGAACCTGACCCCAGCCCAGGAGAACTGTGGCATTGGGAGGATGGGGGCAACCCCACCAAGCCGTGGGGATGATGTTGCCACCCTAGTGGGCCTGGAAGGCAGAGCATTGAGCCAAAGCGGATTATTCTTGAGCCTTAAGGTTTAATGTTGTCTGCCTTGTTAGGTTCTGGATTTACCTGAGGCTGTTACTCCTTTCTTCTCTCCATTTCTCCCTTGTGAATCGGAATGTCTCTCCTATGCCTGTCCCACCATAGTTTGGTTTCACACGTTCACAGGTGGGGAGGAATTTGCCTCAGGATGAATCATGCCTCAAGTCTCACCCAAATATAATTTAGATGATATTTATTTATTTGTGTAGTTATTTATTTATTTATATTTGGCTGTGCTGGGTCTTACGGCACGTGGGATCTTCGTTGCCGTGTGTGAGATCTTTAGTTGCGGCATGTGGGATCTAGTTCCCCGACCAGGGATTGAACCCGGGCCTCCTGCATTGGGAGTGTGGAGTCTTAGCCACTGGACCATTGGGAAAGTCCCTAGATGATATTTAGATGAGACTTAGGGCTTAGACTTTAAAGTTGATATTGCAACAAGTTAAAACTTTTGGGGCTATTGGGATGGAATGGATATATTCTGCATGCTAGAAAGATAAGGATTTGGGGGGTCAAGGGTGGAATGCAATAGATTGAATGTGTCCTCCCCCAGATTCATATGTTGAAACCTACTCCCCAACATGATGGAATTTGGAGGTGGAGCCTTTAGGAGGTGATTAGGTCATAAGGGTCAAACCCTCATGAATGGGGTTAGTGCTCTTATAAAAGAGGCCCCAGAGATATATGTATATGTATAGCTGATTCACTTTGTTATAAAGCAGAAACTAACACACCATTGTAAAGCAATTATACTCCAATAAAGATGTTAAAAAAAAAGAAGAAAAAAAAAAGTGGCCCCAGAGAGCTTCCTTGCTCCTTCTACCAGTGAGGACTCAGCCGACATTCTATAAACCAGGAAATGGGCTCTCACCAGACACTGAGTCTCCAAGTGCCTTGATTTTGGACTTCCCAGAACTGTGAGAAATAAATGTTTGTTGCTTAAGCCACCCATTCTATGGTATTTTTGTTACAGCCGTCTGAATGGACTAAGATCTGTGTTACATTCTTGGTTTCACCACTCAGTGCTGGTCATAGGAAATGGGTTCTCAAGGTCCTGTCATTTTCACCAGATTTGTGCTGATTTTTCTTAGAGAGTTTAGGTAAATCTAGTATGAAGCAGATCCTTGTTAACTACCACTCTTGCTGCTTATAAGGAATAGTCAGAGGAGCAACCCACTCATCACTGATCAGATATTTGCATGTGTTCACTCATTGAATAATTATTAAATGCTTATTGTGTTCCAGGCTAAACAGTAATACGTGTGCTTAATTGCATTTCTCTGGTCCTTGTTCATGAATCCATAGCCTAGGCTGGCTTTCCAGAATCAAGCCAGTCTCCTGATTTTGCACTGCTCCATTGTCTTTCTGGAGTTAAAAAAAAAAAAAAAAAAGATCAAAATCCTAATCCCCTCCCTGCTTCAAAAAACTGCTTGTGTGTTATTTCATTTTTATCTCTTTCTATGTATTATGTCTGCCAAATAAGACTGTAAGGTCCATGAGGGCACACACCGGGTATCCTTCATGCCAAGCAGAAAACTTGCCATGTGCTGAGTCGTTTTTAAATTTATGTTCTTCTAGCAGCTGATTGCTTCTGTTATAGCATTTACCACACCTGACTAAAATTATCAACTTGTGTGGGTGACCTTGTGAAATTATAAACTCCTAAATGGCTTATGGTTGTTTTTTTCTTTTAATTGTATTCTCAGTGCACAACCTAGAACTTGGTAAGACATTCAAAAACCTTATTGAAAAAGCAGGTTTATTAACATGAGGGGTGCTGAAAGACACAGCTAACCAAAATATTTACCCCTTTGTTCTGAAAAGTTACTTGAAATTGCTACCTCAGATTTCACACTTTCATTCTGAAATTGTATTGTGACCTATTGGGGACCACACGTTATCTGCGTGGAATAATAACCCTATGAAGCTAACAGCCACGTTTAGTTTGGCTAGTGTTTCTCAAATGCTTTTTGGTGGTGATCCATTTAAAAAAAATATTTACCCTGGGCTTCCCTGGTGGCGCAGTGGTTGAGAGTCCGCCTGCCGATGCAGGGAACATGGGTTTGTGCCCCGGTCCGGGAAGATCCCCCATGCTGCGGAGCGGCTGGGCCCGTGAGCCATGGCCGCTGAGCCTGCGCGTCCAGAGCCTGCGCTCCGCAACGGGAGAGGCCACAACAGTGAGAGGGCCGCGTACTGCCAAAAAAACAAAACAAAACAAAAACAACAACAACAACAAAAATATTTACCCTGAAAACAGGAAATAAAATATAGGTACACATGTACAGATACATATATACAGAATATGTATATACAGAGACCATAGTTACACCTACCTTTAGCCTTAATTACTACTGTGATGTACTCTGATATTTTTTTCTTCTCTTATGTTCTATTTATAGTTTTGAAAATACAGGCTGTAGGATCTACTTTATTGATTTCATGCTCACTAATGCAGTTTGAAAACACTGGTTTGGTTTATTGCTTAAACCATTGCCATTATCACACATCTATCTGTGCTAGGTGTTGAAAAGAAAAAAAAGATTTCTGAAATATAGGTCTGAACATTGAGTGTTGCCAGGGGAGAGATGTTAGGTAAAGAAAATATCCTGGGGCCCTGGATTGGATGAAAGGAGGGCATTCAAAGAAAGGGAGATGTGAGAAGAGGCTACTAAAGATAATTTCTCCTATATCCCATTGCATTTTAAGTCCAACATACACCTGTCTTTCCAGCTGGATTGCGAACACTTCTAGGACAGGAACTATACGTTATTCATCTTCATAACTTCATTGCCTAATAAGGGACCTGGGCTCAAGGAATATTTACTAGGTTGAGGGTAAAATAAAGAGCTAATACTTATCAAGCACTTACGATGTGCCACACAAACATGTGAGTAGATGCTGTTGTCTCCCTGATCAAATCCTCTTACCTGCTAATGAGGACTGCTTGTTAATGCTCATAGCTACCCTCTTCTTCACAGAATTACCAGTTGGCCCTTCCCTCCCTCCCTTTCCCAAGCCTCTAGCCAATGACCAGTGACCGACTAACTCCAGAATATGAAAGCCCACCCCCTGCCTCAAGATGAGACCAACTCTGTAGTATAGTTCCTGCTCCAGAGCTTCCCATGGATCAGGCTAAAGGTAGTCTCCAGCTGAGACCACATCCTTGCTCAGCTTTCTTACTCTGCTCTGTTCTACTTCTCTTACTCTCTCAAAAAATCACAATCATGAGAAGCCCAACCTGATACTCTGCTTCTAGGGAACCATCCTAAGAACCTGGTTCCAAGCAATTTATAGTATTGTCTAATTATTTTGTCCTCAGAGCAAGTCTTGGAGATAGCTATTTACTGATGGGGAAACAGGCACCAAGCAGTGAAGTCACACAGTGGTGCCCTGAGATACACATAGAGACAGTCTGATCCATGCCAAGGCTCTGCCCCATCACACATACTACATCCAGGCTTGGGACTGTGTCTGGCTGACAGGACCAGTGGGCACACCCCTGTTGGATGGGCACTTCAGGAAGGGTGGCTGGTTCTCCAGTTCTGCACATTGACTTATTTTATTAGCACTATTGCAGTTACAGATAACATTATTTAAATTTTTGAAAGGTACAACATAGAAATATTTATCAGTTTATTCCAAATTTTGTAGGTAGATAGAGGAAATCTCAACTTCCACCCTATCAATTCAGCAACAGAGAATTCATTTTAAAGGTAAAACTAACATGAGAGGTGATATTTGTATACTCTCAGTTTTTTACTGAACTTGACTAATCCACAGACATCTGATTGAAAACTTGCTAGTGCTGGTGGTTGGAATCCAGTTTGCAGTAAGTCACTTGTTCATTGCCAAGGTTAACAGTTTCTAAGCTACAGAGAGATGAGGAAAGTCTTTGTAGTCAGTAAATTACCATTTGCCCCTTTTTGAAAAGCATGATTCTGGGTTTCTGTTTCATTTATTAGCTCTGTGGTTGCTTCTGCCTGTTCTTCTATAACTAGATTATCATTCGCTGCAGCCAACGCCACATATACTTATCACAGTATAGGAGTTTTTAGGGTTTTCTTTTTAATATTGACATTTTGAGTATCGAGCACTTGGTTATTTACTGCCCAAAGTTAATAAAGGATGCAAAATACCATAGCAGTTCAGCACATTTTTGGTATCAGAACATGCTTCAATTTTCTAACTGTGTGACACAGGGTATGTTATTTAATATATCTGAGCCCCATTCGGTTTTTTTTTTTGAATTTTATTTTATTTATTCTTTTATACAGCAGGTTCTTATTAGTCATCCATTTTATACACATCAGTTTATACATATCAATCCTAATCTCCCAATTCATCACACCCCCACCCCCCACCACTTTCCCCGCTTGGTGTCCATACGTTTGTTCTCTACATCTGTGTTTCTATTTCTGCCCTGCAAAGCAGTTCATCTGTACCATTTTTCTAGGTTCCACATATATGCGTTAATATACGATATTTGTTTTTCCCTTTCTGACTTACTTCACTCTGTATGACAGTCTCTAGATCCATCCACGTCTCTACAAATGACCCAATTTCGTTCCTTTTTATGGCTGAGTAATATTCCATTGTATATGTGTACCACATCTTCTTTATCCATTCGTCTGTCGATGGGCATTTAGGTTGCTTCCATGACCTGGCTATTGTAAATAGAGCTGCAGTGAACATTGGGGTGCATGTGTCTTTTTGAATTATGGTTTTCTCTGGGTATATGCCCAGTAATGGGACTGCTGGGTCATATGGTAATTCTATTTTTAGTTTTTTAAGGACCCTCCATACTGTTCTCCATAGTGGCTATATCAATTTACATTCCCACCAACAGTGCAAGAGGGTTCCTTTTTCTCCACATCCTCTCCAGCATTTGTTGTTTGTAGATTTTCTGATGATGCCCCTTCTAATTGGTGTGAGGTGATACCTCATGTAGTTTTTACGTTCAGGCTCAGTGGCCACGGCTCACGGGCGCAGCCGCTCCGTGGCATGTGGGATCTTCCTGGACTGGGACACGAACCCGCGTCCCCTGCATTGGCAGGTGGACTCTCAACCACTGCGCCACCAGGGAAGCCCACCTCATGTAGTTTTGATTTGCATTTCTCTAATAATTAGTGACGTTGAGAAGGTTTTCAGGTGCTTCTTGGCCATCTGTATGTCTTCTTTGGAGAAATGTCTATTTAGGTCTTTTGCCCATTTTTGGATTGGGTTGTTTGTTTTTTTAATATTGAGCTGCATGAGCTGTTTATATATTTTGGAGATTAAACCTTTGTCCATTGATTCGTTTGCAAATATTTTCTCCCATTCTGAGGGTTTTCTTTTTGTCTTTTTTATGGTTTCCTTTGATGTGCAAAAGCTTTTAAGTATCATTAGGTCCCATTTGTTTATTTTTGTTTTTATTTCCATTACTCTAGGAGGTGGATCCAAAAAGATCTTGCTGTGATTTATATCAAAGAGTGTTCTTCCTATGTTTCCCTCTAAGAGTTTTATAGTGTCCAGTCTTACATTTAGGTCTCTAATCCATTTTGAGTTTTTTTTGTGTATTTTTGTGTATGGTGTTAGGCAGTGTTCTAATTTCATTCTTTTACATGTAGCTATCCAGTTTTCCCAGCACCATTTATTGAAGAGACTGTCCTTTCTCCATTGTATATCCTTGCCTCCTTTATCATAGATTAGTTGACCATAGGTGCGTGGGTTTATCTCTGGGCTTTCTATCTTGTTGCATTGATCTATATTTCCATTTTTGTGCCAGTACTCTATTGTCTTGATTACTGTAGCTTTGTAGTGTAGTCTGAATTCAGGGAGTCTGATTTCTCCAGCTCTGTTTTTTTACCTCAAGACTGCTTTGGCTATTCAGGGTCTTTTGTGTCTCCATTACAAATTTTAAGATTTTTTGTTCTAGTTCCATAAAAAATGCCATTGGTAATTTGATAGGAATCGCATTGAATCTGTAGATTGCTTTGGGTAGTATAGTCATTTTCACAATATTGATTCTTCCAATCCAAGAACATGGTATATCTTTCCATCTGTTTTTATCATCTTTAATTTCTTTCATCCGTGTCTTATAGTTTTCTGCCTACAGGTCTTTTGTCTCCCTAGGTAGGTTTATTCCTAGGTATTTTATTCTTTTTGCTGCAATGATAAATGGGAGTGCTTCCTTAATTTCTCTTTCAGATTTTTCATCATTAGTGTATAGGAATGCAAGAGATTTCTGTGCATTAATTTTGTATCCTGCAACTTTACGAAATTCATTGATTAGCTCTAGTAGTTTTCTGGTGGCATCTTTAGGATTCTCTATGTATAGTATCATGTCATCTGAAAACAGTGACAGCTTTACTTCTTCTTTTCTAATTTGTATTCCTTTTATTTCTTTTTCTTCTCTGATTGCCGTGGCTAGGACTTCCACAACTATATTGAGTAATGGTGAGAGTGGACATCCTTGTCTTGTTCCTGATCTTAGAGGAAATGTTTTCAGTTTTTACTATTGAGAATGATGTTTGCTGTGGGTTTGTTGTATATGGCCTTTATTATGTTGAGGTAGGTTCCCTCTATGCCCACTTTCTGGATAATTTTTATCCTAAATGGATGTTGAATTTTGTCAAAAGCTTTTTCTGCATCTGTTGAGTGGTCATGGGTTTTTTTCTTCAGTTTGTTAATATGGTGTATCACATTGACTGATTTGTGTATACTGAAGAATCCTTGTATCCCTGGGATAAATCCCACTTGATCATGGTGTATGATCCTTTTAATTTGTTGCAGGATTCTGTTTGCTAATATTTTGTTGAGGATTTTTGCATCTATATTCATCAGTGATATTGCTCTGTAATTTTCTTTTTTTGTAGTATTTTTGTCTGGTTTTGGTATCAGGGTGATGGTGGCCTCATAGAATAAGTTTGGGAGTGTTTCTTCCTCTGCAATATTTTGGAAGAGTTTGAGAAGGGTGGGTGTTAGCTCTTCTCTAAGTGTTTGATAGAATTCGCCTGTGAAGCCATCTAGTCCTGGACTTTGTTTGTTGGAAGATTTTTAATCACAGTTTCAATTTCATTACTTGTGATTGGTTTGTTCATATTTTCTATGTCTTCCTGGTTCAGTTTTGGAAGGTTATACCTTTCTGAGAATTTGTCCATTTCTTCCAGGTTGTCCATTTTATTGACATAGAGTTGCTTGTAGTAGTCTCTTAGGATGCTTTGTATTTCTGCAGTGTCTGTTGTAACTTCTCCTTTTTCATTTCTAATTTTATTGATTTGAGTCCTCTCCCTCTTTTTGTTAATGAGTCTGGATAATGGTTTATCAATTTTGTTTATCTTCTCAAAGAACAAGCTTTTAGTTTTATTGATCTTTGTTATTGTTTTCTTTGTTTCTATTTCATTTATTTCTGCTCTGATCTTTATGATTTCTTTCCTCCTGCTAACTTTGAGTTTTGTTTTTTCTTTCTTCTCTACTTCCTTTAGGTGTAAGATTAGATTGTTTATTTGAAATATTTTCTTGTTTCTTTAGGTAGACTTGTATAGCTATAAACTTCCCTCTTAGAATTGCTTTTGCTGCATCCCATAGGTTTTTGATCATCGTGTTTTCATTGTCATTTGTCTCTAGGCATTTTTTGATTTCCTCTTTGATTTCTTCAGTGATGTCTTGCTTATTTAGTAACGTATTGTTTTCCCTCGATGTTTTTGTGTTTTTTACCTTTTTTTCCGTGTAATTGATTTCTAATATCATAGTGTCATGGTCAGAAAAGATGCTTGGTATGATGTCAGTTTTCTTAAATTTACTGAGGCTTGATTTGTGACCCAAGATGTGATCTATCCTGGAGAATGTTCCATGTACACTTGAGAAGAAAGTGTAATCTGCTGTTTTTGAATGGAATTTCCTATAAATATCAATTAAATCTATCTGATCTGTTGTGTCATTTAAAGCTTGTATTTCCTTATTAATTTTCTGTTTGGGTGATCTGTCCATTGGTGTAAGTGAGGTGTTCAAGTCCCCCACTATTATTGTGTTACTGTTGATTTCCTCTTTTATAGCTGTTAGCAGTTGCCTTTTGTATTGAGGTGCTCCTATGTTGGGTGCATATATATTTATAATTGTTATATCTTCTTGGATTGATCCCTTGTTCATTATGTAGTGTCCTTCCTTGTCTCTTGTAACATTCTTTATTTTCAAGTCTATTTTATCTGATATGAGTACTGCTGCTCCAGCTTTCTTTTGATTTCCATTTGCATGGAATATCTTTTTCTGTCCCCACACTTTCAATCTGTTGTGTCCCTAGGTCTGAGGTGGGTCTCTTGTAGACAGCATATAGATGGGTCTTGTTTTTGTATCCATTCAGTGAGCCTCTGTCTTTTGGTTGGAGCATTTAATCCATTCACATTTAAGGTAATTATTGATATGTATGTTCCTTTTACCATTTTCTTAATTGTTTTGGGTTTTTTTTTTGTAGGTCCTTTTCTTCTCTTGTGTTTCCCACTTAGAGAAGTTCCTTTAGCATTTGTTGTAGAGCTGGTTTGGTGGTGCTGAATTCTCTTAGCTTTTTCTTGTCTGTACATCTGTTGATTTCTCCATCAAATCTGAATGAGATCCTTGCCGGGTAGAGTAATCTTGGTTGTAGGTTCTTCCCTTTCATCACCTTAAGTATATCATGCCACTCCCTTCTGGCTAGAATTTCTGCTGAGAAATCAGCTGTTAACCTTCTGGGAGTTCCCTTGTATGTTATTTGTCATTTTTCCCTTGCTGCTTTCAATAATTTTTCTTTGTCTTTAATATTTGCCAACTTGATAACTATGTGTCTCAGCATGTTTTTCCTTGGGTTTATCCTGTATGGGAATCTCTGCACTTTCTAGGCTTGTGTGGCTACTTCCTTTCCCATGTTAGGGAAGTTTTCAACTATAATCTCTTCAAATATTTTCTTGGGTCGTTTCTCTCTCTCTTCCCCTTCTGGGTCCCCTAAAATGCAAATGTTGTATTTAATGTTGTTGCAGAGGTCTCTGAGGCTGTCTTCATTCCTTTCATTCTGTTTTCTTTATTCTGTTCCACCACAGTGAATTCCACCATTCTGTCTTCCAGGTCACTTATCCTTTCTTCTGCCTCAGTTATTCTGCTATTGATTCCTTCTAGTGTAGTTTTCATTTCAGTTATTGTATTGTTCATCTGTTTGTTTGTTCTTTAATTCTTCTCGATCTTTGTTAAACATTTCTTGCTTCTTCTTGATCTTTTCTTCCATTCTTTTTCCGAGCCTGGGTCACCTTCACTATCATTATTCTGAATTCTTTTTCTGGAAGGTTGCCTATCTCCACTTCATTTAGTTGTTTTTCTGGGGTTTTATCTCGTTCCTTCATCTCATACATAGCCCTCTGCCTTTTCATCTTGTCTGTCTTTCTGAGAATGTGGTTTTTGGTCCACAGGCTGCAGGATTGTAGTTCTTCTTGCTTCTGCTGAGCTCCATTTGTTAATCTTTAAAAGTAAGAATACTTTCTACCTTATAGGATTGTGGTACTAGTTTAATAGGATGCTTAACATGGTACCTAATACTACAAAAGTGCTCATTAAAGCCAGTTCCTGTTGTCATTATTATTATTATTACTATTACTACCTGTTGTTGTATTTTAGCCACCATCATTCATTCTTTTTCTTTCAGTAACACTGCCCCAATTTCCTTTTGGTGAATGGCCTCTCTGCTATTCTGGGCAATCTTGTTCAGATTGTAATTTAAGGATATTTGACCTTCCTTAGTTGAGGGGTCATATGTGTCCTAAAATAGGCTATTAGACTCTTCTGGGACTTTGGTGCCTTAGAGGGAAGATGCAAGAATGGAGGCTAAACTAACAAAATAACTAGAGCAGATTCATCCTTATGGCAGCTTTGTTGATATGGGAAAACTCAGGAGTAGCTCTGGTCCCTTCCCTTCCTGAGCCTGCTTCTTCAGGCCTTTGGTTCTCTGAGCCATACCACATCTTGAAATGAATTCTCTTTTGCTCGAATTACTCAGAGTTGGATTGTTTTTCTTGCAACCAAAGAATGTAAGAGGATATTAATTATATAAATATGATTAAGGTCAATTTTTCAAGGCAGGAGAACTGCTGTGAGTCTGAAATACATTATTTCTTGGACCTACTATTATACTGTTCTCCTTACTGTAGGCATCCATGAGCTGCAAATATTTTGAAGACTTCCCTGTGGTAAGATCCTTACTCTTGTTCACTGTTATACTCCTAGTAGAGGACCCAGTGCTCAGTATTTGCTGAATGAAAAGAGGAATATTCTCAGCCTGCCTTCTCAGTTAACATCATTCTTGGGGTTAGAATGGTGTTCTAATTCTTTTATGGGAAGTAGACCTTTTATACACAGCTTCTTCTGAGTATAGAGTTAAGCATTATGCTAGTACTCAAATGTAGTACTCCACTAATCCTTACAGTGATTTCAAGAGGTGGGTGTTTTTCATTTCCATTTTCCATTAGTAAACTGTCTCTCAGATAATTTAAGCAAATCGCCTGAGGTTACACACTTAGTAAGAGAAACAGTCAGGAGTTGAACCCAGCTCTACCTGATTTCCAAAGTTTAATTATTTCTCGGCATACTGTGGAAACCTCTAAAATATTTCCTTTATATCATGTCCTTTTGTTTCCTATTCTTTTCATTCACAGAATTGTCTGGCATCCTCTTTTTGTGCATTTCCTTAGGGTAAATACAAAGAATGGTGTTATGACTATCAAGTAATGAAACTGACATGTAAACAAGTATGTTAAAACTTGCATGTTCACATGAGTGTTGTCCCCTTCGAAGTGCTCATTGTGGGAAGTTGTGCTTTCTATTATTAACATATTGTCTGCAAGCCTGTGTCTCATTCTTTTGAGTGCCCTTAATGCAACAATTCTTTGTTCTTTGAGAATACATTTGATCTTTAAAATAGCCAAAGGCATTTGAAGGGCAATATAGTGAAGAAGATGGACAATCATGTTGTGAAGGACCATTTTTAGTGAAAAATGACGTATGAGTGTTAAGTGTTGAGACTTGTCCATTGTGGCATTTGAATTGTTCTGAAGGTTGCTCTCCAGGAGGGACCCCTAAACTCTTTTCTTTCATCCAGCAAATATTAGGACCTGTGCCAAGCACTGGATATTTGGTGATAAACAAGACAGACATGAGTCTAGTCCTCATGGAGTTCTTAGTCTAGCAGTGAACAGATATAACAGCAAACAATGGGTTTTCATTACTTTGGGGACACATGCACCAGGAAAAGCCCAGGACAGGATGAGCACCCCATCTCTCAGGAGTCAGGAAGGCTTCCCTTAGTAATTGCTAGGTGGTAGGTGAAGAGAGCACAAGGGTAAGGTAGGGTTTCTCAACCTCTACAGTACTGACATTTGCACAGGATTCTTTGTCGTGGGGCTGTCCTGTGCACTATAGGCTGTTTAGTAGCATCCCTGGTCTCTACCAACTAGATGCCAATAGCAGCCCCCTCCAGCTGTGGCAATCATCATAGTCTCCACACATTGTTAAATGTCCCCTGAAGGGCAAAATTACCCCAGGTGAGAACCACTGGTGGAGGTTAGAAAGGAGTGTTCTGTGCAGAGGCAGCAGTATGTACAAGTCCCCACAATGGGAAAGAGGAAGGGAAGCATACTGAGGAACTGAAAGAGTGCTAGAAAATTATTGGTGAGACAGTTGTACAGTTAGAATAGTTTGTAGTCTCCATAACAAAGTCAGGCATCCCTGTCCTATTTGAGAGATAGTTTCATCTCCTACTAGTTGCTAGAGCAGTGCTGTTGGCATCCTGCCTTTGATGTGACCCATTGCTATTTGTTACTGGAAAACACTTTGACATTCTCAGGTGAATGGCATCATTCCTTTCAGTGGGAAAATCATCCACCATAGCTTTCTTATTCCTGAGGGGACTGATTTTAAGCCTCTATCAGTTCATTTTTGTTGCTGTATGAGCCCCAGAGTGTGTGAATGTCCCAGTTTGAAGCCTGTCATCCTCACGAGACTGGAAGGTAGGAACAGCTGCATCTGTTTTGCTCACATAGCATCTTCACTGCCCAACAGGCATGTAATAGACTCCCTGTAACATTTATTGAATTATGATGGTACAGTTGTCCCTTGTATCTGTGGAAATTGGGTCTAGGACCCTCCACGGATACCAAAATCCGAAGATGCTCAAGTTTCTTACATAAAATGGTGTAGTACAGTTAGCCCTTCCAACCCACAGATAGGAGGGCCAACTGTACTTGATCATGGGAAGGGGAGGAACCCAAAGGAAGAAGACTAAAAAGAGTAAGTAGGGAGGTGAGAGGAATTCGATTTTTTTTTTTTTTTTTACTGGACATAGGATAGAATCTTGGGCACTTTTTATGTACCCCCTTAAAGGTTTGGTTGACTTCAGCTTATATGTGGCTTAGACAGAGGTCAGATGTGATAAGAATTTGCTTAGAGTTTACGAAGATTAAAAAATACATTTTAAATTGTTTATTTGTACTGAATAGGTGCTCTACTGTATTGGGAGAACTCTAGTTCATAGTCTGACATTTCAAATCAGTGTATTTGTACCTAGTTGGCTTTGCAGGAGAAACAATGAAGAAGGGCTGGGTAAAATAAGGAAACTTTCTTTCCTTTAGTCAGCCTGAATTGTTCAGGAACCTGACCTCCTTAAGATGGAAGTTGTCCCCCTGGCATGAGGTGGGGCTGGAAGTGTGGGGCTTGCAGCTTCCTCCTCTGCCCAACTCACATTTATTTTCTTACCCAGTTTACTTTTTTTTATGTTTCACTGCCTTTCCCCCCTTCACTGAAAAACATGTCTGAGATAACAGAGAATCTTGGGTGGAATTATGTTTAGGGCCAGGCCAGTACTAAAAAACAAGTTACCTTAAACAGTAGCAAATTAGCATTTTGTGGACAGCAAAGGTTTACTTAGGAAGTTATGCCATGTAGTCAAAAGCTTTCCCACAGGTATGAATGTAGGTTGGGTTGAGGAGAATATTTCTCTAAACCCCAAAGCACAGTCACTGATGGTTAGTGAGTCATTCTCAGATTCATGTGCAAGACCTTCTAGGTTGGGTACAATAGGGCAGGGTTTCAATTTTCTTCAGCAGCCGCTTGTTGAGCAAGACCCGTGTTTCTATTGGCTCTGCCCCATATATATATGAATTGCTATTCATATGATTGATTATGCATCGCGGTCGTATGAGGAGTGGAGAAATTGTTTTTGACAAACATTACTGTTTGGAAATACTTGACCTAAGTAGGTTCAGGTGTTTTCTGAGAGTTCACAGTTGGAATGAAGATGGAACTTGAGTTGTGTATCAAACAGAGAAAGAGAAATAGAGAGATACAACTCATTGAATTTATATATATTGATATTTTCTGTCCCTGATGTGATTACATTCTTTAATTCCCCCAGTTAAGATTTTAAACCATTTGTAGGGAGGAAACTGGGTTTAACTAGTGTTTCCCAGCACAGATTGTAGCATAAGTACCTACAGACACTTGGTAAATTCTGACTGAGGGCAAGTGTGTACTCCTTGGTACTTGGTATTTTCCATGAGAAGCAAACCCAGTGCTGAAGCATCGTTCCTCTAGGTTGGGATGGTTTCCCGAAAGCTTTCAGTACGATGACACAGATTACCTGCAAGACTAATTGCTCTACCACCAACCTTGTTTCATAGGCAACTCATGCCCAAGGGTAAAATAACACGCACACTGAGGCAAATTTTCCAACATGTGCCCCTAAACCTTCCCCCTGAATGGAGAAAGTGACCTTTTGGTGAACAGATATTCTTTCACCTTCACTGTTTTAGAAGTTGTTAACACTGGGCCAGCTACATGATTGATGCGCGAGCTTTCCTCTTTTCTGTGGAGTAAGTTCTACTCTTTCCCCCTCAGAGCTGTGAGCTTTTTATATTGTTTTCCTTTGATAAGGTGGCTGGGCTACCCATAAATTTGAATGTATTTTTTAATGAGCTGGTGGCGCTGAAAGAGTGTTATTCTGCTTTTGTAGTCTTCTGGTTTTTCTTCTGCAGCTCACACTACTGGTTAAACCTTTTGTGAATGTGCCCTTCTATTAGTAATCTGTTTGAAATTAAAAAAAAAAATTTAAGATGGGTTTCTTACTTATGGTTTAGTTTGTCTCAGGCAAATGAGAATATCTTTTTTAAGTCTGTTAAAGAGGGCAAATCTTTTGAAGTCACTCTTTCCAACAAACTTCAGAGTTTTCCAAGTGGAGGAAGTATTAAAAGGATAGAAAACCCAGTGCCTGTACCAATTTTCTTTAATAATTTTAAATTTGGAGATATGAGGGTGGATACTTCCTCAAAGCTCATTATTGCACACTCTGACAAAGGGGGAGATTGAGGCAGTGTAGATGCGTGATTAAGAATACGTATTCTGGGAAGAAGTGTTTGACCTTGGGCAAATTACCTATCCTGTCTCTGCCTCAGCTTCCTTGCCTGTAAAATGGGAATAGTGGTAAAAATAGTACCTACCTCATAAGGCTGTTGTGAAGAGTTAGTGGGTTTAATATATACAAAGTGCTTAGGTCAGAATGCCTGGTGCATTGTAACTGCTTCCGGAATGTGAGCCCTTATAGGGTCTCCAACAATTCTGCAATCCCAATAGCTCTGAACTCAAACAATAGTTATTTGCTATTTTAAAAATAATTTATTTTGTGGCAAAACTGAACATGAGATAATATGAGACTATATTTGTCTTTATTCCATTTAATGTGAATATTTATAAGTTTTGCTGTGGAAAATGTTAATGTGTTTGATGTGGAGTGCTGTCCAATACACTAGATGAGTTACATATGTAAGGTGAATGCACCATATTAGATTTCCAAAGTCAGAAAAATTCTGAATTCTGAAATACATCTGACCCAAAGAACTGGACGTATGCAGAGATAGGACAATATATTGGCAAAAATACTCCCTGTTAGATACCCATCCTACTTCTTGGTTACATCCCTTGGTATTTCCTTGTAGGAATTAAAGAAAATAGAAATTTCTCAGGCTATTCACTCATTTACTAAATACTTATTGAACCCCTACTATGTGCCAAACACCCCTACTTTCAGGGAGTTGATTGGCCAATGGTAGCTTTACTTCACTGAGGGCCTACTATGTGTAAGACTTAATCTAGATCCATGATTAACATCATCTCTGATCCTGTAGAATAATCAGTTCTACAAAAGAAGAAACAGAGGTTCAGAATTGCTAGGTAACCTGCTCACAGTTGGTGAATGCCTGAGCTGAGACTTAACTCTGGTCTGAGTGGCTCCATAGCCTCTGTTCTTTCCACTTCACCATGTTACATTTGACTGGGAGCACTTGGAACTAATGGCTCTTAAAGAGGGTCTTGTAGATTTTTATCTCTGTGACATGTCATGTTCTGTAAGGCCTTGCAAACAGGAAAGGCCCAGCCCGAGGGTGGGCTCACTAGTGTTCTTACTGCTTGACCTCCCTGGAAGGGTTGTGTCATGACCTGCAGGAGGCATGTGAGCAGCCAGAGGGCTAGTCAGCCAAGTCACAAATGAAAAGTGTGCAGTGGGGTATACATGAAATATTGGAAAACTGCAAAGTCAGTTTTGTTTAACAACTCTTTCTAACATTTTTATGGAAGTAAAATATGTATACCATGAAAATCACAGATCTTAAGTTTCCAATTCAATGAATTTTGATAAGAATTATACATGCATATCTAAACCCTAGAAAGTGTCTTGCCCTCTACCAGTCAAACGTTACCCTGTAGGCACCACAGTTCTGATTTTTCCCTCCATAGCTTGGTTTTGCTTGTTCTTGAGCTTCATATAAATGGAATCAAACAGGATGCACTGTGCTGTGTCTGGCTTTTTTTGAATAATACACTGTTTCTGAGATATATCTAAATTGTGGTGTTATCAGTAGTTCATTCTTTGTTATTCTGTGTAGTATAAAATATCCTACAATTTATTCTTACATTCTCCTGTTGGATATTTGGGTCGTTTCCAGTTCGGAGCTATTGAATAAAGCTGCTATAAACATTGTACAAGTCACTTACGGACAAAATTTTTCATCGTTCCAGGGTAAATAACTAGGATTAGAATTGCTGGGTCACAAGACAGGTGAATGTTTAATTTAATAAGAAATTGCTAAACAGTTCCAAAGCGGTTACATACATTTTATACCATTAACGGTCTAAGAGTACTAGTTGTTCCTCATCCTGGCCAATCAGGTACAGTCAGTCTTTTTAATTTTAGCTATTCTAGTAGGTGTGAAATGGTAAATCATTGTGATTTTAATTTGTACTTATTTGATGAGTAATGATGTTAATTAAGTATATTATTACGTGCTTATTGGCCATTTGTATATTTTCTTTTGTGAACTGACTTTGCAAGGCTTTGTTCATTTTTTTATTGGATTCTTTGTCTCTTTATTATTGAATTGATTTTAGGAGTTCTTCATATACTGGGATACAGATCTTTCTCAAATGCATGTAGCAAACATTTTTTTCCCCATTGTGTGGAAAACTACAAAGCTATTTTTTTTTTTTACATCTTTATTGGAGTATAATTGCTTTACAATGGTGTGTTAGTTTCTGCTTTATAACAAAGCAAATCTGTTATACATATACATATGTTCCCATATCTCTTCCCTCTTGCGTCTCCCTCCCTCCCACCCTCCCTATCCCACCCCTCTAGGTGGTCACAAAGCACCGAGCTGATCTCCCTGTGCTATGCAGCTGCTTCCCACTAGCTATTTTACGGTTGGTAGTGTATATATGTCCATGCCACTCTCTTACTTTGTCAAAGCTTACCCTTCCCCCTCCCCATATCCTCAAGTCCATTCTCTAGTAGGTCTGTGTCTTTATTCCTGTCTTACCCCTAGGTTCTTCATGACATTTTTTTTTCTTAGATTCCATATATATGTGTTAGCATACGGTATTTGTCTTTCTCTTTCTAACTTTCTTCACTCTGTATGACAGACTCTAAGTTCATCCACTTCATTACAAATAACTCAATTTCATTTCTTTTTATGGCTGAGTAATATTCCATTGTATATATGTGCCACATCTTCTTTATCCATTCATCCAATGATGGACACTTAGGTTGCTTAGGTTGTTTCCATCTCCTGGCTACTGTAAATAGAGCTGCAATGAACATTTTGGTACATGACTCTTTTTTTTTTTTTTTTTACATCTTTATTGGAG
This sequence comes from Phocoena sinus, assembly GCF_008692025.1. Classification (NCBI taxonomy): domain Eukaryota; kingdom Metazoa; phylum Chordata; class Mammalia; order Artiodactyla; family Phocoenidae; genus Phocoena; species Phocoena sinus. Next base: position 107,707,711 of record NC_045765.1, on the reverse strand, counting down.
TATAATTGCTTTACAATGGTGTGCTAGTTTCTTCTTTATAACAAAGTGAATCAGTTATACATATACATATGTTCCCATCTCTATTCCCTCTTACATCTCCCTCCCTCCCACTCTCCCCATCCCACCCCTCTAGGTGGTCACAAAGCACCGAGCTGATCTCCCTGTGCTATGCGGCTGCTTCCCACTAGCTAGCTATTTTACATTTGGTAGTGTATATATGTCCATGCCACTCTCTCGCTTTGTCACAGCTTACCCTTCCCCCTCCCCATATCCTCAAGTTCATTCTCTAGTAGGTCCGACTTACCTCTAGATTCTTCATGACATTTTTTTTCTTAAATTCCATATATATGTGTTAGCATACGGTATTTGTCTTTCTCTTTCTGACTTCACTCTGTATGACAGACTCTAGGTCCATCCACCTCACTACAAATAACTCAATTTCGTTTCTTTTTAAGGCTGAGTAATATTCCATTGTATATGTGTGCCACATCTTCTTTATCCATTCATCCAATGATGGACACTTAGGTTGTTTCCATCTCCTGGCTACTGTGAATAGAGCTGCAATGAACATTGTGGTACATGACTCTTTTTGAATTATGGTTTTCTCAGGGTATATGCCTAGTAGTGGGATTGCTGGGTCTTATGGTAGTTGTATTTGTAGTTTTTTAAGGAACCTCCATACTGCTGTCCATAGAGGCTGTACCAATTCACACTCCCACCAGCTGTGCAAGAGTGTTCCCTTATATCCACACCCTCTCCAGCATTTATTGTTTCTAGATTTTTTGATTGTGGCCATTCTGACTGGTGTGAGATGATATCTCATTGTAGTTTTGATTTGCATTTCTCTAATGATTAATGATGTTGAGCATTCTTTCATGCGTTTGTTGGCAGTCTGTATATCTCCTTTGGAGAAGTGTGTATTTAGGTCTTCTGCCCATTTTTGGATTGGGTTGTTTGTTTTTTTGTTATTGAGCTGCATGAGCTGCTTATAAATTTTGGAGCTTAATCATTTGTCAGTTGCTTCATTTGCAAATATTTTCTCCCATTCTGAGGGTTGTCTTTTGGTCTTTTTCCTTTGCTGTGTAAAACTTTTGAAGTTTCATTAGGTCCCATTTGTTTATTTTTGTTTTTATTTCCATTTCTCTAGGAGGTGGGTCAAAAAGGATCTTGCTATGATTTATGTCATAGAGTTCTGCCTATGTTTTCCTCTAAGAGTTTGATAGTTTCTGGCCTTACATTTAGGTCTTTAATCCATTCTGAGCTTATTTTTGTGTATTGTGTTAGGTAGTGTTCTAATCCCATACTTTTACATGTACCTGTCCAGTTTTCCCAGCACCACTTATTGAAGAGGCTGTCCTTTCTCCACTGTACATTCCTGCCTCCCTTATCAAAGATAAGGTGACCATATGTGTATGGGTTTATCTCTGGGCTTTCTATCCTGTTCCATTGATCTGTTTTTCTGTTTTTGTGCCAGTACCATACTGTCTTAATTACTGTAGCTTTGTAGTATAGTCTGAAGTCAGGGAGCCTGATTCCTCCAGCTCTGTTATTCGTTCTCAAGATTGCTTTGGCTATTCGGGGTCTTTTGTGTTTCCATACAAATTGTAAAATTTTTTGTTCTAGTTTTGTGAAAAATGCCATTGGTAGTTTGATAGGGATTGCACTGAATCTGTAGATTTCTTTGGGTAGTAGAGTCATTTTCACAATGTCAATTCATCCAATCCAGGAACATGGTATATCTCTCCATCTGTTTGTATAATCTTTAATTTCCTTCATCAGGGTCTTATAATTTTCTGCATACAGGACTTTGTCTCCTTAGGTAGGTATATTCCTAGATATTTTATTCTTTTTGTTGCAGCATTAAATGGGAGTGTTTTCTTGATTTCACGTTCAGATTTTTCATCAGTAGTGTATAGGAATGCCAGAGATTTCTGTGCATTAATTTTGTATCCTGCTACTTTACCAAATTCATTGATTAGGTCTAGTAGTTTTCTGGTAGCATATTTAGGATTCTCTATGTATAGTATCATGCCATCTGCAAACAGTGACAGCTTTACTTCTTCTTTTCTGAATTGGATTCCTTTTATTTCCTTTTCTTCTCTGATTGCTGTGGCTAAAACTTCCAAAACTACGTTGAATAAGAGTGGGCAACCTTTTCTTGTTACTGATTTTTCTTAGTGGAAATGCTTTCAGTTTTTCACCATTGAGGACGATGTTGGCTGTGGGTTTGTCATATATGGCCTTTGTTACGTTGAGGAAAGTTCCCTCTATGCCTACTTTCTGGAGGGTTTTTATCATAAATTGGTGTTGAATTTTGTCAAAAGCTTTCTCTGCATCTATTGAGATGACCATATGCTTTTTCTCCTTCAATTTGTTAATATGGTGTATCACATTGATTTGCGTAAATTGAAGAATCCTTGCATTCCTGAAATAAACCCCACTTGATCATGGTGTATGATCCTCTTAATGTGCTGTTAGATTCTGTTTGCTAGTATTTTGTTGAGGATTATTGCATCTATGTTCATCAGTGATATTGGCCTGTAGTTTCTTTCTTTGTGACATCCTTGTCTAGTTTTGGTATCAGGGTGATGTTGGCCTCATAGAATGAATTTGGGAGTGTTCCTCCCTCTGCTATATTTTGGAAGAGTTTGAGAAGGATAGGTGTTAACTCTTCTCTAAATGTTTGATAGAATTCGCCTGTGAAGCCATCTGGTCCTGGGCTTTTGTTTGTTGGAAGATTTTTAATCACAGTTTCAATTTCAGTGCTTGTGATTGCTCTGTTCATATTTTCTATTACTTCCTGATTCAGTCTTGACAGGTTGTGCTTTTCTAAGAATTTGTCCATTTCTTCCAGGTTGCCCATTTTATTGGCCTAGAGTTGCTTGTAGTAATCTCTCATGATCTTTTGTATTTCTGCAGTGTCAGTTGTTACTTCTCCTTTTTCATTTTCTAATTCTATTGATTTGAGTCTTCTCCCTTTTTTTCTTGATGAGTCTGGCTATCAATTTTGTTTATCTTCTCAAAGAACCAGCTTTTAATTTTATTGAGCTTTGCTATCGTTTCTTTCATTTCTTTTTCATTTATTTCTGATCTGATCTTTAGGATTTCTTTCCTTCTGCTAACTTTGGGGTTATTTTTGTTCTTCTTTTGTTCTTCTAATTGCTTTAGGTGCAAGGTTAGGTTGTTTATTCGAGATGTTTCCTGTTTCTTAAGGTAGGATTGTATTGCTATAAACTTCCCTCTTAGAACTGCTTTTGCTGCATCCCATAGATTTTGGGTTGTCGTGTCTCCATTGTCATTTGTTTCTAGGTATTTTTTGATTTCCTCTTTGATTTCTTCAGTGATCACTTCGTTATTAAGTAGTGTATTGTTTAGCCTCCATGTGTTTGTATTTTTTACAGATCTTTTCCTGTAATTGATATCTAGTCTCATAGCGTTGTGGTCGGAAAAGATACTTGATACAATTTTCAATTTTCCTAAATTTACCAAGGCTTGATTTGTGACCCAAGGTATGACCTATCCTGGAGAATGTTCCATGAGCACTTGAGAAAAATGTGTATTCTGTTGTTTTTGGATGGAATGTCCTATAAATATCAATTAAGTCCATCTTGTTTAATGTATCATTTAAAGCTTGTGTTTCCTTATTTGTTTTCATTTTGGATGATCTGTCCATTGGTGAAAGTGGGGTGTTAAAGTCCCCTACTATGAATGTGCTACTGTCAATTTCCTCTTTTATGGCTGTTAGTATTTGCCTTATGTATTGTGGTGCTCCTGTGTTGGGTGCATAAATATTTACAATTGTTATATCTTCTTCTTGGATCGATCCCTTGATCATTATGTAGTGTCCTTCTTTGTCTCTTCTAATAGTCTTTATTTTAAAGTCTATTTTGTCTGATATGAGAATTGCTACTCCAGCTTTCTTTTGGTTTCCATTTGCATGGAATATCTTTTTCCATCCCCTCACTTTCAGTCTGTATGTGTGTCTAAGTCAGAAGTGGATCTCTTGTAGACAGCATATATATGGGTCTTGTTTTTTTTATCCATTCAGCCGGTCTGTGTCTTTTGGTGGGAGCATTTAGTCCATTTACATTTAAGGTAATTATCAATATGCATGTTCCTATTCCCATTTTCTTAATTGTTTTGGGTTTGTTATTGGAAGTCTTTTCCTTCTCTTGTGTTTCTTGCCTAGAGAAGTTCCTTTAGCATTTTTTGTAAAACTGGTTTGGTGGTGCTGAACTCTCTCAGCTTTTGCTTGTCTGTAAAGGTTTTAATTTCTCCATCAAATCTGAATGAGATCCTTGCTGGGTAGAGCAATCTTGGTTGTAGGTTTTTCTCCTTCATCACTTTAAATATGTCCTGCCAGTCCCTTCTGGCTTGCAGAGTTTCTGCTGAAAGATCAGCTGTTAACCTTATGGGCATTCCCTTGTGTGTTATTTGTTTTTTTTCCCTTGCTGCTTTTAATATGCTTTCTTTGTATTTAATTTTTGACAGTTTGATTAATATGTGTCTTGGCGTGTTTCTCCTTGGATTTATCCTGTATGGGCCTCTCTGTGCTTCCTGAACTTGATTAACTGTTTCCTTTCCCATGTTAGTGAAGTTTTCAATTATAATCTCTTCAAATATTTTCTCAGTTCCTTTCTTTTTCTCCTCTTCTTCTGGAACCCCTATAAGTTGAATGTTGGTGCATTTAATGTTGTCCCAGATGTCTCTGAGCCTGTCCTCAATTCTTTTCATTCTTTTTTCTTTCTTCTGCTCTGCAGTAGTTATTTCCACTATTTTATCTTCCAGGTCACTTATCCGTTCTTCTGCCTCAGTTATTCTGCTATTGATCCCTTCTAGAGTATTTTTAGTTTCATTTATTGTGTTGTTCATCATTGCTTGTTTCATCTTTAGTTTTTCTAGGTCCTTGTTAAATGTTTCTTGCATTTTCTCTATTCTATTTCCAAGATTTTGGAAATAGAATCTTTACTATCATTATTCTGAATTCTTTACTATCTTTATTCTGAATTCTTTTTCAGGTAGACTGCCTATTTCCTCTTCATTTGTTAGGTCTGGTGGGTTTTTATCTTGCTCCTTCATTTGCTGTGTGTGTTTCTGTCTTCTCATTTTGCTTATCTTACTGTGTTTGTGGTCTCCTTTTTGCAGGCTACAGGTTTGTAGTTCCCGTTTTTTTTGGTGTCTGTCCCCAGTGGCTAAAGTTAGTTCAGTGGGTTGTGTATGCTTCCTGGTGGAGGGGAGTAGTGCCTGTGTTCTGGTGGATGAGACTAGATCTTGTCTTTCTGGTGGGCAGGTCCACGTTTGGTGGTGTATTTTGGGGTGTCTGTGAACTTATTATGATTTTAGGCAGCCTCTCTGCTAATGGGTGGGGTTGTGTTCCTGTCTTGCTAGTTGTTTGGCATAGGGTGTCCAGCACTGTAGCTTGCTGGTCATTGAGTGAAGCTGGGTGTTGGTGTTGAGATGGAGATCTCTGGGAGATTTTTGCCGTTTGATATTTCGTGGAGCTGGGAGGTCTCTTGTGGACCAGTGTCCTGAAGTTGTCTCTTCCACCTCAGAGGCACAGCACTGACTCCTGGCTGCAGCACCAAGAGCCTTTCATCCACACGGCTCAGAATAGAAGGGAGAAAAAGTAGAAAGAAAGAGAGAGAGAGAGAGAGGGGGAGAGGGAGGAGAGAGAGAGAGAGAGAGAGAGGGAGGGAGGGAGGGAGAGAGGGAGAGAAGGAGGGAGGGAGGGAGGGAGGAAGGAAAGAAGGGAGGAAGTAAGGAAGAAAGAGAAAGAAAGGAGTGAGGGAGGGAGGAAGGAAGGAGGGAAGGAAGGAAGGAAAGAAAGAAGATAAAATATAATAAGGTAAGATAAAATAAAGTTGTTAAAATAAAAAATAATAAGAAAAAAATTAAAAAAAAAAAAGCATCGGACGGATAGAACCCTAGGACAAATGGTGGAAGCAAAGCTATACAGACAAAATCTCACACAGAAGCATACATATACACACTCACAAAAAGAGGAAAAGGGGAAAAAATCATAAATCTTGCTCTCAAAGTCCACCTCCTCAATTTGGGATGATTCGTTGTCTACTCAGGTATTCCACAGATGCAGGGTACATCAAGTTGATTGTGGAGATTTAATCTGCTGCTCCTGAGGCTGCTGGGAGAGATTTTCCTTTCTCTTCTTTGTTAGCACAGCTCCCGGGGCTCAGCTTTGGATTTGGCCCTGCCTCTGTGTGTAGGTCGCCGGAGGGCGTCTCTTCTTCGCTCAGACAGGACGGGGTTAGAGGAGCAGCTGCTTCGGGGGCTCTGGCTTACTCAGGCCGTGGGGAGGGAGGGGTCCGTATGCGGGGCGAGCCTGCGGCGGCAGAGGCCAGCATGATGTGGCGTGACGTTGCACGAGCCTGAGGCGCGCCGTGCGTTCTCCTGGGGAAGTTGTCCGTGGATCCTGGGACCGTGGCAGTGGTGGGCTGCACAGGCTCCCCGGAAGGGAGGTGTGGACAGTGACCTGTGCTTGCCCACAGGCTTCTTAGTGGTGGCAGCAGTAGCTTTAGTGTCTCATGCCCGTCTCTGGGGTGTGCGCTGTTAGCCGCGGCTCGCGCCCATCTCTGGAGCTCCTTTAAGCAGCGCTTTTAATCCCCTCTCCTCGCACACCAGGAAACAAAGTGGGAAGAAAAAGTCTCTTGCCTCTTCGGCAGGTCCAGAGTTTTACCAGACTTCCTCCCGGCTAGCCGGTGCACTAATCCCTTCAGGCAGTGTTCATGCTGCCATTTCCCTCCCTGCGCTCAACCGAAGCCCAAGCCTCAGCTCCCAGCTGCGCCTGCCCCAGCAGGTGAGCAGACAAGCCTGTCGGGCTGGTGAATTCCGATCCTCTGTGCGGGAATCTCTCTGCTTTGCCCTCTGCACCCCTGTTGCTGTGCTCTCCACCGCGGCTCCGAAGCTTCCCCCCTCCGCCGCCTACAGTCTCTGCCCGCGAAGGGGCTTCCTAGTGTGTGGAAACCTTTCCTCCTTCACAGCTCCCTCCCACTGGTGCAGGTCCCGTCCCTTATCCTTTTGTCTCTGTTTATTCTTTTTTCTTTTGCCCTACCCAGGTACGTGGGGACTTTCTTGCCTTTTGGGAGGTCTGAGGTCTTCTGCCGGCATTCAGTGGGTGTTCTGTAGGAGTTGTTCCACATGTAGATGTATTTCTGATGTATCTGTGGGGAGGAAGGTGATCTCTGCGTCTTACTGTTCCGCCATCTTCCCCTGGCCTCCCAAAGTCATTTTTTTTAAAAGTAAAATTTTCTCAGTGAGATGGCTTTAAGGTTTTAGTTTCTTCCTCATTCTGATTACAGTATTTGATAGAATGTTTTCCTTTTTCAAGCAGGTTTCTTTGCAATTGCCAAGAGGAGAGATATTGCAGGAAGAGTTCTCATTGCTTGTGTCCTCCCAATTTTTCCCCTTATAGACACTCCTCTGATGTTATAAAGGGAACATGTGGTTCGTCCTGTAAAAATTTATTTTACCCTGTTTAGGATCACATTTATTTAATTAGAGGAAATTAAAATGGGCAAATTAAAACAACAAATCTAAAAACTGGTTTTTCCCCCCAAAAGGAACATCTAGAAAGATATGGTAATTGTTTAAAAGTTTTCTTTTTAGTTATAAAAGTAAACACACTTCATGCAGAGTAAGCTGGCAAATATTTTTAAAGAGAGGAAAACTGAGTACTGAAAGTTAAAATCACCAGTTCATTTAAAAAGTAAATAAAACAATCCATAGATTTCTAAATTTCACAATTAACTCCTATTTTGCTTTTGTTAAACAAACCATGGTGTATTTCTTTCTAAAGAGAAATGTATTAACAATTTGGGAGATAACACTAGAATTGGCTCTTGACCACATAATCAAGTGACATCCTTGAAAAGGCTGAGAGATGGAACTGGGCTCATTAATTTCCAACATCAAATCTACTGCATATATCTTCCTGTTTGAACTCTCATGTAATTGAAGAGAAACAGTGATCTAAGGCCACATTAGGGGAAGGAAGTATGAATTTCAGCCAAATTTTATGCCCTTGAGTATGTACTAGCTGTAGCTATGAAGCATGTTTCCCATTTGGACAGTAGTAAAGTTGGGTGACTGTTCAGAGCTTCTTCTTACCCTTTGGGCTTTATCCTTTCAAGGACAGGACACATCCAAGGGTGGGTTTCTAACCAGGTTGCTTTCCTAGCTCTTTTGGTGTGTTCCTATCCATTTGAGGAATCAAGTTTCCTCTTGATTCCTGGGTCATTGTTTCTGTTATGGGCTGAGTTGTGTCCCCTCAAAATTCATATGTTGAAATCCTAACTCTCCAGTACCCCAGAGTATGACTGTATTTGGAAATAGGGTCTTTAAAGAGGTAATTAAGTCAAAATAAGGTCACTAGGGTGGGGTCTAATGCAATATGATTCATGTCCTTAAAAGAAGAGGAAATTTGAACATAGACATAAACAGAGGGAAGACCACATGAAGACACAGGGAGAAGATGGTCACGTAAAAGCCAAAGGGAGAGGCCTTAGAAGAGACCAACCCTGTCAACACCCTGATCTTGAACTTCTCACCTCCAGACTGTGAGAAAATACATTTCCATTTAAGGCATCCAGTCTATGGTACTTTGTTATGGAATCCCTAGCAAACGAATACAGCCTCTAATGGATCATCACTTGACCACTGTGAATATTAAGTTCTACTAGGTCAGGGCAGACAACCAACTAAATGGCAGCCCATGTATTACTCAAAGGCTCGGAACATTTACATCAATCATTTCTCTTTTTTATTCTTTTAGTACTTTTTAAAAATCAAATAGTCGTAGTTTATAGTTTCAAAATATTACATAAGTTTAGCATACTATATATCTCCTGAATTCTATGTGATTTTCTACAAAATATGCATTCATGTAAAATGTATCAAACAAATATGTTTTCGGACCTTCAGAGCAAGGGAAAAAAAATCTTACTTTAGATGTTTGATCATAAAACTTTTTTATTCTTGGGGGAAGTTACTGAACATTTCTGTACAACGATTTCCCCTCTAAAACGGGGGACAATAATAGTACTTACCTCTTGGAATTTTTGAGGATCAAATAAGATTTTTACTTAGAATAGCACTGGCGCACAATGTTTGTTAGAAAAAAAATGCTTTGGAATCTTACTGATTTTTAAAAGATTTAGCAGCTCAGGAATGAATTTGCACAAACATACATACATATGCAAATATTTTTTCTCTTAATATGCTCGTATTGATTTTTTTTTTTTTTTTTGTCCGCACCACACGGATTGCAAGATTTTAGTTCCCTGACCAGGGATCGAACCTGGGCCCATGGCAGTGAAAACGCAGAGTCTTAACCACTGGACCACCAGGGAATTCCCTCTTGTATTGATTTAATACCAGAACGGAAGGAAAAACTTTGAAGATGCGGGTACCTACTCTGAGAAGTGGTGTTATCTTTCCTGTTCTTTTTTAGTACTTCTGAGTTGCTTGCCTTCAGGAGAGAGCATCTGACCCTTAATAAAGACCCACAGGCCTTTCGACTGCTCTCCTTCTGGACTCCATCACTGCAGGATGAGACCAGGACCACTTCTGAGGACTGACTTTTGGAACCTCTGACTCTCCCTCCTGCCCTTTGTTTCCTGAAGTCTCCAGTTTATTAATGTGGAATTGGGAGAGGTCATCTTCCTGAAGGTCAGTGAAAACTTTTTTTTTTGGATAGGTAAGAAGTAGATTTATTAATATAGGATGCTTGTGAAGGATACAAGGGGGCAGGCAAGAGGGCTCTGCCCTGGGGTGAGAGAGGATGGTCATGTCCCAGGTCTCCGGCGAGTTCCTGGGGCGGACCTCCAAGTGAGGGCCCTTGGCTTTGCGCGGGAAAGAATTGAAGAGTGAGCCATAGTAAAGTGAAAGCAGGTTTATTGAGAGAGATACACACTCCACAGGCAGAATGCAGTCCATCTTAGAAGGTGAGATCCCCTAAGGTCAGTAAAAACTTGGTGCTCCCAGGTCCTCAAACATACATGGAAACTTCCTCTGCTCAGAAATTTATCCCTCCTTCAGGAAATTCATTAGGGTTGGTAAGCATTAAGGGAAACATTCCTGTTAGCTATGACACCTTAGAGTTTATTACTTAAATCAGATAATCACATTCCTCCTCCTGATGTGAAGCTGAAGCTGGAGGTGAACTGGTGTTTGAATGCTGGTGATGAGGCAAGAAGGTGGGCCTGAGCGGCAGGAGGGTGCTGGAGAGTGCAAGAGGTTGTGGGAAGGATACAGACAGCACTGGGAGGGGGGCACTTAGAGCGGGCAGCAGGATAAACCAGTGCTGTTTGCAATATTGTTCAGGGCCCTTGGAGCCTGCTGTTGCCTAAAGAGGACAGTTTCTCCACTCACCTCCTCCCGCCCTCGTTTCTCCCCCCACCGCCCCATTATTTACTTCTGGGTGAAGGGCAGCCCGAGGCACAGCACTGCTGTAGATGGAAGTTACCCTCTCAGGCCTCATCTTTTATTACCTACCTCTCCCATTTCTCCCTCAGATTCCCTTCCTGCTATGCCCAGGCCTAATCTCAGTCCAGAACCTACTGTTTATTCCTAGCTGGCCTGGGTCAGGGCTCCCACTTGGGGCCCACATTCAGACTTGTGTTCCCTCCTCTAGAGATACTCAGCACATTCTCACCCCTTTGCCTACACAGTGTCACTTCCTTAGGAGGCCTTGTCTGAGCCCCTGAATGAGGTTAGGCTTCTCTAAGACATATTCCCGGTAGCATAAACCTATCCTTCACAGCATCTGCCTCAGTTGGCAATGGCACATTTATCTGTATGATTGGTGATTAACATGTATATCTTATGTTAGATTAGAAACCCCATGAGGGAAGACACATTTGCCTTTTTTACCACTGTGTCCCAGGCCAAGTACAATGTCTGGCATGGAGTAAACTCTTGATAAGTGCTTGTTCTAATGAGTCAATGAGGACCCCTTGGAGCATGCTTGTGATTCCTCTGCTTGACATCCAAGGAATGAAGCCATCCTCATCTTCTAAGGAGGCTAGTATATGAACATGAACTGAGTAGTTTGGAGAGTAGACCAGGCATTTTCAACACCTCCTAAAGCTCTGGCCCACTTGACTTCTATGCCCATGGATCTTGGGAACATTAGCTATGGATGGGTGTAGCATGGGTGGTGGGGTGCAGTGGGGCTGCTTTTTCATAAGAATTGCTTGCTGGTGGTTATGGAGATTTATGAGTCATGATTTATGGGTTTATAACTCCCTTCCAGAAGAACAGAAATTCATTAAAGGTCCTTTCCTCTGTAATTTCAACTATTGCTTTCTCCTATGAGGGAGGACTATAATTACCTAAAACCTTATTTGGGCTGATTTTGCAATTGTTGACAAATGGTAAAAATTTGCATTTTCTCTGGATTTTGCGCAGTGCTGGTGTATTCATTACTTTATATGGTTATAACTCAAAGGCTTTAATAGAACGACTTATTTCTCATTTCTGTGGTTAGTAAAAATAGAAAAGTGAAGTCTCACTTTTGTAGTTTGTTGTGGAATTTTGATTATTTGTTTGAAAAGAAGCTGTTTTTTTCCACAACCATGAAACAACTGCCAGACCTTGCTCCAGTGTAACCTATACCTGAGTTATGATGATGAGAGCTGCTTACATCTCTGTTACCTACAACACGTATGTCTACGAGTGTTAAAAAGTACCAGTGTGAAACCGAGTTTTAGAAACACTTGGAGTTATTCGAGGTGTCCTTTTTATTTTCTGAGACTGGAAGCTGGACTGTTCAGTGCTGAGTGAGAGTTTCTAGTGCTTTGTGCTCCATGGTGAGGGTGTGGGCAGTGGAGATCGATGTAAAGGTGTGAACTGAATGATTCATAGTCTGCTTATTTAATGTTCGTGGAGCAAAAATACAATTACCTAACTGAGACCAGAGACCATGCCTTCTGGTTGAAATGGATTTCATTCCACTGAAGATTTGAGCTTCATAGTTGATCTTAATATTTCATAATTGTGAGAGACCCTCTAGGTCAATGGGAATGAACTGAGAAAGGGACTAGAGGACCGGTTCCAACTCTCCTACTTTCTATCCATGTGACATTGGCCAAGACATTTAACCCCTGACATCTCACTTCCATCTGTGAAACAGAAATTGTAATAGCTGTCCTAACCTGCCTCGTGGGGCTTGTGGTGATGACCAAATAAGACAAGGTAGGTCGATTGCAAAAAGGATTGTGTAAATGAAAGATATTATTTCACTACATCACATTATTTGTTTTTATTTTTGCATGTGTAATCCTATTTCCTCAACCTATTCTAAGGTGTAAAAAAAATTAGCCATACTTATTAGTCATAGTTCAGTTAGAGAGGCAGAAGCACTAGGAGATATAATATTGATATTTGTTGTTATAGCCATTTAACTTTACACAATTATGGAAGCTGGTTAAACAGTAGTCTTGGTGTCTGATGCTGGAGCCCAAAGTCCACAGGGTAGGCAGTTTAGAAGGGAAGATGGATGTAAAGTGAAGGAGAGCAAGGACAAACTGGAAGCCATAAGCACATACTGGAACTCATGTCAGCTCTTGTCATCTCTGGCTATTATGTGTATGCCATGAGGGAGAAGCTGTTGTCCCTTGTCATGGAGTTAAATACATAGCTGGCCTAGAAACTGGGAAAGCCGAAAGAAGATCTAGGGGAATCTAGGGAAGCTGCAGGATCAGCTGCTGCCCTGAGCCACTGTGTTGAGTCAGCAGATCAATGATAATGTGCCTGAGCTGCTAAAACAGCCGCCTCTACCTTTCTAAGCTGAAAAACAATATGGCTGCTGCTTCACTTCCACACTCTGCGTCTTGTACAAATATGTCTCCATAGTACATCCTGATGTGCAACGTATAGGCAGGGCTGGCAATATCGTTTGCGGGGCTAGTGTGAAATGAAAATGTGGAGCCTCTTGTTCTGAATACAAGAGAACTGCTTTTACCTTTCTTCTGCTATCTCATGGGACGCTCATGGGGTGAATGCACACCTCACAGGTGCCTTGGGCCCTGTACCATGACTCAGCATCCAGAGACCACATCACCAATTCTCCCTACCACATGCCCAGTACCCGACCAGGGGTGGAGGGTGGCAGCAGCCAATATGAGGGGGAAGGAGAATCCTAGGGAGGTGGTAAGAGGTAGGATGTCGTGTGACCCAAGGCTCCAAGCCTCCAGGACATGCTCCAGCAACCCACTGGGCTTCACTTTTAAAACACAAATTCAAAGATAAAATTGGTAAGAAATTTAACAGAGAGCATTGAACTCCAGTGTGGGGCCACTTTTGAGAACAGATCCCTGTGCAGTTGCACTTTTTTGCAAATCCATCAAGCCTGCCCTGCATACAGGGAAGGGAATTCTGGGAAGTGTAGTTTAGCCTAGCCAAGTTGACACATTACAAAGCCACCACACCATGCACACTGCACTTTTTTCAAGGGCAATATCATTATGTATTGAAGCAAATAAAATGAAGGGCTATGCACATAGCCTTGTTATTTTTCTGACAGTCTGGTAGACATAGGCACAATCCTTACTGTGGCATTGTCACCAGTGTTTCTGAACTGCTGCTTCCCCTTGGACCAAGACTTTTAACATTGTTGAAGACATACTATTACTCACCTGTGCCAGTCCTTTATAATTGAGAACTCTAAATATTATAGTTGGGTTCCACTGGCTGATGGGGATATTTGTATAATTGAATTTTCCACCTCAATAATGCAGTCTTTGAGATTTCTCAGATGAGATGTTACAAGATGCATGCTGACCATCTTCTTGGGAAAAGTAGCCCTCTATGGGCCTCTACCTCCTTACCTGTCTAGTGCAAGGCCCTGAGTACTCTCTTCCTGAGCCATTGCTCACAGCTGTGCTTGCAGAGAACAACCTTAAGAGATGAGGTAATGTCACATTCTGGGACAAAGAGCAGGATTGCTATAAAAGTACTGGATTCCCCAGGTTTAGTGTTTATATTCATTTTCTAGGGCTGCCATAACAAAGGACCACAGACTGGGTGGCTTAAACAGCAGAAATATTTTCTTATAGTCCTAGAGTCTAGAAGTTTAAGATCAAGGTATTGGCAGGGTTGGTCTCTTCTGAAGTCTCTCTTCTTGACTTGTAGATGGCCACCTTCTCTATATATCTTCACATGGTCTTCCCTCTGCACCTATCTGTGTTCAAATTTCCTCTTTTTATAAGCACAACAGTCATATTGGTTTGGGGCCAGCCCAAATGACCTCATTTTAACTTAATTATCTCTTTAAGCACCTTATCTCTAAATACAGTCACACTGAAATGCTGGGGGATTAGGATTTCAACATATTCACTAGGCGGGAGACAAAATTCAGCAGTGTTCCTTTCTATAACACCACCCAAGCCCTCCACATCATCACTGCAGGACTTTGGGGTCAAGAACACAATGAACACAAATCATGCTGCTTGCTGTGATATGAGTAATAAAGCCTTTGTCTCTGACCCAGGGATCTTTTGTCTTCTGCTAGCATCCACGAAACAGTAACAGGCTAAACTGTGAGACTGTAAGTAGGGTAAAATAAGTTCCAGATGTGATATACCTTGCATGTGGTATTGAAAACAAACATCCTCAATAACTTCTCATGATGGATCCACAAGTAACAATGACAGTGATTTTTTTTTTTACATCTTTATTTGCATATAATTGATTTACAATGGTGTGTTAGTTTCTGCTTTATAACAAAGCGAATCAGGTTTACATATACATATGTTCCCATATCTCTTCCCTCTTGTGTCTCCCTCCCTCCCACCCTCCCTATCCCACCCCTCTAGGTGGTCACAAAGCACCGAGCTGATCTCCCTGTGCTATGCGGCTGCTTCCCACTAGCTAGCTATTTTACATTTGGTAGTGTATATATGTCCATGCCACTCTCTCGCTTTGTCACAGCTTACCCTTCCCCCTCCCCATATCATCAAGTCCATTCTCTAGTAGGTCTGTGTCTTTATTCCTGTCTTACCCCTAAGTTCTTCATGACATTTTTTTTCCTAAATTCCATATATATGTGTTAGTATACGGTATTTGTCTTTCTCTTTCTGACTTACTTCACTCTGTATGACAGACTCTAGGTCCATCCACCTCACTACAAATAACTCAATTTCGTTTCTTTTTATGGCTGAGTAATATTCCATTGTATATGTGTGCCACATCTTCTTTATCCATTCATCCAATGATGGACACTTAGGTTGTTTCCATCTCCTGGCTACTGTGAATAGAGCTGCAATGAACATTATGGTACATGACTCTTTTTGAATTATGGTTTTCTCAGGGTATATGCCTAGTAGTGGGATTGCTGGGTCTTATGGTAGTTGTATTTGTAGTTTTTTAAGGAACCTCCATACTGCTCTCCATAGAGGCTGTACCAATTCACACTCCCACCAGCTGTGCAAGAGTGTTCCCTTATATCCACACCCTCTCCAGCATTTATTGTTTCTAGATTTTTTGATGATGGCCATTCTGACCGGTGTGAGAGGATATCTCATTGTAGTTTTGATTTGCATTTCTCTAATGATTAATGATGTTGAACATTCTTTCATGTGTTTGTTGGCAGTCTATATATCTTTAGAGAAATGTCTATTTAGGTTTTCTGCCCATTTTCGGATTGGATTGTTGTTTTTTGTTATTGAGCCGCATGAGCTGCTTGTAAATTTTGGAGATTAATCCTTTGTCAGTTGCTTCATTTGCAAATATTTTCTCCCATTCTGAGGGTTGTCTTTTGGTCTTGTTCATGGTTTCCTTTGCTGTGCAAAACCTTTGAAGTTTCATTAGGTACCATTTGTTTATTTTTGTTTTTATTTCCATTTCTCTAGGAGATGGGTCAAAAAGGATCTTGCTGTGATTTATGTCATAGAGTGTCCTGCCTATGTTTTCCTCTACGAGTTTGATAGTTTTTGGCCTTACATTTAGGTCTTTAATCCATTTTGAGCTTATTTTTGTGTATGGTGTTAGGGAGTGTTCTAATCCCATACTTCTACATGTACCTGTCCAGTTTTCCCAGCACCACTTATTGAAGAGGCTGTCCTTTCTCCACTGTACATTCCTGCCTCTTTTATCAAAGATAAGGTGACCATATGTGCGTGGGTTTATCTCTGGGCTTTCTATCCTGTTCCATTGATCTATTTTTCTGTTTTTGTGCTAGTACCATACTGTCTTGATTACTTTAGCTCTGTAGTATAGTCTGAAGTCAGGGAGCCTGATTCCTCCAGCTCTGTTTTGCGTTCTCAAGATTTCTTTGGCTATTCGGGGTCTTTTGTGTTTCCATACAAATTGTGAAATTTTTTGTTCTAGTTCTGTGAAAAATGCCTGTGGTAGTTTGATAGGGATTGCATTGAATCTGTAGATTGCTTTGGGTAGTACAGTCATTTTCACAATGTTGATTCTTCCAATCCAAGAGCATGGTATATCTCTCCATCTATTTGTATCATCTTTAATTTCTTTCATCAGTGTCTTATAATTCCCTGCATACAGGACTTTTGTCTCCTTAGGTAGGTTTATTCCTAGATATTTTATTCTTTTTGTTGCAGTGTTAAATGGGAGTGTTTTCTTGATTTCACTTTCAGATTTTTCATCATTAGTGTATAGGAATGCCAGAGATTTCTGTGCATTAATTTTGTATCCTGCTACTTTACCAAATTCATTGATTAGCTCTAGTAGTTTTCTGGTAGTATCTTTAGGATTCTTTATGTATAATATCATATCATCTGCAAACAGAGACCGCTTTACTTCTTCTTTTCCGATTTGGATTCCTTTTATTTCCTTTTCTTCTCTGATTGCTATGGCTAAAACTTCCAAAACAATGTTAAATAATAGTGGTGAGAGTGGGCAACCTTGTATTGTTCCTGATCTTAGTGGAAATGCTTTCAGTTTTTCACCATTGAGGACAGTGTTGGTTGTGGGTTTGTCATATATGGCCTTTATTATGTTGAGGAAAATTCTGTCTATGCCTACTTTCTGGAGGTTTTTTATCATGAGTGGGTGTTGAATTTTGTCAAAAGCTTTCTCTGCATCTATTGAGATGATCATATGGTTTTTCTCCTTCAGTTTGTTAATATGGTGTATCACGTTGATTGATTTGCGTATATTGAAGAATCCTTACATTTCTGGAATAAACCCCACTTGATCGTGGTGTATGATCCTTTTAATGTGCTGTTGGATTCTGTTTGCTAGTATTTTGTTGAGGATTATTGCATCTGTGTTCATCAGTGATATTGGCCTGTAGTTTTCTTTCTTTGTGATATCCTTGTCTAGTTTTGGTTTCAGGGTGATGGTGGCCTCGTAGAATGAGTTTGGGAGTGTTCCTCCCTCTGCTGTATTTTGGAAGAGTTTGAGAAGGATAGGTGTTAGCTCTTCTCTAAATATTTGATAGAATTTGCCTGTGAAGCCATCTGGTGCTGGGCTTTTGTTTGTTGGAAGATTTTTAAGCACAGTTTCAATTTCAGTGCTTGTGATTGGTCTGTTCATATTTTCTATTTCTTCCTGATTCAGTTCTGGCAAGTTGTGCATTTCTAAGAATTTGTCCATTTCTTCCAGGTTGCCCATTTTATTGGCATAGAGTTGCTTGTAGTAATCTCTCATGATCTTTTGTATTTCTGCAGTGTCATTTGTTACTTCTCCTTTTTCATTTCTAATTCTATTGATTTGAGTCTTCTCCCTTTTTTTCTTGATGAGTCAGGCTAATGGTTTATCCATTTTGTTTATCTTCTCAAAGAACCAGCTTTTAGTTTTATTGATCTTTGCTATCGTTTCCTTCATTTCTTTTTCATTTATTGCTGATCTGATCTTTTTTTTCTTTCCTTTTGCTAACTTTGGGGTTTTTTTGTTCTTCTTTCTCTAATTGCCTTAGGTTCAAGGTTAGGTTTTTTTTTTTTTTTTTTTTTTTTTGTTTATTTATTTTTACTTGTTGACAGTTTGCTTTATTTATTTACTTATGGCTGTGTTGGGTCTTCGTTTCCGTGCGAGGGCTTCCTCTAGTTGCGGCAAGTGGAGGCCACTCTTCATCGCGGTGCGTGGGCCTCTCACTATCGCGGCCTCTTGTTGCGGAGCACAGGCTCCAGACGCGCAGGCTCAGTAGTCGTGGCTCACGGGCCCAGCTGCTCCGCGGCATGTGGGATCCTCCCAGACCAGGGCTCGAACCCGTGTCCCCTGCATCAGCAGGCAGATTCTCAACCACTGCGCCACCAGGGAAGCCCAAGGTTAGGTTTTTTATTCGAAATTTTTCCTGTTTCTTAAGGTAGGACTGTACTGCTATAAACTTCCCTCTTAGAACTGCTTTTGCTGCGTTCCATAGATTTTGGGTTGTCGTGTCTCCATTGTCATTTCTTTCTAGGTATTTTTTGATTTCCTCTTTGATTTCTTCAGTGATCACTTCGTTATTAAGTAGTGTATTGTTTAGCCTCCATGTGTTTGTATTTTTTACAGATCTTTTCCTGTAATTGATATCTAGTCTCATAGCGTTGTGATCGGAAAAGATACTTGATACAATTTCAATTTTCCTAAATTTACCAAGGCTTGATTTGTGACCCAAGGTATGATCTATCCTGGAGAATGTTCCATGAGCACTTGAGAAAAATGTGTATTCTGTTGTTTTCGGATGAAATGTCCTATAAATATCAATTAAGTCCATCTTGTTTAATGTATCATTTAAAGCTTGTTTTTCCTTATTTATTTTCATTTTGGATGATCTGTCCATTGGCGAAAGTGGGGTGTTAAAGTCCCCTGCTATGAATGTGTTACTGTCGATTTCCAGTTTTATGGCTGTTAGTATTTGCCTTATGTATTGTGGTGCTCCTATGTTGGGTGCATAAATATTTACAATTGTTATATCTTCTTCTTGGATCGATCCCTTGATCATTATGTAGTGTCCTTCTTTGTCTCTTCTAATAGTCTTTATTTTAAAGTCTATTTTGTCTGATATGAGAATTGCTACTCCAGCTTTCTTTTGGTTTCCATTTGCATGGAATATCTTTTTCCATCCCCTCACTTTCAGTCTGTATGTGTGTCTAAGTCAGAAGTGGATCTCTTGTAGACAGCATATATATGGGTCTTGTTTTTTTTATCCATTCAGCTGGTCTGTGTCTTTTGGTGGGAGCATTTAGTCCATTTACATTTAAGGTAATTATCAATATGCATGTTCCTATTCCCATTTTCTTAATTGTTTTGGGTTTGTTATTGTAGGTCTTTTCCTTCTCTTGTGTTTCTTGCCTAGAGAAGTTCCTTTAGCATTTTTTGTAAAACTGGTTTGGTGGTGCTGAACTCTCTCAGCTTTTGCTTGTCTGTAAAGGTTTTAATTTCTCCATCAAATCTGAATGAGATCCTTGCTGGGTAGAGCAATCTTGGTTGTAGGTTTTTCTCCTTCATCACTTTAAATATGTCCTGCCAGTCCCTTCTGGCTTGCAGAGTTTCTGCTGAAAGATCAGCTGTTAACCTTATGGGCATTCCCTTGTGTGTTATTTGTTTTTTTTCCCTTGCTGCTTTTAATATGCTTTCTTTGTATTTAATTTTTGACAGTTTGATTAATATGTGTCTTGGCGTACTTCTCCTTGGATTTATCCTGTATGGGACTCTCTGTGATTCCTGAACTTGATTAACTATTTCCTTTCCCATATCGGGGAAGTTTTCAACTATAATCTCTTCAAATATTTTCTCAGTCCCTTTCTTTTTCTCTTCTTCTTCTGGAACCCCTATAATTCAAATGGTGGTGCATTTCATGTTGTCCCAGAGGTCTCTGAGACTGTCCTCAATTCTTTTCATTCTTTTTTCTTTCTTCTGCTCTGCACTAGTTATTTCCACTATTTTATTTTCCAGGTCACTTATCCATTCTTCTGCCTCAGTTATTCTACTATTGATCCCATGTAGAGTGTTTTTAATTTCATTTATTGTGTTGTTCATAGTTGCTTGTTTCATCTTTAGTTCTTCTAGGTCCTTGTTAAATGTTTCTTGCATTTTCTCTATTCTATTTCCAAGATTTTGGATCATCTTTACTTTCATTATTCTGAATTCTTTTTCAGGTAGACTGCCTATTTCCTCTTCATTTGTTAGGTCTGGTGGGATTTTATCTTGTTCCTTCATCTGCTGTGTGTTTTTCTGTCTTTTCATTTTGCTTATCTTACTGTGTTTGGGGTCTCCTTTTTGCAGGCTGCAGGTTTGTAGTTCCCGTTGTTTTTGTTGTCTGTGCCCAGTGTCTAAAGTTGGTTCAGTGGATTGTCTAGGCTTCCTGGTGGAGGGGACTAGTGCCTGTGTGCTGGTGGATGAGGCTGGATCTTGTCTTTCTGTTGGGCAGGTCCATGTCTTGTGGTGTGTTTTGTGGTGTCTGTGGACTTACTATGATTTTAGGCAGCCTCTCTGCTAATGGGTGGGGTTGTGTTCCTGTCTTGCAAGTTGTTGGCATAGGGTGTCCAGCACTGTAGCTTGCTGGTCGTTGAGTGAAGCTGGGTGCTGGTGTTGAGATGGAGATCTCTGGGAGATTTTTTCCGTTTGGTATTTCGTGGAGCTGGGAGGTCTCTTGTGGACCAGTGTCCTGAAGTTGTCTCTTCCACCTCAGAGGCACAGCACTGACTCCTGGCTGCAGCACCAAGAGCCTTTCATACACACGGCTCAGAATAGAAGGGAGAAAAAGTAGAAAGAAAGAGAGAGAGAGAGAGAGAGAGAGGGAGAGGGAGGAGAGAGAGAGAGAGAGAGAGAGAGAGAGGGAGGGAGGGAGGGAGAGAGGGAGAGAAGGAAGGAGGGAGGGAGGGAGGGAGGAAGGAAAGAAGGGAGGAAGTAAGGAAGAAAGAGAAAGAAAGGAGTGAGGGAGGGAGGAAGGAAGGAGGGAAGGAAGGAAGGAAAGAAAGAAGATAAAATATAATAAGGTAAGATAAAATAAAGTTGTTAAAATAAAAAATAATAAGAAAAAAATTAAAAAAAAAAAGCATCGGACGGATAGAACCCTAGGACAAATGGTGGAAGCAAAGCTATACAGACAAAATCTCACACAGAAGCATACATATACACACTCACAAAAAGAGGAAAAGGGGAAAAAATCATAAATCTTGCTCTCAAAGTCCACCTCCTCAATTTGGGATGATTCATTGTCTATTCATGTATTCCACAGATGCAGGGTACATCAAGTTGATTGTGGAGCTTTAATCCGCTGCTTCTGAGGCTGCTAGCAGAGATTTCCCTTTCTCTTCTTTGTTCTCACAGGTCCCGGGGCTCAGCTTTGGATTTGGCCCCGCCTCTGCGTGTAGGTCGCTGGAGGGCATCTGTTCTTCACTCAGACAGGACGGGGTTAGAGGAGCAGCTGATTCGGGGGCTCTGGCTCACTCAGGCCAGGGGGAGGGAGGGGTACGGAGTGCTGGGCGTGCCTGCGGCGGCAGAGGCCGGCGTGACGTTACACCAGCCTGAGGCGCGCCGTGCGTTCTCCCTGGGGAGTTGTCCCTGGATCCTGGGACCCTGGCACTGGCGGGCTGCACAGGCTCCCCAGAAGGGACGTGTGGATAGTGACCTGTGCTCGCACACAGGCTTCTTGGTGGTGGCAGCAGCAGCCTTAGCGTCTCATGCCCGTCTCTGGGGTCTGCCCTTTAGCGGCTCGTGCCCATCTCTGGAGCTCCTTTAAGCATTGCTCTTTTTTTTTTTTTTTTTTTTTTTTTTTGCGGTACGCGGGCCTCTCACTGTTGTGGCCTCTCCCGTTGCGGAGCACAGTCTCCGGACGCACAGGCTCAGCGGCCATGGCTCACGGGCCTAGCCACTCCGTGCCATGTGGGATCTTCCCGGACCGGGCACGAACCCGCGTCCCCCCCATCGCAAGCGGACTCTCAACCACTGCGCCACCAGGGAAGCCCTAAGCATCGCTCTTAATCCCCTCTCCTCACGCACCAGGAAACAAAGAGGGAAGAAAAAGTCTCTTACCTCTTTGGCAGGTCCAGACTTTTCCCCAGACTCCCTCCCGGCTAGCCATGGCGCACTAACCCCTTGCAGGCTGTGTTCACGCCGCCAACCCCAGTCCTCTCCCTATGCGCTCCGAATGAAGCCTGAGCCTCAGCTCCCAGCCCCGCCCGCCCCAGCAGGTGAGCAGACAAGCCTCTCGGGCTGGTGAGTGCCAGTCGGCACCAATCCTCTGTGCGGGAATCTCTCCGCTTTGCCCTCCGCACCGCTGTGGCTACACTCTCCTCCGCGGCTCCGAAGCCTCCCTCCTCCGCCACCCGCAGTCTCTGCCCGCGAAGGGGCTTCCTAGTGTGTGGAAACCTTTCCTCCTTCACAGCTCCTTCCCACTGGTGCAGGTCCCGTCCCTATTCTTTTGTCTCTGTTTATTCTTTTTTCTTTTGCCCTACCTGGGTACGTGGGGACTTTCTTGCCTTTTGGGAGGTCTGAGGTCTTCTACCAGCGTTCAGTTGGTGTTCTGTAGGAGTTGTTCCACGTGTAGATGTATTTCTGGTGTATCTGTGGGGAGGAAGACTCCGCGTCTTACTCTTCCGCCATCTTCCCCTACACCCAATGATAGTGATTTTAATACTGCCCTGCCTATTGAGAAATTACCAGTTGGTTCTATTATTTTCCTTCTTGTTGGGGTGAAATTTGTCCTTCAACCATCCATCCCTACCCAAGGCCTTTAGATCTTTTACTTTCTCTTCATGGAGCATACATGTGTCTAGGACTCCTGAACAGTGGCGTGTCCCCAGGTGGTGAGTTAGTGTTGGGATTCACTAAGAATAGCTTCAACTCCACTCCCTGCTTTTGTGGCTGAAGAGTCCCTTTTCTCACTCCTGACTTCAGGAGAAGTTTACCAGTCTTTTTGTGACTGTGTATCTCCAAGGACATGTATGGCTGCTGCAGGAGAGCATCTGGGTTGTGAGGTAGAGAGATGTACTTCACTCAGGGGCCTCTACCCTTCAGATTTTAGGGAATGATGTGAAATTTCTTGCCAGGAAGTCTGGTAGAGAAGACATTCTAAGTTAACAATTTAATCCTTCCCCACACCCCCTGTTATAGGTGGGATTCTCCCTGCCTCTGAATTCATATATTTAAGTACTAACTCCCAGTACTTCAGAATATGACTATGTTTGAAAATATATCTTTAAAGAGGTAGGTAATTAAGTTAAAATGAGATTACTAAGGTGGGCCCTAATAACCTTCACTAGAGAGAGAGAGAGAGAGAGAGAGAGAGAGAGAGGGAGGGAGGGAGAGAGACTTTCACCAAAGATGAGTCTGCAAAGCAAAATTCCAAAGCATGTCAAGAAAACTAATACCTGAACTAACAGCCTCCACATTAAAGAGTTGAAAGGAAAATTCTCGTAAGTGCTTTGCTGACTCAGGTGGGGCTTTTGCATAATAGTCTTTCTCTCACAGTTTTAACCTTGTAGTCTGATGGCAAGGTGAGACCTTAGGGAGACTGCTTCAAGAGTGTCTCGCTTAGCCATCAGCCTTCTGCTGTTCCTGCAGAGTAAAGCATCTTGTAACAAAAGACCTTATTTACAACTTATAAATAGGGTGCCCTTCAGGATGTTACTGTAGACACATTTCCATGAATATAGACTTGACAGGAGAAATCTTCTGACATTGATGCTTTGGTTTTACCCCCTGAACACTAATCAGATGTACTAGGTAATAGAAATAGACTTCACTAATTAGTGGAAATGCTGTACCGGCGTCAACCGCGTTGTCTGGGTCAACCAATATACGGAAACAAACACAGCTTCCCATGGCCGCGCAAGTATTGTATAGCTAAGATCTTGGTGGTAAGAGTGTTGTATATGCTATTAGATTCAAAGTGATTGTGAGGCTTCTGAGTTCTTGCGGTATATGCAAAAATGATTTAAAGTGGGATGCCGTCTCCACCTCAGTAAAGAGTTTGTTTGTTGAATGTCTACATTCCTGTGCCTATTTTAATGCTACCCATCTGTTAGCTGAGTCTCAGAAAGAAGACATTTGGCCAGTATCCCATTGCCAGTCACTGCTTCATGTTCCTAGGAGGCACATACACCAAATACTTTCTCAATGCATTTTCTATATAGTGAGTTAAAGATTTGTCCCAAGATAACTCTGTGACCTGCTATGCTGGTGTCCTAGGCGGGACCACATGTAGATTGAGAGTATTCCTTTTGCCTCTCTAGACTAAGGTCTCTCCTTGGTCCATCTCTTCTAGGTTCACTCTCTCTCTTAGCTCTCTGGACACCACTGTTCTCACTGAAAGGAGGTGTTTCTAGAAAGTGACTTCAAATAGAGAATTTCCCCTTAAGACCTTGAATAGAGCTGGATTAAGTGGCCTACTCTATAATAATAGAGTTTCCAGTGGAAAAGTGACACCAAGATTTTTTCCCTTAGAAGATAGAAAAATATCATCTAAAAATTTACAAACATGTATGTCTTTTATAGTAAAGATTATAAAAGCCTGACCCTTTGCTTTGGGCAAAGCAACTTGAGTTAGCCCTTTTACTCTGGCAAACGTAAGGCAAATACTTTTTTTTTTTTTTTTCCTGATTTTGGGGAAAATACTTGAATGCTTCAGTCATTAAATGTTTTGTTTAGTAATTGGCAAAATTTTTCCTGTGAAAATTAGATATGTTTTCCCCCTATATTTGGAATTACACTACTCTATGCTTAAAATTATAATTTGTATTGGGGGGAGGTGTATGTGTGTGTGTTTGTATGTGTGACTTACTGTTTAATCATATGTGTATGTTACTCAACCACTTGCAGGAAATCAAAAGTAGAAATTTGATTATGGCAAAGGTGATGTGCATGCTTGATCTTCTTACGTCCTACTGGAGGTAAGATCAAGAGCTTGACTAAGTGGTAATAATATATGCTAGGCTAAATTGCTGGTGTCCCACATATGATCTGATCTCATTTTGATTAAGCCACACTTTGAGAAATGTGTTCTCCAACTTAGAGATTCTTTTTGAATTTCTAGCATAGGTTTTGGTGTCAGACTAAAGACTTGGATGGATATACAAACTCAAGGGAATGGCTACTCCCAAAGAGATACATCCACGGGAAAGGATATTTCTGGAGTAAAAATTAGACAGCCTTGAATTGAGGAGAAAAGGATGCTATTTTCTTTGTAGGGCCAGTGATTGGTTGGGCCCTAACCCTGAGGCATGAACATTGGTGTGTGTGGAGACAAGGCAGGAGCCAAACAGGAAGCTGGCTTGGTAAGAGCCTCCGAATTCAATTTGGGCCTATGGATTCTTGGCGTAGCTAATATTAGCAAGAATTTTAAGTTATTCTCTGTTACATTTCTGTTATCTTCTAACCATCAGCAAAGACCTTAAAAGTTACAAACTGATCTCTGTGGACTGAGGAGTCCTGGTCCATATTTCAGAGGACTAACACGCAGGAGAGTATTGTTCCCGCCCCAAGGCTAGAATGGAATTTCTGGCAGCAGGCACCAGTGAAGGACTGCCGAGTCCAGCAGAGGAGCCTCTCTTGAGGGTGTGGTTAGAAAAGGCAGCGCGTGGTAGGGCGACTAGGACGCGCTAGGGCAGAAATTGGTGAGCATTCTTGGAAATTGTTAAGTAGGTCTAGGCCTAGATTCCAGGAACTGGGATCATGGGCCCTTATGTATTGGTGATTTGGGAATACATAAGAAGTGCAAACTCATTTTCTAGTCACAGATTGGTAACGGATTGCGAAGTTATGTCTCCCCCTCAATTTGGACTCTCCTCCTGAACTCCTTAGGCCTTTTGAGGTATGAGGGGCTCTCCTCTGTGGGAGGAGGCCTAGCCCTTCTGCTTTCTCCATCTATACAGAAAGAAGGAAAGAGAAGAGATTTTGAAAGGGAAGGAATGCACAACAGAGAAGAGGAGACTACTTGAAGAGCTTATTTTCCTTCCACTGAAGACTTTGTCCTTTGGCCCTGCTTAGCTGCCACATGCTGAGGGCTCCAATGAATCTCAGTCCCACTTCAGAGCTCTTTCTCTGTGGGTGTCATAAGTTAGCTACTGTCAGACTTCATGGCTACCACCATCCTAATCTCTTTTGAAGCTGCCCTCTGCTTCTCCAGCCCCTCACCCACTTCTTCCACCATGGGCTATCACATGCTACCTTCTCCCAACCAGGGCTGTGCACCCATCGGGCAACGTGGGCACGGTGTCCAAGACCTGGGGATTTTCACAGGCTTACAGGGAAGATTAAGTCCCCCCAAGATCTTATTACCCACAAAATCCAAACACCTTCAGAACAAAAATGAATATATCTTGAATTAAAAGTTTATGAGCCCTCATAGTAATTTGTATATATTGAGTCCAGAATATGCAAATTACTTTTCACATGAAGCGTGGCTGCATTCTAAAACATTCGTTTTATGTGGGTTGGGTGTGGCTTTCAAAATTGGGAGTTCCTGGGTCCCATGAGGGCCTTAAAATAGAAACTAGTTCTCACTGCCCCCTCTACTCTAGCCCCTGCCTCAAATCTTTTTCAAATTATCCTGTCACTCACCCAGATGTCTTCAGCTAGAGTTAATGTCTAAGATATAGATGATATCTAAGGTATCATCCAACAAAAAAAAATATGATAAAAGCCCAATGAAGAAAGAAATGCATTTCCTTCCCAAGGCCAAAGTCCCTGGTGCTCAGACCACTATACTACAGGACGCTGACTTGGAGAACTCGCCATCTGGCTTAGGGCAATGCAGGTGTTCTGTTGAAAGGGAAGTAAGTCAGGCTGGAGAGAGAAGCAAGATGCTACGTGGTTGATTTCTTCTCAGCCAGTCCCCAGTGAGCAGGCTGCTGTTTTCAACCTGCACCTGCACCTTCCATCCATCCAGAGCTGGGGTCACCTGGGATTTGGAGCAACTGGTTGCCATTTTGTTTGGTCCTTGGAGGCTGGACCTTGCCTGATGCCAAGAAGGTACTTTTCTTTTCCTGATCATGGAGAGACTGATACTAAATATGTCATTGAAGGAGTTTCCCAATTAGAAATAATGAACTTTTATCATCAATTCTTTAGACTTAAGGCCACTGTTTTGTTATATGTAATATACTAAATAGAGAGAGTCTGGAAATCTGTACATCATAATCAGTGTGTCAGTCTACCCAGCTCCCTGTTTCAAGAAGCAGAATCTCAAGGCTCCCTCTTCCTAGTACCATAGCTTTCAAGTACTTTAAGGAGTTGAGTCTGTAGGCTGGAGGATGCAAGATGTGAAATAGGAACCATGCGCCAGGCCTGGCAGGGCGACAGCTTTCAGCAGTGAAGCGTTAAGGCCAATAAGCTTATTCTGAAGCGCAAGAACCATTGGAAATTGAAAAATACATCCGGCCCTATGTCAACACCATCACTCTGAGTCTAGTGTGCTGATGGAAAGATGGTATCATGGTTTTGCATGGCTCCAGCCATGGCCTAATTTTATTGCCCATCTCTGTTAGGGGATCTTAGTTTGATGACTGTTGTCACAATGCCCAAAGAACATTGGTTTGGGAACTCAGGAGACCTGGATCATGGCCATTAATTAGCTGAAGGATTTTGGCCAAATCCCTTAATTTTTCGGTGTATAAATTTCTCGTCTGTAAAAATGAACATAGTAATACTTCATATGTTATAGAGTTATGGAAGAGTAAAATGGGGTAAAATGTGTGAAGAACTTTGGAAATACATGTAACAACTTCCCAGGTGAGGGAGCTGAGGTCAAGTAAAAAAATAACAAGTTAGGAGCTCAAAGACTGGGATTCTAGTTTGAGCTTTGCCATTCATTTACTGACTGTAGTCTAGATGGGGCTCTGGTGCCTCAAGAGTGCATAGTAATCATTATATTTCACAAGTGTTACAAAGGTTAAATGAGATATTGTTTGACGTTATCAACCACTCATTGCTGTACAAATGTTAATCAAAATAGTGATTAATTTGGTGCCTTGCTATTCTCAAGCTGAGTAGCTGGCTAGTTTTTATTTAATTTAAAATTTTGGTTATTATAGTCCTGATAAGTATCAGATTTATCGGACATTGGATTCTCAAGGCTCGACTCTAGCATTGCTCATCCACACTGCACAAAAGAGAAGGCAGGATCAGTGCTCCGGGAAGCCCTTTCACTCCTTGGCTCTCAGGACCACTTTTGCTGGTAGGCAGCACATTCCAACACTGCCCCTTTCAACGGCTTGCACAACTAGAGGTTTGGAGGTGCATTCTGAGAACACTGCCTAGTTGACGCTCAGAAAGGATACAATGCTTGGCATCATTTCTTTGAATTGAGCAGCTTCTGCCAGAGCAATCGGCCAAAGCCCCCTGGACCTTGCCTGCTCTCTGTGAGACACCGAATAGAGAATCAGATTCAAAATATCTGGACAAACCTCAGAGGGGTGCAGACCTGTTGGCTTCCAGGCAGAAAGGAGCCATGCTTTTTGATGAACTTTGTGGAACACTCGTCTTGGGAGTTCTGTGTGCGCCCTGGGAGGCCCTGCTGCATGAGGAACGAAGCATCAGGCAGGCTCTTCCTGTTTCTTTGTTTCTTGCCCTTTCTCCTCTGGCTCCTCAGTGGCTTCACAGTTGATATCAACAGTGTACAGGGCAGAAAGCTCAAGATTGCTGCTCCTGCTGTTTTTCCTTTCACCTGGCTTTGCTGCTTTGGGATTTGAAGCCTGCTGAATTTCAGTTCCGGCTTGTTAGGGCTGCAAACGGTTAACCTTGTTCTCTGATCTGAGGGACAAACTGTCTGCTCCATCCTTCTGTCTATCTCCACAGTTATCCCCACAGAAGGGAGCTGCAGCCAGTTGGGCAAAAAAAATCAAACCATTGTTTGTTTACATGTTAAAATCTGAGAAGCTCCTGCAGTTTCAGGAAAGATGTCCTCATTGCAGAGCCTCAAAACAACTGTTAATAAACCAGTGGTCATGTGAATTGATTCACGGGCCATGCCCAAGTAAGAGAAAGTCAGAAATACATGAACAGAAAGACACTTCCCAAAGATAGATGGGAATAGAATATATTTACATGACTTCAGGCACAAAGAAATGAATGCAGGTTCTCTTGTTCTCATGTCTTACTGAAGGCTGGAATAAAAACTATCAGAATGATTGAGACGGAATTGGCTTTTGTGCTTACAGACTGTACTACAAATGGTGCAGCTAGAATGAGTACTTTTTATACGAAGCCAGTCAATTGCCTGTAGCTGATTTTGTTTCTGGTATGATTTGCTCTCCAGTCAACCAAGTAAATATTTTGAACAATAAATGAAGAAACAAAAAAAGAAACAAAAAGTAATGGGAAGAAAGTCCAGACCAGGAGCTGCAAAATTTATGGGTTTATTGCAAATCCACGAAGGGACTTGAGGCAGTTACACCAGGATAGATTTTCCTTCCTCCTCATACCATGAATCTTCTTTTCCAATACATTTAGATGTGATTCTGTAGAAGAAATTTATTTATTCTTTTCTTGCAGAGGGGATAGTTGGTCCTTTTTCTTCTTTTTGCTTTCCTGAACTAGGGCCTCTGCAGAAGGTATTTAAGTTGGAGGCTACTTGACATATTGCCTCAGTCAGCAGACGGCATGTGCCATGGGAGCTGCAGTCACAGTCCCTGAGGTATTGTAGGGAAAAAGATTCCCTCCACTCCTACTAGAAGGCCATTCTTGGAGTAGGGAGTGGGGCTGTCAGGGGGTTTAGATGTTGAAAGGTGTCTGCATGTCCCCAACTTCTTGGTGGACCACGTTCCTTTTTGGTAGCCTGTGAATCAGAATGAAAGTTGGAGCTCATGCAGCTGTGACTCAGAGAGCCCCTTTGTGCTCTGCCGACAAAAGATAGAAGCATGGAAAGCTGACCAGAACCAGGAGCAAGTCCCCAGTTCTTCCTGCAAAAGAGAGAAAAGTGGAAGAGCCTTTTCTTCTTCTCATTGGATGACTCAAATGTGGCGATAAAGGTGGGGCAGTTCAGGTACTGTTTGGCAAAGGGGTAGCCTAGTAGCCAGCACTCCCTTGGTTTCTGTAGGGCAGAGCCGATATCCAGCAAAGGAGCACAGTGATCACTTCCAGTGATCACGACATGACCTTCCTTGTCTTTAGTTGGTTGCAGAGGGTAGTGCCAAGGAATGGAACAGAGAGACCGTGAGAGGAGGAGAAGGCAATGCCTTGGTATAAAACACTCACCCTAGTTTTGTGTAAAAGGAGGATGGTGTGATAGGGGGTTCAGTGCTCAGTTTGTGAAGGACTATGGAATTCCATTCATATCTGAGTAACTAGAAGGGCGTGTCTTAGGCAGGTTGAGACTCATCAAACTATCATCATTATCATTGTCATCAGATCACAGTCAATCTTTGCTTAAGTAGCTCTATGTGATTGTTCTGTGACAATACTGTCCTAAGTGTTTTATATATACTGTTTCACTGTCGATAAATGTAGAAACTGAGGCATATAGGGTTTAAGCCCCAAGTTACTGTATAGCTCATTTGCTGCAGTTAGAATTTGAACCCATGACCACCTGATGACAAGGCCTGGTCTCTTAGCCACCTTGATGTTCTACCTCTGAAGTCAGGTTGTGTAATCTTAATTGAAGGAAGGAAACCAGAAGCTTCCTTTGTAATAGATCTGGGCCTGTCTCAAATCATTATCATTACATTTTATATTAAGAAGTACTGAAGCAGAGTCTCTCTGGGTGGAGGCCACCTTCCATAAATGAGTTAGGTGTCTCATGGGACCACCTTGAGATATTGTTGAAGGAATGTAGGACCTACCTTTGGGTCTGGCTTACTGCCAGGGAGGAAGTGAGAGACTGGGGAGATGGGAGATCTTTGTGTCCCCGGTTTCTAACTCCTGCCTCAGAACTCTAATAAAAAGAAAAGTTTGCTTTTCCTCACAGCCAGTGAACTCTTGCCTTGCTGTGACTCTTGGGCCAGTGTAGGTAGAGCTGCATGGTTTCTATCTTATTTTTGGTTCTACAGATGTCTGTATTCAGTCTTCCTGTGGCTGGACTAATTGCTTTCCCTGAAGAATCTTGACGCTAAAATGTTGCAAACCCTATTACTAGCTGTGTGCCATCTAAATGAATCTCACTGCTTTATATAGTCTAAGACTGTTTCACTGTCTGTGTACATGGAGAATTGTTATATCTCCCTGGTGCACTGTTCCTTTCCTTGTAATGTAATAACCATCTTTATCCTTAACGATTATTATTATTTTTTGCCTTAAACTACATTTAGTTTGATATTAACATAGTTTACTATTTTCTTTCAATTTGTACTTGTCCAGTTTATCTTTTTTCATTCTTTAATTTCAACATTTCTTTATTCCAATGTTTTAAATGTACTTATTCTAAAGAGCATAGGGTATAGTTTTGCTCTTTTTATTCAATCTAGCAATCCCTTTTAATGGGTAAGTTTAGCCCAGTTATTACCAGGAGATTTTGATTTATTTCTATCCTTTTTGCTTTCTCTTTTTCCTGCCTTTTCTGTGTTTTTTTTTTCCTTCCTGCCATCCTTTATATTGATGGACTTTTCTTGATTACCTCTACTTGTTTAAAGTTATATATTCTAGTCCTATTCTTTGTAATGTTTACCTTAAAAAATCTAACATGCATTCATGCCATAAAATCAAAAGTTGCTCACTGTATCTGTATTTCTCATAAATGTTACATCAACTGTATAACAATTTACCATCAATCAAGACCCTGCTTATTGTAAGTTATTGTTGTTTAGTAGTTTAGTGACACCTAGTATTTATATTACTTATTACTGTATTAGTTAGGGTTCTCCGGAGAAACAAAATGAAGAGAATGTGTATGTATGTATATACTGTGAAGTAACAGAAAAGAAAATATATTGATTTCTGCCCCCGGTTCCTGGTACAGAACTCCTAAAACCCTTGGAAATTCCAAAGTGATAGAGTACCAGGAACATCTTTTGTTCTAAGATTTGTTCTTTGCCTCTGGTTCCTGACCTGAAATTCCAAATCCCTTAGAATTTCCTGGGTGTTACGAGTGTCTTTTGTTCTAATGAGGTGACTCTTGGTGACTCCTCGATGGGGGCTGGTCACCATAAAGACCAAGCCATGCTTAGAAGCTTAGAATTTTCAGCCATACCCCCCATTCTCCAGAGAGGGGAGAGGGGCTGGAAATGGGGCTGGCAGGCTGGAGACCCAGGGAAGCGTTACATTTCAAATCCAAAGGTGATCTCTTGGCAGAATTCCCACTTCTTCAGGGGAGGTCAGTGTTTTTCTTAAGGCCTTCCAACTGTTTGGATGAGGCTCACCCACATTGTAGAGCACAATTTGCTTTACACAAAGTCTACTGATTTAAGTGTTAACCAATCCAAAAAATATTTGCACAGAAATATCTGTAAAGTTTCACTAAATACCTGGGCACCATGGCCCAGCCAAATTGACATATAAAATTAACCATCACAATTACCTGCATTAGTTATTCGTTATCGTTATTTTACATAGTCAGGGATTTGTTTAGATTTACCTACATGTTTACCATTTTTTCCCTATATCTAATTCACTGTTTTTCTAGACTGAAACTACTGAGAAAAAGTAACTATCAGATTCACAATTTCATGCCCAGGTAATTTATTATTTGAGAGTTAGAGATAATAAATCCTCATAGGGACATTTTATTTATCATGGTTTGAAATCACTGTTTGCTATATCCAAGGATCATATTTTTGATCAATTCTGAAAGATTCTAAAACATTTTCAGATGTTATTTCTAATATTGTCTCTCCACTAATTCTCTTTTGGAGGAGACTATTGATTATGTTGGACATTTTCATTCTTCCTTTCATGATTTTTAACCTCTCTTTCGTATTTTCTATCTCTTTATCTCTCTGTGATGCATTTGGGATTAATTCTTCACACCTAATTTTATTTTACTTTACTTTCTTTGGATGTGATTAATTTGCAGTTTGAACCAACAGTTGAGCTTTGAATGTCAATGCCTTTATCTTTAATTTCTAGAGTTCTGTTTTTTCTCTTTTCTTCAAATCTACCCATTCGTTTTAGATATTGTTTTATACATTTTTCTGTTTTTAATTTTCTTTTATGTCTTTATTTTCTAATTAATTAATTTACTTAAAAAAATTTGGGGGGCTGTGTTCGGTCTTCGTTGCGGCGAGTGGGGGGCTACTCTTCCTTACGGTGCGCAGGCTTACATTACGGTGGCTTCTCTTGTTGCGGAGCACGGGCTCTAGGCACACGGGCTCCAATAGTTGTGGCTCATGGGCTCTAGAGCGCAGGTTCAGTAGTTGTGGCGCATGGGCTTAGTTGCTCCGCAGCATGTGGGATCTTCCCAGACCAGGGCTCGAACCCATGTCCCCTGCATTGGCAGGCGGATTCTTAACCACTGCACCACCAGGGAAGTCCTGTCTTTATTTTTTAAACACACTAATTCTATACGTTCTTTCTACTAATCCTACAGTCTAGAGTTCTTGGAGTTTAATACTGCTGTTTATTGTATCTGCTTCTCTAGTTCATTTGAATTGTTTCATAGATGTTTTGTAGTTTTCGGTTATAAGAAATCTTTAAGCAGGGCTTTGCTTGAAGACTTTTATCTGGCCTGTGTTGGACATATGTCCCTCAGGAGTGGTTCTGTCTATGCTAGTTACCCCAGGTATCATTCACTTTGGGTCTATTTCTTTCTCTTTTTTTAATATGTATAATAGTTTGCAAATTGGGAGTTTCAGACTAGCAGATGCAAACTTTGGGCCTGTTTCTATGTTATTTCTCACCTGGTGGATTCTTGAGCAAGTAGGAAGTATAAATTTGAACCCCAAACCCAAATGTGAGATACCTACCCTTATGTATTTACAGGGAAGACTATATCTCACCCACCCAGATCCCAGGTCCAAATAGACAAGCTTGCTTGTTATTTCCCTAGACTAGTGGAATAATTTTTTCTAAAATACCCTTGCAATGTAGGTGTAGATCTTTAAAGATCCCAACTTTATGTGAAGATCTCAATTCCATCTCCTGCCTGTCCCACATATGTGTTAGAACTTAAGCCCTTTAGGTTCCTGAGGCTGGCAAACCAATCCAAGGATTTTGACCCTGGTTTTTACTTTCTCCTTCACTTTTGATTCTTAGAAATTTCCCTTACATTTGCATGAAATCAGACATGCATTTAAAAGGGGTGTGTGTGTGCGCATGCACGTGTGTTTAAAAGCACTAAGAAAGAATCTATGCGTATTTAGTTTCATGAAATGGATAGAAAGATAACTATAATTTTTTTTGTAAATCTACTCCCATGACTTTCTGTTGGCCAGTAGAGCAAAATTATACTCCTACTCTAGAAGTTTAGCTGTCTTTTCCTGTATCTGTTCTTTCCACACAGATGTATATCTGTGTCTGTCTATCTGTCTCTCTGCCTCTCTCTCACTTTCTTGTTCTTTACAGTGAGTCATTATTTTCTCCAATAACTGGCTGACTTTCTTTCTCATCTCGTCAGGACCATTTATTATTATTATTATTTTCGCCTCAAAACAGCTTTCACCTCAAAAAGCCTTTCATAAGGCTCCCAAACCGGAGATCAGGAATCTCCTAGTGTATCTTAAAGTTGATTTCTGCCATAGCAGCCTTTCTCCTGACCTTTCTCTTTTCTGTGATTCCTAAGGGCAAGACAAACACAGTCCCTACTGCTGACCGGCCTCAAGTTCCTAGAGAACAGAAACTGTGCCCAATTCAGAGCCATGTCAGTCAACAGCAAAGAGTACAAAGGATTAGCTTTTTGACATGAATATGATATTCAACAGCAAGAGAAAAACCAAGGGCCTAGGTACTTTACAAACCAAAGTTTAGGTCAGTTGTTGCAAAATATATTTTTATGTGATACTCAAGATTTATTTTTAAGTAATAAATTGCTCCTTTCAGGATCATGCTGTTCAGAAATTGAGCAAGTACAGAAGCCACTGGGGAAATTAGTGAATTCCCTAAGTTTTGGCAGAGTATGTAGTTTTGTTGCAATCTTTACTTTTACTATATTAAACCTTAGGAAACCACTTTGTATAGGCTGGGCTCTTGTTCTGTCTGCCAGAAGAAAAGTTTCACAAGCAGAGTAGATGCATATCTATTAATTTATAGCCCAGAGGTTAAAAAGCTTAGGGACTGTTATGTCTAAAGCTCATGTTTTAAATTTGAGAGATAAGTTATCGGTGTCTATAAAATAGGAGTATATTCAACATAGTCAAGCTCTGATTCTGTTCTCTTCCTCCATTTCTCCATGAATTCTCCAGAAAAAAATACTTTTTTTCTGTATTAGGTGATGGAAAACTTTGTTCAAAATGTTTTTGGAATTATATTTTTGTAAACTTCTGTATTTGTTCTCTATGTCCATTAGCTTTTTCTCATTATTTAAGTTACTCATTGCTAGATGTCCTCCAGTAACTAATCTTTCCTCCTCTTCCTTCGCCTCCTCCTCCTCCTTTTTTTCTTTTTTTTTTTAAGTATGAGAACCCCTAAGTTTAGCTTGGCCTGTATAACCCTAAGTTATATAACTTGGCCATATAACTGGAGACTACATTTCTCTCCTCTTTTGCAGCTAGGTGTGGCTAATAGGATGTGAGCAAAGGTTATGCAAGTACCTTATGGTTCATGGTCTTAGAGGGGGTTCTTAGACAGCCATCTTCCTCTCTGTTTTGTGAATCTACTCAACCAAACAGTACCCAAAGGTCTTGCAAGAGACCACAGGGAGAAAAGACAAAGAAAAGTTCATGGGCTAAACGGCTTCACAGAGTCTTTTTGTTTTATATTTACATATTTGTAATATTTGTAACATACTTTTACATAGCATTTCCTTACATATAATTCTATATGAGACATGTTCTGTATAATTTCATTTTCTATAAGTAGATGATTAGAGTATAATGTGATAAAGTCTATAATACAAGTATGAATCAATGCTGCAGGAACAGAAAGGAGGGAGCCTAGACCAGATTGGTAAGGCTAAGGAAGGCTTTCTGGGGAAGAATGAGCTTGGTCTTGAGAACTGAATAAACTTATCCAGGAGATTTATCCAAGCAATCAGTGGTGGGAATAGCATTCCGGGAAGAAGGAACATTGTGAGCAAAGCCACTGCAGCATGAGAGAACATGAGGGACTCTGGGAAGTGCACATGATTCATTACATAAGAGTTGGGGAGTAGAAAGAGATAGTGTAAGGAAGGGGGCTTTGTATGCCATGCTAAGGTATTTGAGTTTTACATGAAGTCAATGAAACTGGAAGGATTTTAAACAAGGAAGTGAGATGATTGGGTTTACATTTTAGGATGGCCACTCTGGCAGTACTGTGGAGACTACATTGAAGGAGCCCCAAAACTAAATAAAGCTGTGAGATGCCTCTGTGAGAGAAAGGCGTGGTTGATTATATTCACAAAACAGAGACTGAGATGGCAGTACTGATACATCAGCCTGCAATGTTTTTCCAGAGACAAGAGGGGAGCTTGATTCCTTTCTGCTATATAATCAGAATCTACAAGTTTGTTTCACTTCTTTGAGAATATTTTCCCAAAGGCTGATCCTTTTTCATTTTGTGTCCTGGACTTCTTGATAAACTGGAACAAAGTTTCTTAATGTGTTCATCCTTTTAAGATGTATGAACTTCATTGTGACCTTGTATGCCTCTCTCAAGGGTATTTGGAGTATAATTGGAAAGGTCTTTACTGCCTACATTCACTGGCTGTTCAACACAATTGTTGCTAGTTTATAAGCCCATATCCTGAAGTGATAGTCACATATTTAATTCCAAGTTTATTTCCTGTTCCTCCAAGAAAGAGTCAACCAAGTTATCTAACCAAGTGTAAATGAGGTCACAGTTCTGCACATAATGTGACAGTTTTTTTAATATGTTTCCTTTAACAAGAAAGACTTTGAGCGTATGAACGTGGACACTTTTTGGGATATCACCTGGTGTTTTGTGAGCAGTGATATTTTTCTTATTTACTGAATGTCAGAATTCCATAAGGGATCAAAGAACTCTGTTAGGCAGATATAACATGAGCCTATTGTCAAATCACTTTCTGTGGTTAATATGCAAAGCAATGAAAAGGGATGCAAAATGTCAGCAGAAGCAATGGAAATGTGTTTGATTTTGGTCACTGGTCATACAGGTCTGTGCTATATATTCAGGGAAAACTCTGCCTGTGATAAGTCCATGGTAGAAGTACAAGGTAAGTCAACCAGATTTTTGGTGTCAGCTGACATTATGTAAGAAAACACCACTGAATTGTTTTGCAGGAAAAAATGTCCTTAGATTCAGAATTTTGGATGTGGCTTTGGTTGTTTTCAGAATGTCTGCGCTCAGGAGGAAGTTAGGTTGAGTGATCACCCCTTTGTTCTTAACATATCCAGCCATAGG
This sequence comes from Phocoena sinus, assembly GCF_008692025.1. Lineage (NCBI taxonomy): Eukaryota > Metazoa > Chordata > Mammalia > Artiodactyla > Phocoenidae > Phocoena > Phocoena sinus. The sequence goes on along the minus strand of NC_045765.1, from coordinate 107,670,418 downwards.
CTGGCTGTTTTGTACATGTGGACAACCTAATAATGCTCCCTGACCCCAAAATTGTTTTGAAGTCAGCAGAAGAAGAGGGACCTTGTGACATTTAGGTAGGACAAACTTAAGACATTTAAAAGGGGTGTGTAAGCTAGGCCTGAAGTCACAAGCTGGCAAACTTTAAAAGCCATTAGAAAGGGGAAAGTGATAATATGTATTTCAAAAAGGTCATACTATTTATCTAGTGAAACAAAAGGAGCATAGTTGTTAGTCAGCAAATGGAAGTGGGGAGTGCAATGCAGAATATTGCAGAAGGGTCACAACATTGGTTTAAGGGAGTAAAACATTAGGGGTCTTTTTCTTAGTTGAGGTTTTAACTGAATATGTGCTGTGCAATTCTGTTGATTGATTGTGACAGCTGCTTTCCTCTTTTGAGGCTTCCAAGTCCTCAGAGTTTTCTGGAAGGGCTAGATGCCAGTCCCTAGGGTGAGTGCTGCAACCCAAGAAGCCCCATTTAACCCTGGGGTGACCCTCTTTAACTGCTGGGAACCAGTAGGCATGTCCCCCCCCCCGATGTCTGAGAGGCAGATCTCAGCTGTGAATCATCCCTGTCAGTAGCTTTCACGGTAAATTTGGGGAGCAGGGGGAGTGGAGGAAAGAAGTCAACTTTTCCTCAACTTTATGTTCTTTTCAGCTCTTCTCTGTGTTTATCTTCAGTGAGAGGTTTGATTTTCTCATTTGGTTCAGGGGAGTCTTAGCTGTGTCCCCATTCTGGGCATAGAAGAAAGGAAATCGTTTTTCTATAACCTAGATACTTCTTTTGAGTTCATGGCTTCCACCCCTTCCCCACCCGCTGGCAACAATTTTGGGCAAAATGAGATTGGCTAAGTTTGTTATTTTAGATGGGATTGCTGATTAAGTGGCACTTGGTAGGCCATCTTCCCCTCTTCCCCCACCATGATAGTGATGGTCTGGGCATCATGAGGGCTTCATCAGAACACTTCGCAGTGTAACTCTCTGGAGAGAGGATAGAGACAGACACACAATATGCTCATATATACACATATTGGTTATTGAGAAATGAATATGTGTAAATGTGCCAGTGCTTGGACTGGTAGATGGTTGTATGCTGGGAAGTGGGTAACTTCTGACAAGTTTGAAATTTGGAACAGAGGTTGAGGCTGGAGACAGTGTCCCCTTTGTCCAAGAAAAGCAGGCCACTGGTCCAGCCTTGTGCCTCAGGTGTCCCAGGCTTTGGATTGACTTTCTCCAGCTTTTTAAATTGCCATCTGGTGTCTGGGACAACTGGAAATGTCAGTACATGATGGACAGGGTCATCCCACAAGGATCACTCTATTGTCCAGCGGGGTGTTTCTTTTTCAAGACTGAGTGAAATTGAGTCAACATAATGGTGCTGACAGGCAGATTATGAGTGACTCAAATTGTTTATAGAGACAGATTGGCAAAAACAAAAAAACAAAAAAAATTTGCCCAGGTCTCAAATGCTCAAGGGGTGGCCCCCGGCTGGAGATACAAATTTGGAAATAGTTTGTCATTAAAACTCATGGAACAAGATGAGATCATCTGGGAGTGAGTGTAGATAGAAAAGGAGCTCACAACAAAAGTCCCTAGGGGTTGTGGCGTTGGCATGTCTGCATTCAGACTCTTTGTTTTTTGCTTTTTTTAAAAAAAATTTATTGGAGTATAATTGCTCTACAATGGTGTGTTAGTTTCTGCTTTATAACAAAGTGAAACAGCCATACATACACATATATCCCGATATCTCCTCCCTCTTGCGTCTACCTCCGACCCTCCCTATCCCATCCCTCTAGGTGGTCACAAAACACCGAGCTGAACTCCCTGTGCCATGTGGCTGCTTCCAACTAGCAATCGATTTTACATTTGGTAGTGTAAATATGTCCATGCCACGCTGTCACTTCATCCCAGCTTACTCTTCCCCCTCCCTGTGTCCTCAAGTCCATTCTCTACGTCTCTGTCTTTATTCCTGTACTGCCCCTAGGTTCTTCAGAACCTTTTTTTGTTTTAGATTCCACATATATGTGTTAGCATACGGTACTTGTTTTTGTCTTTCTGACTTATCTTAGCTTGTATGACAGTCTCTAGGTCCATCCACCTCACTACCAGTAACTCAATTTCGTTTCTTTTTATGGCTGAGTAATATTCCATTGTATATATGTGCCACATCTTCTTTATCCATTCATCTGTTGATGGACACTTAGGTTGCTTCCATGTCCTAGCTATTGTAAATAGAGCTGCAATGAACATTGTGGTACATGACTCTTTTTGAATTATGGTTTTCTCAGCGTATATGCCTAGTAGTGAGATTGCTGTGTCGTATGGTAGTTCTGTTTTTAGTTTTTTAAGGAACCTCCATACTGTTCTCCATAGTGGCTGTATCAATTTACATTCCCACCAATAGTGCAAGAGGGTTCCCTTTTCTCCACACCCTCTCCAGCATTTATTGTTTGTAGATTTTTTGATGATGGCCATTCTGACCGGTGTGAGGTGATACTTCACTGTAGTTCTGATTTGCATTTCTCTAATCATTAGTGGTGTTAAGCATCCTTTCACGTGTTTGTTGGTGATCTGTATATCTTCTTTGGAGAAATGTCTGTCTAGGTCTTCTGCCCATTTTTAGATTGGGTTGTGTGTCTTTTTGATATTGAGCAGCATGAGCTGCTTGTAAATTTGTGAGATTAATCCTTTGTCAGTTACTTCATTTGAAAATATTTTCTCCCATTCTGAGGGTTGTCTTATTTTTTTTTTTTTTTTTTTTTTTGCGGAACGCGGGCCTCTCACTGTTGTGGCCTCTCCCGTTGTGGAGCACAGGCTCCAGGTGTGCAGGCTCAGCGGCCATGGCTCACAGGCCCAGCCGTTCGGCGGCATGTGGGATCTTCCCGGACCAGGGCACGAACCCATGTCCCCTGCATCAGCAGGCGGACTCTCAACCACTGCGCCACCAGGGAAGCCCCTGAAGATTGTCTTTTTGTCTTGTTTATGATTTCCTTTGCTGTGCAAAAGCTTTTAAGTTTCATTGGGTCCCATCTGTTTATTTTTGGTTTTATTTCCAATTCTCTGGGAGGTGGGGCCCAAAAGGATCTTGCTGTGATTTATGTCGTGGAGTGTTCTGCCTATGTTTTCCTCTAAGAGTTTTAAAGTGTCTGGCCTTACATTTAGGTCTTTAATCCATTTTGAGTTTATTTTTGTGTATGGTGTTAGGGAGTGTTCTAATTTCATTCTTTTACAAGTAGCTGTCCAGTTTTCCCAGCACCACTTATGGAAGAGGCTGTCTTTTCTCCACTGTATATTCTTGCCTCCTTAATCAATAAAAAGGTGACCATATGTGTGGGGGCTTATCTCTGGGCTTTCTATCCTGTTCCATTGATCTATATTTCTGTTTTGTGCCAGTACCGTACTGTCTTGATTACTATAGCTTTGTAGTATAGTCTGAAGTCCAGGAACCTGATTCTTCCAGCTCCGTTTTTCTTTCTCAAGATTGCTTTGGCTATTCGGGGTCTTTTGTGTTTCCATACAAATTTTGAAATTTTTTGCTCTAGTTTTGTGAAAAATGCCATTGGTAGTTTGATAGGGATTGCACTGAATCTGTAGATTGCTTTGGGTAGTAGAGTCATTTTCACAATGTTGATTCTTCCAATCCAAGAACATGGTATATCTCTCCATCTGTTTGTATCATCTTTAATTTCTTTCATCAGTATCTTATAGTTTTCTGCATACAGGGCTTTTGTCTCCTTAAGTAGGTTTATTCCTAGGTACTTTATTCTTTTTGTTGCAGTCACAAATGGGAGTGTTTCCTTAATTTCTCTTTCAGATTTTTCATCATTAGTATACAGGAATGCAAGAGATTTCTGTGCATTAATTTTGTATCCTGCTACTTTACCAAATTCATTGATCAGCTCTAGTAGTTTTCTGGTAGCATCTTTAGGATTCTCTCTGGATAGTATCATGTCATCTGCAAACAGTGACAGCTTTACTTCTTCTTTTCTTATTTGGATTCCGTTTATGTCTTTTTCTTCTCTGTTGGCTGTGGCTAAAACTTCCAAAACTATGTTGAATAATAGTGGTGAGAGTGGGCAACCTTGTCTTGTTCCTGATCTTAGAGGAAATGGTTTCAGTTTTTCACCATTGAGAACGATGTTGGCTGTGGGTTTGTCATATATGGCCTTTATTATGTTGAGGTAGGTTCCCTCTATGCCTACTTTCTGGAGGGTTTTTCTCATAAATGGGTGTTGAATTTTGTCAAAAGCTTTTTCTACATCTACTGAGATGATCATATGGTTTTTCTCCTTCAATTTGTTAATATGGTTTATCACATTGATTGATTTGTGTATAGTAAAGAATCCTTGCATTCCTGTGAAAAACCGCGCTTGATCATGGTGTATGATCCTTTTCATGTGCTGTTGGATTCTGTTTGCTAGTATTTTGTTGAGGATTTTTGTGTCTGTGTTCATCAGTGATATTGGCCTGTAGTTTTCTTTCTTTGTGACACCTTTTTCTGGTTTTGGTTTCAGGGTGATGGTGGCCTCATAGAATGAGTTTGGGAGTGTTCCTCCCTCTGCTCTATTTTGGAAGAGTTTGAGAAGGATAGGTGTTAGCTCTTCCCTACTTGTTTGATAGAATTTGCCTGTGAAGCCATCTGGTCCTAGGCTTTGTTTCTTGGAAGATTTTTAATCACAGTCTCAATTTCATTGCTTGTGTTTGGTCTGTTTATATTTTCTATTTCTTCCTTGTTCAGTCTCGGAAGGTGGTGCTTTTCTAAGAATTTGTCCATTTCTTCCACGTTGTCCATTTTATTGGCATAGAGTTGCTTGTAGTAATCTCTCTTCATCCTTTATATTTCTGCAGTGTCAGTTGTTACTTCTCCTTTTTCATTTCTAATTCTATTGATTTGAGTCTTCTCCCTTTTTTTCTTGATGAGTGTGGCTAATGGTTTATCACTTTTGTTTATCTTCTCAAAGAACCAGCTTTTGGTTTTACTGATCTTTGCTATTGTTTCCTTCATTTCTTTTTCATTTATTTCTGATCCTATCTTTATGATTTCTTTCCTTCTGCTAATTTTGGGGTTTTTCTGTTCTTCTTTCTCTAATTGCTTTAGGTGTAAGGTTTGGTTGTTTATTTGAGATGTTTCTTGTTTCCTGTGGTAGGACTGTATGGCTATAGACTTCCCTCTTAGAATGGCTTTTGCTGCATTGCATAGGTTTTGGGTCATCGTGTTTTCATTGTCAGTTGTTTCTAGGTATTTTTGGAATTTTTTTTTTTTTTGGTGGTACGTGCGCCTCTCACTCTTGTGGCCTCTCCTGTTGCGGAGCACAGGCTCTGGACATGCAGGCTCAGTGGCCATGGCTCACAGGCCCAGCCGCTCCGCGGCATGTGGGATCCTCCCGGACCGGGGCACGAGCCCGCATCCTCTGCATCAGCAGGCGGACTCTCAACCACTGCGCCACCAGGGAAGCCCTGGATTTTCTTTTTGATTTCTTCAGTGATCTCTTGGTTGTTTAGTAATGTATTGTTTAGCCTCCATGTGTTCGTATTTTTTACAGATTTTTTCCTGTAATTGATATCTAGTCTCACAGCGTTGAGGTTGGAAAAGATACTTGATACAATTTCAACTTTCTTAAATTTAACAAGGATTGATTTGTGACCCAAGATATGATCTATCCTGGGGAATGTTCCATGAGCACTTGAGAAGAAAGTATATTCTGTTGTTTTTGGAATGAATGTCCTATAAATATCAATTAAGTCCATCTTGTTTAATGAATCATTTAAAGCTTGTGTTTCCTTATTTATTTTCATTTTGGATGATCTGTCCATTGGTGAAAATGGGGTGTTAAAGTCCCCTACTATGATTGTGTTACTGTTGATTTCCCCTTTTATGGCTGTTAGCATTTGGCTTATGTATTGAGGTGCTTCTATGTTGGGTGCATAAATATTTACCATTGTTATATGTTCTTCTAGGATCAACCCCTTGATCATTATGTAGTGTCCTTCTTTGTCTGTAGTAACAGTCTTTATTTTAATGTCTATTTTGTCTGATATAAGAATTGCTACTCCAGCTTTCTTTTGATTCCATTTACATGGAATATCTTTTTCCATCCCCTCACTTTCAGTCTGTATGTGTTCCTAGGTCTGAAGTGGGTCTCTTGTAGACAGCATATATATGGGTCTTGTTTTTGTATCCATTCAGCCAGTCTATGTCTTTTGGTTAAAGCAGTTAATCCCTTTACATTTAAGGTAGTTATCAATATGTATGTTCCTGTAAACATTTTCCTAATTGTTTTGGGTTTGTTATTGGAAGTCTTTTCCTTCTCTTGTGTTTCTTGCCTAGAGAAGTTCCTTTAGCATTTGTTGTAAAGCTGGTTTTGGTGGTGCTGAATTCTCTTACCTTTTCTTATCTCTAAAGGTTTTAATTTCTCTGTTGAATCTGAATGAGGTCCTTGCTGGGTAGAGTATTGTTGGTTGTATGTTTTTCCCTTTCATCACTTTAAATATGCCCTGCCACTCCCTTCTGGCTTGTAGAGTTTCTGCTGAAAGATCAGCTGTTAATTGTAAGGGCGTTCCCTTGTATGTTATTTGTTGCTTTTCCCTTGCTGCTTTTAATATTTTTTCTTTGCGTTTAATTTTTGATAGTTTGATTAATATGTGTCTTTGTGTGTTTCACCTTAGATTTATCCTGTATGGGACTCTCTGTGCTTCCTGGACTTGATTTACTATTTCCTTTCCCATATTAAGGAAGTTTTTAACTATAATCTCTTCATATATTTTCTCAGTCCCTTTCTTTTTCTCTTCTTCTTCTGGGACCCCTATAATTCAAATGTTGGTGGGTTTAATGTTGTTCCAGATGTCTCTGAGACTGTCCTCAATTCTTTTCATTCTTTTTTCTTTATTCTGCTCTGTGGTAGTTATTTCCAGTATTTTATCTTCCAGGTCACTTATCTGTTCTTCTGCCTCATTTATTCTGCTGTTGATTCCTTCTAGAGAAGTGTTAATTTCATTTATTATGTTGTTCCTCATTGTTTGTTTGCTCTTTAGTTTTTCTAGGTCCTTGTTGAACGTTTCTTGTTTTTTTCTCCATTCTATTTCCAATATTTTGGTTCATCTTTACAATCATTACTCTGAATTCTTTTTCAGGTAGACTGCCTATTTCCTCTTCATTTATTTGGTCTGGTGGGTTTTTGCCTTGCTCCTTCATGTGCTGTGTGTTTCTGTGACTTCTCATTTTGCTTAACTTAATGTGTTTAGGTCTCCTTTTCACAGGCTGCAGCTTCGTAGTTTCCGTCGTTTTTGGTGTCTGCCCCCAGTGGGTAAGGTTGGTTCAGTGGGTTGTGTAGGCTTCCTGGTGGAGGGGACTGGTGCCTGTGTTCTGGAGGATGAGGCTGGCTGTTTCCTTTCTGGTGGGCATGACTGCGTCTGGTGTTGTGTTTTGTGGTGTCTGTGACCTTATTATGATTTTAGGCAGCTTCTCTGCTAATGGGTGGGGTTGTGTTCCTGTCTTGCTAGTTGTTTGGCATAGGGTGTCCAGCACTGTAGCCTGCTGGTCACTGAGTGGAGCGGGGTCTCAGCGTCGAGATGGAGATAACTGGGAGAGCTTTCACCATTTGATATTACATGGAGCTGGGAAGTCTCTGGTGGACCAATGTCTTGAGCTCAGCTCTCCCACCTCAGGGGCACAGGCCTGACACCTGGCCAGAGCACCAAGACTCTGTCAGCCACATGCCTCAGAAGAAAAGGGGGGGAAAAAAAAGAAAGAAAGAAAAAAATAAAATAATTTTATTAAAATTTAAAAAATTATTTAAAAATTTTAAAAATTTACGTATTAAAAAAATAGAAAGAAAGAAGAGAGCAACCAAACCAAAAAACAAATCCACCAATTATAACAAGCACTAAAAACTATACTAAAAAAAAAGAAGGGCAGACAGAACCCTAGGACAAGTGGTAAAAGAAAGCTATACAGACAGACTCACACACAGAAGCATACACATACACACTCACAAAGAGAGAAAAAGGAAAAAAATATATATATATGTCTATATATAACAAAAAAAGGGAAGAGAGCAACCCAATCAATAAACAAATCTACCAATGATAATAAACTCTAAATACTAAAGTAAGATAAACATAAAACCAGAAACAAATTATTTGGAGAAAGCAAACCCCAAGTCTACAGTTGCTCCCAAAGTCTACCTCCTCAATTTTGGGATGATTCGTTGTCTATTCAGGTATTCCAGAGATGCAGGGTACATCAAGGTGATTGTGGAGATTTAATCCATTGCTCATGGGGCTGCTGGGAGAGATTTCCCTTTCTCTTCTTTGTTCGCACAGCTCCCGGGGTTCAGCTTTGGATTTGGGCCCACCTCTGTGTGTAGGTCGCCTGAGGGCGTCTGTTCCCCACCCAGACAGGATGGAGTTAAAGGAGCCGCTGATTCGGGGGCTCTGGCTCACTCAGGCCAGGGGACGGGAGGGGTACAGAGTCCAGGGCAAGCCTGCGGTGGCAGAGCCCAGCGTGATGTTGCACCAGCCTGAGGGGCACTGAGGGGCGCCATGCATTCTCCCAGGGAAGTTGTACCTGGATCACGGGACCCTGGCAGTGGCGGGCTGCACAGCCTCCTGGGAGGGGAGGTGTGGACAGTGACCTGTGCTCACACACAGGCTTCTTGGTGGCAGCAGCAGCAGCCTTAGCGTCTCATGCCCATCTCTGGGGTCCGCGCTGGTAGCCGCAGCTCCCGCTCGTCTCTGGAGCTCGTTTAGGCGGCGCTCTGAATCCCCTCTCCTGGCGCATCCTGAAACAGTGGTCTCTTGCCTCTTTGGCAGCTCCATACTTCTTCCCGGACTCCCTCCCGGCTAGCTGTGGCGCACTAGCCCCCTGCAGGCTGTGTTCACGCCGCCAACCCCAGTCCTCTCCCTGGGATCCGACCTCCGAAGCCCGAGCCTCAGTCCCAGCCCCCGCCGGCCCCAGTGGGTGAGCAGACAAGCCTCTCAGGCTGGTGAGTGATGGTCGGCACCGATCCTCTGTGCAGGAATCTCTCCGCTTTGCCCTCTGCACGCCTGTTGCTGTGCTCTCCTCCACGGCTTCGAAGCTCCCCTCCCCACCCCCCGGAGTCTCCGCCCGCGAAGGGGCTTCCTAGTGTGTGGAAACCTGTCCTCCTTCACAGCTCCCTCCCACTGGTGCAGGTCCCATCCCTATTCTTTTCTCTCTGTTTTTTCTTCTTATTTTGCCCTACTCAGGTACGTGGGGAGTTTCGTAGGAGGTGTTCCACATGTAGATGTATTTCTAATGTATTTGTGAGGAAGAAGGTGATCTCCATGTCTTACTTCTCCGCCATCTTGAAGGTCTCTGCCCTCTGTGTGTTTTTTGTTTGTTTGTTTGTTTTGGTAAATGGGCCTCTCACTGTTGTGGCCTCTCCCGTTGTGGAGCACAGGCTCTGGACGCGCAGCCTCAGTGGCCATGGCTCACGGGCCCAGCCGCTCCGCGGCATGTGGGATCTTCCCAGACTGGGGCACGAACCCGTGTGCCCTGCATCGGCAGGCGGACTCTCAACCACTGCACCACCAGGGATTCTCCCTCTGTGTGTTTTTGATAGAGATCCACTCCAGCAGTGATGGGAGGCTTCCCCTCATCTGACGGGTTTTCTTACACAGATGGGCTACAGTACAGAAATGCAGGCAGGCATAGAATACCACCTTATGTGACTGCCTAGCCAGATGGTTTCGTGGTTTAATTATTTTTCTTCCTCATCTAGTGTGTGTAGACAAAGCCAATGTAAAATGACTTCTAGAAGTAATTATTTAGAAAAATCACACAGATATTTCTATTGGGAAGAAAGAGAGAGGTTTTCTGGGGGAAGAAATAGACTGATGAGTGTGTATGTGTCGGGAGGTAGGGTGTGGATAGGGTGGGGCTGCTTTTTTCAGCTTTTCCACTTATTTCTACTTATTTTGGTCCATTCTTGTATGGTTTCCTGGAGCCTGGATTTATTATCTGCTTGAGCCAAAACAATTGAATAACTAACACTTTACTTTTGGCTTCATAGATATAGAACTGGCATTTTTATCTGAAAAAATATTTTTTTTAACATTAAGCAGTTCCCCACTCTTCCTTCAATTGTCTGGAAGTTTTAGTTCTGAATCAGAATTATCAGCACTTGCCTGAATCCTTTCCTTGATTCCTTACATTAGGTAAACACTTTCCCATCTTCCTGGTCCCTAGCATAGAGACTTGCACCAAGAGGGTACTCAGTTCAGATTTACTGATGTTTCTTAAGGCTATGGTTTGGTAGAGATTAAACACAAAATAGAGATTGCAGAATGATGAGTTTTTTAAATTTATATCCATAAAAGCCCAAAGATTAAAATAATCATCCTCCACCATGAAGGCAGAGCCCCTTGAATTAAATAGGTCAAAAATATCTTTGTAGCCAGTGGTTTTGTACAAGATGGAGCTAACTAGAGCAGTTTCGGCTTTAAACTCAGTGAATTTGGTGCTCTGGAATAATGCTTGAGGAGTTTCCACATCAAATAAAGCATTTGCTTCTCATGAACTTACCCTTGGCTTCCCGTGTCTGTGATACTCTAAGCTTTCCAAGATGACATCTTAGCACTCTTGGGACGGGGAGATTTACTATATGTGAATGAATCCATGCAGAGTTGTCCGGGAAACATGAATCACTCCAGGACTTCCCTCACTGTCCACTGACAAGGTCGTACACACAAGGGATCTAATGGGCCACTCTGAACAGGGAGACGGGCAGTAGGAGAGTGTAATACAGGGCTCTTTTCCAAGACAGGAGAGTAGAGTTTACTGCTGACAGTATTTGGGGCACGATCACAGATGAAGGGCAGAGCTTGTTTCTCACTCGTCTGCAAAGTCCAGAGAATCATGTCCTTGGACAAAACTGCTTGAAAACATGAGGGCATGGGAGGGAATAGACATGGAAGAATAAAAGGTCTTCGATAGGATGGGACAGGGGGGACTGGATTGCCAGTTACTGTCAGCTTCTCCGTATATTTAGACTGTAGATTTGCTGCTGCTTCTATGTGCAAGTTGAACCCACCACTCTAGGTGGCTAGAGGCTGGGCCAGTCATTGGCCTCCTGTGAGCCATGGCTTCTGCAGGACTGGACTTGTATAAGTGGGTGACTAGGTGATCAGGTGTCTATCACCTAGGCAGTGTACTGTGTGACCTCATATAATCACGAGTATATTCCCCATTAATCTGTCTTACAGCTGCTTTGTTGGTTGGTGTATGTGTGTGTATATAGGGATATCTTAGTTATCAGTCTGTATAGAGCTTTCAGGAGCTCCAGAGCATGAGGAAACCCAATATCTGAGGGCACTGGAAGGAGGCTGTGTGTGTACTGGGGTGGGGCTGGGGAAGGGGGGTTTGCGACAGAGGGATAGAAAGAGTTTTCCTAATTTACAGTTTCATCTGAGCCGGCCCTGACCATTAGGGGTCAGGGCTTCTGGATGAGAAAGTAAAGTCCTGGTGCAAATAAGCCTGTATTGTTAACATTTTTTCCCAAGTGGGTCTTTATTCATTTTCAGATTTTACTCTTGTAATTCTCCAACTAAATTCTTCTGAGTTGAGATATAAAGAAAGATGAAATAGGAAACATTCAAGAGTGAGCTTGGGGAACAGTAGTTTTGCAATTTGTTAAAAAGGGGATTTCTGAGAATGACGTTCTGCTGAAATAAATCCAACCCTGTTTGCCTTTATGGAAAACAGGATCTGTTCTTGAACAGATCTTTCCCTAGCCTAGCTGCTTAGAAGAATGTTAGGTTTCCCTTCCTTAGCCCTTTTAATTGGGGGAAGGTTGTTAGGTTGCTTTTGATTCCTGATTAGTCCTGGAAATCCTAATGGACATTCGACATGGAAAATGTGTAATTTCTGAGTGGGACCTTGGGAATGTCGACACCTTTTTGAACCAAAACATCACATCAAACCTGGCTCTGAGAAATAAAAATGTAGAAACGATTCCATTTCCTTTATGGGATCTATAGCTCTGGAAAGGGTACTTCTTCCCTTGGCAGGTTATGTATTGGAGGGCAACTTTATTGGCTGTGGATTACCATTGACTTGGTCTGAATCCTGGCCCTGCCTTTTATGTCTGACATTGAGCAGGTACTAATCTCTCAGTCTCAGCTTTCTCACAGTACCTTCTTGGCATCGTGCAGATTAAATGAGATAATGAGAGTGAGAGTACATAGTGGAGGGTTAGGAACATGGGCTCTGGAGAAATTGCCTGGGTTCCAGTCCTGACCCTGTTACTTGCAAGCTGTTGAACCTTGGCCAAATCACCTAATCCTCTCCTGCCTCCCTTTCTTATCTGTAAAACGGTGACAATGGTACCTACCCTATGCATAGGGTTGTTGCCAGGAGTAAATGAGATGATCGATGTAAAGTACTTAGAAACCTGACTCATAATAAAGAGTTTGCTGTTGTTATTAAAATGGTTTTCACATACGAGTGTTCAATACAAAATAGCTAATAGAATTACTATTAAGCAGATAGGTTTGTTCTCTCTTTTGGTCATTTGGGTCACAATGGCCATTCCCCAAAGCCGTCAATTTGCTCAGAATTTCCACCAACTCTGTTGTGGATTATCTCCATCCTTTGCTCCAAATCACTGCATCTTGTATTTGAATGACCTCATCTCTTCTGGCAGTGGCCTCTGCCTTCCTTTCCAGAATCACAGAGGGACTGTCCTTCAGTGTCCCATCTCTAAGCTTATAGGCCATAAACTCCATTTGCTTATGAAGCCACACATTGTTGAGACATATTTCTCCCCATCTTTACCTTCTTCCTTCCATCCTTCCATCTTTCCACCTCTCTCTCTCTCTCTCTCTCTCTCTCTCTCTCTCTCTCTCTCTCTCTCTCTCTCTCTTTGTCCCCTTATCATCTTTAAAATGCCTCTGCCTATATAAAGGGACTTGAAAGACAGTCCCACCAGTACAATTCATATCTGCAGATTCTGCATCCAAGGGTTCTGCATCCATGAATCCAACCAACCATGGGTTGAAAATATGAAAAAAAATTCCAGAAAGTTCCCAAAAGCAAAACTTGAATTTGCCACACATGAGCAACTATTTACATAGCATTTTTAACTATTAACTCAGCATTTTCATTTTAAGTATGATAAGTAATTTAGAGATGATTTAAAATATACTGGAGGATGTGTGTAGGTTATATGCATATACTACACCATTTTATATAAGGTACTTGAGCATCAACAGATTTTGGTATCCTCAAGGGTCCTGGAACCCATTCCCTGAGGATACCGAGGGATGACTGTATTTCCCAAGCTCTATTTTGCAGGTAGACGACAAAGATTACTTCCTATAGCTAGGTTGGCAAACAAAATCTTCCACTTACTGATTGTGACTGACTTGTGGTTCTTAAGTGGCAACCGTGTATTCCGACACTTTAAATTGTCACTTCTTCAAACGCTCGATTCCTTCTGCTATATGACTTCAGCTTATTAAGAACTATGTAGGAAGTTAGTGAGAGGCGATGAAGCCTTTCTTCCTGGAATCAACAGCACCCAGAAGTGAAAAGGACCATTTTACCAAGGCAGGGGAATAGCCCACACCTTCCTCTCTCCCAGACAGATTCTAGAAACTCCAGGCTTCCAGAAAGAAAACCTGTGATGAAGAGGGGGTTCATGTAGAAGATCATGCTGGGTAAATGCACTTCATGAATTGTGAGGGAGGGTTCCTCTCATTTCCTCAATTTGCTTTGGGAAACAATGGGGTGGGAAGTTGAGAAAGGAAAATATTGTTCACGTGCAGAACATGAAAGCACTTTACGTTCATGAAGTATTGGAGGTTACTCGCTGGGGGCTTAGGCAAATCACTTAATCGTTTTGAACTTTATTTTCCATTTAACAAAATGAGGATAATAATATCTGCCCAGCTTACTTTTTTTTTTAGATGTTGGGGGTAGGAATTTATTAATTTACTTATTTATTTTGGCTGTGTTGGGTCTTCATTTCTGTGCAAGGGCTTTCTCTAGTTGTGGCAAGCGGAGGGCCACTCTTCATTGCGGCACGCGGCCCTCTCACTGTCGCAGCCTCTCTTGTTGCAGAGCACAGGCTCCAGACGCACAGGCTCAGTAGTTGCGGCTCACGGGCCCAGTTGCTCCGCGGCATGTGGGATCTTCCCAGACCAGGGCTCGAACCCGCGTCCCCTGCATTAGCAGGCAGATTCTCAACCACTGCGCCACCAGGGAAGCCCCCAGCTTACTTTTTGAGAACCAAAGTTTTATACATATATACTTTGTAAAGTGTAAAGTCCCATTTAAATGTAAAAAAATTACGTTTCTCAAAGTACTCTCCCATACTTAACATGTTTTACTTTCTGTCTTCAATTTATACAACAAATATCTATTGAGAGTCTGGGGCACTAAGAGACATTGATGTGACCTTGTAAGAGCTCATGGCCGTGTGTGTGTCTGTGCGTGTGTGTGGCAGGGGGGTGGTGTCAGGGAGAGATACCCAAGAAGGGCATACAAGAGCTGTGGAAAGTGCAGAAGCCATCTTTCAAATAACAAGGCCTGGGGATAGATTAGCTGACCAATGAAGACAGTATCATAATACTTTACATTCGTGAGGGGTTTTATAGTTTACAGAGTTCTTTGATATTGGTACTTCAGCCCTTCCACATAGTCCTTCTGAGATGTAGGTCATATTAGGTCTCTTTGACAGATAAGAAAACTGAGGCTTAGAGTCCTGAAGTGACTGAACAAGAGTCCATAGTGAGTAATCTAGGTCTTGACTTCAAGTCTTCTCTCTTTTACAATAACAGTTGATGACAATAGAGAATCAGAGTCTAGATAACCTGAGTATGAATGAATTTATACAAATTCTGGAATAATTGAATAAAAGGGAGAGGTCACTTTAGGATAAATATAAGGAAGTTTTATTACCTGCTTACCTATAAAAGTAGAAGGTGTTGAATTTATAAATAAATTATCCAAAGGATAAATTCCTGAGGAAATCCCATAAGTGACATTTCTTCACACCAAAACACTTCAAGGGCAAAATTAATTCTTTCTAAATTTTTTGTGTGACATCCATAGCATGAGGTCAGATTCACTACAATTTCTTGCAGCAAAAATTGACGCTCCCAACCCTTAAACAGGTGTAAAGGATCATTCATACCTGACATGTTTTACGTGAAATTAGATACAGACCAAAGAGCTCTTATTAATAACTAAAACTTTGAAACTAAGCTTCTTAACAACTTTTTGGGAGAATCAGCAAGAAGGAAAGACATAGTATTTAATTTGTTAATTTGTTTCATCAACATTCATGGAGCACTTTCTGGAGGGTGAGACACAGAGTGTCTCATGAAAGTACTGAAGGTGTATAGTGATGAAATTTTCTGGGCAGTGAACCAGTGCATCTTTCCAGATTATGGATAGCAGAGGCTGTGGTAGGTAATACTGTAGCAATTCTGTGCTGGCTGTGTCTTTATGCAGGAACCTAAAAAATTGGGTTGGTGGGGGTGGACACAAAGTTTTCATTTGGTTTCATTTCACTGAAAACAACTTAATTCTGATGTTACCTTTCCAGTGCTGAAATGCTGGTCCCCTGCATGGCCTCAGAATGGGACATCATCCATCTGTGTTGTATTAGAAGGAAAGACCAACATTTTTTGGCTTCATGTTCATGGTAGCTTAATTTTCAACAGAAAGGGAAGATTTAAACAAAAGATTTCTTGTAAGGAGAGCTCTTTTCTCCTTTACTGTTAGAAATTATAAAAAATACAAGCTTTTCTTCAAGTTGGTATTGTTGTACTACCACCCTTAATAAAAAGAAAACAGGATAGAAAATCTAAATAGCCCTGTATCTATTAAAGAAATTGAATTTGTAATGAAAAACCTTCCCATAAAGAAAAGGAAACAGGACATGACTTCATGAATTAACATTTTGCTTTCAGAAACTGGTTTGTGTATTTTGGCAGTTAAATTCTGCTCAACTTTGGAACAAAATGAAGGTCCATGCAGTGGTGGCTAAATGGAGGAATGGACACTTAATTGAATGGGAGACACCGACTGTGGCACCTTCACAGAGGCACTCTTCCACCCTTAGTTTTCATATGGCTAAAATGGTCAACTGAAGGCTTCTTTGTCTTTTTTTTTTTTTTTACACTAAATTGAGTGATCACTTTAGTGTGTGAAAATGAAGTTCAAATGTCCTTAGGAAAAAATGTGTAATACAAAGAAACATGGTGAATGCAAAATTAACATCTTTTTAAAAAATATTTATTTATTTATTTGGTTGCACCAGGTCTTAGTTGTGGCAGCCCGGCTCCTTAGTTGCAGCTCCCAGACTCCTTAGTTGTGGCTCACCAGTTCCTTAGTTGTGGCATGTGAACTCTTAGTTGCGGCACACATGTGGGATCTAGTTCCCTGACCAAGGTTCAAACCCAGGCCCCCAGCATTGGGAGCGTGAAGTCTCATCCACTGTGCCACCAGGGAAGTCCCCAAAATTAACATCTTGAATTGTGACTGAGCCTGTGAATTCTGACCCTCAACACACAAGAAGTTCATGAAGAGTTGGGTTCATGTGGACTGACTGACTTCAGAAAAGCCATTTTCTACACACTTCACCTCAGCTTCAGCCTTTACCTCTATGCTGAAGGTTTCCAAATTTATAGTTTGTTTTTTAGTCTTTTTCTAAAAATTCATCTTCCTGTTGAATATCTTTTACCTAGCTATCACAACAGACCTTAAAATCAAGATGTCTAAAACTGAAATTTTCATTTCCTCCTACAAATTTCTCTCTTCTTGGTGACAGCATCTTCATTCTTCCATTTAGGCATTGGTCTGACCGTCTCCTTCTTACCCAACTTTCAGCCAGTTGTTAGGAGAGAAGGATGTACTTGAATCTGCAGATTCGTGATGTTTGTTAGGGATAGATTCCTAAGACTCCAGAACCTGTAGATCTTCAATAGTACTATAAATATTTTTGTCCCATAACATGCAGCAAAATTTTAGTTTATACTACTAAAGACAAATAAAGAAAATAAAAATCTGCACTGAAGGGAAAAGATTGAGTAATCAGCTGGTCTCACTCACTCACTCACTAAAAGACTCCTCCCAACATAATGTGCCCGAGTTAAGTTACCAACTTAGCAAAATGGTACATTACAGGGAACCCTGACTGATTTAACTTTCTGGGCTTGGCTACATACTATGGCCCTGAAGGTCCATGAGGTTTATTAATTTTGCTAGGCTAACAAGACTAAAGCATTTCATAAAACAACTCCAGCCAGTGTTCCAGCCAGCATAAGAATTGTTCAACAAAGTGGGAATTAAACAAGTGAAAGTGGAAAGGCAGTTAACTTGTGGTGTGAGGATATGGGCAGGAAACATATAACTCTTAATGGAAATGGAATGTGGGAAAAGCTAGGAGCACATATAAACATTTCTGTGAAGGGCCTAATGAAGTAGCTTCAGTTTTTTCATTTATATCATAGTGCTTTTAAGGGGAGAAATTACATGCAAGTGGTGCATTTGTGAATATGGGATTCTTGAATGTCTAGGGAAGTATTCTCTGTGCGTGGTAAGGGTCCACAGAACTATGTCATGAATCTTTGTTTGCTTACAAATGTTAAGATCTATGATATTTCAAAAGAAATATCCATATTTACATACATATACATGTATATGTATGTATATATACACACACTTGTAGATGTACATGTATACATAAGTAGATGCATGTGAATTTCTTTGATTTTTTTTTTTGTACTCTTGCGTATCGTTGATGAAAATTCTCAGTCAGTCCTGCAATGTAGCCTTTCTGATGTATATCAATCCTGACATGAAACAACTAAATTAATCCATGGCCCCTCATCTAGGCTCCCAACAATTGTAGCTGTTTATTTTCCTTGTTAGAAATTGAATTTAGCCCACCAGTACCTTTCATAAAGATCAGCAGATGGTAATTGCTTTCCCACTGAGTTGGGTTGGGTTTGAACCAATGACCTATGTGGTGAAAGCTCTTTTTTCAGTCTCTTGATCCATCCATCTGCCTGGTTAAAATCTCAAAGTTGAAAAAATATCTCAAAAGTACTTCTATGTGTTGTCTTGATCATCAAATTGCATGTCTAAATATAAAATCAATTTATAGAGCAACTTTGCTAAAAGAGTCTTTTTACTCCTGATGTTTTAGAACATTTTTTCAAAAGCAAGTTTTAGGGTTGGAGTCAAGAAGTTGGCAAGTATGAGTTTCCAAATGTTATGTGGAGTGCCTTTTACTTGGTAGGAGGGATAGATTATTTTAGTCTAGGTACTTTATCCAAGTGCTATTTGTTCTCCGTAAACAATTAAAAGTTTAAGTGCAGGGAACTAAGGTTCCCAAATGAAGTATGGAGTAGCTCTAAACGATGAAATTTACTGAGAATTTCAGGCCACTGTGAAATCTCAATGTCCTTCTAAAAATGGAAATAAGAGAAAACTAGTGTGATGGTGGTCCTTAACTATTTTCCCTTTGGTCTGAGCATTTCCCATGGAATAAAACAAAAACAAACACAAGAAGAATTATTTTTTTATGGCTTGTCAATATGGGTATCAGAAACTTGATTCATTTTTGTGGGGATCAATGAGGTCATGTGTAAAAGGCTGGTGGATTCCTAGACCTTGTTGCTTTAAACATTATGTAAACCAGGCCATATCTTTCCCCAGAAGCTGTAGGCTGGTTACAATTCAAGGTCTCTGTAATTAACTCATGACCCAGCAGTCTTTCTGGTGGAACATTGTGCTCTTCCTTTTCTCAGTAAGAAAGCACTCTGGAATGACTAACTTGGGTAGATACACTGAACCATAATTTCTCCCCAATCTGTTCTGTCCTTTACTTATTGCTACCAGTGCTTGCTCACAGCATCAATTCTGGCAGCATTTCCTTTGTAGCAGCTTTCCATTCAATTAGAGGCATCTTTGAGTCTTCTTTTCCCACTTCCCTTACTCTTCAGGACACATCCACCTCCAGTGGCCCTGCTATCCAAGAGATCAGAAGTTCTATAGACTCTATCTCCAGTACAGATTCTGACTGGTTAACTTATCTCTATTTCCACCATCCTCACCCTTGATCAGGATATCATTTTTTTCTCCCTTTGGTTACTGCTGTAGCTTCCTAACTGAATTCTCTGCTTCCATTCTTATCTCCTGCAATCTATACTTCACATGGTACTTGTCATCTTTTTAAAAAAACTGTACATCAAATTATAGCTGTCTTCTGCTTCCCATTGTACTTAGCTTAAAGTTCAAATCCCTTAATCCTATGTGATTTATATCTTATCTCAACATGTGCACCTTTCCCCCTGGACCATTGTGCTCCAGCCATTCTAGTCTTTTTTAATCTTTCTTTTTTTTTGACTCCTCAAAATTACGATACTTAAATCTAGACCTGTGTACTTGATTTTCTGCCAGGGAATATCCCTGTGCTTCCATCCCCTCCTCCTCAGATACTACCTAGCTAGCCCCTTCTTGCCATTCAGATGTTGTGTCAAATGATACATCTGCGAAAGTGTTCCTCTGATCACCCAATCTAAAGTAACTATCAGGTCACTCTCAGACAAATTATTCTATTTTAATCCTTTTCAGAGCAATTAACACCGTATAATATTTTTGTCTGTCTTTCTCTTTCTAAGCTATCATGAAACTATTTATTGTTTTTCTTCCTCCACTGGAATGGATTGTAAACTCCATGAGAGCATGAATCTGTCTTTAAGCCTCAGTGCCTAGAACTATGAGTTTGGCACATAGTAGGTGCTCAATAAATGTTTGTTGAATAAACAGTTAAACTTGTAGCATCTAGGCTAGTCATTAGTCATCAAGACTAGAAAAGATGTGTTCACTCATTTTTCTGCCAGACACAAACAACTCTGTTGTTGCTTCTTAAATTTTTTTAATTGATTTATTTTTTAAATGAAGGCTTCTTCCTTTCTTTATTTACTTTTGGCTGTGTTGGGTCTTCGTTTCTGTGCAAGGGCTTTCTCTAGTTGTGGCGAATGGGGGCCACTCTTCATTGCGGTGCGCGGGCCTCTCACTGTTGTGGCCTCTCTTGATGCGGAGCACAGGCTCCAGACGCGCAGGCTCAGTAGTTGTGGGTCACGGGCCCAGTTGCTCTGCGGCATGTGGGATCTTCCCAGACCAGGGCTCGAACCCGTGTCCCCTGCATTGGCAGGCAGATTCTCAACCACTGCGCCACCAGGGAAGCCCTGTTGTTGCTTTTTTTAAAAAAAATCTCCATGATCATACTTTATTTTCTATTTTCACTCTGTACGCTCATCCAACTTCTTGTCACTCTAGAGTATGTATGTCACCAGTCTCTTACTTGGATTATATGATTTAGGCTCTTACTCCTTCAATCAATCCTTTCATCATATATATTCCCTATGTAAAAGAGCTTTAACATTCCCCAGTTCTTTAACATAAAGGAATTTATTAAAATATTATTTAAAATGTTAAAAACAACATTAAAAAGAACAAGGAAAAGAAATCACACTTAACCAACATCCTAATAGGATTGTCTTTCCTTTCTCACTATTCATGTTCCAATCTATCCACACATGGTATATTTTTACATGGCCATAATAAGTGTGTGTACAATTCTGTGTCCTACATTTTTACTTAATATTCCATAAATCAATCGTGCTTTCATCATATATATTCCCTATGTAAAAGAGCTTTAACATTCCCCAGTTCTTTAACAAAAACGAATTTATTAAAATATTATTTAAAATGTTAAAAACAACATTAAAAAGAACAAGGAAAAGAAATCACACTTAACCAACATCCTAATAGGATTGTCTTTCCTTTCTCACTATTCATGTTCCAATCTATCCACACGTGGTATATTTTTACATGGCCATAATAAGTGTGTGTACAATTCTGTGTCCTACATTTTTACTTAATATTCCATAAATCAATCGTGCTTTCATCATATATATTCCCTATGTAAAAGAGCTTTAACATTCCCCAGTTCTTTAACAAAAACGAATTTATTAAAATATTATTTAAAATGTTAAAAACAACATTAAAAAGAACAAGGAAAAGAAATCACACTTAACCAACATCCTAATAGGATTGTCTTTCCTTTCTCACTATTCATGTTCCAATCTATCCACACGTGGTATATTTTTACATGGCCATAATTAGTGTGTGTACAATTCTGTGTCCTACATTTTTACTTAATATTCCATAAACAGTTTCATGTTATTCCATAGTTTTTCTATTTTGTTTATAATGATTACATAATGTTTCATTGATTCTGTGCCATAATTAAATGTCCAGTAATAGAATGGTTGGACTATTTCCAGTTTTTTGCTAATATAACAGTTGTAAATGCTGAAGTACACATAACATTTTTTCTTTTCAATTATTGCTTTTGGAGAAATTCCAAGTCATAAAATTAATGAGCCAAAGGTTGTAATAAATTTATGTATATGTGTATGTATGTATATGTGTATGCATGTATATATATAGTGTGTGTGAGTGTACTACTAAGTCTCCCTCCAAAAGGCTCATTCAATGCTATAAACCATGTATAAATACTATTATTTCTCCTGAAATTTGCCTGGAATAGGTTTCTTCTTTTGTAAAATTTTGGTTAATTTAATTGTTTTATTATTGTTTTTACTTGCAGTTTTATTTATTAATTGCAAGTTTTAAGATTGAATGTGTTTCCATATGTTTGATTCTTATTAGTATTTCCCTTGTGTGAATTCACTGCCCATTTGTTAACAGAGGCTTTGGTGTTTTATATTTATATTAACTCTTTCTTGAACTCAAACTTTGCCTTATTTGTCTGCTTCTGTCTTTTTCCTAATGTGGCCTCACCTCACCTCTCAGATCCATTAACAACTGCCGTATGACAGCAGGTCAGATCAACTTTGTTGACTTGTCTCCATTGGGTGATGGGCAGCTTGATGTTTATTCTTACTTCTCTGCCTTTTGAAATCTTGTTTCACTTGATTTAAGTGAAGCAAATTTTCTCCCTTCTAGTTCTAAGTCCTTTTATACCCACAAAGTCCCAGAAAATATAGATTTCTCTGACTTCATTTTCCTGACTTCCTCTCTTCCCTTATAATCACCTAGAGCAAGACAGCATCTATAGTGATAAAAATGTTAAATTTGGAACTTAGAGAGAGAATCTCTAAAAAAGAGGTGTACAACCTTAACTGATAATAGTCCCCCTTTCTGCTTTAATTCTCCTTTAATGGTGGCTCATCTATAACTTTTCTTCCAGGGCCTTAGGGTAACTAAAATTGGTAAGAGTGTGTAGTCGGGGTGACAGGTAAAATGTGATCTATGCAATGGTACGCTTAGGTTTTTGTTGTTTTAAATTGTTATCTTTATGATAAGTGTTATTTACCCACTGTCACAGAACAAATAGATTTTTTTTGAACAAATAGATTTGTTATCTATATTTCACAATTTGAACAATTTGTTTAACATAGTAACATCCATTTCCAACAGGTAAAGCAAAATTTTCTCTTCTGGCAAATGAATATACAGATGACCCTTAAACAAGTCCACTTACACGTGGATATTTTTCAACAGTAAATACTACAATACTGCATGGCCCATGATTGGTTGAATCCATGGATTCAGAGGAACCTCAGATATAGAGGGCCAACTATAAGTTATACGTGGATTAACCCCTGCCCTGTTCAAGGGTCAACTGTATTTCACTGGGCTATTGTGAGGAGCCAGTATTGACATATGGAGTTATATCTTCTTGCCACCACTCCATTCTTACCTGATACTACCTTAGTTTTCTGTTTTAGCATATCAGTCAGCCCTTCAAATACTTGAATACAGTTATCAGTGTTCTATTTCCAAGACCCTTTTTCAGGTTCAACAGCTCTAGTTTCTTCAGCTAATCTTTTTTCCCCCTTATTTACTGCTGATATCTGTTTTTATTTTTATTGAAGTATACTTGATTTACAATATTATACTAGTTTCAGGTGTACAATATTATACCAGTTTCAGGTGTACAATATAGTGATTCAGTATTCTTATAGATTATCTTCAGCTAATCTTTGTAGGTCACGATTTCCAGAATCTTCACCCTCCCTACCTTCTTCCTCTGGATGCCCCCTCTCTTGTTTAAATGAAAACTTTGAAAAGTGGTACCCCAAACTGAGGAAACTATTCTCATCATGGTTGGTGCAGAACAGACCACAGTGTTACCATTCCTCCTAAAAAGTGTGGCACTCAGGACAGCCTTACAAGCATTCATTGTACACTTCCACTGCTAGGCATTGTGCTAGACACTGTCCTCTACTTGGGTTTCACATGTTACTTCTATCTCTCACATTAGATTGCAGGCACTTTGATGATACTAAAACAGTGATTGTTTCTCACATCCTCCTTCCTGTTGTTCACAGGGCTGAACACATATAAGGTGATCAAATAAATCCTTTCTAATCACTTGTTGATTCCTTTGAAGCTGCTGAGAGCTCTTTAAGAAGTGGTTCAGAGAGGACTTACTTAAGATTCCATGTTGCTCCCCTCACGTACGTGGTCACCTAGAAGGATGGTCTTCATTTTCCCAAGAGTGGAACAAGAAAAGGAAGAAGAGTGTAGAAGGGAATTGACAAGAAGGTCAAGTGAATGAAAGTGGACCATTTTAAACATAGCCTTTGACTTCTGAATTTCAAAGAACAATTTGTAAAGAGGACTCAGCACATCTTTAAAAATAAGTATTTCCTGAAATTGACCAAAATCAGCTTTATTCATGTAAATACCTCCTTTCTATCCGTACATCCTATGGTTTATAGTATATCCTGTCATTTATAGTTTCCCTACAAAGAGCACAGAGGAAGAAAACTACAAAGACCTCACCTGGAGTATTTCAGCAAAGGGAAGAAGTCAAGTTATGAGAAGTATGTGGATGATTCCTAGGTTGTGAAGCCTGAGCTCACCCGCTCTAGCCCTTTCATTGAACGGTTTAGGAGCGTAAGACCCAGCGAAGTAAAGTTACTTGACACAGATCATACAACTAGTGAGAAGGGCAGAAATAATGTAGGATACAAGTCACTTGTCTTCCATATAAGTGTTTTTTTTTTAACACGACATTATATTGTTTTCTATTTTTTAAACAATTTCTTATTTCACAATAAAGAATCTATAGTCCGGGACACAATTTAAAATCCGTCAATATCTCTTTGTTAAAAATGTTCCAGCTACTATGAATGCCAGGGAGACCGCAAGTTCATTTATTAAGCCAGGTTATTAATGTGTTTTGAAGATCCCTAGGGTCACTTGACCTTCATCATTGTACCTATGAGGCAGATAAAACTGCTACTATTGGCTTGTAAAACACAAATCATCATGCACTATTGCTTAATAATTTATAACCTTAACTGGAAAATGAGTCTTCAGTAAACTTGTGAATAATAATTTGTGAAATTTTTACAAGTTGGAGAGCACCCAGATACAAATTGGTGAGCATCTGGAGAGTAGTCCTTTATTCCACAGGCTTATAGAAGGTTGGAGCAAATGATTGTCACTTAGAGAATCTGAGCTGCTGAGTTTTCTTTTTCAAAACTGGATGACTGGACTTTTCATCTTTCTATGATATTGGCTTCCTTTCAGCTTTCAAATAAGAGTATAAAATAATTGGTAGAAAATCAACCAGGTAGAAGAACCCCAAATATATGAGAGTGTGTTTAGCTTTTTGAGAGAGTTTTCAGTTAGATCTAGTAGCTTGTGTATATATTATTTTCTCTACTCATTTCCAATATGAATGCTGAAGATTAACCTTTTTGAAATCAAAATTGAATTCATGAAGAACATAAGAACTAGTTTTTAATAGCTTTACTGATACCTTTCAGCCTCTCTTTCTGGACATCAGTTAGTGTATGAGGTGGTCTGAGGTACTCGGAAGAGAGGGAGTAGTGGGCTGGGACACAGTCCCTCATTCTGCTTCGTGTCTAAATGTGTACAAGTTTCTCATCAGTTAAATAGGACGTGAGCACTAATATTGCAGGTGTCTCTGACCCATTGGAAGACCTGTCTTATTCCAGGCAGGCATGTGTTCAGGGCCTGGCCCCAAGCATCTGGATGTTTTATAGCATATTGTTAACAGCTAATTAGAACACATTTTGTTTTTAGTCTAGGAAAGTCACTAGAAAGCTATTCTACAACTGTCATTTGAGATTATATATGTAGTAACTGCAGCTTTCCTCTAAAGCAGATATTCCTGGAAGAAAACAGCTTTGTGCAGTGACTGAATATATTCTTTCCTTTAGGTTTCATTTCCAGGACTGTATGATAAAGGGTCTCCATTTAAGCTACTTGTACCTTCCTGCCTGAAGCTTCATACACCCCAGTAATGGCAGTCCTGATAAAGTCAATGTGCTTTGGGTATGAGGCAGGGTAAGGGACCAGGAGAAGAGAGATATGGGAAGGTGATGGGGTAAATGTTGGCATCCCAGGACCAGAGTGCATCAGGAGGACTGTATTGGTCTTCTAGAGCTGTCATAACAAATGTATCACAGAGTGGGTGGCTTAAACATCAGACATTTATTTTCTTACAGTTCTGGAGACTGGAAATCCAAGATCAGGGTGCTGGCATGATTGGTTTCTGGCAAATTCTCTCTTCCTGGCTTTCAGACAGATGCTCTGTGCATACACATCCCTGGTGTCTCTCTCTCTTAAGGACATTAATCTTATTGGATTAGAGCCCCACCTTTATGACCTCATTTAACTTTACCTCTTTAAAGGGTCTATCTCCAAATACAATCACATTGGGGATTAGGACTTCAACATATGGATTTTTGGGGAGACACAATCTGGGCCATAACAGGGCCAACATTCCCTTATGGCTTTACCAATAGTTACTATGGCTTTGTCAAACAGTTGTCAGTTGGTTCAGGAGTAACAATTAGACTTGCATGTTGTATTGAAAAAATAAGCCTAAAGGATGATCTTAACCACATAGGGAACTGAGGCCAGGCAGTCGCAGGAATGTTCAGGGAAATCTTTAGGGCTGTAGAAATTCTGTTTAAATCAGAAATCCTACAAGTCGGAAGAAGACAATGAACCTTACCAAGTGACCATGTTGGTGGAGGTAAGCATTCTAGAGTAACTACTCAGAGTGTGATCCATTATTCATCTAGTTCTCCATGCTGCTTCTCTCCTATTTGCCCCAAGCTAGTTGATATGTCAATATCAAATGAGGCCTTTCCCTTGACACCAGGCTTTGTGGGTGACTGATCACCTCATTGAAGGTGAATTTAGGACTTAGTGCTTCATCTTAGAAGTTGGTGGTGGGAAATTAATGTCTCCCTTAAAATATGTGGCAGCTAATTTATATGAATCATTATAGCACACTCAGAATATATGTCAAGGTCTCCTACAGTTAAGATGTTAGATGCTGCTAATCAGTCTCTTGACATTTGAGAGATGAAGGCAGTCAATCTATATTTGATGATGGTTACTTCAGATATAAGGCAAGTCTTTTGTGTTTTCATTTAGATTTTTAAAATATTCCTGAAATTAGGCTATAACATGTCTCCTTTTGACATAATAAAGGCCTGTGTATATGACACATATGGCACATTCCTTTAGTGATCTTTCAAAGCAAACCTATTTCTGGAGGTTCAGCATTTTCTTAGGAAAACACTCTCAGAAATAAAACTTTGGTCAAGCATTTGTTCTTTGATTTAACAAATTGTTCTTTGATTTATCAAGTGCCTGCTGTTTGTCAGGCACTGTGCCTGGTGCTGAAGAGATCAGGTAGACAAGTTACTTATTCTTGGAGCGTAGATTCTCATGTGGGAATAAACATTGACTGAACAAATAAATACACAAAAGAAAGATCCAACAGGGCTAGGCATATATTTAGGGCTAGGCAGATATTTAAAATAGGGTGCTCTGAAAGGTGGTCAAGGGATATCTATTTGAGGAGGAAACGCTTAAGTCACTGGCCATGCACTGATCAGGGCAAAGGCATGGCAAACCCAGAGGCCAGCAGGTGAGAAGTTTCTACAGCCGAAACAAGCTTGGTGTGTTTATAGAACTGAATTAAGACCATTATTGCTGGAGCATAGAGGGTGAGAGGAGAGAGTGTTATAAAATGAGTAGTTTAGTGATGCTGCTGGAAGCAAGCTTTGTAGAACTTTGGAGAAGTGGAGAGTTCAGATTTTTATCTAAGTACCTTGGGAAACCACTAGACATTTTTGAAATTCTACTTTGTTTGCTTTGAGGAGACTGGATTGGAAGGGGCAAGGGTGAAAACTGCAAGACATGTGGAAGGTTTTTTCAGTAGTCCAGGATGGAGATGAGAATGGTTTAGTCTGGCGTGGCAGTATTGAGGATTGAAAGAAGTTCATGGATTTGGGTTACATTTGGATTATGTTTGGCTGTATGGCAGTATCTTTAAACTGGAGAAATCAGAAAGAGGGGCAGGCACAGAGAGAGCAGAGGGAGGGAGTGGAAATCAGGATTGATGATTTCCTTTACAGAAAATATTCCTCTCTAGAGCCTGCCTTAAATTTTGACATTTTAAAAAATCTTGAACTTTTATTTCTGAAATCGATTAATACTAATCTATACTCTTGCTTTTTAAGATAATTTAAATTTATTAGCTCTCATCAGATGTTTTATCCTTCCTGTAAACTTTAAGATACTTTTATCCAAATACCCACTGCCACCCCAACCACACACCAACATAAAATGATAAAAAATTTCCATTCAAAATCCAATTAGAATGACATTGAGATTATTAATTTTGGGAAATTTATTCTTTTTCATATGTTGTCTTCCCATCCATGAACATGGTATATTATTCCACATGTTCATAAAATTTTATTATTTTCTTCATATAGGATTTGTGCTTTTCTTATTAAACTTATTCCCAAGTATTTTTACTTTTTGTTGCTATTTTGAATTGTTTTCCCTGAATACCATATTCTTTCTTTAGGTGATTTATAGCTGAAACAGAGAAAAACTATTGCTTTTTTTTTTTTTTTTTTGTAATTTGTGCTGTATTCCACACCCTACCAAATTCTTTTATTGATGCTATTAGATTTTTCCATGAATAGATTACATTTTCTAGTCATTCAGTTGTCAACAAAAAGAGGCTTTTAAAAACTCTTCTGTTCTAATGCTTATATTAAATGCTTAGTCATTTAATTTTCTTGTATTTATTAGAACTTTTGAAACAGTGCTAAATAATAATGGTGATAGCTGAATTTAATTGAAATTAAAATTGAAATTTTAGTGGTTTACCATTACGGAAAATGTTCTTGGTTTTTAGTAAATGTCCTGATTCTAATACATTTTATCTTACTGGGGATTTTTATCAGGAATGGTTGTTGAACTTTATTGAATGAAGTTTCAGCATTTATTGACACGATATTTCTTTATTTTGTTGGTACAATAGATTATGTGGACAAAACTCCTGATTATGTTGATATATAGATTATATTGATATAATACCTTGCTTTCCTAAAATAAGAATTTCTTGGTCACAGTGTATTAATATTTTGATATATTGCTGAATCCATGGAAGTCAAATTGAACAAATATGAATAAGGACATAAATGAAAATAAAAATATATGACATAAAGAAATTTTATATTTAAAAATTTTAAATACGTTCCATAAACTGTATTAAACATATATATACATAGAAAGAAACTTACAAACCTCAAACATAATATACATTTTCACAAATATAACCTTTGAATGTTTATTAAAATTGAGTGTGTACCTAGCCACAAATTCCAAAAAAGTCAGTGTTTTACAGGCTACATTTTTACTTAAACACTAATGAAATTAAAATGAAAAATTAAATGTGATAAAAACTATCTCTATTTAAAAAAGCACACCCCCTGATAGACCTTGTATCAATTTTTAACTCAAAATTATAAAACAAAGGAATATACTTTATGCAAAAAAACTATGGGACACAGTGAAAGATAGAAAAAGTTTTATGGCTTTATGTGCTTTCACTTTTAAAGACATAAAAAATTGTACACCATAAGAAATTAGAAAAAGCACAGATTTCCAGGATTTATACTTCGTCTGTTTTGCTTTCCAATTTCCATCTTTTTGTATTTTTGTGCTATGATTTAAAATACATCTTCCATATGCTCTTCCAAACCACTAGTATGGGTCTCAAAAATGACTAACTTCTATTTCAGTCAGCCACTGAGTAATTTATAGGATAATTTTTTTTATCTCCCCAAAACGCTACTTTATGCTGTATTTGAACTTAAGTCCCCATGAGGAGTTCTTTTAATTTCTGTTTACCTTTGCTATACTTCAGCCACTTCCCTGAGTGGAAGTTCCATCTGTTCTGACTGGCTTTTCTCCCTGCTTGTTGAGCCTGTAAGCAGTCTTCTGACTCAGAAGAGGTAGACAGGTTGAACTTGTTGGTAGAAGAAAGTGAGTTGTTCCAGGCTGCTTTTCTTTCTTTTTTCTTTTTTTCTTTTCTTTTTTTTTTTTTTTAAGAATCCTCTGCTCTGATTTGACTTAAATTCACTTTGTGTTAAGGATTTCAGTTTGTGATAATCATGGGTGAACTTACCAGCCAATTTTCACTTTGGTGGAGGCCACAATGTCAAGGACATGTTAGAAATTAACTATGGATGCTGACAGAGTGAAGATTATGGGACATACAAATGGAATTTGGAAAAGATGGAAGATCTGTGTATGTCAGATGGTAGGTAAAGCATCATGGAAAATATGGAACATAAGAAGGCAGGTTATGGACAAGTAAAGGAATGAAGTTGATGGGTAGAGATAGTAGTATTATAGAGAAGTTCTAGTTCTGGGCTGAAGATGTTTTCTTTTTCTTTTTCTTTTTTTTACATCTTTATTGGAGTATAATTGCTTTACAGTGGTGTGTTAGTTTCTGCTTTATAACAAAATGAATCAGTTATACATATACATATGTTCCCATATCTCTTCCCTCTTGTGTCTCCCTCCCTCCCACCCTCCCTATCCCACCCCTCCAGGTGGTCACAAAGCACCGAGCTGATCTCGCTGTGCTATGTGGCTGCTTCCCACTAGCTATCTACCTTACATTTGGTAGTGTATATATGTCCATGCCTCTCTCTCGCTTTGCAACAGCTTACCCTTCCCACTCCCCATATCCTCAAGTCCATTCTCTAGTAGGTCTGTGTCTTTATTCCTGTCTTACCCCTAGGTTCTTCATGACATTTTTTTTTCCCTTAAATTCCATATATATGTGTTAGCATATGGTACTTGTCTTTCTCTGAATGGATAAGGAAGAATGTGGCACATATATACAATGGAATATTACTCAGCCATGAAAAGAAACGAAGTTGAGCTATTTGTAATGAGGTGGATAGACCTAGAGTCTGTCATACAGAGTGAAGTAAGTCTGAAGATGTTTTCTTGATCCTGGAGGCCAAGAAAATTTCTTTAAAGTTTTTGGTTAGACATTATGAAATCAGTATTTAACAGTATTAGTTGACGACTGGAGTGAAGTGAGATTGAGATCAACACTTCTTCGGAGATACAGGGGAAGACTCCAAGTTGACTAAGGATTAAAACCTGATGTCTCATGGATTCTATTATTTGTATAAAATTTTTTGTATTGAGAAGTTTCTATTTGATTTTACCAAGAATATTTTTACAAACCAAGATGGCATAGGAGATGAGTTCATAACAAGTCACTATAACTATTAATAGTGGTGTCTGGAAGTGGGGCCAGAGAGTGGGGGTGGGGGGGGGTGGATCTCATCTAGTGTGGATAAGGAAAAAAGGCACTTCTTAAGAGGGTTAAAAAAGAGCCAAAAAGGCTTCCCTGGTGGCACAGTGGTTGAGAGTCCGCCTGCCGAGGCAGAGGACACGGGTTCGTGCCTCAGTCCGGGAAGATCCCACATGCCATGGAGCGGCTGGGCCCATGAGCCATGGCCGCTGAGCCTGCGTGTCTGGAGCCTGTGCTCCGCAACGGGAGAGGCCACAACAGTGAGAGGCCCGCGTACCGCAAAAATAAAGCCAAAAGATGGGAATTCAAGAGTTGCCGTTACGTGTCCATACTACCCAAAGCAATCTACAGATTCAGTGCAATCCCTATCAAATTACTAATGGCATTTTCCACAGGACCAGAACAAAAAATTTTACAATTTGTATGGAAACACAAAAGACCTCGAATAGCAAAAACAATCTTGAGAAATAAAAATGGAGCTGGAGGAATCAGGCTCCCTGACTTCAGACTATACTACAAGACTACAGTAATCGAGACAGTATGGTACTGGCACAGAAACAGAAATACAGATCAATGGAACAGAATAGAAAGCCCAGAGATAAACTCACACAACTATGGTCAACCAGTCTATGACAAAGGAGGCCAGAATATACAATGGAGCAAAGATAGCCTTTTCAATAAGTGGTTCTGGGAAAACTGGGCAGCTACATGTAAAAGAATGAAATTAGAACACTCCCTAACACCATACACAAAAATAAACTTGAAATGGATTAAAGACCTAAATGTAAGATTGGACACTATAAAACTCCTAGAGGAAAACATAAGCAGAACACTCTTTGACATAAATCACAGCAAGATCTTTTTTGACCCAACTTCTAGAGTAACGAGAGTAAAAACAAAAATAAACAAATGGGACCTAATGAAATTTAAAAGCTTTTGCACAGCAAAGGAAACCATAAATAAGACGAAAAGGCAACCCTCAGAATGGTAGAAAATATTTGCAAACGAAGCAACTGACAAAAGTTTAATGTCCAAAATATACAAATAGCTCATGAAGCTCAATATCAAAAAACCAAACAACCCAGTTAAAAAGTGGGCACAAGACCTGAACAGACATTTCTCCAAAGAAGACATACAGATGGCCAACAAACACATGAAAAGATGTTCAACATCACTAATTATTAGAGAAATGCAAATAAAAACTACAATGAGGTATCACCTCATACTAATCAGAATGGCCATTATCACAAAATCTACAAACAACAAATGCTGGAGAGGGTGTGGAGAAAAGGGAGCCCTCGTACATTGTTGGTGAGAATGTAAATTGATACAGCCACTATGGAGAACAGTATGGAGGTTCCTTAAAACACTAAAAATAGAGCTACCATATGACCTAGCAATCCCACTACTGGGCATATACTGAGAGAAAACCATAATTCAAAAAAGACACATGCACCCCAATGTTCATTGCAGCACTATTTACAATAACTAGGTCATGGAAGCAACCTAAATGCCCATCAACAGAGGAGTGGATAAAGAAGATGTGGGGGCTTCCCTGGTGGCGCAGTGGTTAAGAATCCGCCTGCCAATGCAGGGGACACGGGTTCGAGCCCTGGTCCGGGAAGATCCCACATGCCGCGGGGCAACTGGGCCCGTGAGCCACAACTACTGAGCCTGCGCGTCTGGAGCCTGCGCTCCACAACGAGAGGCCGCGACAGTGAGAGGCCCGCGCACCGCGATGAAGAGTGGGCCCTGCTCGCGGCAACTAGCGAAAGCCCTCGCATAGAAACGAAGACCCAACACAGCCAAAAATAAATAAATAAATAAATGTTTAAAAAAAAAAAAAAAAAAAAAAAAAGAAGATGTGGTTACATATATACAATGGAATATTACTCAGCCATAAAAAGGAACAAAATTGGGTCATTTGTAGAGACGTGGATGGACCTAGAGACTGTCATACAGAGTGAAGTAAGTCAGAAAGAGAAAAACAAATATTGCATATTAATGCATATATGTGGAATCTGAAAAAGTTGGTATAGATGATCTTATTTACAAAGCAGAAATAGAGACCCAGACGTAGACGACAAACGCATGGATACCAAGGGGAAAGGGGGGTGGGATGAATTGGGAGATTGGGATTGACATATACACACTATTGATACTATGTATAAAGTACATAACTAATGAAAACCTACTGTATAGCACAGGGAACTCTACTTAGTGCTCTGTGGTGACCTAAATGAGGAGGAAATCCAAAAAAGAGGGGATATATGTATACATATAGCTGATTCACTTTGCTGTACAGTGTAAACTAGCACAATTGTAAGGCAGCTATCCTCCAATAAAAATTTTTTTCAAATCTATGACAAAGGAGACAAGAATATACAAGGGAGAAAAGACAGTCTCTTCAACAAGTGGTACTGGGTAAACTGGACAGCCAAATGTAAAACAAATAAATTAGAACATTCCCTCACACCATATACAAAAATAAACTCAAAATGGTTTAAAGACCTAAATGTAAGACATGAAGCCATAAAACTCTTAGAAGAGAACATAAGCAAAACACTCTGACATAAATTGTAGCAATATGTTCTTAGATCAGTCCCCCAAGGCAAAGGAAATAAAAGCAAAAATAAACAAATGGGACCTAATTAAACTTAAAAGCCTTTGCACAGCAGATGAAACCATCAACAACATGAAAAGACAACCTATGGAATGGGAGAAAATATTTGCAAATGATGCAACGGACAAGGGGTTAATACCCAAAGTATACAAACAGCTCATACAACTCAATATCAAAACCCCAAACAATACAAGCAAAAAAAGGGCAGGTTTGAGTAGATATTTTTCCAAAGAAGACATACAGATGGCTAACAGGCACATGAAATGATGCTCAGCATCGCTAATCATTAGAGAAATGCAAATCAAAACCACAGTGAGGTACATCTCACACCTGTTAGAAGGCTGTCATCAAAAAGACCACAGATAACAAATGTTGGCAAGAATGTGGAGAAAAGGGAACCCTTGTACACTGTTGGTGGGAATGTAAATTGGTGCAGCCACTACGAAAAACAGTGTGGAGGTTCCTTAAAAAACTAAAAATAGAATTACCATATGATCCAGCAATTTCACTCCTGGGTATATATTTGAAGAAAATGGAACTAATAATTCAAAAAGATACATGCACCCCAACGTTCATAGCAGCACTATTTACAATAGCCAAGACATGGAAGCAACTCAAGTGCCCATCAATAGACGATTGGCTTAAGAAGATGTGGTACACATATACAATGGAATATTATTCAGCCATAAAATGAATGAAATACTACCATTTGCAGCAACATGGACCTAGAGAATATTATGATTAGTGAAATAAGACAAAGGCAAATACTATATGATATCACTTATATGTGGAATCTAAAAAATAATCCAAAATTTTTAATACAAAACAGAAACAGACTCACAGGCATAGAAACTTACTTGTGGTTACCAAAGGGGAGAGGGAAGAAGGGAGGGACAAATTACGGGTATGGTATTAACAGATGCAAACTACTGTATATAAAATAGGTAAGCAACAAGGACTTATTGTATAGCACAGGGAACTATACCAGTCATCTCGTAATAACCTATAATGGAATATCATCTGCAAGAATACTGAATCACTATGCTGTACACCTGAAACTAACACAATATTGTAAAGCAACTATATACTTCAGTTAAAAAAAAAAAAGAGTTGCCATTACAAGATCTAGAGATTTAGGAAGACCACTTATTTTTCCAGTCTTAGGTTTGGTGTTGAGCTGATTCTTTGGCTGCCAGCTACTTCTGTGAGTTCAGATTTTCATAAAGAGATGGTCTCTTTTGGAAATAAATTCCTTTTCACACATTCTCTTCACAGAAAAAAGAAAAGTATGCAGGTCCTAAGTCGTCAAAGGATCATCTTAGTATTTGTCTTTTATCTTCTTTCATTTGAAAGGAAATTTTGATGGGCTCCTAATATACCTATCACAAAGTATGATGGATTTAAAAGAATTGAATATGAAAATTTTGTAATGTTTAAGTGAGTTATGAAAACTCCCACAAACCACTATAAGAATCTCACTCCAAAGATTTTGATAGGTGAAAAGTTGTACTTGATATTTTATTGTAAGTGGGTAATTTTGCAGACTTGCATACAAATGTGAACATATTTATCACTTTTTTCCCCTAAATTATTTGTGCTTTTTGGCATTAAGAAATCATTTTCTACTCTCAGGTCAAAAAGATATTCTATGTTTTCTTCCACATATTTTTACAGTATTTCACATTTAGATCTTTGATCCACTTGAAATTTATTTTTGTATTTTTCTTGTAGAATAAAGTAGGGGTCTAATTTTATTTTCCCCCTGACACCACTTATTGTGGGATATATCCCTTCTCCCAATGATTCAGATATATATAATCCATTCCTCTAGATGAATGGGTCCATTTTCTGCGCTCTGTATTCTGTTCCATTGGCTCATTTCCTACTTCTATGCCAATACCACATCATCCAAATGACTATAACTTTATACTGTCTTGGTCTTTTGTCGGATAAAACCCTCATTTCTTTGTCTTTATTATAAGACCCTCAAGTTCTTTGTCTTCAAAACTGTCTTGTCTGTTTTATTTATAAACTATTGCCATATCTTCTACTTTCTTTTTCTCCTAGGATATTAAGGGACAGTTGTTCTGTCATTATTGAAGCAAGCTGACTAAATTGTTTGAAACCACCACTCATCACTTTTTTAAACTCTTTAAGATATTTTATCTGTAAATGGGAAAAATGAGTACCACCCTCAGAGTGATGGATGACAATGCATTTAAAGTTTCTCAACCTTTTGAAACATCAGTTCCCTAATCTGTCATAATACATTATTTGTTAAGATTAAACAAGCTAATATATCAGTGTAACACAGTACCAGCACATAAATAGATGCTACTTTTTAAAAGTCATGCACCAAAGCTTCGGGGTGGGAAAACTAAAGGCATGTGTAAGGGTTGTGTGTAGGTAACATAATTTGGCAAAGAGTGTTGATGCAGAAAAGTGGAAAGAGATGAATTAGAAAGGAAGATAGGGTCAGAAAACAAAAAAATATGCAAAGCTAGGGAGTTTAAAGAAGAGAACAAATTTTAGTAAATAGTTGGCATTTGCTTGACATACACTATTCATTTATTCCTCTGCTCACCCTGGAGAGGTAATGATGATTATACCCATTGTACTTAGGACATCAAACAACTCACTTAAGTCATTCAGATAAGTGTGAGGCAGCTGGAATCCTTAATCGGAGACATAGTCCCCACATGCCACTGCCAGCCAGCTCAGAGCTGTCCAAACTGCAAGCTCAGGTGGCTCCAGCCAATCAACAACTCTCATAGGCCTTGCTTTTCTAATGTGGGAGAGAAATGATGGTCTTTTGGCTTTGAAAGTCCTACTTCCCCTACTCCAACTGCCTTGCAGGGGCCCGGCTCTGCCTGGGCTGCATCCGACTCTGCTTGGCAGAACTTCCCCTCAGAGCCTGACTTTGGTCTCTCATCTTTATTATTTTTCTTTAACAATAATATTCTTTAAAAGGAAGTGAAATGCAGTTTTCTCCCTTCCTCCTCATTCCTATATCCTTTCTCAGTTGCCTTTGAAGCTGGTTTTTTTTTCAACTGCTATAAAAATCAAGTTTGAACATTACAAAAGTTCTATTTCAGAAAGTGACTCAATAATAAAAGTGACATAAAATCTACTAAACAGGTCTTTGAAAGCTTACGTGCTTTTATTCACATCCAGACTTAAATTTAAGGGAAAATCATTACTAGAATTATGGAGTCCTTACATAATGATAAAAGTTTTAAATCACAAGGAGGACTGTGATTTGCTCTCCACAGCTGTCTTCAGGATTAAAGGATTTATCAGATCAGCTACTGGGAGTGTCACCTGAATATAGCCCTCAGCTGTCAGTCTCCTAGAGAGATTGGAGACTCCTCAACCAAGTTTATACCCTCTTCCTGGGGCAGATCAAAACAGATGCCTGATAGACCAACGTGGGACACTCTGAAGGGTCAATTCATCTTCAGAATTCCTCACATGGTCAACTGAGACATTCCATTGAGACAACATTACATCTTCACTTCTCTCTCTGGCCAATCCTGCTTTTATCCCTTCCCTTCCACAGGTGTTGAATGCCAGAGTACTCCCTAATAAACCTCCTAAGTGCTAATTTCTGCTTCAGAATTGGCTTCTTGGGAAACCCAACCTGTGGCAGATGGTACCAGAGTGGCCCAAGAGAGAAAATGTGAGGATGTGATTTTGAGGCTATTTCAGCTGGTCCTGGAGACTCCAAAACTGATGGCTGTTGAAGCACAAATAGCCCCTGGAATATGATGGCAAACAGTGCAATTGTTAGAACTTCGCCTAGAGGTAAATTGGAATGGTATACCACTGGAAGAAAATGCATCAGTTCAAGAGACGTTTCCAGCATTTGAGAAATGTGGGAAAATAGTAACTATAAGGAAAATGGAATAGGATGGCCACTGTTACCCTCAACTGATGCTGTGAAAGAAAATAACAAAAAGCTGAGAACATTTAATTGGCAATTAAAAGCTAAGTGTGAGCTGGGACAAAGTGAGAGAGTGGCATGGACATATATACACTACCAAATGTAGAATGGATAGCTAGTGGGAAGCAGCCGCATAGCATAGGGAGATCAGCTCGGTGCTTTGTGACCACCTGGATAGGTGGGATAGGGAGGGTGGGAGGGAGGGAGCTATGTGTATAGCTGATTCACTTTGTTATAAAGCAGAAGCTGGCACACCATTGTAAAGCAATTATACTCCAATAAAGATGTAAAAAAAAAAAGCTAAGTGTGAAACAGATGCTCTCCTCGGTAGCCTATAAAGCAGTGCTTAAAGCGGAAGAGCAGAGAAAACGCCACCCAGCCATGACAGTAGTAGAGCTCCAAAATGGGTTAGGTGCCCAGCCAAAGCAGATCTGCTACGGTAGGACCTTGAAACAAGAGGCAGGGTGGTGGTTAAAAATTTTGTGGACCCAAGCGTTCTAATGAGTAGCAAGGTTAGAGAAATAGCTACACAATCCTGACCCATGGAGAGTTTTCTTTTTTTTAACATCTTTATTGGAGTATAATTGCTTTAAAATGGTGTGTTAGTTTCTGCTGTATAACAAAGTAAATCAGCTATACATATACATATATCCCCATATGTCCTCCCTCTTACATCTCCTTCCCACCCTCCCTATCCCACCCCTCTAGGTAGACACAAAGCACCGAGCTGATCGCCCTGTGCTATGTGGCTGCTTCCCACTAGCTATCTATTTTACATTTGGTAGTGTATGCCACTCTCTCATTTTGTCCCAGCTTACCCTGCCCCCTCCTCGTGTCCTCAAGTCCATTCTCTACATCTGCGTCTTTATTCCTGTCCTGCCCCTAGGTTCTTCAAAACCAATTTTTTCGTAGATTCCATATATATGTGTTAGCATACGGTATTTGTTTTTCTCTTTCTGACTTACTTCACTCTGTATGACAGTCTCTAAGTCCATCCACCTCACTACAAATAACTCAATTTCGTTTCTTTTTATGACTGAGTAATATTCCATTGTATATATGTGCCACATCTTCTTTATCCATTTATCTGTTGATGGACACTTAGGTTGCTTCCATGTCCTGACTATTATAAGTAGAGCTGCAATGAACATTGTGGTACATGACTCTTTTTAAATTATGGTTTACTCAGGGTATATGCCCAGTAGTGGGATTGCTGGGTCATATGGTAGTTCTATTTTTAGTTTTTTAAGGAACCTCCATACTGCTCTCCATAGTGGCTGTATCAATTCACATTCCCACCAACAGTGCAAGAGTGTTCCCTTTTCTCCACACCCTCTCCAGCATTTATTGTTTGTAGATTTTTTAATGATGGCCATTCTGACCAGTGTGAGGTGATACCTCATTGTACTTTTGACTTGCATTTCTCTAATGATTAGTGATGTTGAGCATCCTTTCATGTGTTTCTTGGCAATCTGTATGTCTTCTTTGGAGAAATATCTATTTAGGTCTTCTGCCCATTTTGGGATTGGGTTTTTTGTTTTTTTTGATATTGAGCAGCATGAGCTGCTTCTATATTTTGGAGATTAATCCTTTGTCAGTTGCTTCATTTGCAAGTATTTTCTCCCATGTTGAGGACTGTCTTTTTGTCTTGTTTATGGTTTCCTTTGCTGTGCAAAAGCTTTTAAGTTTCATTAGGTCCCATCTGTTTATTTTTGGTTTTATTTCCATTTCTCTAGGAGGTGGGGCAAAAAGGATCTTGCTGTGATTTATGTCATGGAATGTTCTGCCTATGTTTTCCTCTAAGAGTTTTATAGTGTCTGGCCTTACATTTAGGTCTTTAATCTATTTTGAGTTTATGTTTGTGTATGGTGTTAGGGAATGTTCTAATTTCATTCTTTTGCATGTAGCTGTCCAGTTTTCCCAGCACCACTTATGGAAGAGGCTGTCTTTTCTCCATTGTATATTCTAGCCTCCTTTATCAATAATAAGGTGACCATATGTGTGTGGGTTTATCTCTGGGCTTTCTATCCTGTTCCATTGATCTATATTTCTGTTTTTGTGCCAGTACCATACTGTCTTGATTACTGTAGCTTTGTAGTATAGTCTGAAGTCCAGGAGCCTGACTCCTCCAGCTCTGTTTTTCGTTCTCAAAATTGCTTTGGCTATTTGGGGTCTTTTGTATTTCCATACAAATTGTGAAATTTTTTGTTCTAGTTTTGTGGAAAATGCCATTGGTAATTTGATAGGGATTGCATTGGATCTGTAAATTGCTTTGGGCAGTATAGTCATTTTCACAATGTTGATTCCTCCAATCCAAGAACATGGTATATCTCTCCATCTGTTTGTATCATCTTTAATTTCTTTCATCAGTGTCCTATAGTTTTCAGCATACAGGTCTTTTGTCTCCTTAGGTAGGTTTATTCCTAGGTCTTTTATTATTTTTGTTGCAATGGTAAATGGGAGTGTTTCCTTAATTTCTCTTTCAGATTTTTCATCATTAATGTATAGGAATGCAAGAGATTTCTGTGCATTAATTTTGTATCCTGCTACTTCACCAAATTCATTGATTAGCTCTAGTAGTTTCTGGTAGCATCTTTAGGATTCTCTATGTATAGTATCATGTCATCTGCAAACAGTGACAGTTTTACTTCTTCTTTTCTTATTTGGATTCCGTTTATGTCTTTTTCTTCTCTGTTGGCTGTGGCTAAAACTTCCAAAACTATGTTGAATAATAGTGGTGAGAGTGGGCAAACTTGTCTTGGTCCTGATCTTAGTGGAATGGTTTCACTGAGAAGGATGAGAACAATGTTGGCTGTGGGTTTGTCATATATGGCCTTTATTATGTTGAGATAAGTTCCCTCTATGTCAATTTTCTGGAGGGTTTTTCTCATAAATGGGTGTTGAATTTTGTCAAAAGCTTTTTCTACATCTACTGAGATGATCATATCTTTTTCTCCTTCAATTTGTTAATATGGTTTATCACATTGATTGATTTCCATATATTGAAGAATCCTTGCATTCCTGGGATAAACCCGAGTTGATCATGGTGTATGATCCCTTTAATGTGCTGTTGGATTCTGTTTGCTAGTATTTTGTTGAGGATTTTTGCATCTGCGTTCATCAGTGATATTGGCCTATAGTTTCTTTCATTGTGACGTCTTTGTCTGGTTTTGGTATCAGGGTGATGGTGGCCTCATAGAATGAGTTTGGGAGTGTTCCTCCCTCTGCTGTATTTTGGAAGAGCTTGGGAAGCATAGGTATTAGCTCTTCTCTAAATGTTTGATAAAATTTGCCTGTGAAGCCATCTGGTCCTGAGCTTTTGTTTGTTGGAAGATTTTTAATCACAGTCTCAACTTCAGTGCTTGTGTTTGGTCTGTTTAATTTTCTATTTCTTCCTGGTTCAGACTCGGAAGGTTTTGCTTTTCTAAGAATTTGTCCATTTCTTCCAGGTTTTCCATTTTACTGGCATAGAGTTGCTTGTAAGTAATCTCTCATGATCCTTTGTATTTCTGCAGTGTCAGTTGTTACTTCTCCTTTTTCATTTCTAATTCTATTGATTTGAGTCTTCTCCTTTTTTTTCTTGATGAATCTGGCTAATGGTTTGTCAATTTTTTTTATCTTCTCAAAGAGCCAGCTTTTAGTTTCATTGATCTTTGCTATTGTTTCCTTCATTTCTTTTTCATTTCTTTCTAATCTGAACTTTATGGTATCTTTCCTTCTGCTAACTTTGGTGTTTTTTTTGTTCTTCTTTCTCTAATTGCTTTAGGTGTAAAGTTAGGTTGTTTATTTGAGATGTTTCTTGTTTCCTGAGGTAGGGTTGTGTTGCTACAAACTTCCCTCTTAGAACAGTTTTTGCTGCATCCCATAGGTTTTGGGTCGTCGTGTTTTCATTGTCAGTTGTTTCTAGGTATTTTTGGATTTCCTCTTTGATTTCTTCAGTGATCTCTTGGTTATTTAGTAGTGTATTATTTAGCCTCCATGGGTCTGTATTTTTTACAGATTTTTTCCGGTAATTGATATCTAGTCTCATAGTGTTGTGATCCGAAAAGATACTTGATAGGATTTCAATTTTCTTAAATTTACCAAGGCTTCATTTGTGACCCAAGATATGATCTATCCTGGGGAATGTTCCATGAGCACTTGAGAAGAAAGTGTAATCTGCAGTTTTTGGAATGAATGTCCTATAAGTATCAGTTAAGTCCATCTTGTTTAATGTATCATTTAAAGCTTGTGTTTCCTTATTTGTTTTCATTTTGGATGATGTGTCCATTGGTGAAAGTGGGGTGTTAAAGTCCCTACTATGATTGTGTTACTGTTGATTTCCCCTTTTATGGCTGTTAGCATTTGGCTTATGTATTGAGGTGCTTCTATGTTGGGTGCATAAATATTTACCATTGTTATATCTTTTTCTTGGATCGGTCCATTGATCATTATGTAGTGTCCTTCTTTGTCTGTAGTAATAGTCTTTATTTTAAAGTCTATTTTGTCTGATATGAGAATTGCTACTCCAGCTTTCTTTTGATTTTCATTTACATGGAATTTCTTTTTCCATCCCTTCACTTTCATTCTGTATGTATCCCTAGGTCTGAAGTGAGTCTCTTGTAGACAACACATGTACTTGTTTTGTATCCATTCAGCCAGTCTATGTCTTTTGGTTGGAGCATTTAATCCATTTATATTTAAGGTAGTTATTGATATGTATGTTCCTATTACCATTTTCTTAATTGTTTTGGGTTTGATATTGTAAGTCTTTTCCTTCTCTTGTTTTTCTTGCCTAGAGAAGTTCCTTTAGAATTTGTTGTATAGCTGGTTTGGTGTTGCTGAATTCTCTTAGCTCTTGCTTGTCTGTAAAAGTTTTAATTTCTCTGTTGAATCTGAATGAGATCCTTGCTGGGTAGAGTAATCTTGGTTGTAGATTTTTCCCTTTCATCACTTTAAATATGCCCTGCCACTCCCTTCTGAGTTTCTGCTGAAAGATCAGCTGTTAATCGTATGGGGATTCCCTTGTATGTTATTTGTTGCTTTTCCCTGACTGTATTTAATATTTTTTCTTTTTGTTTAATTTTTGATAGTTTGATTAATATGTGTCTTGGCATGTTTCTCCTTGGATTTATCCTGTATGGGACTCTCTGCACTTCCTGGACTTGATTTATTATTTCCTTACCCATATTAGGGAAGTTTTCAACAATAATCTCTTCAAATATTTTCTTAGTCCTTTTTTATTCTCTTTTTCTTCTGGGACCCCTATAATTCGAATGTTGTTGCATTTAATGTTGTCCCAGAAGTGTCTGAGAATGTCCCCAATTCTTTTCATTCTTTTTATGTTATTCTGCTCTACGGTAGTTATTTCCATTATTTTATCTTCCGGGTTACTTATCCATTCTTCTGCCTCAGTTATTCTGCTATTGATTCCTTCTAGAGAATTTTTAATTTCATTTATTGGGTTGTTCATCATTGTTTGTTTGCTCTTTAGTTCCTCTAGGTCGTTGTTAAACGTTTCTTGTATTTTGTCCATTCTATTTCCATTTCCATTCTATTTTTCTATTTTAGATCATCTTTACTGTCATTACCCTGAATTCTTTTTCAGGTATTCTGCCTCTTACCTCTTCATTTGTTTGGTCTGGTGGGTTTTTACCTTGCTCCTTCATCTGCTGTGTGTTTCTCTGTCCTCTCATTTTGCTTAACTTACTATGTTTGGGGTCTCCATTTTGCTGGCTGCTCTGCTGGGCAGGACCACGTCTAGTATTCTGTTTTGGGGTGTCTGTGAACTTATTA
The DNA here is from genome assembly GCF_008692025.1 of Phocoena sinus. NCBI lineage: Eukaryota > Metazoa > Chordata > Mammalia > Artiodactyla > Phocoenidae > Phocoena > Phocoena sinus. The sequence continues at coordinate 107,627,361 of NC_045765.1, read as the reverse complement.
TGATTTTAGGCAGCCTGTCTGCTAATGGGTGGGTTTGTGTTCCTGTCTTGCTAGTTGTTTGGCATAGGGTGTCCAGCACTGTAGCTTGCTGGTCATTGAGTGGAGCTGGGTCTTAGTGTTGAGATGGAGATCTCTGGGAGAGCTTTCACCATTTGATATTACATGGGGCCAGGAGGTCTCTGGTGGATCGATGTCCTGAACTCGGCTCTCCCACCTCAGAGGCTCAGGCCTGACACCTAGCCAGAGCACCAAGACCCTGTTCAGCCACACGGCTCAGAAGAAAAGGGAGAAAAAGAAAGAAAAAATAAATTAATAACTTTATTTTATTTAAATAGAAAAAAATTATTAAAAATAGAACAATAAAAAAGTAATAAATAAAAAGAGAGAAACAAAGAAGAGAGCAACCAAACGAAAAACAAATCCACCAATGATAACAAGCCCTAAAATCTATACTAAAAAAAACAAAAACAAAATGGACAGTAAGAACCCTAGGACAAATGGCAAAAGTAAAGTTATACAGACCAAATCAGACAAAGAAGCATACACATACTCACTCACAAAAAGAGAAAAAGAAAAAAAAATATATATATATATATAAAATAAAAAAAGGAAGAGTGCAGCCAAATCAATAAACAAACCTACCAATGATAATAAGCTGTAAATACTAAACTAAGATAAACATAAAACCAGAAACAAATTAGATGCAGAAAGCAAATCCCAATTCTACAGTTGCTCCTAAAGTCCACGGCCTCAATTTTGGGATGATTCGTTGTCTATTCAGGTATTCCACAGATGCAGGGTACATCAAGTTGATTGTGGAGATTTAAGCCGCTGCTCGTGAGGCTTCTGGGAGAGATTTCCCTTTCTCTTCTTTGTTTGCACAGCTCCTGGGGTTCAGCTTTGGATTTGGCCCCACCTCTGCATGTAGGTCACCTGAGGGCATCTGTTCTTTGCTCAGACAGGACGGAGTTAAAGTAGCAGTTGATTAGGTGGCTCTGGCTCACTCAGGCTGGAGCGAGGGAGGGGTACGGCATGCAGGACGATGCTGCAGCGGCAGAGGCCAGGTGACATTACAACAGCCTGAGGCGCACTGTGTGTTCTCCCTGGGAAGTTGTCCCTGGATCATGGGACCCTGGCAGTGGCGGGCTGCACAGGCTCCCGGGAGGGGAGGTCTGGATAGTGACCTGTGCTTGCACACAGGCTTCTTGGTGGTAGCAGCAGCAGCCTTAGTATCTCATGTCCGTCTCTGGGGTCCATGCTAATAGCCACGGCTCCCACCTGTCTCTGGAGCTCGTTTAGGTGGTACTCTGAATCCCTTCTCCTTGCGCACCCCGAAACAACAGTCTCTTGCCTATTCGGCAGGTCCAGACTTTTTCCCAGACTCCCTCACAGCTAGCGGTGATGCACTAGCCCCCTTCAGGCTGTGTTCACGCAGCCAACCCCAGTCCTCTCCCTGGGATCCAACCTCTGAAGCCCGAGGCTCAGCTCCCAGCCTCGCCTGCCCCGGCGGGTGAGCAGACAAGCCTCTCAGGCTGGTGAGTGCCAGTCGGCACCGTTCCTCTGTGTGGGAATCTCTCCGCTTTGCCCTCCGCGCCCCTGTTGCTGCGCTCTCCTCCGCGGCTCCGAAGCTTCCCCCTCCGCCACCCGCAGTCTCCGCCCGCGAAGGGGCTTCCTAGTGTGTGGAAACCCTTCCTCCTTCACTGCTCCCTCCCACTGGTGCAGGTCCCATCCCTATTCTTTTGTCTCTGTTTTCTCTTTTTTCTTTTGCCCTACGCAGGTACATGGGGAGTTTCTTGCCTTTTGGGAGGTCTGAGGTCTTCTGCCAGCGTTCAGTAGGTGTTCTGTAGGAGTTATTCCACATGTACATGTGTTTCTGATGTATGTGTGGGGAGGAAGGTCATCGCCACGTCTTACTCCTCTGCCATCTTGAAGGCGCCCCCCCATGAATAGTTTTGGAGATAGTTAATGGAAGATGGTGCCCCGAAAGCCTATTTTTTTGTGTGTAGAGAAAGGTTTATTTCAAGGGCCAAGCGAGGAGAATGGGGCAGGGTGCAAGTGTGAGGTGAGGATGGTGAGGTGCCGGGGAGTGAGTTGGGGTAGGGGGGTGGCTCATCCTCAAAAGACCTGAACTCCAAGAAAAGGCATCTTCTTAAAGACAAAACTACTAGTCAGTGACCATGCCTTTCATTCTAATCAGAGCAGAAAAACTGTATTCTCCATTTTTCTTCAGTAGAGCAGTCAGCACACACGGCATCACTTTTTTCCTCTTTGGCAGCCCTAAAAGAACGCTCCTTTAGAAAATACTTTCTGAAGTGCTGTCTGGAGGTTTATTTTAGATGTGACCATCTGTTTGAGGTGCAAGGGTTATTTGAAAAGGAGCTCTTTCATTTGTCTTTGTGGGAGGGAGGTTGCCCCAGTCAAAATGACATCACATTAGTGGGGCACCTGTGAAACTATGCGGGATTTGGCTCAAGTACAAAAGACTTTGTTTTCCTTTTCCTTTCCTATGGTAGTTAACTTGATTTCTTCTCTCCATAAATTCTTTAATTGGTTTAATAAAATACAGAGTGCCCTTTTCTAGTAGTTCCACTGTGAACATTTATGTAGTGAAGTTTAAGTAACCGAAACATCGCATTTTTTGCAAAAAAGAAAACTTAAAAGTTTTCAGAACAGCTAGAAAATACTTAAAAGAAGAATTTTAAAGCAGTAGGGCTTTCTTTGATAATAATTCTCACGTTTACATTAGTTGCTCTTAAATAAAACCTCCCCTGGCATTCTGCAGGCAATAAAGAAGGCATAATCCTTCTTATTTTTATTTCTGTAGCATGTGAAGTTTTACTAGTGGGAGGGTTAAGCTAATTTTTTAAAAGACAGAAACAAGAGAAGAGATTTAATATTAACTGTTGCTGTGCCCTAAGGCTAACCAGACAGCTGGGGATTGCCCCAAATTGATGTAAGGTTGTAGCATTTTCCAGGAAAGGCTTAATTTTTCTTTTGAGAGAGGACCTTATGTTACGATAGAAGTAGGGCAGGAGTTCAGAATTTCAGATCACCTACAGATTCATCACTGACCCTTCAAATGACCTCACCTGCTTCCGTTATTGTTAAGAGGTAAAATTTACTAGGTGAAGGGGCACAGAGAGGAAGCAGTATAAGCAGAGCCTGGTGAGCATTACTGTGGTTGAGAGCTGCCTATAGGAACTGTGGTCTAGTAGGGTAGAGCTGCCGCAAGGATCATGGCACTGAAGTAGAAAGTGTCGGGGAAGAAATATCCTAACCTGACACCTCTCTCCACTTACTGTCTGAAATCCCAGAAGCCAGAAGGCAAGGGAGCCTGGGTGATGCCATTATGGTGGTCACATAACAGTGCAGAAAATGGCTATTGGAAGTGGGTGGTCATATTTCCTTATTTCTTTTCACCCTGTGTATTAGTTTTCCACTGCTGACAAAACAAGTTAAGCCACAAACTTAGTGGCTTAGAACAACATAAATGTACTCTCTTATAGTTCATGAGGTCAAAACTCTAAAATACGTCTCACAGGGCTAAAGTCAAAGTGAGTCTGTGTTCCTTAAAGAGGTTCTAGGGGAGAATCCATTTCTAACTCTTTTCCAGCTTCTAGAGACTCTGCCTGTGTTCCTTGGCTCATTATCCCTTGCTCCATCTTCTAAGCCAGCAAAATCTGGCTGAATTCTTCTCACATTCCATATGTCTTGCTCTCCCTTTTCTGCCTCCCTCTTCTACTTACAACTCTTGGGATTACATTGGATCCACCTGGATAGTCCAGGATACTTTCCCCACTGCAAGGTCACTGGATTAACAAACTTAATTATCCTTTGCCTTGTAACCTAACATGTTCACAGGTTCTGGGGATTAGGTCATGGACATCTTTGGAGGGGTCATTATTCGCCTATCACACATTGTTAGTTTAAAGAAGTTACCTAGTGGAATTCCTTGGCGGTCCAATGGCTGGGATTCTGTGCTCCCGCTACCAGGGGCCTGGGTTTGATCCCTGGGATCGTCGGTGAGGGAGCTAAGATCCAGCAAGTCACAGGGCTCGGCCTTAAAAAAAAAAAAAAAGAACAAAGAAGTTGCTTAGGAATATTAGGACTCTGCTTTTGCCTCACAGTGTAGCAGATAAAGTAATGACCGATGGTCCATCTAAGTATACTTTCAGAATTCTCCTGTGCATTCTCTCCTGGTATTTGTCACTGAACGAAGCATGAAGATGTCACTAGTGGAGTATATACTGTCACAGATCTACAAGGATCCCATTTGAACACAGTTTTGAATTAGAGATCTTATCAGTGCTTCCCTTATTGGAACTCTTCATGATATTTCAGGATGTTTTAGGTTCTGGCCTTGGCAAAAGATCACATTTTAGGACTGTTATCTTCAACAGGTGTTCAGTAAAGTCTCTGAGGGAAGGCAAGCCTATAGAGTAGGTCATGCATCTTTCTCAGGTGAGGGAGGAAAATGCACCATAACCACTTCATATTATTGTTGGTCCTTTCAGGGATTTACAGCTACTTTACAAATTAGATTCATTTGAGGACTGAAGAAAATGCCTGTTTTCTTCTATTATCTGTATTACAGCTGACCTAACTCAATTTACTTATACACAGTTCTTAAGTTCTTTTTGGTAGATGATGGTAGCCAGCAATGGGTGCAGGTTAGCTATGCCTCTAAAAGTTTGCTACCAGGTTATAGTCAAAGCAAGACTCCAACTAGGTTTTGTCACACATAACAGGTATTTATTAAGTCAACGTTCATTAACAAGGTGACACAAACCATTTTATAAACCTTTTCTAAAGGCTTGATAAATTTCCAGGTCCATGTTCTTTTAAGTGCCCTGACCAAAACCACACAGCGCAGTGGCTACAACAGCATTCCAGAGACAGCATTCTTAGCACTGCCATCAGTCAGCCAGAAATCGTCCTAAGAAGATGTTTGGATGTAAGACTGTTTAGAGATCAAGCACCAGGGTCCATCCCCAAAGGTAGAAGCCATAGGCTAGTGCACGATTCTTATATCCTGTTTTAAACTGTTTTAGCCAATTAATATATCTTGAATGACTTTGCTTTCACCAAGGAAAGGCCATTTCTAATATTCATTATGCTAGAAAATAGGCCACTTTTTCAACCAGGTGATATTTGTTTTTGACATTTGCTATGTTAATAATCAACTCCTGAGGTGTTGAGGGAGCTTAGATTAGCTGATGAAGCTCTTGTGATAGCTGCCTCTGAAGTTAGGCCTTTTCGTGTTTTCCTAACTGACCACTCCTGGACTGTTCCTCTTCCATTAGAGCAACTGACTGCTTCAGAATGAAGCTCAACTGACTGATACATGTATAATATCACACTGCTTATGTTGAAGTAGTTGAAACTTTATGATAGGCATCATAGAAATCAGTAGTGAAGCTTTTAAAGCCCACTAAAGGAAAATTGCAGGGTTGACTTACTTGTTGATCAAGAGAAAAGAATTTGTGGCCTGTGAAGTTGAGTTTTCTGGGCTACTGTAGGTTTACTATACTGTAAATATGTTCTGCATTCATTTGACACTAACCAGTATTCACTTAACTTCAGTACTGGGCATAGCTCTTTAGGTATATATCTTCAATGGAGAAATCATCTCAAGCCTGTGATTAAATCAGTGTTGGGAGTTTTAAGGGGACCCTATAAAGAATATCCTTTGAACAAACAGAATTAAGACAAAAGAGGAAGGCAGATAAAGGTAAGAGTATGGCCAACACGTGATACAAAGAATAGTGGTTAGATCATGGACTTCAGATCATATGGGCTGCATTTGAATCCCAGGTCTGCCACTTCCTGAAGGTATCACCTAGGGAAAGTTGCTTCCACTATCTATGTCTCATATTCTTAAACGTAAAATGGGGATAATAAGAGTATACCTACCATAAAAGGTTGCTGTGAGGATTAAATACTTAAGAAAGCGCTGAGGGAAGAAAAAAGTGCCTAGTACATGGTAAGAAGTATGTAAGTATTAGCTATTATTATTGTTGGAAAATGGGCCTACTGTTACCAATCTCTAGAATTAAGAATATTTTACCCCAGTCTCCTGCAAGTCATGGCAGGCCTGGATCAGGCAGGCCTCACCCATAGAGAATCTACTCAGGTAAAACTTGCAGCAGAGAGGCTAGGAGGAGAATTCCCCCTCACAGCAGGCAGCTGGCCTCCAAGAAGACACGCTGAGCTGAGCGTGACCTGTTTACTCTTCTCAAATTTACAGATCAGATGAGTTGATATACCTTCTCTGAGATGAAGTAAATGCACAGAGAGCGGCCAGGAGTATTTAGGAAAAACACCCCCTCACAGAAAACAGGAGTAGAGAAAAGACATTCCTCACAATTGGCCTTTCTCATAGGACACTGTGAGGACTCTTCCAATTGACAGCAACAAAAAGCCAATTTTAGCATAAGTATAAAATGACATTTTAAACTCATATTACTGAAATGAATTAAGTGGAATGGCCTCACGCATGAAAGGTGCAGATAGTTAAAAATGACAGCTTTCTTCCTCTGTCCATCTCTCATCTCTGCTTGACTCTGTTCAGGTTCATGTTGTCTCACTGCATATAGATTTTCTTCATGTGGCAGAGAGGAAGACCACTACCAGTTCCCCCTCATGCTCTTCTAACTCTGTGACACAAAAGTCAAGGCCTCTTCTCTTTTACCTTCAAACTGAAAACCCTGAGGAGATGCCCACCTCTGAACTAGCTCCTTGGCTCAAGTGATGGTCTGGTTGGGCCACCTCCTGTCCTTTGTGGTTAGTCAATTGGGTTTTATGCTTGGTAGTTCAAAAACAATCACATTAGAAGGGAAGGCCCCTCAACTTTTTCCTTGGTTCCTGAGGGGATCCTGGCCTATTTGCTTGCATAGTGACTGACATGATATTGAATGAATGAATTTCACAACCTTTCAGATTGTGAGATTGAGAATCTCACTAGTTTTTCTATTTTAGACTATTCTTTATCTTCGTAGCCTTTAAAATGTGTTTTAAAATCTATTTTTCTGGGCTTCCATGGTGGCACAGTGGTTGAGAGTCCGCCTGCCGATGCAGGGGACACGGGTTCGTGCCCCGGTCTGGGAAGATCCCACATGCCGCGAAGCGGCTGGGCCAGTGAGCCATGGTGGCTGGGCCTGCGCGTCTGGAGCCTGTGCTCCGCAACGGGAGAGGCCACAACAGTGAGAAGCCCGCATACCGCAAAAAAAGAAAAAGAAAAAAGAATCTATTTTTCTGAGTCCTTAATAAATAATCATAATTATATCTTTTAGGGGATTTGTAGAGATAAAAAATAAGCTGTTTCTGATATGACTTACAGCAACCAATTAGTTAGGAGCATCATTGGGTTGCAAGAAATCTCTTAAATCAGGGAGCTATCTGGCCAGATAAAAAGCCAGAAGAGCCAATGTAGTTTAGAAATAATGGAAGGAATGTAGCAGTCTAAACATTAGCAATTAAATGGAGACTGTTAAATCAGCTCTTCAGGCTAGGAGAACTGAGAGAGACTTATAAAACGAGATGTATCTATTTTTCATGGACGTTTGAACTCGTTCATATTCCAGTTCCACCAGCTTCTCCTTGTATTCCTTGCTGAATTAGAGTTTTTTGTGGCATGGGATAAAATAATGTTCAGCCTGGTGTTTGGTAATCAATAGACTATAATGCTTAATTTAAATCCTTCCTTACAAATTCAGAGGAAAGATTTTCACTTTTTGATTTACATACAAGAACAGAGCCAGGGATTAAGAATTTTAGGGCAGGGGGTTTACTTGGGAATGCCATCCTAGGGAGCAGGGGTGCAGGGAAGGACGAGTGAAACGACGAAGAACATTTTTAACGAAGTTGGACACTGCTGCAGGTGGCTCTCGCTTCTAGGGACCCTTACAAAACATGTCTAGGAGCCCATTCTCCAAAGGCCTGCCCCGGGGGCATTAATTTTCTGTCACTTCTGGTGTGCACATGCATGAGTTTTCAGTAAGGTTTTCTTGGGTAGCCCACCTTGGGATGTCAGAAATCCCAGGCAGGAAGGAGAGGAAGGGTGGATCAGGAGGCCTTTGAAGTGCTCAAGTGGTGTGTGATGCACCAGCTGTCTACTGCTGTGCACTCTTCTAACAGCCTATCTCCTGACGTTAACCATATCTCATTCCCTCACATACAATCATGTGTTTGCCAGGAAGCATCATCTTGGGGAGGGCACTATGCCTGGATCTGGTTCTCAGAACTTCTTTGAAGGCCCTTCTCTGGGATTTCCAGAATCTATTTAGGGCTATCAATTTGGTTTGTCTCTTCTAGTCTATAGCAGCTATGATAGTTAATTTTATGTGTCAATATCTCTGGGTCACGGTGCCCAGATGTTTGATCAGACATTATTCTGGATGTTTCTATGAGGATGTCTTTGGATGAGATTTGCATTTAAGTCAGTGGGATTTGAGTAAAGCAGGTTGCCCTCCACAATGTGGGTGGGCCTCATCCACCCAGTTAGATACCTGAATAGAACAAAAGACCGACTGACCTCTCCCCTGAGCAAGAGGAAATTCTCCAGCAGTTTGTCCACAGATTTCATCTGCACATTCTGCTGTTCCTTTTCTATAGCAGACTGATTTTGGACTCAAACTGCAACTCTTTCCTAAGTCTCCAGCCTGCCAGCCTTCTCCATCAGATTTTAGACTCGCTAAGCCTCTACAATTGCATGAGCCAATTCTTTAAAGTAAATCTTTCTCTGTATATATACAACCTATTGGTTCTGTTTCTCTGGAAAGCCCTACTAATACAGTAGTCATCACAGCTTCAGAGAGAAGAAGGAAGGGTTTTTTACAGGGCTTAGTGGATGGGGCTCTTAAAGTAATTGAATGGCCTGTTACCTAGAGGTCTTTGTTAATATCTGAAAATTAGTGGTGGGAAAATGCCGCTTAAAATAACCCATTTCTTACAGAACCAAAATTTCATAGGAAAGTTAGAAAAAAGTTTCATTTCTTTAAGGATTCACCTTAAAGAAAACTCATCTGTGTCCATGCCACTCTCTCACTTCGTCCCAGTTACCCTTCCCCCTCCCCGTGGCCTCAAGTCCATTCTCTACATCTGCGTCTTTATTCCTGGCGTGGACATATATACACTACCAAATGTAAAATAGATAGCTAGTGAGAAGCAGCTGCATAGCACAGGGAGATCAGCTCGGTGCTTTGTGACCACCTAGAGGGATGGGTTAGGGAGGGTGGGAGGGAGACACAAGAGGGAGGAGATATGGAGAGAGATATATATATATATGTATAGCTGATTCACTTTGTTATAAAGCAGAAACTAACACACCATTGTAAGGCAATTATATTCCAATAAAGATGTTAAAAAAAAAAGAAAACTCATCTAAAGTTGTAAAAATCAGTCAGTTTTAATTATGTCAAATGAAATTTAGGTGTAATTGCAATTATGTACTATTAGGTCAAAAGGTATATTGTGTTGAATATTTTGCATATAATTAAATTTGTAACAAAAATATGATGCACTTTATGTTGACTTTGGCAGCACAATGAGTAGTTCAAACATTTTTTTCTTTTTTGCGGTACGCGGGCCTCTCACTGTTGCGGCCTCTCCCACTGCGGAGCACAGACTCGGGATGCGCAGGCTCAGCGGCCATGGCTCACGGGCCCAGCCGCTCCACGGCATTTGGCACCCTCCCAGACCAGAGCACGAACCCGCGTCCCCCGCATCGGCAGGCGGACTCCCAACCACTGCACCACCACGGAAGCCCAGTTCAGACATTTTGACAAAGCAACCTTCTGACCCCTTCATCAATTTTCTCAACAGCCTCTTGGTATTTTGATATTCATTCTCTTGAAAGCTGGTGTTGCCTTAACTCGTGTTGATTGTTTTCTTCTTCGATTGCTGACCAGGTTAGCAGATTCTCATTTGTCAATGTCTTATGTAATACGTGAATGTTTCTCTAAAATCCCCTTCTATGGCTTCATCCAATTTTGTGCCTTTCAGTAGATTTGCAGTTTCACTTGGAGAGAGGTTCGTCATACTTGCATTGTACTCTTGGCTGTTGCACACATTGGCAGTTAAAGACTCTCCAAGAAGGACTCAGGCATGATGCGTTGAGATAGAAGCTGATGGTTAAACAGGGATGATGATGGTAGAAATAAATGGGGTGGCGCTGGTTCATCAGTGGTCAGTTCCTTAGTGTTATGACCAATTTTGTTCCCCTCTAGAGCAAGTTACAACCTGTAATTGCAGGGACTCAAACGGGGAAAATAACAAGGAGTCCTTTTATCTCAAGACCGCTAGAGGAAGCTGGGTCTATCTCTCCAGGGCTCCCCAAGATTGGCTGAAACCCAATTCCAAATCACATGGCCCAGGTTGCTGACCCCTGCTTCAGCTGTTAGACCATAGATCCCACTCTGCATTAGCTCGCAGTAGCTTGACTGTATTTCAGACTTTAAAGACATGTCAGAAACAGATGAGTCATGTTTCTTTTGGAACAGATACCAAATTCTGCTATTTTATCTTGGATTTCCATAGAGACTCCTTCAGACAGGGCCTATGTACTTGGTAATGTTTATTGAGCAAGTTGATAGAGTTGATGAACTCAAGCTGCCACTTTAGACAGTTTCTGATTTTCTTTGTCTGCATGGAGGCAAGGTGACTTTCATCTAGAGCACATACACACAGTTTGCAGGAGCTTGAAGCCTGAAACTTCAGCAAATTGGTTATTTCAGCAAATAGCTTTGAGAACCTGAGCTGGTATGTCCAGTGACAGGATGTGAGGAAAACGTACGCTGACTGTTCTTCGTTGGGGGTCAGGTTCAGTACTGTAAGGAAGTAGCCAGGCACTTTGCCCAGAGGTCTGTCTGGACAAAATTACCTGCGTATTTGGCCTTAGGTGTGGTATAGTGATTAAGTGTGTGGCTTCAGAGTCACAGGGCTGGGTTTGGACACTGGATCCTCTGCTTAGACATTTTATGATCTCAGTCTAGTCCTCTTATTGCTCAAGTCCTCAGTTCCCATGTATGTAAATTAAAAACATTAATGGCACTTGACTCCTTAGGTTACTGTAAGGATTATAAAAGATGATACTTGTAAAGGGATTATACCAGATGTTCCCAAACTTTCTCAGCTCATGGGGCCCTCAGGGTCTCAGTCATTTTTCATGGGGTTCTCAAGCCAAAAGAAATACCTAACGGCACAGTGAGGATGCACAGGTGTAATTCAGGTATGACTCATGATGGAAATATGGGAGCTGAATCTTTCATTTATTAAGTAGTTAGGGCTACATATTTTAATACATATTTATGTCCTAACAGCTTAGTGGGTGCTTGAAAAGATAATACATGTACATTGAAAGATTAAACATATTTTTCTTTCTTAACCAGAGTGTTTTACCCATGTGATTATGTGTTTGTTGGACACTGTTAAATTTCTCAAACTTTGAAATCAGATTGGATGTTGCCACTCTCATTTCCTGTTCTACATTGATTTTCCTGCAGTACTTGCTTTTTATCACAGTGCCTGTGGAAAACCCAGCTTCACAAAGATTTAATGTCATCAAAAGGAATGTAGTGTGACCTGATGTTGAGGGTGAATTACGTCAGGTTAGTAGGTCATGCAGTGTTCTGTAAGTGGAGAGGGTGATGGTTTTCCTCGTAATGCAGAATAGCTCCCAGAGTTCCTTTGCGTTCACTGTGCTGCCCTGAGGCAGGATACCATTTAATAAGCTTGGGATGACACTGTCTGGCACTTTGACCCCTTATTAATTGGTATCCTGAAGCCCAGCTTTCCTACTCTGTTTTCACATGTCCTTAAAAGCTCTTCCAGGTGACTTATACATATAACATGCTTTGTTGGGGAGGAATGACACTTGAACAAGCACAGTGACAGAGTATGTTATCTGATGAAGTCATCATCACTCAGTATCATCTGGAAGAGCAGTTGGGTAGCTACTTTGCACAACACCCTTCTAGATTTTCATTTTATGTGTAGGGCACTCCTGAGAACACAATATGAGTGATGTTCCTTAGAGCTTTGCAAAATGGAAACCCTGGAGTATAGGGTGACAGGCGTCCTGCTAAATACTTCCTATGGATTATCTCATTTAATCCTTAAGAAAACCTTCAGTAAGCTTAGGAAAGGCAGTATGCCTTAATAATAAAGTTGTTTCTGGAAATAAAAAGTTGGTGTCAAAATCTTGGCTCTGTTGCTTACCCATAGTGTGATCTTGGTAAAGTTGCTTAAGCTCTCAGTGCCTTAGTTTCTTCATCTACAAAATGAGGCTAACAATAGTCACCTACCTTACTGAATTTATTATGAGAATAAACTAATTTGTGTGAAGTCCTTTGAATAGTGCCTGACAGCTGATAAATATTAGCTTTTACTGTAAGTACTCTTACTATCTCTATTTTACATATTACTATTTATGATAGAAAATTGAGGCTTTAGAGATCTTTAAAAGCTTGCCTAAGTTTATATAGCTAGTAAGCAGTGAGGAGAGGATTTGTCTTTCTCCAGTTACAGTGCTCTGGGGGAAAAAAAACTGTCTCCCATTTGAGAGGGCCAAATGTCACCTAATCTACAAGAAAACTTAAAAATCTCAGGTCACTGATATACCCTTATAATTTAAACTCTTATAATTTATAAAATGTATGACCCATTTCCAAGTTTGTTACCTGCTTGTGTATACAGAGCTCTATAATTTTGCCAATCTATGGGCTCAATAGTAGATCAGTGCAACAGACTATGTTGTAACATTTTTCCATTAACATCTTATTTCATTACTTAAGGAAAATCCAATGTCTTGTCTTGCACTTTACTCTCATGCAACAAGACTCTATTTTCTGAAAGCCAGAAAATAAACTATGGCGTGTGCATGTCCAGCTTGTCTGTTTCCACCCATGCCTTCATCCCTTAATGAATGACAAGGAATGATATCATCTTTTACAAAACCTCTTAACCACATAACTCTACTGAAAAAATGGTAACAGAATCTCCGACTTTTGGCTGGGAGGAAGAAGAGAGAAATATTCAAAGCCTGGGCCCTTTGGAGAATACCATGGCATGGATGCCACAGGTTGTCAGGACTCTGCAGAAAGGCCTGGGGACCTGTGCTCAGAGCAGGACAGTAGGGCAGGGGAGTGAGGAAGGGGGAAGGACAGGAGAGAAGGGGAGGAAATGGGGGACATTCTGTTTCATAATTAACTTTGTCCAGTATTGCAGGCAGCCACCTGAAGGGGAGAAAACAGAAGTGAAAGGCCACTGACATTTACTAATTCCTGTGTTAAGTATTGTGCATGCATTTTCACATACTTAACCTTTTTACTCTACAAAATAACACTGCAGCATAAGTACTATTTAACAGAATATACTGTTGAAGAAATACAGAAAAGTAAGTTGCCAAGGGCTCCTGAGTGCTGGAGCTAGGGTTGCAAATAATCTCTGCTCCCCTCATTCTGTTAGGGAGTACTTGAGTGACTGTTAAAATCTTTTGTAGTCATAGCACAGTGGTGTGCTAATTTGCAAGAGTTAGTTCTGCTCATATCTTCCCAGCTCTGAGCTCAGTGACATGTTGTAGCTTGAAATCAGCCCCCACGGTGGTAGCTTGAAATTGTGGGAGCATGTATACGGCAGAAATTGACAAACACTGCTTGGCTCCCTGGAGTAACGTACCACCCTTCCTTGGGAGTAATGAATGGTAGTAAGGCTTGGAATGGAAGAAGAGGTTAACTTCTCTTTAATATATAAATTTATTTATTTTGTTTTTGGCTGCATTGGGTCTTCGTTGCTGCACGCGGGCTTTCTCTAGTTGCGGTGAGCGGGGGCTACTCTTCGTTGCAGGGCAAGGGCCTCTCATTGCGGTGGCTTCTCTTGTTGTGGAGCATGGGCTCTAGGCATGTGGGCTTCAGTAGTTGTGGCTCACAGGCTTAGCTGCTCCGCGGCATGTGAGATCTTCCCAGACCAGGGCTCGAACCCATGTCCCCTGCATTGGCAGGTGGATTCTTAACCACTGCACCACCAGGGAAGCCCAAGGAGAGGTTAACTTTTATGTGGTGAAGAGAGAGAAGGGCATCTGGGAGGGAAAATGAAAAACATAGGTGAGTTCTCAGGAAATCAGTTTTAGGAAAAATATACTTATGAAAGTTGAAGACCTTCAAATTGATTCCAGTGAAATTTTGGTCCAGGTGCCTGTATTTCTCCCAGACAATCTTCATATCCTCTCAGAGGTATGTGTAAACTAATTTGAAGACCACCAATGAAAAGGTATAGTATTAAGAAGAAAGATACTGTCCCTTTAAATAGCTCACAGTGTAAAAAGAGAGACAGATAAGTAAATAGAAAAATAGAATATGGTATAAATCATGTTTATAGAGCCTAGTTATGTTCCTTCCACACAAGGTGGGAAGTTTGCAAGGCCAAGGGGATAGACTTATCCACAACATGTTGCCCTCTCTCTTTTAGACCGGGTGACCTTTCAGGATACCTGGGTTCCTGTAATTCCAGGTTTGCTCAGCCTCTTCTCTGGGCCTGTCCTCCTGAGGACATTTGTGTGCATCTTCTAGGCCTGAGGGAGAGGTAAGGGGTAGTTGTTTGGAGGAATGCGGGCAGCAGTTGAGATTGTGGGCTGGAGTGTCTTCATACGTACATGAGACACCTGCCATGCTGAATGGAGCCAGGGATGAGAGGATAAAGGAGGAGGACCCTGGGTCAGGGGAAGTCTCTTCCTGTGCAGCTAAGCGCTGGAAGGGAACGTTGCAGTCCTGAGAAGTATATGTTTGGATGAGGCATTCTAAGTTATGAAATTATATTTGTCAATAAAGAAAATAGAATATACTTAACAGCTTGCTAGTTTGATTAATAGGTTTCAGATAGTAAGGTGTATGGTCGTGGACCTCCATGTCTGTTCCTACCGCAGGCCCTGAAAATGTTGGGATGCAAAGGTTGGAGACTGGCTACACAAACTTTCCAAGCATAATTTGGCAGAGGAGTAAAGTGATCAGCTTTGCATTTCAGGAAGGTCAGGCAGCAGTGAGACCAGCAAAGGGTAAGGTTGGAGGAAGGGACACAACAGCAGGAAGTCCAGACAAGAAATGATAATTCATTGATATGATGACAGTAGGAATAAAAGGAAGGTGGGTTAGAGAAATATTTAGAATGTACAACCCACAGGGCTTAGTTGTGACATTGAATTACCATTCAGTTAGAGACACCCAGTTACCAGTTGCATATTTGGTCAGGATCTCAGGAGAGAAGTTGGGACTCAAGCTATAAATTTGGGGGTCATAGATGTGTACAGAGGTAGCTGAAGTCATGGGTGGGCAATGAGGTCACTTGAAAAGTAAATAGCATAAGGAGAGAGGAATCTTGAGACCAGATCCCTGAAGCAGCATTTAAAATACAGGTAGAAGGTGAAGAGTGCTTCAGAGAGGTTGAGAATGAATGCTAGAGAGTGGGCAAGAAACCCTGAGGACATGGTGTCAAGAAGGGCAAGAGGAAGCGTGTTTAGAAAAGAAAGGTCAACAGTGTCAAACGCTGTAAACTGTCAGATAGTATATGCATGGAATAGTGTCCCTTGGGTTGGCAGTATTCCACATCAATTTAGTCTGGTCAGTAAATACTCTTGACTGACTAGGTGTGGAACAGCAGAGATAGAGTAAATCTGTAAAAAAAAGAAGTGATACAAAAACCCATGGGAAGTTAATGCAGCCATGCTCTCCTAGTAAACTTGAACTGTAATTGTGGTATTATCAGGTAGTTGTCACCAGCCAAGAACCTGGCACAACCCTAGGTATTGTGGAGATGTTAAAATCTGGCAGCATGTTGATTTCTAAAGAAGGGGGAAGTACAATAATAAAAACAGATGAATTTCTGTGGAAAAACTTTTTCTAAAATGTAAGTCAGTCAGTGTTATCTGTCGCCACAGTTCTTCCTGAGCTGCTGCTTTCTACCAAACCAAATTCTATCCTTCCTCCACAACCAGCATAAACCCTACTTCTGCCAAAGCTGCTCCTTCAGGTTTGGCCCCTGCTCATTTGGCTTTTCTTATCCACCTTTTGATACCTGTGAACCACTATTCTACTCTAGTAATTTATCTGTACTGTCTAATCTCCCCAATGATATTTTAAGGACTTTGTCCTCCTATCTATTTCCCATGGTAGCTGGCACGGTGGTTAGCAGATTCTCAAATATTTTTGAAGGAATCTTTGATTAACACAGGGCAGGAAATGTGCCAAGTGAGTGGTGTCCCTGGGAACAAGAAGGGCTACTTCTTTATGTCTTAGAAATGAATAATCACAGAACGTTAGAGTTGGAAGGGCCTTGACAAGGAATGGCCCTGTCTAACTCCAAGGTCCATTTATGACTTTTAATTAAACTTTCAGAGTGGACAAGTTATGAGGTATTATTCTTTATGTGGACTATGTAGGTGGTGTCTTTGGGACTTGGCCTCTTTGCTCTCATAGTCATTCCTTGTCCTTCTCTGGGATTGGGAGGCTGACCCACGTAGACTGCATTTCCCAGGTTCCAGCTGAGTTCAGCCAAGGACAGGCTGATGGGAGATTGGAAGGTGGGCGAGGGGAGCCAGGGTGTTTTGCCCTGGTTCTGCCTTGGCTGATGTTTCTAGCAGTGACACTGTCTTCTCCATGGCCCACATCCTGTTGGATGGGTTGCTGTGGTTCCAGGTTGACTCGCTTCTGGGCTCTGCTAATCCAGTGTTGATTCAGGGTGGTGGTGACTTTCTGTGTTGCTAATATCTGGGTTACCTTACCGTTCCCTATTTGGCTTCTAAACTATTTCATCACTGAGTAACCAGATTTTCTTATTACATTCCCCTTGTTTGGAATACATAACATAAGGACAACCACAGAAATAAAGATATTAAGTGGAGTGGGGCTGGGGGTGGGGGACTTGAAGAAGAGATGAAAAAGAGAAATGAATGTTTTCTCCAGGAAAGAAAGACAGGAATGGGTTACTAAAAACAACATGTGCAAAAACTCTGAAAACAAATGTGAGGCCTCACCAGAATTACTAGCAGCAAAAAGATTTTATCATTGGAGTAATTTGAGAATCGATTTCTCTGACTGAGCAGTGGAGCCAGAAAGGAGACAAAGGGGAGCTTGTGATCTGATGGAGATGAGCTGGGAAAATTGATTTTGGCACTTTGGCCTGTGGAAGGAAGTGAACCATACATAAGTACATAAGTAGTAAAAAGGGAGTTAGCTGCTACTTGGATGAGTCTTGATTTTAACCTGGTGCCACTGATGCCTTTGACATTGTAAGACAGTTTCTACTTATACCAGATTGGCAATGCAGTGGAGCAAATAACCGAACAATTACTGGTATCAGAATAGAGTTTCTAGATTAGCATCCCTTTGCCTTATTTGTTTATAAATCACCAGTGGATTCATGTCCCGCCTAGAAAACCTCCTACATTCAAAGATGGTCTTTAGGCTCTGTAATTTCCCTGCTGCGGCCAATCTGAGCGCCAGTATCTTTTTTTAAAAAACTGAGCTATGAGTTTATGTTCCTTGAACTGGAAAGATGAGAGTATCCAAGGCCCCATAAACCATACTTCTGAAGGAAAGGGGAAAATATCCTCATTAAAAAAAACAAATCCTAATTTATTTTTTTCTTTGTAATCAAGCCCAAGGCTATAGAAAATTAAAGCAAACCCCTGGCCTGGAGAAGGATACAAACGTGGCTATTCTGAATGTAACCAAGGGGGTAAAATCTGGGAACAGGCTCGTTTTCAATGGATTGAAAGCATTTAATCTTTGTAGTTTTTTCCAGGAAATGCTGCCTAGATATTGGCTTTTTCAAATACTTTTGTTTTCAAGTTTTCCTGGGATTTGGAGTAGTTTGCTTATTGGATTGGGATTAGGTCGTGGGCTTTTGTGATGTAAATGAACGTTAGTATTCAGACAAAGGTAGCCTTTGCGTTATTTGGCAACATTTCCTCAGGATTCTCCAAAGGAAGCCAGAGACCTGCAGACTTCCACATTGTATCAGAGTGGGACTGTTTGTTCAGATTTTGAGGAAAATCACAGTCTTTGCCCATTAAACCAGGGTTGTTCTGGTTTTGTGGACTCTGATTAGTTAGGGACTTCCTAGAAACCAAATCTTGCTCTGATATTCTACTCCTATCTCTTATTATTTAAAAAGCACCATTCAAATACTTGACAAACCTTCCTTTTAGACTCTTTTAACTGCATTTTTATAGGGAAGATTTATATAGCTATAGCATTTTTTCTATATGCCTTACATAAATTCCTTTTTCTAATTAATTTTCAACCTGCATTATGACTTCAAATACCAAAACAAGGCTCAACACTTTAGTAACAGCAATGGACCTCTAATTTATCAATCGCTTGGCTTTTCCTTTTATAACATGTTAGTTGGATTTCAGGGGGGAAAAAAATCCATAAATCCTAAAAGACTAGGGACCCAAGGCTGTATATTAATCAATAAAAGTGGAAGCGCTGAGGGCAGGTGTGGTTCTGTTCTTTGTTCTCTGAGTAGCTACTCCAAGACGGAGGGGAAGTGCTAAGCACTGGGATTCTCAAGTTCATAATGGACACAGAATCTGAGAACTAAAATTCCAGTTACTTGTTTTCTTAATGCCTCAGCTTCCTCATTGAGCAAAAGGATCCTTGTGAAATCATAATAGTAATTATAGCTAACATTTACTGCGTATTCTTCTACGGAGGGATTTACTAACCTATGGAAGGGTCCTGAGTACAATTTTTTTTTTTTTTACATCTTTATTGGAGTATAATTGCTTTACAATGGTGTGTTAGTTTCTGCTTTATAACAAAGTGAATCAGTTATACATATACATATGTTCCCATATCTCTTCCATCTTGCGTCTCCCTCCTTCCCACCCTCCCTATCCCACCCCTCTAGGTGGTCACAAAGCACCGAGCTGATCTCCCTGTGCTATGCGGCTGCTTCCCACTAGCTAGCTATTTTACGTTTGGTAGTGTATATATGTCCTGAGTACTATTGATATATATGATAATACATGAAGATCAGTTTCCAACTATATACCTTACAAGCCTACATAGATTTCATATACTTCAGGAAGGTTATGCTTTGAAAACTAAGCACTCCATCCATGGTCAGTCTGGGGCCACAAAACTTTCAACCCCCCAGACTGGGGTCTCTGCTGAACAGAAGGCTGACCATAAGCTGACCCAGCACAAAGCCCTGGTTTCCACACAGACAGTGACTATTAGCCAGGCTCTCAATTACAGTATCAACTTTCTGGAGGAAGACTAGAAAAGAATCACACTCCCCTTATTCCCAGATATATGTAAAACAAGGCACAGTGGTAATCATAAACAATAAAGAGGAGGTTAATTTGCTTTCCATCTAAATCTGAATGCTAGTATAACCATTTAAATAGTGCCAACAATGGAAATAAACAGAAGACTGAGTTAAACCACAAATGTACAGGCCCATACCACTTGGCACAACATAAGAGCCAGCAGTATTGAAATAACAGCAATTAATGCTTTATATGTAAAATGAATCATAGGACTGTAGGGGGCCAGTAGAGCAGTTTATCGAATTGAACCAATGTGACCCTAGAGAAAGGAATATGTCCTTTTTGAAATGAAGGAATGTGTTTCCATAACATTTCTTAGAAAACATGTGAGTTCTTAAAACTCTTATGGCCCAAATCTCCTTCCTTATTCTCCACATTCTGCCGGTCCTTGGAGTACTGAGAGGCTGGGGAATGTGAACTGCCAAGGTAGGGGAAGAGAGAAGGGCAATAGGTAGGGAGCCCTTCAGTCTGTCCTGTGCTACTACTGAGGAATAACAGCATCTTTTTTCTGCCTGGCACAGTTTCTCCACATTTTTTTAACCCTAAACTATTCAATATATACTACCCCTCTTGTGTCTACAAAGTAGAACTGCACAGTGGTTCCTCGAGCATCTCTCAGCAAATAAATAACTTTGTGTGACTAAAACACAGCATTCTGCATTAATCTTCATATGTCTCAGTGAGCAGGCCCAGTTCTTATGCTTCAGTCAAGCATTTGTACAACTCATTGTGTGTTTGGCTCTTAGCATTGAGTGGTGGTAAGTGTAGCTCATGGGAGCTATGGTGATGACATTTGGGGCCAGTCACTTACAGGTTGTATAACCCCAAGCAAATGATTTAATTTCTCTGTACCTCAGTGTAATCATTTGTAAAATGGGTGTGATGATCCTTACCTTATAGGATTATTGGGAAAATTAATTAGGACTGTGTATGTTTATATTCAACCTTGCAATGTGTCTGGTATTAATCACTTCTCAAAAAATAACTATCATACTATTATTACTGCGACCCAGGGCTGCCCCACAGACTTAGAGTCTGGCTGGGAACATAGGATATATATTTATGGAACAATGAGTAAGCAGGTCTTTGTTAGTTTTAAGTTGCAGCTCCCTAGATGACACTTTCTCAGGCTGGAAGTCATTTCTCTCCTCTCCATGTCCCTGTGCCAGTTTGTTGTCATTAGAATGGGTTGCTGGGGAGCTTGTGTGGGACTTTTGTAGGTACCAGGCTAGGAGTGGGAGATCAAACTCCATTTCAGACTTTCTCTTTTCTTTGTTGTCTGGCTTTGCCCAAGTTCCTTAACTCCTTGGGGTCTCTATTTCCTCATCTATAAAGTGGGAATAATACCATAATTCCCTCTCAGGATGTTTGTAAGGATCAAAGAGATCATGAAACACCAGAGTATTGAAATTGATTATAAAATACAAGACATTATTAATATTGTGTTGTGGTTATTTATGAATGTGTCTTACGCCTCAAACTAGACAGAAAGATTCCCAGCATAGGGACTTGAACAACCAGTTTTCCAAGGCTGTGAGCTAGTGGGGGAGATTCACTGTAAGAAATATGGCAGAGCAGCACTTAGATAAATATTTCTAGTCTATCACTTTGTCCCTTGAGCCTTTGTTGCCTTTTTGCACATAAATTATTTTGATTTTTGTCCAAGGAGGATCCAATGAAGGGGGAAATAGACAGTTGGGACTGTCAGGGAAAATTTGCAAGAACCAGCCAGGAAGGGCAGACAACAAGTAGACAATAGTAATAAAACAAGGTACCTGTTTGTTGGGGTGAGTTTTGAACTATGATAGATATATGCAATGTATTCTTTATTTCCAGGACAAAAACACGCAAGCCAAAATAAACAAAAACAACCATTCACCAAGAACCAACCCAAGCATCAAGAACTCGCCTACCCAATATCATAAGAGCCAAAAAGAATCACAAGTAGTTTTAAGTTGCGGCTCCCTAGATGGCACAGAATTAAAAAGATTTCGCTGATACTTAAGCCAAAAGCCTTCAATTGTGGACAGCCACAATCTGAGGCTGACTGCATGTATGTCTGGTGTCCTTTCACTGGGCACCCAAGAGAAACCAGCAAAACTTACTGAGTAACTGTCACACATTCCTTCAAAGACTGGGAGAGGGGTCATTCTTATTTATTACCACCTCTTATGATTTTAATGGGGTCCTGATTTGTGCTAACCTCAATCCCAAAGTGCAGAACCTGCAGATCTAGAGGGCCAATTATACTTTGCCATTTTATATAAGGGACTTGCGCATCCTCAGATTTTTGGTATCTGCAGGGGTCCTGGAAACAATCCCCTGCAGATACCAAGGGATGACTATACTTCGTCTTATAACAATCCTGTGAAGGACATATTATTTTTGTTCTATTGATAAGGAATAAAAGAATCAAAGAAGCTAATTAATTGTTTCAGTGCCACATAGCTTATTAATGATGAAGCCGAACTATTAAATCTGATCATGAATCCATTGTTTCTGGAGAAAGCAGATTTTTTGCTTTTATCTTGATTTTTAGCAAGCATCTCAAAGATTCCACTCTGGCCTTTAAGCAGTGCTTAAAGGACTTGCATTATTCCACAATATTGTGTCTAGTGAGAGGCATATGCAAAACTATCTACACTACAACATACTTTTTTTTCAGTCTACTTTGTAGGTACTTTTAATCTGCATTTTAGGGAACTATTCTTTTTTTTAATTTTTTATTTTTATATAATTTTTTAAAGGTTACTTTCCATTTACAGTTATTACAAAATATTGGCTATATTCCTCATGTTGCACGATATATCCCTTAGCCTCTTATACCCAGTAATTTGTATCTCCCACTCCACCACTTCTATACTGCCCCTACCACTGGTAACCACAAGTTTATTCTCTGTATCTGGGGAGTCTGCTTCTTTCATGTTATATTCACCAGTTTGTTGTATTTTTTAGACTCCACATATAAGTGATGCCACACAGTATTTATCATTCTCGGTCTGACTTATTTCACTTAGCGTAATGTCCTCCAAGTCCATCCACGTTGCTGCAAATGGCAAAACTTAATTATTCTTTATGGCTGAGTAGTATTCCATTGTACATGTATACCACAGCTTCTTTATCCATTCATCTGTTGATGGACACTTAGGTTGTTTCCATGTCTTGGCAATTATAAATAATGCTACTATGAACATTGGGGATGCATGTATATTTTCAAATTAATATTTCTGTTTTTTTCGGATATATGCCCAGGAGTGGAATTTTATTTAGTCTTTTGATAAGCCTCCATACTGTTTTAGGGAACTATTATTTTTATTTGCCTTCCACAGATTCCTGTATAATTCTGCAACAGGGCAGATTCTTGTAAGAAAGCCAATCATAGATTAGTTTTTGAACTAATCAACTGAAAAAAATTCTACCTCCAGTACTAAAGGCTATCATGATTTGATCGTAGTTAAAATCTAATATGCCTAAATACAGTCAACTTGAAGCCTTGTAAATATTTTATTTTTTATTACATTGTGAGCAGCTGTTTTGGCTAAATGATTTTTCTGGAGCAAGTGTATTACTGTATAATGAAAGTTTACTTCAAAAATGGGATTATTTCCTTCAGCAATTCTCTGATTTATGTAATGTTTATCAAAAGTGGTGTCATAGAACAGGATATTTTTAAATATTTTTCAGAGGCTCTGGAAGTATTTCCTGGAATACTTTACGAAATTTTGATTTGAAAACTAAGCCAATACACTGTTTAGTTAGGAGTGTTTCCCTGTGTTTGCATAATTTAAGACACTGTGAGAAAAATGGGATCTTTAAGTCTGGGAAGTAAATTCTTTTCTCTTGAGCCAGCCTTATTTTGGTGATCAAGGTGCCTTTCTCATTTTCTTCGTGATTGACATTGAGGTGTGTCCCAGAGTCATCACACTATGTGGGATATTAAAGATCAGATATATACAAATATAGAGCCAAAAGCCTCTGTAAATGTTTTAGTGAGCTTCATGGTTATTCTGTAGTTTATCATCATTTCTACCAGTTGTCACTAAATGCATGATGAATGAGAATGAGAATCAGACTGAAGTGCAGACTGATCTGCCCCAAGTTGTGAACTTGGCCAAGTGTATGCTGAGTTCTTTCCTCTCCTTCCTCTTTTCCTGCAGTCCCTTCACATTGTGACCAGGTACCTAGTCACCCAATGTGTCCTCATGTTCTTCCACTTCGAGTCTCATGCTGGTTTACAAGGGTTAAACTTTTCCTTGTCTCCTTCTGTCCCAGAGTAATCTGGAAGGGAATTTATATCCATTGAGTACCTTCTCTCAGCCAGAATCTTGACATGATTTTCTCCTCAAAACAATCTCCAAGAAATATTAGAGGATATTATTCCCATTTTACACGTGAGACTCATATACACTGAGCAAATTGCCCAACTCATATCACTAATAATTAGTTGAACTCGTGATATAAGCCCAGGTCTGTTTGACTGACAGCTCATACGCTTACTACCATGACATGCTGCTTCCCAGTCTAACTTACTACTTCATTTTTATTACGTCTTCAGAGGCCAGCAAAGTGTCTGATAAGATCAACTCGTGAACCAGCTCCAGATAATTTGTTAATGGCTTGATGTCAAGTCAGTGAGAGTGTGGGATGGACCACCATTCATCTGCAAGTGGTTCCTCCTGAGGTCAGCTGTCTGTGCCCTTGGGTGATCAAGGTTGGGGACTGTAGCAGGAGGTGAGCCTGGGGGCCTTTACCCAGGAGGAATTTCATTTCTTATTTGTCCCTTTGAGAGTCCTAATATGGTAAATTTTCTAGCTCAAAGTGTGTTCCTTTTAGATAATATTTGTATTTTAAAAGCAGCCTTGAGTGACGTCAGCAAGATGGCAGAATATGAGGTCCCAGCCCTTGTCCCCTCACACAAACACTGATTTAACAACCATCCCTGGATAAAAATACCTTTATGAGAACTTCATAGTCTAGGTGAGAGGTCACAGCACACATTTCTGGGGCACAGAAATGAGAAAAGATGCATTGAAAAGGCTGTATATATTAAGAATTTGCAGCTTTTTGTATGTCAGTCATACTTCAATAAACTGGTTTAAAAAACAAAAAAGTAAAAGCAACCTTAAATGTCTTTTACTCAAGTGATAGAGTAGTGTAGTAATTTTAGGCACAGGGTAAGGGAGCAGGCACTAGTCTTCTCCTAGCTCCCCCCTTCGCATCTCATCCTGCAGAAATGACCTCCTAAGCCACCTACATAGAGAGCCAGCCCGTGAATTATCCTTGACGCTCCATCAAGCCTAACCTCACCTGGCTTCAGATGAATAACTGTATGAATGTGAATGTGGCAAAGACAGTTAGTACAAACTAAATACTTCCTGTGCTTCTCTAAATCTGCTCTCCTCCCTGCAGTTAAGGCTGTGTGACCAATTCAGTTCAATGGACTGTGAGTACAAGTTAAGAGTCAATGTTCTTCCTCCATCTCTTGTCCCCTGCTTAAGGAAAGGTGGAAGAAACTTGGATCCCTGAATTATCAAATGAACAATAGCTCCTCTGGAAAATTTGCCCCACCCACATCAGACTTACCTGAGAGAGAAAAGAACCTTTGTTTTGTTAAGCCACTGAGATTTTAGGGTTTATTTGTTACTGCAGCATAGCCTATCATGTTCTGAAGAACACAAGGAAATTTTGTGCAAAATGCCCTCCTTCTCAGGATAGATGCTCATTGAACTGACCTTGCAGAAACAGACTTGTTATTTGAAGAAAAGTCCTGCCTGAAAACTGGGAATTTGTTTCTGCTTTATAATGACAGTCTTGGAGAACCTTCAGACAGCAGTCAAATTTATATGAGTATTTAGATGATTGAATATCGAGAATATTGAGTATTGAGGAACAAAAGTAGTTGTAGTCATAGGCTATAGATAATAACCAAGGTTCTGTGCTATGATTCTCCCCATTCCTGCAGTGAAGGCTGAGTTTTTACATGTGATGCAGCATTGCAAATACCCCTTTCCCAAGTCAAAATGGCTTGGATGATAGAGCTGCTATTTAATAAGAAATGCATCTGTGGTCCATAATGGGTAGTTCTGGCTTTGGCACTGGCTTCTCTCTCAGTGAATTCTGGGGTTAAAATAGATGCTATTCTCTATATGATTCTTACATAAAAAGGATTAAAAAATTAGAGCGCTACAAAGGAAGCTTACAATGTTGCTCCCAACCCTCCCTGAACCACTTGGCCACGACATTCCTGTGTGTTTGACAGAAGGCCGTCTGCCTCTTTCCGCCTCCAAACTCCGTGTCATGCTCCAAGGAATATGCAGATGGCAAGAATGCCAAACACACCAACCACATTTTTCTGGGTTGAAGATGTTGGGAAGATTACAAGCAACTTATCATATTTTTTTTCTTTGCATGAAATTCCTCCTTAATTATCTCTATTGGTTAAAAGTCTCTCCTCCAACCTCTCTCCTTCTCTCAAGTTGGAGCTTTTTGCCTCAGAATCTTTCCCCTTAGGCCTTTTGGGCTCTTTCCCATAATAGTTTTAGCCTCATCTCTCAAGGGATGTCTTATCTGCCCTGACAGAGGCCTATACAGTCTAAGGAGGCTCAGCTTTTGAATTCACTGCCTTGTTTGAATTGAAGTTTATTACACCAAAACTTGCTGTCTCTTCTTTTCTTTTTAAATCTCCTGACATCTTATTTATCCCCACCAGGATCCAGATAGAGCTCCCTCACATGTGGCTGTTCTGGCTTCATGACAGGCTCCATCCTGCCCACCCCCTGTTGAACTATGTGAACTCTCAGATCCTGTCTGTTGTGTGTTTAGAGGGAAGACACCAAAAGCAAATCTCAGAAAATGATGGTAGGGTCACTTCAGTATCCAAGTTCAACAGAGTAGCTGGGAAGTAGTATTACTGTCTTTTGAGACCATTTAAACCCTGCCTCTTTTGAGGACTATTCAGGAATGGCACTGATTAGTGTTTTAAAAGCAGAGAATTCACAATTCTTATGAAATGTTATAAAGCTATTTAGGGGGCCGAGTTGACTTAATGCCTTTCTTTCATTGAGGAGAGACTGTTACCTCCAAACACTCAACTCACTGTCCTTTACCCACACTTCTGACTCCAGATTCACCAGGAGTTTATATGGAGAGTCTGAGAAAAGAAGTGGTGGCTTTCCTGATTTGACCATCTTTATTTATTGCTTCATGACAGTATGGTCATTAATGTCATGACAGGTCATGAACCACAATGATTTATCAAACTCCAGTCAAAAATGGACTACAGTGAAGTCACATGTTAGAAAAAAGACTAAATTCCATAGGCAGTAAGTAAGTGAAAATCATAGAGACAGAATAATTCTTGGAAAGCTTTAAGGAAGATGCTCTGTTGGAAACCAAGATAGATCCAGTTTTCAGATTTTGAAGCAGATGAGCACCAGATGAAGAGGTTGGCTTGCTTTTAGGGGCCATGCTATTCCAAAAATATGTAATTTTAAATACTCAAATCTCACTTAAGAGAAAAGTAGATTCACCTCTCCCGTGGCTAGGGCATTTTCTCATTGAAACAAAGGCAGGCAGGTTGCCCTCAATTGCAAACTCAATCCCCAAGTTTGTATGCCTAAATTTGCGTAATTTAGTTGCACATATGGTGCAGTTGCACATATGATGGAACTACAAAGGTAGTTCCTGGAAGAAGGGTTGCCAGTCCCTAGTTTTGAGAGGTAGAAAGGAGATCTGGAGTCTGTTCTGGTGGGTGTCACTATCGAGGACAGCAGAAGTGTTATAAAGAAGGGATTATTAAATGTGTCCTCAGTGAGAAGACAGAAACATCCATCTTCTGAATGAGCCTTTGATAGTACAGAGACTACAGAGATGTGTAGAGGGAATGAGGCTTCTGGAGAGAATCTCTAGGTACCTATATTGGAACTGAAGTTCTAAGCGGATGAACTATTAATGGTTGCCAATCCAGGAGGTGAACTCAAGGGTACACTCTTGTAAAATCTGGAGAGCTCAGCTAGGGCTGTGGGTACCCCAAAGGGCTGGAAGATCCTTGATCGCTGTGATGTCAGAGTTTTGAGCAGACTACTGTGTTGAAAGCAACAGTGACAGGAAGAAATATCTGCATTACAGTCCCTGGCTTGGAAACTCTTTCCTGAAGTTTTAAAAATTGGTTGGCAGAGTTTCACTGAAAAAGTGTATTATTTTGTTAGTGTAAGCAACTTTGGTGATTTCCATTGTAGCCAGTAGGCTCTCTTTTTTAATACTTTTCCTCTGGCCAGTATAGTTTCAACTAGCAGCCCTGAGCTGCCAAGGAAAGATATTTGTATAGATTTCTGGATAAGACTTGAATAGCGAAGTCTTGTCCAGGGACATCTCTGCCATAATGTGGGCAGAGGAAACAGGATGAATTCTGACTTGTGTCCTCCAGACTTCATCCCCTAGAGGGCGTACCTGTGAGGCTGCCTCACTAGCCACATTGGGATTCAAACCCTGACCAGGAGTCATTGCTATTTTTCTGTTAAAGAAACCTGAGACAACATAATAGTGAGCTTTGATTGTCTGACAAATCAGTGGCATCATTGCCATGTGGCCTCTGGCTCACACTTACCTGGTAATGCCAGTAAGTTTTGTGTAAGAATCCCATATTTTCATTTATATTAAATCAAATATCATCAATTTAAATAAAGGGGAAACAAAAAAAACGTATTCATGCATTGAGAGACCCCAGATTTGGTTCTGGATGGCTTCTAGACTTGGGTGAATGGAAGAGAGAGAACCATAGCAATTAGCTGGGGGTTTTTTTCCCTCATAAAGTGATAGAGGGTTAAGCGGTGGGTTGTGGATGTTGACTAGCCTGAGATCGGTTGCTGGGCTAGCATTCTACGGGTCTGTGGATGAGCAGCTCTCTTTGCATAAAATACAAATGAAATGTGCTCTGAAACCTGTTCTTTACCTAACAGCTCTTCCTAGAGAGTGTTTCTCTGTTAACTGTGGTTCTGTATTTTGGATTTCAGTAAACAAAAAGATCCATGTGCTTTTTAATAATCCCTATGGTAATAGGTTTGTAATGAGCTTTGTGGCTCCAGAGCTGGGGTACGTGAACAATTCAGGGCAAATAGGTAGATTAAATGTCCGATGCCAAGTTGCCAAAGAGAGTGAGTAATGATATCTGAGTACTGACAGGCATTCTATTAATTACTCTACCTGCCTTGTTTTATTAATGCTCAAAATAACCCTACGAGTTCAGGATTGTTTTGATCTCATTTAGTAGATGGTTGTACTGAGGCTTAGCGAGTAACTTCCCCACGCTCACAGGGCTAGAAGGTGGCAGAGGCAAGAATTGAATGCAGGTTGCCTGTTGTCGGGAAGGCTCTTTTAAACATAGTGTGATGGTCTGTTGACTTTTTATGTTTATTGTATTAAACTCTTTTCTCAGGGCTTTGGGAAAATTGAAAATATCTCAAAAACCTACACGTTTTAAGTGTTTTAAAATTGCCATCTAAAAACAAGCATGTAACTTAACCGTTAAAAAATTTATATAAACTTACAGTACAATAAAATGTTCCAATTTTCAATTAAACCGATGAAAATAAATATCCAGTTTAATTCCCAGAACTGTCAGCTACTCACTCTCTATCCAGTCAACTAGACATTATCAGCTCTTTGTGTTTGTCAAGAGTTTTATTGAGTTAACCACCAGTCGTCTGGTGTTTTGATTGTTACTATGGGTGCCGTGACTTTGCTCTGCTTTGAGAACTGCTGTCAGAAGCGAGAACACGTAACTGAACTGGTGTTTTTCCCAATGAAAAGACTTTTACATGGAAGACTGGCTTAGTGCTAACTACTTTTGATGAAGACTATGCACACAGTGAAACTGCCTCTAACATCCTCACAAGTAACCTTTCCTTGCATGTATATTTGAAAACCCCAAACAAAAGCCAGTGTCAACAGCAATATTCCCAAGGAACCTATTGCTTTCATGAACTGTCCAGAAGCCTCAAATAGCTTGAAGTTTTTCACAGCTGAGTTCACACATTTTCTGAAGATGCTGAGAAGAGTTTGAGGGGGTGGATCTAGAAAAGTATGAGTGAGGCTAGGGGGAAGAATGACTATTTCTTACATTTTAGTTTGACTTTCTTCCCAAACAGGTTTTATTCATGGGGACCTCTTCTCTGGGCAATCATGGCATTTTCTTATTTTTCATGGTATGGCAAAATATTTAACTTTTCTTACTGGAGAGAGTTGTCATAAAACACATGAAGGACACTTTTGGTTTTTAGCTGCACTAGTGTAATGTCCCCTCTTCCACAAACCACAAAAACTCAACCCCACCCCCTCTGTGGATTTCAGAATACCATTTCTGTCTGTTTATGATCAGGAATGTGTGAGATAAAGAAGAGGCAGCTCATCTCACCACGAACCACATTTCTGTATGAACCCACAATAGGGTGGGCTTCTAGGAAGACAAGCTTCATGTTCTCAAACTTTATAAATGTTTTCCCCATTCCTGCTCTGCCTTTCTCGTTGTTTCTGCTGGCTTCGGGCCTCTCCTGCCTTTCCCTGGCTGCTCTTACATCAATTTTCTCACTGGACTGGCCGGTTAGCATGTTAAATATCGTGAGAATAAGCTGCTCCCTGTCCTGGCATTGCTTTTTGAAGGAAACATTTCCTTCTCTTGTGCAAGCCAAGGAGTTACTTCCATGAGGAGAAAGTTGGAGTGCTGATTGGAAACATGCATGATTGCTGGTTTAAATTTGGCTTATTTGCAACAGACAGAGGTTGGGAGAGATAGGAGAGAGGGATTCTCCTGCTTCTGAGGTGGTTCCCCCATCTGCTGCTTATTAGGAGCAACTGTGGAGAAAAGATTTTGAAATTAACTTAGTTGTGGAATAATAAAGTAGGCCTTTTAATATGAGGGATTATAAATGATTACCCTAGAAAATTAAGGGACGACATTTTACCCCCTAGTCCCTTACTTTTTCTCAGGTGGTTTGGCACCAGATAGAACCTGTAGAGGTATCCTGTACCTTCTGTATCCTCAGTGGATGAAGGTGCTGTTTTGTTTCCCTCTTTGTAAAGAGCCTAGATTCAGGCTTCCGGGGCCCAGAGTATACAGCCAGCCAGGAGCCGTTCACCCACACGTCCCCAGTCTTCTGGGACCTACAACACCCAGGGGTATTCTTAGTGACATATACAGCTAAGTGTCTGTGGAGGGGCCGGCCTGCTGGTCTTAGCTGTTCTGGAGCTCTCGGGTAGTACCATAGAAGGTGGCATTGGGGGCACAGGACTTCAAAGAAACAGTATATTTTAAAACTTGCCTGACTATCTTTCTCATCATTCCAGCTCCTAAACTTTTTAAGAGGTCAGCATCATAATCTGAAGAAGACATCCAGCCCTCCTAAGAGCTATTCTCTGCATATTCTCATTTATTCATTTGTTTGTTTTTCTTTTTCTCTCCCCAAATTGAATGTAAGAGCTGTAATAGCAGAGCTCTTGTTACTATCTTATAATCCCTATGCCCAGAGCAATGTTTGGACTGTTATAAGCAATGCACACTCAAATGTTGACTGAGTGAATCAAGGAAGTGATGAAGGAAACTCTCTTCCCATAAAGGGTAATTCTGGATGCCACCTCAGACCCAGGATTAAAGGAGATGGTTCTGCATTGGGACTGAAGGCCCAGAGTTGCGATAGATCAGTAGAACCCCTAAGGTCAATTTAGCCTTACATTTTGGAATTAGGCAGGAGGAAGCCTAATCTGTGGAAATGAGGCCACTTTCTAGACTACTTTCCAGACCACTTTCAATTACCAAGATTTGGGGAGCTTTTACGTTCACTTGAGACATCCTCATCAGAGAGCTCTCAAAGTAGGAACAACAGTTGTCCATTTTTTATGGCATAAGTTTGCAGGCAAAGGGCTCAATTAGTTCTTTAATGACCATCTAACTCCATGATTCTGGTTTTCCCTCATTAAAGTGCTCCTAGATTATTGATTTTAAAGTTACTTTAAGTAGTCACTTTTGGTTTTAAGAGTCTGATCAGAAAATCATCAATTATGCCAGAAAACAGGGGTTTATGGTAAAGAAAGATTTTACGTCTTGTCATGAGAATTTTTTGCTTTGTTACTTTGTAATTTCTCTGCTAGAGAGTGATGAAGGTCACCTCTTCATGCCTCAACTGTGAGAGGAGAGGTTGTAACTGAAAATATTTCCGTTGGTCATTTTGGGTGTAAAAGAGGAAGGCAGGTCATTCCAAACAAGAGAACCCATGAAAATTATGTCTGAGCTTGGCCCTCCTAAGACATGGATGTCTCTAGTTGGTGCTCAAAATTCTGAAATGGTCATGGAGGGAAATCTCATCACAGAGGACTGGGACTAATCACAAGCCTTGTTACTCATTATTTTTTAGTGTTATCTTGAGTAGAAAGCAAGGGGACTTTCTGAAATAATCTGCTAAACGATGTCTGTCTCAAAGTGTTCCAAACCTTTTATTTATTAGCTCATAACAAAAAGTCTAATTAATGTGGTACAAGTAAGGAGGAGCAAGCCTCCATAACCTTTGAATAAAAGTGTTCTAAATTTCTTGAGCTCTCTTAGTCTACCATGATCTCTCCAGCTTTTCTGCTTGTAATGACTGTATATCTCCAGATTCTATGAGTAATTGACTTATTTTCTCATTCTCATTCCAAATTTCCAGGCATTCAGACAGTCTCATGGGTCATGCTTAATTAGTTGCTCCAGAACATGGCCAGAGTCTGAATTCATTGTGTGAACCAAGTGACCATGATGGGGTCTGGGTTCAGCATTGGCTTCCATGAGGCTGCCCCTGGAGAGCTCTAAACAGAGAATTTTCCCTCAGAAGAAACCATGCACACAGCAATGATTGAGAACCCTGGCATGTCTGAGACAGGAACCTGGCTTGTTAGTGCCTGCAATTCTTTGAATGTCAACTCATTACAGAACAACAAGGAAGAAATTTAGCTTCCATTGAAGCTGGAAGCAACCTTGGATAGTACTTAGATGAACTCCCTCATTTTATAGATTAGAATCTGATGAACAAATGCCTTGGCCAAGATCACAAAGGTAGTAAAGGCAGAGCTGGGAGAACTCAGGTAGATTCACTTGAGGAGTGAAGACATGGTTCTGACAAATTATCTCTAAAACCTTTGCTCCCCCACATTCCCCTCTCCCCCTATTTTCTTTAATTTCCAAATGAATATGTTAAAATTATAATTAGAATATCAAGTAAAAAGGCAATAAAAAGTCCAGTGTTCTGGTAGGTTTTCATATGTTTAACCTTATCTAGCTTGTGAAATGGAAATAACTTCACCCAAATTTTGGTAATATTGTTAACATTGTTTAGGCTGTTTGACTTCTCTCTGTAGAAATTGATAATATACCTCTGACTGCATCAACGGAGGAAGTATGTAAGTGTGTAAAGAAGATTAATATTAATATTAAACCAAAATCTCTCATTTATTTGAGAGAGAGATCCAAGTTGGGAAAAAGAAACAATTTATAGAAGAAAGGACATTCATTGATTTCAAATGCATAAAATAAACATAGCCAGACTAACAATATATTTATCTGATGGGGTTCGTAAGGAGACCTACTATGATGACAACTTAGTGTATTAATGTTTTGTAATCATAAGTTGTGCTTCTGGAGTATATATAAATGATCCAGAAACGGGGGTTTTACAAAACTAAACTTTATTGCAGACCTTGTTCTAAAGAGTACCAATTCTTATTTAGTACACCTGAACTTAAAAGTTTGGATAGTTTTGAGTATTTTTGTTTCAAAATCATGCATTTCTCTGAGATTTCAACATGCTTTACCACAATTAGGTGCACACACATATAATCTATGGACTATATTTTGCTGATGAGTATGTGAATCTCAGGACTAAAGGGGAAAGGCAAGGATGGTGTTCACCAAAAACTGATTCTTAGACTAATGACTGCCTTAGGCAAGAGACCACACCCTGCTGTTCCCATTCATTCTAGATTTCATTCTTTAAGACTTTGGCATAGAAAAGTGAGAAATGAAATATGATAAGGGCTACTTATCATTAACATGTAGGTATTTTGAAGGAAAAGTTGCCCTTTTTGTTCTTTGACCATGGGACCTGTGTTGAAAAGCAAGAACAGTGCCCTATAGATTGATATTTAGGACCTATACGACTCATCTCCTCTTCAGTTCAGGATCAGTTTAGTCTCTGATGCACAGGGTAAAGCTCTGGAAAACAACCCAGTCACTTTCATCCTGTTTGAGGACTGCTGACTTTTATCTTTAGTCAGTCTTTTAGGAAAATTTAATTGTTGGATTTGCTTTGGCAGTTAAGCTTGATGTAAGTGCATTAAAAAAAAAAATCACAAGCCATTTAATTACAATAAAGGAAAGATAATTCCTTAATGGCTGCTGCTGTAATGGATAGTCATAACAGCTTTCTAGATATTTTTCATTTTTTCACCATTTCAGACAATCCAAAGGAGAAAGAATGAGAGGGCCTGTTGAGTGTACTGCCAGCGAGCTAGACACTGAGACAAAGAATATCAGTGACACAGCAGTTCCTCAGGAAACTCAGGCTGTTTAAAAAAAAAATGAAAAAACAAAAAAACATGAGCTTGAGAAATTTTGGTGAAACCCTTGAGGAAAAAACTTAGCAATATTAAAGGACATTCTGAAAGTTGCTGGAGATATTTATTTCACCCTTTTCCAAAAGACTTCATTCGTTCAATTCTATTTTATGAGTAGAATTAATAGGACCTCTCTCATTCTCCCCTCCCCTGTTTCCTCCCCAAAACCCCTCAGGATTGACTCCACCTCAGAACACTACAGAATATAGCTATAGACTCAAAGGGAATGCACACACTAAACTGAACCATGCTCCCTGATATATCACATCCCTCACCCCCAGCTAACACATGCTTTTAAACAAAGCATACAGGGACCTTTTTCAAACCATCTTTGAGTCAAAGGGAAATAACAACAGGTGACACTCCAAGAGCAGCTGTGGTGGCCAGAGAATTATTGCTTCCTTCACTTTGTGGCTCTGTTGAGTCATCAGAAAGTACAAGTGAAAAATCAAAGCCAGATGACTTTGTTCTATAGGAAATGCTTCTTAAGATTCTGATATGGTTAGTAGGATAAAGGCCTTTGTAGATAATCAAACTTCATCTGTTTATTTGTTCATTAATTCAAAAATATTATTGAATACCAGTTTGTGCTAACCATATGTTAAGTGGTGTAGTACGGTGGTGAGTAAAGCAATAGTAGACACCCTCCCTCCCCTCCTTCAATTCTTGTATTGTAACACTAAGTCCCATGCTGGCCATTCTATCTGTAACTATTCCCTCACTTCTTATCACACACTTCTTATCACCCTTCCTTACTTTTATTATCTTTAACCCTTATTACTATCTAATATATAATATATTTTACTTATTTATTACCTGTCTCTGCCACTATAATGTAAGCTTCATAAAGCCAGGAATTTCTCTTCTAATGTGTCATAGCTATTTATATACCCAGCACCTAAAACAGTGCCTGGAAATAGGTACTCAATACATATTTGTTTAACTAATCAATTAATTCATGAATGAAGCAATTGGAGGCAGGGACATAACTACAGAATGACACCTAAAACCCTTCTGTTTTCCATCTGGATCTATTCATTTGTATTCATTGCATTTTGTTTTTCAACTTCCTAGACATTTTATTGTTTCTTCTCCAAAAAATTCAGGAATGACAGTGTCTGAAGACTTGGTAAAAACACAGTTGTGTCTGTGGTATTCCCCTGATCTACACGTCAAAACTCCTAGCAGTAAAGGAGATCAGATTTGCCTGGAAAACTTATTCTTGATAACCATATGCTTGCACAAGGGCTCCAAAATCATCTGCTAAAATTTATTAATTGGGTTGATAATACCTACTTTGCTGGGTTTCTATGAAAAGTACATGAGATAAAGTAGTGAAAAACTGTGAAATCTGTATAATGTCTTTAGCTGGTAGAAGTAGGAACATTAATCTGTTTTATAATTTGATTAAGGATCAATATCAAAATCCCTGGCTTAAAATGTCTTGAACTAGATGTCATGGAGATGGAGAAGAACCAGCAAAGAACACCAAGTAGGAACAGCCAGAGAGGTAGAGAAAACCAGGCTATGGTGTTATTCAGGGCCAAGTGATAAACTTTAATTAGTAGGCCAACGAAAGCAAAGCAATAGCAAGGTAGACATTATTGATGACTTTTATAAAAGGAGTTTCAATGGATTGGTGAGGGAAAACCTTTATTGAAATAGATTTAAGAAAGTTAGGAACTACAGGTATAAACAGCATTTGCACAGACTTTTGCTATAAACGAAAGGAGAAAAATGAGGTATGAGGTCATAAGAGTTTTTTTTTTAATGGTGTCCTCCAATAATAGCCTGTTGATATATTCTGGAAATGATGCAATAGAAAAGAAGAAAGTTACCGATGTGATTTATAGAAAGGATAATTTGGGGGTCTAATGGACAGGTAGTGATATTGGCCTTAACTAGAACAGAAGTGTTAACATTTTTGCGCATGCCCATGAACTATTAATAGATATTGCAAATTTGGTACAGATAGCTGATACACTGGATAAAAAAATTGAAATTTAAAATGTCTTTCATAGTCCAAAAACAAAATAGGCTATACCCTCAGTAAAAGAATAACCTTAACATTCTACTTTACAAAGGGAGATGCCAAGACAACCTGAACAGGAGGGAAAATATTATCTCTGATGATCCATAGCTAATGGATTACCCCACCTGAGTTTAAGGTTCAAAGCCAGATAATCTGTGATCAGAAAAGACTGCCACCTGAGGAATTATTTTATCATAACTACAAATTGGTAACACTTCCAGGCACCAATGAAAAGGAAATGAATATTTCTTCTGGAGGAACCTAGTTTTTACTCAAGCTTCGTAGAATTTTCATAGATAAATTCTCAATGAATAAGTAATCACAGTCAGAAATTACAGATGAGGTACTGTGAGAGAGAACAAGTAGAAATAACAAACAGCAAAACCAGACCCATAAAGCATCAGTAGTAGAGTTGGTATTTGAACCTGGACAGCCCAACTTCAGAGCCCAGCTCCTAACCACTGTGTTATACTATATACTTTTTGGTATTCTGGAAACATATTTAAATAAATGAATGATGGAATCTAAAATGCAAGCAAATAAGAAAAAGAAGGAAATGGAACATTTAAAAACTAAAAAAAATTGAAGTTAAAAACTCACTTGGAGGCATAAACAGAAGATCAGGTATAATTGGAGAAATTAGTAGACTGCAAGTTAAAGTTGAAGAAATTTCCCAGAAAGTAACAGAAAGGCAAGGCGATGGAAGATATGAAAGAAAGGTTAAAAGACGAAAATCCAAATGTTTAAAATTATCTACTTGGAGTATCAGGAAGACCTATTAGATAAAGTGAGAGAAATTAAGTATGTGAACAAATAATGGCTAAGAATTTTCCAGAATTGATAAAAGACATCAATCATTAGCTTTAGGAATTCCAAAATATCAGAAACAGGATATGTAAAGAGACATTCATAACCACACACTAAGTCGAAGTACAACATACAAGAGACGAGAAGATTTTAACAAGTGGTCTAAACAGACTGACAGCAGTCGGTTCAAGTGCAGCAATGGAAGGCAGGTGGTGGAATACTATCTTCAAAATACTAAGAAAATGCTTGTTAACTCAATTGTTTATCTATTAAAAGTTATCTTTTAAGAACATATTCAGAAAAACAAAAACAGAAGCTACATTATCTGTAGAGGCATTTCTAAAGGATGTACTTAAGAGGAAATGTCATAGGAGTGTTTGACCTACAAAATGAATGGTGAAAACAGAAAACGCTATTAGACATTGACTATCTAAAACAATAATAATAATGCCTGCTATGTGAACCTAAAAATATAAAACTAAAATACAGATAATCAAAAGCAGGTAACTTGGGAGGGAGATAATTAAAGCTAAAATTTCAAGGTGGGTAACACTAGACTCTGTTAAATTAATTATGAAGGTTAAAAATTTTCGATGCAATCACTAAAACAAAGAAAGTGTACCTATCAGTCACTCTATTACAGAGAAAATAATGAAATTACAGAAATAAAATATCAGTAGTTTTATCAACTGGAATACATGTAAGGAAGAGCAACCAGAATATCCAAAGATCTTGAAACAGGGCATGAAAATATTTAGTTTTGGTAAGAAAATACATTTCGTGGGAGGGGGGAGGATAGCTCTAATAATTTCTTGAATTTGATAGTCTTTGAATATTTAAGATTTATTGTAAAAGGGCAGGGTTAAATGTACTATTTAATGCTAGAAGATTGAATTAGGGCTTTAGATATGAGTTATAGGGAGGTAATTTGGGGGTTTATTACAAGGGAAATATTTATGTAAATGGAATGGTTACATTTGAGACACCGAGCTTTTCTTCACTGGAGGTTGC
Source organism: Phocoena sinus (assembly GCF_008692025.1). Classification (NCBI taxonomy): domain Eukaryota; kingdom Metazoa; phylum Chordata; class Mammalia; order Artiodactyla; family Phocoenidae; genus Phocoena; species Phocoena sinus. Next base: position 107,589,550 of record NC_045765.1, on the reverse strand, counting down.
AGCATTGTCTGTCAGTCAGCTTTTGTGTGGCTAACTCCTGCAATGGGTCAAAGTTGGACTAAAAGGACTAAATGAACTCTCTGCCAGCTCTAAGATTCTAAAATAATACTATAGAATTAATTTGTTTAAATCATGCTAACCACCATAAAGGCAGTAATTTATTCAGTCTTTGCAACAACACCATAAGTGTTGTCTCTGTTTTGCAGGTGAAAATGCTAAAGTTCAGAGAGTTTAAATAACTTGCTGAAAATATGTGGGTTGTATAGGGTATAACTGAGATTTCAATCCAGAACTGCCTTACTCCAAATTGGGAACCTTTCCAGCATGCCTCACTGAACCCCAGAATTAGGAGCATCAACTCAGTTCTAATCTTGCCAGATTCTCACAGGAAAAGTCCCCTCTGTTTCACAATATTTGTGTAGAATATCATAAGCCAAAATTGACAAAAGCAGACACACACACACACACACACACAAGCTAAATTCCTCATACAGACATTGATGTCTCCTTCCCTTCTGGAAACTTACGTATTATAAGCACTTAAAAGAAGCCTTCTTCATCCATAAAAAAATACATTTGTCAATGTGAATTTTGAGGGTAATTTTGTTTTTAGAACAAATTCCCTCAATATACAAAATAAACCTTTAATAGTTCTCATATAATTGATTTTCATTTGCATTGACCGATATAAAATTTGTTTTTCTTTTTTGTGTTTGATCCATTCAGGGACCTTTAATGAGGTTTGGTAGTGTTGGATATTTTTGTGCCAGTTCTGCTAATACATTTTAACATTGGCTTGTCTACTAATAAGAGAGGCCCAGAACAGCTGCACTACTACTGAATGAAAAGAAACCTAATTTGGAAGATTAGGTTTCAATTTCATTGTCACTACATGCCAATAATCAGTTGGCATGTAGTGACATTTAAGAGGGGAGTTAGGTAGAAGATAAATGGATAGAAATTATTTTAGACAAAATATAATAAAAATTGAACATATCATGAAACTGAATTTGCACTAAATTAAACTGCTAAGTGTTGAACATAGCCACAATGGTCCTGAACTGGGATACACAGAAAGGAGACATTCTGTTACCCTGATTAGAGATGCACAGATTCTATAGACTTGAGCTAGATGGATCTTTCCTGGAAGCAAATTTTCTAGTTAGACTTGATGGCATTTGGTTGGATTTAGGTGAGCTCAAAGTAAACAGTCCAGATCTAAATCCTTTCACCTGGCTGGTAAACCTGTTGGGTTCATAGGTCACTGGGGAAAAATGGCTTGTTTGACTGAATAGGTTTTGTCAAAGCTTCCAGGAGTTGTCTCTGGGCTAAGAAACGGCATGGAAAAATTTGACCCCTAAGGAAACGGGGAAACTGTAGCGCACACTGTTGGGACCTGTCATCTCCTAAAGTTCTTGCTCACATGTAGGATGAGTGTGCACTCTGCCCTTCAGTTTTGTAATGGTTGAATTCCAGTTTCTACAGCTGACTGCTAGGTATGTCATTTTTACTCTTCTTTTTAATCACCAATAGGCAACAATCACTATTATTGTTGAATTTTAGAAATCTACTTTTCCTTAAAAACACAGATCTTATTGTGGGGAAAGCAGGGATGATGGCAGGACTGCTCATCTGCTGTCCCTGATCACTGATTGAAGAATGGAGGTAGAGTAGGAGAGAAGGGGAATCTGGTTGATAGTTCCAATCCATTTTGGCTTGCCCGATATAGAAGGTTTCCCAATTGTGTGTGTGTATGTGTAGGTGTATGTGTTGGTGGCAATGCTTTGATGCTATCTTCTGAAGAAATATTGACATAATTATGCTGAGCCTGTGCTTGATATTAGTCCCCTAAAGGAGTGTCCTGAAGGGATACCGTAGCTTCATGCTTGATATTAGTCCCCTAAAGGAGTGTCCTGAAGGGATACCGTAGCTTCAAACATTGGCTCACTAGACTTACTCTAGAGGACCTGCTGTTTTCATTGCAACACTCCTTTCTTGGGAGACATATATCTTTCTTGCTTTGTACAGTTGCTAAGCTGAGGGAAGTTTAAGCTAAGCTGTGTCTCTCTCATGTATGTAGGTGGGTAAGTTTAGCTAAGGTCAAACTAGGAAAATTTTGAGTCTGTGTCTATCAGTAGCCATCTTGCCTTCCAGGAGGAGAAAACCCACATGCAGAACAAAGTCAAGCAAAGAGAACTGGAGTTGAGATACCAAGAGATCCCTGCAAACAGTTTGGCCTAAACCCAGTTCCATCCCTCCAGATTCCAGTTACATGAGCTACTAAACTTAATTCTTTTGCTTAAGCTTAGATTTACTTGCATTTTATCACTTCCAACTAAACCTGTGCAAACATACCCACAAGCTCCAAGATTCAGAGTAAGATAGACACTGAGAGATCTATTTTATTTGAATCATTGTGATGGCCAGAAATTATATTTATCCAGAGCTCTAAAACTGGCATCACCAAACCATCATGTAGGATTTCCAAGTGGCCTCATCTTTGCACTGCTTACAGAGGATGGTGGCTGACTCATCAGTATGACCTGAAACCCCAGAGACCCAGATATCCTCAAAGGGGATATCTGTCCCTGATAACCCCTTAAAGTGAATACATCATAAACTAATGAGGGACTATGTGGGCTCCTGTTAGCCTGTGGCTATTTTCCAGTCATTTTACTTGAATGGGACATTTATTTACTCCTTCTTGACGTACGGTTTCGTGGCTTCCAGGTATGATCAGATACTATATTTTAGGTATTGATGAATTCTTCCTGAATGCATTATGTTTTTCTGTAAAACTCTCTACCAGTCTTCTTCCACTCAGCATTTAGGATTTTTTGGGGGGGAAAGATGCCCTTTAAATTGTCTGCATTATTAGAATATTATAAACATGGAATGCTAAGTTAAACCTGACATTCTTCCCCTTAGCTCACTGAACTATGACCTTTTTACTACAAGCACATAAGTTAAGTATGCACTGTCAGCTTTAATTGAATTTCCTAAGTTGCATTTATGATTTAACCCTATTCCTCAATTGGAATTTTATGAAGATGAGTCCCATAGTTATCTTTACTAGATATGTATTTGCGCTCACGTTCACTCTCACCAATTCTTCTGCCAACATGGCAGGTTTTCATTTTGAGTACCGTAAGACTGCATTTGTTTTAGTGGACAGAATTACAGAATTACTATATTTTAATGATGCTGTTTTCTTTATTCAGTGTCCAGGCCATTGCTCTAATTTTCCAGTGCAGTCATGGCTAGGCAAACTAAAATGTTTTAGGCAGTATTTAGGATGGCTTGCCTCCACCATCAAAAAACATGCTGGTAATACCATAAATCCTTGGAAACTTGGAGATTTTTCTCAGTGTGTATATACAGAAGTGTGGGATGGATTTTGCTTTGGGTGATTTTGGAGGGGCGGCCATGCAAGAAATTGTTTTCAGAACAATCAGTCCCACCATCTGTGCACCAGAAAACAGATTCATGGGGCTGATATAGCTACCCTTGGACACAGTCAGCAGAAAAGAGCTCAGGAAACCATTGAGATCACCTACCTTTTATGAGAAAATAATTGGAAGAGATGGCTTTACAGAACTGCCTTTGCCTGGTGGAGAGAATCTTAAGATTATTAGGATAATGCTGATTTTTGTGTTGTTGTTTATATCACATGACTTATTGCTGCCTTACTGGCAAAATACTATCTTCCCTTCTCTTAATAATGAAAGTTTCATACCAGCATTATTAGGGGGTTCTATAAAAGGTCTAACTTTAAAAAGAATATAGAAAAATATGAGTGAGTAAAGAACGTGGAAATGTTGAATTTGTAAAGATGGACTTCTTTCCTTAGGTAAAAAGTATCTTCCTAATTTCAAACTCTCCAGAGGGCTAAGGAAAGCTTTAAATATCCATTCAAAATTCTTCACAGCCAGACATCTCTTTTAAAGGATTTAGGTTACATCAGTTGATGTAATTAGCTCAGATTGTTTGGGTGATTCAAATCCCAAAGGTAGCAATACATCTGTACAGCATACACATTTCCCCTCTGTGCGAAGGCGCCAGTGGTTTCGATTTTGGTTGGTGTTTTGAGGGGGTTCGAGGGGGGGCAAGAGAATGAGCTGGTGGAAGGTAATACAGAGGAGAATCATGTGCTAAAAATGTTTTCTGATACTATCTGATTTCCTCTTAAATCATTCTTTGAAAAAGAAATATCAGTTTGGAATCTGTTAGTGGTCAAATGTATTAAAATAAAACATCTTTTGTTTCATTAGCCCAGTTATTCTTTACTCCCCTTTGAGTATCTGGCAAGCCATATAGAGCTGGAAGGAGATGAATCTTTTAGTCACTCGGTGAACTGGATGATGTGTCTTTTATTCACCTCTGACTTGCAGGAAGGGGGTCCAAAATCTGTGCTTTCAGAGAAAATCCAGTTACTTTATTTTATATTTGAATTTCATATCACATAGAATCTTTAAGCTATAAAGGTGTATTCATGCTTAACTATTTCCATCTCCCGATGGTGTTGCACCTGACCCATTTCATAGCTTTCTAATTCTTAAAGATATGTAGAGCATCAGATAATGCCATCTTTCATGATAATTATTAAAAAGGCTCATTTCCACTACAAACCCACTCTATTTCTTTTTTTTTTTTTTTTTTTTTTTGCGGTATGCGGTCCTCTTACTATTGTGGCCTCTCCCGTTGCCGAGCACAGGCTCCGGATGCACAGGCTCAGCGGCCATGGCTCACGGGCCCAGCCACTCCGCGACATGTGGGATCTTCCCGGACCGGGGCACGAACCCGTGTCCCCTGCCTTGGCAGGCGGACTCTCAATCACTGCGCCACCAGGGAAGCCCCCCACTCTATTTCTTGACTAGATTCTACATAGCTTTGCCAGTCTCTACTTACTCCGTGTCATATCAGCAATTGTGGAAAACAATTGTTGCTATCTTTTAGATTAAATTATTTTTGAATTTAGATTAAAATCTTCGAAACTGATGATGTCTCCTATAGTGAGAAGATTTAGAAGAGGTGGATATAATGTGCTCAGTTAATTAAGAACTTGGCACATATTTATAGAGTTTTTATTGACTGTGGCTAGATCTCCAAAGTTAGAAATACATAATTTTTTCACGAGAAAATTTTCTGTTAATATTTTATATAGCTTAGCTTGGTGTTGTGTATATTCATTAGTGGTAGAAAGTTTTTATTGTAAGCAAAAGAAACTGTTCTGCACACAATTTTGTCTTTAAAACCAAGATTTCTTTGGTTTGGGAATACTAGGATTTTGAAATCACATTTTGTCCATGTTCTTAGAAATGTCTGGTAAAAAGATATCTGAGCCTTAGTGAAAGAATATAAAATGTAAGAATTTCAATTACACTTGAAAGAAAAGTGAAAGAAAATTCTCCAACCTGAGACTGACCACAGTATTGGAGGAACTTAGGTGTTTTTAAATAAATGTCTTAGTTTTGGCCCATTTGTCTAAGCATCACAAGGGAGAGTGCTTTTCCCATCAATTCTAGGGCCAATCTATACAGTTCTGGTCAACTTCTTCTACCTCTCTCGTCCAGTGTATATATTTTCCAGGGAACTTTCCTGGTTGGTAATGGTACAACAAATTTACTCTTACTCCTGGAATTGTTCAACGTTAGAGTTGCAAGAGTCCTTAGGAATCATTGTCCAGCTCTTGCTTTTTTTTTTTTTTTTCGGTTTGCGGGCCTCTCACTGTTGTGGCCTCTCCCATTGCAGAGCACAGGCTCCGGACGCGCAGGCTCAGTGGCCACGGCTCACAGGCCCAGCCGCTCTGCGGCATGTGGGGTCTTCCCGGACCGGGGCACGAACCCGTGTCCCCTGCATTGGCAGGTGAACTCTCAACCACTGAGCCACCAGGGAAGCCCTGGTGCTTTTTTTTTTCTTTTATAGGTGAGGATTCTAGGGTCCAAAGAGGTGAAGCAACTTTCCCAGTGCCATGCCATCAATCTTTGTCAGACTGGACTTAAGATTCACTGCCTTTGAGATTCTATATTCAGTCTCTGGAATCCATCACTCTACATAGATTGGTGGATTTCCAGTCCACCAATTGGGATTTTTTTTTTTTTTTTTTTTTTTTTTGTGAGCTCTATACTTCTTTTTTTTTTTTTTTTTTTTATTATTAAACATTTTTATTGGGGTATAATTGCTTTACAATGGTGTGTTAGTTTCTGCTTTATAACAAAGTGAATCAGCTATACATATACATATGTTCCCATATGTCTTCCCTCTTGCGTCTCCCTCCCTCCCACTCTCCCCATCCCACCCTTCCAGGCTGTCACAAAGCACCGAGCTAATATCCTTGTGCCTTGCGGCTGCTTCCCCCCAGCTATCTACCTTACTACGTTTGTTAGTGTGTATATGTCCATGACTCTCTCTCGCCCTGTCAAAACTCACCCCTCCCCCTCCCCATACCCTCAAGTCCGTTCTCCAGTAGGTCTGCGTCTTTATTCCTATCTTACCCCTAGGTTCTTCATGACATTTTTTTCCCTTAAATTCCATATATATGTGTTAGCATACGGTATTTGTCTTTTTCTTTCTGACTTACTTCACTCTGTATGACAGACTCTAGGTCTATCCATCTCATTACAAATAGCTCAATTTCATTTCTTTTTAAGGCTGAGTAATATTCCATTGTGTATATGTGCCACATCTTCTTTATCCATTCATCCGATGATGGGCGCTTAGGTTGTTTCCATGTCCTGGCTATTGTAAATAGAGCTGCAATGAACATTTTGGTACATGACTCTTTTTGAATTTTGGTTTTCTCAGGGTATATGCCAAGTAGTGGGATTGCTGGGTCATATGGTAATTCTATTTGTAGTTTTTTAAGGAACCTCCATACTGTTCTCCACAGTGGCTGAACCAATTCACATTCCCACCAGCAGTGCAAGAGTGTCCCCTTTTCTCCACACCCTCTCCAGCATTTATTGTTTCTAGATTTTTTGATGATGGCCATTCTGACTGGTGTGAGATGATATCTCATTGTAGTTTTGATTTGCATTTCTCTAATGATTAATGATGTTGAGCATTCTTTCATGTGTTTGTTGGCATTCTGTATATCTTCTTTGGAGAAATGTCTATTTAGGTCTTCTGCCCATTTTTGGATGGGGTTGTTTGTTTTTTTGTTATTGAGCTGCATGAGCTGCTTGTAAATTTTGGAGATTAATCCTTTGTCAGTTGCTTCATTTGCAAATGTTTTCTCCCATTCTGAGGGTTGTCTTTTGGTCTTGGTTATGGTTTCCTTTGCTGTGCAAAAGCTTTGAAGTTTCATTAGGTCCCATTTGTTTATTTTTGTTTTTATTTCCATTACTCTAGGAGGTGGGTCAGAAAGGATCTTGCTGTGATTTATGTCATAGAGTGTTCTTCCTATGTTTTCTTCTAAGAGTTTGATAGTTTCTGGCCTTACATTTAGGTCTTTAATCCATTTTGAGCTTATTTTTGTGTATGGTGTTAGGGAGTGATCTAATCTCATACTTTTACATGTACCTGTCCAGTTTTCCCAGCACCATTTATTGAAGAGGCTGTCCTTTCTCCACTGTACATTCCTGCCTCCTTTATCAAAGATAAGGTGTCCATATGTGCGTGGGTTTATCTCTGGGCTTTCTATCCTGTTCCACTGATCTATCTTTCTCTTTTTGTGCCAGTACCATACTGTCTTGATTACTGTTGCTTTGTAATATAGTCTGAAGTCAGGGAGCCTTATTCCTCCAGCTCCTTTTTTCGTTCTCAAGATTGCTTTGGCTATTCGGGGTCTTTTGTGTTTCCCTACAAATTGCGAAATTTTTTGTTCTAGTTCTGTGAAAAATGCCAGTGGTAGTTTGATAGGGATTGCATTGAATCTGTAGATTGCTTTGGGTAGTAGAGTCATTTTCACAATGTTGATTCTTCCCATCCAAGAACATGGTATATCTCTCCATCTATTTGTATCATCTTTAATTTCTTTCATCAGTGTCTTATAATTTTCTGCATACAGGTCTTTCGTATCCTTAGGTAGGTTTATTCCTAGATATTTTATTCTTTTTGTTGCAATGGTAAATGGGAGTGTTTTCTTGATTTCACTTTCAGATTTTTCATCATTAGTATATAGGAATGCCAGAGATTTCTGTGCATTAATTTTGTATCCTGCTACTTTACCAAATTCATTGATTAGCTCTAGTAGTTTTCTGGTAGCATCTTTAGGATTCTCTATGTATAGTATCATGTCATCTGCAAACAGTGACAGCTTTACTTCTTCTTTTCCGATTTGGATTCCTTTTATTTCCTTTTCTTCTCTGATTGCTGTGGCTAAAACTTCCAAAACTATGTTGAATAAGAGTGGTGAGAGTGGGCAACCTTGTCTTGTTCCTGATCTTAGTGGAAATGCTTTCAGTTTTTCACCATTGAGGATGATGTTTGCTGTGGGCTTGTCATATATGGCTTTTATTATGTTTAGGAAAGTTCCCTCTATGCCTACTTTCTGGAGGGTTTTTATCATAAATGGGTGTTGAATTTTGTCGAAAGCTTTCTCTGCATCTATTGAGATGATCATATGGTTTTTCTCCTTCAATTTGTTAATATGGTTCATCACATTGATAGATTTGCGTATATTGAAGAATCCTTGCATTCCTGGAATAAACCCCACTTGATCATGGTGTATGATCCTTTTAATGTGCTGTTGGATTCTGTTTGCTAGTATTTTGTTGAGGATTTTTGCATCTATGTTCATCAGTGATATTGGCCTGTAGTTTTCTTTCTTTGTGACATCCTTGTCTGGTTTTGGTATCAAGGTGATGGTGGCTTCGTAGAAGGAATTTGGGAGTGTTCCTCCCTCTGCTATATTTTGGAAGAGTTTGAGAAGGATAGGTGTTAGCTCTTCTCTAAACGTTTGATAGAATTCACCTGTGAAGCCATCTGGTCCTGGGCTTTTGTTTGTTGGAAGGTTTTTAATCACAGTTTCAATTTCAGTGCTTGTGATTGGTCTGTTCATATTTTCTATTTCTTCCTGATTCAGTCTTGGCAGGTTGTGCATTTCTAAGAATTTGTCCATTTCTTCCACATTGTCCACTTTATTGGCATAGAGTTGCTTGTAGTAATCTCTCATGATTTTTTTTATTTCTGCAGTGTCAGTTGTTACTTCTCCTTTTTCATTTCTAATTCTATTGATTTGAGTCTTCTCCCTTTTTTTCTTGATGAGTCTGGCTAGTGGTTTATCTATTTTGTTTATCTTCTCAAAGAACCAGCTTTTAGTTTTATTGATCTTTGCTATTGTTTCCTTCATTTCTTTTTCATTTATTTCTGATCTGATTTTTATGATTTCTTTCCTTCTGCTAGCTTTGGGGTTTTTTTGTTCTTCTTTCTCTAATTGCTTGAGGTGCAAGGTTAGGTTGTTTATTCGAGATGTTTCCTGCTTCTTAAGGTGGGCTTGTATTGCTATAAACTTCCCCCTTAGAACTGCTTTTGCTGCATCCCATAGGTTTTGGGTCGTCGTGTCTCCATTGTCATTTGTTTCTAGGTATTTTTTTATTTCCTCTTTGATTTCTTCAGTGATCACTTCATTATTAAGTAGTGTATTGTTTAGCCTCCATGTGTTTGTATTTTTTACAGATCTTTTCCTGTAATTGATATCTAGTCTCATGGCGTTGTGGTCAGAAAAGATACTTGATACAATTTCAGTTTTCTTAAATTTACCAAGGCTTGATTTGTGACCCAAGATATGATCTATCCTGGAGAATGTTCCATGAGCACTTGAGAAAAATGTGTATTCTGTTGTTTTTGGATGGAGTGTCCTATAAATATCAATTAAGTCCATCTTGTTTAATGTATCATTTAAAGCTTGTGTTTCCTTATTTATTTTCATTTTGGATGATCTGTCCATTGGTGAAAGTGGGGTGTTAAAGTCCCCTACTATGAATGTGTTACTGTTGATCTCCCCTTTTATGGTTGTTAGTATTTGCCTTATGTATTGAGGTGCTCCTATGTTGGGTGTATAAATATTTACAATTGTTATATCTTCTTCTTGGATCGATCCCTTGATCATTATGTAGTGTCCTTCTTTGTCCCTTTTAATAGTCCTTATTTTAAAGTCTATTTTGTCTGATATGAGAATTGCTACTCCAGCTTTCTTTTGGTTTCCATTTGCATGGAATATCTTTTTCCATCCCCTTACTTTCAGTCTGTATGTGTCTCTAGTTCTGAAGTGGGTCTCTTGTAGACAGCATATATAAGGGTCTTGTTTTTGTATCCATTCAGCCAATCTGTGTCTTTTGGTGGGAGCATTTAGTCCATTTACATTTAAGGTAATTATCGATATGTATGTTCCTATTTCCATTTTATATATTGTTTTGGGTTCGCTACTATAGGTCATTTCCTTCTCTTGTGTTTCGTGTCTAGAGAAGTTCCTTTAGCATTTGTTGTAAAGCTGGTTTGGTGGTGCTGAACTCTCTCAGCTTTTGCTTGTCTGTAAAGGTTTTAATTTCTCCATCAAATGTGAATGAGATCCTTGCTGGGTAGAGTAGTCTTGGTTGCAGGCTATTCTCCTTCATCACTTTCAGTATGTCCTGCCACTCCCTTCTGGCTTGTAGGGTTTCTGCTGAGAGATCAGCTGTTAACCTTATGGGGATTCCCTTGTGTGTTATTTGTTGTTTTTCCCTTGCTGCTTTTAATATGCTTTCTTTGTATTTAATTTTTGACAGTTTGATTAATATGTGTCTTGGCGTGTTTCTCCTTGTATTTATCCTGTATGGGACCCTCTGTGCTTCCTGGACTTGATTAACTATTTCCTTTCCCATATTAGGGAAGTTTTCAACTATAATCTCTTCAAATATTTTCTCAGTCCCTTTCTTTCTTTCTTCTTCTTCTGGAACCCCTATAATTCGAATGTTGGTGCGTTTCATGTTGTCCCAGAGGTCTCTGAGACTGTCCTCAGTTCTTTTCATTCTTTTTTCTTTATTCTGCTCTGCAGTAGTTATTTCCACTACTTTATCTTCCAGGTCACTTATCCGTTCTTCTGCCTCAGTTATTCTGCTATTGATCCTATCTAGAGTGATTTTAATTTCATTTATTGCATTGTTCATCGTTGCTTGTTTCATCTTTAGTTCTTGTAGGTCCTTGTTAACTGTTTCTTGCATTTTGTCCATTCTACTTCCAAGATTTCGGATCATCCTTACTATCATTATTCTGAATTCTTTTTCAGGTAGATTGCCTATTTCCTCTTCATTTGTTAGGTCTGGTGGGTTTTTATCTTGCTCCTTCATCTGCTGTGTGTTTTTCTGTCTTCTCATTTTGCTTATCTTACTGTGTTTGGGGTCTCCTTTTTGCAGGCTGCACTTTCGTAGTTCCCGTTGTTTTTGATGTCTGTCTCCAGTGGCTAAGGTTGTTTCAGTGGGTTGTGTAGGCTTCCTGGTGGAGGGGACTAGTGCCTGTGTTGTGCTGGATGAGGCTGGATCTTGTCTCTCTAGTGGGCAGGTTCACGTCTGGTGGTGTGTTTTGGGGTGTCTGTGGCCTTATTATGATTTTAGGCAGCCTCTCTGCTAATGGGTGGGGTTGTGTTCCTGTTTTGCTAGTTGTTTGGCATAGGTTGTCCAGCACTGTGGCTTGCTGGTCGTTGAGTGAAGCTGGGTGCTGGTGTTAAGATGGAGGTCTCTGGGAGATTTCCACCGTTTAATATTATGTGGAGCTGGGAGGTCTCTTGTTGACCAGTGTCCTGAAGTTGGCTCTCCTACCTCAGAGGCAGAGCCTTGACTCCTGGCTGGAGCACCAAGAGCCTTTCATCCACACAGCTCAGAATAAAAGGGAGAAAAAGTAGGGAGAATTAGTAGAAGTATGAGTAAAGAAAGAAGGAAAGGAGGAAAGGAAGGAAGGAAGAAAGAAGCAAAGAAGGAAAGGAGGCAGGGAGGGAGGGAGGGAGGGAGGAAGGAAGGAAGGAGGGAAAGAAGGAAAAAAGACAAAGAAAGATGATACAGTAAAAATAAAATAAAGTATAATATAGTTATTGAATTAAAAAATATTTAGAAAAAAAAAAAAAAGGGACGGATAGAACCTTAGGACAAATGTTGGAAGCAAAGCTATACAGAGAAAATCTTACACAGAAGCATACACATACACCTTCACAAAAAGAGGTAAAGGGGGAAAAATCATAAATCCTGCTCCCTGAGACCACCTCCTCAGTTTGGGGTGATTCGTTGTCTAAAGGAGGGAAGGAAGGAAGGAAAGAAAGAAAGAACGAAGGTAAAGTATAATAAAGTTATTACAATTAAACTTAATTATTAAGAAAAAGAATTTTTTAAAAAAAGTCATGGACGGATAGAGCCCTAGGACAAATGGTGGAAGCAAGAGTATACAGACAGGATCTCACACAGAAGCATACACGTACACATTCACAAAAAGAGGAAAAGGGAAAAAATCATAGATCTCGCTCCTAAATTCCACCTCTTCAATTTGGGATCATTCCTTGTCTATTCAGGTATTCCACAGATGCAGGGTATATCAAGTTGATTGTGGAGCTTTAATCCGCTGCTTCTGTGGCTGCTGGGAGAGATTTCCCTTTCTCTTCTTTGTTCTCACAGCTCACAGGAGCTCAGCTTTGGATTTGGCCCTGCCTCTGCGTGTAGGTCGCTGGAGGGCGTCTGTTTTTTCGCTCAGACAGGACGGGGTTAAAGGAGCCGCTGATTCGGGGCCTCCGGCTCACTCAGGCCGGGGGTTGGGGAATGGGGGTAGGAGGGGCACTACGTGCGGGGCGGGCCTGCGGCTGCAGAGGCAACGTGACGTTGCGGCAGAGGCCGGCGTGATGTTGCACCAGCCTGAGACCCGCCGTGCGTACTCCCGGGGAAGTTGTCCCTGGATCCCGGGAACCTGGCAGTGGCGGGCTGCACAGGCTCCGCGGAAGAGGGGTGTGGAGAGTGACCTGTGCTCGCACACAGGCCCCTTGGTGGCGGCAGCAGCAGCCTTAGCGTCTCCCGCCCGTCTCTGGGGTTTGCGCTTTCAGCCGCGGCTCGCGCCCGTCTCGGGGGCTCGCGCCCTCAGCCGCGGCTCGCGCCCGTCTCTGGGGTTCGCGCTTTTAGCCGCGGCTCGCGCCCGTCTCTGGAGTTCCTTTAAGCAGCGCTCTTAAACCCCTCTCCTCGCGCACCAGGAAACAAAGAGGGAAGAAAAAGTCTCTTGCCTCTTCGGCCGGTGCAGGCTTTTCCCTGAACTCCCTCCCGGCTAGTCGTGGTGCACTAACCCCTTCAGGCTATGTTCAAGCCGCCAACCCCAGTCCTCTCCCTGAGCTCCGTCCAAAACCAAAACCCGAGCCTCAGCTCGCAGCCCCGCCCGCCCCGGCGGGTGAGCAGACAAGCCACTCGGGCTGGTGAGTGCCGGTCAGCACCGATCGTCTGTGCAGGAATCTCCCCGCTTTGCCCTCCGCACCCGTCGCTGTGCACTACTCCGCGGTCCCGAAACTCCCCCCTCTGCCTCCCGCAGTCTCCGCCCGCGGAGGGGCTTCCTAGTGTGTGGAAACTTTTCCTCCTTCACAGCTCCCTCCCACTGGTGCAGGTGCCGTCCTTATTCTTTTGTCTCTGTTTTTTCTTTTGCCCTACCCAGTTACGTGGGGAGTTTCTTGCCTTTTGGGAGGTCTGAGGTCTTCTGCCAGCCTTCAGTAGGAGTTCTGTAGGAGTTGTTCCACGTGTGGATGTATTTCTGGTGTATCCGTGGGGAGGAAGGCGGTCTCCGCGTCTTACTCTTCCGCCATCTTCAAGGTCCCCCTATCCCAATTGGGATTTTTGAAAAACAGGAATCAACCACTCTGTGTGGTGGTGGCATGATAGACAAATGCGATTCCAGGCAAAGAGATACACTGCTTAAAAGTGACCAGTCTTTAGTACATCAGTGCTATAGCTTGGCAGTTACTCAAACTTTCTGGAAACAATTGCTGCAATCCTCCAGTTGGACGAATTCAGTTCTTTCACTTGTAAGGCAGGAAATAAGAATTTCTACACAATTAGTGCCCCTTTTTCTGTACAAGGGCTTGAATCAGTGGTCATTTTACATTGTTAACAGATGAATTAGATCTTTTTGCCAGCAGTCTTTAGTCATAGTGTTTCATACAGTCTATAAAAGCAGGTCTATCAGTGTGTTGACTTTTCCAGACCAATACTCAAGATGGAAGCTAGAACCATGTGGAACACTGGAGAAAATTCTCAGGGGTTATCCTCATCCTGTGTCTTGGTGTTGGGAGTGTGGGGAGGGTTGAAGGATTGATTTTTCATGGTTTGAAATAGTTTTTCACAGAAGAGGGGGCAAGATTTTCTTTAAATGTATAGAAAAGGAACCATAATAAGCAAAATACAGATTTTTTTCTGGATGCTCAGCCTGCTAAAATTTTTTTATAAAAGCTTGTTCAAGTTTGAACTATGTAATAGAACTCTCTAAAAATTATGTTGCATGTTGAGTAGGGCCACACCAGGGAACTGCTCTCAGAGCTCCCTGCTGGGTAGGGAGAAAAAGTGTGTTTGCCCATCTGAGAAAAAGCTGATATTTTGCTATTTGACACACAGAGAGTCCTGATACCAGATTACAGATGTCCTAATTGAATATGACCTCTACGTTTCATCTCCCCTCCTACCCTCAGTAAGCTGTGGAGGGGCCGAAGGAATCTGCTAAGTACAGGAGGAACTGTAGGAGCACAGGGGAGAAACTGTGAAGCAGCTGGTCAAGCTTACTCCCCTCTCCCGGTGCTGGCTTCTGAGCTGAGGAAGGGGAGAAGTTTTAAATTGGATAAGAGATCAAAGTTTTGAAATCACCTGGATGGGTCTTCTTGACAATGCAATGGTGTCTTCAAAAGGTTTTATCTAGGGGAGGGCATTAATAGTTGGTAAAGCAGGCCAAGAGGAGATTTATGAGAATAAAATTATTTCCTATTTGTATCCTATTAAAATTACTCAGTAAACGAGTAATACTTAGAAAGTTTTCTCTGATAGGTTACTTCCTAATTATGAAGGTGTTTCAATTGCACAAAATTCTGACTTTTAAGAAGTCAGTTTTTTTTGTTTGTTTTTTTTGCGGTACGCGGGCCTCTCACTGTTGTGGCCTCTCCCGTTGCGGAGCGCAGGCTCAGCGGCCATGGCTCACGGACCCAGCCGCTCCGCGGCATGTGGGATCTTCCCGGACCAGGGCACGAACCCATGTCCCCTGCATCGGCAGGCGGACTCTCAACCACTGCGCCACCACGGAAGCCCCAAGAAGTCAGTTTTTATAACAATCTGAAACTAGTCCTCCAATAGACTTTATAGCTTTAGTGCAAATTCATCTCTTTGGGTCCATCCAGAAGGAAACTAATATCAAGAATAATTCTTCTTTACCTTCCCACCTTAATTCTAAGATAACTCTTATTTTAGGTAATGTCTCTATTTCTTTTACCCTCCTGGTCTCAGCTCTGAATAAGTTCCATTAATATATTAAATGGAAGTGCCAGAGTTCAATGTAATTACACTGGAACACAATTCTTAGTTGAATTAAAAAAAAAATAAAGAGCTTGAAATAGTTAAAGATTTAACTTTTGCAGTGGTGGTCTCTTTGAGACTATGATTTGGGGAGTAGCTCTGTTCTCACAAACCAAAAACGAATCCTTCACATGACAGTGACTAAATTCTCACAGAAACCCTCCCCCACTATTTTTTTTTCTTTTTTGCAATTTCAGATATAATTTGTTGAAGGGGTAGTGAAAGAGTCAGTGCCATCCTTACTCCCTTGATTTCATAGCCACTGCCATCTTGCTGATATCCCACTATCCAGCAGTTGTGAAGGATGAACCCATTATGAATTGGGCAGGCTAGCGAGAAAAGCAAAAAACTCAAACCAGACAGATGTGTATCTTGCTTCAAGTCTTTTTATGATTTATCCAGGTTGCAATTTTACCTCTGGCTTTCATTGAGTACTTGACTCCAGCAGATGAACAATATTTTGGCAGTGCTGCATAGTGAATGCAAGTAGAGTAAGGATTAATTTTGGAGGTGCTTCCAAACCATAGAACTGGTGGCAGAATGCCAGCCCTTCAGAATGCCTTTCCCAAAGGCTCAAATCAGCAAACTCTTGGCTGTTACAGCCAAATGAATGTTGCAGTTTTCAGTGGTACCTGTTACATTAAATCACACATTGATGGGGAAAGAAAGCAGAAACATCATGCCCTTTTGTAGAAAAAAAATGAAATCCAGGAGCTTTTCTGCCAGTAGTAGGCTTTTTTAATAAGTGAGAAACCGTTTTGGGGGTTTATGGTCTCCTATTTATTTGGGTGGAAACCAACAGAATTTTTCACATGTTAGTGTGAGTTTCTATGTTAGTTCTGAGGTTGTTTCTTCTCTCGCACGTGACAACCCTTGAGACTGTGCTTTCTACACTCCCTAGGTGTAGAAAGCAAATAGATGCATTAAGCAAAGCCCAGAATCCTAGTTAGTAATTCACTGATCTGGCAGACAGGTTATTAACAATAGTTTTACCTTCAAATAAATCAGTACATTAGCAGCACATTCCTAGATGTGTGAAGTATAATGACACAGCCCGGACTTAACTTACATTGGGCAGCGTGGATTGGATTTTTGGTATTCAAAGACATTCACACTGCATCCTTTTAACCCATCTCCTAAGTAGTCAGTGTTCTCACCTGCCCCATTTTTCGTGGCCCCACTCACACACTATTCTTATGGTTTATTCCAAAGCGTGGCTAGTGCCGTCTCTATGACTTGGAAAACACCAGCCGTTCTCTCCATTTATCTTCAGTTTTCTTGGAACAGCTGTCTTCACTTTGCCATTTCCTCACCTCCCACTCATTCCCCAATCAACTCTGATAGAGGTTCTATTCCAACCACTTTATCACTACTCCTGCTCTAGACTCCAAGGTCTAAGTGGCTAGTTCCAAGGGATGATGTCCTCCCCTCAGGCTACTACTGTTCTTAGTCTCCCTCCTCAGTATCACCTTCTCTACTTGGAAGGTGTCTCTACTTTGAATGTTTGACTTCCTCAGGGCTCCTCATGGACCCTCTTCTTTTTTCATTTTGTACATACACACTAGTGAGTCTGCTCTGCCCCTGTGGCCTCATTTTCTATCTATATTCTCTCAGCTGCCAGATCTACCTTCCCTGTTTCTTCTGATTTTTACCTGCATGGTAGACATCTCTATTTGGTCTTGTGCTATTGATTGCACAAGAGTACAACTGTACTCATGGACCTCCTCCCCCAAACTTAATTCTCCTAAAGGGTTTCTTATGTCAGCGAATGATGCCACCATCAACGAACTTGCTCAATCTAGAAATCTTGGAAACATCCAAGTGTTTCTAATGCCCCTTTTCTCTTTTCTCAATCTCCATTTCAAAACTACAACCAATCCTGATCAATTTTACTTTACAAAAATCTCTTGAATATATCTATTTCTCTCCATACAACAACATCCACTTAAATCTAGTCCACTGTCATATCTTAGTAGGTCTAATAGTGAACCTACTACTGTAGGTTTACAGTAACCTGTAGGTTTACCATAACCTTAGTAACTGCTGTAACAAGTTACTATGAATTTGGTGGCTTAAAACCAAACAAATTTATTATCTTACAGTTCTAGAAGTCAGGGTCCAAAATGTGTTTCAAAGGGGCTAAAATCAAGTTCCACACTATAAATTAAAAAACTGGTAAACCGGGCTTCCCTGGTGGCGCAGTGGTTTAGAGTCCGCCTGCCGATGCAGGGGACATGGGTTCGTGCCCCGGTCCGGGAAGATCCCACATGCCGCGGAGCAGCTGGGCCCGTGAGCCATGGCTGCTGAGCCTGCACGTCCGGAGCCTGTGCTCCGCAACCGGAGAGGCCACAACAGTGAGAGGCCCGCGTACCACAAACAAACAAACAAAAAAAAAACCTGATAAACCAAGAAATAGTAAAATTCATTAATCCAGATCAATAGTAGAATAATGTATTAGTTTCCTATTGCTACTGTAACAAATTATCACAAACTTAGTGGCTTAAAGCAACATAAATTTATTATCTTACAGTTGTAGAAATCAGAAGTCTAAAGTGAATCTGTAGGCTGTGTTCCTTCTGGACACTGTAGGAGACAATCTTTTTTCTTGCCCTTTCTACCTTCTAGAGGCGGCTCACATTCCTTGGCTCAGTGACCCCTGTACTCACCTTCAAAGCCAGGAGTGGCCAGTCAAGCTTTTCTCGTGCTGCCTAGCTCTGACATTGACTGTCTTCTGCCTCCCTCTTTCACTTTTAAGAACCCTGTGATTACATCAAGCCCACCCAGAGAATTCAGGACAAGCTCCCTATTTTAAAATCAGCCGGTTAGCAAACTTAATTCTATTTGCAACTTTAATTCCCCTTTGCTATGTAACATAACATATTCACAGGTTCTGGAGATTAGGATGTGGACATCTTTGTGGAGGAGGAAGAGGTAGGTATTATTCTGCCTGCCTACCACATTGGGCCAGTACAGTAGCCTCCCAAGTTGTTCTTCTGGCCACCATCTGGCTCCAGCCTATGCTACCAACTATATAACTAACTATATATAGTTTTAATGATAAAATATGCATAGTATACAATTTACCATTTAAAAATACATATTGTACAACTATCACTACTATCTAGTTTTAGAACATTTTCATCATTTCAGAAGGAAACACCATACCTATTAAGCAGTCACTCCCCATTCTCCCATCCCCTTAGTTCCTGGCAACCATTAATATGCTTTCTGTCTCTACACATTTGCCCATCCTGGGTATTTCATATAAATAGAATCATGCAATACGTGGTCTTTGGTGTTTGGTTTCTTTCACTTAGCCTAATGTTTTCAGTGTTCATCCATGTGGTAGCAGGTAATAGTACTCCATTTTATGGCTAAATAATATTCCATTATGTGGCGAGACCATTTTGTTTATCCGTTTATCGAATGATGACTGATTGACTTGTTTCCAGCTTTTGCCTATTGTGACTAGTTCTCCCAGGAGCTGCCAACCACATCTGATCTTCTCTCCCATGGCTCCCCACATCTTGCTGATTTCTATCATTTTAGTGTCGTATTCCATTATTTCTTTGTTTCAATATTTAACTATTAAACAAATAAAATGAAAAAATAAGAATTCTTTGCACAAATGTCCAACTCAGGAGTCTGTGATACACTGATTTCTTTCCAAAATGTTTTTGATTCCACTGTCCTATGACAGTCTAGTGTATTAGTTAGGTGAAGAATTCACAGATGCAGAAACTGAGTTTAAGAAACATTTCAGATCACATATATTTTGTCAGTGGTGTTACTGAAAAAAGAGGTTACATTACTCAGGTTATTCTCTATTTTCATCTTTCCAAGGACAGACTGTCAGTGCATTAAGCATTGTCATTGTCTAGAAATTTTTTAATTGCAGTGCCTATTTTTCATTCTCTGGGGCTGATCTAAAATCTGATATGTTAACCAAAAGGTACAAGCTGTCACAGGTCATGATACAAGATGATAAATGGGTCTAGAACAAGTTCTAGTTTTGGAGTCTTCTTGTTTCATAAAAAAGGACAATATGAGGACGTTGATTGAAAGGTTTTCCACAATGTGAAGCCTCAATATATTACTCATGACTAGGAACAACTTTTAAGGATGAAAATGAACTTTTGAATATGAGTAAGTGTTAAGTAAGATATTAAAAAATGGAAATCTGGAGTATCTTTCATGATTTTAGTCTTTAATCTGCTTTTAAAAATTATCTTCAGGGCTAAATAAAATTTGAGTTCTTTGATTTTTCTCGATTAAAAAATAATCACTCAATTTTAGAAGTAAAGTCTTATTTAATGAAAATAGTAAAGCAAAGACAATTGTAAGTAAACATTACCTGGGGATTTCTATTAAATATTATACATTTGTTATAATGTGTTGAATCAATAAAGTAAAAATAGAATTAGGAGAGACGGAGGAGGGGGGAGAGACAGAGACAGAGAAAGAGATATGAAATACCCTTATTCACATACACAGGTTTCTACTCAAATGGATTGATGTTATTGATCCTTAATGGGTCCTAATGGGGTTTAAAATAAATACTTTGAACTATTAAGTGATCTACTGACATTTGGTGTAAACCTCCATAGAAATGGTAGAAAGAGAAAGCATTCATTGAAATTCTTCAGTGTGTATTTTCTGAGGAACTCCTTCAGCATGAAAGAGCTCATACTTTGTCGAGGCAATAATTAACCCATAGCAGGTTCTCAAGAAAAGATCAATGAATGGATAAATACTACATCTGCCCTCCCGCTCAACCCCAAGTGTATTTTCAGTTACACCTGAAAACACACACACACACACACACACACACACAGACACACACACACACACACACTCACACAGAGGGACTTATCATCTCCAGAAGGAACTCACTCTCCTTTTGTACTGTTTTAACTGTTAGAATTTTTTTTAAAACATTAAATCTCTCTCCTTATAACATTTGCCAGTTAACTTTTATTCAAGCCCCTAGGATCCAAGATAGAAAAATCTATTCTTGCCCAATCAAATGGAAGTGGAGAAATGTTGTGGCCTCTTAAACACTCTTAAAATGTTGTGGTTCCTTTAACTATACGAAAATGATAGTTCTGATAGTTTAAGATTTAAAATCTTCACACAAGAGGACATCTTAATTGTATCAGAATAAAATGGATTTTTTTCTCCTTCCTGAAAATAGCTAGAGGCAAACGTGTATTATTGAAAGCAGTTAGCTAAATTTCATGGAAACCCATTTTTCCTTATTGCCATAGGAGCCATGAGCACCACCACCACCGTTTAAGGGATTTTGAGGCTGTGGGAAATTACATCTTACTAACAGGAGTCCTACATCCCTTCATAGGGTCACATAATATTTTAATTGAAGACTGCAGGACTGGCTTATCTGAGGGTCAGATGCCTCTGCTTAGCACTCGTATTATTATGGAGTGATTTTGAGGTTCTCAGTCTGAAGAGATTAGGTTTACATTATAGAATGTTGTCAGACTCTAGAAAAGATTTATAAATGTTTTGAACACTTGAAAGGACCCTGGGATAAATTGCCATTGAATTTGTTAAGGTCGCTATAAAAGGTCAGTGAATAACAGGAGGGCTGAGCTCCAGTTCCGTTAAAGTACCTCATTAAGCCAAGAAATCAAGCTATTAGATAATCACTAATTGTTGAGCAGCGGCCATTAGGTTAGAAATAGAGCAATGTGTTTTATATGCTCATATGTAAGTAGAATTTTGCTTTCTTGAAGTGATCAAACTGATAAGGCATGTGCAAGACATGTTATGGACATGCGCTAAATTTCTTTCTTTTCTTCCTCTTTCTCTTATTTTGGGTTATACAAACCCAAAATTGTCCCCATGTGCTGTATATTGGGGCCATCAGACTCAGTGACCAGATTAAATAATTTGTCTAAGTTTCACTAATATGTCTTTATAGGACTTGATGGAAACTTCACAATGCCTGGCACTCTCCCTAGGAAAAGGAGGCTGCCACAAATGTGCAAAAAGACTTCTTTTGGATGCTTCCTTAGTGAAGGAAGTTCCTTCCCCTCTTCTAACTGTGGTATAGGTGCACTTTGTACAGCTTCTGGCCACTCGGGGTGGAGGTGGAAACATTTGACCTCGGGTAGCCAGCTTTCCTCCTGACAGATGCCCTCCCCTCAGTGAATGCAGCAGGAGGAAGAAAGTCCACGTGTGCCCTCTGGGGCAATGGTGACCCCCTTTTCTGGTAGCTGTTCAAACTGGATAAAGGCTGACTTTTCTCTTCACAAAACGGCCAGAGGATGTAGAGGAGTTTATTTCTCCTTCACATCCAGGAGATGCTACCCTTCCTCTCTTACCTCCTCAAATCCATAGGAGAACCTTATTAACCAGGATGAAAGCTTTCCCTAAGTCCATGTCATCCAAGATCATAGGTGAACACACTTCCCCCATGAGCCTGTGGTCCAGGAGCTGCCCTTGTGGCTCTGGGGCAAGCTACCGGTGATTACGCTGGAAGAGGATGGGTGGAGTGGATTGACCACAGGTAGTGTTTTGCTGTTAATTCTGCAAGGAGACTCAGAGGATTTAACATGTATCTGACAATTACCCTAAAATGCTGCTCACTGTAATGATGTGTTGGGAAATGGAAAATGCTCAAGGGTCATTTAGCAATCATATTCTGATAGTGTTCTCTCAGCATATTATGGGGTTTTTTCTTCCCTCTTTATAGTAATATATAGGAGGAAACACAACAACTTTTCACAGCAACAGAAAATTCATATTCAGATGAGAACAATTTTAAACAACTAGGGGAATTATCTGAGAAGAGACCTCTTTGAAGTGTCTTGGAGGTTTTCATGAATAAACTTTGGAGGGCTGTACATTCTAGCTGTCTTCCCCACAAATACAGTTTTTGAGCTTGTAAATGCCCACAGTGTATATGCCTGAACACGTACATGTTTTCATTATGTCCCACAATTCCCTGCCATAATTACCATGGAGAAGAAGGATAGAACACTTAGCTATAGTTAAATTCACACTTGTGAATTTAACTCTTAGTTATCTTTCAAGGCTGTCCATTTTGATTAGAGCTTGCTTGATTATGTAAGACTATCTCCAAGTCTGAAAATCTGTAACTCTTAAGGAGACCAAGCTAAAGTCTTAACTTTTTTGAAAGTGAATGTCTTCCAAATTTCATCTCAGCTTTTTTAAAAAAGAGACTGATGTTAGAAAACTGTAAGTGTTTTTATTTAAATAGGTGTACAGTTCTATTTTATTGTATATGAATTAATGATGTATTTATATTGAGTTTTGCCTAAAAAATAAATGTTATTACTATTGGATACATAATTTTATTATTTATAATCACTAATATGAAGTTAAGTGTGTGGTCAGATGCCTGTCTGGAATCTCTAACTCAATTTTCCTCTTACTTAGTTTAAATCTGTTTTTAAAACAGTAAATCTTGCAAGCAGTTTTACTTTCCTTAAATATCATTTACAAATGTTTTTCCACTTTCTGAAACTCGATCAAGTATACTGTGAAAGGACTTTTAAATCTCTCTGCTTCTTGAAATATAGATAAAAGCTATAAAGATTTCCTTCTGTATTTGCTGTTATAATTTTGTACTGAAATCCCACAGACCACAGTATTTACTAAATCAGGTTCTCAGAATAATGCATTGTTTACCAAGGCATGTAAATATGGTTTCCACACTTAATAAGTACTATTTACTGAAGGGAACCACCAGAACAGCAGAGTTACAAGGGATACTTTATATCACATGAAGAAAAGTTTCTCACTAGATTATTAGGTTTTTGTGATTTTTTTTAATTTTATTTTTTTCCGGATGGTGTGTCAGGAGAATTAGTAGACTGGAAAAAGACTGCAAGGTCAATAGCATAAATTGTATGTAAATAGCCAAAACATATTGTTTGGGTTGCCAAACACCCACAGAAGATTGCATTATTAAGGTAGGAATTTGTAAGCCTTCTAAATACGAAGTGGCAACATTTCCAAAGACACAGGTCATACTCACACGTATTTATGTAAAGCTGCATGGTAGAATGTCCAATTTGTTTATTTTTCCTTGTCTTCTTATTAGATAATGATGCTTGTCAACAATTATTGAGCTCTTGCTACGTGTCAGGTACTGTTCAAGGGCCCTAGATGCTCTATCAATTTATTTACTCCTCTCTAACATACTTTTAGTCTCATTTGTAGGTGAGAGATCTGACTTGGTTGCAATTTGCATGGAAAAGAAGAAATCTTCACGCTCTCCATAAATGCCTCTTATTTGTCTTCCTTACCTTTTATTATCCTTTTTCATACATGAGGACACTTCATAAGTTTTGTTTGAGATAATCTTTGGAATACTGTTTTCTTCTTCCAGTTTTATTGAGATAACAATTGACACAGCCTCGTATAGGTTTATAAAAGGTTTATAAGGTGTACAGCATAATGATTTGACATCTATACATCATGAAATGGTTATCACAATAAGTTTAGTGACTATCCATCATCTCGTATAGTTACAACATAAAAGATATAGAAAAACATTTTTTTTTTCTTGTGATGAGTGGTTTGTTGTTTTTATTCCCTCCTCGTGTAACCTCCTTCACTCCCCAGTCCACTGCCCAGGTAAGTGCCATCACATAGGTCTGATTCCTGTCCTACTCTTTCCCTTCCTTTTCCATCTCCCATACCCAGCTCAACAGCAGTGCTGGTCCTTCTAACTAAACAAGAAAAGTTTTTGTTTTTGTCTTTTTAATGGACACAGTCATTACTCAGCTTAAGTTGATTGTCACCATAGGATAATGTTGCTCTAGAATTATCATAATCTGGCTTTTAAACAAGAGAATAGAAATCTAGGTTTTACATGCAAAATTTCTGATTTTGAAATAATGGTTCAAGTTTTGAGGGGAAAAAACCTGAAAACTGAAAAAATATGCTCTTGGACATATCTAGGCTATAAGTTTGAAGTCTCCATTTCTACTCCAGTCAGTGCTCAGTTCATTGGTTATGATTGTAGGTGTTAAAAAACAACTGCTACTTTTATACGTAGAAAACCTTCAATTCCACAAATTACAAGCTTCAAAAAAATTTAAAAGAAAAACATAAGGTATCACAAAAAGCACTGACTTCAGCAATTAAGAAATTAATTTAAGTACAATATGTCTCTAAGGTTCTTTGTTTTTCTATTCTGCCTCTCCAATCATATTGCTTATTCTTTTACTTCATTTGGCAAACTTCCTTAGGAACACTGAAAGTTTAGTTAAAAACACAATGGCAAGGGTTGCCAAAGGGGGGTGAGGGGAAGAGAGAAATAGGTGAGGGAGATTAAGAAGTACAAACTTCCAGTTACAAAACAAATGAGTCACGGGTATGAAATGTATAGTGTGGAGAATATCATCAGTAATAATGTAATAACTTTGTACAGTGACAGATGGTAGCTAGACTTACTGTGGTGATCATTTTGAAAAGTATAGAAACACTATGTTGTATAACAGGAAGTAATACAGTGTTGTAGGTCAATTATACTTCAAAAACAAACAAACAAGCTCATAGAAAAAGTGATTAGATTTGTGGCTACCAGAGGCGGAGGAGAGGGGAGGGGGGAATTGGATGAAGGCAGTCAAAAGATACAGACTTCCAGTTATATGATAAGTAAGTACCAGGGATGTATAGTGTACAACATGATAAATACAACTGACACTGCTATACATTACATATGAAAGTTAAGAGAGTAAATCCTAAGGGTTCTCATCCTGAGGAAATAATTCAATATCAAGCAAAAAATTAAGGCTTTCTAATTTTCAGCATCCCATTATTTGGATCGTCTTGGGGGTGGCACAGTGCACTTCACTAAAGTAAGCAAATTGGTTAAGAAACTATGCCAGGTGGAAAGCAAACTTCAATTAACAGTAGAAAGGAGGGCCCTTTAAACAAGCAAAAACACTTGGGTGGTGTTTACAAGTTGGCAAAAGCCATCCTATGGTCGAGAAGCTGATAAAGTCTTGAATGAGGGCCAGTGGGGTCTCTAGGCAGAGGGGCGGCCTGTGCAGGGACTGTGGTTCTTCTTAGATGTCTCTGGCAAGCCTGAGGTAGGGGCAGTGTAGACGTATAGGAAAGGGAGAGGGAAAGGAACAGGGAGAAACATTAAGAGAGAAGGAAGAGAGAACTGTAATCATAGCTACTATTCGATAGCGCTTACTATGTGCTGGCTTTGTTTTTTGGTTCTTTTTCTTTCATTTCATCCCCTCCTCCCTCCATGAGTAAGCCTACAAGGTAAGTGTTAATATTTTCATTTTATAGATAAAGAACCTGGGACTCAGAGAAGCTTCTGTACAAGTTAGACAGTGGTGGAGCTGATGTTTAAATTGAAGTCTGCCTGACCTCAAAGCTATTAATCACTACAGTATATGGTCCTCCCAGTGTCTCTTATGGAAAGGGAAATAAGGGTGCCCCAGAAGTTCCCTCAAAGGCCTATTGGCAGCTCCTGGACTGGGCCATAGGTGTTAAGATGTTAAGAACATCTACCTTGACTTTGGCTGTTCCAACCTTTAGATCACTTGAAGTCAATAAAAAATGGCTGGTGTGTCCCAGGGATTAGTTTTATAGATTGCCTAGCACTTGATGCCAAGAGAAGCAATTTCATTTCTCATGTGGCCCCATGTGGTTCCAACTCCCTTTCCTTCCTTGCTGTGCAGACACGCCCTGTGGAGTGTAAAAAGTGATTTGGTGGCCAAATATTACAGTATGGATGGAAAACCCTTGCTTGCCTTATGCAGAAGCAGCTGTGGGGTTCTTGGTATTATTCTTTCTTCTCTGACTGTCTGTTAAGGAAGCCACGTGAAAATGGACTGTCCGGGATGATAGGCAGTTTATGTATGCAGAACTGCACACATCGACTAGTTTTTTGGTAGTTGGATAGTAGCTTTCCAGATAAAGCCAGTGATATTCAATTATGGATGGAGATCTTCAGCATTCAGGTTCTATTTTTCTGACTCCCCAACACAAAACCAAATTATGGTTCATCTCTGCTTGTGACTTTACTTCTCTTTTGCAAAAACCAGGATGCCCAAGTTTAAGTGGTTGATACTTTTTAAAGATTTAATTCAGCTTTATTTCAAGGCTAAAAGCCAAGTTCATCATGACCAAAGTATAGGCTGAAAAAAGGGGTATGTAGCACATTAAACATTTTCTTGATTATGAAAAGCAGTTAGAACTTCCACAGTCTTAGATTTCCTGCCTTTTTTTTTCCATTGCTGAGTTTTAGATTCTAGTGTATAGATAATATATCTTACATATCTAGATGAAAATTTTGCCAGAGAACCAAAACAGTCACTATTATTAATCCCCAGTATAGATAAAACCCCAATTAGTTTGTCTTTTTTTTTTTTTTGGTTGGGTATTTATTTCTGTTTATTGCTGTAGGTGGCAAAGATTAAACAGTACTGTTAAGTAATTTTTTAAATGTACTGAACATTTATTCTTGGTCAGATACAATACCAAGACATAGTCCCTGCCCTCAAGATTCCTATAGTACAAAGGGAGAAACAGGAAAATAAACTGACAAATACCGCGCAGTAAGCTGAGTAGTTATGACCCCTGCCTTTGGGTGGCTGCCGCTTCTCCTTCATCCCACTGAAAGTGTCTACTTCACTCACAAATGACATACCGAAAGGCTGAATCTTCCTGTGAACATGTGTGTCTAACGGGAAAGGGAATCGAGGGAGGATTTAGGGGTCAGGAGGGAACTAACTTGATGTACAAGACATTCTTCCAGGCTCGAGGTAGGGTGTGGGCACAGGAGCCTGCGTTCAGAGGATGACTTCCCGGGGATGGAGGCTCTTTGCCTTGTCTGGAGCAGCAAAGCTGCTGGAGAGAGATTTCAGTCAAAACTGATATACAGGTGGAGCCTTGTAACATTCATTTTAGGCCAATTAAATAGGGTAAGAAGGACAAGGAACACCTCTGAGAACTTTATGATTGAAATGGTCTCCCTGTTCACTGAGTAGAGAGAAAGATGGGTGATGAAAGGAGAAGCATAGTTCTCAGGATATAATTTTCAATTTCAGAGCCAGAGTGAGTAATTTATAAAGAAGAGTTTAAAAAAAAAAAAAAAGAAGAGTAAAATAAAGCCAATTTTTGCCCCCCCAGAACAAACCCTAGCTAGTTCAACAAAGCGAAGGGTGATTTTCTACATATTTACTCCATGTAGAGAAGTATTATTTGGAGCACTTGCTAGAACTTCTTCACATAGGTCTATTTGATACATTTGCAGAAAAGTGGTTTTCGATGTATGTTTCGTTGGCCAAAAAGAAGGTTGTATTTGGCTTCCTAAAAGGTGGTTGTGTGTGTGGAGATGAGTGGAGGAAATTGTCATATTTTCGGTTATTTTAAATTTAATTGATAGAATCATGCACTGCATTCAAAGGCTATGTAGACCATCATTTTCTGAGAAATTCACCAGATGTTATGTGGTTATATGCGAGCACACCTGAAAAGGATTTTAAACATTAAAGTCTGAATCCAAAATTATTCTTTAACATTTTTAATTTTTCTTAAAAAGACTCTTGAGACTGAAGGATAATAATGTTTAGGAGGTGAGCTTACCAAAGGCCCAATCAGTGAAGCCAGATCTACATGAAGCCCCAAATCAACGTCTGCCTGGTAGGGTCTTAGAATTGTCTTAAGTGGAGAGGAAAATTGTCCATAACTGCAAGTTGAAGTAGTCATTAAGACAGGCTTAATCACCACCGAATAGATCACTTTTAAAATTAAATGTGTTTCATTATTGGACACTATAATAAACCAGCACTGAACAATGAGATCACTTAAATTTACCAGATAGTTCACTTCCTGAGAAACTCCTTGCCTTGCCTTTCTTTCTGTTCTCTCAATACTCCAATACCTGATGCAGCAGATACTACAGAAACAACTAAGGAAAACTCGTCACCCCAGATTTGATCATATATGGGGAGTAAGATGTGATTGCCAAAGCTTACAGGTTTATACTTGCCCAGAATATACTTGTGCTATCAGTCACTAGGGTATCTTTGAGTCCCTGTGGGTGAAGGGGAGGCAAAATTTTACCTCTGCCTATCTTAGGTTTTCAGCTGGGACTCTAACAAAAAGACAGATTGACAAGAGAAAAATCGCTTATTAATGCATGCAGTACGCATCATGGGAGAAACTTAAGCCGAAAGTAATTCAAAATGGCAGCTTTGAGTTCCAGCTTATATAACATCTTCAACAAAAAACATTAAATTTGTAGAGACATGACAGACACAGGAAGGCAGTTTTAGGCTTCCAAAGGCAGCAGACTGGGAAGGTAAATATATGGGTGGAAACTAATGAGGTAAAATTTGTAGATTTCTCTGGTGCCACCTCTGGGCTGATAAGAGTCTGTCTCCAGTGAAAGAAGAGTTTACATCCTGCTTTTAGGCAGAAAAGGGAGAGGTTTTCTCTGCTTTTGCTACTTCTTCATTGCTTTCAGCTCAAAATTATTTTTATGTCAAAGAGGGATATTTTGAGGTGACATATTCTGGTTTCCTTTTAAGTAGCACTTAAAAAGGGCCTTCCCTAGCCAAAGTTTGTCTTTAGCCCCCTAAAAATATCCTCTTTCTTCTGGCGTCCTCCCTGCTAGTAACCACAATTTCTGTTACTGAAGTCTCAATGACAGAAAATGGTCCCATGCCTTTTTTATCTTGAGAGCAGAAGATTTACAAAGGTAGCCAGAGTCTCTGCCCTTAACCCAGCTTTCCCTAACGTTAGCCATTTTGTATATCACCGTCTTATTGCTGTCTGAATTTACATTTCCACAATGATTACTGATGTTGAACATCTTTTCATATGCTTATTTCCACCCATATATCTTCTTTGAGCATTTGCTCAGAAACATCTCCCATTTTTAAAAAATTGGGCTGTGTGTTTTCTTTTTTGGGGGGTAGGTTTGAGAGTTGTTTATATATTCTGGATATAAGTTAATTATCTATATATAGTTAATCTATATATTATATAGATTATAGATTATAGATAATATATATTTATATATATATATAATTAGAGATTATATATTATATGTATATTAATTTCTCCTGGTCTTTGGTGCATTTTATTTCTTTTTGCATATTCAAGTTTTAGTCTGATTTCATATTCCTTCTGCCTGATGAACTTCCTTTAGCATTTCTCATAGAACAGATCTGCTGGCAGTGAATTCCATCAGTTTGTATTTGTTTGAGAAAGTCTTTCTCCTTTAGTTTTGAAAGTTATTTTCACAGGCTATAGATTTCTAGGTTCATGATTTCCTCCCAGCCCTGATACCGTCACTTTAAAGATGTCTCTCATTGTCTTCTGGTTTACTGGCTTCCTATGAGAAATCTGTTGTCATAGTTCTCTTTCTTCCTCTCTGCATGTAATGTTTCTTTTTCTTCTAGTTGCTTTCAAAATTTTACATTTGTCTTTTGTTTTCAGCAATTTGAATATGACATTTGAAGATGTGTGTGTGTCTGTGTGTGTGTTAGTATTTATCCTGCTTGGTTTTCGGTTTGGCATCTGTAATTAATATTGGAAAACTCTTGGCCAATTTTTCTTCAAATATTTTTTTTGGCCATTCTCGCTCTCTTCCCTTTTTGAATTTCTAATTACGTGTATGTTATAAATGTTTGATATTGTCCCACAGCTCTTAATTATTTTAGTTTATTTTTCACTCTTTTTTTCTCTTTGGGTAAATTTAATTTGGGTAATTTATATTGAATTTGGGTAATTTATATTGACTTCTCTTCAAGTATTAACCAATGCATTCACTGGTAGAGTTAAGTGTACTGATGGGCCTGTCAAAGTCATTCTTTAACTTTGTTACTGTGCTTTTCATTTTTAGCATTTTCATTTGATTGTTTCTCTCTCCTGATGAAATTACTCATCTGATCTTACATGTTGCCTACTTTTTTCTTCAGAGCTTTTAACATATTAATCACCATTATTTTAAAATTCCCTATCAGATGGTTTCCACATCTGTGTCATACCTAAATGTGGTTCTGATTATTGCTTTGCTTTGTGTCTTCTTTCTTTCCTTTTTGTATACCTCATAATATTTTTTGAAAGCCGAATGTCTTGTATAAGGTAGGAAAGACTGAGGTAAATTGTTTTTATGCCTGGAAATAGACACACTTTTCCTTTCATTAGGTCTTTAATGTGGGCATTGGAGTAAATCTAATGAGCAGTTGGGCTGGTTTGAAATTTGTTGTTGCTATGGTTACCCTCAATGCCCCACAGGCTTCAAATGTGGATGCCTTGTGTTTAATCTGAGAGTTTGGAGAGCAGTGTCAGTTTGGCCCTGCACTCTAAGTCTTCTCTTTCTACTTTACCTCAGGAGGATCTCTTTGTACATTCTTGCTCCTCTGATGTCCCTCTCCCCACAGTATTCTTGTTACTTGTTATTTGAACTTTTTCCTTGGTGGTGGAGGACAGTGGAATGGAACATCCTCTATTGTTATAACTAAATCTCAGTCTTAGGTAGGGTCTTAGGAGTGTGGCCTTCTCAATTCTACTACCCCTTCTCTGACTGTAATTTGGGGCCTAGTGTGTATTCCTGCCCCTAACATAGGACTAACCTTTTGTCTTTTTCTATTTCCCTCCTCCCACTGCAAGTTTTCATCTGTGTCCTAAGGAAAACATCATTGTTATTTCCCCCCTTCCCCAAAGATTAAGACTTTTGTTCCATAGGGAGACTGGAGTCCTGCTTCTCCCACAGGGCTCCTCTTCTCCTCTCCCAGGTTTGCATTAGAATTGATATTTCTTAAGACTTTTTCTTTTTTGTGGATGAGCATCCAGTGGGGTTTATAGGAAAAAAAAAGGACTGAGGGTATGGACTCTCCCAATTTCTGTGGCTCTCAGCTGTTTCATGCTGTCCACCCAGTCCTGTCCTGCCTTCAGCAATTCATCAGTTATTCTAGCTGAAGCCTCACTGGTGTGTGGTTGCTTTTAACCTGGGTTAGTGAGTGCTTATGTCTCCTCTCTGCCAGTAGGTGCCTGTTTCTCGTAAAATTTTGAGCAAGTTATTTGTTCTGCAACTGCAGTTTCCCGATAGGTTAAAAAAATGTCATGAATTTGAAGCTAGTTTAGCTATTTTTCATTGCAATGCTGTGAGTAATATTCCTTCCAGCTAAGCTCAGCAGATAAAATACAAAATACCCAGTTAAATTTGAATTTAAGATAAGCAATGATTAATCTTTTTAGTGTAAATATAATCCCGTACAAAATTTAAATTTAACTGAGTATACTATATTTTCATTTGCTAAAACTGGCAGCCCTTCTCTGAGCTCTCTGTATCCTGGTGCAGAAGTAGAATTCCCATAGTTTTTCTTTGTTTGTTTGTTTTGTGTGTGTGAAGTCTCATCACAAGCAAGTTCCATATTTAAAGAACATTTTAAAACAAATGACGTTTTAAAAACGGAGCTGAAATAAAATATAATAATGAACACAAAGGTATCAAGTCATAGTGACATTTGAGGTTTCAATGGAGAGGATATTTTTACTTGAGTTTTTTTAGCCTTTCTACCTTCCAATCGTACCCTGTAAGCTGGACTAAAATTTAGGTTTGGTGAACAGTTTCATTTTTTCCCACTTATTCATTAATGATGTGATTTTTCTTACTTTGGGATCATGGAGTTCTCTGAGAAGCTGTTGAGAGTTATGAATACTCTCCTGAGAAAAGATTGTATAACACTTTCCACTTATGATTTCAGAGGTTCACATGACTGTAAAGATCTTTTACAAAACCTTAGATGAGGCAGAGAGGGAAGAAATATTGACTGTTACCTCAGCCTATCTATGTCATGTCAGACATACTGGGCTGTGCTATGTATTGTGGAATGGATGACAGCATACTGATTACTGTGAGACTGGAATATATCTATTTTGGTCAAGGAGATACTTATTTTAGAAATAGTTTTATTTAACCATTATCTGCATGAGGCAGTGCTGCATTTGCATTTTTATTTACTTCTGTGTTTGACACAGCTATCCATTACATAGAGCAGCATTTTTCTTAAACTTCCAAAGTACAGCAGACACACTGTGAAGCTGAACTTGGATGATCCATCAGTGTAGACAGCCCTGTTTCATGTTCTGGAAGTTTTTCAGAGTTATGTGCTTATTTCCATATGTACCACAACGACATCTCTCCTCTTTCCATATATTTTAATAAACTAAAATATAGTGGTTGGGTCACTGGGACGAAAGGATGGCATAGAGACAAAACAATGTAACCTCACTCTGTTGTTCTTTAAGTTTCTTGTTCTAGACCATGGGTTGGAAAAAAATAGTTAGCAGGCTGGCCCTCTTTTTTAAATAAAGTTTTATTAGAACACAGCTACACAATGTGTTTACATATTGTCTCTGGCTATTTTCAATCTACAAGGACAGAGTTGAGCAGTTGCGACAGAGACTGGCTCACAAGCCATATTTAGTATCTGGCCCTTTAAGAATGAGTTTGCCGTTTCGGACAAAGGACAAAGAAAGATAAGAAAAGAACAAATTTATACATGACCACAAGCTGTTGTGCTACTCATTTAGTCTCCACAGCAAGGTTGTTGCTATGTGAAAAATTGCTTATTTATACTTTAATTCTTTAGAAGCCCCCAAGTTGCTCTCAGAGGCTCAGAGGCAATTTCAATAGCCTCTTTAGACTAGTTTGGAAAATCTCTCCAATTCTCCCTTCTACTTTAATTCCTCATTAGTCTTGGGATAAAAAATCGAGTAGAGTTGAGAGCCAATCAACTTGGTTTTGGGGATAAAAACTAAGCAGAGTTGAGAGAGAGAATTAAAAGTTTTATCTCAGCATGAGATCAGGAAGGGAAAGAGAGAGCTATATAATCCAAGAATAAATACATTTTATTTAGGAGTCTTTTATCATTCTTGGAAATTTTGCCAATGATTTTAAATGAAAACTAATTTTCTTTCTTTTTTCTTTCTAAATAAGGAAATGCTGAGAGAGGCATTGCATTTTTCTTAAAAAAATAGATCTGTGGAATTTCTTGAAAGGTCAGTTGTAAAATGCTCTCTCTCACACATAGATAGACACAGACAGCTTTTGCAAAAAAATATTATCTGGATTCTGGGGCACAGACCATGGGGTTAGGATCTGGGATTTGACCTTCTTTCTGCAGAGAGCTGTCAGGCATTATACAAACTCTACAGGAACCAGTAATGTTTGGGAAACTGCCTGAGATAGACTGGATATCTCAGAGTTTACATGCAGTTGTCCAGATACGATTCTAGCAGTAATCAGAGGTGTTCTTTTACTCATATTTCTGTAAAAATAACAAAAGAATAAACTGGGAGCCAAACCGCACTATGAAATTAACTTAAATATATTTGCTAGAGGTCTTCAGTTGGTGCACATGATAGGCAGATGAACTGCAAACATTTCAAGTTGGGCCACTACATTTTGATCCAAGAGGACAGTGTATTTGAGTTGTAACGGAGTGTACATGCTGTTGTAGCAAAGTCTGTCAGAGAGAATATTGGGCTGAATAGGTTTTGTGCCTGTGAGGTGAAAATGCTATGAAAAAGAGATGAGAGACATGTGTAATAATAAGCCAAAGGAAGAGTATATGTTTACTGGGTTATGCTAGAAATTTGCTTCTTCAGTATATAAGAAATAGAACCATCAATATTCTAGCAAGTCCTTGACCTGGTAACACCACGCTAAGAGGAGACAAAGTACCTTAGCTTGGGCTCCCACACCCCAACCAAAAACAGAGCCTGAGACAAGAGCTTTAGTAATTTCTCTCTGAGAAGAGGTTAACAGGTGGGAGGGAAAGCCAATAAAGGATGCATAACTGACTTGGTCACCACTGTGAGCACCTGGTGCTTGACAGCACTGGGGCCTTCTGGGGGTCTACGTAGACTGTCACAACCGTCCTCTGTGCAGCAGCAGAGGGATGATGATTCTGCTGGCTCCTGTCCTACATGGGTCTAGAGTTGCCCCATAAGGACTAACTCCCTTGTACTTCCAGGTAGCAGAATTGGCCATCCCAAAATAGGCCTCTTTGGCCTAAGGAAACTATTGAGCTGATTATTTTGAGGGATTACACATAAAGGAGAAACTCTGAAAACAAGAGTAGTAATACCCCTTTCATAAGGGAAATTTACATTAGAATGGGGGCCTGTACCAGGAAAGAAGATATTACCAGAGATCACTTTTTCCCCTGAGAGACTTATCTGCAGGGCAGGACAATTTTGGTTACCAAACTTCCTCTTTTCATCTTCCCATGAATTACCTTCCCTCACTTGAAGCCCCAGACCCTATCCCTCTCCTTAGCTCAGGATGGCATATAAGCCTCAATTGTCTGGCAGCCTTTGGAGTTTCATATCTTTGTGGGGTGTACATAATCAACATTATTTTTCTTTTCTCCTGTTAATCTGTCTTTTATTATGGGGGAGGTAGGGTCTCAGCCACAGAACCTAGAAGAGTACTGGGAAAATTAATTTTCCCCTCCTACACAGGTTTGTACATGTGTAATGGTGAGCAAGTTCCCACAGGAGTCTTATACCTGTAGTGTCAGAAGTTTTGGGGCACGAAGTGCAAAACAAACGAGACAACTAAGGGGAGGTGCTGTCAGCTTATACCTGTGAGAAGCCAACTGCCGTAGCCACAGCTGGAATCAAACTTTGCTGTGAAGATATTAGGCAGGAAGGGGAAGTGTATATTAGAGTTCTATATTGCTGTCTAATACATGACACCCAAATTTAACGCTTGAAACATCAGTATTTATTATCTCCATTTCTGTAGGTCAGGAATCAGGTGTGATTTAGCTCAGTCCTCTGCACTGAAAAACTCTGGATGAATATACTAACATACAAACAATGGAGGTTCTGATCAAGCGGATTTTCACCTTTTCCTCAACTATTCTGAAACTTTTGAGATTTTTTTGTAAATCTCTTAATAAATTTAATTTATGTAATCAAGACAAATATATAGTTAAAAATATATCACAGTTGCTTAAACACTGTTTAACAGATAAATATCAACCTCCTCAGCCAGGCACAAAACACACTTCCTGATCTGGCTTCCGCCTATGCCTGGCCTTATTTCTCATAATTCCCTCTCTGCAAAGGCCACATTCTAAGGAGCAGAACTATTCCCTGAAGATGCCATTCCCTCTGTCTGGAATGCCTTTTCTCTCCTGTTTACTAAGCAAACTTTTATTTATCCTTTAAAGCCCATCCCCAAAGGTGGTACCTCAATGAAGCCACATCTGACTCCCCAGGCTTCATCCTCAGACCTCCTTGGGAATGTATCTTTTATAGTCCTTTTCCCATGGTATTTTAAATCTTTCATCTCTCTCCTTCTGGATGGTGAACACAGGAATTCTGTATTTATTCTAAATGTTTCCTCTACAATTGGAAAGCCGATACTCATATGTTTATATGTTTGTTTATATGTTTGTATGTCTTCCTGTGCTACTATGTTAAGAACTATTTAGCTCAAGTGATACAAAGGAGACTGAGTGACACAATTATAAGTGAAAAGGAATAAATATTTTTCTATCTTTTCAAATTGTCATTGTTGTTGGATTAGTTATCCGAAATTTGAAATATATTTCTAGAAGTTAGTTTACATGGTAAGAGAGTAAAGGAAGAAAGAATGGTAAAATATAAAACCAAATAGGTCTACTGTATGATCCAAGGGTGACTTTAAAGTCTTGCTAATACCCTGAAAATTTCTTTTCATTTAACAATTTTGGATATATATATATGTAAATATATGTAGTTTAAATTATAGCTAATTTTCCCCTAAGAAACTGAAGGCATCGAAGAGGGAGCTGGATTCTGTTTCACTAAACCAAGCTGACATCTCTGGTTCAATCCCAGAATCTTAAAGGCTACAAAGAGATAGAAAACAGTCCAACTTGCAGCTCAGACCATGAGTGAGTTTGCCAAGCTATATGTTAACAGCAAGCTCCACTGGGTTTATAAACTGCCCAAACTTGGCACACACTGGACTCAGTTTTATTCCTAGCCTGTTCACACTTCAACATCATGTTCTAGAATAATCCAAAATATCATGCTTAGGAAGAGCAATATAGTCTATGTAGCGGTTCATTGGGAAATAGCTTCTCCATGTTTTAATTACCTTTCTTCCCAAGGCATGACAAATGCTTCAGAGACAGCAAATAGGAACCCAGAAATAGTGCCCACACTTTAATGTTAAGTACATATTCTCCTAGGCTAAATTCACTTTTCCTTAAACCTAAAAGTCAGAATTGCTAACTTTTAGAACATCTCAAAATGAGAGGACAGAAGGCGATCTGCACTGTTTCGCATGTTAAGCTTTAACAGAGTAAAGAGACGTGTCTATTTGGCCAGTGGCTACCAGTGCTAGACAGTGGTTGACAAAACCCTAATGTGGAGAAGTATCAAACAAGACAAAGAAAGAATTAGAGGGAAATGGTACAGTTCCTCATTAACAGCTAAGTGCCGATAAAAATGGAAAATCAAAATGAAAATGAATCGAAAGGAAGTTACCCATAAAAATCACTGAGGAAAAATAGACTGCTAAATCATACTGTCATTTCTTTATACTCAGCTCTCCATTAGGAATGAAAAATAATCCAATTGTACTAAAACTTATCTTGGAAAATCTTAGTACCCATGCTGGCTTTTTGCACACCAGCCCCCTGCATGAGTCAGATCCATTCCCTGCTGTTCCCTGCCCTACTCTGGGCTGTAAGACACTGATGCCTAAGCACTGTTACCAGGGCTCCTTGAAGACTATCCTTGGCCAATGATAGGCACCACCAGGAGATAGGAAGGCAGCATGACAAAGGGTAGGTCATTTTTTTCCTGTGTCCTGCCTGCTTTGGGCTGTTTTCTGGCCTTGGGTGCACCCCTCCACCACTAGAGGTCCTATTATATGGGCCCTTCTCCTTGGCTCTTTCTCTCATTGGGCTTCTCAATGCTGATATCTCTCCTGCCCCTTCAGGTCTAGGCATGATAAGGCCTTCCTGTATTGCTAGTTCCTAAGAGATTCCAGCATCGTTTTTGGTCTCTCTTCACCCAGCCTACACCTCTGTAAATGGTCCCTTATGAAAGTCTTTTTTATCATGTGAGTTGGATTCTCTTTCTCCACGGGAATTCAGTGATGCAATTCTCCTCTGAGTCCTGAGAGGTAAACTTACTCCTGAAGCATCAAGACACCTGATTTCGCATCCTTAACCCTCCTTGCTCACACTCCTGCTTATTGGCTTCAGTTGCGTAAGAAAATGTGCTTGTTGATCGTAAGTACACTAGTGTAGTTCTGATGAATTCTGCTCTTTAAACTCTACCCTGACTCACCCCTACTGACATCTTAAAAACGCCTTCGGTCACTTACATCTCATCATAGTGCTGCCCAGAGCACCAAACCACAAGCAAGTTTTGCTCTGGAGCTGATCTTATGCACAAGATGGTTGGGCGATGGTTGTCTAAAGGCGTGGGAAGGGCGACGTGTAGGGAGGCATCATGAGGAGGGGTGCCCAAGTTGAGAAAAGTGTGTGAGGAAATCTTCTAACCCACACTGAAAATTTGTTTAAGTGACACTTCAGAGAAAGTATAGAATCTTGCTGCTGGAGGAGATAGAATTCATACAGTCCAACGACTTCACTTTATAGATAAGAAAACTGAGGGTCAGAGAGACCCTCTGAGAGACTAAGTGTCTTAGTACAGAAGCAGGACTAGAACTCCAGCTGTCTCTGCAGCTTTTGTTCAATAAGATCTTACTGTGATCTCATATACTCATGGTCTGTGGAGTGGACAAAGTGGTGTGCCAAAGTCTGCAGCAAAAACAATTTATATTGATCAAAGAGAAAAACAATTAGGAACTGATTTTTATTTTAATTTTTGGATGCCAGAATTGCCATGGGATAGGAGATGAAACTTTAATTTCATAGTCTTGCTATATTTTAAGATGGCTTCTATTGAGGAAGACAGGAAGGGAGGGAGGGAGGAGCTAGTTTATTTAAGACTAAACTTCCTGAGAAATCAAATGTCTACATCTTACATATATTAGCTCATCTGCCAGGTAGACACTGTCTCTCATCAATGACAAAACATGCTGAGTTTGCCCCTGACTCATTCAATATGGCTTCAAAATACAGACTAATTTTTCAGTCATCCTTTAGTCTAAAGCTATGTTTTCCTTTTCATTCATTTAAGTTTCCATGTTCATTTGCAGAAATTTTAAACCTACTTTCCACTATAACATGTGACCCCTCAATGTCTAAGCAGTATCATGTAGTGATTAGTTCGTGGGTTTGGAATCAGACAGACTGCATTTAGGTGCCCCTCTGACATTTCCACTAACCATGTGACTTCAGGAAAATACAAAGCCTCTCTGGCCTCAGTTGCCTGCTTTGGTAGTCAAACGGGGATGCTAATAATAGTACTTACCTTTTAGGGATGTTGAAATTAGAGTTTTAAAAGTGAAGTCCTTAATAGAGTGCCTGGGGTATAGTACATGTATGATATAGAATAATTATTATTAGTGGGAATAATTGTTTATAACTACAATCTTCTCTCTTACTTAATTTCCCAGTTAATATTAAAAAAGCAAAACCTTTGCTGCATAGATGTATTTCATTACAGAGATAGTATCTAGCTCAGAGGATTAACTGCTAATGATTTAACCTAAATTTTATACTTCTACACAAGTAATAATAGTAATTAAAGAGCAGAGTTGCCTGATTAGATTTAACGTTTTTTTAAATCATATCAAAACACAAAGGTTCCATTGAAAATGTTATCCAGAGGAAATTACCTTTGCCTCCTGTGTGGCTAAGGGAAATTTTTTTTTCCCTGAAACTAATTCCATGACTTATTTTATCTTGTATTAAAAGTTTTAAAGGCTAATAAGAAAATTGTCCAACAAGGCAAGTAGTGGCCTGGAGGATTGAAGTACAGATTTTCATAAATCAGACTATTTTCTTTCTCTCTTCTCATTATATCCAGATAACTGAATAAAAGTTTTGACTTTCTTTTGGTAAATGTTCAACATAATGATTTAGTTTTTGAACTTCAAACAAACTAGATAAACCCAACAGAAGACATAACTAACATAACTAAAGTCATTGCAAAGATAATTTCCCAGTAGTTACCAGTTACCATGGAAGTTCAAGGAATCACTTCTGAGGTCCCTCTTAAAATATAGATAAAAAATGCCTTTGTTAGTCAGAATGATCAGTTAAGACTATTTCATAAATACCATGAATAATATAACATTTTAATTTCTTTTCATTGATGTTGCTTGCACCATGAACAATTTTAATTTGAACTCGTAGAAGTTACATGTGTAACCTCTAAACCAGATGGCCTCTTCCAGTTGGTCAAATCAACAGGTCAGTCCATCATTCTAAAGACTTCTTAGGAATCTCTCATTATGTTTTTTTCAGTCCTAACTTTATCCTTATTCCTATTTCAAGATTCATACATGTCAGCATATAACATCTTTATTATATATTCACATATTAGTCAGAAATACTCTTCTCCATTGAGGGTAAGTGTGGAATTATTATTGGTTGCTTTCAAATAAGAGTTAAACTTTCTCCTCAAGGTCAGCAAATGGGGTTTGAATTTTTTCCATTACCAATAGTATCAGAAAGGATTAGGTTCTGCTACCAATAACAGAATATTCAGACAAAAGTGGCTTCGTCACACAGAAGTTTATTTTTCCTAAATGTTCAGGTAGGCATTTGCTGTCTTGGTTTGGCACCTCTAGGATATCTTGGCCCAGATCTCTAAGATACGCTTTTTTTTCTCCTCATGAGTCCAACATGGATGCTGGAGATACGGTGATCATTCTCATTTCCTGGCAAAAATGCTTTCTCAGAAATGCCACTTAATAATTTCTGCTTCTATCTCATTTGCCACCTTCGTCTGTGAGGGAGGCAGGAAAATAAATTCTTTGTAAGAAAAAAAGAAGGAAAGAATAGATGTTAGATTGCCAACTTGTGTTTCTGCCACCCCATTCAGTCTTAGTTGATGTTACTTCTTCTATCTAGACCCTTCTAGGATATTAGAATTCTACAAGAGTCCTTACTTAAAATCACTTCCATATTTGACAGTTATTCTTACATACTTCTTTATTTTCTAAACTCTGCTGCCCATTTTTATAAGCTTATGTTCTCCTCAACATCTTAAAAAATGAAACAAAACAAAACAAAACAAAATAGACAGAATGTCAATGGAGAAGGAGAAGGACCAAACATGTTCCTTAATCACAAACGAAAAATAAACTGGCAAGGGGACCAAGTGCATCCACTGTATTGGATAATATGTGTGCAGTGGGATATGAGTGACTAATACAGATAAACAACAGATTGTTCTACCAGAGCCCTCAACAATTTCCTCAGGGTTGGAGGGGACAATTGCAACTGTTTGCATCTCTTGGCCCTCCTGATTCTTCTGATTTGACCCTGCATTATATGTATTTTGGGTTAGTTCGGCTTTTGTGTGTCTGATGAAGCAGGCTGCAATTCCTGAGCTCTAAAGAATGATTGAATCTCTCTTGCATTGTTAAATTCAAGCCAATGAATATATATGTGTGTGTGTGTATGTATATATGTATGTGTGTGTGTGTGTGTGTGTGTGTGTGTGTGTGTGTATATATATATATATATATATATATCCATGAAGAAGCCAAAACTAATCCAAAAGCAACTATAAAGATATTTAAATAATTTCCAAGTGTCAGAGAACACCTCATACCTGAAAATTCACTGTTAAAATGTGAATTGGGGAAGTCTGGGTAAAATGGGAAATAGATCATTAGAATCAAGAAAACTGAACTGCTGGGTTGTAATTAGATGTGGCATTTGCCATACTGGCTTTATATACACTGAGAGCTTTGTGTAAGGCTAAGGCTGTGACAAGACAAACTCTTCCCTCACATAATAATTTTTAGCTTTTAAAATCTGTAGCAGTTGCAGCTCTTGTTTTACTGGCAATGGCCTGATGCATGTAACAATAAACTATACCATAATAGGGCTTACAGTTCTTATGGGAGATTTTAGGGATTTAAAACCGAGTTCCCCTAGCTCCACCTTTCATTGGCCTACATTTGGGTGTCTATTACTTCCATAAAATAAGAAAATGATGTTCTTTCCCACCTAGAGTTCTGTTGTCAAGCTGCGAGTCATCTCTTAGAGAGGTTAATGCAGGTCAATAAACACCATTATGCTTACAGGAGAAGATACCATTTACGATGACAAGAAGCTCTCAGTGAGTAAACGGTTGTCTTTCCAGCAGACACATGACTCTAGATCTGAGTAGTCTAGTCTCCTTCGGTGAAAACTTTGAGAATGCAGTTATTCTTTTTAGTTAGAAAAGTTAGTTATCACTAAAAGTTAGTGTGGTTTAAACTGACCCTAGCACATGAAAAGATGTTCAACAGCATTAGCCATCAGGAAAATGCAAATTAAATCTACAATGAGAGACTTCCGGTTTTTGATCTGGTATAAAATGAGCTTAGAAGTTACCACTTTGTCCTAACAACTGGTAAAAATTTGAACAAACTGAAAAATCGACAACTCCTGTTAGATCTGCCAGAGAAGTGAGATCATAGGAAAAACTGCAGCCCCCAATATTGGAGAGACAGACAGGAAGATACAGAGAACTACAACTTATTGGCGCAGGTATCCATGAGTAAAAATCTCCGTGGGACTCAGTACCTGTGCAGGACAACCTGAACTGTAATTCACAAATTGCTGGAGTTCAGTGTGGACAAGTGTGAGTTAAAAACTCCAGGGTAACACAGTTAGAGGGGGACTCCAACACTTTTGTGAGTTTCACTTCCAGGAACTCTACCATGTTTTTACAGTGAATACCAGAGAAAAATCCCTTCGTGCTTCTGGCAGGAGAAGGGGAAAAGTCACCATTTTGAAATAGCCAGAGTATTCTGTTCTTAACAAAGCCTGTCCTCAGGAGAATCTGTGTTATCAGAGTCTAACCTGCTGGGGTTTTATCAGAGCCTATAGAACTCCCAGAGGAAAATATAGGAGAAAAACTAGATGATTTGGGGTATGGCAATGACTTTTTAGATACAATACCAAAAACATGACCCATGGAAGAAATAATTGATAAGCTAGACTTTAATAAATTAAATTCTGCTCTGTGAAAGACAATGTCAAGGGAATGAGAAAATAAGCCACAGACTGGAGGGAAATATTTTCAAAAGACACATCTGATACAGAATTTTTATCCAAAGTACACCAAAAACTCTTAAAACTCAACCATAAGAAAACAAACAACTAGATTAAAAAAGGGGCAAAAACCTCTTAACAGACACCTCACCAGAGGAGATATGTAGATGGAAAATAAGCATATGAAAAGATGCTTCACATCATATATCATCAGGGAAATTTAAGTTAAAACAATACAGCAAGTCCCCTACATACGAACGAGTTCTGTTCTGAGAGCATGTTTGTAAGTCCAATTTGTTCATAAGTCCTACAAAGTTAGCCTAGGTACCCAACTAACACAATCGGCTATATACTACCATACTGTAATAGGTTTATAATACCTTTCACACAAATAATACATAAAAAACAAGCAAACACAAAAAATAAAGAAAACATGTTTAATCTCACAGTACAGTACCTCGAAAAGTCCAGTCATAGAGTACAGCAGCTGGCACACAGGGGCTGGCATCGAGTGAACAGGCAAGAAGAGTTACTGACTGGAGGAGGGAGAGGAAGTGGGAGATGGTAGAGCTGAAGGATCGTCAGCAATAGGGGACGAAGGACAAGCTGCAATTTCACTCACATCTGACATTGATGGCACAGGTTCTGGTTCCTTGCTAGATTCAATTCTATCTACCCATTTGAAAAAACAATCCAGTGATGTTTGAGTAGTAGC
The DNA here is from genome assembly GCF_008692025.1 of Phocoena sinus. Lineage (NCBI taxonomy): Eukaryota > Metazoa > Chordata > Mammalia > Artiodactyla > Phocoenidae > Phocoena > Phocoena sinus. The sequence continues at coordinate 107,546,177 of NC_045765.1, read as the reverse complement.
TCTTTTTTTCTCATCATAGATGACACAGTAGCATGGGATTGCATTCTGAACGGCTGCTGTAACCTTCATGTACTGTTCTCCTTTCAGGTCCTATGTCTTAAAAACTAACAGTGCCTCCTCAAATAAAGAAAATCCCCTTGCCATTTCCTATATCGTGAATCTCTTCGGTTCTTCAGTTACTTCTTCCTCTTGTCTCTCTTCGTCCTTTCTCTGTGCCTCCAATTCCGTTAAGTCTTCATTAGTAAGCTCCTCGTGTTGCACAGCAAGGAGTTCAGTGAAGTCGTCCTCCTGCAGATCTAGCTTGAAATAAAGATACTGTACTACTGTACTCTATACAGTACCACACAGTAAAAAAAGCACAACCACTCGTAGAGGATGCCCGCATGTGACAATGTACACCGGACATGGGAACTAACTTACGTGATCGGACATGTAAACGCACGTTCGCATCTTTCAAAGTTCTCAACTTGAAGGTTCATATGTAGGGGACTTACAATAATGAGATACTACTACCTACCTATTAGAATGGCTCAAATCCAAACCAGTGACAAACAAATGCTGGCGAGGATGTGGAGCGACAGGAGCTCTCATTCATTGCTGATGGGAATGCAAAATGGTACACAGCCACTTTGGAAGACAATTGGGCAGTTTCTTACCATGTGATCCAGCAGTCTGGTATTTTCCAAATGCATTAAAAACTTATGTGCACACAAAAACCTATGCATAAATATCTATAGCAACTTTATCCATAATTGCCAAAACTTGGAAGCAATCAAAAGCCCTGCAGTAGGTGAATGAACTGTGGTACACCTAGATAACAGAATATTATTCAGCACTAAAAAGAAATAAACTATCAAGCCATGAAAAGACACGGAGCAAACTGAAAGTATGTATTTCTAAGTGAAAGAAGCCAAACTGAAAAGGCTACATACTGTATGATTCCAACTACATGACATCCTAGAAAAGGCAAAACTACGGAGATGGTAAGATTATTGGTTGCCAAGGGTTAAAGAAAGGGATGAATAGGTGGAGCACAAAGGATTTTTATGGCAGTGAAACGATTTTGTATGACTCTACAATAGCAGATACACGCCTTATACATTTGTCAAAACCATAGAATGTACAACACTGAGAGCGAACACTAACATTCAGGTGATAATGATGTGTCAGTGTAGGTTCGTCAGTTGTAACAAATGTACCAGTGTGGTGTAGAGACAGTGGGCACGTGGAAACGCCAGAATCTGCACTTAACTTTGCTGTGAACCTAAAACTGCTCTAAAAAACACAGTTTACTAATTTAAAAAAACAGTGAGCTATCCCTACACACCTATCAGAATTGCTGAAATAAATACTGACAACACTACATGCTGACAAGAATGTGGAAAAACTGAATCATTCATACACTGCTGATGGGAAAGTAAAATGATACAGCCATTCAGGAAAACAATTTGGCAGTTACTTAATAAACTAAACATGCAACTACCATGCGATCCAACAATTGTCCTTTGCCCTCTAAGCTGTTTATCCCAGAGAAGTAAAGACATGTTCACACAAAAACCTGTACACGAATGTTTACACCAGCTTTATTCATAGCAGTCCCAAACTGGAACAACTCAGATGTCCTTCAATGGATGAGTAGTTAAGCAAATTGTGGTAGATCCATACCATGGAATACTACTCAGTAAGAGAACTGAGAACGAACTGTTGATACAAGAAGTAACCTGGGGGCTTCCCTGATGGCGCAGTGGTTGAGACTCTACCTGCCGATGCGGGGGACACGGGTTCATGCCCCGGTCCGGGAAGATCCCACATGCCGCAAAGCGGCCGGGCGCATGAACCACGGCCGCTGAGCCTGCGCATCCGGAGCCTGTGCTCCACAATGGGAGAGGCCACAACAGTGAAAGGCCCGCATACCGCAAAAAGAAGTAACCTGGGTGAATATCCAGAGAATTATGCTGAGTGAAAAAGCCTATCTCGCCTATCTCCAAAGTTTTTGCACACTGTATAATTCCACTTATATAATAGTCATCAAGGACAAAACTTAGACATGGAGAACAAATTAGTGGTTGCCAGAGTTTAAGGAGGGAGCGGGACATGAAGGAAGAGAATGTGTGAAAGTACAATAGGAGGAATTGATGGAAATGTTCAGAATATTGACTTATCAGTGTCAAGATCCAGTTGTGATACTGTACTGTAGTTTTGCAGGATATTCTCACCTGCAGGCAGCGGGTGAGGGGAACTAGGTACAGTGTACACAGGACCTCTGTCTGCCATTACAACTGCAGGTGTCTATAATTATGCAAAAATAAGAAGGTTTAAAATAAATACATGTAACACATTAAAACTTTACAATGTTTTCTTAAAAAACAATCAAAAACCCCACAGCTGTCCTCAGAAGCGATTTGGCTTTAAAAAATTTTTCTAGCCAAAAGGCTAAAGACTTTCCTATGTGAATTTTTAAAGAGACTGGTCATCAGAAAAAAGAGAAAGCAAGATGAGGGAGATGAAAAAAGATGGAAAGCATGTGTGGTATTTTGCATGGTCCATTCGTGCAATAAATGCCGAACTGCCAAGTCAGTTATAGAAGAAAGGTTACTAAATGGGAAAATAGGTACTATGTATTAATACGTTAAAACGCAGGTAGAAGTATATAAATGTTGTCAGATATGTATTAATAGTCATAAATTCATTTGACAAATCTAGCATATTCCACAGAAAAATGTACTATGCATTTCTGTGCCAAGTCGTGGGTATAAAACAGTGAGCAGAAAAGCTCTTACAGCATCTGTCCTCATGGAACTCAATCTATTGAATGCGTGGACGTTTTTGCTCTTCTGTTTCCTTCAGCGTACTCTGTTAAGTTTTGTGTGGGATCCAAAGGACATATTTTATATAGTTTGTGACCTTAAAGTGATTATAATTTGGGGTGCAGGGACAAGATTCATAAACGCATAATAAAAATCAAAGAAAAGTAGAATATTGGGCATATGTCCACATTGATAGAAGGTTTCAAGCCTAAGACATCACCTTGAGTGGGTGTGGAGGATGCTTAACTCTGCTGAGGGTGTCCAGACACTTCACGCACAGGTCAGTAGCAGCAAAGGGAAACAGAGTCTCCTATGGTTGACTCTTGGCCCCAGTTTCTCTGTGTAGCCAACACCTCACTGATTCTTCTAAACCAGATTTATTGTTTGAACATCCTTGCTCTCTGTGACTGTTCCCCTCCTAGCTGACACTAGTGTTGCATTTCCATGTTGTCTGTACACTTTTTGAATTTGAATTTCCAGAGTCTGAGCCCAGTTCCCTTGTAAGGTTCTTCACTCCCTTTCCAAAGGAATTGGTAAAAGTGTTTGACTGTTTTTATGTGTTGGTGACACCACTGAGCACATTAAAGCCCTCTCGGTAAGTAGACCTAAGGATAGCCCTGGAATTCTCTTCCAGCGCTGAGTCCCTAGTGGCTGATAAAGACATTCCCCAAAGCAGTTATGACAACATGGAGAAGCTATGGGAAATGATGTGTTTCCATAGTGGCTTATGAAAGGGGAGTCTTTCATTCAAGAGCACAGAAGATGCCCCATGTAGGAGTGAGTGTAGGACACGCTGTTGATAATGTCATTAAGTGAGCTCAGTGTAGACTTGCAGAAATAGAGCGTTACTGCCTGACATAGCTACCACTGTACACTGGCCAGAGGAAGACGGCATTTCATTATATAGTTTCTATGTATTCTCTTATTTCGGGGATTAACAGACACTTGCCTCCACCTCTGTTAAGCACTTCATGAACTAAGGCCTTCCCACTACCAGACAAAGACACAGTTTCTACTGGCTCTCAGGACTCTAATCACTTCTACATACCTCCACAACTCAAAATTCCATGAGGACCATAATTTTTTGGACACTGTTCAGCGAATGGGTGGAAATTGTTTGCAATGAGTCTCACTCAGCAACTCAGGGCAAACTGCTCTGTGTTCTGTTTTGTCCTAGTCTGTGGAATAAGCCTTAATAAAATTCACATGCCCAAGACCTGTGGTTGCCTGTGAAACTATTTCATCCAACAATGAAATATTTGGATTGGCTGACGTGGGCTACCAGCTGGCTAAACATTGGTGAGGCTGGGTGTATTGAAATGGCGTCATTAGTAGACATTGGCATACACTTTGTGGAGATACAACCACTATAACAGGACTGTGTCCAGCAGAGAATGGGAAATATTTTAAGGGAGGCGAAACCTCAAGCTTACAATATTTATAAAGTACTTTGCAATTGCAAATGGATTTTCTAAAGAGTCATTTTTCTCTCTTTCAAAAGTTTACTTGTATATCCAACATCATGATACCCTGATATAAAAGTAAAATAGTCCTCTAAGGAAACAATGGTGGTTTGTTAGGGGCCCCAGACCAAATTTCCTGAGAGACCATTTTACTGTTATTGTTTAAGTCATATTGACCTGGGGCTCAGAAAATGCAGTCTCAGCAGCAGTCTTTATTCTTTCTACATGTTAGCTGTCTCCCATGACAAGCCTTCAGGGTAACAAAAAAACGTACATTGAAAACTCTCATTGTTTGTTTTTCTCAAAGTTCCTTATAAAATGTCAGTATCTTTGAAGGGGTTTTCCTTGAACTGAACTCCTGAGGTTGGAGATTTACCAGGTTGATTTAAGAGTTTGAAATCCTGGAGTGTTTCCATAAAATGAGGATTTACAGTTCATAAATATAATGACAAAAGTGTGAAGATACACTTTTGTTCTTGAAAAACTATTGGAACAAAGGTACTTTTCATAAAAAGCTTCAGTGCTGCCATTTCCTTCAGACAGAAGTCTATTCTGGCTTCATGAAGTGGCTTTTTATTGCCATTTGTTTGATTTGCTCTCCCTCCCTGCTTCATGGGGAGCCACTTCCTCCTGAAGGTGTGCAGATGGAAAGAGGAATTGAATTCTGGGGCATTTAACCAGTGATGAGCATAAAGAAATGAAAGGAAAACATGTTGCAAGGTAGAGCATATTCCTTCTGTTTGTCTCATCGCTACCTGGGTTCAGCTTCCAGATCATTATAGTCTGGTTTTCACATTTATTCTCGGATAGGTAGCTACATTCCTTCTTGCATGTGGCAGCAAATGACTCAGTTATTAATTGACATTAAATTGGCTACTATGACTAACTGTTTGAGGAAAGAAAAATATGCCACGTTCTGGCCTTACCCAGTGGTATGGGGAACAATGAGGAAATTGTGTCACTAACGGACCTTCTCAGTGGATGATAGAAGTGGTATGAGACTAGCTGTTGATGTAGCTCTGCAGAAAAGGACCTGTGTTGAATAATAACAATGGATTCATGAGTCTGGGGAAAATCTCTGGACTTTCTTCCAATTTAGTTGTAAATTGAGCTGACATGATTTCCAAACTCAGGATGAATGTTGGAGCTTACCTTGAGGTTAAAGAAAGAACAACCTTCCTTCTTTATCCCAATGTGCTTACTTTAACCCAATTCTTAGAAAGGGAAAATCATGGTTCTGTTCTTCTCTGACTAAACGTTCTGCTCTATGAATTTCTAGCAACCCAGAAGGAGGGAGGGAGTGTTGTGCTCCCCACACCCCTTAATGCTGATGTTTGGTTAGAATTGGAAACAACTTGATATTGTGAAAAGAGCATTAAACCATGCTCTTTGTGTCAAAGGAACTATGATCTAGTCCTGAATTCACCATTGACGATAATTGACTGTCTTCAAAACTGGGATGTTTTGAAGGGTGAAAGGGACTGCTATTAATACACCAGGACAACAGGCATAAACCAAGACTGCCTTGGGAAAACTGGGATGTATGGTCATTCTACTACTCACAATGTGTTTGGGCAAAACAGCCCACTTCCTTATAAGTTCCTCATCTGTAAAATGGAAATAATCCTATTTTATAAGATTATTGTAAGGATATAATGAAATAATATGTGTGCAACTGTTTTGTGAACAGTTGCAGATGAAATCCAATGCAGGTGAAATCATGATAATTAATTTTATCAGCCGTAGCTGTAGAATGCTCTCAAAGAAATGTCTATGTATTTCTCCTTGGATGGGAGCAGAGATTTGAGAGCAGCAATTGCAGAAATAAACCCAGATAAGATGTGGTTTCTAGGTTTCTAAAGGAATATTGAAGGAACCAAAGTAGAATGCTCTATTTTTGATAGTTTTTTCCCTTTAAACCAATATAATTTTTAAGAAGAAGTAGGGCCTAGTGTGAGAAGAGGACTGTGTTTGGGGAAGTGTTAGGAAATGTTGAAGATCCTGATAACAAAGTTAGACAAGTCTGTTTCTGTGTATATGCAGAATCTGACCTAAAATATAAAGGTCTGACATTTTGCGGAATTAACTTTGCTCTTAAGTTATCGCAGGCCTGGTGAGGGAAACTCAAGGGCTCTTGATCCTTCTCATGTCGTAATTTGATCTTTTTTGGTCTGACTTTGCTGATCATCTTCAGGTCCTCTACCCCATTGTGTTAGTTTGCAGGATTAGAAGGAATCACAATGCCTTTTGTAGAGCTCCTGCCACCACACTGACACCTGTGTTCATGGTCCATATAGCCTAACCTCCCCCACCATCATCCAGCCATCTGCTCAACCTACTGGCCATAGTTCTCCATTAAGCAACTGGAGGCCAGTCATTAAGAAACACCTTCTGTTGGCTTACATGACCGTGACCAAGAAACTTCGATTGGCATTTTGAGGTCACACAAGACACTTGACTTTAGTGTGTTTTATGTAAGAAATTTCATTCACAGGCACAACCATGTAAGCACTATACACATGTCGATTACATGTGAATAATGCAAGGTCCATGGGCGTGTATATACAGAATGGCTCTTTTGCCAAATAAGGAGTTTCTAGCTATGGAAGTATCCCTTTAAATCATCCAACACATATTTTGGAACATTTTTAAGTTGAGAGTGGGGCTAGTTAGGTGATCGGCACAGATTTGTGTTCCGTCTCCATTGAATACAGTTCGGTGCTGGGAGGCTGCTGCCCATTCAGGATTTCCAGCTCTTAGATTTCTAGCACAGCTGACATAAGTGGAAACTAGTTTCTAGTTCTTGACAGTGAAACATGAATAGAGGTGGAGGTACCTTCCTCCAGTCTGATCCCCATATACTGGTTAAATCTGAATGTCTCCAAGATCCTGGAGGAGGGAGGGTACAGAAGGCGAAAAGAGCCTGGACCCTGAATAACCGTGTGGAAAGCTACTAAGCCAAGGAAATTAATGTGAGAAGTATAATTCTATTGTGTTAAGATTTGAGAGGTTATCTGTTAGAGAAGCTAGTATGATCTTAAGTAACAAAGCTAGGCACTGGGACTTTATTTACAATTTATTCACAAGATATTTGAGATAACCTACAAGAATACAAAATTTAAATAGAAAATAAAAAATAAAAATGGGAAAATACAAATTAAATTATAAGACCAAAATCAGTGGTGATTTAGAACAGAAATACTCAGCCGAGCCCCAGATTTGGCTCTTGAATTCCTGGAAACCGAAGCAACACTAAAAATAAATTCTTAAAGTTATATGATTCATATTGTCCATAAGAAGAGAGCATACTAATTTCTGAGGCAAAGCAAAAAATTTCCTGACACTTCAGTTTGAAAAAAAATTGTTTTATGGGGTGTCATGTAGAGAATATGTTCATTGAATAATAATGAACGATGTCCTCAACCATATCTCTTAGTACATATAAATAGTGACATTCTTGTAAGGTGTTGGCATCTACCACAGGGCAACTTGTCAGTGTGATTTGGCAGTGGGGGCTAGTTAACAGAGATAAGACATGTACCTTGAACTAGAGAAACTCACTTTCCCACTTTAAGTGGGAAAGAAAGATATGTTGCACAGTGACTATCAATACAGAGTAATAAGTATGGAGAGAGAAGTATTAATCAGCATATTCTGGTCAGTTTTGTAAAGTTTTCTTTCCTTCTTAAGGCTGTTTTTCTTTGGAGCATTTATTTTTCTTGGTTTTATTTATTTTATTTCAACAACATACATTTTCCAAGATAAGAATAAGGAACTTTCTAGATATTTTAGTTACTCCTAAGGTTAGAGTCTCTGGAAGCAGCACAGAGGGAAGATGAGGAGGGGTAGGCAGAGGCTGCAGAAAAGACATAGGCTTTGGATCACATAGCCCTGGGTTGAATTCCAGCTGTCACATTTATTAGCTGTATAACCTTGGACAAGTTACTTCACATCTCTCGGTTGTAATTTGCCAGAATGAGACAATAATACCTGCCTCAGAGATAACGTACGTAAAGAGTCTGATACTTCATCCAATCACAGCTATAACCAATCATCTGCAACACTACTCTGAATAAAAGATAAAAAATCTAAGCTTTACTTAAATATTTTCCTCAAATCCTGCTTTCAACTTCCTTTTAGAGGAAAGAAGTGAATGGCAAAAAAAAAGCTTGTCTCTTGAATCTCTGCATATATTCTTTGGTCAATTCAAACCCAACAGTGTTTCTCAAAGTGTGTTCTTCAGATCACTTGTATAAAAATCCTCAGAAGGGTGCTTGTTGTCACTTGCTCTTGGGTTTCACTCTCTTACTGAATCAGAATGTTTGGAGAGGGGCAGGAAACCTGCATTTAAAACAAATTCTCCAGGTAATTGTTATGTACATTGAAGTTTGAGAAACATTGCCTTAAACCATCTGGATTTGAAGTACCTTAGAGAGAATGACTACTGGAAAAGACATGTTTATCACAAAAGAAGAGTCATTATATTCACCAAACTGTTTTTATGAAAGTAGGAACATTCTTTTCCCATATTGTTTTAATATTGGTATTAAATATAAAATTTTAGAATATAAGCAGTGGAAGGATAAGTAGTCATGAAAAGAGCTGACTGCAAACAACTGAATTTTCAAAAATGTTAATTTGATGCATATGCATGCATAGAGATTATTGTACATAAATAATCCTCATAATTGATGTAATTAGCTTTACTTTTCATTTTTAGCCTTTTTTCTTTCTTCAGTAATTCTCCTGTGTCTATTTAGAAGCATCAGCACAGGCTGTTTTTCTTGGTATCATACATAGTTAATTCTCATCAGATACGTTTGTAGTTATAGTCAGTTACTAGATGAAAAGACTCGTCCTTAGGGAAGAGGATTTTTAAGGCTTGAAGCTTCAGCTGAAAGAAGTCATTGTATATCTCAACCACTCCACTGCCTCCCACCCTCATAAAGCGATTTCTGATCACTCCTATATTTACTAAATTATTTCAGAAATGAATTCATCATCCATTTCTGAGCTGTTCTCCATGACCCTACCACTTGACGACCAAGTCAGATAAATCCAGTAGTGAATTATAGAGAGTAATTAGAGTGCTTCTTGTCAGACTATGTACAGGTGAGAAGACAATGGAACAGCATTTCTAAAAATATCTTTCAGAAATGAAGACAAATTAAAATAGCCAAGATGTGGAAACAACCTAAGTGTCCATCAATGGACGAATGGATAAAGAAAATGTGGTATAACACATAGATAGAGAGAACAAAGTAGTGGTTACCAGAGGGGAGGGGGTGTCAGGGGGAGGGTGAAATGGGTAAAGAGGATCAACCTTATGGTGACAAATGGAAACTAAATTTTTGGTGGTGAGCAGACTATAGTGTATACGGAAGTAGAAAGATGGCTGTATTAGTATTCAACAAGATAGGGCTCAGAACAGGAAATATTACCAAGGATAAACGGGGACGTTTCAAAATAACAAACAGGTCAATACATCAAGAAGAAATAACAATCCTAAATTTATATACACCTAATGAAAGGACATTAAATTTCATGAACCAAAAGCTTGAAAATACTGAAAACAGAAATAGACCTGAAACTACTGAAAACAGAAATAGACAAATCCCAATTATAGTTGAATTTTCAACATTCTTTTCAAAGAATTTGATAAAACAAAAAGAAAAATTAAGTCAGGCAACAGAAGCCTTGAACAAAAGTATTAAGCGGTTTGACCGGTCATTTATGGAATACTCCACCCTATAAAAGAAAAACACACATTCTTTTCCGGTACACAGGGAACATTCATCAAGATAGACCATATGCTAATTCATAAACCAAATCTCAACAAATTGAAGAGGATTAAATTGTACAGAATATGTTCTCTAACTACAGTGAAATTTAGTAGAAATTACTAGCAGAAAGATATATGAAAAAAAATTCCCCAAATATTTGGAAACTAAACAAAACATTTCTAAACAACTCATGGGTCAAAAATCAGTCACAGAGAATTTACAACTAAATAATAATAAAAGGCCAATATGTCAAAATTTGTGAGATAGAGCTAAAGAAATACTTAGAAAGGAATTTATAGGATTAAATAATTTTATTAGAAAAGAAAAAAAATCAATGATTTAAGATTTCACTTCCAGAAACTATGAAAAGAAGAGCAAATTAAATGTAAAATAAGCAGAAGGATGGAAATAATAGTTGAATAAATGAGTTAGAAACCATAAAAAGCTTGTTCTTTGAAAAGTCAATAAGATCAATAAAATTGATTAGTTTCCATACAGATTGAAGAAAAATTCACAAGACACAAATTACCTGTATCAGGAGTGAGAAGAGAGAGCATCACTAACAATCCTATAGAATTTAATTAAAAGGATAATAAATGAATACTTGAAAACACTTATGCCAATAAATGTGAAACTTAGAGGAAAAGAAACAATTTTTAAAAATATACTGCCAGAGCTTACTTAAAAGCAAAACATAACCTAAATAGTCCTATAATCTCTAAATAAATTGATTTCATAGTTAAAAACTTTCCCATCAAAAAATCCCCAAGCTTAAATGACTTCACTGGTGACTTCTTCCAGTTAATGAAGAAATTATACTATTTTTACTCAATCTTCCAGAAAATAGGAGGATAGAGTATTTTCTAACTCATCTTAGAAGGCTGGAATTACTGATACTAAAACAAGGCAAAGGCAGAATAGGGACAAAATAGAGAGTCCAGGTACAGATATAGACATATGGTTGATTTTTGACAAAGTTGCTAAGATAATTTAATGGAAAAAGAATAATGTTTTCAACAAATGGTGTTGGAACAGTTAGGTATCAAATGGAGAGAAAAAGATGCTAACACCATATATAATTATTGATTTGATGTATCATGGTTCTAAACATAAGAGCTAAAAATGTAACACTTCTAGAAAAAAGTAGGAGAAACTTTTCTGACCTAGGTGAGACAAAAATATCTCAGGACATAATCATAAACTGTAAAATAAAATAAAGAAGTTACCGCATCAAAATTCAAAATTTTGCCCTACAAAACTTTTGGCTTTGTAAATGGACAAGCAAGCTACAGACTGGGAGACAATATTTTCAAAACATATGTCTGATAAAGGATTCCAACCAGAATATACAAAGAATACTTCTATCTCCATAACAAGAATAGAAACAAATCAGTTAAAAAGTGAGAAAAAAAATTTGGACAGACACTTCTCCAAAGAAGATCTAGAAATGGAAAATAAACATATCAAAAAATGCTCAATATCATTAATCTTTAGGAAAATGCAAATTAAAACCATGATAAAATGCTTGTTCTCATGCACTAGAATAGCTAAAGTTAAAAATATTGACAATAATTGTTGGCTAGGATATGGAGCAACTGGAACTCTTACATATCACCAGTGGGGATACAAAATGGTGGGAATGCAAAATGGATAAAGTTAGGTAGTTCCTTAGAAAGGTAAGCAAACACTTCCCATATGTATTTTCTCAGAGAAAAGAAAACCTATGTCCACAGAAAGACTAGTATGTGAATGTTCATAGCATTTTTTTCACAGTAACCTTGAACCAATTGTGATATATCCATACTATTCAGCAATGAAAGGGAATAGACAGCTGATGCAAAAAACAACATGGATAAATCTCAAAAGCATTTTGCTGAGTGAAAGAAACTAGATATAAAATAGTGGGCACTGTATGACACTGTTTACCTTAAATTCCATAAATGATGGAACTACAGTGACAGAAAACAGATCAGCTGGTGCCAGGTACTGAGGAGAAGAGGAAAGGATTAACAGCAAAGAGGCGGAAGAAAGTTTGAGGTGATGAAAAGGACTTGATTATGGCAATCGGACCATATAGTCAAAATTATTGCACATTATTGTATGTAAGTTTTGCCTTAGTAAAGGTTCTTTTTAAAAGAGAACCTGAAAAACTGGTTAACTCCAGTGTTATGCAAGGGAAAATAGCTTCCCCTAGAATATCTTTTTGTGCCTGACAGTAAAGAACTGTGCAGAGAATACTGAGGGGGATGTCAAAAGGACCAAGGGACCAGTCCAAAGGAAGGGACTCCCACTGAGCAGGTCAGAGACAACTTGAACATCAAAATAAATAATGATATACTTCATGTGCATAAAGTGAGAATTGACCAATCCACACTGTTATAAATAAATTAATGAAAAAATAAACCAGTGGGAGGAGTAAATGGAACACTCCTCTTTATAGCTAAATGCCATGCAAGTAAAGGTGGAATGGTGGTATTAGAAAATCATCAGTGGGCAGTAAAACTAAAAGTTTTACAACAGACAGGATATTAATGTAGTCTCAAAGTGTCCCACCCCTCCTAATCGTTCTTAATTATAAAGGGAAAAATGGTAACTTCACAGTGGAGAAAACTGACAGACACCATGTTAACTAAGTGATCAAGGCTAGTATGGCCAATACTGGACAGAAGATACTGATAGCATCTTCTGAGAAGGATGCAGCAACATTTCCTTGCAAAAATGCATAACCTGAATCTAATAATTAGGCAGTACCAGAAAAACCCAAATTAAAGGACAGCCTATTAAAAAAAACTAGGATATATTCTGCAAAAATGTCAAGGTCAAAAACGAAAGGCTCAGGGACTAGAACTCCAGATTAAAGGAGACGAGGGAGAAATCACAGTAAAATATGTTTTGATCTTGGGTTGGATCAGGAAAAAAAAGCTATAAAAGACATTACTGGAAAATAGTAGCTATAAAATAGCTATAAACAAATGACATTGTAGGCACAATTTGAATATGGACTATGAGTTAGATAACAGTATTATATGAACATTAAACTTCCTGATTTTGATAACTTCACTGTGGTTATATAAGAGAATATCTTTGCTTTTAGAAAATGCACACTCAAGTATTTAGAGGTAAAGGGGCATGATGTTTTCAACCTACTCCCAAATGGTTTAGAAATAGTATGGATACAGATAGAGAGAATCATAAAGCAGTATAAACAATTCATGAATCTGGATAAGACATCTACGGGAGTTCTTTGTAATAGTATATTACAACTTTCCTGTAAGCTTTAAATTATATCAAAATAAAATGTTGTAAAAAAATAACAACCTGGCTTAAAAGGATCTGGGTCTCTTTTTAGATTCATCTTTCATTCTCTTAATAACTTGACAGCCATCAGTTGAAAATGTGTCAGGAATGGATCTAAGCTCAATCAGCTCTACAGAAACAAAGCTCAATGCATTGTTTCTAATGTCAAGAAGTGCACTCCCTAAGAAATATAGAACTGGGATAAGTGATGTAGCAGAGTTGGTCCAGGACAACATGTGAGACATGAGAGGCACTGAGCAGATTTGAGAGGCAGGGAGACATCTGGGAGGAGATGACCTTTGAGCTGCACTTGGAAATTGAGTGGGAGTTAACCAGGTGCAGGAGGCTTCCAGGCAGAAAGGGAACATATACAAAGGAATGAGTTCAAGTTCAAATGAATGTGTTCAAAGTAATGCAAGTTGGCTTGTTATGAATGGTCGGGGAGAGGTGAGCAGAAGCAAGGTGAAACAGGAGCCCAGAGAGCAACCAGGGTCAAATTATGAGCATCCTCGATGCCATGCTGAAGATCTTTTCATTGTACCCTGAATGTGACATTTTTGGAAGATATTCAAGTGGAGATATCCTTCAACACAGAAGAGTCTGTGGGGCTTCCCCGGTGGCGCAGTGGTTGAGAGTCCGCCTGCCGATGCAGGGCACACGGGTTCGTGCCCCGGTCCGGGAGGATCCCACATGCCGTGGAGCGGCTGGGCCCGTGAGCCATGGCCGCTGAGCCTGCGCGTCCGGAGCCTGTGCTCCGCAACGGGAGAGGCCACAACAGTGAGAGGCCACTGGTTGAGAGTCCGCCTGCCGATGCAGGGGACACGGGTTCGTGTCCCGGTCCGGGAGGAACCCACATGCCGCGGAGCGGCTGGGCCCGTGAGCCATGGCCGCTGAGCCTGCGCGTCTGGAGCCTGTGCTCCGCAACGGGAGAGGCCACAACAGTGAGAGGCCCGCGTACCGCAAAAAAAAAAAAAAAAAAAAAAAAAAGAGTCTGTGGCTCAGGAGGATAGTGTTGGGTTGGAAACTGACTTTTAGGAAACATCAAAGTACAGAGGTCATTGAAGCCATGGGGATGGCTGGACTCGTGAAGAGAGAGGGAGTTGGAGCATGAAGAGAAAAAGATATCACTATGATCCTTGAGATCATCAATATTTATAGGACACTAGGAGGGAAGGGATGCAAGTTCAGAAAACGAGGCCAAAAATCGGGAGGAAAACCAGGAGAGAATGAAATAGCAGAAACCAATTTTTAAAAAGCGGTGGGGGTATTTCAACAACAACAACAGCAATCCACAAAGCTTAATATTAACACTTCTATTCCCAGATGAAAATCCCGTATATAGTATCTGAACTAAAAATTCATCTCCTCAGTCATCTACACGTTCCTTGCAATGTGACTTACTGAGGCCTGTGGATAAGTAGGTCAGCTACCTTTCCCCCCCTCTGTTTATAGAACTTCATCAGGAAAAGTAAGGAACTGTACCATCTGATTTCCAAAGTCTTTTCTTCTTTAAGTCCCTGTGATATTACAGATGCTTGCTCAGGATCCAGGACTCGGATTTTTCTATGTTAATAGAAAACAAAGTTGCATGTGTTTCATCTATACTGTGATGTGGCAGGAACTGCAGCTGGATGTGACTTATTTCCAAAGAGGGCAGAGGCAAGGCTTTGGAAACATATTCCAAATAATTCTAACAGTCTGCAGTCATGTGAAACTTCAAGCGTTTAAAGCAACAGGAGAAACGAGACTGCTATTTGTTAGGCCTGCTCGACCACATGGCTTCATTTACATCATTACGTTGGGCTGTGATGTGGGGCTGAGGTTAAAAGTTTAGTCTTCAGACAAAACAGGTGATTCAGATGGTGTCACACATGAAGGGCCCAGCCATATACTCTCACACAGACTGTTTCTGGTTTTTAAAAGAAAACTAGTTGTTCATCTACTTGAAAGTATTTGTACACACATGTCATTTGTGTGCTTTTCCTATCAGTTTTGCTCAAATAACTGTCAAATATGTGCTTTGTGTAAACCCAGTGCTGACCACTTCTGAGGAATAGAGAGATGAAAATGACCCAGCCCCAGATCTCGAGGAACTTCCCATCTAACAAGGGCAGACTGACATAGAGGTGTGCGAAATGGGATCACTGCTATGGCAGGAGGAGAGAAAGAAGTCTTAGCTCACTGTGTCCCATTGCAGACACAAACAGTACACCAAACCCTGAGATCTGAGTTGTAACAGCACAAAGCCTTGGAAGGAAGAGACAGTATGCATTTGAATTTGGCTATCAGCTAAAATATTAATTAGAGGTGATACAAATTTACATGAAGACTTGATATTAAAGGTGGGGTGAAATTCCATTCCCCCTTGTCCCCTTTCCCAAGGGAAGGAAGAGGAGCTTCTGGAAGGATAAGGTAATGTGGTTGCCGTTGGGGCTCTAATATTGTGCTCACCTGTGAGATTCTTCAGCTCCCCCTGTTTGTGCTGTTTATATGCGAAGGAAGATTCTGAAAAAGTAAGACATTATGTATTTAACAGCCACTTAAGTAGCTCTTACTCTGTGCCAGGTACTGTTCTGATCCACAAAGAGTAACTTGATGCTTTTAATAAACATGTAAAAACTTAATATCCCCATTTTACAGGTAAAAAATTGAGGCATAGAAGGGTTAAATAATTTGCCATAGTCACATTTATTTTATTTCATTTTGTTGAAAGTTCTCAGAGGTGAAAATGGCCTAAGACATTGTTAAGAAGAGAAAGGGGGCTTCCCTGGTGGCGCAGTGGTTGAGAGTCCGCCTGCCAATGCAGGGGACACAGATTCGTGCCCCGGTCCGGGAAGATCCCACATGCCGCGGAGTGGCTAGGCCCATGAGCCATGGCCACTGAGCCTGTGCGTCCGGAGCCTGTGCTCCGCAACAGGAGAGGCCACAACAGTGAGAGGCCTGTGTACCGCAAAAAAAAAAAAAAAAAAAAAAAAAGAAGAGAACGGGAGGACCTGGCAAATGACACAAGAGATGGCTCAGTCCTCAGGCTTAGAATTTTGATGCCGTCTTCAATGCCTCTCTCTCTGCTTTGTGTGCACTCTTCAGAACTTACTGTTCCTTCCCTGTGGTATCCCGCAATGCACTGCCCTTAGTCCTGGGCCACTGGGTCCCACACCTCAGGGCCCCCCTCTGGTTCCTGGAACTGGCTGGGTCTACTGGTGCCATTCTGGGGGGTGTCCCAAGCCTGTAGGGGTCCTGGGTGGTCCCTGTTTCTCCCTTCAGGGCACCCTTCTTGTTCGCTGAGGAAGTACAGACCACTTCCCACTCTTGCATCCTTTCAATCTAATACAGATCACCTTTCTAACGCCACCTCTCAGGTGTTACACACTGTAACAAAGCTGAACTGGCTCTTCTTCAAGCTGTCTGTCCCTTTCTTATCTCTTCACCTTTGCTTTTAATATTCCTGCCCCACTTCTGTCTCTCCTGTTTCTCTCCATTAAAATTGTACCCAATCTTGAAGGTTTCACATGCCTCCCTTTCCCCAAACCTTAAGTCATATGTCATAGCTCCTTCTTTTCATCTACAGTGCTTATTTATAAAACTATACTTCTTTTGTAGATTTTTCGGGGCCTCTTTAGAAGCTGACTTAAATGGCACGAAGAGTAAGAGGATTGGCCAGGGTTAGGGTTCAGATTAGTCAAATAGTCGTTCATATTGGCAGAAACATTTTTACTGCTGCCAACTATTGACACTTACATGATTAGTTTTATTCCAGAGAATCACAGACATTAAAGAGAATATGAAGCTTGTTCTTAAAGGGGAGCTGGTAACAGGAATAAGCTTGCAGTTCTCAAGATGAAAAGCCCAAATGCTATTTTGAGTAAAAACTAAGGACAAAAACAGTCTAAACCAAGAAGGTCTAAAATTCTTATTAAATGCCATGCATCCACAAAGACATTTTTTTTCTTTTGGAAAAGAATAGAGTAGGAGAAAAGCAGCTTTCTATTTATTGCCTTTGTTGTCTTAAAAAAGCAGATTCTGCCAAAACTATAGCAATCGCGCAGATCTTGGCATCTGTGATCTCTAACAGGTTTCAGATTTCCAAAAATGACTTGAAAGTCACATGTCAGCCAAGTAAAGGGGCAAAGGGAAATGCTGATAGGGAGTGAGTTTTATGTGCTTTCGAAATTCTGAGGAAAAAAATATGCAAAATGCTAATCAGAGAGCCTTCAATCTTTCACCTTCCCTTTAGAACAATGATTAAGCTCATAATGTCTTTCAGAGACTTGGGCAAAGAAAAAAAGCTGGAAAATCAGTACAGCAAATGGCAAACATGCCATGGGTGTGGATTAGACCGAGAACCAGCATCAGTGAGAACATGGTATTTGGGTAAAACTGTCCCGGGATTGGTAAACTTAGATCTGTTATATTTTTAGTCTGAAACACATTGAAACACAGATGTGGATGTGAAGGCACAGATGCGATCAGAGCAGGCAGTTTGGTGATGAAGGTTCAGATACCTCTGATTTCATCTAGGTCCAGCCCACCTGTTACAGAGGAGGAAAAGAAGACTCCAGACAGTGAAGTGACCTGCTCAAGTGAACAAGCTAGCTGGTGACAGGAACACAATTAGAATCCAGGTCTCTTGATTGTTAGTGCTTTGTCTGTTCTTCACATTGCCTCTTCCTTTTCATTAATCTCCATTCAGCTTAAAAAGTAATGTTAGAGCCTGAGATCCTATGGTTATTTTACTGTCAAAGATGAACAATTAGAAAATAGACCAAAATTGTATTTTCACTTCTACCGTGAAGGAGCCCAACTTGATGGTTTAAGGAAGCCCTTATGTCAATGAGATATCAGGTAGCATGTGATGGTGCAGTCGGATTGGGGGCTGGTGGGCCATTGGGTCATAATTAGCCCAGCTGAACTGCTAGCTACGACAACAGAAATATAAATAGAAGAATATTCTCACATTTTGCAGACTTTAGAATGTTTGTGTGTGTATGTATATATCATTTACATATAAAAGGTATTTGCTTTATTTCTTTTATTTTTGGAAGTCAGAACCTGCTATTTCCTGAAATCAGTAGTGATTGGAGGGGTGCCTGGAAACAAAATATTGCTACTTAGAAACATATCTTTGGGACATGGGCTAAGGGAATGTGGAAAGAGCAAGGAAGTATAGGCAAGATAGTGATCAACTAGGTAATTTGAGTTTTCCAGGTAAATAGGTACATGGGACCTTGAAATTTTTTTTAAAAGGTAATTTGACATTGTATTTATTTGTTTGAAATCACTTAGAAATTGATGTGTCCCAGAAAACCTCTCAGACCTATGCAAGTACACCAACTGCAAGAATTAGACTTTCTTTTAAAAAAGCAAGGGAGTGTTTATGTGGTAGGGTATAAACTGCAGATTTTGCAAAAAACTCTCCCCCACGGCATTTTTGTTCCCAGCTCTAAAGCAGAAATCGAAGGAAGATATAAAACAGGGAACACAAAGATGTTTCTGTGCTGCTAACATGGCCCCCGGAATCCAGCATGGGATCCATACTGCAGCAAGCTCATATTCAGAGAGGCAGGCAAGGACAGGGTGCTTTATTTTGTAGACGGCCCAGACTGTCCCAAAGAGATTAGCTCACACTAATAACAGTGCTTAGACCAAATAGCTCCATTCCAGAAGCCAATCCTAAAGCCCTCATGTCTGACCTCAGAAATGTCTTTTTATTTATTTGCATCCCTGCTCTCCTGAAATGGTAGCAAATGGCAAAAACCCTGGTCAAGGATATCCATGTAATGCTGACTTAAAGCAGGCGCAGGTCCAGGAGGGTGTGGCTCATATGCGTTTCTTTTGAAAACTAGGTTAGAAATGTGACCTAATGCTAGAAATGTCTGTAGCTCCCGGAGAGGAGGGAGCTGTGACAATCTGGTGCTGGTGAAGATGGCAACTTGCCATCCTGACAGAATTGCTCAGTCAGCTTCCAGGACACGTTCCTCCAGTTTATTTTAGGAACCAGTAAACTACACTAGAGGGCAGACTAACTTAGACCTTTTTTCCCCTTCCAGTTTAATCCATTGTGTTTGACAAGAACCATTATATCAATAGAAATGTAGTCCTGCGAGTGAATCAAACTGTGGCGATGTTTCATTATCACTGATGGAGATTGTGCCTCTGCTGGTATTTCCTTACTTAACTTTGTCCTAGGGCATTTAATGTCTTAAACGCCTAATCTAGGTAAGATTTAAGGACAATAAAAACAACAAAAAGCCTGTGAAGGCAGTAGCTGGCATATAATTATTACAAGCTATCTTAATGGAAAACAAATACCACTGTGAGAAGGAGGTAATGACCGGGTACAAACAGAAACCTTTTGCAAAGGAAGAGGAAATACATGAGACATCATCACAGTGAGATAAATTGGATTCATAATGCTAATTTATGCTTAATATGGTGCTTTGTGATTTCTCATTTTTTAAACCATGAAATCTCATTTCCTTTTCTTTTACGTGACTGTGAAGCAGTCTAGGGACAAAGAGGACAAGCTGAGTGGAAATGGACGGTTCCAGAAATAAGCTCAGATGGTCCTATTCCACCTCAGATCAGCCTTTTTCATAATTTTAAGATATAGTGGAGAAGGGTGCAGAATTTTCAGACTGATCACTGGGCATAGATACTATGATGAAACTGCTTGATTGACACAACTGTTCACTAGTCATTCTTCTAATTTACCCAGCTAACAGGTATAACAAATAAATATTTCTCACAGCTAGTATATTCAGGGTTGTCCAGAGAAGCAGAACCAATAGGAAATATATATGACGTATGTTAATTTACATATATGATATATAATAATAGGATAACCAATAGGAGATCGATTGATCTATCTGTCTATTTACCTATGTATTTGCCATCTTCTTAGCTATCTAATTTATTATAAGGAGAACTGACTTATGTGATTATAAAAGCTGAAAAGTCCCAAGATCTACAAGCTGGAGAGCTGATGGTATACTTCCATTTCCAGTTACTCATCCAGAAACCACCCTCAACAGACACTCCCAGAATAATGTTTAACCAAATATCTGGGCACTCCATGCCCAGTCAAGATGATACATAAAATCAACCATTGCAGCTAGTCTCTTGTTGTATTTATGTCATGCTTCAGAGATTATAAAGTGCTTTCATAAACATCTCTTTTGGTCCTTACCACAAATCTGTGAGCTAGGTAGGACATATTGCCATTAACCTTTCACGGGTGACGACTGTGACCAAAAGTAATTATTAAGTCAGTGAATAATCTTCATGCCTTTTACAAATAATGAAAATGAAGCATAGAGAGATTTTGTAACTTGGCAAACATATAGTTTATAACAGATCTTCCAAATCTTAGCCCTAGACCCTTTTGACTACATTTCACATTTATTTCAAAGTCTAAACAACAGCTACAAGAACAATCAAACCTCCAAAAGATGCATATTCTGACATATAATAAAAATGCCCTTGGCCAAGCTTGTCCATGTTATAGCGTACATAGTGTACCTGTAATGGGCTTGACATGTTAGAGTAAATGTTAACTTGAACTCATGGTAGCAGAGGTTAAAATGGGCAAGAAATAAATGGAGTAAGTATGTCAGCATAATTAATAATCAAAGAGCTACAGGAACTGCCCCAGACCAAAGACTTCTTCCCACTAATAACTCAGATTTGTCAGATTTCCTTTTCTTTGTTACTTTTCTCAGACAGCATTTTTTCCCCTCAATATATTCCTGGGACGTGTAGCACATTAAGTTTATAGGATGTTTTCATTCGGTGACCAGGGCACCAGAGCACTTTAAGGGTGTGGCCTCTTAGTGGTGGCAGATGCTAAAAAGGGGACAAAGGGCACAGAAAAGGGAACGGAATGCTGAATCAGACAGAGTTTTCATTCTCTTGCTTTTGTGAGTATATAGTAGCCGTCCAGATAAAAATGTTAACTCATTCATTCATGTAACTTCTTTCTTTACCTGTAACTGAGAGTTCAGTGTAGTCACATCTTGCTTAGGGACAAGACCTAAAGTTGTCACATAAAGCAAAAATCATACACAGCCAAAATCACCCTTGAAAACCTTAAATCACCCTTGAAATGTAGTATATAGAGTTTTATAATCCTGTTTAACAATTTGTATGCCTAAATGTGTACTATATACTATATAATAAAAATGCATATGCAAATTAAAAAAAATTATATGTATTAAAACCCTAGACTCACACTCAGCATGGCATGATGCCCATGCTTGGAGGGAAGTGTTAACTACAGCTAACTGAGGCTCTCACATCCCATCCCATCTTCTCTCATTCCATGGCCCATGCTCATTCAGTGGAGTGGCAGATTGAGTTGCAATGTAATTTTCCTCTTTTAATATTTTATCTTGGCATAATTTCAGATTTACCAAAAAGCTGCAAGAACAGTGCAAAGAATTCCCCAATGTTAACATTTCAACCACATTTGCCTCATTCCTTTTTCTCTCTCATATTTTTGCAGTAGATTTTAAAAACTGTTTCCCCTTATTTGTGCATATATTGAGTTCATATATTTTAAGTGTACAAATGATACAACCCCACTCAAATTGCATCTCAGAGAAATTATGAGAGTGATTTAATTAATGTCACTGGTGTGCATTAGAATCTGACAAAAATGCGTAAATCAAAGCTTTGGGCATAAAGATGCCCAAAATGTTGACCTGGCTAAGTAAATGAATGCTAACAACTGTAAAAAATGAAAAACAGGCACTTCACTCTTTGTAAAAGTGCTATTTGGACTGAATTATGAAAATCTTCACTAAACCAGAATAAAGCCTGCCTTTTTGTAATTTGCATCACTAATGTGCTATTACACATTCGTGTTTTTTTGTTTGTTTAACATAGAGACGCAAGTGACATGTATGAGCTCATGAATAATTCAAAGATCCACTGTGAGTTCTCACCTCTGATTTCCATTGTTCCTCAGCAGAGGAGGTCAGCTTTCCATTACTGTCAGAACTGGAAGAATTGTCATGTGCAATAGTATTATTATTAACATTATTACGAGTAATTATTGTGATTACAAGTGATTATTCTTACAAGTAATTATTAAGATCTTGAATTATCCGGTCTTCAAACATCAGGACACAGCTCATGCATTTCAAAACATAACTCACTACATCTTAATGTCTGTTAGCATGTGAAGCTGGTCAGTAAGTTACTACCTGATGGAGAACTTGACCATCTTTGTGCTCTTGTACAGGCTTAGCATAGAAGTTACACTTTCTTAAACAATCTGTTTCAGATCATAGAAGATGCTAAAACACTTCTGAGAGCAGAGTAAGGAATATCCAAAAAGGGACCCCCAATGAATAAGTCAAGTCAATTGAAGTCTGCTGTTCTTTTTGGAAACGACACTTTGTCAGCTGGTTGCCTTTATGATTTTAATGATATATTCAATACCTGCAGTACTGTTTCCAAATCGATGCACATAGAACTAATCTCCGTGACTTCCTTTGTTTATAGGATACTTAGTTTTACTTGTTAGCACATCTCGGCCCGTGCCCAACACCTGCACACCCCCACCCCACCAAAAAAACAGTGAAAAGATGGAATGGTCAGTGATGGTTCAAAAGCTCACAGAGAAAACAGTCTTTCAAATGAGTGCCTAGTGAACGTTGAGGAACACCAGCTGCTTGCTCTTATCTATTATAGGCTGTGGACATATAAGTCATTGAACCATAGTAACACTGTGAATAGAGTGAAATGTTTACTGTGGATATGGCACAGTGCAGGCACATCGTGGAAGGAAACTGAGGGCAATCTGAGAGCACGGAGACAGAGGACATGGGTCTCAGCACTGGATCTGCCATTTACTAGCTGTGTGACCCTGGGCATATAACTTAAGGGAGAGGCAAGAGGAAGGACCGTGTCTTTAATGCAGCATTTACTGGGACAAGAACTTATCAGAAGTTATGCCATTTAATCCACAAAACAGGCCCAGACACAGATGTTGTTAGCTGTATGCTATCTGTGGGGAAACTGAAGCTCAGAGAAGTTGGAACCTGTCACCTTCTTAGAGCGAGGTAAACAGGAGGGCAGGCCACCATAAAGGTTAAGGGTATGGGCTCTGAGTCGGACAGAGGTTCAAATCCTCTGTCCTAGCTCTATCACTTATTGGCTCTGTATTCTCAGGAAAATTATTAAAATAAGCTTTATTTTTCTCATTTCTGAAATGGGAACATAATCACTCTTCTCTCCTGGGGTTGTTGTGAGGTGTAATTAAGATATTGCACTCAACTGCTTATCTCAGTGCCTGAGCCTATAAAGTGTTTAATTCTTTAGTTACGTTATTATTAATTTATGACAGAAGTGGAGTTTTTCAAACTCAAAAGCCCACAGGAAACAATAATGACTCCCCTCTCTTCCCATATTATTAGATTTTGGGGGAGCTGGTGAAATCATGTGAGGAAAGTATCTTGTAAATGGTTGTGTATGCACACTTTTGCAATTGTTCTATTTGTTCCTTATGAGTATGTCCTGGGTCTCTAGTCGCAATGTAAGTTTCTGAAAAGGTGGAGTCATCTTTTCATTTCTTCTAGACCTTGTGTTTCTAATTCAGATCTCTGAAAACGTAAAGTCCACAAAAAACCCTGATTCAGTAACTCTCACTGTCATTTATCTGCAGCACTTTTACTCAAATTAGAGTTTCTCAAATTAGAAACTTTTTATTTTGTATTTATCATCTTGGATGGAAAATTATATAATCCAATTTGTCTTATATAGAAGAAGGGTATTATTGAGACCCAAGAATGCCATGAGTCCAGCAATCACACTTTTACGATATTATAAATCTCCCCCTTCTACATGTCTTGAATATTGTTCATAGCAACAGAAATCATTTTAAAGGGGCATGTTACTATTTTTAATACCCACAGGTGTTTCATTCTTAAACTTCTTTCTTGTCCACACGAATTGCTACCCTTACCCAGTACTGAAATAAATGCATATTAATTTTTAGGGTTGTTTATTTTATTTCTGCAAGTATGTATTAATTTTGGAGCCCAGTTAAGCCTGTCTAGACCTTAAATGCCAGCAGAGCTCTTAAACACATTTATTTTTTATTGTTTTTGTTACATTCTTTATTATCAGAATTAATGAATGTAGTTTTTATAAAGCTTATTACTTACTTACCCGGAAGACTGGATTTGAGCGTGCTGTTCTGGTCTGCTGAGTAAATGGAGATTTAATTACAGATATTTAATTGCTTATAATGAATTTCATGGACTGGAACTAAATGAGCCCTTCTTATCCATTTCCCGTATTTACATGCACTGTACAAACTCATCCTGGTCTAGCTTCCGTTCTGTGCAACTTTCACTACCAACTCGTGAATCATCATCTCCTGGGGTTTTGATGTCAAACGTATGTATGTTGGACAGTCATACAGGGACAGTCCTTGGCTTTTTAAAAGTATATAAAGGAAAAAATATTTTATTTGAAAGCAGAAATCAAGGTTAACCTTAAGAGAAATGAATTCATGAGCTAAGGAGGAAGATAACCTTCGTTTTGGAGAAAGCATAATTGGAATTTTGAAATCAGAAACCCCACTCAAAGATTCAAGTGAAATGTGGAGTAAAATGAAACTCTAATATCTAACCATATTTATTTTCAAAAAAGTCAAATACAAAATGGGATATAATGGAATAGAGGGATTTTGGTGGTAGCAGAACATAGTATTAATATTAAACTGTAACAGTGATTGATTAAAGTTCAGTTACCGTTCCCTTTCACATTATTTTTTGGTGAAATGTTATGGAGAAAACTATATTTACTAAGATTTAGTGAACTGAATTTTAGTAAAAAAAATTATTTTGCACTAGAAACACATTTATCCCGAAGTATAAAACAAACTTAAAATATGTATGTGATCCTGATGGCTGATGAGTGCTTTAATCTGGACAATTTTATGATTAAATTTTCACTTCAAATGAAAACAGGTATTCATATTTGGACTTAGAATCTGGATACCGTTTATATTGGCTTGAAAGCAGGGAGTTAAAGAAAACTAGTTTCAGCAAAACTGTCTCAATCAATATGACTCCCAATATGGTGCCAAATATACTGTAAATTCACAAATAGTTTTTTTTTTACTTTAAGTGTTCTTTGAATGTTATGTAACATCGTGGTCCCTTTTCTCTGTCTTGTGCATGTTTCCTTTATTAGGAAGTCCATCTCCTTCTCTCAGACCTCACCCCTGGGATGTCCAAGAATCCCTCAGGGTGCTGGCTCAGGTCTTAGAGAGGGTCACCCTCGCCTTGGTGCTGGATCCAATTTCAGCTAGGCCAGGGAACCTAGGAGGCTGATGAACTTCACAATAGTCTCTAGAGATAGTTGCTTCAGAAGGAGCTGCAGAAGATCTCAGGTCAAACTCATGGAGCTGTCCATGATCACCACTAAGACCACTTTTAACTCTGCCTCCTGTTAGGCCGGAAGTGCTGACCCAGGGGCTGAGCTTTCTGGTCCAGTGGTTGCCACTGAGTCTGGTGTAAATTCCTCCTCTTGCGACAGTGATTCAAGAACGTTACTGGCCTTGGGCAATGGAGTAGCTCTCTTTTTTTTTTTTTTTTTTTTTTTTTGCGGTACACAGGCCTCTCTTTGTTGTGGTCTCTCCCGTTGCAGAACACAGGCTCCGGATGCGCAGGCTCAGCGGCCATGGCTCGCGGGCCCAGCCGCTCTGCGGCATGTGGGATCCTCCTGGACCGGGGCACAAACCCATGTCCCCTGCATTGGCAGGCGGACTCTCAACCACTGCGCCACCAGGGAAGCCCGGAGTAGCTCTTTTTGATAACACAACGATATTCTCGCTGGCTGCCTTGGGTCTGGGAACATGTTCTAGGGGCTAGTAGTTTATAAATGTGGGGTATCCATTCCACTTCGGTCCTCCTCGCCCTCACACTGCATGAACAGTCAGCCTTTATTCCCGTCTCTCATGGGGATTTTATTTCAGAGCTGTCATTGCCCTTCCCTGTCACTTGCCATTTGTAAGGATTATCTCATTTCACCTTGTTAGGTTTCAGTATAAATCTTTTGAATCTTTATAGAGATTTATCAACCTTCTGCCCAACAACCTTCAAGATCTCCATCCAACATCTACAAAATATCAGTTCTGCCTCCCTGGATTAGCCTCTACAAATATTTTCACTGAAGCAATTGTTTTCATAGAAAATACTGTATTTCATGAGCATTTCCATGTAGAAATTACAGTGTTTTAGGTTTTGGATAATGATCAAGACTCAATTTAAAATTATCTGAAAGAATAGTAATTTAGTAGAAATGATCTTCATTTGAAAAAGTGTGATACCCTTTAAAAAATTCTTAGTTTGGGGCTTCCCTGGTGGCGCAGTGGTTGAGAGTCCGCCTGCCGATGCAGGGGACACGGGTTCGTGCCTCGGTCTGGGAAGATCCCACATGCCACGGAGCGGCTGGGCCCATGAGCCATGGCCGCTGAGCCTGTGCGTCCGGAGCCTGTGCTCCGCAACGGGAGAGGCCACAACAGTGAGAGACCCGCGTACTGCAAAAAAAAAAAAAAAAATTCTTAGTTTGTCTCATTGAAGAAAATTGTACAATATATTCTGGAAAAATATGAAACCTAAATGCTCATGAAAATGTACTTTATCACATTTCATGCAATAGCTTTATTATTTTACTTTTTTTCTCATTTGCTATGAGGATGACGAATTGAATATAAACAGTACTCACAAAATTTGACATGTTCACTTTTTTGACCTTCAAAAAAATCAGTTAGTACATGATAAATTTTAAAAACTAGCTCTGCCTTACATGTGGTCTCTTGGACACAAAGCAGAATCAGTTGATGCTTTTGACAGAAAGGAACTGCAGACATAAGGGTACGGTAGGAGGCTCTCTGAGTGTCGTGGGCTGGAGGGGATGGGTTAGGAGTAGCTGACTTCAGAGTGACCGTGAGTAAAGATGTGAACACTTTCCTTCCCGTATGACCCTAAAAGATGGAAGGCTGTTTGAGTGTAGTCTAGCTTTGGATGATTTAAGATATATGATATATTAACAGTCACAAAAATATTGAACAATATTTTCAGAGAGTAGGGAACAGAAAAACATCTCCAGTTTAGTCTTTGACTCACCCTCAACGAGTTTCATGGCCATGACTACAAGATATTATGGCAGTCAGTGGCAGAAAGGGTTTGGGACATCTCAATACCATGGGGTTAAAGTCAGCTGTCAGCAGGTAGAAGCAAAGTCAGTATTCAAAACAGCACTTTTCATTAAACTAAAACAAATTTAAAGTATGCATGCTTTCTTTCCCTTGAATAACACATTTGTAAAGAATTATTGGGCAGACCCTTTGAGGGAAGGGAACATCAAGCATTGCGTTATCTCAGTGATTTGGGGAAAGATTAGTTCAGTCAGGTTGTTGGAGGTGTCAGCAGGGGAAGGAGGCTGACTTTCACTATCTCTGGTTCTTCTTGATGGATATGTCATCATGGACTCAGAGTGATTAATTGGAGTGATTTTCACCTCATATTTCTTCGACTCCTTGCACTTGGGCACAATTTTACTGATTACTCTTGGCTCTGTGACAGCCTAAGATAGTTTAACACATCAAAGGCACAGCTATTGGAATGGAACCCTGTTATTTTTTAATAGGAAGGGGCCCTAGTCATTGTTTAGAGCTTTACCTTTCCTTTAGACCTAAGACACATACAAGTTACTTGTTACAAGGATAGCAGGAACAGCTAACATTTATGGGCATTGTGATAAGCAAAGAACATGGAAAATTTCATGTAATCCTCACGACGATCCTGTGAGGTCCCCAAAGGATCGTCATCCTATAGTCCCCACTTTACAGCAAGAAAACTGAGGCACAGACAGGTTTAGAATCCTGCCCAGAGTCACACAACTCAAAAGAGCAAAAGTGAAATTTGATCTAAGTAATCTGGCTGCAAAGGCAAAAGCTTAAATCTTATATCAATACTATACTGCCTTTTTATTTTATGCAAAATATTACATGGCAAAGTAGTGCAACCCAGGTTGTCTGCCTCCCAGTCTTCTGCTATTAATCATTTGATTGAGCAATGGTAATAGCCTCCAGTTTTAAATATATTCATTCATCTATATTATATATACACACACACGCACACATATAATCAGCAGTCCTTACTTCATTGTCTTGCCCCTTTCCTGTATCTTTCTTTCTTTCCCCAGCTTTACTAAGATATAAATAACAAATAAAATTGTATTTAAAGTGTACAACTTGGTGATTTATGTATATATTGAGAGATAAAGTTACCACAATCAGGTTAATTAACACGTCCATCACATCACATTATTATGTTTTGTATGTGTGTGGGATGAGAACACTTAAAATTACTCTCTTAGCAAATTTCAAATATACAGTACAACATTATTATAGGCACCATGCTGTACATTTTGTATTTTCCTAAAGACCTTTGCCATGAGTTTAATTTACTCACCCTTAAGAATTTTGTACAACAGTTAATGTAAGTAACTGTTTGCAAACTAGGAGCATCTTTTTGTCCTTCCCAACCCCAATTCCCATATGTGGATTCTTTTTCCATTTGTTCCCCTTTCAACAAAAGGCTGTTTCTCTTCTGCATATTCCCTTGTTGATCAATTACTGTCCTTCAGTCCAAACACAAAACCCCACACTCTTCCAAGTACCTCTAGCAATTGATTTTATTTTTTGTCTTACTTGTGAATTTATCATACAGAAAAGTACATACACATAAGCTCCTTGACAGATTAATTACCATACAATGAAGCCACCCTGGTCAAGAAATCAAACATTGCCAACACTCAAAAGCTCCCTCATTACACGCTCCCACCTCCCCAAAGGTAACCTCTATCCTCAATGCTCTGTTGTTTATTTTTTTTAATATGTAGTTTTACCAGCTATGTATGCATACATTGAGTTTAATTCGACCAGTGTGATTCTCATTGTCTCCCTCTTTTCTTCATCTCCTTTAAGATGTCCTATGTTGTTCTTCTTGTCACCTTCACATTTCCAGTACAGAAACTCTCTGTTTAATCTTTGCATCGTGCATATTTGTTCCGCAGTTTAATCAAAGTTTTCCCTCTACCATTGCGGTGTACATTCATCTCTTGTGAATTCTCTGCTTGCCTTTTTATTTTATTCATTGCTTAATTTTGTCATTACGTCCCATCATTCCCTAACACCATGAAAAGAAAGCAGAAATTCAGAAATGTGTTAGGGAAGGAGAAGTGGCAGGGTATGGCATTTAACTGTTTCTTACCTTCAGAGATAAGGACTTGAGTGTGGGTTCCACACTTGGTGAGCTCAGATCTCCAAAAGGCTGCATGTCAGCTGCTTGCACTCCTCCACAAAGAGCTGAATCAGTCCTTCCTCACCACCCCACCCCATGAAAAATCCTAATGGAAAACGGAACACGTAATACATAGAACAAAACCTGGGAGTTCTTTGTGCTTATTAGAAAAGGCCTATGATCTTCTCCAGCCAAAAACATTTCAACATTCGTCCATTTAAAGAAAATGACTATGCAGCCATCCCAAATCATGTTTTGAAGACCATTTTATGATCTGGGGGAAATGCTCAAATTTCAAGTTTTTTACAATCAGTAAAAGAGCAGGACCCCAGACTCTATACAGAGCATAATCCCAATTTGGTGAAATAAATGCAAGGGGAAGAAATGTGGAGGAAAATATTACAAAATATTACCGTGTTTATCTCTGGGTGGTGGTGGGATGCTGAATTATTTTTTACTTTGTTCTTTACATTTTTCTGGATGTACAGGCTTTTCTATAAGGAGCATGTTACTTTCAAACCTGAAAAAAAAATGTTATGTTAAAAAAAAAGGAAAGAAAACTAATGACCTCGTCAGGTAGTTTTCTGCCCATTCCCTGACAAAAAGAAACAAACAAAAACAAATCCGGGGAGAGTTATACGAGCCTCAGTGTTTGTCTGAGTCAGAGCCCTGCTCTACAGTCATCATGGACCATTGCTCCCCCAGCAAGACAAAAGAGTGCCGCCCCAGAGAACAAAGTCCCAGAGCTGTCTGGGGTCTTGACCTGGAGGAGATTTTGTTTTGATTGCAGTCATTTAGGCTGGCACTGCTTTGCCCTTTCTGTCCCCATTCCTCAGGTGCCTTGATCTGGGCACTTTGGGGTCGTACGCAGCCCCCGGACTTTTCACCTTACGTACCCCTAAGTGTTTGAGTAGGACCTGGGATCCGTGTTCCCCTGGTGAGTGAGGAGGCCAGGAGAAGCAAAGTGCTGCCAAAGTACTGCGGTCCTCGCCACCCCACACCTGCGTTCTCATGCCTGTGGGGGACACGCGGGACACCAGGGCATAGGGCATGGCCGATTGAGGACATCCACTCTGTGGGTTCCTTTCTTCCTGCTCTGAGCTCGCCCCCCGCCCCAGACCCCCAGTCGCTGGAGACTGCAAAACGATGGGCAGCGCCAGGAAGCAGCTAGAAATGTTGGGTCTCCGTGAAAGTGGGAGTTTGGGTTGCAAAGTTAATTGCAGTTTTCTTCAGGATAAAGATATCCAGATGTGAGAGAGAATTAAGTCCTTGACCGTGCCATGGAACAGATGACTGAGCTAAAAGAAACATTTATTCTGTGAAGGAAGAAAATGAATACACCTGCATTATTTTCTGTCTATTCTCATGTTTCTCAAATTAAATTAAACCATCAAACAGGTTATACTCGCTAAGGGAACAAATGCAATACTTTACTCAAGAGTGTTTGATGTAAATTTCTTAATGAAGGAAGGATAAAAATACATTTACATGATATTTATGGATGTTGTAAGCATTGCAAGGGCTTACACAAAACTTCTTATTCCCAGACCTATCATATAAATGTGCTGAATCCATTCGGTACATTTAATCCATAGAACATTTGTGAGAAGTTATGAGAACAAGTTTCAGGTGCGGCTTGCATCTCATTACTTTAAAGTAGTACTTTATAAGATTTTTGACTGAATCGGAGAATTCTGGAGTTGGATCTCAAGGTTGTGATCATGTAGTTAATTTTTTATATGAAAAAAAGAAACACTGAGGTCCAGAAATAAATATGTATACATACCCATTACATATATATGACTTGAAACCTAAATTGAAGTTAATGGATTTTTCTTCACATTTTAAAATATCCTAAAAGTTCAATGCTCTGTTATATCAATATTAATATTTGTCAATTAACTAGTTGGTACATTTTTAACCATGGCGAAAAAATAATATTAAGCAAGAGAAGTAAAACGGGCTAAAAGAAAAAATATCTATCAGAAAGTGGAAA
The DNA here is from genome assembly GCF_008692025.1 of Phocoena sinus. NCBI lineage: Eukaryota > Metazoa > Chordata > Mammalia > Artiodactyla > Phocoenidae > Phocoena > Phocoena sinus. The sequence continues at coordinate 107,514,509 of NC_045765.1, read as the reverse complement.
CCATGGCTTGGCATATGAAGGAAATAATATGTTTTTATTGCTACTAGTTACACAGCATAATTTTTAGCAGTGTTCTCATCCCAGATGACAGAAATCACCATCACACACTAAATAAAAGCATGGGCTGTGGATTTAGAAAAGACAGAAGGATGAAATTTGGGCCAAGTCTACAGTGAAGAGGTTCAAATATCTTATAAAGGATCAGACCAAACTGGTCTTTCAGAATTCGGGACAGTTTACTTTTGGCAAAGTCCAGTTTCCTGTTCACAAGAGCAATGGCTTCAGCTTATTTTTTGAACATCAAACAGGCTTTTTTTTCAGGACCTCATTTTGATGAGTTCTGATGGGTAATCAGAAATACATGGATTAACTCTGCTTTCAAATAAACATGGGTTTAGCAGTTAAAGAGAAGAAAGCCTGGCTCTGAGTCATGCCAAACTCTAAACATGGGACTCGGCAGTTCAGGCTATGGGATGAGAACATATGGTTGAATTAGGCCTCCTCCAGTATTATCTTAATAACCTACAGGTCACCCTATTTTGCTCAGGTCTATCCTGGAGGATGAGCAAACTCTTGGTGCCGGAATATTAGGGACTGTCCATCAACAGCCAGCAACACTTGTGTGGCAGAGATTCGGGTGACTGATCCTGTGCCACCAATTCTCTGGGTTTAAATGTGTTCCCACAAACCTCATTAGCTTTCTGTTCACATGACAGTACAGCGTGGTGGGCGAGGGCATGGTTTCTGGAACCAGATTCCAATCCCAGATCATCCACTTCCTACTTGTGTGGCCTTGAGAATTTTACTTAACCCCTCTGTTTGCTTACCTATTAAATGGGAATGATAATACTGCCTGTTTTATAGGTTTGCTGTAATGATTTTATGAGGTAATAAACAGGTGCCCAGTAGATGTAAGCCATTATCAGTATCTATTTAAATTCTGAGAATTTGACTAAAATTTTTCAAAAATTTTGTCTCAGGCTATTAAGAACAGACATGGATTGACCTAGAGATTATCATACTAAGTGAAGTAAGCCAGACAGAGAAAGACAAATATCGTGTGATATCACTTATATGTGGAATCTAAAAAAAAATGATACAAATGAACTTATGTACAAAACAGAAATAGACCCACAGATGTAGAAAAAAAAAAACTTATGGTTACCAAAGGGGAAAGTTTGGGGGGAGGGATAAATTAGGAGTTTGGGATTAACATACACACACTACTATATATAAAACAGATAACCAACAAGGACCTACTGTATAACACAGTGAACTATATTCAATATTTTGTAATAACCTATAAGGGAAAAGTATCTGAAAAACTATATTTATATATATTTATATATATATAAAACTGAATCACTTTGTTGTATACCTGAAACTAACACAACATTGTACATCGACTATACTTCAACTAAAAAATAAAAACAATAGACAGCACTGTTAACTCTAATGATGTGATACTTCCAGAGAGAGCTGGATTAGAAAAGCGTTAGCACTTTGAAAGGTCACATTTGATAAGAGACAGATATGGGAATGCTGCAATTCTCAGCGCTTCTGGGTAGGGATTTACATTCTTCAGGAAGAAATCAAATAAACTAGGTTTTACATTGTCAGCAAAAATATTGATGAGTTTAATAGGAGGAAGGTATGGATTTTTCTTAAAGGCTGGTCTACATTAATAAAGTAGATGCTTGATATGCATTTAGATAAACATTTCCCAAAGTTCGTCCCATGGAACACCAATACTATAAGATGCACCTTGCAAAAAGGGTTCTATGGTCCAGTACATTTGGGAAATGATGATTTACACTATGCCACTATTATCCCATCTTAAAAATTCATAAGGTACCTTAGCTTATGAAAGTCTCTGGTTAGTTCTGCTGTAAAGAAACCTATTTAACTTTAACCCAACATTTCCCGAAGTTATCTGACTGCAGATTCCAGGAGAATTTTCCATAGACCACACTTTGAAACATGCTAATATATATATGTCACCTAAGGAAACAATCATGGTTTCATTGTGCAAACTCAGGTGTACTAGAAGATTGGATTTCTTCAAAATCTTGCAGATTGCTACCTCAACTGTAGGCTTTAAATTATTTAGTAGAGTGAACCTGCTTTGTTCCACTAGAAATCTGTGACTTAATCTGTCTTTCTTCATCTGAAGTTACAGAGAAACTGAAATTTCTGCAGGTAACTTCCCAATAGCTGCATTTCAGTACTTTTAGATTCACTTAGATAAACATTCTTTCTCCACTGTGTTTCCTTAGCCTTTGAAGTAATTTGGAGCAAGGAGTGGCGCATTCAGACCTGTATGGACTGGACAGAGAGCTAGTGGGTGGAGATCCATTGGAATTATGAACCCAAGGCCATGAATTGAATAACAAAGTGCCAAGACCCTCAGTTACTGGGAAGAAAAGGCTCTCCCTCCATTTACCAACCGAGCAGATGGGATTCATCCCTGGATGAGACACTTTCAGGACCCCAGAGATGAGGGACAATCGCATCTATCACATGGCAGAGATGCTCAGATTTTTTTTTTTTTCCCAGGCCCTACAATCAGTGCCAGGGTCCTTGGGACAGAAAACAGCAATGAAGACCAAGTGAAATTCCAAGCCTCTCAGAATATCGGAATAAAGTGCCCTGTTTTTAGTCCTAGTCTGTGGATTAACAGCTGGGTGCGGCATTGATGGAGCACAGACACAGACCTTCCTCTTCACTCTGTTTAGAGCTGGGGCTGTGGGATGGGAGAGGGAAACACCAGGCTATTCACAGTGGGAGAGCAGCGCTTTACAGATGCTCATGTCTTCGCCGAGCTGTGGCGGTAACAAGGGCAATGTTGTCTGGGGTCTCTAGGAAGTTCTTGTACTCAATCCACAAGGAGGTTGTATAGGGGATAGTGACCCGGCATCAGGAGCCCTGTGAGGAGGGACAGTACTTGAAATACCCTTGAGACTTTTTACTCTTGCTGCAGCACTGCTGACATTCTGCCTTCTACCCTACTTACATGTGAGTCTGTTTTCCCCACGAGCTGCACGTGCCCTAAGATCAGACCTGGATTCTTTGTGTAATGCCTGCTTCTCTGCTCACAGTGCCCTTCACAGAAGCAAGTACTCAAGCAGATACATATGGATTAAGTCCATATCTCAGATCTTTCTTTAGCTTATCCTGGGTGAGGCAGCACAGCCACTAAGAGAGTAAGACCGGCACCAATACAACAGTAGACCCTTGCAAAGGAGCAAGAGAAAGGTGTGGCACTGAGTGAAATGTGGCGGGTGGATTCACATGTGGCAGGAACGGGGTGCCAGTCATGCTTGGCAGAAGGTGAGACCAGCTGCGGGAGGAAGAGTGTGCAAGGGTCCTAAATCAAAGCCTCATCATGAAATAATTCACCTTGCTTTTGTTTTGGGGTAATCTCTTATTCCAGAGATTAATGGGAACAAAGTGAACTTCAAAGTTCCACGTGGATGTGAAGGCCTGCTCTGCTACATATGAGCTATGTTCAAGGCACTGCAGTGGATTCTGGGGCTCAGGCACAGTTTTTGCCCCTGAGGATCTCAGAGTTCAGGAGAGGGAAGCAAGACAAGGAAACGGTGGAGGCACGTAAGAAGGAGAGGGCAGATCTGCTAGAGTATACAAGGTAGAACAAGCCCTATGAAACTAAGCTTTTGCTGAAATTAGAAAATTAGTGGCTAATCTAAATGATTACTAGGTAGAAAGGGCATGGTAGCTAGAAGGGACCTCATGAATGAAGAAAAGGAGGTGAACTACAACTAGTTGAGGGGACCCAGAGCATGAGTGGAGGTGTTGGCACAAGGCTGGAAAAGTAAAACAGAGGCAGGTTCCTGGAGGTCCTTATCTGCCTCCCTCAGGGAGGAGTGGAAGCAGCTGACCACCTTTCACCTGGATCTGCAACGATTCATACGTGAATTTTTAAAAGACCACAGAGCTACAAAACATATAGAGGGCTAAGACTGCAAGACTAGAGCAAAGAGATAGAAAAATCTGATAATAACTGCTATAAGAGAGAAGGGGGTCGTAAAAGGATAGCAAGAGGGAAAGCAAGGAGAACCAACATAGAAACATGAAGACGAAAACATCAGAATTTACCTTCCTATTGATGTCTTGGCTCCAGAGTCTCTCTGATCAAATGCCATCTCTTCCAGGAGGACACCCTTTCCTTGACCACCCTTCCTAAGACAGTATCCTCCACCTCGGTCCAGTCACCTTCTGTCCCTTATCTTGCTGTATTTTCTTCACAGACCTCATCACTCCCTGGGGTAACATTTGTATCTTGTTTATTGCCCATGAGGGAGGGACTTTGCCTTTGTATTCTCAGCAAAGAGAATTGTGCCTGGTAAGGATAGATACATAATAAATATGTTGTGAAAGAATGAATCGAGGACAATGGGGTCATTCATTGGGATTCCCACTAGTAGAGGAGTAAGTTTTTAGGAGGAAATGAAAAGCTTAATGCTTGACATACTGAGTTTGAGGGGAATCATCAAATACATATTGGTAGGAACAGTGGAAGTGAGACCTCCCTCCATGAGCTATGGAGTGGGGAGAGGGCCATCATAACAACAACAACCACAGTTAATGTTTATTGAGCACTTGCTATATGCCAGAAACTATTATAAGCACATTGCTTATGCTAATTTACTTAATCTTCACGATAGCCCTCGGAAGGAGGTACCATTATTATTCCCACTTTATAGCTGAAAAAATAGAGGCTTAGAATGATTTCTGAAACTCCTCCAAGGTCACACAACTGAGAAGTGATATAATTGGATCTCTTAAGAACACAATTTAAGAGTTGGACAGCAGACTAGGAACTGGTGAAGAATACTGGAAGAAGGAGGCCAGAGACATTAGTGGACAAGAGAGTTTAAGAAGGAAAAAGATGACATTATTAAATGCTGCAAGATGACAAAGGAACAGAGTTCTTTAGTTTGGAAGTTTCATTTACCTTTCTCAGAGCTTTTCCAGTGATATTTTCATCTGGACAAACCAGGTGTCAATGGTTTGAAGAGTGACTGGGAGGTGAGTAAGTTGGTCTATCAGATTATTCTTCTGAGGAGCTTGGCTGTAAAGGGCTGGAGAGAGATGGGGAAGTAACCAGAAGTAGACAGTGGCAGAAGGATCCTGAGGGTTCTGGCTAAAGTGATGCAATGGGGCCTTTAAGAGTAGAGAAGGAAACAGCCATGGGGAGGGTTACGGTCAATGAAAAAAGAAAGGAGGAGGCTTTGGAGATCTGAGATTGAAGAGCAATTGCATTGGAATCGAGGGGGTGAGATTGCTGGGGCCTAGGACTGTATTCAGGGACCACTAGATGGAGCAACCCTAGGTGATGATGGGGCCCGGGAGGGGTTCATAAGGGTGGGTGGCTGGGGTGGAGTGCAGGTGAAGATTGTTGGTTTCAGGAAGTGAGAGGCTCTGCGGGTGGGTGATGGACGTGTCACTCACAAGATGGTGGACGCTGTCCAGTGATGGCAGGACTTGGGGTGGAGAAGTGGACAGCGTATTCCGGGAATGGGTCTCAGGGGTGTGTGGGCTTGGGAGGTGTGTAGACGACATAACAGTGGCAAGATGAGTAGAATGGCTCGGTGACACAAGCTGCAAGGCAGAGAGGTCATTCTACGAAGGAAGAAGGTTAACGTCCTGAAGGTGGTAAATGGAGGAATAAGCAAATTCTGGAAGCCATTTCCCCATCCTAGCTATTGCTTCAAACCAACTTAGCTACCTCTTGATTCTGCTCGTTTTAGGACACTCTAGATATACTTAAAAGAACCAGCCTTATGCTGTTGCTCTACCACCTCCCCCCATCCACCTTCCGCCATATTCCACCCCCCACCCCCATCTCCCCACCAGGGGTCACTTTCTTTGAGAAAGAGAATGAAAGCAGGTTTTCCAGTACAAGTGTCTCCAAAGAAGGTTAATATTGTAAGCTATCGTTGACTATGAACTGAGGCCTGATCGCCTGTCCACTCAGCTAGGCAAGAACCTGAGAGATGAGAAATTGAATGAGATTTGCGAGAGAGTCTCCAGCAAAGCAAAGTTAGGTGCAGAGCACCTTCCTCTGGCTTGTGCCAGTGATCCAATCTGTAAATAGGAATTCTGACCGTGCAGCATGCATGGGCTACGTGAACGCCTGTGGGAAACTCAGGGGCACTGGACAAGCAGGTGACAAGTGGTGCTGCCCTGAGCCTGAGATGGATGCTCAGGGCCCTAATGGCAGGGCTGAGCAGAGACCTGGTTCCCTTCTGAATATAATCTTTATGCTGTTTTTTATCCTTTCTCACTCTTAACTTTTTAAAAATAGGAACAGAGTTATCTTTGCAGATGAGGCAGCACAGATAAGGAGGGATTGGGAAGGTTTTGTTAAGTCCCTATTTCTGTGTGTCTTGTTTGATGGGAGACAGGGCTCTAGGCTAGTCTTGGTTCTCCACCTACGGCTTTCTCTGAGCAGAGATTCCTGCCCCTGTGACTAAGCACTTCGGCAGTGCCATTTGCATTGAGCCCAGAGAGGCAGTGTGCCAGCCTGGCAATCCAGTGGGCTCCAGCAAACAAACTATTCTCCTCCATCGGTAAACTGCTGTCTTGTCCTCCGTCCCTGCTCCCAGACAGAAATGGGGAGAGTCAAACCCCAGTGCCAGTGTTTGCAAAGGTACTCTGCAGAGCTGCAGCTGGATTGTAATAGAGGAAAGAAACACACAGAGGTACTGAAGCACAAGTGCTCCTGGGAAAGAGTCCACCCAGAGACAGCAGAGAAAACTGCTCTCTAAACGTGCCATCATTATCCCAGGTATTTTAGTGGGTTATCTCAAAACAGGAGTAGGTAAACTGAGAGGTGGCAAAGCAAATACATAACTTCTGAGTGCCTGATTTTATTGGGTGACAAAATATGCTGGGTGGTGAAAAGTGCCTTGGGTGGTTTGAACACTGTAGACACATACCACAGAAAGTTTGGTCCTAGTTTTTTCCCAGATGTACAGACTGATTGTTCACAGGGGGAAGAACTGTGGATACCCAGTAGTCGAGCACTGCCTGCCTTTTCAACTCTTGGAGACCTAGCCATTGATTTTGATTGGGGTCTCCCTCATCATCTTGATGAACTGTGAACTAGTTCAGCAGTCAGCCCTTCACATTTTAAAAAGAGCTCTCTCTCCAACAGGTGGGTCCACATATTCACAGGCTCTCTCCGTTGCAGACAAAACAGGTCCAATTTCAAGTCTCAAGCCAGAAAAGGCCATTGTTATTGCTCTTACTGCAGGGGAATGGGGAAAGGGAAAGGAAAAGCTAGGTAGAGGAGCGAGCTGGCTGGCCGCAATCTCTTCTTTAAGGCTTCTCCTTAGTCCTGCTAAATTCGCTTGATGTTTGTTCATTCTGAAGGTTTCATATTTTGTTCATATATGCATTTAGTCACAACGAAGGCATTTTTCTCTTTCATATAATGTGGAACATTAAAAAAAAAATAAGAGTCTGGTGATGCACTGGGGAGGTTTGCTTTTCCTAGTGTGTGGTTCTTGGCCCAGAGTGTATAATGGTTGGAAAAAAATCAACACAAGGCTGCTCTGTACAATATTATGTCTCTGGAAGAGAGTGGTTTGGAGGGTTTTATGGAGTACGGATCCTAAAGGTAAAAGCCTTTAACGAGTCGCAACTTAGAGACTGATGAAACCTTACATTCAAACCTTAGATAAATAAACTAAAAAATTTCCAAAGGAGAGCAAGACACCAACTGTTCATGTTTGATTTAGATATTTTCCAAGTTTGATATACTCCCCTTTTTTGGCAAGAAATTAATAAAATTTAAAATTTTTTAAATAAATTTAAAAAATAAAATTAATAAAACAAACATACATACATGTTGGTAATGCATGTCTCTTACTGATGTAATATCTTACTACTAGGATTTTACTATGTCCCTTCTAAAATGACTTGTCACTCTTCAGTTTTCCCCAAGAGAATTGGGGAAAGACCATCAGGTACAGTTTGCTAAAGACTCTTTGAGCAACCCTCTCCATTAAACTTCTCTGCCTTTTATATTTACTGGTCTTCACTGACCCCATATCTTGGGTTTCTTTCCCCTTACATGACATCACTTATATTCAGAGAATTCCGTAAAGCCCATCACTAGTCTGAGGTAAGGAAGGCTTAGCATGCACATATGATTTTACATATGCCCTCATGTTTTAATAAAGGACTGAGGCAGAAGTAGCAGACTCCAGGGATGTTGATGGCCCTCTGTAAGGGATCTTAGTGCAAGGGCGGGGATGTGGTGAAGAGGCTGCAGCACTTGATTCTGAGGCTAAATTGGCAGAGTGCATGATGATACCTGGTTCCTTAAGTGCTGTCTCTGCAAAGACAGGGATTTATTGTAAGGAACTTAGGAGTCATCCCTGACTCCTCACTTTGTCATCATCCCCTAACATCCATTCATTTCCAAATACTGATTCATCTAAAATATTCCTTGAGCCCAGGCCCTTTCATCCCCCCATTCTGCCACGCTGAACTGCTTCTAAGCTGGATGGGCTGCCTTTGGTTGCCTGCCCTTTCCAGTCCATTCTCTGCTCTGTCACAATGAAATCTAAGTCTGATCACATACCCTTCCTGAGGAAACACGTCCGTGGACCTCCCATTGCCTACTGAATGAAGAACAAAATCCTTACAGGGCCCACCAGGCCCCAAACAATCTGTACTGCACCCACCTATAGCCACATCTTTAATTAGAAAAAAAAGTAAACCTAATGAGAGAGAGAGAGATGTTTGGCTAACAACAAACGTGATATTTGCTTGACGTACGGTGCAGTCAAAGAAACAAATAGGGCTTCCCTGGTGGCGCAGTGGTTGAGAGTCCGCCTGCCGATGCAGGGGACACGGGTTCGTGCCCTGGTCTGGGAAGATCCCACATGCCGCGGAGCGGCTGGGCCCGTGAGCCATGGCCACTGAGCCCGCGCGTCCGGAGCTGTGCTCCGCAACGGGAGAGGCCACAACAGTGAGAGGCCCGCGTACCGCAAAAAAAAAAAAAAAAAAAAAAAAAAAAGAAACAAATAGATGCAAACACAAGTAGACGTTTTAGCGTAAACCCATGTAGTTCCAGGAACAAGGCTAAATTTTTTTCCCTCCCAATCTGCCTTCTCCCTTCCTTTTACTTTCAGCTCCACCCTACAATCTCAGTTTGGGGTTCTTTCAGGGTCCATGTAAGGTCAGCAAACTGTCTGCACCGTGAATGGCCAATAAGAATACAATGTGAACTATATATGCGACCTTACATTTTCTAGGAGGCAAAGTAAAAAGCAAGAAGTGAAATGAACACATTTCATTTAAATGTAATCATTTCAACATGTAATCAATATAAAAATGATGGAGATATTTTACATTGATTTTTTTTCATTCTAAGTCTTTAAACATCAGTGTGTGTTTTATACTTAGAGCTCATCTCAGCTTGTACCAATCTCATCTCAAATGCTCAATCAATGGTCTCATGTCTCATGCCCACGCTATTGGGCAGAGCATGCCTAAGTCATTTATAGAGCATTGCAGGTTGGCCTGGCATAAATTCCCATTCTTCACTTCTGTTTTTAAATATTCTGTGTTTTACATTCTGGGTATCTTTATAAGTTAAGACTATACCTCTGAGATTAAGGAATTAGGGTTGTTCCCCTAGAGGGCTCTGGAGCAGTATTCTTCCTTCTCTCCAACAAAATGGCCCCCAGATTCATTGTCCATCAGTCATTTATTTTGACAAGTCAGAGATTCCTAAATAGGGTCTGGAGTAGGGTCTGGAGTAATCGCCCTAATTTTAGTTGCCCTCTGAACATCTGCATTGCAAAGTATCCAAGCATCGGTGCTCATTCAGTGAGAGACTTAACAATGACTTGTCTACAAAAGGTATTCACGGTTCCTTAGAAGAATCCTAAAATATGGAACGAGAAGGGATCATGATTATTATCTAATCCAATGCTGAGTTGTTAGGCAGCTTGATGAGGTAGATACAACCTCATAGTAGTAAGCACACATCTAGAACTTAGATTCCTGGACTCCTGGACCAGTGTGTATCCTGTCTGTTACTTCACATGAATATTGATGATTCACAGTCAGGACTCTGAGACCCAATGAACAGTGTTCCCATCAAGGGCCATACTCCTTGACTTCCTCTCAGCACATGACCAGTAAATGCAAATGTCATCTGGGTTAAATAGAAAGGCTGTGGGCAACACAGTATTAAGCCAACTATGCCCAAAGCAGCATGTCTTTTGGTATAGCTGAGTCAGGTATGTAGCCAGTCGTAAACCAAAATGAGGCCTACAGATTGTTGCCTTTCTTGAGATAAAAATGCTCTTTTCTCACGCACTCTACTACAGTCTCTTTCTCCCACTTAGTTATGAGTGAAGAATCTCTATATACAATGACAGGATTCCTTTTGGTGAGACTAGCTGCTGCTCAACCCATGAACCACCGCCAATATCCTGGTCGGAGAGCGAGAACCACTCAGCTACTTACATTCAATTTTTGCTTTTGTTCCAAGCTGCTTTTCTCTGTTTGAAAAGCACCAGTCCCCTTATTTGTTCCACTTTGTAGTAATGTGTGAAAAGTGCCATCATTACTGGCAATAGCTTCCCGGGAGCTTTTCTTATTCTGGTTCAGCAGTTGCATGTTAACTAATCTGAAAATTATTTCCATGTTAAGTTCTCTTTTATGTTAAAAATAATAAACAATGCAGCCTGCCTAGGAACTGTTTACTTATTTTTAAGCAGGCTTAGTGGACACAGGATCTTGAAAAGATGTGAAAAGTGCTCAGTCTATGCCTTATTCTAAATCATGAAGTGTGGAGAGCGCACTTAAAGAACTCAGACCTGAGCTGTGAGTTAGATGTGTATCTCCCGTACAACATAATTGTGGGGTCTGAAAGGCACGGGTTGCCTCTGTGGAAATGCCTTGGAGAATCACGCGGGAGGTTTCTGTAGCAGTGCTCTTTCCTGCAGCATGCCAGCCGAGGCAAATGGCAAAGGAGGCCTGGGACATTAAACCACGGAAGAGTCATTAGCACTGTCCTCTAGGCCAGATGCTTTTCAAAGATTGCCATGAAGATTTCTCCCAGAGAAGATTGTCTGGTGATTGACTATTTGGCCACTTGAATAATTGCAAACACATTTCCTTATGAGCATGGTTTCCTTTGGGTTGGCTCACTTGGAATCCTAGGATGTCAGGATCCTACCATCGCTGATGGTAAGAGACGGACACGAGGTTTTGTGACTTGAAAAGGGTCACTCAGCTGGGACTAAAACCCAAATCTATTCCTAATAGTTTCTCAAAACCAGAGGACCTGGTTTGTTGCAGCTTGTTTTTGTTAACTCATTAAGAGAGCTGCCTCCTGATGGAAATGTCAGAAGAGAATATACCAAATTCTTCTCTCTGGAAAACTATCTAAATACATAGTAGGCATTACTTCTCATATCTACAGTTGAATGTAACAGAATACACACTTAGAATTTATATTAATTCCGGTTTTAAGCCTTCCCATCTTAGAACATAGGTAAGCCATTGGAACCAATGATGAGAAAACAGGTGAGTCCCCGTCCAGCCACTCCAACCCAGGGGTAAACTAGATTTGAATACCAGTGACAGGGTAGAATTTCCTTACTCACCTCCTGTCTAAAAGAATGTGTGGGGACTTCAGCCTCTTTAAATTCTTCCCAGTTAGTTTAAGAAATCCCTTGACCTTATTTCCGTGTGTGATCATGTAAACAATACTGCTGGCCAGTAGGTGGAGTCTTCCATTTTCTCCGGTATACACTTAAGGATGCTGTTCCGGTACCTCACAGTACCCCTTGCTTTCTCCCATGTGTCTGCTATAGTAATGTTGAGCTCTCTGAACCCCATCTGATCCTCCTTGATACATTATGTCCTGTGGGACTCCTAATCAACTCCAGACAGTCAGGCTTCTGTGCCCTCTCCTGCTTTGCATCTTATGTTGGGTTCCCTAAGTCCTGGTTCAGCATCCTGCTGAAGTGGAGAAAAATTCTCCATCCTAACTCGTCATACACTCTTCCACGGTCACAAGGCTGGGCTGCCTCATGCTGTCAACATCATATAGTGAGCTTAGTGAAATTGCATATTTGCTCCTGCTGCTGTCCTCTGGCTTTCAGAGGCTTCATCGTGTGGGACTGTGGCACAAAGCTGAAGTGGAGGAAAGAACTAGAGGGCAGTATATATCCCAACTGTGCTCACACCATTGCCTGTGGTCCATACTTGGGTGAATCACATTTTCCTGTCCTTAGGATATGTTATTTCACATGGGGCTCTTCGTTTCCCCAGGCAGACATTGTCTTTGAGGCCCCATGCACGGTGCTCAGACAGATGGGGATTTATACAATGCACACGTGCCTCAAGTCCCTAAGGGGAGGATGTTTCCTTCTAGAACAACAGAAGAATGCATTTAATGTAAACGAGTTTCTGATTTCTACCGGAGTTCAAGACACAGAGAGACTTTTTGTCCTGTAGTTAATTTCTTTCGGTTCACAGTTATCCACAAAACTTGTAGTCAACAAGGTACTGTTCGTAGTACCACGTATGAGCCATGGAACAGTGTAGTCACTGGTATGCTGGTAAATTATCAGCAGCTACCTCTGGAGAGGGCAAAAGCCCTGATTTGTAGCATTTGTTGATTTCCATGGTGTAAATACTCCCACCAGTGCCAGTTTTAAGCCACCAGTGTAACATCACTGAAGGTGGAATTGGAAGAGACATTCAGGACTACACCATTATATAGTATTTTCACCACACAGAGTCAATAGTTATAAATAACCTCACAGGCAGAGATATTAATAAAATGTAGTAAAATAATTAGGAAGTGGTAAATTTTGAGTATTTGTTACCTTTGCTTTGAATATAATTTATTGAATTGTAAGTTTATATAACTTTTCAATAATGGCTGTGTTGAATAAGTGCTCACAAAATTTTTGAAAATTTAACAATCGGTTCTTACAAGCCAGCACAGCCTGGCTCCAGCCCTCCGCTGGGTGTAATATAATGAGGCGAGTCTAATACTAATCTTCCAGAGCTGTGTAAGCTAGCACTGCAGATTGTCGTGAGGGAAAAATGAATGCATATGAAATAAAAATGTCTAGCATAACGCCTGGCACATTGGGGCTCAATAAATTCTGGGTGAGTCCAGAATAGTCTTGGATGGTAGAAGAGGCAGGAATTGGTTTGGTGCACTGAAGCAAGTCAGAGCTTTCATCTTAATAATTCTGAGACTGTGTGTATATTATGTCCCGCTCAGGGTGGATCAAATCCTGCAGTTAGAGACCGAGAAGGAGAAAGAGAGAGACCAAATGACATCATCTCGCTTATGTTCCTCAAATGGTCCTCATTAAGTTGACTGCACAGACTATAAAGAGGGATTTTAAGAGCCTGGAAAAGTTGAAGGCAGACAGTTCCTTGTTCGGAGGATGAAATGGGGGTAAACCATAACATATGTACCAAATAATATAGTCTTTGTTTTATGTAAAATTTATTTTCTTCCGTCCCCTTCCTGGACATGGAAGAGACCTAACTTGAGGTCAGTTCTCAGTACCCTTGAAAGCTGAAGAAAGGGCAGGACTGATTTGATGGCTTCTCTGGCAGGCACACGGCTGGAGTCCACCGCACAGTGGCAGCCTCGCCAGTTAAATTACGAGGCCTGCTTTGATGAGAGGAGGTTTCGTGCTTTATGAGGCTGATAGCATTCAGCGTTTAAACCATTAAATTTGCATCTGGGAAAGCCTTGGTCAGGAAAAGGTAAAAAGGTCAAATTTTCATAATGGCTTTCAGAGCCAAAATGGTATCTTTCCTGAGGGGCTGGCTGGAAAACATTCAGCTTTTTGTTGTAATAGAGGTCTTGCTTAATTGAAAATCAGTGAGATAAAGAGATCTTTTAACAGGATGCTGGATACTTAAACTCATTGACAGATATTTTCCTACTAATGATTGGGACTCGTGGCTAAATATAGGGCACTGCTGTAAACAGAATGAATCTCCAGGTTTAAAGTTGTGAGGATCTATTCCCCTGAGTTCATCTTCATTGATACTGTCCAATTAAGCAGAGAATTGCCACACCTCCCATGAACTTAGTGCAGTGTAGAATCAGACTTAAAGTCATATTTTCCAAATTGCTTTAGACAGAACCCCAGAATTTAGTAGGGATTTTATAATTTCATTGAGCCAATGACAGCTTATTTTAAAATGATGTTTGCTGCCCTAATAGTTCTTAATTCTATTTCTCCCAAGAACAGTTAGTTCTGCTATAATGTGACACGTGCATGCCTTAAAACCACATGCTATGCAAAATCATTTAACAGAAACCATAGAGCTTTGACACCAAAGCATGAACCACAAAAGGCAAAATTGACTGAACCTCATCAAAGTGAAAAACTTTTGATCTGTGAAAGACCCTGTTAAGAACATGGAAAGACAAGCTACAGACTGGGGGAAAAATTTGCCATCCACATAGCTGACAAAGGACTAGTATCTAGGATATATAAAGAATTTTAAAATCTTAACAGTACGAAAGCAAACAAGCTAATCTAATTAGAAAATAAGGAAAAGACATGAAGAGACATTTTACTGAAGAGGATATACAGATGGTAAATAAACACATGAAGAGACATTCAACATTAGGCCTTAGAGAAATGCAAATTAAAATCACAATAAGAGGGCTTCCCTGGTGGCACAGTGGTTGGGAGTCTGCCTGCCAATGCGGGGGACACGGGTTCGTGCCCTGGTCTGGGAGGATCCCACGTGCCGCGGAGCGGCTGGGCCCGTGGGCCATGGCCGCTGGGCCTGCGCGTCCGGAGCCTGTGCTCCGCAACGGGAGAGGCCACAGCGGTGAGAGGCCCGCGTACCACAAAAAAAAAAGAAAGAAAAAAAATTACAATAAGATATCCCCAAACCTGTCCGAATGGATAAAATAAAAAATGGTGACAATATTAAATGTTGGCAAGAATGTGGATTAACTGGGTCACTCATACCTTGCTAGTGGGAATGTAAAATGGTACAGCCACTCTGGAAAACAGTTGGACAATTTCTTAATAAAGTAAGCATGCAAATTCCATACAGCCCAAAATTTACACTCCTGGGCATTTATGCCAGAGAAATAAAGACTTAGGTTCACACAAAAACATTTACATGAATGTTCATAGCAGTTTTTTTTTTTTTGCGGTACACAGGCCTCTCACTGTTGTGGCCTCTCCCGTTGTGGAGCACAGGCACCGGACGCGCAGGCTCAGCGGCCATGGTTCACGGGCCCAGCCGCTGCACGGCATGTGGGATCTTCCCGGACCGGGGCACGAACCCGTGTCCCCTGCATCAGCAGGCGGACTCTCAACCACTGCTCCACCAGGGAAGCCCTATAGCAGTTTTATTTGTAGCAGCCCCAAACCGGGAACAACCCAGATGCTCTTCAACCCTCAGTAGTTAAACTGTGGTACATCTGTACCATGGAAGGCTCCTCAGCAATAAAAAGGAACGAACTACAGATATATACATCGTGAATAGCCAGGGAATTACGCTGAGTGGAGAATTTCAATCCCCAGAAAGTGATATACTGTAGATTCCATTTACATAACATTCTTAAAGTGACAAATCCATAGAAGTGGAGAACAGATTAGTGGTAGCCAGGGGTTAAAGATGAGGAGGGAAACCAAGAGGAAAATAGTAGTATTTATAAAAAGGCAACAGGAAGGATCCCTGTGGGGATGGAATCATCCTCTAACCTGACTGTCTCAATAACAATATCTTGATTGTGATATTATACTATCGTTTTGCAGGATATTGTCATTGGGGGAACTAACTAGGTAAAGGATACACTGGATATGTCAGTATTTCTTACAACTGCAAATGAATCTACAATTATCTCTAAAGACAAATGTTCAATTAAAAAAATTACAAGGGTACTTTTAAAGAATAATAACCTTATAAAACTGGTAGCACAGTTTTACACAGTATTTAAGAAATACATAAATACCACGCTAAACATGACACTTTACCTTAACGAAGAGCTGAAGTTTGCATGTGGAAGTAGGCATTGCAGGGCTTGCAGTTGTGAGTTACTGTGATGTGGTGGAAGGAGGGTTGTTACAAATGGGATGAAGAGTTATAACACCAGATGCATTGGTGTGGCTCATAACACATGCAGTGAACTGAAGTAGCTGGTGATGTTTGAGAACTGAGATGTTGCACATATGTGTTTTGTTTATTCCTGCTCGTCTCATCATTGAGCTACGTACAGTTTTCTGTGTTCACCTGCTGTTTCTTCCAGTCAAAATTACACATAAACACAAAATTTGTGTTATCCTAAAATTGTTTCCTGTTATATCAGTTGCTTTGAAACAAATTTGCATTTTTCAAAACAAGAATTAGAGCAGAACTGATTGTACATTCAGTAAACAAAAGTAATGGAATGTCCAGGTAATTATTGGAAAGGGAAGAAAATCCCACTTCAAATAATAGATAATGTCATCAAAAATTTCAGAGACTTTGGGTCATGTTGATCCTACATGAATTCCTTTCTACAACTGGAAAGTGTGTTAAAATTTTGGTAAGATTTGGTTCTCTGTGTTTCTCCAACGTAAATTGATTAAACTTAAAAATAAATAAAACCTTCTAGATTTTGACTTAAAGATAGCATTAGGGTGGCATCAGATATGAGCTAAAAGGAAATAACACAATTTGAGAAAAGAGATTTGGGAATAAAATATTCTTTTTTTCTATTTTGTTTATCTTACCCTTACTCTGGTCTAACATGTAAGGGAGAGAAAAACATAGATGTGGTGAAAAATAATAGCTTTTTTTAAAGGAACTTGAAATTTATTATATTTTGTTATTAAAAAGTATTGGGGAACATAAACAGATTGAATATTAGAGCACATTATTACAGAATAGGAAATTGAGCCCATGGTTGATTGGTTCACTTAGGTAGAAACAGAGTCCTAATAAAACAAAGGCCATAAGTTGGAGTCCTATGGCCAAGTTAACTGTTTATTTCTGTTGATACAGATGGCTCGCCTAACCAGACCTGCCATCTTGCAGTACATTCTATTGGTCACAGAAGAAATTTATGAAATTATACATTGTTCAAATCTGCTGAAACCCTACTGATCAATAGTATAAAGAAATTTTAACTTAGATACCTAGGCAATGAGGCTGCCCATGACATTACTATAATCATGGATTTATTTTTGTATAACTGGTCTCAGAGCTCAAACACTGAAATATTATGTGGTGATACACAAATTATGGGGAGAAAAGCACCAGATGATTTTCTTGTTCCCAACTTAAAGTTAATAACCCCCAGAGATAGAGGGATAAGAAGCAATTGTGGAGAAAAATCTGAGCTGGATGTTGAAACATTAAAAAAAAGGTTCAGTTTTCTAGATGTGAGAAGATGATGGTAACAATGACAAAAAGAGAGAGATACATGTGGGTAGGTTACACTCCAGAAGAGGAAGACACCACGGGTAAAACTCACACTCTTTCTCAAACCCAACTGTGAACAATAAATTTGTGAAAAATTGAAGGGAGAAGCTCTCCATTTTTAATAAAACAGAGAAATCACCACAACCTCAAACCACAAATTATAAAGCAAACCTTCCAAATACTGAGAAATCTACACCAACGAAAACGAGAGGGAGCTGAGTGCCCAGACAAACCTTTTCAGACATCAGGCAGGAGACAAATTTCCTTAGAAGTCAGCGTTATGGTCCTGAAAGGCTCAGCCAATGATCCTTTAATTAAAGGGATAAGAGCTCCAGACTGTGGGCCAACCTAGGGGAAGTAAGACTATTCCTTATAGACAGCTAGCTCAAATAGCTCAGAATGGCCAGGAATTACGTCTGCTCTAGCCTCTTAGCCTAGGTAAGTGATAGGGCAAAGAGGAAACAATCTGGTATATGAGGGATTTTACTGGGAAGAACGCTGGATTTTTCAATGCTAATCTTGAAGGAAGAGAAATATGTACCCAGATAAGAAGAGAAACAGACACAATGAGAAAGTGTCCAATATAAATCTGTGTCGTAGAGTTGTTCATCTGTTTATTCAAATAATATCGAGAACCTTCTTTGTGCCAGAACAACTGCTCTCTGTTGCAGAAACATCTCAACCCTCACGGAGTCACCTTCCAGGGATGAAGATGCATTCATATTCCCAACTCAAGAACACTCTTCATGACACTATTTTTTTGTTATTAATTTATTAATTTATTTATTTTTGGCTGCATTGGGTCTTCGTTGCTCCATGCAGGCTTTCTCTAGTTGCGGCGAGCGGGGCCTTTAGTAATCCTGTAGTCCTCCATTGGCAGGTGGATTCTTAACCACTGCGCCACCAGGGAAGCCCCATGACACTATTCTTTAGCAAAAACCTGGCTCCATTTAAAAATGAGTAATCATTAGAAAAAAATGAAAATGGATCATACACATGAAAAGTGAGTAAAAATAAAGCAAGGAAAGAACTTAAGCAGCAGGTAAATGAAGAATATTATCTTTTTATTTTTATCACTATAAATGTTAATTTCACATCAGTAAAATAAGAGTATGTTTTTAATTCCCAGGGACCAAAAATGAAGATGGAACTGAAAACCTCTTCTAATGCTAAGGCAGCCCTAAAGGTGCTTGCCAGCACCAGAAATGCATGGCCATCGATTTTAACAGCTACGTACAGGACAGAAATAAGGCATTAGGTCTGTGCAAGGTGGGGATTAGAACTAAGAATTCTATAGGGTAGGCAATAAAAATTTATGCTTTTTTGAAAAGGGAGACAATAAATTAATTTGTCTTTACAGTGAAAAAGAAAGAAATTCTCTCCTGAGAATTTGTAACTGGAGACCAGCCATTATGTGAGTTTGGAGTTTTAAATTTGGACTACCTGTGCAGTCCAGGAAACCTAAAATAGGAAATTAATTTAAAGTGATCATAAGTGTTCCAGAGTCACTGGAAGAAACCAATGCAAAACTTCTCTGGAGGAATGTCTCTGCTGCTTAAACCCTCATGATTCCCACAAACAGATTACCAAACTAGGAGCATACACTCAAATTATAAACAGCAAAACAAACCCCACAAATTAACAGAAACAAGTAAGGAATTAAAGCTCAAAGGACTCCAAATTTTGGAAGTATCATGTAAGAAATATAAAGTGATTATCTTTAAATATATAAAGAAACGAGTGAATCTAAGAGACTATGAGAGCAAACTAGAAATGAAATGAAGGGTTTAATAGACAGGTTAAATAGGAGAGCAAATACAATTAAAGCAAGGAACAATAAACTGGAAGATAATTCTGAGAAAATCATACGGAATATACATCAAAGAGAAAGTGAGGGAAAACATGAAAATGAGTTAAAGAAACATAGGGAGGGTGGTAAAATGAGAAAGTCAAAATCTACCTAATTGGATTCTTAAAAAGAGAAAATGATAGGAGCCAATGTTAGAGGTAACTGCCTAAGAAGTTTTTATAACTCAAGAGAAACATCAATCCAAAGATTCAGGAATCCCAACAAATCCCAGGAAGAATACAATAACAAATACATATTGGGGCTTCCCTGGTGGCGCAGTGGTTGAGAGTCCGCCTCCCGATGCAGGGGACACGGATTCGTGCCCCGGTCCGGGAGGGTCCCACATGCCGCGGAGCGGCTGGGCCCGTGAGCCATGGCCGCTGAGCCTGCGCGTCCAGAGCCTGTGCTCCGCAACGGGAGAGGCCACAGCAGTGAGAGGCCCGTGTACCGAAAAAAAAAAACAAAAACATATCTACACACATTGTTGTGAAACTGCACAACACCCAAACCAAACTAAAGATTTTGAAAGCACTTTGAGAGAAAAGAAACATTATCTATAAAGGAAAGAGACTGATGGCTGACTTCTCAACAGCAATAGAGGTCAGAAGATAGTGAAATAATATCTTCAAAATGCTGCCAGAAGAGTATTATTAACTTGGAATATTTTTCCTAAAGAGCAAAATAGTCCACTTTCAGCCAAATCAAAATGGAGATTAGATTACTAATGGACTTTCACAACAAAACCTTCTATGAGATGTACTTCAAGAAAAAAGAAATTGAACCCAAAAGTCCTCAGAGTCAAGAAGGAAAGATGAAGAAAGACATTTTAAACATGTGGGAAACTCCTCAAAAATATGAAGCATATAAAATAATAATGATTTCTTTAAAACAAGAGTTTAAGTATAGAAACATAAATAACAAGATGGAAGATTAAACTGGACTTGTGGAATTTGTGTTCCAAGGTTTTTGTGTTGTATGACAGAGAGGTAAAGATGATTAACTTAAAAAATCACTGCAACAGTGTTAGGGAGTGCCAAACATGAGAAAACTCTGGAGGGTGGAGAGAAGAAATCATGCCAACTACAGACCTTGGGATCGTTCTTATTTATTTTTATTTTTCCTGCCTTTTCAGTTGGCAGATTTCACACTATTACTTGATTGAATACTTTTTTCTTCCATTTGTTCTGTTCTTTTTTCTAAGAACAACAATGTATACATTGGTATTCTTTTTTTTCTGCTTTTCATCTTTTTTAGAATCACTTTTATATCTTTTTCTTTTCCATTTTATTTTTATATACTTTTATGAAACTTTTCTATCTCTTGTTTACCTTTTATTGTTTTAAATGTAGCTTTCATCTGTTGAGGTTTTCTTTTTTTCTTCTATTTCTTTCCTGAGCTTTAACTATTTATTGGTCTTCTCCTGATGTTTTATCATCTTTTCTTTAATCTTTTATATGATTTATTTGGGACCCTTTTTTTTCCAAAGGCCATGTTTCAATCTCTCAGAGATTATGAGAATGATATAGATGCTTTCTCTTTCATATAAGGTTTTCATGTCCTTCTCCTTTGAGGTGTGTGTGTGTGCGCGCATGTGTATGTTTCTGTGTTTGCTCCTTTCTCATCTTTGGACCCAAGTAACTATATTAAAGTTAGTATTTGCTGATGAATAGTGTGGGGAGGGTTAGGACAGGGATCTAAGTCTGTATGAGGCTTCAATTCAGGTTTGTTGTCTCAAACATCTTTCAAAAATTTGTTATTCTCTGCCATGGAGCTGCATATTCAAATCACTAATCAACATGTGGAAAACGTTCAACATCCTTCATTATAAGGCAAACGCAAGTTAAAATCACAATGTGATACACATCCACTTGAATGGCTATGATAAATTGACATTATTAAGTGTTGGAGTGTCTGTGCGGCTACTAGACTATCATATACCATTGGTGGGAAGGATACACTGATGCAAATGTTTTGGAAAATGGTTTGGCCACTAAAGTTAAATATATATATTCCCTAGGCTATACCAGCATTGACCTGAGTGTTATTATAATGATGGAATAGAGAAAGTCAAGGTGAAGAGTGGATTTAACTGTTACACCAATCTTATTCTGAGCAGTATTCACACTTTATAGAGTAAAACACTAGTTTCTTATGTGAAAAATTTAGTATCAAGTTGATACAACAAAAGATACAGAAGTAATAAACTGTTGGGTAGATAATTTCTTTATTCATGGAGTCATTCTACAAATATTTGTTGAGATTTACAATGTATTCCCCCAGTACAGTTGCCATTACCAGGAGCTAACATCTGGTAGTAGGAGGTAGCTATATAAAACACAGTGAAGTGTTGTGTAGTCGGGATGGACGTGTGCACACTTACAATGAGGGCACAAAGGAGGAAGTGGTTGGCTTTACCTGAGACAGTCAGAAAGGGCTTCATACAGAAGGTTTTCTTAAGCTGAGTGTCTGTGTAATCATTATTGTTATTGATATTATCATCATTATTAAAGCATATAGTTTAGAAATTTATAAGCATGGCAAAAATTACAAATTAATAGTGATAAAACTTTTTTTTTTTTTGCGGTACGTGGGCCTCTCACTGCTGTGGCCTCTTTGTTGCGGAGCACAGGCTCCGGACGCGCAGGCCCATCGGCCATGGCTCACCGGCCCAGCTGCTCCGCGGCATGTGGGATCTTCCCGGATCGGGGCACGAACCCGTGTCCCCTGCATCGGCAGGTGGACTCTCAACCACTGCGCCACCAGGGAAGCCCAAAACTTGTGTTTTTGAGCAGCATCATACAATGGTAAAGAACAATAAAGAAAGCTTAGGAGAAAAAGAAAGAGATGGATCATTTTGGGGGGTACAAGCTTCTAATCATTACTTTTTAGCCTTGAGTTTGTGTTTGTTGACTGTGATTCTAGTGACTAGGCACTGAAACCTGACAGTTTTTCAGGACTGCCCCTCCCCCTCCCCCCCTCCCCCCTACTCCTTTCGTCAATGCATGAGTAGACCCAGTGTACACACCTGTGAGATCAACTTTCCAGTCTAAATATCTTACATAAAAATCTTTTGAAAGCAACAGGGTGCACTCACTTAAAGCTTGAGGAATGGGAGCCAATTTTTAATTTGTTCCTCCTGTTTGCTGAAAATATAGTATTTTTCTTTCAAAGACTTTATTAGAAGCCTGGTTTTCTTATGGGAACATAGACAAGCAATTTACAGTGATAAATTAGTGATGATGGTTAGAGTCAAGAGTTTCTTCAGTTATTAGAGGTTTGTACTATTTTTCAAAAGCATTAAATTTGCACAAATATTTCAAATTTTAAAAGAGCCGATTCCAAAAAGAGAAATAAGAGCAGTTAATAATGACAGTCATGATGACAACAGGGACAGTGATGACTACTACCATACCTCACGATGTGCCAAGAACCAGACAAAGCATTTTGTGTATAGTTTCTCTTTTAAGGGTAAGTGCAAGTGGATGTCAGAGTCTTATTAGAATTATGTCAGGAAGTCTACTGTAAAAATGTTGATGGCAGAAGAAAAACCTTGCTTTGGGTTATTTTTTGAAGCCATAAAAGCAAAGGGAAAATAGGCCTGTTGCCCAAGGACAATGGTGCAATTTTGGAGATACAAAAAGCTGAACTCCACATTCTATTTTGCTTCTCTTTTCCATCAAGAAGAATCATCTATAGATGGAAAACGGTGAGATGAATATGAATAAGGGGAAATAAGCCCATTACACACAAAATGATTCTAAGAGTGACCCTAACAGCTCTAAAGGAGTCCACCTAAAGACCAGAATAAATTCAACCACAAGGTACAAAAAGAACTTTCAAAGGAGAGCAGCAGCAGTCTTGGAATACAGAGGACAGCTGAGAGACTAGGGATGTATGTGTGTAACTCTGCTCTTTTACAACAGGAGAAAAGTATACTCCATGAACTGCTTTGACATTAACATTTTGGAAAATGAGAAGTGTCTAGTAACCAAAGACAAAGTACACCCTCAAGCCACCAGGCCCAATATAGATTTTTAATGCCTACAAATGCATTAGTGATGATTAGTTACCACGTGTTCTTCTGTTAAGCTATTTGCATTTAACATATATGGTAGATTTGAACTCAAATTTGGTTCCTTTCTTTTTCATATAAAATATCTTACAAACCATTTTGATCTATTGGAATGAAAAGCTCTGGGGCATACAGAATATATATTACAAAGGAACACAATGATGACTGGTAGGAATGGTCATGTTTTCTGGAATAGATCATAGAATTTTCAAAGTTCAGAGTGTCTGTTGTGATGAAGCTATATGATGTCCTCTACCTGCCAAAAACTTCAGAGCGCATTTTTAAATTTTGTCAACAGCCAAGCCTAAAAGTAACAAGAGATCATGAGTGTGGGTTGTGAAAGAAGAATATTATGGCAAGCCAAAATTATTCAAAAGAATTCTCAGCTTCTGAATGTAAAGAAGGCTGAGATTTTTTGAAAGTAGTATATATAATTATAGGGTAACAATGGGCTAGTTTTAATGAAAGACAAAAATAATGTAATTCCCCCCAAATATATTATTAAATTGATGTAATTTTTTATCATTCTGTTATATTACAATTAGGTAATAATGGCATTAAAGATAAACCCTAACATTTATGGTTAAATGGTTTTAGACAAAGGGGCCAAGAAGATTCAATGAGGAATTTTCATAAATGTTGCTAGATGCTGGACAACAAGGTATCTATATGCCAAAAAAAAAAAGAATTTAGACTCCTTTCGCCTTACACAAAAATTACCTCAGAGTGGATCATCGGCACCCATATAAGAGTTAAAACTATAAAACTGTTAGAAGAAAACACAGAAGTAAATCTTTATGACCTTATGTTAGTCAATGACTTCTTAGACATGAAACCAAAAACACAAGTGATAAAAGATTGATAAAAGGGACTTCATCAAGTTAAAAACTTTTGTGCTCCAAAGGATACCACCAAGAAAGTGAAAAGACAGCCAGCTCTGTTAAGAGACTTGTAGTTAAGATATATGAGACTCAAAACGCAACAATAAAAAGGCAACCAAAATTTTTAAATGTACAAAGGATTTGAATAGACATTAATCCAAAGAAGATGACTAATTAGCAAATGAAAAGATGCTCAACATCATTAGTCATTAGGGAAATGCTGATCAAAACCATGTGATACCGCTTCATACCCACTAGAGTGGCTATAATAAAAAGTGTTGATGAAGATGTTGAGAAACTGAAATTCTCATCCATTGCTGGTGGGAATGTAAGATGGTACAGCCACTTTGGAAAATAGTTTGGTCATTCCTCAAAATGTTAAACATAGAGCTAAATATGACTCAGCAATTTCATTCCTAAGTATTTACCCAAGAGAAATGAAAACATATCCTCACACGAAAACTTGTACGCAGAAGCATTATTCACAACAGCTAAAAAGGAGAAATAACCCAGATGTCTATTACTTGATAAGTGGATAAATAAAATGTGGTATACCCATAAAATGGACTCTTATGCAGCAATAAAAATGAAGTATTGATACATGTACCACATGGAAGAACCTCAAAAACATTATATAAAATGAAAAAATTCCAGTCACAAAAGAACACATATTGTGTAATGCCATTTAAAGAGAGTGTCCAGAATAGGCAAATATATAGAGACAGAAGGTAGATTTGTGGTTGTCTGGGGCTATGGAGAAGGTGAATGGAATGGGGCAGGGATGGGGGGTAACTGCTAATGGGCACAAGATTTCTTTGGGGGATGATGAAAGTGTTCTAAAGTTACATTATGGTGATAGTAGTATAACTCTGTAAATATACTAAAAATCATTTAACTGTACACTTTAAAAGGGTGAACTTTGTGGTATATAAACATATTTCAATAAAGCTATGTTTTTAAAAGGCATTAAAAGTGAATAGTTTTCAAGCAAATCGAAAAGAAACCAGAGATCACAAGTGCCTGGACTGAGTTTACTAAAAGTAGGTCAAATTCCATTTTTCACAGGTGGGGTTACTCATCTACTAGATTGAGAAATGCCATTAACCTAGTGTATCTGGATTTTATTAAGGTATATTAGCAAGGTCTCTTATAATGTCCCATTTGACAATTGAACAATTTTGGGAAATCAGACTTGAAATCATGGAGAGATTGATGGATTCATAACAGAACAAATGTACAAAAAGGGGCTGATTAATGAATATATATCATTGTTAGAGGGATACTTTGTTGTGAGTTGCAGTATTATGTATCAAATATTCTGATTAGCATTTTTATCAATGACTTGGTATATGAATGATCGATGAGAATAATCATTCATTGAATTCTAGCAGCAAAATGCTATCACTGACAAAAGATCTCAATACATTTGCTAATATTTATCTGGATACACCTAGTAAAAGAAACAAGAGGAAAATGAAACACAAGGCAAGAAATATTTCCTGGGATGAAATTTTTACAGCTTATCATGTATTCATATGTTCCAAGTAACTATAAATGTTAAAATTTAGAAAAATGGGGTCTCAAGTTAGCTACTTCTTTTTCTCCAAAGTTTCCCCAAATTTCAATTCTGAACTGAGTAGCTAAAGCCACTGGACGGTACACACATACTGAACAACATTGCTAGTCTTGGCCAGCACAGTCCCCCATGGACTAGAGCTGCAAGCTGGCCATGAAGAGTAGTACTGGGTTATGTTTCCAGACATAGAATCCACTTGCTAAAGCAAGGAAAGGCTAAGAGACTCTTGGGGAATTAACATCCTAAAAGAACCCATCAAGTCAGCCCTCTGCTCTTCCAGCCAGTTTGAAACAGAACTGATGATTCTGTGCACATGTTGTCCTTCTGGACTGCATGTTGGCTGCTCCATCATGTTTACTAAAGGTGGAAAAGCCAAGTACAACATGTTTCTGAAACTAAATACCTGGTGTTCTGACGTACTTTCTGGATGAGCCTTGAGTTAGTGGGTTCCTCACAAACATTGGTCTGTTCACTCATTGTTTACTGGGAAAGATGTTTTCTCTACTCTCTCTCTCTCTCTCATTTTAAAATTGTTTGGTTAGAATAGATTTTTTCTTTGGACCTTTTGAATGAAGTGGGAAGTTATGGTTCTGCCAAAATGCAGGTTGCAAAGCACCTCTAAGTGACCTAAACTACTACACCAAGCATGAATCACATGCTTTCAACACTTTAGCAAGGGTCTTTCAAATACCAGTGTCTGTCCTATTCTCCAATGAAGTAGATACTTGATGCTTTTCTCCCGGGGCTTCTCTCAGCAACCTACTTCCACAAACAATGCGAAGCAGAAAAGTGGTAGCATTTAACAGGATGAATGCTGAAGGTTACATTTCTCCTCTAAATAACATATACTATGTGAGGGCTTTAATAATTAATTTAAAGTATTCATAACACAGTCATTTCTACCTAGAATTCTCTGATAACATCTCTTTCCTCAGTCATAAAATGTAATTTAGGTCAAACCACATGATTGCTTTGATTTGGATATGGGATTACTTTGCCTTGATTCTAGAGTTTTCAATGATTCTAGTAATCCTAACAATGCATACCATTTATGGAGAAAAGTGCCAGGCAGTTACGCCAAATATATGCCATGTAACATGTCCAGACCTTTTAGCGTTTCTGGAAGATAATTATTACTGTTCTCATTTTCTATATGAAGGTGTTGGCACTCAGAGTAATTAACTCATGCAGACTCAAAGCTAGTAAGTGGCAGAGTCAAGATTTGAACCCCTGTTTGTCGGACTCCAGTCTATTACCCCCTCTTCTGAGTTGGGTAAGCCAGTCCCACATTCCTTTTGTTTCATATTTGCAAGGCTTTGTTGCTGCTGAAGTGGGAATATGTAGATGTTTATGTAGAGTAATGAATATTAGGTGAGAAAAGAATATTCCACTCAGGAGTGTTAACTATATGTGATTTTAAACCTTTATTTTATAAAAGTTGTGATTATCCCATCTGCTTATTCATAGCACAGGTTATTTTCTTAGTCTAAACCCCTACCATTTTTCTACCTATATTAAGTCCTGAGTCTTACTTTTTGATTTGATATTTTATTATCTTTTCTCCTTACTTATTCTAAACTATATATTTTTTTAAAGTTTATTTCTCTCATTTATTTGTTATCTCCAATTTCACATTTTTCTCAGACAATTCACACATGAGAAGAATATTGTGGACCACTAATATCAGAAAAGATAAGACTACCAAAAAAAGAAAAACAACCAATCCCTCCCCAAACCTCTGTATTCCATTCATTTGTCCTGTCTTTTTTTTTTTTTTTTTTTTGTCTAGCAAGACCCATAGCAGAGATATTACTTCTGTCCTATTTGTGTCTTATAATCAAAGATTTAAGAAGCGCTAGAGCTGCAGTATTTTGTAAGTAAAAAACACAAAAACTTGATATAGGGGAGGCGAGTAATAAGACCAATTTATGTTTTAGGAAACATTCTGGAGATATGGAGCATATTTAGGAGATCATTGTAATAGCTTAGACAAAAGCCAGTGAGGTTTGAACAAAAATAGAGGGGATAGGTGATAGAGGTATCAGATATGGAAGCTGTTAAGGAGATACTATCTACTGAACTGGACGAATGATTGGATGACAGGTATGAGAAAGAGGAAAGGTTCTAAAGTGTCTTTCAAAATGAAGAAGAGTAGGTTTGGGAGGAAAGGTGACACAAATAGATTTTTTAATCTATTTGCTTATCACCCTGCCATTAAACTGTAAGAGTCAGTAGGACACGGACTTAGTTTTGTTTAATGCCTGGCGTTTAATAGGCACTCAATATAGGGTAAGTTTAGTTTTAGTTATGTTGAATTTAAGGCGTTCGTGGGTCATATAGTTAGAGATGTAAAGAGACTAAAAGGAAACAACTAAAATACATTTGTAATTCACTCTGGTTGTTAGAATTACGATAATTTTCAATTTATCATTTTATTCTGAGTACCCCAAGTTTATTTTAGTATTTTATTTTGAATACCCCAGATGACTACAGTGAATATACATTTTTAAGAAAAAGGTAAAGCTTATTTATTGTTTCAAAAAATAAGACTGGACAGACAAATATGAAACCATCAAGGCAGCCTCTAGGGACAAATAATATATATCAAAGAAATAGCTAGAAATTTGAACAGCAAGTTTATACTAATTTATATTCCAATCAAAATTTTGATAGTGCCTGTGTGACCACATAGTAGAGCACAGATGTCATAGCTTATTTTCAAATTTCATATGCTCTTTTATTATTTATTAGGAGAATCAGAGTTCAGAGCTAAATCACTTGGTCCTAAAGACCAGAAAAGCAAATAGCTGGTAGCATCCCTTACCCATCAGCTCCACTCTTAACATTATCCACTTAACCTTTTGTTTTGAGTTTCTGAAGTCTTTTGTTTTAAGGCAAAAGAGGTCACTATATCTGCCTATAACTGCTGCTAGTTGTCTTTCAAACCAACCTTTTACAGAAAAAATTTTTATAGCAGGCAGACTATTTTACAACAAAATGAAATATGAGGGAAATGAAATAAAAGCCACACATATAAATTAGATGTACATAAAACAGTTCTTTGTCTTTCCAGCCAGTGAAACTTTCAATTGAGTTTCTCCAAAACAGAAAGTGTAAGACCTAAGTTTATATAAGTCAGTAAGGCTGCTTTCCATGGCAGCGTAAAGAAAGAAAAGAAAAAAGGCCGAAGAGATTTCTTTCAAGAACCATAGGAAACAGAATTAAAGGATGTTTAGTACCATAGAAGAATGGAAGAACTGTGATGCATTTGAGTAAACAGAAAAAAAAAAAAAAAAAAAAAGATTTAGCAAGGAAGAGAGTAGGTACAAACAGAGCAGACATATTTCCTCCTGATTAAAACATAAAATATTAGGTATTCATTGCAGACAGCAATGAGAGCAAAGTGAAGAGATGGAGAAGGAAGAAAAGAACAAAGGCTGTCAAATGTCATATCGTGTTTCCTGTCATTAGCTTGTAGGATTTTAAACTCTAACCAAGTGCATGATACTCTGTATGTGTCTGTAATGTGGACACATACATTTGATATTTCTGGAAAACTTGACTTTTACTATCGACACTCTTCCTCTGCAAGAGCTTTCTTAGATGCAGACGTATTTTTAGTGAGATATGACAGATTAATGATATACCAAGAACTGAGAATAAAAGATCTAAAAGGTTTCTAATGTCCCAAGAAGAGGAAAAAAGATTACTTTGGGGGGAAAGCACCAAATTCAAAACCATCCTCATATTTCAACATTCAGAAAGAAGTTCAAAGACTTTATCAAGTGCCCCCTTCAGTATTTTACTGTGGGCATCTTCATTATAAAGTCACTAGGAATGTCATAAATGCCAAGTGTGAAAGAACATGATGTAAGGTTTAGAGATTGGGGAAATTCTTGACTTACTTTTGAAAACCTATGTAGAGGGAAATAGTAAAAACTGCTAGCTGGAATATGTCATGAGGTCAAGGATGTATATCATTCATGTATTTATGAGCAAAGGTGTTGCTAGCTAGGTCATCATGCACAAGAGACATGGCAATGTTACAAAAGTCAGCTGTGGACCAGTTTCTAGGCAGATTTGAAGTATTTATAGAAGAATATAAATATAAGCAATAATCGTGACCAGGAGAGACTAGTATAAACCATCAATCACATCTCTTTTTCATAACAGTGAAAACCTACATAAGATATATTTGCCCTTAGATACTCATCATAAATTTGGGTTTTACATACACTTAATTTGACTTGTGCAAAATTTAAACATTTCAGCTGTAGTCAACAGTGGCACACTATAACATGGAGAAAAATGTATATATTATATTATTTGCTTGGTAATAGAGTTTATATTTATTCCAGAAGAAAAGGAGAAATGGAAACAGTAATTAGGGTGAGACAAACTGTGAGAGAAATTGACAAATGCAGGAAAGGTGGTACAAGATGGCATTCAAGGACAAAGTATGCATACATTAATGTATTATGATGCATGAAAGTTACTGGCCTAGGTTGTGAATTATATTATTAATAGCTTGGTAGACTCAGTGGTGATGATCTATTTACATGTACATGGGTGTGATAAACTGATATTATTAATGGTCTCAGATCTTCACCCTTCCCTAGGTCCCTGTCCTTTGCCATGTGACTTTGCATGTGGAGGTGAAGTATATATCCTTGCTTCTTGATTCAGGCCCTCAGCTATGTAACTCACTTTGGCTGGTAGGATTTAGAAGATATGACCAAGCAGAGACTTGGAAAGGTGTTGGCACATTTCTGCTTGTGCTTTCGTCCTCTGCCATCACCACAAAGATAACATGTCTGAGCTAACCAGGATGATAAGATCCATGTGGAGTAGAACTGAGTCATCTAAGTCACTCTAGCCACAACCATTAGATCAGCCTTTAGCCAACCCTACACGTGCAAATGAACCCTGCCTGGATTACAGAGATGCTTAGCCGCAGGCCCTAGATGTGTGAGCAATTGATGCTAATTGTTGTATGCCACTGAGGATTTGTGATTGGTCGTTACAGGGCATCTTTGTGGCCATAGAAAAACAATTCAATGGGCAAGATGATTATACGTAATATCCAGGGCAGCCAAATGATTTCTTATGGATAGACAGAGTGGATTATATACTTTTGGTTATCTGTCACTCCTAAGATTTGTTTTGACTAGTGGGAAATGATCAAGTTTCCAAAGACTTTTGTGAACGTCTTCCCTTATAGAAATCAAATATTTAAAACATTTTATTAAATGTATTAAGAACCTAATGTTAGCCATCTGGCCCTCTATTTTGAAGGATGAATAATAAAAATAGAAAAGACCCCATAGAAATTTTCAATTTCTATGTAGAACCAAAATTAAACATAATTTTTCTCCGTATCTATTTTCCAAAGGTTTGTGTGGTTTACAATAGTTAACACTGTTAAGTGCTTACTGTGTGCAATATTTTAAGAGAGGTACTAACACTATAATTTACAGTGAGAAAACTGAGACCCAGAGAGGTTAAGAAACTTGTTCAGAATCGCTGAACTAGGAAGTGATTGAACTAGGACATAATAAACCTCCACACTTAACCACCACACTTCACTAGCCTGAAAAATAGGGAATAATTAAGTGCTGGATTTGGCAATACACTTGTGGTTTTATTTTTAAGGCAGTATTTCAGTGTAAATGTATTTTAATCATTTATAAGTGCCCGATACTTGTAATTGCTTTTCTATTCAATAAAGTGAAAAGAAAGAAATGTGGAATTAGGCATTTGGACACCTGCTGCTAGTTCTATCACCTTTATTTTTAGGTATTTTTATACAGATTAACCACTTTTGTCTTCATTTCCACCATATACATAACTGGGGCAATAGCATTTGATTCATTAAAAAAAAATAGTGCTTTGCATTTCCTACATTAAAATACAGAATAATTATCATTGTTATTTGTTGCATTAATACTTAAGAGATGGTAGTGATGGCAGTCACATGATGTCTAATCACATGATATCTAATCACATGATTCTGCAATGTATTGATAGAATCCTGATCTATTGTTGGTACCACAACCGTCAGTACAGATGCCAAGACCCTTTGTACATAGTGTCCCCAATCCTAGGCTGATAATAACCATGCTTTGCCACTTCTAGGCAGTCAGGACTAATACCATTTAGCTTGCAAAAGAGCTATGCCTAATGCAGGTATATTAGAGTATACCACTAATTTTTTTTGAAAAAAAAAAAAGGTTTTTATTGGAACTCAACATCAGATATACCTGGTGTTGGTTAGAAAGAACCATTTGTACATTTGATATTGATGGTGCCAAAACCAAACAGTGACTGGACATGATGGGGAAAGATGTTGAGAACAAAAACCTGATTTTGGAGAGGAAAATAAAAGCCAGTCAGATTCAGTGAGGATGCCAAACCTGGTACAAAATAATCCTTTCACAAAATATAAATTTATTATGAAAACCTGGAAGGATAATCTGAGAAAGGGAAAGAAAGATAAAACAAAGCCAGCAGGAAGGAGCAGGAGGAGGGAGAGAGGAATAAAGAGAAGACAAAGAGGAAATGAGAGGAAAAAGAAAATATAGCTGAGCATGACAGAGGTGCAGAAACTTACCTGCCCAACTGGCATTAAAGCCTTGCTATGTAATCTCATCATAAAACAAAGCATGCTGGAGTATAGCGCTCTACCTCCCATCCATTACACCACTTTTAATTAGTTACTTTGACTAACATTAGACCCATAGAACTTGTGTTGGCTGCACCTCCAACTACTGTGGAGAAAGGTTGTAACATGGGCTGTGCTTGTCTTGGGTGGCATTATAGAGACCTAGAAGAAAAAGGTGAAAACATCTCACCCTGTTCTTAGGCAATAGCTGGAGAAAATGAATGATACCATGAATTTTTACTTCTCTTTCAAGCAGAGTTTTTATAAATGTGTTCCTGTTATTCTTAAACAATGTGAAAGATCACATAGTGGGAAAAGCATAGGTCTGAAGCAGAGGTTCTTAACCTTCATTATAAGTCTATGGTATTTTGTTCTGGCAACCCAAGCTGACTAACACATTGATAGTCACAGGAACTATGAATACCACAGAAATTTGTTGCATACATTTAAAATGGAAAGAAATGTTTAGTTATGAATTATAAAATAAAGATATAAATTGGTTTTCCTATCCAAGTTCATGGATCTCCTGAATCAGAGTCATAAATCTAGGTTTCAGTAAGGGCTCTATCACTTACTGACTGTGCAAACTTTGTCATTTTAACTTTCCAAGCTGGGATTTTTAAAATCTGTAGAATGAGAGCATAAATATATACTTTATAGTGTTGTTTCATGATCAAATGAGATTATAAAGATGGAAAAGCTTTGTAAACTATAAAGTGATAAACAAATGTTAGCTAATTTTATTTTGTTTTTTTATACTTGCATCCTTAAAGCAATTTTAAATTTGGTTTGGATTCAAGCCAAATTCAATAAGGTTGGAATCCAATTTGTTCTCTCCTGAAGTCAAATGATTCTTCAAACTCCCATCACCTTCTATGTAAACATAGGAATGAAAAAAAGATGCAAGAAAAAGAGTTGAAAGAAGCTAAATAGAGTAGAGCAGGATCTAGTGAAAGGAGACTAACTGAAGCTACTTCTCTCCTCTCTTCATTTTTTAAATGAAGTCAAACATTCATATAGTCAAGTGCACAAAATGCACAAATTTTAGGATTATAAACCTTAATGACATTTTACTTATGTACAGACCTGGGTAACTACTACCTAGAGCAAATTAAAAACATCTCCAGACATTCACAGAAAGGGAGACAGATGAAAAGGTAGAGGGCTATGTACCAGATGAAGGAACAAGATAAAACCCCAGAAAAACAACTAAATAAAGTGGAGATAGTCAACCTTCCAGAAAAAGAATTCAGAATAATCATAGTGAAGATGATCCAGCGCCTCAGAAAAAGAATGGAGGCAAAGATCGAGAAGATGCAAGAAATGTTTAAAAAACACCTAGAAGAATTAAAGAACAAACAAACAGAGATGAACAATACAATAACTGAAATGAAAACTACACTAGAAGGAATCAATAGCAGAATAACTGAGGCAGAAGAATGGATAAGTGACCTGGAAGACAGAATGGTGGAATTCACTGCCACTGAACAGAATAAAGAAAAAAGAAAGAAAAGAAATGAAGACAGCCTAAGAGACCTCTGGGACAACATTAAATGCAATAACATTCTCATTATAGGGGTCACAGAAGGATAAGAGAGAGAGAAAGGACCGGAGAAAATATTTGAAGAGATTATAGTCGAAAACTTCCCTAACATGGGAAAGGAAATAGCCACCCAAGTCCAGGAAGTGCAGAGAGTCCCATACAGGATAAACCCAAGGAGAAACATGCCGAGACACATAGTAATCAAATTGGCAAATATTAAAGACAAAGAAAAATTATTGAAAGCAGCAAGGGAAAAACGACAAATAACGTACAAGGGAACTCCCATAAGGTTAACAGCTGTTCTTTCAGCAGAAACTCTACAAGCAGGAAGGGAGTGGCATGATATACTTGAAGTGATGAAAGGGAAGAACCTACAACCAAGATTACTCTACCCGGCAAATATCTCATTCAGATTCAATGGAGAAATCAAAAGCTTTACAGACAAGCAAAAGCTAAGAGAATTCAGCACCACCAAACCAGCTCTCCAACAAATGCTAAAGGAACTTCTCTAAGTGGGAAACACAAGAGAAGAAAAGGACCTACAAAAACAAACCCAAGGGCTTCCCTGGTGGCGCAGTGGTTGAGAGTCCACCTGCCAATGCAGGGGACACGTGTTTGTGCCCCGGTCTGGGAAGATCCCACATGCCGCAGAGCAACTAGGCCCATGAGCCATGGGCGCTGAGCCTGCACGTCCGGAGCCTGTGCTCCGCAATGGGAGAGGCTACAACAGTGAGAGGCCCACGTACCGCAAAAAACAAAACAAAAAACCCAAAACAATTAAGAAAATGGTCACAGGAACATACATATTGATAATTACCTTAAACGTGAGTGATATATATGCTGTCTACAAGAGCCCCACTTCAGACCTAGGGACACATTCAGACTGAAAGTGAGGGGATGGAAAATGATATTCCATGCAAATGGAAATCAAAAGAAAGCTGGCATAGCAATACTCATATCAGATAAAGTAGACTTTAAAATGAAGAATGTTACAAGAGACAAGGAAGGACACTACATAATGATCAAGGGATCAATCCAAGAAGAAGATATAAAAATTATAAATATATATGCACCCAACATAGGAGCACCTCAATACATAAGGCAACTGCTAACAGCTATAAAATAGGATATCAACAGTAACAAAATAATAGTGGGGGACGTTAACACCTCACTTACACCAATGGACAGATCATCCAAAATGAGATCAAATAAGGAAACAGAAGCTTTGAATGACACAATAGACCAGATAGATTTCATTGATATTTATAGGACAATCCATCCAAAAACAGCAGATTACACTTTCTTCTCAAGTGCGCATGGAACATTCTCCAGGATAGATCACATCTTGGGTCACAAATCAAGCCTCAGTAAAGTTAAGAAAACTGAAATAATATCAAGCATCTTTTCTGACCACAACACTATGAGATTAGAAATCAATTACAGGGAAAAATACATAAAAAACACAAACACATGGAGGCTAAACAATACATTACTAAATAACCAAGAAATCACTAAAGAAATCAAAGAGGAAATCAAAAAATGCCTAGAGGGCTTCCCTGGTGGCGCAGTGGTTGAGAGTCCGCCTGCCGATGCAGGGGACACGGGTTCGTGCCCCGGTGTGGGAGGATCCCACATGCCGCGGAGCGGCTGGGTCCGTGAGCCATGGCCGCTGAGCCTGCGCGTCCGGAGCCTGTTGCTCCGCAACGGGAGAGGCCACAACAGTGAGAGGCCCGCGTACCGCAAAAAAAAAAAAAAAAAAAAAATGCCTAGAGACAA
Organism: Phocoena sinus; assembly: GCF_008692025.1. Classification (NCBI taxonomy): domain Eukaryota; kingdom Metazoa; phylum Chordata; class Mammalia; order Artiodactyla; family Phocoenidae; genus Phocoena; species Phocoena sinus. Next base: position 107,478,685 of record NC_045765.1, on the reverse strand, counting down.
ATGACAATGAAAACACGATGATCCAAAACCTATGGGATGCAGCAAAAGCAGTTCTAAGAGGGAAGTTTATAGCTATACAAGCTACCTCAAGAAACAAGTAAAATCTCAAATAAACAATCTAACCTTACACCTAAAGGAACTAGAGAAAGAAGAACAAACAACCCAAACTGAGCAGAAGGAGAGAAATCATAAAGATCAGAGCATAAATAAATGAAATAGAAACAAAGAAAACAACAGTAAAGATCAATAAAACTAAAAACTGGTTCTTTGAGAAGATAAACAAACTTGATAAACCATTAGCCAGACTCATCAAGAAAAACAGGGAGAACACTCAAACCAATAAAATTAGAAATGAAAAAGGAGAAGTTACAACAGACACTGCAGAAATACAAAGCATCCTAAGAGACTACAACAAGCAACTCTATGCCAATAAAATGGACAACCTGGAAGAAATGGACAAATTCTTAGAAAGGTATAACCTTCCAAGACTGAACCAGGAAGAAACAGAAAATATGAACAGACCAATCACAAGTAATGAAATTGAAACTGTGATTAAAAATCTTCCAACAAACAAAAATCCAGGACCAGGTGGCTTCACAGGTGAATTCTATCAAACATTTAGAGAAGAGCTGAACACCATCTTTCTCAAACTCTTCCAAAAAATTGCAGAGGAAGGAACGCTCCCAAACTCATTCTATGAGGCCACCATCACCCTGAAACCAAAACCAGACAAAAATACTACAAAAAAAGAAAATTACAGAGCAATATCACTGATGAATATACATGCAAAAATCCTCAACAAAATACTAGCAAACAGAATCCAACAATACATTAAAAGGATCATACACCACAATCAAGTGGGATTTATCGCAGGGATGCAAGGATTCTTCAATATACGCAAATCAATCAATGTGATACACCATATTAAGAAATTGAAGAATAAAAACCATATGATCATCTCAGTAGATGCAGAAAAAGCTTTTGACAAAATTCAAAACCCATTTGATAAAAACTCTGCAGAAAGTGGGCATAGAGGGAACCTACCTCAACATAATAAGGGCCATATACGACAACCTCACAGCAAACCTCATTCTCAATGGTGAAAAGCTGAAAGTATTTCCTCTAAGATCAGGAACAAGACAAGGATGTCCACTCTCGCCACTATTATTCAACATAGATTTGGAAGTCCTAGCCATGGCAATCAGAGAAGAAAAAGAGATAAAAGGAATACAAATTGGAAAAGAAGAAGTAAAACTGTCACTGTTTGCAGATGACATGATACTATACATAGAGAATCCTAAAGATGCCACCAGAAAACTACTAGAGCTAATCAATGAATTTGGTAAAGTAGCAGGATACAAAACTAATGCACAGAAATCTCTTGCATTCCTATACGCTAATGATGAAAAATCTGAAAGAGAAATTAAGGAAACACTCCCATTTACCACCACAACAAAAAGAATAAAATACCTAGAAATAAACCTACCTAGGGAGACAAAAGACCTGTATGCAGAAAACTATAAGACACTGATGAAAGAAATTAAAGATGATACCAACAGATGGAGAGATATACCATGTTCTTGGATTAGAAGAATCAATATTGTGAAAATGACTCTACTACGCAAAGCAATCTACAGATTCAGTGCAATCCCTATCAAATTACCAATGGCATTTTTTATGGAACTAGAACGAAAAGTCTTAAAATTTGTATGGAGACACAAAAGACCCCAAATAGCCAAAGCAGTCTTGAGGGAAAAACACAGAACTGGAGGAATCAGACTCCCTGACTTCAGACTATGCTATAAAGCTACAGTAATCTAGACAATATGGTACCGGCACAAAAGCAGAAACATAGATCAATGGGACAAGATAGAAAGCCCAGAGATAAACCCACGCACCTACGGTCAACTAATCTATGACAAAGGAGGCAGGGATATACAATGGAGAAAAGACAGTCTCTTCAATAAGTGGTGCTGGGAAAACTGGACAGCTACATGTAAAAGAATGAAATTAGAACACTCCCTAACACCATACACAAAAATAAACTCAAAGTGGATTAGAGACCTAAATGTAAGCCCAGACCCTATAAAACTCTTAGAGGAAAACATAGGAAGAACACTCTTTGACATAAATCACAGCAAGATCTTTTTTGATCCACCTCCTAGAGTAATGGAAATAAAAACAAAAATAAACAAATGGGACCTAATGAAACTTAAAAGCTTTTGCACAGCAAAGGAAACCGTAAACAAGACGAAAAGGCAACCCTCAGAATGGGAGAAAATATTTGCAAACGAATCAGCAGACAAAGGATTAATCTCCAAAATATATAAACAGCTCATGTAGCTCAATATTAAAAAAACAAACAACCCAATCCAAAAATGGGCAGAAGTCCTAAATAGACATTTCTCCAAAGAAGACATACAGATGGCCAAGAAGCTCCTGAAAATCTTCTCAACATCACTAATTATTAGAGAAATGCAAATCAAAACTACAATGAGGTATCACCTCACACCGGTTAGAATGGGCATCATCAGAAAATCTACAAACAACCAATGCTGGAGAGGGTGTGGAGAAAAGGGAACCCTGTTGCACTGTTGGTGGGAATATAAATTGATACAGCCACTATCGAGAACAGTATGGAGGTTCCTTAAAAAACTAAGAATAGAATTACCATATGATGCAGGAATCCCACTACTGGGCATATACCCAGAGAAAACCATAATTCAAAAAGACACATGCACCCCAATGTTCACTGCAGCATTATTTACAATAGCCAAGTCATGGAAGCAACCTAAATGCCCATCGACAGACGAATGGATAAAGAAGATGTGGTACATATATACAATGGAATATTACTCAGCCATAAAGATGAATGAAATTGGGTCATTTGTTGAGATGTGGATGGATCTAGAGACTGTCATACAGAGTGAAGTAAGTCAGAAAGAGAAAAACAAATATTGTATATTAACGTATACATGTGGAACCTAGAAAAATGGTACAGATGAACTGGTTTGCAGGGCAGGATTAGAGACACAGATGTAGAGAAGAAACGTATGGACACCAAGGGGGGAAAGCAGCAGGGGGTGAGTGTGTGATGAATTAGACGATTGAGATTGACATGTATACACTGATGTGTATAAAATGGATGACTAATAAGAAACTGCTGTATAAAAAAATTAATTAAATTAAATTCAAAAATTAAAAAAATTTCCGTATGCCAGATGTTTCCTTCATGCCCTTCCCAGGCATGTCCAACCCTTACCCTTGAGATAACCACTATTCTTACTTGAACACCATTGATGATTTTGCCTGTTCCTGAACTTCATATAATGAATCATATAGTATGTAGGCTTTTATGTCTAGCCTCTTTGCTCACTATCTGTGAGCTTCATCCATTTTGTTGCATGTTATCCATAGTTCATTGCTTTTATTTCTGCATAGAGTCCCTTCACTTTTAGCAGTGGTTTCATCTTGCTCAGAATCCTACTAATTCAAATAATAATCTGTGCCTCCACTTTAGAGATGGTACAAATATGGTGACCAGTTGCCCTCTTAGAAGAAATAGTTTCCAAAGACAGCTCATAATTCCCAGATCTTTCCAATTCAGGAAGAAAACTCTTCCATTTTATTGTGGGTATCCTTTCTTTCTCTAGGTCTGGAATGCATGAAAACGTAAATAATCTATAGTGTGAAACAAGATAATATGAACATTTTTGTGGTCTTTTCTGCCACCATCTTTGAGCAATTTCCCAATAGACCAAATCAACATTGAATCAATAATGACCATTGTTATAAATTAAAGGAAAAAAAAAATCCAGATCTAACATTCACAATAGAAGAGCAGAAAATCATCTGAGACTCTAATACAAACCTCTTCGGGAATTTGTGAGTATAACTCTGGTTCCATCATATTAAAGATTGTTATGCTTACAGAAAAACTGAGACACTGGGATCTGTTTGCAATTACCAAATCAGAATGCAATTAACTAGTCACTGGGAACAAACAATGGTGTCTTTAAATGCCCTTTTGGAAATGTAGAATTGGTAACGGGGATCAGGTTCCCAAGGTTCGGATGTTTTCACTTATGAGTCTTCCTATAAATTATAGGTATAAGGGCCACTGTGGTAGTTTGTCTTAGGAAAGAGAGAGAGAGAGAGAAAGAGAGAGAGAGATGGAAAACACAAAGCAAATGTCACTTCCATCTGTGTATTAGAGCTTCTCTTATTCTCAGAACACTTCAAAGGAAACTTTCCCTCCATTCCCTGAGTCATTTTGTTCTGACCTCACTTATGTATAAACACATTTCAAACTAAGGATTGAGGTTTGCTGGCACATGATCTTTTTTCCTTATAAAATTATTATAGGAAGTGTCTCTGATACGGCTGAGATGGGTAATTCGGGTTGAAAAAAACTTTGCTGCTTATGGAAGTAAGAATATTTCATTTTTCTTTCTATAGCAGCATAGCTGACAAGATAGAAATGTTCATTTTCCCCCTTCTCTTTTGCAAAAGAATTTCTCTAGAGTATGATTTCCTAAACATTTATTTGATGTGCGTTAGCTATTTGATATTTCTCCCCAAATCGGTCTTTAGTCAGCTTTGGGCTCTAGCTTTTAGTGGAGAGCAAAAGCATTGAAATAGATATGTACTGGTAGCAATAATAAAAACAAAATAATAACATTTTCATACTTCCAATACTTGTCCATTACAAGGGACATTAACTCAGTGAAATTAATATCCATTTTCTTTATATTTCTCCTGATACTGTACTGATAGAGGTAGTACAATGGTTTAATGCAGGAGAAGAAGCAGTGAAGAGCCTGGATGATCCATGAGCTATTTCTCAGACTCACGTTTGGTTCACTAATGGCCCCATAATGATGATCTCAGAGAGGAACATGGGAGCTGTGAAGGATTCCCCTGAATTCAGTTGACTCCTAGTGATTGCAGGCCTGGGGGGAGAGTACAAATAGAGTATCTATACTGTTTCTCTAAATACTTAAACATGATACATCAAGAGAAAATACTCAAATATCCTAGCCTCCTGCCTTAACAAATGTACCTTGATAACAAGCTGGAAAACCAGGTTAGAACTTGACAACTCAAGACTCCTGAGTTCCCAGCTGGCATGTGATGTATAAGGGAGGCTGGTCCAAGCTCTGCCCACCTCTCCCCATAACCCAGTCCCACTTCTCCTTCAAGCCCAGCTCCCTCCGAAATCTCAAGGTTTCTCATGGGTTCACGGGCAGACTAGCCCTCTGGTCCAAGCTCCATCCACAACCCCTGCAAACAGTCATCCCATGGCAAGCCTCCAGGCCTAGGGGTGTGTACATTATTGGCTCAGAGGGCCTCCCAGGAGATCAGACCTGCAGAAAGTGTGGCTCAGGTCCTTCAGAAAGCATTTGGGGCCATTTGTGCAGTGAATTCCAGGGTCCGTGTATCTACTGCATAGTTTAGAAACAAGGGGAGGGCCCTGGGTGGGTACGCCCCTCAGCCCCAAAGAAGCCTCACCCCACTGGGAGAGGCATGACTGCAGGAGGCCAAGGTAGAGCCCTTTACAGAAGGGGCCCCCCTTGCTTGAGTCTAAGACAGTACTGAGTAGCTGCTCTTGATTATATGTTAAAGGATGTCAGACACTCCCCAAAGTCTGCCCCTTAATGTACCAGGGACTGTGCCAGATACTGCAGATTCAGAGATGAATCAGTTACCACCCTTAAATGAATTATCCTCTTGTGAAAAGACTACTATGAAATGCAGACATTAACACAGGCAGGGAGGGGAGTTCCTTCCTTTGCCAGGACCACTGTAATGTGACTTTGCCCTTAAGATGGGCTAATCGTTCTATTTAATGGGTAGTACTGAAAGCCAGACCCTGGTCAGCACGGCCACTGATTCACATTTTCTGATATACATGGTCAGGTAAACAGCTCCTGACCTAGTTCCTGCTTCAGTCCTGGCCCACTGCCTTCTCCCCACCCCTCTCCTCTGACTGCAGTTTACAAATCACAAACTGAAGAAAAGGGACACTCGCCTGCCAGCCAGTGCCCGGACTAACCCATCCGCGATTTAGAATCTTCCTGAACAGTAGACACACACACCAGGGCTCTCTCCTGGCCTAAACCAGAAACCAGGGGAGGAGGCGTCTGGGTCTTTTGATTTTTTTCCCATCCCCCAGACCCCCAGCTAGATTATCTGAATAACCAGACAAACCTAGAAGGTGAGACACTTTGCTGGACTACTTGCCCTGTCCCATCAACAAATTGAGGTCATAATAAAAAGACTGTGCTTGAATAGAGACTAAGGAACCTAATAACCAGATGAAATGAATCTTCTTGGATCCTAGATTTGACAAACCAGCTGTAAAAGTGTTTTAGAAACAATTGGATAAATGTGAATGCAGTCTCAGTATTGATTGAAATGAAAATTTATTAAAAGGGAAAGATGGAGATCAGTGATTGGGAAAAAATCAAGCTGGCGAAAAAATAAAAAAGAACAACACTTACAGAAATATCTGTAAAGATACGCTTAAGAATTTAAAGTAGTCATCACTGGGTGGTGGCAATGTGAAGTTTTAATTTTTTTCTAATTATCTACAAGGTCTGCATACTTCTATAATAAAAGTATTATTTAAAAATAATTGGAAGTTGTAATATTATATTTTTTAGAGAATTACTACATACCTCTCAGCCTGTTCTTTCAGACTAGCTCAGACCTGGTGCAGACCCCAGAGCAAGTTGTGATCTAAAAATCATGCGTTCCCACAGGTATTCACAGGCAGAACCACATTAATCTTTTACCCTAAGTTTATTGAGTTAAGGTTAATGCTATTCCTTTAGCTTCCACAGAAATGAAATGGAAACATCCATTTGAAGAATGATTTAAAAAACTATAATAGAAGTCATTTTCTGTTATTTCATGTGGTATCTCTTCAGTAAGTACCTAATTTATGAATTCTTTCTGGAGTTCAGTGCCTAGAAAAGAATGTTTTTCCTTTTAGTAATTCTTTTTCTGGACAAGAGAATTCTATAATCTATCAGGTTTTCCTGTTATCTTGGCTGCTGGGGAACTCAGGTGTAAATTTAGCATGTAATTGCATTAGCTAACTAATTACCTCAGAACTCGCAAGAGTCATCTATTTTCTCATTACATTTCATTATTATTTCATATAAATCTATTTTTAAAACAATTCTAATTGCCCTTTTCTGCTCATGTGATCATTTTCTACATCATTTGAAATTCATTTTGGGAGAAGGTAGAGTATAAATAAATAATAGAACTGCCCTACAGATCTCTGTAGAGCCTGCAGGCAATTTAACAAGTAGTAAATAGATAGTGTTTTAAAGCGTCTTCCCAGCCTGACACTCGCCTCACTTTCTCTGAGTTGTGAGGCCCCTGGGGATGGACCTCCCCCACCGCAACTGCAATTATATAACTGGATTGGATGGACACGTGACCAGATCCAAGCATGAGAGACTCTATTCTGGGCATTTGGAATTAATAAAGTGAGTCTCTCTGGTCTTGCTTCCTTACTCAGGGTGCTGTGAGGCATAAGTAAGCTAACAATTAAAACAGTGTGTAGTTGTCTCTTTTTATCTTTGAAAAGAAATGTAACTTAAACAAATCATGTTGAATCATCTTATTTTGCTTTTTTCTAAAAGATGTTGGAATTAAGAGAATATTCTAAGTTCTGGAACCAAAGACAACCAAACACAACAGTACACTGTGCAGTGTTTCATGAAGCAGCCTTAGTGAGGTGGGCGGGGCAGGAGCGAGGTGACCATCATCATCACTTGGGCAGTGAGGACCAACAGCACATTTCATTCCTGCATCCCCCAGTTCCCTGTAGACGAGGCAGATTTCAGGAAAGTTTGTCTTTTAAAGGCTACTGATAATTCTCAGGCCTACCTATATCCCTGCTTCTTCCAGGAATGAACAAAGAAAGGATTTGTGTCCTTTTTAGTGATGACTATCCCACTGAGCATGATTGCAAAGGTAACGGTGTATGTGCAGTACCACAAAGTCCCTGCCAGGGAAGTGTACTGACTTCCCTACATATAATGATCATTTTCAATCAACTCCACCTTTGTAGTTTCATACAGCAATTTTTGTTGTTGCTGATGTACTATGTGACATTTAATGCACTGTGTCTCCAAGTTTCAGTTTATTATGAGCACCGGAGTTGTTCCCCCAAAACTAGGAATTACACCAAATCCATGTTTTGTCTCATCAATTTGGTCTCTCTAACTAAGTGGGTTAGAATAAGAATTCTCTCTTCTCCCACCGGAACTGATTAGGTTAGTTTTCAATAAACGGTCACTGATTTCAGTTGAATTAAAATTAAGGTCACACTATTTTAAGTGGCGTGAGATTGCAGCTTATTAAATAAGTTCCTTCTGGTTTGGAAGGGTCAATGAGTTTCTCAGATGAGACAGGCTCAGTGCTCTTACAACTAAAATGCCCTGAACAGAGCAGTGAGAGGTGGCTGGAATAGTTAAACCTCCACCAGATCAAGGACCTACTGTGAATTCACTGTACTATCCCTCCCAAACCCCCAACTCAAATTCTCTGCACAGATTTCTGATCCCTCTATTTTCTGATTTTCACATGTCTGTTTGAAAAAAAAAGTGATGTATTCTCAAAACAGAAACAGATGTGAGATCCAATTTCTTATTGGAAGTGACAAAACATATAAAGATTTGGCAAGATATGTGTTTCACATATTTCAAGATTTCAAAAATAGTCATCAAACAAATGCAAGAAGAGTTAGATAGCAGGGTGGTCTTTCTCTGGTTTCTTTGTTCCTTTTTCTAAGATTCCCATGATGGCCTGTTGTCAATAAGATATGGAAAATACAGAAATGTCTCATATATAACAGAAAATACATACTATTAATGATTCAAGAGAAAAAACAGTAAATGTTCTCCTAGTTTTAAATAACTGAATATAATCATTTCTATATTTTAACGTGACCGTAAACTTTCATCAAATCACTTTTAACCAAATGAGCTTTTTCTAACAAAAAGAGAAAAAGCTCAGAAATGAATAATTTTTTTTTTTTTTTTTTTTTTTTTTTTTTGCGGTACTCGGGCCTCTCACTGTTGTGGCCTCTCCCATTGCGGAACACAGGCTCCGGACGCGCAGGCTCAGCGGCCATGGCTCACGGGCCCAGCCGCTCCGCGGCATGTGGAATCTTCCCGGACCGGGGCACGAACCCGTGTCCCCTGCATCAGCAGGCGGACTCTCGACCACCGCGCCTCCAGGGAAACCCCAGAAATGAATCATTTTGCTCATTAAGTTCTAAGGGCAGTTGCTACACGGAGCCAAGAAGCAGGTGTAATAGCCTTTAAGAAAGAAAGGTGTGAGGAGGAGGCACACCTTGATGAGCACGTGTGATTGTGATAAGTGACTAATTTTGCATTTATACAGCACCATTTCTCAAGGGAGGCAATCGGTAATATATTCGCTACAGTGCAGGGCTCTGATGTAAAACCCATACTAAAGAGAAATGATGTGGCTCTTTTTAAAATAAAGGCATTTGGGTCTGATGAACACTTATCTAGTTCTTACAATGTACCAGGCATCGGGCTAGATAGGGAATTCTTGCTGTGATTTAACTTTCACAATAACTCTCTTTGCTATCACTACCTCAGTTTTTGCAAATGGGGAAACTGAGGGTCCAGAAAAATGACTCAGTCAGAGTCACATATTTGGTGAATTGCAGAGCCAGGATGAGAATGCAGAACTTTCCGGGTCTAAAGTTGTTTTCACTCTACCCCAGTTAAATCAAGGGAAAATGCTACAAATTTTCAGGGGTTCTTACACTTGAAAAGCACTTAAAGTTTGCAAATTAGTAGGACACTATGGTAGAGATGAAGAAGGGTTTGCAGAGTTTCAGGGATGTGCCCAGTCTGCACGGCTTGGCCGCTTTGGGGGACTTGGTTTAGTGCCTGACACTCTAGTCAAACTCAACCATAGAAATGTTACTGCATGTGTCACATGAAAAATCTGTTCTCCTTAGAATAGTTGCCTTCCAGCTGTGTCTTGAGGAGCCTGAAGACCTCTTCGGAGAGTCTCAGGTGGGCGCCTGGGAGAGAAAGGAAACAGCAGCTAAAGAACAAAGAACTGGGGTGGAATCCATGCAAACAGGGCTGTAAGCAACCTCTCCCCTTTAACTGAGGAGGCTTGATTTAATTTGCTTTGTATATTTATCTCCCTCTTAAGACTTTGCTTGAAGAAAAGGGTTCTGTGGCCTTAAAGTGTTTGAAAACTAGATATTGCATCATTTTAAAGGCTTTATACATTTTGTATACAATGCATTTAAGGAACCCAGTTAAAACCAGTGATTATGAAATAGACAAGAAAGGAAGGTGGTGCAGAGTGTTTGAGTGCATACGGTTATGCGCTATTCTTCATGAATGTCACAGTCGATACTTACCAGCTGGTTAATGTTTACCAGTAAGCAGAAAACTAACCAACTCTGTCCATGTTGAGGCTTCTGACATCAAACTTAATAGATGTTCTTAACGGGAGCCTTGTTAGTGTCCCAACGGCTGTCTGTGGAGCCTGAGGAAGTGAGCACGACACTGGTGGTTAGACTTCCAATTTTTAGAGTCACTGTGGGTCTTAAAAGTGAGTTGTGCTAAGATTTCTTACAGAAGGAGACAAATAAATAGATCTCATTGTAGGCACTCTCTCCCAAATTATCAACCACTTGGGGATATTCACACACACACATACACACACACCCGTGTTCTTCTTACGTCGCTTCTGAGTTTATGCTCTAAAGAATTTTGTGCATACCGTTAGTGTAGCCCCTACTATACAGCTAGTGGTGTCTGTGTCTGTTTCTCCCACTGACCTGTCTGTTTCTCATAAAGATCAAATATTACTCATCATTGTAATCCCTGGAGTTGGCACTGAGCATGGCACACAGATGCCTAATGACAACTTGTTGAGTATTAAAGACTATATTAGAAAAACAAGAGAACAGAAACATAACTCTCACTTGATCCTTGTTAATACAAAGAGAAAGAAGGTATATCTTCAGGTCTTGAAAAGCAGTATGCTGCCTTACAACTTGACTATTATTCATAATTATTCCAATTTCAAAAGCATCTACAATTAGGAAAATTGGTAATGGAGTTAGAAAAAGGCCAGTTTCTTTTTTTGCAAGACATTTTGCATTAGCAAGTATAAGTCTCAGAAGACTAGGTGGAAAGAATGCGTATAATCTGACTTTGTACCTTCCAAAGTCAGTTTGCATCACGATGCTTTTTATGACAAGGGTGTTGACTGTTCTTTGCAGGAAGAAGAGTATCAGATGAACTTCCAAGCTTCCTTAATATCAAAATCAAAAACTATCCTGACTGTTGTACACTGGTTTTCTGTCATATTTCTTTTACGTTTTCTCAATTTTAATTGGGTTGAAGTAAAATGGTGTGGTTTCTGTCTTGTGTGACTCAGAGTTTCCCCATTGACAATCCAGGCCAGTCTGAGCTCAGGGATGGGACCTTATTCCAGAGGACAGCTTTCCTTCTATGGCACCCAGAAAGGCTAGTTGAGTCCGCTGAGAACAAGGGCCCTGGGACATGATCCTGAACCTTCCAAAGTTCTTACTCCTGAAAGGGGCCTCTCAGCTGCTACAGGGGCCATTGTGACAATTGCTCTATTCTGCTCCAGCTGCCCTTGGCACCTGCTTTATTCCCATGTTTAAATGTCCTTCCCCACTTTCCTCTGGGAGTTGAAGGAAAACATGAATACGTCTACTTCTGAGTAAGTTGAAAGGAAGGATGAGAGACACCCTATTTCAAGATATGTGTACCTCTCTGTGTCCTAACTAATCTTTCTTCTTCCTTTTTAATATTTACAATTGCATCAACTTGGCTCTGGTAGTTCAGAGTTCACCTTCTACAGTGTTCTCAGGAATGCTTCTATTTTTTTTCAGTTGAAGGTACCTGAGGCAAATGAGGTGGCTTGAATCATGAAGCCCCTTGTAACTCCCCAGTTGGGTGTCTGGGACATGATAAGGGAGGTTTTAAGAGCATATTCTGGAGCAGAAGTTCTCAAGCTCGGTGGCCCATGAGAGTGCCCCCTGCACATCCACCCAATTCTCTACAAATCTCTGAGTGTGGAACCAAGGCATCAGAGTTTCTTAAAAGTTCTCCAGGGGATTCAAAAGCATGGCCAAGCAGCCACTGCTATAGAGAGAGCTATGATCTTTCAAAAATGGTGATTGGGGGCTTCCCTGGTGGCGCAGTGGTTGAGAGTCCGCCTGCCGATGCAGGGGACACGGGTTCATGCCCCGGTCCAGAAGGATCCCACATGCCGCGGAGCAGGTGGTCCTGTGGGCCATGGCCGCTGAGCCTGTGCGTCCGGAGCCTGTGCTCTGCAACGGGAGAGGCCACAGCAGTGAGAGGCCCGCGTACCGCAAAAAGAAAAAAAAAAAAAAAAATGGTGATTGAGGGTAATCCATTAAACACATTTTATGGTTTGTTTCTTGCTGCTGTAATAGGCATCTTTCCATATCCTGAATGCAGAAGTCCGTCCTTTCCAAATCTAAGTCACCACAAGAAGATTTGACTAAGCCAGATTGTTTTCTTTCAAATTTAGGTACATCATGTAAACAGCACAAAATTGAAACACTGTTCTCTCAGATGAACTCAGAGACAGATAATACATCTGTATGAGACAGGAGTACTGAAATTTAACATTTAGAAATCATTTTCACTGCCATTCAAATTAAATTGCTCAATCACTGATAATTCTAAATTCTTGACTCATACTAGATGATAGAAAACAAATGTGGGTGTCTGGTTCCCAAAAGCTTTCTCTTATAACCCAGTTTCTTCATTCTTTCCCCTCCTGTCAAAATTTGGTGTGAGGGATGAAGATTTATAAAGAAGTGGGTCTAGAAAATCTAATGTCAGTCCAAGAGCCATATATGTTTTGAAATATCAGTGTCTTCTGTCATGGTTTTTCGTTTTAAATTCTCAGTCAATGTTTTAAAAGGCATAACTCATTTAAATGGCCAAATGTTTCTCTTTTCAACCAAGCCCAGAAATGTTTCTTTTACTTTTTGGAAACAAACAGGGTAGAGATTCTTGCTGCTGAGAACGCTTCTTGCTGGTAGAAAGGGAAGGCCTCTGTGTTTAGAAGGAAGCGAAGAAAGATCTCAGAGACATGATGTCATAGAGCAGTAAATTAGGGAAAAAAAGGAAAAAACTATTTTCAGACATCATTTAAAAAAGAGAAATAGGCTAAATTTGCTTTGTCAGATTTGATGGACATGCCATAAGTGGAAAGCCAGATTTGTTTTCCTAGAGAATAAGAATTAGTCTCTGGTTGGTAGCTACATTCTGTGAAATACCTTTCTCTTTTTTAAAAGTGTTTAAGATTGGGTGTATGGCCTATAGTCTGGGCAGGGCATTGGGAGGGCTGCCTCACTGATTGCAAAGGCTCCATCAGTATCTACCCAGTGACGTTATCTTTACAGTGGTGGGAAAGGACACTGCTTTCTCTCCTTTGGAAGCTGTGTGAGTTAATTAATTAGTCTGATAAACCTATGTTACTCTTATTTTCCACAAGAGAAAGGAGGGATAAATCTAGAAATAGCCTCAAAACTGGGCTGAGGAAGCTTCTTTCCTCCATACCCAGACAAAGCAAAACGAAGGGAAGTGAGCCCTTCTCTGGTTCAAAGAAATGGAATATGTTCCCTTTTATAACATGAAACATTTTTATTCCTTCCTTTCTGAAGAAGTTGGAAATCGAAATTAAGGTCCCAGGGCCTCTCTGTTTCTGGTGTTGATTATGAACATAATCAAGATCTAATGCCACTGAGAGAAAATCCTTCTGTTAAATTTAGGAGGGCTCTGCATAGAAGGAACCTCTCTTTGCTCACTCATCTTTAGACACCTCCCTCTATCACGTCAGCCCTTACAGAGAACTTTGTGACGTGACGAGGAATCTCTGCATTCCTGTTACCATTATTTAAAGTACTTTCATTTATAAAATGACGTGGTTTGACTTATTTCTTTCAATTTGATTACTAACCTTCAGAGTTTAGCAAAACTATAAGTAGTAGATTACTTACTAAATTAAATAAGTCTTACCAATTTTAAGGAAAATCTGATTGCAAGAATAGATATTTAATATATATAATTAGCGCTTTCCTATAGGTATTTGACTAGGCTCTCGAAAGATGTTTGTTGGTTAGTGGTTGATTGATAATAGGTTACCAGTTGAAGTAAGACAAGGACAATTCTCTCTAAATACTCCGTGAGATACTTTTGAGTCTATCTGAACAGCATACATACAAAAGGAACGAAGAATGAGCCAGAATAAGATTCTTGCACCTGAGCTGAACTCCAAGAACTATAGCCCATTCCTGGACCTTAGGTGTATTGATGATGAGAAACAGGCCTTGAACAGAGAGTTGAGGAAATTCAAGTTCAAGTGCTGGAGAAGATAGATGGTGACCTAATGGGGGTCAGGGGTCCAGCTTGGGGTCTGAGATAGCCTTCCTCACGGGGGCACCACACCAGCCAGCTAGCTGCTAGGTGCAGGGAGCATGGGAGCAGTCACATGTGATACTTTCTTTCGTTTCTCTGTTGAAGGAACAAAACAACAGCAAAGTTATTGTTGTTTGCTGAAGTTAGTTTGGGAAGGATGGGAGAAAACATGAAACTAATGCATGCTTTTTGTAATAATTCCAACAACACAGACATGTTGTATAAAGAAAATGTTAATGTCTCACCAAAGCTACTCCATTCCAGTAAACAATGTTATCAGTCCAGTGTGATGATGTCTTATCCACCTTTTCCTATGCTCTTTATAAATATATACAAACATATTCTCACATAAGTCTTCTTCTCTATTATTTTTTTACAAGCATAGGACCATAACGTATATATTGCTTTGCAAACATTCTTTTTAGTAATTACATGATAAATTATAGTATGAATGTCCCACAGTTAGAAGGGGGTGGTGGTCCTTTTTTTCATGGAGGATAGGGGCACAGAAGTTGCATTATTGGGACAAAGAATTATTATGTTTAATAGATACTTTTCAAATATGATTTTTATATGCATTACATATATTAAAATTAGTACAATGAAATAGAGTGTCTCCATTTCTCATTCAGTAAGGTAAGGAAGTACATAAAGTGTGTAAGTTCTCAAGGTCTTTATCTTTACTAAAGACCTCAAAAGATGATGATGATGAGTGTGTGTGTGTGCGTGCATGTGCGTGTGCATGAGTGTGTATGGGTGTGTGCGTGAGTGTGTACGTGTGTGTGCGTGTGTGTTATATGTTAAAACAAGTCTGGCTTAATAGAGCTTAACCTGGGAAGTTATGGAATTCCTGTAGTTATTTTGTCCGTCAAGGTTCAATCAAAGAAGTAGAACCACTAGAGTATACTAATAGATAGATCTGTTGATATATATATATTTTTTTTTGCGGTACGCGGGCCTCTCGCTGTTGTGGCCTCTCCCGTTGCGGAGCAGAGGCTCCAGACGCGCAGGCTCAGCGGCCATAGCTCACGGGCCCAGCCGCTCCGCGGCATATGGGGTCTTCCCGGACCGGGGCACGAACCTGTGTCCCCTGCATCGGCAGGCGGACTCTCAACCACTGCGCCACCAGGGAAGCCCTATTGATATTTTATCTATCTATCTATAGCTATATCATCTATAATTATAGATATCAATGATATAGGTATAAATACAGACTTTTAGAGTGATCTGGTCTTGAACAATCGTGAGAGCTGGTTAAGCAGTCTCTATCATGCCATTGTCCTTGCATCTGTTGCTAAAGCCTGAAGTCTGCAGGGCAGGCAGCAGGAAGGGAAATGGGGAAGAGCAAGCACAAGTTGGAATATATATAAGGACACACACACGTCAGTTTTCATTGTCTCTGACCTTGCTGGTGTGTGTTCCACAGAAGCTGGGGATCCCTTGTCTTGAAACTAAACATAGACACTGACCCAAGAATCAGAGAAGCTGAAGAAGTTCCAGGGAAAGGGGAGCAGTTGCAGTCTCCAAATCCCACAGAAGGATCTCTTATGGGGTCCACCTTAATGGGAAATGGACAGGAAAGGCGATTCTGGGGAACGTATTTCAGCCTAGCCAAGTTAACACTATGGTTATTGTGCAAAAGGCTATAATAACCGCTCTAACCAATCCTCAGTATTCCAGCAACATTTGTTTTTCTGGCTCGCCCCCAAGAAATTTTCTAGTGATCTAAACTAGGAAAACAACATTCCCAGAAAGGTGAGATTGTTGTGACACAAACTTGCATATGTGCACACACACACACAAACATACACACATTCTTTGATTATGATTACTGCCAAGGTTCCTGTTTCAATGTCTAATTCATCTAAGTTCCTACTTTCACCATACACCCTGATTTCTTTTATTCTACGACACCAATAAACTCCTGAATAATATAATTTCTGTGTCATCTGAAAGTTAAAATAAGGTCATCATTTATTTTTATGCTTAAAATATGGTAAAATGGACTTGAGGGGAATTTTTGGCTTTTGTCCAAAATATGCTAAAAGTAACTGCTTGCTGTTTGTGTTGTGTTGTGGTGTATTCATACCCTGTTGGACAAACTGTATGTGTCCAATCCATCAGCATTTTGGATAGAAGAGGATCAATCTTGTCTTATGAGGTCAATAATGTCTTATTGATGGCAACATTGTTTCACTTCAGTGAGTCTTGATTCAAATGATTCTCCTGTCTTTTACGATTAATACTACTTTTATCCAAATGTATCTTTGTTTTTGGATCACTAACATAGGACATGCGTAAGTGGTTTTGAAGATGCAGGAAGCTAAAATCGTAGAAATTCTTAGGTGTTCCCTTTGGATCTTAGCAGAAGTATTATTGAACCCATACCAAGTGTGGTTGTGCTTATGAATGTCAAAGGGATTTTCTTTTTTATTGAATTAATGGTCTTTTTGACTTCCTGTCTTCTCATCCTCTATTGCCCACACTATACATTTCAGCTGAGATCACTTAAAAACATACATAAACTCTTTCCCACCCTGTGTTCTGGGACTGATACTTTTCTTAGTCCTACTAGACTAGCTCAGGTGAGGTGGCATCTAGTCAACGTTACCAAGTCTTGTTTAGACCTCATGCTCTTTTACTCATTTTTACATAATATATAGTTATTATTAAAAATGTAAGACAAAAATGACAGCTTATTCCAGCAGAGAGAGCATAAGTGTACATTGGGAAACATTTGGCAAATATCTCAGTCCAACTGCGTAGGGAAAAGGCAATGATGGAACAAGATATTGAAAGAAAAATAGACCTTCTGCTCTCAGAGCTCCCACTCCTAGGCCATGTTTGGGAGAAGCTTCCTTTTTACCAAAACAGCTGGTAGAAAAAAGGTCCCAAAACACGGTATCTGAATCATATGTTAAACTTTATAAATTTTCAGATCTCTAAGTCCCATTCCAAAAGTCCTTATTACCAGGTCTAGGGTAGGACCCAGGGAATAGTAAAGAAAATTTTCTCAGCTCTTTGAATGAATAGCTGGATAGAGAGACAACTGACATGTTCTGTTGGTAAAGCTGCATTTCTATAGCCTCTGTTTTCTTTAGAGACTGACTTTCCAAGTAGAGAAAGTATCATTCTTGACCGGTACACTGTTGCTTTCTCCTGTTTTGATCAGGATCAGTCTTATTGGTAGAGAGTCAATTTTGTGCCTCTGTGTTGTGATTTTCTCCCATTAACTTGGAACCTTTACTAAAGTCTTATTATAATTTACAGACTAAGTATAGATATGCAGGGGGGACAAGCTTTGCATTTTCCAGGACTTCCAGGGTTGCAAATGACAGAAAACAACTCTTATTCACCTAGAGGTCGTGAATTGGCTCCCAAAATTAGGAAGTCAAGGAGGGAGCTGGCTTAATTCATTGCTAGAACTAGAAATGTAGATGGTGTTGCTGGGGCCCTCTCTCTATCCATTCCTTGGCTCTGCTGCTTTTTGCCATGAGGGTTGGATTGTCCCCCTCCTGCTGTAACCCTCCCTATGGGGGCAGATGACATCTACTGGCACCTTGAGCCCCAATCTCTCCCTAGTCCTTATTTGTCCTTTGTATTGACAACCAAGCATTTGAATCCCAGTTTTAGAAAAAATAATCTTTTCATATTCTATGTTCTTTATGCTTTGGATGGGAAGAAAAAGGAATAAAAATGAGGCTTCTGAATTTAAGAAGAAAGATCATGAATATGACAAACTGCCTTCTTTATGAATTAGACAAAATAAATCTACTTCTTTTGCAATCTAGGTAAGAAGACTGAAAATGTTATCAAATATATTATCACTGAACATTGCAATATCAACTTCTGAGAGTAAAATTAGAAATCATTTTTATTAATTTTTAGGTAATTAGAGCAAGAAAGGGATTATAGTTGGGACCTGTGTTTTCTTAGAAAAACAAATTAGCGAGATGAAAATGTAGTATGTTTAGGCCATGAAAAGAGGTAAATCTACTTTACATCCACAAAGTGGCATTTCTCTTTCCCTTTCAAAAGTGAGTCTTTTTCAGCTGCAAAGACCCTCTTCCCTCTGCAAACTGTGATGATAAATGGGAATATGAAATCACTATAGAAGTAGAATTATTATTCCTGTTGTGGGATCTGCTTTTCTCTAAGGCATCATAACTCCACGTGGAGGAATTTAGGATTAACACCACTGGCCTCTCTCTGCCGCTCCCTTACTCCTGCCCAGGGGAGGAGGAGAGACTGCACAGGGCCTCAGAGCTTCTGGGTTGGCTCATCAGATCACCTGGTCCGTACTCCGCCGTGTTCTCTGGAGCCTTCACTTCACGGGAGACCTGCAGCTGCTTGGCTGTGTTGGAAACTTCTGGAGGTGTAAATGCTGAAATATAAAATCGCAAGCCATCTTGGCTGCAAATCAAAAGTCACATTGTCCAGTTTATCAGTAACAAAAGTAATACTTTGATCTCCGTCTGTCTGACTCTTGGTTCTGTCTCTCAATTCTGCTTCGGAGTTCAGGTAGCAAAGAGACGGGTGTTAGATACTGATCCCCTAAAATCCCAACAATACTGTTATCATAAGCCACAGTAAAATTCATAAAATAAAGGACCGTGTCTTCTAAAGCTGTTTTTCACAGTAGCAAGTGCACGAACACATACATACAAATGGTGTTTGAAAGTGCAGTTTCCAACACCGAATTGGAACAGATGCCAAATAGTTTTCCTCCCTATGGAGCCAAAAGAGGAGAGTAACTCGGGCTAAAATCCAACGTACATTTCCAGTCTCATGTGGGACTGAGACAACCAGAAACTGCCACTCACTTTCTGCTTTGCTAATATAATGTAACATATCTTACATCTTTATTTTTCTGAATAATCAGCTTGTAATTTGACCAATCTTAAAAAAATCAGAAACATTTTTCTTTTTGTTTTATCCTAAATTCCCACTTCAATATATAAACTCCAATTTGTCCTTAAAAGGAGAAAGAATGTATTAGATTTTACAAATTACACCGCTTCCTCCTCCCTTACCTATCTCCCTTCCCGATTCCTTGTAATTCAGTTTGCTTTACAATTGAAAAGAAAATACCAGATCCTCTAGATTTTTGGGTGTGATCCAAAATTGCTTTCAAGGATCCCGCTGGTTCTTTTGGTGAAGGGAAATCTCAGTAGATTGCGTGACTGAAATAACAGGACCCCAAGAGAATTGGGCCCTAAGCAGTGGTGCTTAGCTGCTCAAGTGAACTGGTTTAGTTACTTAGGAAACAATGCAAAATTTAAAAGTAATAATTACACATAAGAACCACTCCTCCCATTTGTTTTAGATTGCTTTTCTTTGTTCTCCTAAGTTGCTTAGATTTGGTCCACTTCCAAGTCCATTTAGAATTCTAGACTCTGGTAACGGAAAAGCCTTTTAATCCATCACCTCCATCCCCTGGATGCCTCCTTATGTGTCGACTCAGACAGCTTAGCTGTACAACTAACACAGCATCACATACAAAGCCGACCAGAAAACAAACCCACCCATGAGCTTCCTTTTTAGTATTACTTGTTGATTTTCTCACTAACACTTGGCCGTGAGAATTCATAAGAAAATCTTTGAGAAGTCAGAGGTTTTTGTTTGGTCATTAATTTCAGCATGAAAGAAGAGTATAGAGAAAGCCGCAGAATCTGGGTAAATTTCCTTCTTCTTGATTCATAGTGCCTGAATAAAATGCATACAAGTTTACTTCTAGAAAGAACTCAGCCAGCACAATTAAGTTGACCAAAGAAAGCAGCTTTAATAGGCAAGGATTGCCTCCAGCGTTTCACACCCCTCATCTCTTCCATCCCATTAATTCTTTGCCCCTGGATGTTTTTCTTCTCTTAGGAGAGTTTCTGACAGCTGAGGAGTGGGGAAGAGGGAAAGTTCTCTCATCCAGTCTTGGGAATCGAAGAGCTACTGGTGAGTCTTGAGTGCCTTTGGGACGCAATGGCCTCACTTAGCCAGCTTGTTATAGTTGCTGTATTTATTCCTTCTTATTCATTGTACTTGCTTGGCCATCCGTTTAGCCTTTTAGTGTCTTCTTCTCCTTTGTGCTTGTTAACATCCTGCACAGCACACACATGGATAGAGGTGATTAGACAGCACAGTCTAGGCTGACGGTAATGGAAAAGCAACGCTATCTAAATTCCAAGTCCCAGCTGCATCTCCAAAATCCAGACATGTTGACTATCTTTTGTGGTTTTGCTACTTTAGATTGATTTTAGAAAGGGACTTGGCCAAAGAACCATTGTTACTCAAGAACTTCTTAATATGTGATGTGAACCATTTTGAAAATCCTAGGTTTCTGGGACTTGGCTTCTAGGTTGCAACCTCTGAGATGTGCTGTAATTACAGAACATTCCACTATCAACTAGAGTTGTCCCTTCAGACTGCACAAACCCCCTCCAATGTTTCACATAGAAATTCCTGGCCAGAGGTAAAAACAGCAAACAAATACAGTCCTTATCTTCTGATACTGGTTAGTTTGCTTCCAGTCCTCCTGTCCTATGAGAACCTCTGCCTTTCTCCCACTTCTTGTGATTAATCACACACACACACACACACACACACACACACACACACACGCCTCCCTGGAAACACAGTCGTGCTGTTTTCCTTTCTCTGAGGCTAGTCAGTGATAAGAACCATATTTGAAAGCCAAATAGTACAAAGTTAACCTCCCTTATGGCTAAAACACAAGATGCTATTTAGAAAAACGTTGATCCAATCACCTCTGGCTCTGTTAAATAAGGGATCCCTAATGTGGCCCGTGATCAAACTCACTTCCTCCTTAAGAGCAGGAGCATAGGAGAGACAGAGCCTCCTTTGTTTAACAGAGGCTGTGTGAACTCTGCCACGAGTCCCCAGACACCCCTAAGTCCTCTGTTCTGAACGTGTAATTAATTCTTAAGAAACCAGGTACCACAGCAGTCATGGCTTGACAGTAGATTCATTCAGCATCAGCCAGATGTGAAAGGCTTTCAAAGGGACCAAAAGGTGAGCTTATTGCCTGGGGAAGCTGGAGATGGTAGCCTCTGGTTTGCAGCCTTGCCATCACCTGGTAATGCCATTTCTAATGTATTTCAATTCACTCTTAACAGTCACAGATGTTCTTGCAAAACCAAAGGTTATTGATTAACCCAGAATGGGTAGGAGGTCCCTATCTGAGTTCTTATATTTTTCAGCCTAAGATAACTTAAAAACCACTCAGTAGGAAATCCTGACATTAATCATATATTACTATTTTTTGTGCTCTCTTTCAAAGATGGTAACGAGTTATTTTCAGGGATTAAAGGAAAGACACTTTCTTTTAAAAATTGTAGGTTCTTTAGAGAATTTGCTTTATGGAGAGGAGTCATAACTTTCCTCTGGGAAAACTCCATCAGAGTGTCACTAGATTCAGTTCTGTTCAACCTCTATCAGCAATTAGGAAGCTATAGCAATTTTCTTTTTTTTTTTTTTTTTTTTTTTGGCAATTCGAAATGACACAAATACTTTGAAATATTTAATGCAACAAGCTAATTTGGAATGAAAAATTATCTTGACATTAGAATCAATAAAACGGACTTTATCAGCAGTAAATATGAACACTTACATTCAGGATTTAAAATCAATTATGCAAGAACAGGATAAAGGAGGCTGGGTTTCTTAGAATTCATATGAGTAAAAATCTGGGGATTTTACTTTTATCAGAGTAAAATTCACTAAGAATTGGCCATATGGTTTGGCTATGAAAAAAATCTAACATAATTTTGGACTACATTAATAAAAGGTCATTTGTACATTAGTCACATCGTATTCTGCCCTAGCCAGAGAATATCTGCAGTATTATACAAAACTTTGGACATTGCATTTTTAGAGTGACCCGGCTTGTCCCGAAGGTGCAAATGGCAAGGAATTTGGAAACTTTGTCAGATTGTGTTAAATAAACTGAGTAGACATCTTCTAATACAGCCTCCTAACCGGTGTGACAGCATCCATGCCCAATTATCATTTACCTTTGGCTGTAATATGTTTAGTTATAAGGAGCTCATTACTCTACATTGTTGAGCAGCTTCCATTTTTAAAGTCTTTTCTAACTCTGCCTTCTGTATTGCACTCTTAAATCCTAGATTATTAGTCTAGTCTAGTCCAAGCCATTATAGATTTTGAGAGCCTATTACGACTTTTTCAGAGGATTTAAAGAAATTATTTTTTCCCTCAGAAAAATAAACTTGTGAGAAATCTTATCAATACAGTAATGAACAAAGATGTCTATCAAGTATTTAAAACACCATGATAGGTAGAGATTGTCATTCTCAGAGGTTATTATAATGTTTGATAGATAATCAAGCTTTTTAAAGACTTCCTCACCTATTCTTATGTTTTGTCCTTTGAGACCCTGGCCTGATATTTAAACATTGTTAGCAGATTTATCTGATGTAGTGACCTTGAATTACTACAGCATTCTCCTCGGAGGTCATCTCTCTAGTCAATTTCATGATGCAAGTGAGCCACAGCTGGTAGTTTGGGAATGAGTTGATTTTTGTCTTTAGGAATATTTTGGAATATGACTGATGAAAGTAATAATTTACTGTTTTAAGTTGGCCCTAACTACTCTTTACTCCACTAAAGACTTACCACGAAATGGTGAAGAAAAACTATCGAAGATAATAATCTTCATGTTACACTTGTTCTTAATTATTTAAGGTCTGTTGAGAGAGAGAGATTGGTTGGTTCAGACAGTCTAATATCAAGTCACATAAAGAAGGAAGAATGGGCAAGAGACAGGAGCTAAAGGATTCCGAATTTGAAGCAGCACTAATAACCCTAAGTATTAATACCAAGCTTGTTTACAAAACCTCACATATCAGCCCTTCTCTGTTAAGTTTTACATCTGCCTCTGACAAAGACAATGATCTAGAAGGCAGTCTGGAATCTTTGGACTTATCTCCGCAAAGGTGATTTTTATCCAATGCTCCTTCACACTGTTTACATAGCATGTGATTGTTCCAGGTAGGATTCTCTTCAGTCCATCTCTAGCAAGAGCAGAAAATATGTCCTTGGCTTCCAAACTCAAGGAGACTGGTATGGAGAAATTCTGTTTGCTTTCATTTTTGCTAAATCTTAGTGGTAAGAGGCAAATTTCAGGGTCCCCTGAAGTCCATTTGAGAGCTGAGGATGTCCCCATGTGAAATGTCCCCATGCACAAAAAAGGCTCTGGGTGATAAAGAGAAAAGAAAGGAAGAGAGAAAAGGAACCACACAGGGACTTGATGCCACTTGGGTGGGAGTGCGGACAGGCAGTAACTGAGGGGGAGGTCGTGGTTATTGCCCTGTTAACAGGTCCCTCTGTAAATCCATCATTAGAGGCGAGTCCTGAAACAAGGTATGGGAACTGAGAAAAGGAAAAACAGGAAATACACACCAACAATAAAAAGTAGGCCTTTTAATGAAAAATATATCTATAACGTCCAAAGTTTCAGCGATGAGAGATGCAAAATTCATGGAAATACTTATTAGTGAAGTGAGTGAGTTCAGGTTCCTTAGGATGATCTCTTTCTTCTCTTCAAAGGGAAGAATAAGGAGAAAATGCACAGAATGAAAATTTTATCCATAAATATATAATCGTATGAAGTATATTTCAAAGCATTGTACAGAATTAATATCCTTGCTACTTCCAATGCTGCAGTTAATTAGCTCAGCCTATATGGAAGAATGAAAAAGGAGAGAACAATGAAGTAAAGCAGGTGCCAAAGGATCCTGGAATGAGAACAAAGACAAGGAAATGAGACAATTAGCAGCCATAGAGCAGTAATCCACAGGCAAATTTCCAGGAGACCTTTATGGTGGGTAATTCAGAAATATTTATTCAGCATTTATTTGTTTAAGACTGTCCTAAGTACTGAAAAAAAAAAATCTATCTAAAAATATGTACAAATAGGTAAGAAACTAAAGAACAAAATAAGGCCATTTGTTTCCAGTAATGAACGTGCACGCGAATGAAAAAATTGTGTGGGTGAATTTGGCGCAGACATGGAGGGATCTAGAAATGATATAAACGTTCAAGGTTCTGAATTGCATTTCAGAGACCCTGATAGTAGAAATCATCTAGAAATGAAAGAGATTCTATCCTTCTACTTTCTTTTCAATCTGCGTGTGAAGAACAGGGAGCCTTTGTTACATCGCCTCATATACTCAGCACGTAGATGGGGAGCATCCTGGGTGACTTAGGATGAAACAAACAACCTCTGGGGTCACCAGCCACTCCTCTACAAAATGACACTTAGAATACTGTCACCTTAAGTATGGCCTTTGCACTCTGATGGTTATTACAATGGTTCTAAGAGAGCCATTAATGGTTTTTTAAGCTTTACATATCCATTAAATAATTCTTGAACAACCTCAAGTTTAGGTTCTTTGCCCCCATTTATATCTCACAAATCTAAAGGAAAGCGACAGAAAAGTTTCCCCCATATTGGGAGTGCCAGAGTGACTAGAGGAAATGAGTCATCAAGATAATTTATGATCTTCCCCAGAAGTTGCGACGCACGGACATAGTAATCCTTTGTTATCCATCCCCTCAGTGACCAGACTCCCAGACCTTGATGGAACATAATTAAAATAGGATTTCTGTAGACTCAGGCTCTGCTGCATATCCCAAAATGGTTTTACCTCATTGAAATATACACATTTAATAATATTTACTCTTTTTTACTTTCCTACTATATAATCGCATTAAGCTAGCCTCAGTAAGAAATTGTTTTTTAGATGAATAAAAGAAATGTCATGGTTTCTCGGAGCTTATGATCTATAGGAGAAAAAGAGAAGCTCCCCCTGAGATCCGGAATACTCAGTAAAGTGTGCTAGGGGTTACAGGAGAGGCTCAAAGTATTGGAGGAGAGAGAGAATTTACATTCAAACCAGGGGTGTTTGTTCAGTTGTGGTTTTTTAAGATTTGAAGCTTCTGGATCAATGTGTAACTTCTAATGAGGTATGGGTTTTAAAACTCTGGTTATTTTTGAGACTCTCTGGATAGGGAAGCCAAAAGGATGGTCTTCAACTCATTTCCAGGAGGTAAAATGTTTAAGAAATCTAAGAGATGGTTAAAGTCCTATATTTTAAATAATAGTTTTATATTTTCATATATTTGTAAAATTTCACTTTTGAGTGTATTTCTAGGTTTATCACATATTACCTTAAATTTTCCCCCACTCCTGAAATGTGATTTAGCCTGATTGGGTGTTGAGGGGTATCCTCCAGGCCCAGAGCAAGGATAGCCTTTCACATCCTGTCTTCTTATAAACACCCTATCATAAAGCACTTATCCTTAACACCTTGGAAAATTGGGTAAGGCCAAGCTTTTTGTCTGCCACTTTATTTATCATGTAGATGTAGACCATTGACAATTCCAGACACCACACAGGAGCAAAGAAATTTCTAAAGTAACGCATCAACCTCCCTCTTGAACATCAAACTCCATTCTGTGTGGGAATATTTGCTGAGTCAAACTCTGGTTTGGTAAAAATATTTTCTTGGGTGGATACAACTCAGCGCTTAAAAAAGTCATCTGACTCATGAAGAACACATTGCACATTGTTTAGTCCTGGATATGCCAGCCCATTAGCTACCCTCCTGGAGACATTAGACCACATATCCACACATGTGCACATGCATGGTCCATGAGGTCAGCTCGCAATTGCTCATTGAAATACTAGATGCATTTTCCTAAAGTTTGGGTATTAACTAAATTATGTAAAAACCATAAAGATTTAAAATATTTTCTTCCATTTCTAGACAATGCAGTCCAATTTTTGGTTTAGAGAGTATGGTCACCAAGTATATACAGCGATGCTGCTGACCCACCTTCGGTATGGCATATACGTTTCTGCAGTTCCCTAGTGATAATCTTGCCAACTTAAATGTCTGAATAATAAATTAATTTGTGAGATGCCTGGCTAGATTTTGCAACATTTGCTTACCAAAATGGGTTGGAACCAAGTTATGGCCCTTTAAGGGAATAATCCAGGCAAAGAGGAATATATGCTTTCTGAAGATGATGAGCTGAATGATAGGGAGAGAGTAAGATGCACAATAAATCCCATGTAGAACAGAGATTCTAGAAAAAAAAGTAAGGGCAATCACAATACTATACCTCCACTTCTCCATCTCTCAGATGTTTCTAATCTCTCTTCTGTAAAAGCTTTTCAAAGATGTGATTCGCTTAAGGCACACAATTTTTGCTTCTATGTGCTGCTTCCCACGTTTGGCACTTCTATTTAGAAAGATTTCTGCAACATGTGGGATTGATTTTTAAGTTGTATACAGGTATAAAAACAATTGTTAATTAGCCAGGGTGTTTAAT
The DNA here is from genome assembly GCF_008692025.1 of Phocoena sinus. Lineage (NCBI taxonomy): Eukaryota > Metazoa > Chordata > Mammalia > Artiodactyla > Phocoenidae > Phocoena > Phocoena sinus. The sequence goes on along the minus strand of NC_045765.1, from coordinate 107,451,809 downwards.
AAACATAGAAACACCTAGACCTGATCATTCCAGTCTTAAATCTAATGCTACATTAGTCAAATTAACAAATAATTAATAATTATTTCCTTCCTTTAAGGGTGATGTGGGGTAGAGGAAGCAGAATTAATCTTTTTAACAGTCTACTGTAAGTTATGCACTTTACACACAATAAGTGACTTCTGCTTCATGACAAATGCTATTCTTAGCATTATTTTACTAATGAGAGAAATGTAGACTCAAATTAATAACTAGCCCGAGGTCACAGAGCTAGTAGTCAGCAGAGCTAGAACTTGAATTTTGGTAGGCTGCAAAATCCAGGCTCTTTTTAAAACACCAAGCTGCCTCCCTATTATTCCAGTTGAATTGATGTTGCCTAAATGAAGAACGGTAAACCAAAAAACATAAAACCAAGGAAAGATGGGAAGTGGGAGTGTCCCTGTATGATCCAAATTTATTGTTTCTTCCTGGCAGCTATAACCATAGAATCCCTGGTGATCCTAAGCACTCGAAGATGAATGCATAAGGTATGAAAAGTCCTTGCATTGAAGAGCTAACTGATCAACTAATCATTCCAATATGTAGTCTATGGCAGCCTCCAGCGCACCGTGTGGCCGGGGAAAATGAGATATAACGGAAAGTACCACGGCTTCTTTTATTGGACTAGAAACATAAAAGAGGAGGTTAAGCAATAACACATATGAACATTCATTTGCAATTACCTCTCTTCTAACTTAATGTAGGGCCTTGGGTCATTTGATAAGCTAGCAGTTTGGGCCATTCAAGGCATAATAACTTCCTCTCTTTTCATAGATCAGAGTCAGAGAATAACTCTCCCAAATCGTGCATTCCTAGAAGTCTCTACAATAAGCTTTTGGTGCTAACCAGTCTGGGTTTTTTAGCCTTCTAAGTGACCTTCTAACACTTTCCTTCAAAACCTCATGCTTGTGGTTTGCTAAATCTTTCATGGATCTTTTCATTAGGAACTGCTTCCTTTTCCTTATTTTGCATTGCTTCCCCTTGTTAATGGCAGTACTAAATTTACCAGTTGGGAATCTTCTTAAAGACAACGTGGAAATCAGGTATTGGGAATTGAAATGAATTTCCAAAATGTTTATGTATCCAGATGAGTCCAAAAAGCCCAGTTAACAAATCATCTCTCTGAGCTGTAGAACTGAATGAAGTACCATCCAACCTATCTCTAGTCATCATTTACAGCATTGTTAATATCAGGGGGAAAAAATGTATTCCCAGTTCTGTATTTATTTACTTAGTTAGTTAGTTATATAGGAAATACTCATGAACGCCTTCTAAGGGCCGGGTTAAATGGTAAGTGAATACCATGAGCTGTTCATGGAGCATTCAGTCTAGTCAATTAAACACATTAACACGCACACACAAGTGTGCTAAGGGAAAGTACAGGATGCTGCTGAATGCTGAATACCAGGCAGGGGCATGTAACAGCCCAAAAGATGAACAGGAATAAGCAGGTGAAGGTGACAAAGAGGAGGAGACAGGTCACAGGAAGAGGGAAAATGTGTGGAAGATGAAACAGGAGAGAACACAGTTCACTCAAAGTGCTTAAAAAGCTGAGCAAACTGGAGCTCAATCTAAGAGGGCGTTAGTGACGGGATGAAGCTGGACAGATGGATGTGGACTGGGCCTCAGGGGGTTTAGGAACAAGTGAAAGAGTTTAGACTTTGCCCCAGGGAAAAGGGAAGAGTTAAAGTAAGGCACTTACTTTGTCGTATATTCTTTTAAAGAGATGCTTGTCAAACTTGGGAGTGCATAAAAATCATCTAGAGAACTTTTTAAAATACAGTCTCTTAGTCCCTACTGACAGAGAGTATGAATAGTGGTCCTGAATGGACTTGAGATTGCTGGTCCAGGGACCACACTTTGAGTGGTCCTGTTTTATAACGTTCGCTCTGACACTCTGCGGAATATGTGGGAAAAGGGCGAGACTGGGAATAAAGAGCAATCAAGAAATTCATACTGTTATTTATTCGTTGGTTCATTCAGTCATTCAACAGGTGTTTATTTTGGAACAGTCCATGCCAAATTGTAAACACAGGTGATACAGAAGTGAAGAAAACAAAATCTCTTTTCTCATAGAGCTTACATTCTAATCACGGAAACAGACTCCCCCCTGCAAAAAATCTGATAAACTATATGAGTTGGTGATTAGTGCTATGAAGAAAACTAAAACAGGATAAAGGGAATAGGGAATGGTGGTAGGGGGGTGATGCTATTTTAAGTAGTGTAGTCAAAACGGTCTCCCCGAAAATGTGACATTTGAGTAGCGATCTGAGTGAAGTAAAGAAGCAAGTCGTAGATGAAAGGAAAAGCTTTTCAGGCAGAGGGTTAGCATGTGCAAAGGTCCTAAGTGGGAAGGTCTAGGGGGAGGTGTTTTGGGGGAGGAATAGCAAGAATGTCAGCAGGAGTCATAGAGGGAAAGATGGGCATCAGAAGGTATCAGCCAAGTCTGGGAGGGAGGAGACTGTGGTAGAGATTTTGGATTTTCTTTTGAGAGAATTTAGAGGTGATTGAAGGGGTATAGGTGTAGAGAGTTTGTTGTTCAATGTTTGAACAGAAGGAAAATTGCTAGTAGAGGTCACTGTGAAGAATGGGGAAAGCTGAGACAAGGGAAACATAGCAGGGCTGCTGGGAGTGCTCGAGGATGCTGTAGTGAGTTTAAGGTGCCCATTGACGTGGTTGTATGATTTTTCTCCAGCTGCTCCAGGTACAGATGAAGAGAAGGGTGGCAGATAGATTAAGTAGTTTGCAAGGAAGATGATATAATTTAAAAATGAGAAGCTACAACAATAAATAAACTGAGCCGATCTCACCATGGAATATGACAATTTGTGACTTGTGTATTTTATAGATATACTTTTCTAGATAAGCATATTATTCAATGACTCCAACCTTCTGGGTGCTAATATTCACTAAACATATTCACTAAGTGCTAATATGAACACTTAAAGGTTTTTCCTAAACAGCACATCATCCAAAAGCAACTTAGTTTTGGATATCACTGAAGTTGTATCCTTGCTGACATTTGAGTGTAAGGTCTCCGTGTTAAGCCCACCTATCAAGCAAAATAATGAACGTACCTTTTTAAGGGTGGACTATGTGGAAGATGGAAAGAATACTGTATCTTCACTCTATCCTCCTGCTTGGCTGATCTGTTAGTTCTGATTACATTGAAAAACTGATGCAAGCACCCCCAAAAGCTGATGATCTCTAAGCTTGCTTTTAAGCACCATCCAATCAGCAGAAAGATAATGGTTTTGGTTTCAAAGAAAGCAGTATCCAATTCCAAAAAAGCTGGAGCAAACAACCATCTCAGCCTCACAATACTGAGGGGCGTGTGTCAGGATGGGGTGCGGTAGTAGTGGCTTGGGAATCACATAAACTGTGTCTTTGCTACTTAAATCTGTGCCACACTGAGCGAGCCACAGTGGCTTGTCTAGATCTTGACTTTCTCATCTGTTAAAATAAGGGTGGTTGTACTGAGGTTATAATGTGGTTACAAAAAACAACATGTAAAAAGCCTAAAGCTAACAGAGTGCCTAGTTCAGGGTAAAGCTGCATACATTTTTAGCTGCCATTATTTTTTTGTTGTTTTGATTAACGAAGAACTTAAAAGCTGATGAAAAAATGAGTAGGAATGTGAATGGAAGATTTGTGAGAAGTAGCCTATATTGAAGGCAATTGAGAGATGGATGAATGAGGACATTTACATTATCAAAATTGTGAAAAAACACATTCAAAACTTATTTAACATTGTTGCACTTTGAATACTATAATCAATGAATATTGACTCTACTGGGAAATAGGCATTTGATGTACTTTTAAGTAAAAATTTAAATTAAAAATTAGGATACAATTAATAAATACAGTAGAAACTTTGGGTTACATTGCAGTAAATGCAATAAAGGAAATCACTCATAATCCCAGTGTCCAAAGAAGATGATCAAAGTTTGGGTGTATATCCTTTAAGCCTCTTACAAAATATACATCAATAATGTGGTTTATAAACAATATAGCATTATCTTAAAATTAATTATGGCAATGATAGTGGTTTTATAGTAATGAGAGGTTCGATATTGTATCCAAGACAAAAGCCCATTCCATTGATTTCTTTTCTTACTGTTTATTCCTACTCAGAACTTCCTAACTCAGTTATTAAGAATGGCACTAAGAAGTGTTTGATGATTTTCTCAGATAACTCTGGATGTTCAGATGAAACAATGACACAGAAACCATGGTGCCAAGAGAGTCCAGATAATAGTCCATTATCAGAGTGATAAAAGTGTGCGAGATGCGAATGGCACCAGCATTGTTGAAAAGTTCAGTGGTGATTATCCCCAGCACACATAGTAGGATATACTGTTAGACAGCTGGGCTCCCTCATAGCAATGTGGTAAGAAGATACTAAAATAATAGAGGTCATGTAGAGACTTAACTACTAGAAACAAGGTGGGTGCAAGTATAGCACTGAAAGGCAAGGTTAGAGGGGGTTATGGAGATAAAAAGAAGTTAGCATACCTAGCAGCAAAGTGAATGGAAAGGCAACAAGGATATTAATCTATACAATAAAAGGAAATGAAAGATAGATAGGATTAGATGGCCTGAGGGCAGCTGTCCAATAAAAAGTTAAGGTCCATTTCCCAGTTTTAGAAACTGAACTGTTTTTGGGCTCAGAGCTCACTGACCATAGGATAAGGTAGGTCCCCAAGAGGAAGGACTGTGCAACATAACAGTAAATACATAGAGTAACAATCCCCCAAGACCCTTCTCAAAGGAGGCCATTTACTCATGTAACTGTATTGTGAGAAAAGGAGAATTCTCAAATGTTTTGAGGTCTGCTCTAACAGGGTCCAGGTTGACACCAACATCAAGGCACATGAAGCATCACGACGGAAGGTAGCCCTATTCAAAAGGGCTTACAGAGTGTTCGATCTACTGACATGGCATCCTAACCATCATCCCATCAGACCAAGGATCCCAATTTAAAATAGAAAAGGGGAGGCAGTGGGCACATGCCTAGGCGATTCACTGATCTTTCCATATACTGTAGCACCCAGAAGTTGCCAGCCTGATAAAACAATGGAATGTCCTTAAGTTGGTGTAGGTGAGATCTAGTTTGGAGATGACACCTACTAGAATGAAGTATTATCCTTTAGAACAGTATATACCCCAAATTGATGACTATTACATGATGTTTTGTCCCCATGCAACCAATTCATGGTTCCAGGAATTAAGAGCAGAGCAAGACTGGCCCTACTTACTGTTGTGCCCAGAAACCCACCTCCTACGTGGCACAGGTTTCCCAAGCAAGCAAAAGCAGAAGTTGCAAAGCCTTAGTAAGACTTAGGTCCGGAGCTGGCACCACGTTGCTTCTGCTATATTTCATTGGTTAAAGCGAATCACAGGGCTAGTCCATATTCAACAGGTATTTACTGCCTTTCCAGAGCAGAAGGGGCTCAAGGTAAATAGCTTGCCATCTTGATGCATCAGGTCCCCTGATTATCAAAAAAAATTTAGACTGTGTCCAGCTGTTTTCAAAATATTCAGATATTTCCCTTTCCCAGAAAGCAGTCATATGAGTACACTGCCATGGGCCCCGTTGGGGAAGAATGAGGGATTACTACTACTCTACATACTTACCATGGTGTTGAGGGGCCTTCCTACTGGGAACCTGGTTTGATAATGTTGTTCTCTTTGGGGATAACCAAAGGGCACAACTTCTAGGCCACTAGGAACCACCACTGTCACAGACTACAACACTCCAAAACAGCTCATTATTTCCCTTGGGTTTTCCATGGGAACCCAGGCTGTATCCAATTCCAAAGGTAGTGCTTCACTTGCCTTTCTACACTGTGTAGGAAAGCACCTCTAGCGTGAAGGAAGTGTGGGCTTCCCTTCTGAGCACATACCTGTTGTCTCCAAGGTAAGGGTTATAAACCTGGAGTTAATTAGTATGAATATCCTAGGCCTCTTCTTATGTGATCCTGTATTTCTGCTTTAGGGTCTTATTAGTGTTTTTGTCAGATAGACATTTTCCCAGATCTGCAGATCACCTAATAGTCCTAATACCTATCTCCTCTGGCACTTCACTTCTCTCTCCCATTTTTATTTATTAATATTTTATAGGCAAGTAGAGGAGGGAAAATCAGGAGTAAATAGTTTTCTGTCTTCATAATTAAGGATGAGTTTAATTCAGTAATTTGGAGCTGGGGCTGGTGAGGGGAGCCATTAGGGAGAGGAGAGGATGATCGACATAACTAAACTTTTCAAATTATGCGCATAACTCTGGTGAGTTGGTAGAGAGGGGAAAGGGAAAAGTTTGAGGACCATCATTAGTACTTTTTAATGGAGAACATATCGCAAACATAATGCTTACTTTCCCAAAATTTATTGGGAAATAGGGAATATTCATCCTTAATTTTTATCTAAACCCTAATTCAACATTTACAATTTTTAAATTCTTTTTACTCACAATGTATTTTAAAGAATCTGACCCTTAGCAGTTAGTATGAGCTATCATTGCTTTTTGTTGAAATTTTTCTTGTGTCTGTACCTACCTAATAGGTAACATAAAGTAAGTGATAGAATTTCTGGAAATTCTGAAGATAGAAAGTTATTTAGAGAGAAACATGAAATTTGATGAAAGGCCAAGTATTTTCAGCACTCCCTCCATGGCCTTCTTTAGAGGTCTCAAATCCCTTTGTTTCTGATCAAGTAGCTCCCTCTTTGACTTAGGCAACTGTCCTTTACAAGGTGACCTGAAGGCCAAGTGATACTCTGGATCAAATTAGCATTTAGTGAACTAGAAGTTTCTGCATACCACCACACTAGCTTTGATCATGCTAAAAGCCCATTGTCCCAAGTCTGTCAGTGCACCTCCGCCAGACCCAGAGTGAGAACTGTCTCCTTGGTAGCTCAATTTCCAATTGTAAATAAACATGTAATATGAGCTGACAAATGGTTGATAAAATATGAAAATATGCTTGACCCTTCCCATAATAAAAAAATGGAAATTAAAACTATACAGGACATCCTTTTTTTTTTTTTTTTTTACTATTACATAAGCAAAACTTTTAAATATTCCTAGTAAACAATGCTGAATGACCTATAGAGAAATAAGCATTCTTATATATTGTTGACAGGGACATACCTTGAGTAATTTGAGATCCAACCATTATTTTTAAAGGCTTTCTTTGTTTTCTGGAAAATTTTCAGAAAGTGTTACTCTTCTATTATGTAGAGTATGCTAAAGAGTTGTAATTTTACTGTTTGATAATTTTATTCTGTAGGCAAGTTTTTCATGAAAACATTCCTATTGCCTTGGCAATATACATTGTTTGGGTAATTATAATAAAATCTTGAGAAAAAATTTGGAAAGTTTTAGAAAATCATACCCACCCAGCATGATTTCTCTTCTGCCTAAAATGACCAGATATCTTACAACTAAATGTGTGTTGATTTACTTACTGATTACTAGTCCAAGAATTCAATCAATATTTTATATACCTTGTCAACATTTCAAGATCGGTAGTGTTCACATAAAAATCCATATTTCTGGCCATACTTAAACTCAGTCTATATATTTCCATGAGAAATCAATAAATTGGAGCTGAGGTGCAGCCGGACACTTTAGAAGGAGCTATACTCTTTAAAGGGACACAATCCCACCCCGCCCACGTTACTCTTTTATTGTTACCTACATGTCAGTTTATGGTGCACTTTCAGATTCCTACTGCGATTTACTGAGAGTTTCTCAACCTTGGCACCGTTGCTATTTGGGGCTGGATAAGTCTTTGTTGTAGGAGCTGTCCTGTGCATTGCAGGATGTTTAGCAGCATCCCTAGCCTCTACCTGCTAGATGCCAATAATACCCCGAAACTCCATTGCAGCAACCCAAAATGTCTCCAGACATTGTCAGTGTCTCTTGGGGGGCAAAATTGTCACCAGTTGAGAACCTCTGCTTTAACTAAAATCAAAACTGCAGAAAATATGACAGTTTTAATAAAACATACTTTTCAATTTACCTGTGGATACATGGTCAACCCACTATCTAATATTTAACCAGTTGCAATACAGTAAAAACAGCTGTATTTTGAAAGTGATTTCTGCTAGGATCAATAGTCTCTTTCCTTACTTTATCTTAGATCATGCTGCTTCAGATGTTTTTAGCCATGGTTTACGAATTATGCTTGACATCAAGGTTCAGATTATTAGGTTAAGTAAAAAGCAATTTGAAAATGGTCTAGTGGTGGCAAAAATAAGATTTTTATGCAGGAATGTAAATTACATAGTATCATAAGGTTGTAAAGAGTCAGCAGCAGCTGTTTGGGGAGAAAGTTTGACTGCGTATCAATTAGGTTCATTAAATGGATTTCCACCTCAAGTTCGAATTTGCCTAATCCTGTTCAAATCATTATTCGTCTCTGACAAGATAAAATAATTACTAACGAAAGAAGGTTAAAAAATTGTTTTTCTACTTAATCTTTCTGCCTTTGGATTTAGACAAGTACATGATAGTCAAAGCACTAAGCTAGGGCACCTCCTTTGAAGGGGCCGACGGTGGGGGAGAGCAGGGATGCGGTGTAGCTGATTCACTTTGTTATGCAGCAGAAACTAACACACCATTGCAAAGCAATTATACTCCAGTAAAGGTGTTAAAGAAAAAAAAAAAGAAGCTTTAGTGATGACACTGTGGTCCTCCCCTCCCAATTCTTTTGAAGGAATTTAAGAAAAAAATACAGAGTGAAGTAAGTCAGAAAGAGAAAAACAAATATCGTATATTAACGCATATATGTGGAACCTGGAAAAATGAACCGGTACAGATGAACCGGTTTGCAGGGCAGAAATAGAGACACAGACGTAGAGAACGAATGTATGGACACCAAGGGGGGAAAGCAGCAGGGTGGTGGTGGGATGAATTGGGAGATTGGGATTGACATGTATACACTAATATGTATAAAATGGATAAGTAATAAGAACCTGCTGCATAAAAAAATAAATAAAATTCTAAAATTCAAAAAACAAAAGAAAAAAAGGAATTGCCACCTAGTATTGGACAGTATCCTCTTGTGGCTTTATCCTCTTAGACTCAGCCTGACTACAGTGCCGGCCCTGCCTACCTCATAAGGAAGTTTTCCACACCCACAGTCTTTTATGCCTGGTTAGCCCTGATTTACATTTCCTGAAAAACCTCGCTAGCAACCCCAGCTGATTGGATCAGAGGTGGACATGTGACCCAAGCACATCCAATTCCTGACAGGGGTTTATGACATTGTTCGGGTCCTAAAAAATGAACTAGACCAAACGTATTTCATCTTGAGGATTTAATCTAGGAAATATACATAGAAAGTTGAAGTTAATATACTACATTGAGAAACTGACCAAGGGGCAGAGTCAGGGTGTTAAGGTAGAGCTATAAGGCATCATGCCAAATTAATGTTATGAGTAAGAAAAACATCTATGAGTATACAGAAACTAAAATTTAGAACAATCATATTCAGAATAGAAGAAAAGAATAACTCACTTCTTGACTAGCTATTTGGGAAAGAAAAAACTATTTTTGAATTTCTACCTCTCTCCTTTCATTAGAATTATTTGTAAGGATTGCAGCAAAAGGTAATATTGTCAAGTATGTCAGCTGTGGAATCAGGCAGCCTGGGTTCAAATCACAGCTTTACTATTTAGTAGCTGGAGTTTCACGGTTGTACAAATTACAAAACTCTCTGTGCTGCAGTTTTCTCCTTCCTCACGATCTGGAGAGAATAAAGCTGAAAGGAATCATTTTAGAAATAATTTTCTTCTTAATGAGTGGGTTTTTGCATATGCTCACCTTCTTTTGTTCCAAGCTCTCAACGTTGTCTGTGGCCTTCTGTTTTCTTGTTACTTTTTTAGTTCCTGAGAATGTTAAACAAAAACAACAACAACAGCAAAACCACCACCCATTGTGAGCTAGTCACTAGCTTAGGATATTATACCTTCCTGGGAGGCTTTTGGGCAAGTCATTACGTTCCAGGATACTAACTGCTCAAAACATCCCAAGTCCCTACACAATATAGCTCCACCTTTTCCAGGTTTACCTCTTTATTTATTTTCTGAGATAATCACAGTCCTGACAGATTCACTGATTTCAGATACACCTCTCTCATTGCAGGTTGGGTGGTATGGGAGGCATTTTCTAAGATGGGGATGAATATGCTGGAAGGTTAGCAGGCAGTACTCTTGGGATCAATGACGGTAGAAGGGGAGGGAAGGAAGCAAGATGAGCAGAGAAAGAAGCAGGGCTGCAGAGCAGATCCAGCAAGGCCCGGGCAGGCCCGATAGGGCACGTGGCAGCCAGGATAACCCTTCAGAGATTTCCCACATCAGAGCAAGGGGATGAGACCTTTATACCCACGCTCACCCCATTGACCAGTCTTAGATGTGGGTGACCCCTGGAAGGGGCAACTCTCATCAGCTGAATCAGCCCCCAGAGAGCCCCCACAATTGAGGTCTATTTGCGGGCAGCATCCCCAGCAGTTGTGAAAATACATCCTTCAGTCCTGAAAGGGAATCTTGGTGGGGGGGGGGGGGGGCATAGTCCAGGGTCCCAAACAGACCTCTGCAAAGATAAGGATATTAAGACCAGAAAGATCCAGTCTAGACTGTATCAGACAAGGTCCATATCGGTGTCACCAGCTGGCTTGTGATGCTTCAGCAGGTTTTCTCTTGTCTGTGTAATAAAGTACAAACTCTCCTACTTGGCAGCCAAGCCCCACTGTAGACCTTTCTCTCCTTCCTTTGCAACCCCCAAACCACTAGAATACTTTCTCCTGGGCTCACGTTTCTTCCTCTGTATGAAATACCCTTTGACAATCCAAGCCGTGTCCACCCTGGAAGCCTTCTCATTCGGTCCTTCACTGACCACTCACCCCAGCCTTGGCTACCAGTTCCTTCTGTGGCACATGTAGATTGTTCCATCTGCTCCATTCATCTGGGCCCTTGAAGGCACCCTGCTCTGTGTAGCCAGATATCTGGGCAATGTATCTATTTTGCTCTGCCTGTGAGATATTAAGCTCCTTGAGGCATGAACTATGTGTGTAACATCCAGCCTAGGGCCTGGTGCACAGTGCTCATCCAAAATATATTTACTCCTCAAACCCTGACCTACTTCGGATCAGCTGTGTAGAAGAAAAAAATCCTTGCTTCTTAAAAATGCTCATGAACGCCCTCACTGAGCTCTCCTCATACCTAGGTGCCCCTGCTTCAAGAAGAACTCATAATGCACTGCTTAGTAGACAAAAAAAAAAAAAGGACAAACAAAAGGATGAGGGCCCTGTTCAGATGTTCTCCTCACTCACAGCATACTTCAGGACAGGAAATAAAGACTTCCTGCCCATTCAAATAGCATTATTTCTGTGGAAGTTTATCCACAGGCATGTAGAAAGACATACACACAAAGTGAGTTAATCATATATCGTATGAATTGGTTAAAATTGAGTTCAAGGAAATCAGAAATTTTTGAAGAATAACAAACTTCTGAAATTCACAGTCATTTCCTGAAATTACAGTCTGGTAAAATTGGCTTATCACCTCACTTTTAATGCACATATACGATTTCCTTCTTACAGCATTTCCCAAAGGGATGAGAAAAAAAAAAAAATTTCACAACTAGGGAAGTTTTATAAGAGGGATTATCTATAGTTCCTGAATAAGAAGACTTCTCCCTCTCCAAGCACACCTGCAGTTCCTAATAACCGACTTACGCAATTTTCCTCTAATTGAATCAAAATTGGCAATAAATGTTGTATATGTCTCAAAAAGTGAATTTTTCAATCTCTTATTTACTGGTTCATGAAACTGGTTCCCTCTAGTTTCCCAGTCTGGAGGGGTGGGTTTGCAAGGAGCAATTAGGGATAAGATAGCCAAAGAAACAAAAAGTCGGTCGAAAAAAGAAATCTGTGTGTCTGGCTCTCTCTATGAATTATGACTATTCAAGGGGGAAAAAAATCTGAACCTTTGCCAAAAGGCTGGTGTGTAAAGGAACAGCTGGAGTTTTCTGTTAGGGGTTACAATGCATTGCTTGTTCCATAAGGGGAAAAGGGGATCACTTACCACAGAGACTACACATCGCATGAGACACTGGTACATCTCTACCTCATGAAGAATTTTCTTCAAAGGAAAAGAACTAAATATTTCAGGAAGGTCATTGGAGATCTTTGGGTACAGACATGCTGACCTTCCTGGTAGAAATTTGTAGCCTTTGTGATGTGCAGACTCCGTCTCTATAGATGCCTTCATTGTGCTATAACTTTTATACAGGATGTATTGTTTAAACTGCCAACCCTAGTTTCAGTTCTTTTCAAGGCTCAGGAAATTCTAAGTGAAATAAAACCCTATGGTATTTTTCCTTGGTTGAAATGCAAATAACATTTTGAATAAGAATGTAAACAAGCACATAAACATGGCATGAAGTTGGAACCTTCAGTGGGACTCTAAAATTGAAATGTTTTAAACAGCAAAATACAAATGAGTGATGAAGAATGGGGAAAGAATGATAACCACATTTAAAACTGTCATAGAAACCAGAAACTGCCCCCACTGTGTTATGTCCCTGAATCTGTGCTCACAGTAGGTCTATCTGTTTGTTTATCAGCCGTGAGAACAGTACTAATCAGGGTAGATTAAACTCAGAAGAACAGTCCTCCCCACCAGGGTCAAGGCAGAGACAAAGAGTCATATTTTTTCTAACACTACTTCTAAACAAACAAAAAGCTTTTTAAAGACTATTGGGCAGGCCTTCCCTGGTGGTGCAGTGGTAGAGAGTCCGCCTGCCGATGCAGGGGACACGGGTTCGTGCCCCGGTCCGGGAAGATCCCACATGCCGCGGAGCGACTGGGCCCGTGAGCCATGGCCGCTAAGCCTGCGCGTCCGGAGCCTGTGCTCCGCAATGGGAGAGGCCACAACAGTGAGGAGCCCGCGTACCGCAAAAAAAAATAAATAAAATAAAGACTATTGGGCAAATCACGTTCAATGAGCTGTAATCAGTTTATTACATGCATTTGGGGTTAATTTCCTAAATTTCTAAAACCAGTGGAAGAGTCAGACTCCATCTTGCTGGTTGAGCATATTAATTTAAAAATTTATCTTTGACTTGCTTTAGGAAGTCACATGTTTAAATACTCATAATATCTATGGAGAGAAAAAGTAGAACCGATGAATTTAAAGCAAACTTGAGGGGTTATTTTGGGGGGGGAGCTCTCAAACAAAGGGGAGCAGGTTTCCAGGATTCACTGTAGGAATCCTCTATCAATAGAAGGCAGCTAGCTTAAGGGTGGAGCATACACCAGCCCTTGTGTCTTCTTAGATCATGGTCTCAACAATAAGCTGCACCAATGGGCCAGGGATTGTTCAGATTCAGGGGCAACTCTGAACCATAGTAGCAGGGAATATGCCACCCACTTGTCATTAGAGAACCCCTCACATATAATTTAGACGTCTGGCATTTGTGGTGAGACTTCAAAAGAAAGAAGTAACTATAGGAGACATGAATAATAGTTTCCAAAAAGGTTCTAGTTGTCTGAAGGATTCCTATCATTTAAAATGTCTGTTGGCAGATATACTGAATAAAAAGGATTTCTTCTCACCAGGATTTTACAAAATTGTTAAATGCTCATATTAATGTTAAAAGACTTGAAGGAAAATGAGAGGAGCCCACATTGTATTTTATGCTCTGTTTGCTCAGATCACATGTTAGTGTTTCAGAAAGTAGCTTATTACCATTTCTATTAAGGAAGTCCCTTTCTACTTCATTTACCCGGTTGGATTTCTTTGTTATCCCACTGACAAAAGGAGTCTGTTTAGTATTTTTGTCATTGACCTTTTATCTCTGTGCATATTTTACTCTGTAATATCTTATGTGAGACTGTGTATTTTTTAGAATGGGTAATGTCTGTAATCTTTTTTAATACCATACAAAGAAAAAAAGGAAGTCCTTAGTAGTAGAACTGTACTTTTCGATCACAGTTCCTTTTTTAAGCATCCTAATTTTTTAAATTGTGGTAAATACATATAACATAAAATTTAACCATATTAACCATTTTCAGGTATATAGTTCAGTATTAAGTATATTTCACAACATGCAACCAATCTCCAGAACTTTTTCATCTTGAAAAACTGAAACTGTACCCACATTCCTTCCTTCCTCCAGCCCCTGGTGACCATTCTGCTCTCTGTTTCTATGAGTTTGACTACTCCAGATATCCCGTATGAGTGGAATCCTACAGTATTTGTCTTTCTGTGACTGGTTTATTTCGCATAATACAATGTCCTCAAGGTCCATCCATGCTGTAGCATGTGTCCAAATTTCCTTCTTTTTTAAGGCTGAATAATATTCCATTTTACGTATATACCACATTTTGTTAACCCATTCATCTGTCAGTGGACACTCAGGTTGCTCCACCTTTTGGCTATTGTGAATAATGCTTCCATAAACATAAGTGTACAAATATCTGTCTGAGTCCTTTCAATTCTTTTGGATATATAAGTGGAATTGCTGGATCATCTGGTAATTCTATTTTTAAATTTTGAGGAACTACCTTACTGTTTCCTACAGCAGCTATACCATTGTACATTCTCTCCAACAATGCACAAAAGTTCCAAGTTTTCCATATTCTCATCATCATATTATTTTTGTTTATATGATGAGCCATCCTGATGGGTATGAGGTGATATTTCACTGTAGGTTTTATGTTCACTTCCCTAATGATGAGTGATATTGAACATATTTTCATATGCTTGTTGACCATTTTTATATCATCATTAGAAAAATGTCTGTTGAAGCCCTTTGCCCCATTTTTAATTAGGTTATTATTTTTTATTGTTGAGTTGTAGGAGTTCTTTATATACTCTGGATATTAATCCCTTATCAGATAGATAATCTGCAAATGTTTTCTCCCAGTCTATAAATTGCCTTTTCATTCTGTTGATTATATCCTTTGATGCTTTGATATAGTTCAATTTGTTTACTCTTATGTTTGTTGCCTGCAGCCGTAGTCAGTCAATTGAGATTTGTACATTGTGTTAAGACTTACTAGATTTCTACATCCGTAGTTGAATTTAATGCTATTCCCACTTGGCAATAGTTTCTAGTAGTTTTTCAAGTTTTTAAGCTTGATGGACGAGATGATGACTCTATCCTTTTAAAGGGTTAATTAGGTTGATGAAAATACAGAGATTGGGGTGTATTTAGAGAACTGCAGTTTTTTTGTCCAGCCAAATTTATGCTACTCATTTTTTTGCAGTGAAAGACTGAAGGGATTTTTCATTACTATATATTTTAGCTCTCTCAAGCATAGTAAAAAGGGAGAACTGATGCTTTTAACATATAATCAGAAACCTATGCATTCGAACCCAACAGAGAAAAGCAAAAGATATTGTTCCTCTCTGTAACTACAATTAACACAACCTGCCTTCCTCCAAGAACCAAATCTTTTGATCTTCACTGAGACCAAACAGGAGTTTCTTTGTATATCCTTTAAAAAGTCCTGAATGCTGAGAAGCTAACTCTGGGGGATAAAATATTAAAGAAGCTCTGTTTATGTTAAGAGAGCTGTTGCTCAACATTTGTGCAAGACTTAGTTACCCCACTTTAGTGAAAGTAGTACTGTAGGGTTGTAGTTTCCTGATGGAAAATAAGGTAGCAAACTATCAATAAAAATTATATGCATTTACAGGAAAAGGGAGAAAGAGCAACAACAACAAAAAAACACAAACATTTGTTATTCTTCTCAAATCGCTACCATTAAAATTTTCTTTTGCTTTTTTCCCCTCCATTTGATTGTGACACATGTTGAACTAATGGATCTACGGTGTGTAGCATTTATTGTTTTTCTTTACAAATCTGTATTTAAGCAGTTAGAAGTATTTCACTTTTCTTTTTTCTATGGTAATTCAGTAATTACTAAAATAGATAAAGTTTAGGGTCCACAACTATCTGCATTATTCTCTGTCTCTCATAGCAGACAGATTCTTACAGGTCAAATCTGAATTTGGTCTTTGTAGAACTTTTAAGACCTCAAGGCTGTCTCACACTTGCTGTCATTTGCCACTTTTGACCCTCAACTTACTGGGAGAGGGTACATTTCTGCTGGTCATGGACAACTTTTTGTTCTCATATACCTGAGATTTATAAGGACCTGAGTAATGTTGTGATAACTTGTATGTCACCTTCTCGAGATGCAAATCTGGTTGGATGATGCCTCTATGGCTTTTTCTATGAATATTTGACCATCTATGGAAAGGCAAATTGGCTTACTACATTAAAAGGAATATTTATTTTCTCTTTCTTTTTTTGTTACTTTGATATTAATACTCTTATTTTTAGTTTTGGAAGGTGAGTAAGTGTTACAGTGGGGAAATTTAGAAATAAACAGAAGGAAAAAATAGAAATAAAAGAAATGATGAAGAGTTAAGAGAAAAAAGGGAGAACGATTAGGAGGAGGAAGTTGGGAAGAAAAGAAAAAGTACAACAGAAGATTTTGATCTGCTCCTCTGCTAATTTCCTACAGTTTGGGGATTTATACTGTAATTATTATTAAAATGACCTTACACATTAGTATGGTAAAATGAGAAGAGTTGATTAATTGGGAATTTAAGCTAAAGGAACCTTTGAAAGAACCTCATCTAGCTTAGCCCCACAGTTGCTGGGGAGGAAACCACACTGTGAAATGGTTTCGCCAAGTTCTTCCTGGTCGTTAATAGTCTAACTGGAGTTAGAACTAATGACCAAGCCAGTATTATAAAGCGACCAAATCAAAATTTAACAAAGACCATCCCCTCATACATTATACACGCATAATTCATGCCACTGCAGTCTATGTGAATCCTGCCCTAGGTGCTGTGCAACACAATGGAACTGGGTCAGAGGCCCTGGAAAAGGAATCAGAAACAAATTTAGGCCTTGACACAGCAGGCAAATCTGTTCACTTTTCTGGTCCAAATATAAGTGTTGGACTGATGACTTCTAAAGTCTTTTCCAGGTCTGAAAATAGATTTCTAGGACTATATCCTCATTCAAGCTCACATGCACTTTTCCCAGAGCAATATTTGCCTAGTGGATCTCATCAGCACACAGCCTGCAGTGTCAACACAGTCAGCCTGGTTGGCCAGTCAGGTGGGGATAAGCTTTGCTATTTTACTCACTTTGAAACAATCAGAGTTACACTCTTCTCCATCCACACCACCCAAGTGTGTATTCCGGATCTGGCCAAAGTTGTTAAATGGCTCAAAGGGGAAGGAATTTTTTCTTTTTCTTTTTAAAATTCTCAACAGAGAACAAAGTGAAGGATATAAGAAGACCACACACCCACAACTCCTGCGCTAGGCTCTGTATGTCATCCTAGGGAGGACAGGTCCCTCTTTCTCCAGCCCCAAAAAATCTTAAAAATAAACCTTAAATTTGTACAGCATGAAGTTAACTCCTTTGCACTGTGGAAAGAACCTCAAAAATAGACTTGGTTTACTGAAGAACGAAAGAATGAAAACAGATGTTAAGACTTTTGTAAACAGTAGAAAATGGTCTACAGATGGATGGATGGATTGCCGTAAGAGCTGATGTACTTGTAACTAAGTAGAGGGATCATACATCCTGTTTGGCCTGGGACAGTTCTGATTACTTCTGTTATCCCAGTGTAACTAACATCAGCACCTCCTTTCACTTCAAAATATCCCAGTTGGGACATAAAATAGCATGGTCATCCCTCGAATAGGCCACACTAATGAAAGTAAATCTTCCCCATTCCAGGAGGGGAGGGGACCACTCTCTTCAAGGCTCTCTTTCAAGGTCCTCACCTTGAATTCTAAATTCAAGAACATCGGCCTCCTGTATATCCATTACCAAGTTGATCCTCTCACTTCAGTTGCCTATCTTTCTAACCATGAGAAAGCTATTTGATCATACTTCTGGCTGATCCTACCCTCATGTTGGTCCATATAAAGGCAGATTGCCAAAGGCAGCATCTTCTGAGCCGTGTGTCGTAACACTGGGAAGAGACCTTCTTCTCTGTTGGGAAACATTGGCTCTCTACAGCTTAACAATTTAGCCCTTATTCTCCCCTTTATGGAGGAGAGTGTGTTAGCTGTTAACACATGCCATATGCCAGCACCAATAAGAAGGAACAGTTTCATACTGGAACACAAAAAATTAAAAAGCTTGCTTGTGGGCAAGAGAAGTAGACTGTCAATACATTGTGTGTTTTAACAAACGTGAGCCAAAATAAATTTTCAGATGTTTTCTGTGGATCATGTGACTGGGGAGAGGAATGGTTGTTGCTGGGCAAGACAGGGATTGTAGCATCATCACTCATGTGGAAAGTCAGATCATCGCACTGGGGCTTCTCCAGGAAGTGCTGAGCATCCCATGACACAGAGAAACACATGTGGATGAACAGGGCATCCTCCGTTCCCCGTAAATCCAGACACATCCTGGGGAGCAAAGGGAAAGGGGATGAACCATCCACAGGAGGCATATTTATTCTGCAGCTCCCTCTTTTTTTTCTGATGGTTGGTTTTAGTTTTAATTTTTTAGAAGTATATGGTGAATAACCTGGGAAGATACATTTTTGCCTTACAGTGTCTCTAAACAGGCAGATGAGATGTCTCTGCAGTAGACAATAATCATATCAGCTATATCCTATGAGAAGAGCAAGAAGGATAAGATGTATATGACCTGTGATCATGTGTACAAGGAAAAGAAATCTCTTTTTTAATTTTTGTATTTTTTTCACCAGAAAACACTAACTGGAAATTTAAAGCGACCATGTCTTACTTTGGGAGATTTTTTTTTTTAACAGAAGCATTAATAAGGTGTTTCAAGACCTTTCAAAGTAACAAAACCAGAATAAATAATTCACTTGTTCTTAAGGCAACAAATATTAGTGTTATTATTAATAACGTTAATATTTAAGTAGAAGAAAAAAGCCATTTATTATAAAAATATTTCAGCAAACTCAGACTTAGCTTTCTGAAAACAACACCACTCCCTTGTCAAGCTTATTCATCCTATCTAAAATTCTTATTTTGTTTTTAAGAAATTTCTCATCATCCATATCCCTGAAGCCACGTCTTTCTATAATATTCCTTTGACATTTAAGTAAAGCTTTCCTTCCTAGTTCTGGGAGCCATTTCAGCTAACCTCTGAACAATTTTAAAGATCACAAGAGGAGCTAGATAGAACTAAATTGCGTTCTTTTTTGACTTAAGGTGGATTCTGTTCCCTCAGTAGTTATTTAGCCAATAGTTCCCAGGAAATTTTCCTAAGATATAAAGTGAAGAGAATCAAATAGGAGACCCAGAGTATTTGTGCATAACTTTGGCTTTGTATTTGCATAGACCTCCATGGAGCATGAAGTTTGCTTTCTGCCTAAAAGTATTTGTTTGCTATGCTTGAGTTAATTTTTTTCTCCCAATATCATGTCTTATCCCTCTTCGTACTCATTGCATCATTTATTAAAAATATTTATTGATTATAAAACTGTCCCATAAATTGACTAATGAGAATAAATAGGTCTAAGCAGTCCTTGGGAGCTTTTTCATCGTGAAAATGATTTCAAACTTTGAAGGGTTTTTTTTTTCTTTTTCTTTTTCCTTTTTTGCTTCAATTTTTTTTTTGTCCATTAAAGAGAGTATTCCAAGTAGGATGCTCTTAAATGACATTCTGTGTGGGCAGGTCACTCCTCACATTTTTTTCAACTTTTCGGTTTATCAAGAAAAAAATCTAGAAGTGAGAGAGAACCAAAAGAGAGGAAAATGGCTAAGTTAGAGTCAGTGGAGAGTCTTTGAGGCATGCGAGATCATCACCTCGTCTCTGGGCTCCCATGTTCCCTGATGCATGCCCTCTCTCGGGGCACCCGTGACCATTGTTCTAGCTACTCCTTACATGACTATTTCCCTCATCTTTTAATGGTTCAGTTGCTTTAGAAAAGATCTTCCCTGAGAATATAAATGGAAAAATCATGAGGTCCCACTTCTCAAGATGTAATAACTTACTAGGATTTATAAATTTTTCAAAAATGAAATAAAAACCTGCAGATCCAGGCTGCAGCATTGTCTCTTTTGCTTACAGAAGAGACTAGAAAGATTTGATGCCTAGTTCTTATTAAAACATCATACTGTTATAAAAATCCTTCGTAGCTGTACCAACTCTCTGTAAACTAGATGCTTTCTTTGCCTTTAAGTCTGAAACAGCAGTCTTGCTTTTCATACTGTTCTGTGTTTAGCCTTAGTTGAAATAAAAATCATGTCCAATTTTCTCACACATCAGGTTTCTTCATATGTGAAGACATTTGCTTTCTTACTTGAGACCAATGATCTGATTACTGTCCTTTAAAAAATAATATCTTGGAGGGTTAGGGTTCGTCAGTATTTATGTTCCATTTATTTGCATTCTATACCTTTGAGAAAATGGCAAATCCTTTTGGTATGCCAGCAGGAGAAGGGATGTACTTACATACAAAAGCAGAAACAACTTTTGTTTTTGACAAATAATTTTTTTCATCCAGTTCAAACAAGGATTTCTGCACAATCTGTCAGTTGATCATACCACACAGTAAATCTGACTCAATTGTTTAATTGACAGGAATCGGGTTTGAATGGGCTTGGATTTTTAAAATTTTCATCTTAAAGAAAAGGACTCAGCCTCCAGGAATACCATTTTAAAAATCAGGGCTTAATTCCTCTTCAGAATTACAATTACCCAACTCTTGTGCCTTATTCATTTTTACATAGTTTTCTAAATCGTTTGTTAACCATTTTACAGCCATTATACAGATTCATGATAAAACGTGTTAGTCTCAGTATATATTAGTGAATAGCTACTTATAAGTACTAATCCAAATGAAACAACCTAGCACTTTAATATTCATGCAGAGTTTTATCTACTGGATAAATTATGGTCACTTGGTTTGTCTGGTCTAGTATCTTGGGCATTAATTGCATAATACTCACCACTTTCTCCAACTCAATTTTGTTGAGAATTTTGTTGTGTTTAAAGGTATCCTTCATTAATACATAAATCCCAGTATAAAATGAGAGATACTAATCAGTACTGAAAAGACATTTTTCTAGCGATTATAATTTTTGTTGTTCATATGTTCTGTATTGATGGAAAAAAGGAAGCTATCTTCTGCATCTAAAGCAAAACTTATTTGTTTTTATTTTTGACAAATTCTAAAACCATAGTTCCTGATGATATCAGAATCACTGAAGTTTTGATCAGATTTATAAAGAGAAGCATAAAAACGTTTTTGTAGTTTTTAAGAACCTTTTACAAAACTTTTCTCCTTATCAGTTTGATGATGATGCATCTTGGTATAGCTTTCCTGTTTCTTGTGCGTGAGGTTTATTAAGCATCTTGGATCTGTGAGCTTATAGTTTCATCAGTTTTAACAATTTTGCTCAATTATTGCTTCAAATAGGTTTATATCTTGCCCCTTTCTTTCCTCTCCTTTGGGAACTCTAATTATATATATATATATATATATATATATATATATATATAGTCATTTGAAGCCATCCCACGGATCACCGATACATTGTTCTTTTTTTGTTGTTTACACATTTTCCTCTGTGTTTTTTCATTTTACTGCTCTGTCTTCAAGCTTTGTAATCCTTTCTACTGCAATTTTTGATCTTCTGTTAATCTCACGCAGTGAATTCTTTTAATCAGACGTAGTTTTCATCACTCTAAGTTAAATTCGGGTTGTTTTGATATTCTTCAGTGGATGGAATGCAATTATAATAATAAATATTTAAATGTCCTAATCTAATTCCATCATCTTTGTCATCTAAAAGTCAGTTGCAAATGATTGGTTTATCTCATTATTTTTCTTGTTTTTTTGCATACTTTAGATTTCAGACACTGTGAATTGTACTTAGTTGGGTGCTGGATATTTTTGTATACCTGTAAATATTCTTGAGCTTTGTTCTGGCTCTAAGATCTCATTCGTTCCTATTGGGTCTTGTTTTCAAACTTTATTAGTAGAACCACAGCAGCATTTAGTGTAGGGTTAATTTTTCCCTATGATTGTTGTAAGACTCTTCTCAGTACTAACTGATACCCTCAGTTAAGAGGTTCTCAGCTCTAACTGTTGGAAACAGGCACTATTCCTGGCCCTGTGTGAGTTCTGGGTACTGTTTTCTCTCATTCTTTCAGGAGGTTCCCCCCCACCCCCCAACGGGCTCAGGTAGTTTCTTCACACACATGCCCCAATCAGTACTCGGCTGAATGCTCCTTTGCAGATCCTTGGACATCTATCTCCTGGGCAGCTATCTCCTCTCTGGTCCTCTGCAATCTCAAGGTACCTTGGCTTCCCAGACTCACAGCTGCCTCCTCAACTCATGAACTAGCTGAGCCCTGCCTAGCTTCCCCCTCCTTTCCTGTGGCCTGGAAACTTTCTCCAGGCAATTGTAGAAGTCAACTGATTTGTTTTCCATGTCTGAGAGATCCTTCTCCACACGATGCCCAATGTTTTGAAAGTTGTTGTTTCCGATATTTTGTCTGCTTTTCTAATTGTTTCAGGCAGAAGGGTAAATTCAATCCTTATTCCTCCATCAGAAGCAGATTTTACAGGATGGCTTTTAAAACAAAATTGCTTTATGTCAGCCCCTTAGCTCCAAATCTCCAAATAGTTTCCCTTGCAACACTCTTTGCCAAGGTCTGCAAGACTCTCCATGATCTCATTACCATTCTTACTCCACTTGACTCTCATTAGTTGTCTGGCTTTTCTCCCAATATGCCAAGCTTGTTCTTGCCCCAGGGCCTTTGCTCTAGTAGACCTCTCCCCCTGGAACACCTTTTTCTCATATTTTCTGATAGCTGACTCCTTCTCTTCACTGAAGGCTCTACTCAAAAATAATCTCCTCAACAGGGCCGTCCTATCTAAAACAGCTCTGAACCTTACTTCATTGTATTTCCTTACACTGCTTTATTTTTCTAATGATCCCTTATTCCTGAAATTATATAATTCTTTGCTTACTCACTTATGGCTGTTTCTCCTATAAAATAAGGGGAATGACTTTTTCTTATTCACTGCTTTATCATTGCCTGGCACTAAGTAAGTGCTCATTACAGATTCATTGCGTGTGTGGATGGGTGGATGGATGGACATAACCTGGGAGTTAAAGGGTAGCAGAGGATCTATATAGGAATTTAGGTACTGATTAACATTTCAAGCAACGCTTGTGTCATCAGCTGGCATAGGTGGCTGGAGAAAAAAAACATTTTTTTGGTAGAAAATGGAAGCTAAAAAGTTGCTCTCTTCTTCTTGTTCATTCAGAATTTAAAGGAAATCCACAACCCAGCAGTCAGAAGATGCAAGTGTTAAAGGTTTGCTCTGATGACCTCCCACCCCTTATTTTTCTTCCTTTTCTTGTTGCTTCAGCTGTTGTTTCTCTTTCATTTTGTCTGACAAAATCCTCTCTGTGGCTTGAAAGGCAAGTTCCCTGCCCCATGGATGGCTGCATTCATGGTTCTTTTGTCTTAGGTCATGTAGGGCTACTTACTTTTGCCCTGTATGGCCAACAGACCCCTTCCTTTGTGGAGCCTGACACAACTTTGTCACTTTTTAAGGCATAAAGATAAGTCTTCAGTTGCAGAGGACACATCCTGCCAAAACTCCTATACCATCTTTCAAAGTTATTTTTAGGAACACATTTCTTTCCACTAATATATCTATCACACATCTTCAGCTTGGCCGAAGTCATTCTGTCACTTGAGTTTGTTACTGAAGTGCCAGGCATCCTCAAAAATAGCATGCCCTACACCATGGTTTTAAGATACAAATTGGATAAGTTGATATTATTAAATATGATTAGACCTGATGCAGTAGATATCTTCTCTGAATGTTAAGTATAAAAGTCTAATTTTTTTTCTAGGTGAAAACAATTCTGCTAGAAAATGAATATGTGGATTTCATCTATGTCCCTTATTTATAAATATATGCATTTGTAAAATATTACAAATTACTTCCTGGGGGAAAGGGTCTCTCACTCCCCACCCCAAACTCTTGAGAATAAACTTCAATTTAGTGACTTACCAAGTTATGCATGGACATCCTTGCCCTAAAATATCACAATGGTAGGGGAGGGGAGACATCTGAGGAAAGAACATCTAATTCTGGGGGCAGAGACAGAGGAGCTGAATTTGCAAATTAAGATTTCCTGACTTGATAAACTCCTACTTCCGTGATGGTTATAGATGATCACATCATTTCAGGAATATTTATGATTGACGTTGTTCATGGATTGATCTGGGAAACTAACTGCCATATATATTGATAACAGTTTCTATAGGAAAGTGTATTCTGGATTACAAATAACCACCTTATAGCTAAGCTTTTGAAACACAATTGTCTATAATTGGGGAACCCTCTGTATTCAGGGAACAAAAAGACATAATTGCCAGTAAGTGCCTCTAGTGGGGAAGAGAATAATTCACTCCCGTAGAACAAAGTAAATCCAAAGAAGGAAGAGGTTGGTCTTCTTTCGAAAGAGAAACTTCTGGTAGAGTAGAGAGTGTGAATTAGAACAGGGGACATGACTCATCATCCCAATCTGTCACTCCTAGCCTCAGTTTCCTCATCTATCAATTCATGACATTAGCCTTGATCTGTTCTTTGATTCTTAAAGATTGAAGGATTGGAAGAGTGGTTGCACGTGGCCTTGTTGCTACACTGAATCTTGTGACCACTGAATCTTGAGTCTTCCCAGTGTCAGAAGTGGGACTGCCAACCTACAAGTCCCTTGAGGTCAGCAGTCTGCAGCAGTCATCCACTGGAACCAGCTCTAGGCTAAATTGAAGAGACGGCTAACTTAGTCTTCATTCCCTCTTTCCTGCTCTCATCCTAGTGCTGTCCTTCTTGGTGCCCTAAGATTTCCTCTGACTTTGTGGGCTTCTCTTCCTCTGTTAACACCCATAAATAATGGTTTAAATGACGAAAAGGGATCCATACACTCCTTTCTGGAGTGTGTGCTTTATAACAGAGGACAAAGCCTCTTATTAAGTCAAAGGAATTCATCTCTAAGTGTTGAATCTTAGGCATTAATGTGTGTTTGAGGAGAAGCTCAGGGGAAAGAGGAGTATTTCAGCACCTAAAAAATCATACTGCATAAATAACCAGTTTATTCTACTAGCCTTTCAGAAGTTGATGGTTTTCAGCTCTCTCTGCACATTAACATCTCTGAGTTTTTAGAAAATATCTGAGGACACAAGCCCTGCCCACAAAGATTCTGACTTATTTGTTCCAGGGTGGAACCTGGGCACTGGGGTATTTTTAAAGCTTTGCAGGTAATTCCAGTGGGAGACCAGGATTGAAAGCCCTTCTTATATAGGTACAAAAGCCCCTTTGCCCTTTCCTCCAGAGACCCCTTCTTTCCCATTCCGCCTGCCCCTGCCTCTAGGCCTCTAACAGGCCTGAGTTCACCCCTCTCTCACCTCTGCCTCCTTGCTCCACAGGGCTGAGTGGGCCAGGGTGTCTGTGCACCGCCCCAGGATGGAGGAGCAACACTTCCCTGCCTGGAAAGGGGGTTTCTCTCAGAGGAAGATGTCAGTGGGGCCCCTGACTTGCCTCCTATGTGGGCCTGAGCAGGTGGGCCCTGGCCCACTGGGGAGAATACCATGCTCCTTATTCTCTAAGATGATTTTTCTAGTAGATGGACTTACAAGGGGAATTTTCTGAGCAATTTGATTCAAATTACAATCTATTTCTGCCCCTGTAAGTACCACAAATCAATAACAGCAGTTTCTATTGCAAGTTAGTGAGATTGAACACTGGTGTTAATGTTTTATGTGCTGAGAAATCTGTACATTTACTTGGAGTCTTTTTCTGAAAACCTTGATCCCAGCCTTTTTTCTGTGGGCTCCTAAGAAAGCCATGCACACCTGATGGGCAGTTAATTGAATCAGGTACCATGAAGTCTCCCGATTCTATAGCCCTTGATTAATTAATTACTTTTGCAGAGAACTGGATCCACTTAGGCTGGTCTCTTAATGGTTCTCAATTCTGACTGCACATGAATCACCCAGAGAGATTTTTTTTTTAAATATCTAGGTCCTGTACAGAGAGGAAAGAAAACCCCCCTGAGGATAGGGCACAGAAATGGTACTTATGAACTGTGCCCCAGGCCAGGAGATTTTAATGTGGAGCCAGGGGTGAGAATTGCCACTCCTCCACAGAGCTTAGCAAGTGGTTTTGGGGACAAGTCCACCGCTGCAACAAGTCTGCTCAAACCCGTTCCACACGCAGGTGAATTCTCTTCTGAGGTGCGATGTTTGGTTTGGTTTGATTTGTAAATCCTATAATGCTGAATTTTGAAGAATGATGTTGACCAGAAGCAAATGTAAGCAAACCTTTGGGAATCATCCATTTTTCTGTATTTGAGGAGCTGTTTTATATATAACGTCATAAAAATTATAAGCATTTTTGCTTTTCCTGCCCAACCACGCATTACGGAACTTTGCAAGAAAGAAGCTGGCCCATCGTGAGGATAGGACATTTCTTTAGTACTTCTGCAACACGAGAATACTGGAGCAACACAATGACCTCCTTTCCCCTGGCCAGCAGAAGGGAGAAGGACGTCACCTATGACTGGACACTAGAAGGGACTATCGGAGGAAACTTTCTGATATCAGAGATTATTTGGGGGAGGATTTTTTTTTTTTTTTTTCTGTCAAGAGAAACAGGAGTTTCCTTGCCTCTGGCATTTAGGAGAGCCCTTTAACTTCCTATACTAAAACTTTGGACAGTAGGATCTGAATGCTTTCTTTACCAGCCTTGCTACAAATGTCCTATATGATCAAATGGGAATTTTCTTGGGATGAAGAAGAGAACATAATCTGATCACTCCTGTTTCCAGCGAGGCAGCCAAACAGTATGTTAGGGCCCACGATAGGGAATATGTGCTGTGCAAAGACACAAACCAAATCTGATTTTCTAGTTTCTGTGGAAATCTAAAGATGACATTTAGCAACTACTTCTAGCTGGAATCTCATTCTGACTAAGTAATTGTGTAAAAAAAAAAAAAAAAAAAGTACGCATAAAGTATACATATATATGTGCATATGTGTATATGCCATTTTTGACAAAGAAGAAAAACACTGTCAAGAAGAATGATGCTTAAAACATGTCAAGACAAATTTTATCAAATAGAAAATAAAAGACAAGGGAGGAAGAGAGGGAGGGAGGGAAGGAAAGAAGGGGGAAGGGAGGAAGACAGGAAGGGAAAAAAGGAAGGGAAAGGAAGGGAGGGAGGAAGGAAGTCTTAGACTGAGAGAACCTGTCTGTCCAGACCAGCCGTTTCCATCCAAGCCCTGTGAGGATGCTGTGAATGCAGAGCGATGATGACATAGAACAAGGGTGGAGTCTGGGAGATCTCGTTTCTGTCCTTTAGCATCTGTATGACCCCAGGCAGGTCTTTTTTCACCTCTGAGGGCCCCGCCTTCTGAAAAAGGACAAAATTTCCTTTGAGTTCTGAGATTTCCCAGGAAGAGGAATGAGGGAAAAAGTGCCATCTGAAGGCAAAAGAGGAAATATGCTGACACAATTAGAAACATGCAGGTCAAATTTCAAACAAGTAAAGGCAGTAGCATATTATAAGACAAAGATGTATTCAGGCTCCCCCATTCCTGATGCATTGACGTGAGTGATATCGGGGTACTTCAGGTTTATTTAAACAGAGAAGCTCTGCTTTGTGCAACTGTATCGCTTATCAGTAACCTGCAGAGTCCCAAGAAAGGAATGTTTTGAAAATATGGAAAAGAAATGTCGGGGCGGAGTCTAGCTTTTTGGCCCTGAAACTAGATTGCCCTGTGTTCTCTGGCCATTTTTAGGAATCTGTGTTAGTAAATGGAGGCCACAGCATTCAGTTTTGAGGAAGGTGGGAACTTGTACCTCTTCCTTTCTCCTTCTGTGTCAGACCTTCTAGGCGAGGTTCTAGAATGATTAGGCTTTTTCCAGTATTAGTACCATGGCTATAAAATCTAATCATTATTTAAAATCTGCTATACTGACTAGGTGTGAGTTTGGGAATATATAGCACCTGAATACGTAGGCGCGTCCTGCCTCACCGAGAAGATGCTGTTATGAAGACAAAGTGCTAAGCTTTCAGCCTTTAGCAGGGATGAAAAACTCCACGCGACTCGTTCTGTTCGTCTGAGGTTTAAAAGGTTCTTGCAATAATTAACAGGCGAGCCAGTTGACTTAGTGAGGTCTGTCCTCCCGGGAATTTGGGAAGCTGCCCACAAAACACTGGAGCTTTCTGCCCAAGCAGAGGATTACATCCTGATCCTTGGGAGAGACCCTCCCGTTTGTCCTTTGAAGTGACTGCTTCTCTGCAGGTGTCAAGTAGCTAGCTTCTTGGGGCTGGCTTGCAGATTTGGAGCTTTCTGCTGAGTACTCTCAGCAATGCTTCTCCACGGGTCTTTGGGAAATTTACTTAGTAATCCCTTAAAAGCTTTATGGATATCAGAGACAGTTGTGAAAGTAAAATCAAAGAAGGCTGCCCAGCACTCTCATTCCTGGCTTCAGTTGTTTTTAAAGGTGGGGTTGCCCAGGTAAGGCCTTGAAGCCTTCTACCTCTTCCTATTCACAGATGCAGCACCCTGCCTGCCTGTTCCCGGTCAAGCACATGGGTCGTAAGTGGTCATTCTTTGTTAAATGTCCCATAGCAGGATTTACTGCACCCAGGAAGAGGCGGTAGGGGTGTGTCCCATTCCTGCGGCCGCCTTGGGTGACATCCCTAGCTCAGCCTGGGGCTCCGGGACCAGCTGTTCCACCAGAGCCAGCACCAGGTGTTCACTTTTCCTGTTTCCCCTCTCTCTCCCCAGCAGCTCCTCCAACCCCCTCTTAGTCAGGAAAGAGACATGATAGCCCTATTTGCCTCTGTGTTTATTTAGGATATTAGTATTTTCCATATTTTCTGATGATGTCCATTAGTGCTTTGGCAGGCAGGGCAGGACGAGAGGCCATGGGAGTTCACATCAGGACAGGATTCTTTGCTTCCTTCCCTGGCTGTCACTTTTCGAAGTTTAACTTCATTCGTTGTGCCCCTTTGTTTAGCTGTTTCTTTCAAAAATTTTAAAACGTCACCAGACTTAAATTTTATTTAAAATCTGTATGTGACCAATTAATTATATTCATTTTACTTCATAGTAGGGAAGGTAGATTTTTTTTTTTTTTTTTTTTTTTTTTTGCGGTATGCGGGCCTCTCACTGTTGTGGCCTCTCCCGTTGCGGAGCACAGGCTCCGGACGCGCAGGCCCATCAGCCATGGCTCACGGGCCCAGCCGCTCCAGGGCATGTGGGCTCCTCCTGGACCGCGGCACGAACCCGTGTCCCCTGCATCGGCAGGTGAACTCTCAACCACTGCACCTCCAGGGAAGCCCTAGATTTTTTGATGGCTCTTTATTTCACCATTTTTGGTCAGAATAATTGTTAAATATTCTAAAAATGTCTAAATTTTTTTTTTGGTTAACAATAGACAACTTTATTTTCAAATAAGGCTTGTTTGGTTTCAAGTTCTTGCCGTGTGACTTTGACCAAACTACTTCACCTCTGTAAGAGTCAGTTTCCTTAACTTTAAGAACTGAGATAATAATACCTACAATCAGTGTTGTAATGATTGCATGAAGTAATGGTGTCCAGCTTTCAGCAGAACACGTGATCTATGGTAAAAAAATCCATAAATGATAGTGGCTATGAGGATGATAAGTGAATGCTCTTCGTGCAGAGGAAGGCACAGGGTAGGTGGTAGAGGAGGAAATCAGTGTGTTGGGAATATGCAAGTTTGGAGCACACATGAAAGCAACAAAAGGAAATACTTTATTTAAAGATTACAGTGATAAAGCAACAGAAAAGAGCTCCAACAATATGTATAGCCAGTAGTGAGATAGGCTTTGCTGACATGTACATCACATGCCCAGACAAACACACACTCATCACCTCTCACCCACGTGCATATGCACATATATACATATAAAGTCACATACACACACCACACCCATGTATATACTCATCCACATACGATCATTTATATAGAGATATGTATAATGCATGGCTTGGGAAGCTATTGATAGTGAGGCTTTTAAAACTATGTGTTTAGCGTAATCAGTCAACCTGTCCTAGTCTTACTGCCAGAAGTGTCCCTGGCTGTTTCCGGAACAATTCTATCCCAGATACAGGTCATTCACTTGACTATACATTGCATTGTCCTCGTAAACAAGCTTCTTTCCTTTCTGTGGCCCATGTGGTCTCTGTGGTCTTCTATTTTTTAATCTGTTAAAATACTTTGAAGTTCAGCTTTGTGGATTTGACATCCAGCTCTCACTGGAACCTAGTAGTGGTTTCCTATTTCTGGTTTATTGCTGAAGAGTGATCAAAAAGAGAAAGCATTAGGGCAAGGTCACTCCAATACACTAAAAAAGAAATATATCGATGGTGAACATTCCAAGGCAAAAAAAAAAAAAAAAAGAGGGCTCTCTCTCTTTCTCTCTCTCTCTCTCAGGGTGATTTCCTGTCTGTGTCCTGTCTTAGAAAATGAGCTATAATTCTCTGAATTATTTGCCACATTACTTACTTTGTCAACCATGATATTCCTATCTTTCTATCTGCCTGTAATTAAAGAGAAGAGTCTCTGAATGTCACCAGGACACTGGGGTACAGGCAATGGGACTTGTAAGCTGCTGTAGCAAGATTTTGGTTAAAATTTCCTGCTACTTTAAAACCCCACTACTCAAAAAAACAAAAACAGAAACAAAACCCATCTAGTAACACTTTACCCCACAAAGTGCTGCTAAACCTGCAGATCTGTGCCAAGCTGCTAACATGAGTGTCTGTTCAGACAGATGACGTTTGTACAGTCTGTCAAGCATAAAACCTACCTGCGAGTACAATATAGGAGATGAGAGGGGAGAACTGCTTATTATGCTCAGAAATGCTTGGCGATCCAAGATAAGAGTAAACACATCCAAATACAGGATGGTCGTGTTACCAACAGAGAGGGCATTTGAGAAGGGTTTGTGCCCATGAATCTCCAAAGTAAAGTGTGAAGTTTCCCCTGACAAATAGTGCTGTGGCACATGGTTTTGGGTCCTGCACGACTGCTGTGGGCCAGCACTTCTTCTTAATCTATTTGGTGTGGATACAATCTATGAAGGTCAAGTGGAGGCAGGCAAAGACGAATACAAGGTAAATGTAGTCAAGACCAACCTGGTGCCTTTGCAAGCTGCTTGGGTACAAGCCTCACCAGAATGATCCCCGGAAACAAACCTTTTGGGGCTCTGAGGGAGCTGTGGATGGATGCAGATTCAACCGTAAGAGCACCAAATGATTCCTGGGTTATGGTTGAGAAAGCAAAGAATCTAATGCAGAAGCACTTTGTAAGCACATCAAGGAAAGAAGATAAAGGAGTTTATAAGAAACCATTTTCTCTATACATTAAGAACAGCATAACGCCAGACCTGTTAAGCATAACTCTCTCAAATTCCTCAAACAAAAACAATCTGATCAAGTCTGATCAATTACCATCCGGTCTAGAATATCTCTATGGGACACATTTTAAAGAGGGCTTCCTAGGGTATAGACCCATGAGGCAATCAGTTGTTGTCACCAGAGTACCATTACAGGACACGAAATGTGACAACTTCTGAATCTTAGCAATAATTCATTTTCTCCTCACTCTAAATGAGGTCAGTGAAAAGCCGATACTTGGGCTGGGCCTCAAACCGTCATTTTAATAAAAACATATATGTAACTATATATGAATGGGAGTTGACGACCTCAGAGCTCTGGCCCTCTGTCAGTTGGCTCCCCAAATCACCTCTTTGGGGAACCCTTGAGAGAAATCCTATCTATGACAGACTTGCTGGCAAGGAAGAGTGGTGCAGAAGAGAGACCTGGAGTTTAATAGCAAACTGTGATCTTATTTAAGTAAACGTGTTCATAGATTATAGTCTGGATATGGGATTAAAAGGTGATGTGAATATAGTGATTCCTTTGACTTCAACAAGTCCATAAAATTTAGAAAGAAAAAAAAATTTAATGTTGTGGAAAGAACTGGACACTGGCATTCTCATCAAGCTTTTGCCTCTAAGAATTATTTGACACAGGCTAAGTAGTGCAGCCTCTCTAGAACCCCGTCTTCACACCTATAAAACAGTGGGATTGGCTGAGAAAACCTGTAAGGCTCGCCAGTCACAGCCACAATAACTTAGAATTCTGGATTCCAAGTGTATGGATGAACATTCTTCTGAATTCCCCCAATACGTTGCCTATTCAGTACATTTTGCACCGATAATATTTTGAAACTTTATCAAGTTAAAAATTTCCTCTTCAGGCAGAAACTAAAGAATAAAGAAACATTTACAGAATTCCTCTTTTAGGGCTTCCCTGGTGGCGCAGTGGTTGAGAGTCCGCCTGCCGATGCAGGGGACACGGGTTTGTGCCCCGGTCCGGGAAGATCCCACATGCCGCAGAGCGGCTGGGCCTGTGAGCCATGGCCACTGAGCCTGTGCATCCGGAGCCTGTGCTCTGCAACAGGAGAGGCCACAGCAGGGAGAGGCCCGCGTACCACACACACACACAAAATTCCTCTTTTAGTCATTATCTGGCCTTGTTTTATGCCATGTGGACAATTTTAACCACTTAAGAATGATACCTTTACTCCATAAATATTAAATGTGATACTAATCCATTGTAATACTAAGTGCCAAGGGTCACAGATAACCGTGCTAGTACAAGTTTTCTGCATTATGGTGAAAGAGTTGGATTATGCAGCACGATGCACTGGGGATATGAGGAGAACATGGAATTAGTAATAGTGTTTGTGTCGCTTTATAACAGCTTTTTGGTCTTTTAACAAGAATACTGCCACGTGCGCCCTTTAGTGCTAAAGACTTTGCTCAGTGGCTATCATTCCACTGCATTTTGCCCAGCATTGATATGTACGTAAAACATACAAAAGGATATCTAATCGTTCTTTTGTAAAAGTACCCATCCTTTTGGGTTTCTCTCTGGGATTGGGCTGACTGTGAAGTCAGAAAACTCATTAATAACTCTAGTGTTCTGAAAATACAGTGGTGTGTCTCCAACCCTAAATAAATTGTAGAATGATGAAACACAATCCCATTATTCCATTTCTTTACATATGTGTCACTCTCCATTTGGTTGCAAATTTAAATGTCTCAATGGACAGGGAAAGAGTGAATGAGTAAAACAGCTAGGATTAATATAATAGGGAATGATGGGGAGTGTAGAAAACTGGAAAGTGTGTACCACAACCTAGAGAATGCAAATGAACTTTCTAAAAGAAGTAAAACTCCCCCAAAACTATGGGGCCCAAAACTTATGACACTGTTCTTTCCATGGATAAGCCACTAAAGTGGATGTGGACTCTTCAAGGTGGAGGCGGGTAAATACTAGTGACTGACCGAGGTTTAGAAGAGTTTGCATGTCAAGGAGTTTCCTGCTTCCCTGTCTAGCAATCTGTCCTACTGCCTAGGAGAGTAAACCACTGCTAATTGCCCTTACTTAAATTTCTATTATCTGAGAAAACAGGAAACAATTTTCATCCCAATACCTAATTGCGCACAGATTAATTTTACTTCCATAGAGAAAATCCAGTGAAGATATGATCCCCCATAAGTGCTATATGACTCTGCTTGACATCATACAACAGCTCTTTCTCATTAAGCAACAGGCTTAAATTCAGAATTTTAAAATATCAACAACATGCTCACATTTTATAGGCAACCATTGCACATCGTGTGTCTAATTGGGATCTAAATTTGTGGCCCGTTGTCAGATAATCTCCTCACTAATGCCCACAACAAGTCTGTTATAGGATTTATTCATTTTGACAACATCACTTTCTTGGGTGTTTTCACTTTCTTTGTTAGGGGTCTCGCTTCAAACTACATTTGATGGAGTACGTGCTAAGAGAAATACAAGCCAGAAGTTCGAGCAATGCCACCAGTCAGATGTTGCTCTGAGGAAATCAAGGCTCTGAACCTCCAAAGGAAATGTAAAGAACAAACAGTGCTCGTAAACTCTCGTTAGGAGCTCGTTAAACCCAAAGACTATGATGAGTGAACTCTTAGAATTTTAGATGATGCTAATGTCATTTGAAGCATCTGCTTAGGTAGGCAGTGAAGTGAGGAGATTAATAATACAGGCTCTGAAGTCAGAGGGCTTGGGTCAAGTCTAAGCTCATACTTAATCACTTAAGACTCAGGTTCTTCATCTGTAAAACCAGCTGCCTCATAGGCTTGTTAAAAAGATCAAGTGAGAGAATTTGCAAAGGATTTAGCGTCAATTCTGACACATAGTAGGACTTAATAAATGATAACACATACTATTATTAGTATTTGTCTGAAAGTAAAGCAAGAAATCAGATGACATTTAATTATTTTTTGGTCATAAAGAAGCTTACATTCTACTATTGTGCTGATTGTTTAAAAACTTCAACATTTGTGTTATATGTATATATATATTTGTATGTATACACACACAGACACACATATAGCAGTTTCTGTAAGATTATAGTTAAAAAGTGATAATTTTACCTAGAATTACAATGATGAGGGAATTATCTCCATGCAAACTCCATCAGCAGTGTTGGAAACTATGGCAAGAAACTACAGTGTAATTACTACACATTCAAGACCCTGCATTCTTATTCAATTACTGACTTCACTGAACTTTCAGATTCTTATTCAAGCATGGTGAAGAGAATATAGTATGTTCAATCTCTAGTTGAGTGATTATAAATAATTAAATCTAATTAAACCCTCATTATGCATAGAGAAAAGCCTAGCATTTCCTTGGGTCTTGAGATGTTCATGCAGTCTCATGACTAGCTCGGCTGGCTGTACACAGCAGCACAAAACCTGACTTGATAAGAAACTTAAAAAATCAGCGGATGCCGGGAATTCCCTGGTGGTCCAGTAGTTAGGACTCCGCACTCTCACTGCCAGGGGCCGGGGTTCAGTCCCTGGTCGGGGAACTAAGATCCCACAAGCCATGTGGCATGGCCAAAAAAAAAAGAAAAAAAAAAAAGAAAACCAGCAGATGCCACTAACTCACTTGTGCCCTTGAACAAGTCACTCAGTTTCTGTTAAGACTTAACTTTCTCACCTACATAGCCTGGGGTAGGACCAATTCCTTCCAAGATTTCTTCCAGATTTCAAAGTCTGTGTTTATATGTTCACCTGCTCCACCTTTTTCACATCCCGACATAATTTAAGGAGAGCAGCACATTCCCACCATAAGCAGTGGGAGAGATCCTAAAATAGGAGGATAGGTGCCGCCTACTGGAGAGTATCCGAATTGCTAGCGGGGTAGGAAAGGGGAATTTGTGGTTTGAAGAAATCCCTCCAGCCCAAGGTAATCTTTCAATGCCCTACAAGTGGACTTTACTTCCCTCTTCTCCACTAACTGACTTACCCCAACCATCCAAATATTAAATTTTAAAGCTTATATTATTTAGAAAATCTCTAATCCAGGGGTCAGAATGGGGTGGCTCTCAACCATCAAGAGCCTGTATTTGTACTTTATACAGTCAGTGTTCTTAAGACATTTGAATTAGTTGTCAAAACTTACAATTCAGGAGAATTCGCAAAAATCTGAATTTCTGCTTTCCTTTGGAAGTTCAGACGATCAGGCTACACTAGGCTCACATTCCTGCAGAGCAATAATTGACTGCAGCAGAGAGGTAACCGAATCTCCCTGCCCTCCCACTGTCCACAGCCCTGCCACCTCCCATGACTTGCATAATGTTTATCACTCTGCATTGTTCTTCTTCTCTTCTAGCGGAGAAACATTTCTCTATACCCTATCTCTATCGAAGGTAGGCCGAGTAAAGATAGACCATGCTTTTTACAATCACCCTGTTTCATTCATTTATCGTCAGTGTGTCATCTTACTTGACCCTGTACTACAACCCCTCAGTTTGTTTCCCATGGACTGGCCAGTCCAATATCAATTTTTTTTCAGCTTTGTCCCTTTGAGAAATACTTATTTGACCAATTTTTACTTATATTCGTACACTCTCAAGTTGCCAGATTTTTCTTTCCTGTAAATCCCATTTAGCAAAGTATATTATTTGTACAGAAAAGTGCACATATCATATGTATGTAATAGAACAAAATTCACAATGGACACAAATACTATAAATATAAGAAAATATAAGCAAGGACTTCATATAGAAGATGACAAAGTATCTATGAAAGATATAAAATATCTAATTATAAGGAACAATATGCCATACTCATAAATAAGATGCAATAATATAAAAACATCATTTATCCCAAAATTCATTTATAAAGTCAATAAGATTCCTCCCAAAATTTAATATTTTTTGGTGAGATTTAATAAGATGATTCTAAAATTTACATATAAGTTTATAAAGGCCAAATCTATTGAAGAAAATTTTCAAAAAAGAAAAAGGTAGAAGGACTTGTCCTAAAAATTTCAGGACTTTAAGCTATAGAAGTTAAGATGATAAAGTATTGAAATAAGAATGAAAAAACAATGCATAAAGTGATACATGTGCGTTCCTAGTTTCTATATTATGGTCTCCAAATATAATTTCCTACTAAAATGAACCAAGGCTCCTTAGAGAAATAGCTGATTCTAGGTTTGAGGTAATACATTTATAAGATGGTCTAAAATATCTTGTCATCTCCAAAGCAAGGAAGCTCTCAAAACTACTAAAATCATGACAGAAAGATTTAGGAGCCAACTTAAAGAGGTTCCCACAGACCAAAGATAATCTGAGTATCAATAAAAATGACAGTAAAAATGATTGAAGTAAATATGTATATATCCTTGAGATCACAGTGATACTACACAACAATAACCACCATAACACACCTCACTCATCATTTTTAGGGGACGCTACAGAACCAAGTCATTTTGCCAACTAGTATATAAAGGTAAAGAATCAAGCATTTATCCTGACTTTCCAATAAAAACAATAACTCAAGTGATCCAAAGAGGTGATGAGAATTTATTTTTATAAAAAGTTTTCAGCTAATAAATGAAGAAGGAATGACAGAATTAGAATATCACCACTTTGTAACCCTTGTGGAAATAATTAATCTAGGCAATGATTACTCACATCACCGAAAGCAATCAATCAATCAATCAATAAATGACATGGCTTGCTTTCTAATAGAAGTACATGTCTCAAAATGTACCTGTGGGAGTTTTACACATAGAGGTGACTGAGTGAGGACATGGAGAGGCTTAAGGCATTGAAAGAAGAATTTTATCATTGATACTTACATGTCCCAAGAGGAGGGGGCATGCCATGCACTCGGGGTCATGTTGGGGAGCACCAGATTTGGTCAGGAGGCAGAAGGGACAAGGGGAAAGCATGGCCCATGGACTTCATTGTGCTTTCTGGTGGGAAAGCAAGAGAAACAGTTTAAGATTGGCTAGTTTGAATAATGCTGGCAGGCTCTGGTCTCTAGGGGTCATCTTTAGTTGTCCAGTACCTGGTCCTGGAAGCAGGGATCTTGCCTCCTGGAATGTAAGGGCCAGATAGAGGAGGTGGTTCCGAGTCTGGGCTCCGAACTGGCTGGTGTATATGTGAAAGTCCTTTGCTATCTCTAAGGATTGGCTAACGCTGGGAGGGGCAGCCTCTCCCCAGTCAGCAAGGCCACAAATAACAGAGCATCAGGAATACAGAAAATAGGAGAAGATAGTTTATACAGTACACACTGCCGCATATGAAACATTATTGCCTCCAAATCGAACCTGAAAGGTATAAACCAGCACACACGAAGTATTATTACCAAAAACAATTAAGCTGATCAAGATTCGAGACCTGACTGCCAATTTAAAGGATATAGATTACAAAGAAGAAATTGTTAAAGGACACCCAAGGATACATTCAGCAAAATCCAAACTATAGGAAACTCTGTAAGACAGATAACACTGTTTCTTAAAAAAAACAAATTATGGGGCTTCCCTGGTGGCGCAGTGGTTGAGAGTCTGCCTGCCAATGCAGGGGACACGGGTTCAAGCCCTGGTCTGGGAAGATCCCACGTGCCACGGAGCAGCTGGGCCCGTGAGCTACAAATACTGAGCTCTGCGCGTCTGGAGCCTGTGCTCCGCAGCAAGAGAGGCCGCGACAGTGAGAGGCCCGCGCACCGCGATGAAGAGTGGCCCCCGCTTGCCACAACTAGAGAAAGCCCTCGCACAGAAACGAAGACCCAACACAGCCAAAAATAAATAAATGAATAAATAAATTAAAAAAAAAAAAAAAAACCAGATAAGTTTCAAAAAAAAAAAAAAAAAAAGAAAGGACTTAAATGTTTATTTAAAAAAAAAAAAAAAAACAAATTATGAAAGTAAATAAATAAATCGGAGAGGGGGACATATAAATTAAGAGATCACACATCAATCAATTGTAATATTTAGATCTTATTTGGATCCTGATTCAAATAGACAAGCTAAAGATATACAATACAATTGGGAAAACTTGAACAGGAATTGGATATATAATATTAAAAGTTTCCATTAATTTTTTAGGTATGATAATGATTTTGTAGTTATTTTGAAAGAATCCTCCTATTTTAGAGACACAGGCTGAAATAGTTACATATGAAATAATATTCTGTCAGTGATTTGCTCCAAAATACCCAATGGTGGAAATGGGGTAGGTGTATAGGGGGTGGGTGCATGCCTGAAACAAGACTAACCATCAGTTGACCATTGTTGAAGCTGTATGAAATGAACATCAAAGTTCATTATATTATCTTTCTACTTTTTAAATATGTTTACATTTTTGCATAAAAGTTTCAAGTAAAAAGATTAAAAAATAAAAAGCTGAGAAATTGAAATCTGACAATATCCAGTTTTGCAGGGGTGTAGAACACTGGGAGTATAAATTGATCCATTGACTGGATCAACTGGTAATTGTGAGGATAGGGGTATTCCATGACACAACAGTTCCACATCTACTTACTCCAGAGAAATTTTTCACCTATACATGGGAATACACACACAAGATTGCTGTTACTTGTTGCCAAAAAAGAAAAAAAAGTAAATAACCTAAATGTTCATTAGCATTTAGGAAAAGATAAATGAATCCATGTAAACAAAAGATACACCACAAATTTAAAAGAAATGAACGAGAGCTTCATGCATCTTTCAACTCTTTTGAGTTGAAAGAAAGCAAGTTGCAGAATAATGGGTGAAATACAATTTACACATAGCTTATATAAAGCTTAAAAAACAAGCAAAATTAAATGGTATCATATTTATGAACAGATAACTAAATAGTAATAATATATGAAATATATGTTGGTCTGATAAACTCCAAATTCAGGACAATAGTTACTGCTGGGAAGGAAGGAATCAATACAGGATCTTGGAGAAACCTCCAGGAAACAAATAAATA
The DNA here is from genome assembly GCF_008692025.1 of Phocoena sinus. NCBI lineage: Eukaryota > Metazoa > Chordata > Mammalia > Artiodactyla > Phocoenidae > Phocoena > Phocoena sinus. The sequence continues at coordinate 107,412,345 of NC_045765.1, read as the reverse complement.
AGTGATACTTTATCTCTGAAACAAAAATAAAACTAAAGCAAATATAGCAAATTGTTAAAATTCACTAACTCTGGATGGTGGCTACTTTGTGTTTTGCTATATTATTTTCCATAGTTGCCAACATGTTTTAAGTAGTTTATCATTCTAAAATAAAAATGGCGGTATGGGGAATTCCCTGGTGGTCCAGTGGTTAGGACCTGGTGCTTTACTGCAGGGGCTGAAGTTGGATCCCTGGTCCGGGAACTAGGATCCCGCACACCACACGGTAGGGCCAAATTAAAAAAAAAAATGGTGGTATGTTCTGTGTTAATAATGCAAGAATGGAATGTTGCAGCTGTTTCAAAATTGCCTTTAAATAAATTAATAGTTTAAACCAAAGTGAACACAATAATCAGTCAAGGGAATTGAAAGTTTGAACCTCTAGGGTATTAAGTAGGTGTTGTGCTACCCAACTGGCCTCTTAGCAAAGGTTTAGCTTTAACTGCTATTAAAAGGGGATAAACGTATATCATTATACTAGCTTCTATTTTAGTGCACACAATGAAGATTAGCTGTATTCCTTCCCTTAACTTTTTTTTTATTGCTTTACAATGGTGTTTTAATTTCTGCTTTATAACAAAGTGAATCAGTTATACATATACATATGTTCCCATATCTCTTCCCTCTTGCATCTCCCTCCCTCCCACCCTCCCTATCCCACCCCTCCAGGTGGTCACAAAGCACCAAGCTGATCTCCCTGTGCTATGCGGCTGCTTCCCACTAGCTATCTACCTTACGTTTGGTAGTGTATATATGTCCATGCCTCTCTCTCACTTTGTCACAGCTTACCCTTCCCCCTCCCCATATCCTCAAGTCCATTCTCTAGCAGGTCTGTGTCTTTATTCCTGTCTTACCACTAGGTTCTTCATGACATTTTTTTTCTTAAATTCCATATATATGTGTTAGCATACGGTATTTGTCTTTCTCTTTCTGACTCTTTCCTTGACTTTTGAAAATCATTGTTTCCACTTGTAATGTAAAACTTTTTTTAGTACTAGCTTGGCTTTGTAGGGTGACTGCATTATTAGATGCCTCATATACACAAATGCTCTCTCGTAATACATTTTAAAGAGCCCAAATGAGACATTCACTTTTTCTTTTTACACTGCATTTGAAATTAGGCTGTATAAAACAGACAACTTAGTGATGACTGTCTCCAAATACTGAAGGCAATAAGGAGCTGCAGAACAATCCGCTCCTTGTTAGTTACAATGGTTTCTTTCCAAATGAAAAAGATATTTTAAATACTCAGAGCTTGGTTGTTTTTTTTTCCTCCCTTTCCATCTTATTTTCTGCCTTTCTTTTTTGTCATTAGTATTGTCCTAGAAAGGAGGACCTGTGACATCTCTTCAATTCTAAGAAAGTTTCATTTAATACTATAGCCGTATTTTACCATTCGCAGTTGGCACTTAGCATGTTCACTCTCACAGCAAGCAAGGTATGAAATGTCCTATAGAGCTGTCCCATACGCATGACTCCACAAAGATGCCTTCTGCTGCACAGCTGAAGCCTGTCAGCAGTATCTCTGGGGTGCAGCAGTAACAAGTAGTGGTAAATGGAGACAGAAGGCTAGCCTCCAAGCACTACGAACCCTCAGCGTCCGAGGGGGCTATTATTTGTTCCTTGTTAAGAAAGCAATAGAAAGATTCCAATACACTTGGTAGAATCTCTGAAAGAAAGCTTAGTCAAAAATCTCTAGGATCCCTGCCTCCTTAATTTCAGGCTGGTAAAACAAGAAAGACCTAGCTCTCTGCTCAGGTGAGTGGTGAGATGGCACAGTTACCCAAGGGTGACAGGCTGGGAGTAGACATCACTTTTATAATGTTGGAAAATTGTACATGGTCTTCAGAAGCAAGACCCGATGTAGATGTGTGTGTGTGACATATGGGGGACATTAACCCAGTGCTCTCCTGTTCAGACAATGATGCAGAACAAAAATGTAACAGAAAATCACTCAGGTTTGGAATGAATCATCAGATTCTACCCTCCTTCCTTTTCTTATGGGAGCACGCCGGGAAAATGGCCTCAATCATACAGGGAGGGAGAATGTGAAAGACTAAAGCTGTGCTTAAGTCAATGCAAAGACTATCTTTTCCCACTCTCCTCTGTTGCCCTTTCGTCAGATTTCCTTCCTGAACAGAGACCGAAATGGAATAGATACATGAATTCCTTAGTTTCTTTTTGTTAATCTGTACTTTTGCCTTCCATTTTATCTTCCTTGTTCTGTTCTCATCCCTTTCCTAATTTTCTTTCTCCTGCTTCTAGCTTGACATTCATAATAAGCTTTTCATTTGGTTTTTACCCCAAACCACGTTTGCATATTTGTTCTTATAACTTCTGGTTATTGCAGTTGTCATAGTTCTTTGCTAGCTGTTTTCTCATCTTGTGACAGTTTCCTCATTATTTGGATGTCTTTAACAAAATACATAAACTCACTCTCATACTAAACCACAATTTTTGAAATTAATCCAAAAAAATCATAGTATTTCATAAAATCCCCGGAGTTAATGGGTCAGTAAATAATCATAGGTTGTCTCCAAAAAAACCCCACAAAAAAACCAAAAAGTATTTTTACCAAAGTGAACAGAAAATACAAATGTTCCCTATGAGACTCTGAAAAATATGTGAATAATTAATTCCTGTGAACAAAATTCTCCTCCCATGGTTGCGATTATTTTGACTGAAATCTTAAGATTTATTCCTGAGTTTTTCTTGAGTCTACAGAATCTACCATCTAGTCCTAGGGGTCACAGTTTGTAACGGTTCTTGGAATAACAAGAAAAGCGCTGCATGTGTTCAGCTCCCCTTTGTCTCTGTCGATGAACTTTCATTGGTCTAATATTTTGTCAACAGTTCATCAAGGTAGTGAATGAGCAGTCTGACAGTTCTATCTCCCGGGACCACCATTTCCATCTGCGAGGTCTTCCAGTTGTCTCTCCACAGAAGAGTGAATGCATAGGATTGTTTTAGGGGCTGGGTGGAGGAGCATAGCCCTTTCATCCTCAGGAGTCTAATCCAATCATGGTCACAGGCCCAAGTCATTTATTCTTTCTCAAAATGTGTTTACGGAAGAATTTTTGTTTGTCTGCTCAAGCTCAGCTATTTATGTAATGGAATGGAGCATTAAGCGTCCAATTTTTGTTTCTGAAGGACTGACCAAGTAAGCTGACCAGACTGGAACCACAGCTTTCTCATTGTTATACCTCCAGGGTTTAGCTAATTTAACAACACAATGTAGCACTTCACAGACATTAACTCATTTCATCTCCACAGTAGCCCTGGGAAATAAGGCTATTTCTTTGAATTTATCCCCCTTTTAAGGCTGAGGAAGCTAAGGCACAAAGATGTTCAGTGACCTTACTTAGGGTCACCACAGCAAGTAGTAGAAATTGGCTCCAAGTCTCCACAATCACGATGCTAGTTTATGTCTCTGCTCTACTGCTTCTGGTGCTTCTACGTATTCAATATAAATCTATGGATGAGAGAACAAGTAGAAAAGAGAAAAGGAAGAAAGAAGGGAAGGTGAGGAGGAAGCAATTTTAAAAATATAAGAATCTAAAAATATTAGTAATGATTCAGGGATAAATTTTGGATCTGAATTCCCTTGTTATTATGTAGCACCAGCTGGAATAAATTTATCTTTTTTTTTTTTTTTTTTTTTGCGGTACGCGGGCCTCTGTGGCCTCTCCCATTGCGGAGCACAGGCTCCAGACACGCTGACTCAGCGGCCATGGCTCACGGGCCCAGCCGCTCCGCCGCATGTGGGATCCTCCCGGACCGGGGCACGAACCCCCGTCCCCTGCATCGGCAGGCGGACTCTCAACCACTGCGCCACCAGGGAAGCCCTAAATTTATCTTTTTAATATATTTTGATAGCTAAAAAATATAGGTAATATTTATTTAAATTTTTTTAATTAAAAAAAATTATTTAAAGTTTAAAGCATAATATAATGAATGTCCACAAAGCTAATACTCATTTAGAAACTAGAATGTAAGTCTACCTGTGTGTTACTAACCTACCTCATCTCATTCCCCTGGGAAGAAGTAACAGCTAAGTGAATTTTGTGCTCATGAGTCCCTTCCTTTTTTTGTATAGTTTTATCACCTATATAAGTAGGCTGAACAATAGATTGTTTAGTTTTGCTTGGTTTTGAGCCATATTAAAATGGTATGATACTGCATAAAATCCTCTATCATTTGCTTTTTTCACTTCACATTTTACTTCTAAGATTCATATACGTTAACTCTTCTTTATAAAATGTCCTATAGTTTTCAACACACTTTATGTAAATTATCTCATTTGATTCACATAAAAATCTATTGATAATAGATAGGTTGGTCTAATTTTTCCTATTCCTTTTATAACAATAGTATCAAGGACTACTCTGGCAGCCACTAACAAACCCAGACTTTTAGCCCAGCCACCAATATGCATCAAGACCCCCAGGTCAATTTGGGTGCTAAGACTTAACACAAACAGCAACACTACAAGCCTTCCGTATCAATGAATGTGTTTGAATGCTTGCAATTGTGAATTTGCTTTCCATGTGGTATGGGTGTTCCCACATAATACTGTGAGAAAAAAAAGTAAAATGAGTCAACGCCCTCTTCTTAGGACTTCTTGGAATTTCATCTGATTTCCATATGTATGGCACATAAGTAAAGGTTTGTGTTCATTCCAAATATGACTGTCATGTCTAGTTCACCATATCCAATAGGATATGGTAAATAATAGCATATGTAAATTCCAAAAAAATATATCTGAGCGAAGATTCTGTCTTCTATTACCTTCCGAATATCTTTTACAGACATTCTTGCAGCTGCCTGGCAAGCATGTGAGGCAGGAAAAGACCTGACGTTCCTGTGGTTGTCATGGCTTTTGTGTTACTTATTACTCAGTGCTGTGCTAATATCTACCTTACAAAATAGCACCAGGTCAGCGGAGAAATTAGAATTTTGCTTCCTACATGAAATGTTCAAAACAAATATGCCAATGGCCCATGGTACCTGTGAGAAGATTAAGAACGCAGAAAACTTCTGTCAACTAAATTGAAAGGGTGCTAAATCCTCTGGTGGTTTCCTCCATGACACTGGACTAACTGATATCTCCCTGTCTAATGTGGTATATTTGATACAACACTGATGCTTTCTTCATGAGTTTTGACTAAAGTTATGTTTTTATAGGGGGATTCATTAATGAATTGAAGAAACTAACAGGGCAATTCAAAGCACCCTTCCCTGACTATTGGAAAAGGGTGAGAGGTGAATTTTCCACGTAAACTTTTCAAGTTTGTTCTTGTTTGTGGATTAATTAACTTGCCTAACCACACACACAAAAAAAATTAGTCATTACCATCTAAGGAATAAAATATATGCATATATGAGAAGCAGTGTATTCTGTAAAACTAGTGAGAATTGACTTGTGCTGAGACTGAAACAGTTACCATCCTACAGATAAGAACAAGTTGTCCTTTTAAGTAGCCAAAAAAACTGCTCTCCTTTGAGTTTATATGACTTAAGAAAAAATGCAGAGCAAAAGTTGTTTCCTTTTGCCTCATTAGCGTACAGCACAGTAAGGAAGTTGAGGGCACTTGATTTGGAGTCAACCAGACTTAGGTTCAAGGCTCATCTTTGCCACTGATTAAATTTGGAGCTTAAGAAAATTACATAAGCTCTTTGAACCTCAGTTTCCAACATCATCAAATGGGGATATTTTAAATGGTCCTTATTTCATAGAGTTGCTATATGAGGTAAAGCAAATAGACCAGCTGACAGTGCCTGACACTGCAAGAGCTTCTTATAGTAGCGTGTCCTGTTGGGTGTTGAGATCATCCTGCTGATTTAAAGAGTTCTGTCATACTTGCCATTCTAGGATAGTGCTTTCCTGCAGATGAAGAGCCAGTGGCCGCACTCTTAGGCATCATTTTGCATTTGGTTTCCATGTGGCCCCCCAGCTGGAGCAGAAGGACAGGCGTCAGTGCTCAGCAGCACCTGGGGAACAGCAGGTTTGCACTAGGGTTGCGCTTTCTCTACTCAGCCATCTGAGGTGCCGGAAGAGTCCCTGCAGCCTCCTCTCCGCAGTGTGATCCCTATGGAGAGTCCGTATATACGCAACCCAATTTCATTCTGCTTCCACGTGGTGATTGTTGTTCTCTTCTAGGGCTTCGTGTTTTCTTTCTTACCAAGTCCTTTTCATGTTGAAGTTAGGCAAGATGCACCTCCACAGCGGGCGTGCTCTCCCCTCCTGATGAGTATCTACTTCTTGTTTTTCATCCCACACAGTCAAAGCTGGTTGTTTTGTGAAACAAACAGGCTAGGCTAGAGTGAGGGCAAATGGGCTGTGTTCCCACTCAGTGGGTGGCATCTATAAAGGAAAGTCCCACGGTCGGTACGCTCTCTTACCCAATGACTCTGTTTGAAATGGTCAAGAAGAGCAAAGCAAATCTGGACAAAAGTAATAAAGTTCATGCAAGTGAGATTTGCTGGTTTTGATCCCAGCCCATTCTGTCTCAGAAACAAAACTGGGCATGGTGTTTTAAAGACAGAATTCATTTGGAAACTGTAATCAAGTAGCACAGATGTACTTACAATATGGAACTGAAGTGAGGAGTTCCATTCTGAAAACTGAATGATTCCAAGGGGCTTCCAATGACTGGTATTTAACTAAAACATGACAATTTTAGCTCACCACTGAATAATACACACCACAGGGAGGCAGAAGAAAAGAAAAAAAAAAGGAGAGGGGGACTTTCAGGTTCAGTTCAGGAATGGAAACCAAAAAGAACAAGGGTAGAGTGGAGAAAGGAAAAACTGAAGGGCAATGTTATGGAGTGGATTGAAGGAGCTATATGTTTAATGAGAAATGGTCATGCTCTGAGTTCAGAGTTCTCTGAACTCTGAAGTTCTCTGAAGTCTCAAGATTCCTCCTTGTTCGATGTTTCCCATAGGCAGTCAGCTGACAACTTCCTAGGTTGCATGTTCCTCTCACAATAGTTTCATCTTTGACTGTTTGGCTTATCATTTCTTTTTCCCAGTATAGTTCTTGTACGTACTGTCATTCTTGATGTCTGTACAGTCAGCTGCATTGATTGAGACTGACTAGGATTTTCATCTTAAGCAGATTTTAAACTCATTTGAACATATTTCCAATTGAAATTATTTCAGTGCGTTCTAGTACTTTTTTTTAACTTTTGAATTTAATTTTATAAGAAATAAATGGAACTGTGGTGTTGGTTTTTTGAGACTGGACACTAAAAGGGTGAAATTTACTTAATATCAATTATACTTCAGATTTTAAAAAGCTTTAGAAAAAGAGAAGTAAATGTTGCAGAAGTATCTGCTAAATTAGAGCGCTATAGATAAACAGAACAAGTTGGGTATAGTATACTGAAGCTTAAAACATCATGAGCCCTAGACTTTAGGCCTAGCTATGCCACTAATTAACTGTGGGGCCTTGGGTGTGCAAATTAACCTCTGAAAACTCAGTTTATCATCTGTAAGATGAAGGGCCTATCCAGATTAGCATTTCTCAAAGTAGCATTTGGCAAAATGCTAGTTCTTCGGAATGTTTGGAGTTTTGTGTAAGAAAAAGGTGGGGAGGGGTGGGATTCCTTTGTCAAATAAATTTAAGAAGGGTTACATCGAGCAAAATCAAATAGGTTTATTTGGTGCTGGACTTCTCATGCTTTTTGCCTATATACAAAATGTGTACAGAATGCCCTAAATGTATTTAATCATCATACCCTTTATCCTCTCCACCCCAGCCTCCAGCATCTAGTGTATAAACTTTGGGAGACACTTACTAAACCCTATTATCTTCTTGACAATTGTTCTGATAATTTTCTCAGGCAATAATTTTACTGCAACGCCTAAGTTCAAATATAATGAAGCATCAAGCATAATGAAGTTATTAGTTGCTTACTATAATACAGTGATTTGTCACAGGGAATGAATAGTCAGGACCACACTTCATGTTGCATGTGTAGACACAGACATGTTCAATGTATTCATCATATAAATGCATTTCAGGTTTGCCCCAGCATCTTTCAAGTGATTTCTATGTAGAAAGCAGGCTGAGGCTAGCGGAAATAAGAGATAACAGTACAAGTTCGGGCAGAGTCAAACCAAGGTCTGTTGGAAAATATAAACAATGGTAGGCCTAAAAAATGTTTGAACTCTGTTACAAACTTGAATCAACTATTTTCTCTTTCCTCTCCAACAATTGTAAGAGCCAAGTCACAGTACAAAAGAGATCTCATTTTTGGCCCTATTCTAGGAGCCCCTATACTTGTTGTTGGGGTGCAAATCTGGAAATGGGAGGATCTTTTTGAACTGAATGACCTAGATAAGCAGTAGACTCTTCTTCCACACTCTGATCAGCAACCCAGCTTTATGCAGTAGTGCTTCTAAGAAAAAGCTCATCTTAACTTTCCCAAAATTCATTTGGTATATATCAAATTATTTATATGCTGTCAAAAATTGGCTGAAACCCAGTTATTCACAGCTATCCACAATTGCTAGAAAACTTAGCATATAATGTTCCTGTGGCCTCTCTGCCTTTCTATGAGGAACTTATCTAGTTATTAATGGTTATTGGCCTCCTTTACCATTCTTTTGCAACAAAATCCTTCTGGACAGCACAAATATAGAAAATGTAAATAGGTCCCATATAATAAATGACTACTTTTACAATAGTTTGACTATATGCTGTATATGATGAACCCCAGCAGTCTTCTCTCTTTCCTAATTTTATTTATTAGCAACAGTGGTTGCTTTTCTTATGTTACCAGAAATAATACAGTATTAAGCAATTCCCAACATATATTTCTTATAAGTTAAATCCAAATAAAAATCTTGCAATTAAATTAATGGCACCGTTGTCTTGGAAAAAAGTTGAACAAATGCAATGAGGAAAATATGAAGTCCTCAGTCAGAGTTGCAGAAAATAAAATTATGGTATACACAATTGGAAACAGAAGGATAACAGAAGTTTGTGGCCCCTCCAAGGCAAAATTTCAAGAGTGACCTCACTGGTCCTTTACTTGAGAAAATAAACCGATTTAGGTGTCTTCTCCTTCACAATATTAGAGATACTTAGGTTTCATTTAAGCTTAAGAAGAAAGGAGGAAAACACAGCAGATATTATTGTTTTCTCCTGTATATTACAGCAGTGTTTATCCATCAGCTAGGAAATAACTAATTTTCAACAGTAGGAGGCTTCCTTCTACTACTGACTATACTTACGCTACTATACTCCAGTCATCCTGTAAGGGAATCAGAAGTACCGACAGGGTCACTAATAAACCTCTGTAAATACCTTAAGTTGATATAACTCAACTCTGAATTAGTGAATTATAGTCTCACCTTCAGTCCCTAAACTATAACCTTTAACCTTTCCGTAGTCTGCCTGGTCCCAGATGCTCCTCGGATCACTTGGGTGAAAACTGCTTTCATAGGGCTTCCCTGGTGGCTCAGTGGTTGAGAGTCCGCCTGCCGATGCAGGGGACACGGGTTCGTGCCCCGGTCTGGGAAGATCCCACATGCCGCAGAGCGGCTGGGCCCGTGAGCCATGGCCGCTGAGCCTGCGCGTCCAGAGCCTGTGCTCCGCAACGGGAGAGGCCACAACAGTGAGAGGCCCGTGTACCGCAAAAAAAACCAAACAACAACAACAAAAAACTGCTTTCATAATTGTAATATTTCTATACTTAGTTTGATATTGCTAACAAAGAATCAGATCTAGAGAATTAATACCATTAGCTTCTAAGACAGAGACATCAATTCTTGACCTAAATGTCAATAGTAAAAAACCTCATGGGATAATAAAATTGTATGGCTCTTCAGACTTATGGGCTTTTTTTTTTGTAATTTCCTTCAGTCCAGATATTTACAAAAGACCTTAAAAAATAATATATTTGATTTTGGTTATACAAGATGGGTAAGTCCGAGAGATCTACTCTGTAGCATAATATCTACAGTTAACAATACTGTATTGTATACTTATAAATTTGATAAAAAGATAGATCTTATGTCAAATGTTCTTATCACAAATAATAATAAGTAATAAAAGGGCAGGAGGAAACTTTTAAAGGTGACGGACGGATAGGTTTATCGCATAGATTGTGGTATGGTTTCACAGGTATATACTTACCTCCAAACTCATCAAACTGTATACATTAGTCATTTACAGCTTTTTGTATGTAAATCAGTCAATCAATAAGCAAACAAATAAATGGAAGAAATTAATTTTTTAAAGTAATAATATATTTGAACTTCTTCAAAAATAAAATAACTGCCAGTTATATATGTCTTGTTCCTGTTCTGCAAAGAAAAAAGACTGAAAATGTTACTTGGAAGTTTCCAGCAATACATTCAAGGTACATAGTAAGAGATTTTAAATGCTTATGGAACTGAAAGGATATCAGCTAATAAGTAATAATTTGTTACATAATACCTACTAACCCCAACACTCAAACGTTGCCAAAACTAAACTATGAGCTGAAAAGTTTCAAAAAGCTTTAGAACAAAATAGGAACTGGGCTTTCTTCCTATTGCAACAGAAAAACAGACGGAATGTGTCCCAGCCACAGAGAACATTTTACTGTCCAATGAGTCTTCTACCTGCTATTAAATGCCAGCAAATTCTTCCCAGAGGGGAAATCACAGACATTTTCCACATTTTGGGACAGAGCAAGATGAGTGTGTACTCTTCATACCCTTGCCTACATGTCCCTACTATGTGCTAGGACAGGACTGCCATACTGGGCGACTGGAAAAAGGTGATGAGCTACATTTGAGGAGCAAGAGAGAAGATGCTCCTGGTCCTAAAATATCATCCTTCCACATTTCCCAAATGGGTGTCCTCAATTCCTATATTACTTCTTCATGCCAAGACCTTGAAGACTGTTAAAATGAGAATATTTGGGTTTGTAGCACTTTGGCAAATAGATTTGACCCCATTTGATTTCTCTGATCAAGTGGCAGAGGCTGTCTGTAATGTGCTGACCACCTCCAAACTCAGCAGAAAAGAATTCTGTTTTTGATTAGCGATGTCTGCTATGAACACAGAGGAAGAAATTTGTAACATGTAAGCTGAGTATTTCCTGACCCTTTTGTTTCTGCCACCATTATCTGGATTTTCCTTTGAAGATTCACTTCTTCCCTAACATATCCATTTGCATTCTAAAATATTTGTATCTCTATTCTTTAACACATTAAAATTCAGATCAGTTTGATTAAACAAGAAATGTGTCAATAATCATAGGTGTTCCCTCCTGTCAACCCCGTAGGCAAGCTACTTGGTTGGTGCAGAGAAGGGAGATTTGCTCTAACTTCAGTCCTATAATAAACGCATTGAAGATGAAAATTTTGCATTGAATCATACACTTTGTGAAAACGTTCAGCAGTTAACAGAGCATTTTGCTGAGGCAGAAAGAAAGAGAGAGGAAGAGAGAAGGAAAGAAAGGAGGAAAGAAGGAAAGAAAGGAAGAAAGGAAGAGAGAGAGGAAGGAAGGAAGGAAGGAAGGGAGAGAGGGAGGGAGGAAGGAAGGAAGGAAGGAGATCAAAATATATTTCAAGCCAGTACAGGGTTGTTCAAGATATTTTAAAAGTGGTATAGAATTATATAACAAAACAATATATCTGTGTGTATATATATATATATCTGATATATGAGATAATCTGCAGCAGCAAATTTTTTTCTGAAAAATTAAAGAAACGGTTTAAAAAGAAGGGCTATCTACCAGTAAAAGTTTCTAATACTGATGTGCTTGGTTTCTTCTGCAAAAGGATATCTTATTTGATTTAATACACTCCTAAAATACACTTACTTCCATGTTTATCTCTTTTTCTCTAACCATTTATTTTCCATGACAGTTTGATCTTGCTATCTATGACACTTTTGAAGAAGTAAGTCCAGACTTTGTCAGAGGGGTGTTATATATCCTTTTCCATAAGACAATCTTTGAGACTTTCCTGAGAGAGCTTGATCTTGGGATCCATGCTTTCAAAAATAAGTTTAAAGATTTTCTTTATTGAGCTATTTATTTCCTCTGTAGCACTTATCTCAATCTGTAATTATTTTGTTATCTGTTTCCCTGTTCTTTGTCTACCCCATACACTACATGAGGGCAGGGACTTGTCTGTCTTGTTCACTGCATCTCCAATACCAAGCAGAGTGTCTGGCACAATAATTATGTGTGAAAAGGATGATGAATGAATGAATGAAGCTGATGGTGATAGAACAGAATACAGGTGCTTTTATTTTGCAAACAGGTTTCTTCAACAATTTAAGTGGGAACCTCCTAAGTAGAGCGTAGGAGTCTAGATTCCTAGGCCGCCACTCCCAGTGCATCCCTGCCATTCCTGGAATAAGGGATTATGAACCCAAATCAGGTTTTCATGCCTCTGTTGGTCCTGACCCTACCTGGAACCATTATTCAGCAAAGCAAGCTATGGCACATTTTCTTCTCATGGTTTTACCATTTGAGTCTACACGAAAGTTTGGGCCTTTCAGTTCTCTGCCAAGAAACACTCTCTACACCATTCATAACATCTGGCCTACAGCTTTTAATAACCCACAGGATGCCTTGACATAAGCAACAGCTAATTTCATATTATGCAAGGTTTTGGTAATATTAAAAAATGAGATAATATACATGAAAGTGCTTTATAAACTATAAAATCCTATACAAATGAAATAGATAATGATCATGATTATTAATATGATGATTGTTGCCTTAGCTAAGACAGAAACCTCTTTGAAAGAGCCTTTTCACGTTCTGTTCTTTTGGCTTTTAAGAAGTAGTGAGCTTCATGCTTTCAGAGAAATTGTTTCTTGGCATTAAAATAGAAAAAAATTTTAAAATCATATCAACACTTCCAAGTGCTATGTTATAAAAAAGAAGAGAAAAAACAAACAAAACCATTTCCTGTTGACCCAGATCCACCATTTATCCAAAATGTGGAGGACAGGCAATTCTGGGTAGTTTACATTTATCGGGCATATAAGGTAAAGTTTGAAATATACTTTCATTTCCTACCACGAAGAATGAGGCTGATTCTCTTTTTACACAAATTATCTCCTTATCCTGCTTCACAGAAGCTATCTCCTAGGGAAGAGACCTCGCTATGCCAATCAACACAACAATATCTCAGATCACATCAGACTCATCATAAGAGAAATAGAAGTTGCCTTAAGCGTAACCTGAAGCATATCAGAAAGATCCCCTACACCCAAAGTCTCTACCTAGAGGTCTAGCCTTGAGTTCTGAACAAATGGAATAATAATCCTAGTCTCCCTGACTACTTTCAACTAACAATCAAAAGTCATGCTAAGCAAATGGGAGTACAAAGATAAATACATGCAACCATGCTTCTTTAGCATACAAACTGAATTACATGTTATCAAGAGAGCTCGCTGAAAAAAGGGCAGTATCAGAAAGGGTCTTACAAACAAATTCATCTGTTTCACAGTTTTGACATTTGCTGTTCAAGAACATTCAGCTCTCTCCTACTACCCTGACTAGTATCACCATTTCCTAATAATCCAGATAAAATAAAATGTAGACCAAGAGTCCCTGAAAACCCATAACTACTAAATAAATGATATAACAGGATTCTGAATAAGTTGATAGAGATTTCAAACATGAAACATACTTTCATGAGGGATTGTACTAGAAAAAATCTAGCTCATTAATTTTTGGACAAGCCAAAGCACTTTGCAAGGCTTATTTTTGCAACATCAGTTTCTCTTCCTTTAGCTCCCCTCTAGTTATGAAGAATCGGAGGGGAAAGTAATGAAATCTATCTCTGGTAAAAGGCATCTGATTAAAGAACCTCGATATTATTTACAAGCATTTGACACTGACTTGAGGCTTCACTGATGATTGGACTGGAAATTGGCATTTGTGAAGAAGCTCTTAAAAATATGTATAATTTAGCTTTGGTAGTTTGCTTAAAGTAGAGGTTAGGTTCTGCCAATGACCTTTCATGAACTTCTAGGAGTGGATAGTTTTTTGGTGAAAAGGTAAAAAATAAAGACTCCTTTCTCCTACCAAGGTGGTAATTATCCTTAAGTTTATGTAGCTCTGATGTTCGTGGGAGATCTTTATAATTTACTCCTGGGTAGATTCTCTCTGTGAAGCTTCTTTTTTTTCCCTTGAGAGAAAAAATTTTTTTAAACTAACATCCTTGCAAATTGGATAAGTGTGGCATTACAGTGGTTTGCAACCCATTGATAGAGGCTCATATGCTTTGAGCTTTAGTAACAGTATTTGAAAGAGAGATTAAAATCCCCTTAACCAGCAAGCATTCACTTTCTAAAAGTTTCTATTTCCAAGGCATGAAAGCACTGCATTTTGAAAGCCGTGTAAGTCCAAGCAAAGCAAAATGTACCTCTACACAAATGAGTTCAGTGGTGGTCAGGGCTTTCAGAAAATGATTTTTTTGAGGCTGTCTGCCAAAAGAGCTGGTCCTTCACTCAACATCACAGCGTTCTTCTGCCATCATGGTAATTACACATGTTGCCAACCCAATTAAGATTGCATGGGGAGAGATGAGTATTCATTGTAGCTATTCCACTTTACAGTCAGTGGTAAATTCTGTGAGAAAACTTCATCCGGTGACTTTCCCATCCTCTTGGAAGGGGGGCCCTTGGTAGTCAGCCAGAAATATGCAAACCTATCAATATAATTCATGCTGCTTAGGGGTTCAAAAAAACAGATATTTCCCAAGGGCTAATTAGCCTTTGGCATTGGAGCTCTAGATTATTTATCCACTCAGGCACATCTATACAATGAGAAACAACTGCCTAGAAAGGCAATAAAATGTTGCATACGGTTCCCAGGGGAAGGAAGGCCTGCCTGATGAAGCATTTAATCAAGTAGGTCACAGAGCTATTTGCCTTCTGCACGTGCAGGGGAGGTAGGCAGTGAAGCTGGTTGAGAGGAAGCCATCTAGCCCAGGGCCTGATTTTCTCCACAGGGCTCTTCAGGCCAAGTCCCAAAAGTCCATCTTCAGGCTCTTGAGGGGTGTTTCCAAGCTCAGAATGTCAGCTCTGCTTTCTCAGAAAACGCAGGGCAGGAAGGTGTTTATTCTCTTACACTCTTCTTGAACTTTCAGACTTGTGGTCAGAGCTTCTTGCTCATCATTTTGAGTGCTTTAGTTTTCTTTCCTCAATAATAATGGAGACTACACAAAGGCAGGATGATGACATGTCCCCCACAGCATCTAAAAGAGTGCTTAGATGGATCATTAGTTCTTGAAAAATACGTCTGGATTGGTCTATTTGTGGCTTCTCACCTAAACAAAATTTTTATTTGGAAATGGGAATACCCCAGTCACTTATGTAAACACTGCCTCCGCTTTCTTTTGATCTAAGCTTTTCCCTCAGCCCTTTCCATCTAATGGTTCCCTACTCTAAAGTCTCCTGGGTCCAAAATTTGCTACTTAAAAAATTTTCAGTGTATACGTTTTCAAAGTAACTATGCATCAGAGCAAAAGCACAGTATCCATTTATCTAATAGTATTTTGCATTATAAGAATACAAGGGAAAAGATCTTCCAGAACTCTAGTTGATCATCTCTAGAGGAGTATCTGTACAGATTATCTGGCCTCCTTATTCAGGGAGCACAAAGAACCTTTCTTTATGTATTTGAGTTTATGGATGCCTTTGTTTGTATAAAATGGGCAGGCTCTACAATGAATTCCAGTGCTAACCCCCAGTTCCTCTTCACTGTAGAACTGCTGATGACTCATCTGGGGTCTCTGTGCACTCAGACATAACATAGGATAATTCCAGCTGTATTTTGGTCACATTATTTAGCTTTGATATCTCAAGTTTCCAAATCTGTAAAATGGAAACAGCGATAGTACCAGTTCAAAAGGCTGTTGGGGAGATTAAATGAGTTAATACATGTAAAGCACTTAGTGCCTAGCACTTGATGTGTACTCATCAATTAATAGTTCTTTTTTCTTTCTTCCAGATTTAGAGATGTTCTGATGCGTCCTAGTAAATCTTGTCCCGTATCAGCTGAGAGTAGTAGGGAGATGCCTCTTAATTTGGGATTCTTAGTGCTGAGTCCTTAACCTTTTATCATATACTTGTTCAAATGACAGGCTTCAAGTGATGACTCTATTTCTACAATCTCCAGATTATAACTTAGATTGAGAGATTCCTAAGGGCACAAACTCTATCCTAAATTTCTTTGTATTACCCACCATGTCTAACACAGTATGTCACACAGAGTAAGAGCTCCATATTTATTTTTTGTTGATATTTTTTTCTGTTTCTTCCTCTCCCGTTGTCCAAGGCTGATCATGGCAACGTTCCACTCTTCATTCTCTTCCACACCGTGTGTGTTTTGATCTGCGAGGGGTTACAGAGCCTGTGAAGCACAAAGCAGTGGGGAACTTAACACATCAGTAACCAAATATGTGATCCTTGCCAGAACTTTTGCTCTTTAGATGGAAGAAGGGGCAGAGATTTTTTGGACAGATTTGTGTCCTGGGTCATGTCATTTGTGGGCTACTGGTGAGTTGCTTATGGGCAGGCATGCTGATAACATTGGAAGGCAATACAAAATTTTCACCAAAAAATCAATTGAAGCCAATATGAGAAACATTGATTTTGATTGTAGCAACTTTGGCTGCAACAGTGGGGGAGACAGTCCATAAAGGTGTGTTTATGAGAAATGCTCCACCATGTGAATGAAATAATGGATGAAAAATTCAAATTCACTGGGATAGACTCCTTTCCACACATTCTTATGTGGTCCAAGTACAAAATACCTTTATTCTCACCTATTCGTTGCACCTTTGAACACAAATTCGATAGTGAATTGACTTCATTCTCTCCAGAGGAACTGTTTCCAGTGCTAAAAGATACAGCCACAAAAGAAAACCCTTGTAGAGGAATTTCACTCCAGTGGGAAGAATCAACCCCCAAGCTACCAGATTGTTTTTTCATGAACTTTTTGGAAAGTCCCTTCTCTTATTTAGTCCCTTACCTCCCCATTCGGCCTAATCCCCTTATGTTAGTTTCCAGAGTTATCTTGTGATTATTATTAATGTTATTAACATGCTATTTCAGACAGCCTACTCTCCGGTCCATAAGAGTGAAACGTACCCTTTCTTTCCATCTACTGGCAAAAGACCTCTCTTGTACTTTTTTTTTCTTTAAGTTGTGACTTTTCCTGGCACTTTGGTTTCATCTCATTTGTTCTGTGACCTGTGTACAAGGCATGTCTTTTTAGTTGGAAATGAGGTAGGGCTTTTGGTGATCAGTTACACATGTTGCCGTTTTCCCTTTGTTTCTCTGCCTACTCTGTTCTAAACCCCTCACATGATAAGGTGAACTCAATTGATTTTGAACCAGGTGAGAATTGAACTTTGGACTAAAGTTTTAAAAGAAATGGGTTTTTCGAGTGAAGGGCTTTAATGGTTTTTGCTTTTAAATTTTGCTCTTTTCAGTCATGTACCACAATGTTCATTGCAGCTCTATTTACAATAGCCAGGACATGGAAGCAACCTAAGTGTCCATCAACAAATGAATGGATAAAGAAGATGTGGCACATATATACAATGGAATATTATTCAGCCATAAAAAGAAACAAAATTGAGTTATTTGTAGTGAGGTGGATGGACCTAGAGTCTGTCATACAGAGTGAAGTAAGTCAGAAAGAGAAAAACAAATACCATATGCTAACATGTATATATGGAATCAAAAAACAAAATGGTTCTGAAAAACCTAGGGGCAGGACAGGAATAAAGACGCAGATGTAGAGAATGGACTTGAGGACACAGGGAGGGGGAAGGGTAAGCTGGGACAAAGTGAGAGCGTGGCATGGACTTATATATACTACCAAATGTAAAATAGATAGCTAGTGGGAAGCAGCCGCATAGCACAGGGTGATCAGCTCGGTGCTTTGTGACCACCTAGAGGGGTGGGATAGGGAGGGTGGGAAGGAGACGCAAAAGGGAGGGGATATGGAGATATATGTACACGTACAGCTGATTCACTTCGTTATACAGCGGCAACTAACACACCATTGTAAAGCAATTATACTCCAAAGATGTTTAAAAACAATTTTTGCTCTTTTCAATGCTTTTCTAAAACCTGGATGTTGTTTATCATTAGTAGAGGGCGTTTGAACTGCATGACTAAAAAGATATCAACTATTATTCAGTGTGTTACATATTTCTTTAAACACATAAAATCAAATCAGAATTACTTGTTCATTAGTTGGTGACTTAAATTTGCACTATAATGAGAAGAATTTCATGCTATTGTCCAGCGTGAATTACTGAGGCAATCTCAAATAAGGAAATCTTCTTCCATTGGTCTGAACACCAGAAAAGGAGCAGTCATGTTTCACACTAGTTTCTGTGGCTGCCAAAGGGGTCAGGAAGATCCTTCGTGATGTGGGATGAGGGCAGTGATAATTGCAAGAAACAGAGGCTCCTTAATTTCTGGAACCTAAGAGAAACCAGTGAGAAGGTTCCTGAAGGTAGGGATGAGATCTTTCTTTCTCATCCTACAAGCCCTCTCCTTCCCACCAGAATCAACAAGAGGGAATTTAAAATAAAGTCTAACATTAAATCTGAATTGAATTTTTAGTTTCGGTTAGAGTGAAGGCCTTTCAGATCTCCTAGAAATAATCACTAGGCAGTTGCTCCCTCCCCACCATAGCAAGTTACTTAATCTCTGCCTCAGTTTCCTCATCTTTGAAAGCTGTATAGCTTACCTCCTCCACCATCTCTCACATACCCAAACAAAAATATCAGTCCTGCTTGTTACTCGAGCTGTACAGCTTTGTATCTTCAACGTAGGCTATTTCTACACAACTAAAGTGTAACAGAGAATTGAAAGTAGTATGAAGAATTGAAGTCTCATGCCCAGTATCACTCTTGCAACACTCGGAGAATGACTATCTTTTGAATAGCTGTTTAAGTGCCCTGAAACTAGGCCCTGTGGTAAAGAGAGAAGTAGATGGTATAGATACTACTTTACAGCCCATTTGCTTCAAACTTCACTTCACTTCCAACTTCGCCCCAAGTTCACCAAAATGACTTGTGCTAATAAGACCAGTATCTTCCTAATTATCAAATGCAATGGAAAGCCAAGCTATTCCCATTCATTATCTTACGTGGCCTCTCTGGGGCATGTGGCACTGTGAAAACGTGGACCACTCTCTTTATCTTGACTCTTTTCTTCTTTTTACTTTGGAGAGATATTATAGAAGAGACAAGGGTACCAAGTCTGGAATCAGATGCCAACTCCACTACTAGCTGGTACTCTTAGGCATGTTACCGGGCCTCACTGTGCCTCGGTGTTCCCATCTTAAAAATGGAAATAGGGGGCTTCCCTGATGGCGCAGTGGTTGAGAGTCCGCCTGCCGATGCAGAGGACACGGGTTCGTGCCCTGGTCTGGGAAGACCCCACATGCCACGGAGCTGCTGGGCCCGTGATCCATGGCTGCTGGGCCTGCACGTCCGGAGCCTGTGCTCCGTGACGGGAGAGGCCGCGGCAGTGAGAGGCCTGCGTACCGCAAAAAAAAAAAAATGGAAATAATAGAACTTACTTTATAAGGTCATTGTGTTGGTTAACTGAAGCACAATGCTTAAAAAGAGCTCTCCCACGTAGTAGATTCAATAAATATTAGCTTCATTATTGATAACACTATTTTTCTTAGCGTTCTTCCTGTTCTGATCATTGTCTCACGGTCTCCTTCAGGGGAACTAATTCCTTCACCTAATCCCATAAAATCAGCATCCTTGTCATTCTTGCTCCACACACTCACCTTACATGATCTCATTCACCCCAAACCTTCACATACAATCAAGAGGTGAAAGCCCCTTCAATCTCAGTCTCCAGCCAGGCCTCTGAAGCTCCAAGCATATCTCCAAGTCTTTACTGCACAATTCCCCTTGTTTGTATTGTGGAAATCCCAAACGAACTTTTTGGCCAACCCAATGCTATCAGTACCTCAAATTTAATATGTCCACAGAGGAACTCATCAGCCCCTTCACAGAACTTTAACCACCAGAGACGAGGCCGTTCTATTCAAAACAACATGGGCTACATGGGACGGGACGGGGGGTTGGGGTGTGTGTGTTGAATGGTGACCGTTCTCCGGCTCAGTTCCAGCACAGGGTGGGCAAACAGACTTCAATCCAAGAAGGTAGATTTGGCTCAGATTTTTATAAACTTGCTTATAATTCTGAATTCCATTCCGTAGGGAATGGGGGAATCATTGAAAATTTCCGATTAGAGCAGCACCTAAAATTGTGATCGCATGTTTCTAGCTCCCGTGTCAGCTATTAGACTCTAATGATATCATGGATGACCTCAGTCTCTTTCTCTGTGTATCTCTTTCAAGAACAATCAAAGAGCTTCCTGCTGTCAGATTTTCTCTGAGTGAGCTGAAAATGTTCAATATGTGAACACGAATCGTTTCCCCCATGGAAACCTGATGACCAGTTGCTCGGGCTCCCTGCCTTTTTCTGAAATCTCTGCTGAAATGAGATTATCCAGTTGCAGTTGCAGGACATCAGGCCTCTCTGACAGTTGTTGTTTCGTGGCCTGTTAGACTGCAGTATTTTAACTTGTACCTAGGAGGGTCTTTTTCACAGATTTCCTGAGTTATGATAACAGTTTAATATTAGATATCTCAATAGATGGTAGATTCTGATTTATTTTACTGTCCATATATTCATGCAGCAAAAGACCAAAGGCCACGGCCCAAACTGGTTGCTCACTGGTAATAATTTAAGCTACTCTAAAGAGTTAGCAGGGCAGCCAGGCAACTCATAGGAGAGGGCCTCAAAGCATCTTTGCTTTATCTGGTACGAAAATGTAGCAAGTCAGAGAAGATATCCTCACTCAAGACCATCCCCTAACACAGTGCAGGACAAAAGAGGATCACAACCACACCGGGTTTGGATGGCATGGAACATCTACAGCCAGGAAATTTCTGACTGTTATATGCTGAGTACACAAAAATTACTCAGGAGGAACGCTGTTATTCACACCGTTTCATTCAATATCTGTTAATTTAGCACCTACTATATACCAGTACAAAGCACTCTTCCAGATGCTGGGAATGTTCCAATAAACAAATGGACAAAAATCCCCATACTCGTGGAACTGACATCCTATTGCACTGAGAAGGAATTTGAGACATAAGAGAAAGTCTGGTTGGAAATGTTTGCTTACTGTTCTTACTGAGACCAAATTTCTTAATTGTACATCTATGCTCTAGTGTTAAAACAAATAAAAAAGCACACACACACACTGAGATGTATGCCTATGTATGTATATATTCATACATAATCACATATATCAATATAATTAACAACACCATTCCCCTCACCCCACATGTATCTTTACAAGTAAGAAGGTATTCTCTCAGATGGTGTCACAGTTGAAAAGAAAAGCAGATGGTCCTTCTGGACGAGGCAGCTTGCTTGCTGAAATGTCATGGATATACAGAAATAAAACCGAAAATGAAAGGCAAGAAAAATTCTCATTTGAATAACGAACTATCTCATGTTTCCTCAGAGCCACGTAGCTCAGATAATGAAAAGAAACACTCTCAGACCCTTTGTTCTGCGTGTACAGTAAAACTCAAACCACATGTCTGTCATGTAACAAGCCACTCTGGATAATTTCTTGAAGAATAATAATCACTGTTTGATGGGACCACTTGTAAAATCCAGAAGGTACACCAGAGAAACTGGCACTGGGAGTAAACCATCCAAGGGGTAATTTGTGGGAACAAATGATACACTGAGTGTTGCATTTGAACTTTGAAACAATCACTCACACACAAAAGAAAACTAATGTCTGAGCCCGCTCTCCACCCCAGCTTCCTGTCACTGTTCATTTTTCAGTGTTCCCCGTAGTTGAAGGAAGCCCTCGGGACTCATGGCAGCAGATCGTTCACAATGATGCCTATAAAGCTTTTATAATTATTATTATGTTAAACACATAATTTGGTGGCTTTGTTCTGTGACTATATGTGCTTATTTCAGCCTTATAATAGTTGCCAGATTCTGCTGCAGGATTTGTATCCTGCAGGGAAACACACACAGACCACAGGTTCTTTCCTCCGCACACACAGTTCCACCAGCACTTGGCACACAGACAATGCCCATCACTGTCTTCTGGGAGCCTTATCCAGACCTGAAGTGACAAAAGGGAGTGACTTTGGACAAATCAACAGCGTGTAATTACAGGTGAAGAGTTGGGCTTTACTCCCTTGGAAGGTCTTTGAGGCCTGGGATAAATTTTGACTCAACACCAATTCAGCTGGTTTTAGGATCAGTTTTTTACTTACATCTGTAACATCCAGATTTTACACAAGCCAAGAGACCCACCCGCAGAGCCTGCCCAGAGTGTACTGTCTTCCAACTACCTTCTGGGGCAGGGAAAATCCTTCGGGAAAGATGAAATGAACGATACTGGAGATGTGACCTTTAGCACTGTCAGGGTGGACCAGAACCAAGTGGTTAAGGCCCCTAGGATCCCAGTGATGTAGAAGAGGAGCTGACCATTGTATAAACCCCTCTGATTGCCGTCCCACCCCCGGACGGACTTCCTCCTCCCAAAGCTGCTTCTGGGAGCAAAGCAATTTGCCTGCTGTTTGGAAACAAATCACCCCAGGTCTGAACAGACAGAACACACATTTCTTTTACGGAGAAGGTGAGATACCCTAAAAGCAATGTGAGCCAGCAAGGGAAGAGGTTTGGAAAATTGATTGAATTGTTTTCCCTTAAGAGTTATTTGGTTGAATAGTGAGAGGCCAATTGTTAGGATTTGAAAACAATTCAGAAGCTGTAGAAATCCTTTGATTGTAACCTCCCTTGCCCAGACTTTGGTCTCATGAGAAAGAAAACGCTCCTCAATTAGACTCAGCAAATAATGGCTCCACGAAGGTTCTCAGTAAGGTCAGATGAATCAAAGTCAACAGGAGACAGCCGATAGCAGTACTCTGCAGTCTGACAAATCCTGGTTTTAAAAATCAGGCCTCTCCTACATAGTGGAGAGGTCGGACAGCATATTGACCAGGTGGTCACAATTAAAATATCAAGGAAGGGCAGACAGACTTTGGTGCCTCTGGGTGTCATATCCTGAGAAGCACACGACCTCATCTCGGTAGTCGCCTGAACATGACATGCATAAAGTTGACTCTAATCATAAGGAAACATCCGAAAAATAATTTTGGAGCACTTTATTTAAAAGGGAGGAGTGAGGCTGGAGGCTTCACAAATGACAATGTGATAAAAGGCAATGAAAGGGTCACGTGTGATCTTAGACTGGCTCCTGGATGGAGGGGGAAACGCTATAAAGAACACTGTTGGGCTAATTGAAACATCAAAATATTAATTAGAGATTAAAGTATCCAATGTTAAGTGCCTTATTCTGGTTATGTAAGAGAATGTCCTTGTTCTTAGGAGTTACACACTGAAGTATTTAGAAGTAAAGGGGAATAATATATGCAATATATTCTCAAATAGTTCAGAAAAAATATATATATATGAGAGAGAGAGAGAGAAGATGGGACAGAATGGAGGAGAAAGAGAGAATGAGAAAGGAAGGAAGGAAGGGAGGGAGGGAGGGAGGAAGGAATTAAGGAAGGAAGAAGAGAGAAAGGAAGGATAGGAGGACAGGAAGAAGGGAAAAAGTAACTGGAGCAGAATATGAACAATAGGAGAATCTTGGTAAATCATATAGCGATGTTCTTGTACCATTCATGCCACTTTCCTATAAATTGAAATTCATTCTAAATAAATAGATTTTTTAAAAAGCTTTTAGAATGTATACAAGGGTGTCCTTTAAGAGAAGGCAAATTTGTTCCTCTATTTATGTGTTCTGGTTTATTTCAGAATCTTCTCAGATTAAGGGTGATTAAATGATGAAGGAAGACATACATGGCATCCAGGCATTAGCTAAAACCTATATGAAAGGTTACGTGAGTCTATTTTCTGATTATGATATTTGGTTAAGAAGGTATTTGAAAGACATTTAATAATTTTTTTAAACAAATCAACAATACTATAATAGAGCATTTAGTAAACATAAATCAGTTTCTAAACTTAAAGAAAAAAAGCAGCCTTTCTTGTCCAAGATACTCAACCTTTCTGGGCCGTGGTTTCCTTAGAATAACATGGAAAAAAATGCTACCTCGACTTCTTCTAAGGTTTACATGAGATAATATATGTATCGGTGTACATGTTTTACTGTAACTAAAAACATAACTCAAACTAGTTTAAATAGTAAGGGAATTTATTATCTCACAGAAGAAGGTGTTCCAGATCAGGGTATTGTCTCAGAATAAATATGCTGAACTTACTCTACTCCCTCTTTTCATGTCCTGCCCATGTTCCCATTGGTTAGAGCCAACCGGAAGCCAGAGGACAAGACAGCCCATCCATACAGGTCCAGACAAGTTGGCCTTTCACCGCAAAGAGAAGGGTGAGAAAAGTAGATGATGGCTATGCAGGGTGAAAGGAGGATATCTGCCCAGCTCAGTTTAGGTTTGGTTGATTGATTTAATGACTGTGGCATCAAGGATCTAGATCCTTCCATTAGTCTGCCGCCCAGAACTTTGGCCTCTTCCCCCCAAAAATGGAAAAACTCATTCCTTTCAGTCAGATTTCCCAGATTAGGTCTCATGCCCGGCCTAAATCCAATGACCCATTAGGTGAGTGCAATGCTCTGATGGGCTTAAACCTGGGTTTTCAGAAGTCCCTACAGGAGAGAGAATGGAATTACTATGAAGGAATTAGCCTGTTTAGAAACCATTCCTTTGTTGCTGCACAAAGGAAGGGGTTGGAACGGAGGTCAGAGAGTTAATCTCAGCGTCTACTATAGATGTAAAGCACCCCTACAATTCCTGGCACTGACTGAGTGCTTAATCATTTTTTTTTCTTCCTGCTGGGCAAGGCCCTCTGCCAAGCACTTTTCTTGCTCCTAAACATTCTGGGCATTAGAATGTGATACATAATTTCTCTTTTTAGAGGATTTGCGATAACATAAAAAATATGTAACCGAAGAATATCAGTGCAAAGTGGTATATTAAGTGTTCGCCTAGGGGCATTGATTTGGGGCATTTAGAATAGTGGTTTCCATGACATGGTCTCTTGTAGACGGGTGGAAAGAGTAAAGCATTACAAGAGTTTGGGAATCCAAATGCTCATCGAGCATTAACCCTAGGTTTCAGGCTGTATGTGTTAATAGAATAAATATACACCCCGAGTGCACTCACATTTCTTGGTGGTACAGCAGCCTTCAGCAGTCTCCCCTGCAAATGGATTGGGTGGTCTAGCACCACCAGTCCCTTACACACCAGGGCTTCTGTTAGCCACAAGCGGAGCATGGCAGCCATGACCTCCAGCAGCTGGCTCCTGGCTACTCCTCAGACCAGTGCTGGTGCTGCCTGGATCCCCCTTCCAGTAAAAGCTCCTGCAGAAGTGACAAGTAGCCTGGGGAGCCATCCCTCACCACCCAGTTCCCCCCAAGGCAGGCCCTGGTGAGCCAGCTCACTCTCCCCTCCTGGCCCTGGGGTTGGAGTCCCCAGAGCTCTCAGACTCTCCCCAAGGCTCTAGTGGCATGATCCTCTGTGAACTGGCTGGGGAAGCCAAGAGGAAGCAATTGGGTGGCTGGCAGGACACAACTGCAGTCACCAGCCTCCGTGTCAGAGGCAACAGAGCCCTAGCTAGGCAGGCTGCAGTGAGCACAGAAGCAGTTGGGTTTC
Source organism: Phocoena sinus (assembly GCF_008692025.1). Classification (NCBI taxonomy): domain Eukaryota; kingdom Metazoa; phylum Chordata; class Mammalia; order Artiodactyla; family Phocoenidae; genus Phocoena; species Phocoena sinus. The sequence goes on along the minus strand of NC_045765.1, from coordinate 107,386,552 downwards.
CTTTTGCATCAAAACGCCAAAAATGGGGCTTCCCTGGTGGCGCAGTGGTTGAGAGTCCGCCTGCCGATGCAGGGGACACGGGTTCGTGCCCCGGTCCGGGAAGATCCCACATGCCGCGGAGCGGCTGGGCCCGTGAGCCATGGCCGCTGAGCCTGTGCGTCCGGAGCCTGTGCTCCGCAACGGGAGAGGCCGTGACAGTGAGAGGCCCATGTACAGGAAAAAAAAAAACAAAAACTAATATTAAATGAACAACCATTGTTGTAACACATCCCTGAAGTGCTTTTCATGCTTTTGAGATATCAAACTGGAAGAAGTTGAGACCCCTGATTTAGGAGTTCTTAGTTGCTTTTACCTTAGTTGTTTTACCCTCCTCCTCCCAGCACACGTTCCTTGTCTTCCTCTGGGGATCATACGGGCTACTTCATTCTTGTCATGCTGTTCTGTGCCCCGTGAACTTTCTGCTGGAGTTTGTATTAAAGAAAGTACTGAGGAAAGGGAGAGATGTGTCTGGCAGGAGAACCTGACCCTTTTATAAGCTTCTGCTACCAGATCCCACTCACTCTGGCCTGGGCTTCAGAGCATCCACTCTTCTTTCTGGACACAAAAGTGCTCTGTCCGAACTCTTGGGTTGGAGACCCATCTGGCCAAGGAATGATTTTCCACTGACAAATCAAGAACCACATGTGTGAATTTTCTGAGGAAGGACATCTATTTTCCCTCATTTCCCATTCTCAAGAGAGCAAGGTAATATTTTTCCTGTAGAGACAATATTTCCTCTATTTCGTTCTCTCTAAGGGATTTAAAATTAGATAGACTTTTTCCAAATCCTAACTCTGTGTTTACTAATTGCATGACCTCAAGCGGTATCTTAGCCATCAGTAAAAATGGCTTATGGTGAAAGATAGGATATTCATCTTTACACCGTCAAATACATATAGGAAGAATTCAGTAAACTGTTGAGTGTATGAAAGAATAAGTAAATAAATTCCTAAACATCCTTGTCCCAGCCAAACTAGACCATGATCTTCTTTAAAGCCATAGAAATAAAACCTTAAGTGACAAACACAGCTGGAGTGGTCTTGGGTGATCTGGAGAAGACATTCTCTTAATTGGAAACCTCCAGCTATTCCATTCTTGGTATATATCCCAAGGAGGTGCTCACACAGATCCAAGAGAACTTGTGCAAGGATGTCCACTGCAGCATTACACGTGGTGGCAGAGAGTTGGGGCAACATGGGTGTCTATCACTGGGAGTGTAACTGTCAGAAGAAATGGATCCAATATACACATGTCAACATGGATGTATCTTAAAACAATGGTGCTTAAGGACAAAAGTAAAACACAAAGCACTCTACACACAGGCACACAAAACAGCAATACTCATTTTGCCAGGAAAGCATGCAAACAAAAGATTCACAATAAAAGCCATTGCCTTTCTTTTTTTTTTTTTTTTTTTTTTTTTTTTAATAACTTGCATGGCAGGCAAGGTGTAAAAGGGGAAAAATCAGTTTTATTGATCAGATGTTACAAAAACAATATACCATTCCTTTTCACACGAGAATAAAAAGCAAATCCAAGAAATTAGTTTGTTTAGTATTTCTTCAAATCACTTGACATTGGCAATAAAACATTAGCTGAGCTGGTATCTATTATAATTATGCATGCTGATGTATGTTATTTCTTATTCCATGGAACACATGGCAACTCTCCAGAAACTCTTGGTCTGCTACTCTCCAGAAACTCTTGGTCTGCTATTATATTGTAATATTCTTCAATACAGAGGAAACCTTTTAAAAAAATTTTTTTCCACTTTTGTTTGAAATGAATCCCCATGCCTTTCATGGACCTTGGTAATGTTCCAAAACTTTTCTAATCAATCTAACTTTGTAAGTTGTCAGAGCAGATTTTCTTCCCTAAAATTTCTATGACACTATACATTTAATATCTTTTATACATAAATCCTTCTATTGTTTTTTCTTTGTATTGTTTGCTTTGTTTCTTGAGTCATTTTTTTAAGATCTATTGAGTTATCTCCAATTTTAAAAGCTTTATTAAATAAAGTAGCTCTAGAATTCTATTTTCAGAAAAACTGAATCTGCAAAATCTTTTTGACAATTTTCTATCATGTTACTTGGGGTTTGTGACTCCCTTCATTTGAAAAGTTTCTAAAAAGAGGGGTGTTAGAACTTTGAGGAGTATGAACTGTTTTGATTGAACTAGTTGGCAAATTCAGTCACATAACCAGAGAATTCTGATAAGAAGTTTGATGATTATGGGATTGTTTTGTTGTTCTTTTCAAATATTGAGTGGCTGCCTTCATGAGTTTACTAAAACAGAAGTTTTGTTTGTTATGTTTTTGCCTCATTCTAGTCCATAATAAAAAACTAACTATATCGAACATAAAAGTAAAGATTAAGGGCTCCCCTGGTGGCACAGTGGTTGAGAGTCCGCCTGCCGATGCAGGGCACACGGGTTCATGCCCCGGTCCGGGAAGATCCCGCATGCTGCGGAGCGGCTGGGCCCGTGAGCCATGGCTGCTGAGCCTGCGCGTCCGGAGCCTGTGCTCCGCAATGGGAGAGGCCACAACAGTGAGAGGCCTGCGTAACGCAAAAAAAAAAAAAAAAAAAAAAGTAAAGATTAAAATTAAACAATAATTGTAACTTGATAAATGAAAGTTCCTTCTTCATGTAAACAGTTTACAAATCTCCCATGTTCAGAAGTTGTTTTCATTGTCTTCTTTGGCCATTAGCATCACTGACATAAAAATATCACACTGCACAAGCTCTTTAATCTCTCCACATGATATTGGCCTCCATTCCTAAAGAAAATCCTCTCTATGGTTTCTGTGGGTCATTGGATTTGATAATGTGAATAGAAAAATAACAATTGCCTGAAACAGAACATAAGGGCTGCTTATGGTGTATTAAAATAATAGATCAGTTTATTGTTATTGGTTTGTTTTGGAGATTTTGGGTTTGTAATTGCTGTCATCCTTTAATCTCCACCTGCCGTGCAGTGTAATTCAGGAGCCGCTGGGTGTTGGTTCCATGTGGCTCATTTGTGTCCCCGCTACTCAGTGTGGTCTGGGGGCCAGCCACATCAGCATCTGCTGCTGTTGTTTGGTTGTGCAGACTCAAGCCCCAATATGCGCTTGAATAGACTCTCCAGATGCTTTGCGTGCACTTGACAGCTTTGACCTTCTAACTGGCTTCTCCTTGCATTCATGTTCCCAACATGACTTCAGCTTCTGGGATGAATTACTTGTTTGTTGCTTAATGAAAATGATTATAACCCCACCAGCAATACTGTTTATTTCTGTGGACCTCTTTTTCACTGTAAGCAGTAACACAAAAGCAAACACATTGACTTTCTCCCCCAAGTTAATTAAATCAGTAGAGTCCCATTTAAATGCTCTTTACCTGAAGTTCTGTCTTTAGGAACTGATCTTCTCTAAGATGTGGCCTCACTAGCAACTCAAAGCTCACCTCAAACACGTCTGTTAACAGATGTTAAAGTTATAAAGACCAAACAGTAAAAGTGGGTCAAGGAAAGAACGCCTGCAGGAAGGAGGAGTGCTTCAGAATGTTCTACTCATTCCCTCTTTGGTCCAAGGGGATTTTGCAGGTATCTTAAAGGCAGAAGGATCTGGCTACTGCAATTTCTGCACAATAACTCTCCTTTGCTCTTTCCTTGAATTTAGCTCAAGTTCACAAACTCTAATGTGCTGAAGAATTACTGTACAGCAATCTTATGCAATAATATACATCTTGGCCTCGATGGCCTAGTGAGGAAATTTAAGGGTGGGTTTGACTTCATGAAATTTTTATCTTATGTAGTCATTTAAAACCTAATCTCCATATAAAATGGGCCTGTACTTTATTGTTTTAAACGTCAGTAACTGAAGTTCCTGAAGTGTTTGTATCATGTGATTAAATATTCAGAATTACTAGATTATTTGGCATCAATTTACCAGTTTTTTAAAGTGCATATGTTATATAGGTAAAATAACTGATAATTCAGGGAAATGCTCAAATGTTAATAATGGATTATCTGAGTGGGATGTAAAAATGACATCATATAACAAATTAAAAGTGGAAAAAGTGAGTCTGATATTCACCACATAAAATACTATATTCCTCTTTATATAATGTTACCTTAGCTGTCCAACTACAATTAAGATTTGAGTTGCATATTATATTTCAGTATTGTATTAACTTTATGTGTTACTGATTGTTCTTTCAAGAACATACATTGGAGAATATATGCAGAATTCTATATATTGTTTGCATCTCTTAAAGATCCACCAGCCATTGGGAAGATGTCAGAATGGGTACGTGCTGACCTTGGAACCACTTACCTTTGTGTTACTCCTGTACATGCCATGTGGGGAAAAAAGGACTGAACATTATAGAGTATGTGATTGACTGAGAACAGTAGAGACCAGCCAAGTCAGTGCTCATGAGTTAGTAAAAATCTTAGCTATTTTGCAACATGAACCTTTCTGTTAATTTGGGTTTAAGGCTAAAGAAGCATTATATAAATATGTTGACATTAGACTGCTGACAAAGTAGAAATGTTTTGTTTTCTGAAAACACCACAGACTATTTCTGAAATGTTTAGACTTTGGCATTAACCAAATGTACTTTCCAAGTACCTTTCCCCTATTTATAAATATGAATACATATAGTCCATATGTTTCTGATTAACTTGCAACTAATTTATCAAAATTGGCAAGACCTATTTGCTAAGCACAAGGTCTAGGGAGTCCATGAAAAAAAAAAGAAAGTCTTTTAAAATCTTCCTTTTGGATTCAGTTAATCCAGAGGGGATTCAAACTCTGATTATGAGAGTTTATTAAAAGTTGAGAAGCCATTGCATGTTTCTTTTCACTTTACTTTTTTTCAAACTTAAAAAAAATTTATTATTTATTTGGTCACGCCGGGTCTTAGTTGTGGCAGGCAGGTTCCTTAGTTGTGGCTCATGGGCTCCTTTAGTTGTGGCTCGAGGGCTTCTTAGTTGCTGCTCGTTGGCTCCTTAGTTGCAGCATGCGAACTCTTAGTTGTGGCATGCGTGTGGGATCTATTTCCCTGACCAGAGATCGAACCCAGGCCCCCTGCATTGGGATCGTGGAGTCTTACCCACTGGACCACCAGGGAAGTTCCACTTTATTTTTCCTATCTTACCTCCTTTGCTATTCTGAGAGGTCCCCAATTCTCCTGTTGTTTGCTTTGCTCTCAGGATAGGTGGGACATGTCCATTAACAGTATTAACAATGATAAATCCCCAAAATGTGTATTATGAACATGAATGCTTCCTTCCCCCTTGATTCTTATTTTCAAAAAGGAAAAAGTTATTTGAAGTCAACTGCATAGTAAATTCAGCACATGTGCTTTGAGTTTCTTCCATACTTAACTGATGGTGTGTTTCAGTCTAGATGTTCTCCACTTAAACATTCCCTAAAACCCAATACAGAAGCTAAGTGTGCATATTAGCAATTGAACAGCTGAATATCTACACGTCAATCTATCTGTTACTTAATCAGTTAAGAAATATTTCATATTATCCAGTCTCCCAAATGTGCCTTATCATAGGACTTACTTGAGCACTGCCTTAACATACAGAATCCCAGGTCCCTGCTCTGGAAGCTGCGGAATGGGTATGTTTAAACAATGCCCCAGAGTGATTCTTGACAGTCTGGTCCCCACAGACACTATGCAGTTAATTATGCTGCTATGAAACAGAAGTTCTCAAAAGGCCTTGATTTGGGGTCATTTTAAACTTTTCAATGAAGATTACATTTTAAATGTACAATTATATGTGATTTAGTATTTATATATCATAAGACCTTTCCTATTACTATATTCATGAACTGGAAGATTTCCTGTATCAGACCACTTGTCTCAATTTTTCCTTTGGAAAAATGATCAACATAATGACCGTAAGTATGGACAAAAAGACCATTAAGTATGGTCTTTTTCTTCAAGAAGATTGAAGAAGCTGTTTAGACAGGGGATGTAATATGATGGTGACAGCCACAAGCTAGCTTTGTGATTTTGGACAAGTTACTTCATGTTTTTGAAATTTATATTTGGCCACAAAGGCAAATATCAAAATTAGAAATGGAGTTCCATATACTTTGAAAACAAAGTAGCGCTATGTCATTGTTTTTACTTTATTTGGTCAAAGTATTTATTTTTACTTTGTATTTTAGGTAACATTAAAAGAGTGGTAAATGTAAGTTTACTGTTATAAAATGGGGGGCATGGATTAAAACAGGTTAAGTATAGGTTTAAGCAGTGCATTTGTTTTCTATTGCTGTGTAGCAAATTATCACAAACTTAGCAGCTTCAAAAAACACATTTTATGTCATAGCTTCTATGGATCAGAAGTCCAGATATAGCTTAGCTGGCTCTTCTGCTCAGGATCTCATCAGTCTGTAATGCTGGATTGATTTAGAGCCTTGAATAGGGAAGAATCTGTTTCTAAGCTCATCCACATTGCTGGGAGAATTTATTTTGCTTTGGTTATAGGACTGAGGGCTCTTGCTTCTTACTGGTCATCAGCTGGAGGCCACCCACAATTCCCAGCACTCTCCACTGGCAGTTTATACCATGGCCATTTGCTTTTTCAAGGCCAGCAGGAGAATTTCTCTCTCCAGTTCACTAAGATGGAGTCTCATATAACAAAACAATCAAGGAGTGACATCCAGCACCTTTGCTATATTCTGCTGATTAGAAGCAAATCATAGGCTTTATCCGCTCAAGCGGAAGGAATTCTACTAGAGGCATGAATCATGTGGGTCACCACCAGTGGGTCCACTTCAGTGGTGTCAACTAGATGATCTCGAGTAAGTTATTTACTTAGAAAATAGTGTGGCTTGAAATATGGTCCCTAGACCTCATACTTGAGAATCTCCTGAACTGCTTTCTAAAAATGCAGATTACTAGGTCCAAAGCCATACCTGCTGAATCAGAATGTCTTGGAACAGGTTGAGGGAATCCTCGTTTTTCACAAGCTCCCAGGTTATTCTGGTGCATATTAACGTTTGGGGACATTTTGATTCCTATGATTCTATAAGTTAATTGTGGAAAAGTAACCTTTAAAAGGCAATGAGGATACCAAAGAAAAAATAAATTGGACTTCATTAAAATAAAAACTTTTATGTTTCAAAGGACACTGTCAAGAAAATAAAAAGACAATTCACAAAATGAATAATGTACCTAATAAGGATCGATTTTCCAGAATATATTCTTACAACTCAAGAAGACAAATAACCCAATTAAAAAAGGGGCAGAGAATTTGAATAGACATTTCTCCAAAGAAGATATAAGAATCTTTCCATAGGCATGTGAAGATACTCAACATTATTAGTCATTAGGAAAATGCAAATGAGAACCTCAATGCGATACTACTTCACACTCATTAGGGTATTAAAATAAAAAAGATGTGACAGGGCGAGAGAGAGTCATGGACATATACACACTAACAAACGTAGTAAGGTAGATAGCTAGGGGGAAGCAGCCGCAAGGCACAGGGATTTTAGCTCGGGGCTTTGGGACAGCCTGGAGGGGTGGGATGGGGAGAGTGGGAGGGAGGGAGACGCAAGAGGGAAGACACATGGGAGCATATGTATATGTATAGCTGATTCACTTTGTTATAAAGCAGAAACTAACACACCATTGTAAAGCAATTATACCCCAATAAAGATGTTAAAAAAAAAAAAAAGATGAACAATAACAAGTGTTGCTGAGGACATGAAGAAATCGGAACCCTTACGTATTGTGGGTGACAGTGACTCCCTCCTTGATCAGACTTAAGTCAGGCTTCTCTGAGCCCTCATCTCCACTAGACATCATCCCTGGCCTGCCCATTCTTGGATTGATGAGCCCAGTTTAGCAAGAATCCTGCCAAGACAGTTTAGCAAGAATTACCCACCTTGATACCCAACACAGATCCTCTTAATGATTTTCCATCCACCTACTCTCTCACCCTGCCAGCTGGCTGTAAATTCTCAGCTGTTCCTGTTATATCTGGAGTTGAGTTCAATCTCTCTCTCCTGTTGCAATAACTTTTTTTTTTTTTTTGGTACGCGGGCCTCTCACTGTTGTACCCTCTCCCGTTGTGGAGCACAGGCTCCGGATGCGCAGGCTCAGCGGCCATGGCTCACGCTCCGCGGCATGTGGGATCTTCCCGGACCGGCGCACGAACCCGCGTCCCCTGCATCGGCAGGCAGACTCTCAACCACTGCGCCACCAGGGAAGCCCTGTTGCAATAATTTTGAATAAGTCTTCCTTGCCTATTTAACTCCATCCAGTACAATTTTTATATGACAATGGTGAAAATGTAAAGTGGTGCAGCTATTTTGAAAACAGTTTGGCAGTTCCTCAAGAGGTTAAATATAGAGTTACTCAGCAATTCCATCTCTAGGTACATATCCAAGAGAACTGAAAAGATACCTTCACAAAAATAATTTGCACACAAATGTTCATAGCATATTCATAATAGCCAAAAAACAGAAACAACTCAAATGTCTATCAACTGATGAGTGGAAAAACAAAATGTAGTATATCCATGCAATGGAATATCAGTCATCCATGAAAAGAAATGTAGTACTAATAGATGTTAAAACATGGATGATATGAAGACATGTTGCTTAGTAAAAGAAGCCAGGTATATAAGGCTGTGTATCATATAATTCCATTTATATGAATGTCCAGAAGAATCCATAGAGACAGAAAGGAGATGAATGGCTGTCAGGGCTGAGGGAGGAGGGGATTGGGGACTGACTGCTAATGGGTACGAGGTTTCTTTTCAGGATCATGTAAATTCCCTGGAGTTAGATAGTGTTAATGATTGCACAATCTTGTAAATATACCAAAGGCCACAGAATTTTACACTTTAAGAATGTGAACTTTACAGTATATGGATTATATTTCAATTTTTTGAAGTATATTTTAAAAAGCAGTGAGGAAGAATCATCTTCTAAATGAACTTGCCTCATGTGTGTTTATGTTGTGTGTATGTCTGAGTGTTGAAAATGAATATTCATTATGAGACTAAAATAGAAATACTGAATGTTAATATTTCAAACAAGTACACCATCAGAATCCCTTCTCTTTTCCCAGTCGCTATACCTAACCTTACATTAAGCTTTTAAGGATTTGTCATCCCTAAATAATCAATAGAAAAGACACAGGGAACTAATATGCGTGAATAAACCTTTTCTGCATCACATTATCAGAGATACACACATCTTCTCAGGTACATAGCTTATCTCACCTGTGCTTCTCTCAAGCTTTATGTTATCCAGGAAAGGGGAAAAAAAGGAGAAGGAGGGGAAGGAGGAGAATAAGCAGAGGGAGAAGGAAAAGAGATCAAAAAAGAAAAGGAGGGGAGTCATCAACGTGCATCCCCGAAACTAAGCTTTCTGGCTTCGTGCTTTGAAGCTACTGCTGGTTTTCTCCAACACCTTCTTGAGATTAGGCATTTTGGCTGCAGAGCATATTATAGTACCTTCCATAAAACATTCTGCAATATTCATTTGTAGCTGTTGAGTTACATAGCCAGTAGTTTGGAAGGAGAGAAATAAACCAGAGAGAAATAAACTGCTTTGCATAAGAAAGAAACAGGAAACTCATGGGTCAGAGACAAGCAATTAAAACAGCCTAAGGAGGGGTGGGAGAATCTCTTTAAAAGACAGGGTCCCAATAAAATGGTGAGATGTCCAGCTCCACGGCAGGGACTAGCCATTGAGAATGCAGAGGGACTTTTTAAGAACAGGATTCTCTAATACTATTGAAAGTCACTTTCTGAGTGGTGCTATAGTAAATACCATTTGCTTTCCCTCGAAGTCTGCTGAATGCACAGCCTTGTGCATGTGGTAGTGTGAGGGGTGAATAAAAGCCAGGGGTCAGGGAGAGACTCCAGTATACAGGTGAGGCAGTGTGTGGGTTGCAAATGAACTGCACATATAATGAGGTGAGAGAGTAGGGATGTGTAAAAAGCAGGAGATAAACCTGATGAGGGGATATCTTGACTGTATCAGAAGGACCCCTGCATTTCCCAGTCTGTGTTCTGCTCATCTTTCTTCTCAGAAGAGATGGTAATAGGGCCTCCTATGAGTCAACAAAGAGTAAAACTGAAAATATTAAGCTTATATGTTTCTTACCCTATGGACCAATTGTGATTATTTCTGGTCTGATCTTGAGTAAGGACTTGTAAGAATTCAATGTGCAGCATGTCACATACAGAGAATGACCCAAGTCCATGCCAAAAGACCGGGTTTGAGCCGGTACACCCTGGCCTGCCCATCCAGCCATATTCACTGGGCAACTACAAAGTGTTTAATGCCTTGATCCATGTTTTGGCATGAAGATCAATAAAAGATGGTCTCTGCTATTAAGGAAATAGCTGATCTGTGTTTAAAATGCAAATATAGCGTTAATGGTGCTCAAGTTCAGTGCTACTCAGAGTGTGATCTGAACACCACTGCTAGTCCACAGATGTTTATTGTTTCAAGATAAGTACAGAAATTGAAAATAAGTGTTTAAAACTTTTATTGTACATTGACAGAGTAATTTTGTATCTGTTGAATCTAATGATTAATAATTGTGATTGTATTTTACATCTTTTTATTTTATTTTTCTATGAATTTATTTGTATTGTATTTTACAAAATTATTAGTCCATGATAGATTGGAGCTAAAGAAAATACTAGTCCTTCACCACTGATACTTTGCAAAATTCTGTTCTAAAAGAGAGATGTGGGACGCACTATAAACTTTCCCTGGAGAGTCAGGGTAAACCTCCCAGAGGAGATGATTCTTCAGGAGAAACCTCAAAGATAAATAGATTTGTCAGTCAGAAGAGGGAAGAAAGGCATTGCAGGAAAGAAGAAGCGCTTATACCAAGGTCGAGAGTCATCAGACAGCAAGGTGCTCTCAGAGAACTGCAAATATTTCAGCATGGTTAGCATGGGTGCTGGGTTGGGGGGCAGGGGAAATTACCAAGATGAAATTGGAAAACGGCCTTATACCTAAGTTTGAATTTCATATTGCAGGCAATGTGTGAGGGTAGCAGGTAGGAAATATAGCTTGTCTTAGTCTGCTTGGGCTACCACAGCAAATTACTATAGGCTGGATGGCTTAAACAACAGATGTTTATTTCTCACAGTTCTGGAGGCTAGGAAGTCCAAGATCAAGGTGCTAGCAGATTTGGTTCTTGGTAATAGCTTTCTTCCTGGCTTGCAGACCACCACCTTCTCACTGTGTCTCTACATGGCAGAGAGAGGAAGCTAAGGGCACTGATCCCATTAAGGAGGGGTCCATCCTCATTATCTCATCTCCCAAAGGCCCCACCTCCTAATACAATCACATTGGGGGTCAGGACTTTACACATGAATGGGGGTGGGGGGCACAAATGTATCTCCAAACATTCAGTCCATAACATAGCTAATGAGTTGGCCATATCTTATTAGAGCAGTAATTGTACATCCAGAAGAGCTGTCCAGTAGGCAACTATGTATACCAGCAAGGTACACTGCAGAGACTCAACTAGGTTCAAGATTCGGTTTGTAAAGTCATCAACCTAAAGGTGATAGTTAAAGCCAAGGAAGCACTATGATGCTACAGATAAGAAATATAGAGTGAATAAAGAACAGGGTCAAAAACCGTGGCAGCTCCAAGGTGCAGACAGGGAAAGAGGAATCTGCTTAGGATTCCATAACACTCTGTCAGAGAGGGAGGAGGAGAATGGGAATGCAGAGTCAAAGAAGCAAAAGAGAATTCCAGGGATGGGGAAGGGCTATTCAGGAAGCACTAAGAAATTGATGTACCCCCTAGTGCCTCCTATTGGCTGGCCTTGTTGCTTAAAATTTCATCATCTGATCATCCCAAATGATGGCAACCTGGTGGTGGAAAGAGACAAGAGTATCTTGACTCGGCTTAGTTTCAGTTCAGACTTTGCTACTTATTGTGTCACCACCAGCAAATCATTTAGCCCCTCAGAACCATAGTGTGGTCATCTACAAAAATCAGGATACTATTGGGTTGGCAAAAAAGTTCATTTGGGTTTTCCCATAAGATGTTATAGAAAACCCCGAACGAACTTTTTGGCCAACCCAATATTTCTAGCCGTCTTCTCCTTCATGGGGTTGTCAGTATTGAGTGAAACCATATGTGTGATTATTAAAATGCTATATCTGCAAAGTGATAATATTTTAAAAGTCTCCTGCTAAGCTGCAACATCTTAACTGAGAAGAGTTAATCCATAATCATATTTATGGATAATTAGTTCTCATCAGCTTCCGCTCAGTGATGGAACATATGCTTAGGTGATCATAGGAAATGTCCACGGCAGGAAATACAAAGCTGGGCATCAGAGGGACACTGCGGAGATGGATGACAACTAAGGACAGGGGCTGTTGAAGAGGAAAATGGTCCTGGGCCAGAATCACTGGCAATAGAATGGGTCATGAATTCACAGCATTCCAAAGTCCCTGCAATCTGGTGAAAGGACAGGTGGTCCTTTGAACTTAAGTTTTAAAGTTACATTTAAAAGGCACATGCAGTAGAATAGGCCCTTTAAAAGAAATAATAGCTTAACTGTTGGCACAATTACCAGGAGGTTTTCTAGTGTTAAGTATACATTCTGAAAATAGAAAGGACATTTCATAAAACTTCCTCTCTAGCCAAACAATCAAAAGCAAGTGTTAAAACTCTCAGACCTTTGATTGACAGAATTACTGAACTCAGGGAGGAGATACATTTCTTACCCTGGGACCTCTAAAATTACTGGTAACATGACTATGGAAAACGTGTCAAACAAAAGCAGCAACTTCAGACAACATAAGTTCCCAATTTCCCCATGAAGAATATCAAATGTTTTAGACTTACAGGGCCAAACATACGCTCAAGTTAGGTAAAGAGAGTGTGTTATAATATTTTTCATTTCTCTTGCTGTCCATTTATTGCTAATATATTACAAGGAAAATGAAGGTGATAAGTTGACAAAATACAGACTAGATGTCTTGATGGTCAAATTTAGTTCTGATTAAGGCAGCTGCTATTAGGGAATTTCCCATAAAGGGACTTAAGTCTTCCAGCCTTGGGCTTAAGGAGAAAAGAAGTTATTGATGTAGAAATAAATGAAATAAAAGAATAGGGAGATGCCCTGCCAAGTGAAAGATTCTAAAGGGAGACAACTTTTCTTGAAAGCATGTATTCATTCATAAAACAAATCCACACTACAATTATTAATTGAGCCCTTTTATGTGCCAGACATGTTGCCAGTGCTGGGGAGAGAGCAGGAAGAACTTGGAAGGGGCCCCTGCTCTTAGGAAGTTCACAGTATAGTTGGGAAGACTTAGATCAATCAAGCAATTAAACAAAGCATCACCTAACTGGACAGACAATGCAGTGTTGGTTGGAGATGAATGAAAGGTCATTTGAGGGTGTGGATGTTGTTAATGTCTATAGCATCCCCTTTCCCTCCAATTGCTATTTGCCTCACACACTGTGACTCTGTTCCAGCCTTCCTTTGCTTTTAACAAAAAAAATCTGAAAGGTTTCGGTTGCATGTCAGAAACCGAAGAAGCTCCTTGGCTCATCATAGAATCAAGTGCAGGTTCCCTCGCGGCAGCCAAAGTTAAGCCGTCAAACTAATGACATGCGTACTACCTATCGTGCTTCATAGTAATTAACCTAAATGGTTCAGGTAAATCACTTTAACTTGTATTATGCTGACAGACTCAAACTACTTTTTTTGCTATTTTTCTCTTTACCTTTTAGTTTAATCTTGTCTGTTGTTGACATCATAGATCATGCTAGGAGACATCACTGTTTCTCCAATTTGCTACTGTCTGAAATTCCTTCCAAAACGATAAGAGAAAGGAGTGGTGTCTTGTATCCCATCAGCAGGGCTGGAATGAGTGAAGCTGAAGAGTCAGAGCTCCATATGCATGGGCCCTTCCAAGCAACTTTTTGTATTTGTAACTGTGTATTCTTTTTTCTTGAAGAGTGTCCCCCAAACCTGGATCCACCCTCAAACAAGATTCAAACTAAAAAACTATATGCCCCCGAGAATAAAAAATGTTGACTAAAGTATATTCCTATCATATCAACAGGGCATCACAATAAAAGACGTATTTGCAGGTGGGTCAGGACTGTCCAGGGAGGGAGGAAAAGGTATAGAAATAAACTTTACTGGTCTTCTTTACTCTTGCTTGGGGCGGACACTGTTCAAACATTCAATAATTCAACAAATAGTTATTGTGTGCTCACTCTGTGCCAGGCAGTGTCCTAGAAAAGTGGGATTTATCAGGAAAATGAAACAACTAATAATACCTGACTTGTAGAGCTTACGATCTAGCAAGGGAAGACAGACAATAAACAGTAAGCATAATAAGTAAACATCTATTACCTTAGAAGGTAATAAATACAATAGCGGGGAAAGGTAGAGCAGGATAAGGGAGATTGAGAGTGTAGAGTGAGAAAAAAAGTTCCACACTGATAGGAAAAGACTGGTTATTTTTGTAGCTCTAGTAACAAGACAACTTCAGTGAATCAGGGCAACTCACCTCTGTGAACACACTTTTACAAGCCAAGCAATCAGTGTCAATCCCTTTCTTCTAAAAGTCAGCCAATCAGAAAGGAACTCCTTCCAAAAAAACATACCTCTGAGTGCCAACCCACCAATCAACAGCAGTCTCTTGAAGTAATCTTTCTTCTACCAATGAATTCATGCCTCTGAAATTCTGCCAATCCTTAAACTTCATGTTTCCCAAAACTTTAGGTAAGATTAACGTTAACAGTCTGCTCTCTGCTTTGCTTGGAGAAGCTGTGGGTGATCTGCATAGCTCTCTCTGACCATAGTAAGCAAAACAGTTGAGCTTTGTCTTTTTAATCTCTGAGATCCTAACGAATTGATGGGTAGACAGTATCATGTGGTGGACAATTGGACAGAGTAGATCCCATTGAGAAGATGACATTCGAGCAAAGATAAGAAAGCTAGAGAGTTGGCCAAGCGAGTAACTGGAGGCAGTACTAAGAAGGGATGAAAAAGGAGTTCACTCTTCCCTAGATCAGTTCCTGAGTTCTTCTCAGCAGGAGGTTAATGTTTAAAAACATGGACTTTTTAATGACATGGTTCTTACATGCAAACTTACTACGCTACTTGGTGTTTAATCAGAGAAACAGGAATCTATTCCAATATTGAAAGAAAAATTGACAGTGTTAGACATATTGAGAGATGGGCTGTGGGTCTCCAAAAAGGTAACTCCTTGAGGATTTTCATGGAAAATTTGATTATATTTAAATATCACTTTACTTACTGATTTTCAAACCTTATCACCAAGTAACATACAATTCCATTTGTATGGAGACATAATGCTGCTAACACTATATTTCAGGTACTATTAAGTAAGTTAATTTATTTAATCCTCATAATAACTCTATAAACTTATATGCATGCATGCCTATACACATACATAAAAATCCTATAAAGTTTTCATTTTACTTATGAAGGAACTGAGGAGCAGAGAGGTTTAGCAACTTACCAGTGTTACACATGTGGTAATAGCAGAGCTTGGGTTTCAGACCCAGGGAGTCTGGCTCTGGAGTCTGAACTTCCAGAAGACTAGGATATACTACTCTCTGAATGCTTTTATGATTAGGTACTGACTTTTGCAAACTCAAAAATGGTTACTTTCTTCCAAGCAAAGGAAAAGTGTCTTCTCACCAGGCAATCTGAAGTCACTGAATTCACTGTGTAGCCAGAAAGGTGGTTAAGTGTTGAGAGAGTCAAAAGAAATGTAGAATGTACAGACGCCTGATGTTTAGATAAAACGAAACTCTCTAAGACAATAGAGAAACCTTCCTTGGCCTCCCCAGGTACATGGAGGTAGCATTTTCTGGGAATTAATAATCTGCTCATTCACCATTCTCCATGCCCCTCTGCACCTGCTGCATCCACCCTGCCCCTCCAGAATGGGGGCATCTGAGAAGGTAGAAATCTGCTGTCTTCCTCATAAAATCCTAGGTGCCTAGTACGGGACCTGGCACAAAATAGAGTCTCAAAGTTGTTTTGAATGAAGTAATTAAATGAATGGGGAGAAAAGGAATAAAATTGTCATTTACATGATGATTGAACTTTCTGTTCTTTTTTATATCTATGTATGAGTCAAACATGCAACCATATATTATTCAGTAACCTTGAGGCTGCGGCTTGTCACTTTCATGGAGCCCCAGGTAATTATGCTGTCCTGAAAACACCCATTACTTATGTAAAATCTTCAGATGTTTATCTCTAGGGGCAGTCAATTTTAGGTGACCTAAGGCAATTTTTGGAAGCAGTAGCTACTAAAACTAGTAGAGAGTGGTTGCTCTCTTTTATGTATATGGTAAATTTGCTGTCTTTAGTGTTGCCTTCAGAATAAGAGAAAGTATGTGCTTTTAGGCTGAAGAGTAGAGATAATGAAATGGTGAGGAAAAGGCCAACTTCTTTGCCGGCTTCTAATGATAAGCGACAAAGACAGTTAAAGTTCAACGGTGTGCCGTCTGAGGCAGTCTTTCACCTCAGGGCAATCTTTGCTTCTTTGTGAAACCAAACTGCCTAATTGGTACCCTCCTCTGGGTCCCTGGAGCCCTGTAAGTATCTAGGGCTCCCAGCTATCTAGCAATAATGGGGACAAGGGGGGAATAAATTATCATTAAAGACTCATTGTCCTCCAAAGCTGGGAGTTTCAGCATTTGAAAACATCAAAATGTGCTAGGTCATTTAATAATTCACTTCCTGAAGTGCAATCTAATTTTAATTGAAGTGTATGTTCTAATTAGCACCTCGTGAGAAACCCAAAATAGAACCACACTTCTAAAGGTACCTCTTTGAGGAAGCCTGGCTTTCCTTTTATTGAACAGCTTTCCCTTCATCTTCATAACTTTGTAGTTCACATAGATTTTATAAAGATAACTTTATTTTATAAAGATAAATCTAAGGTGGGATTTTTTTCCTTAGGATTTGTTCTCTCTCAGAATTCAGATGCCCGGCTCTGGAACAGAAAGTGAACATGAGTGCTTTGCAGATGATTTTTACTTATACATATGGCTATTATGTTGTACATTCTAAACATTATATTTAATGCAGTAAATTCAAGTGCTTTCCATATATTTTTTTCTCTCCAACTTCATGTGGGTTAGTTCTTCCTCTACTATTTCATAACCTTGAGGGATATATTAATAGGCCAAAGAACGACCACCTACCAGCTGCAAATTGTATATAGTTAGGACTCTTTTGGCTGCAAGTAACACAAGACAGGTTAAACCATTAGGACAAATACTGTCTCATTAAATGGGAAGTCCAGAGTCAGGGCAAACTCCGAGTTTGATAAGCAGCCCAACAATGTCACCAAAGCCCTAGGTTCTTTCTTTCTCTCCTCTCTACTTAATTCAGTGTCAATGTCATCCAAAGGCTGGTTCCTCTTGTAGTACCAAGAAGGTTGACAGTGTTAATCAGGCCTTTATTCTTTCTTATCCTTGTCCAGCAGGAGAGAGAAAAGAGAATCTCTACCCACAAGCAAGGTCTCTGCTGTCAGCCTGGCTAGGCAATCTTAGGCTCCAGACGAATTATAGTTTCCAAGGAAATGTAGTCAACTTAGACCTTCAGTGACCAATATGGTGGCTGCTAGTCACATATGGCTACTGGGCACTTTGAAATGTGGCTGGTCTAAGATGATATGTGCTGTAAGTGAAAAAGATACCCTGGATTTCAAAGACTTAATATCAAAATTATATCACATATCTCAATAAGTTCTATATTGATTATATATTAAAATAATGTTTGATAAGATAAAATATATTATTAAAGTTAATTTTACCTGTTTATTTTTACTTTTTTTTTTTTTCTTCTTTTTTGCGGTACGCGAGCCTCTCACTGCTACGGCCTCTCCCGCTGCGGAGCACAGGCTCCGGACACGCAGGCTCAGCGGCTATGGCTCACGGGCCCAGCCGCTCCACGGCATGTGGGATCCTCCCGGACCGGGGCAGCCCTATTTTTACTTTTTTAAAAAATGTGACTACTAGGGCTTCCCTGTTGGCGCAGTGGTTGGGAGTCCGCCTGCCGATGCAGGGGATGTGGGTTCGTGCCCTGGTCTGGGAGGATCCCACATGCTGCGGAGCGGCTGGGCCCGTGAGCCATGGCCGCTGAGCCTGCGTGTCCGGAGCCTGTGCTCCGCAGCGGGAGAGGCCGTAGCAGTGAGAGGCTCGCATACCGCAAAAAAGAAGAAAAAAAAAAAAAGTGACTACTAGAATATTTTAAGTTACATATATGACTCTCTGTATCTCTTTTGGACAGTGCTAACTAATCTGGATTCCGCCTGGGGGGTGGGGAGGTGGGCAGGTATACATTAAAACAAAATTCAGGGATTTTTTAGAAAGAGAGAATTGGTGTTCAGTAAACATATGGCCTACTACATCTGGAGAACTAGTTCTTTAATTACTCTCACTATTTTTATTCTAATTGCTAATTGGTGGCTAGAGGATATAGGAAAATCAGTAGCCAAAGGTGGGTTTCATTTGGGATATGACAGTTTTCTCTAAGCATTCCAAACCTACAACCACTGTCCTGTCCGGAAGTTCCGAGAGAGCAGAGATTTCGAATACTCTTCCTCATTTACCTGCAAAACCACTTACACATGGGAACAAAACTGGACTGAACTCATAGGCTTGAGTTCTCTTTGACTACTGATGCCGAAAAGTTGGCCTTTGTGCACCAGTGCCAAATTGAATCTCGGAGATAGAGTTTGGGGTGAAGTAGCAAAGAATATCTTTATTCTTTGCCAGGCAAATGGGGGACACAGCGGGCTTGTGCCCCTCAGAATTGGGTGTCCCAACCCAGAGGGTATTTGGTGAGGAGTTTTATCACGATGGTTCCAGGGTGGGGTTTCTGATAAGGATCAGGGTGTGAGCAGGGCCTGCACTCCTTTAATCTGGCCTCAGGTGGTCTCCTGATGAGCTTCTCTGGTTCCTTTAATCTGATCTCAGGTGATCTCCTGCTGAGCTTCTTGAAGTTATCAAACTGTGGCCTTCTCTGGAATGAAGAATGCTAACATCTTCCATTTCTTCGGGGTTTAAGTTCTGTAGAAGAGCTCAGAGATATTGTTATGTGTATCCCTTGAGGCATAACCAGGACCCTGCCGCAAGGTTGCACTATTGTTTCTTGACTGCTCCTGCCTTGTCTCTGCATCCCCTCCCTTCCCTGATTAGCAACAGTTGGAATCTGCCTTTTGGAACTCAGGGAATGTCATGGAGGCTGGAGTCTATTCCCTACAAACAAGAAACAGGAGACAAAGAAAGGCTCCCAAGCCCAGGAGCCCCACAGGATCCTGCTCGGTTTCACTACTTAGGCCTCAACAATTTTATTTTGTTCATATGCAGTATTTAATGTTACTAAAGCTATATGTAACAGCAGCACCAAATGCATAACATTGATTAAAATGCTGTGGGGACAGGAAAATCATTGATGGGTATTGCTTCCTGCTTTTCTCCTCGGCACTATTTCTCTTTCTCCCCTTCTGTTTTCTTTCTCACACTCATAGGTAGAAGGGTTCTTTTCCACACTTACCTTATTATGAGGTTATCCTTGTCTCTCTGACAGCTAATTGCACAACTGTTCTAAGAACAAGGATTCAAAAGAATTTGTAATCAGGAGAACTTTAGAAATTGGCAAAGAAAAATCAGTGTGAATTCTCAACAAATTATATGTTATGGTCAAGATTCTCAGTCATAAAGTGAAGACACTTCCTTTGAGAAATTCTCCCCTCTCTCTTCATTCAAGAAGTGCACATGGAGCAGAACGACATTCTATTTTAGAGTCAACTATACCCAGAGCTGACATTCAGCTGGTGCAGAATACAGCACAGGCTATTCCATGAGCTACAATACTGAAGTATTTGTGTAGTAATCAGTAAGTAACCGTGGCCTCAAGCCCCCAGATGCCCTTTTGGCCACCCTGACTCTCCTGGCCTCTCGCCTGCAACCGTGTTTTTTTCAAAAAACATAATTAACTTCCAAGATTAAAAGAGACCTAGTTAACCATGAGCATATGAATGCTGTAGACTCAGGTCATGAGGCCATAATGCCTGGGTCACTCTTCACCTAAGAGCTTCCTCATAGAGTAGGCAGACAGCTGTAATTAGAAGGAAAAGAATCAAGTTCTACAAGTGTGCATGCCAACCTAAGCCTGCAAAATGATGGCCAGCATCTCAACAATACTTTAGCTTTAAAGTTGGATTGAGAATGAAGCAGCTCTTTGTTAAAGCCAAAGTAGAACAAAGCAATTTTTTTTCAAAGCATTTTTTTAAATCATGCTTGATGTAGATAACAAAAGAAATAAATCCAAATTATAGCATTTGGTTGACCTTTTTTGGAGTGGGGGTGAGGATGGAAGTTGTTGAATGTAGACTTTCCAAATGCATGTTTGTTGCTTAGTAATATAAGGAGCAGCTTTTTACTAGAGGGGGAGGAAGATGCAGGTGGGGAAGGCTTGAATCTGCTTTCAATAGGAACAGACAGGATGTATCTTCTCTGACCTCTTGCTACTCTCCTATTTATGTCAGGCCTTCTGGGTGATTGTGCTCATATTCTTATTTAAATCCAATTAAGTCTGAGACTTGAGTAAACACACATGTATATCATCTAGAAGATAGTATTAAAGGATTCTGCACTTAGGCCAGAGCAGCTGTATCTTTTCTTCTATTTAAGATTTGTTCTTTTTCTTGGGATCTTTGGGGGAAAAAACTTTGCAGTAAATATTGGGGGGTTTAATTTCATACAAAACCAAAGTATTGCTCTTTTCTGGTCTTTCCCCCTTTTTGATCTAGGCCAGACTGATTATATTAAAACAGAGTCTGATTGGGTCTCCCTTTTCAGAGTCTCCCCATCACCCACAAAATAAAATCCAGCCTCCTAGGGGAACTTCAGATTCCCTTTATGTTCTAGTGTCTCCTTGCCTGTCTAGCTTTATGTCCTGCCACTTCTCACATAGAATATTTCATCAAACCCAGACTCTTGCGATTTCCCCTGCTCAGGGCTATTTCATACCTGCATGCTTTATCAGCCTTGTTTATCTTACCCACATTATTACCATGTGTGTTTGTGTGTGACTGATCCTCTTCTAGCTGGTGAGCTCTGTAAGGGATGGTCCTCCCTCCTAATTGCCTTATACTCCTCAGTGGGTAACAGAGTAACCAGTACATACATGGTTGATGTTCTGTGAACGTCTAATGAAAGAATAAGGAATCGTGTTCCTGAGGTATAGGAGCCTGTAGACACTTTCATTATTATTGGATAGTTTCTAGAAAGAAGATGATTGAGGGCTACCTGTGAAGGGCAAGACTGAATTTACGATACTTGCTTACTCGCTTTGTGCCAAAGTAAATGATAAAAGGTCATCAGAAACTACAGGACTTTAGCTGGCATACAACTGTTTTGCACTTCATGGACATGGATGTGGAGGGTATCAAGTAATCAAGAACTAAACTGGGAGCGTAACCATCCTGAGAACCAGCTAAGTGACCTTGGGCAAGCTGCTTAATCTCAGTATCATCTAATCTGTAAACTGGGAGCAATGATAGACTATTAGCATTCCCCACCTTAGGTGGAGGTGTTAGAAAATGAGAGAATATAATTTTTGTGGACATTTCTGAAAATGTAAATAAGGCAATTCCTAGCAAGGAGTGATCTTGCCCCATCCCCCAGAGGATCTTTGGTAACGTGTGGAGACATTTCTGGTTGTTGCAACTGTTACTGGCAGTGGTCACTGATGCTGGTAAAAAAAAAAAAAAATCCACAATTCACAGGACAGTCCCCGGACGCTCAAGAAATAATTACCAGGCCCCAAATAACACTAGCGCTAAAGTTGGGAGATCTCTGTGTAAGGGGCACTGTGACATTTCTTAACATTTGGTTCTGTTAATATTTTTTCTTACATCTTTATTAAAGACAACAAAGGATGACAATAGTACTTAAGTTTTACCACCTGTAACTTGGAGACACGCTGGATTTATTGAATTGTAGATTGTCAACATGGCATTCTCTGCCACCTTGGTTAACTAGCTGCTGTCATTGAGCCAGGTGCTATTTTAAGCACTTTACCTGTATTAACTCATTTAATCCTCACCACAACCCTATAAGGTAAATAATTTATTATTATCCCTCTTTGACAGATGAGGAAACTGAACCAAACTGACAAAGCCGGGTTCGAACCCAGTCTTGCTCCAGGAGTCATGACAAAGATTCAGCTAAGACTAAGTCTCTCCACCCTCCACTACGAGTATCTCACTTCTGGTCTTAATTTTTTTTTTTTAAGCTTGTGTGATTTTCTTTTCATCATCACCTTTGGCAGGGAAATTAACTCTGGTTTCTCAGGTCTTCTTAACGGAGGACCTACTGGTTTGAGGTGCTTGACTAACTGGAGAGGAAAACAGCAACAGCACGGAAAAGGACATAAGGAAACAAACCTCTGAAGAATCTGGGATTTGAGCCTGGTAATCTATGGAAAAGCACTTCACAAGTGGCAGGGCAGTGGTTTTCAAACTATAGCATATTCAATAATTACCGGGGGAGCTTGTTAAAAATGCTGATTTCCCAGCATTACCCTAAGAGCTTCTGAATCAGAGGATCTGGGAGACTCCCAGGAATCTGCCTTTTTAACAAGCTCCCACGTGAGCCTGATGCAGGTGGTCCAAGCGCACACCTTGGGAAACACTCTGGTATATGCAGTGCTTGGGAACAGGCACTAGCTGATCCCAGAAGACTTGGGTCTGCCTGCACATTAATTCAAACCACCTGCGAGGGAGCATATTCGTGCTGTTCTGGTCCTGTAATTCGCTAGCTTTAGGCCAAGGACGTTGATTGAGAGGGCAGGGATGGGGAGGACGGAAAGGAGAAGAAAGGAGTAGGGCAATTACAACCACTTCCAGGGAGGTGATTGTTTCCCTGCTGACAGAGAAGGAGCTGTCACTGGAGACCCTTCTTCCTTCAGTGTCCCCCTAATTGGCTGTTGTGACTATCGTTCTGCCCCAAGGGAGTTTAATAGAATCAAGAAGAGAGAAGAAAAGGATGCCAAATAACTTGGAGCAGGAACAAAAGAGGAGCACGGCTCATTTCCACCAGCATGGAGAGAAGCCCTGATTGGTCCCTTTCCCCAAGGTCCTCTTTCGCACCATCTCTGTCCGAGACCTTTCCCCTCTTTTTTCTTTTCTCCCTCCCAGGGACCAATAAATGCAGGTTGTCTGGACAAGCACAGCTTTATAATTATACAGGGAAAGATCCCGATGGCCCAGAATTCTGCCATGAAGTCATGTTGTACTACTGCAGCCGCAAAGCCGGGGACGTTTTAACCTTCTCTCTGAATCACATTGTTTTGCATATGAACACCAGGCAGAGGCTTTTTTATTCTGAGCATCTTTTCAAGAGATCAATTGAGTTATTTTGATTTTAATATCTGAGCAGTATATGACATGCGTTAACAATGTAGGCAACTTCCCTTTCCCTGAACTGAGTAATTTAAAGCCATTTCAGCAATATAGTGTAGCACAGTGATTAAGATTGCCTGGCTTCATTCCTAGCCCTGCAAATCCCTGGCTGTGTGACGTTGAAGATTACATATCTAAGTTGCAGGTACTAATCTGTAAAACTGAGATAATAATAGGACCCCACTCCCAAAACACACAGGCGCACGCGCGCGCGCGCGCGCGCACACACACACACACACACACTTCAGTGGATTGTTGTGACCACCAGATGAGACAATATATTTAAGATATTCTTCCTCTTTCACAATAAACCCACAGTGTTTGCCTCCATCATTCAACTTGGTTTCCCTGAATTATTAATGTTTGATATTTTAATCCCATCTCTGGACAAAAATCAGCAGAAAAACATAAGGAAAAGAGAAACAATGAGAAAGGTGTTTCCACTCTCTTCGCATTGAATTTCAAATGCTCGTTACTCACTGTGAGCTGGACAACAGATGACTTCTATCCGAAGGGAAGTACACAGAACTTGAGAAGCAGACAGAGGAGAACAAGATAAATCACTCAGTTGCCTACCACACACATCGTGAGATATTCAGTGTGGATTAGAAGTTTCTTACCAACAGTTTGGCCTCCATTTCTTGAGTGGTTTTATATTTCCAGACTGCAAACAAATGATTATATGTGTGAAAAAAATATGTAATAGGCTGGAGGACAGATTCAAGTGAGCCAGAAGACCAGGGGCTCTGGAGTTGCAGCTCTCTGCACAAGAAATCCTCTGAGTGCAGTGTTGCCGCCAGGCATCTCATTCATGGGCAGCTTCCTCCCGGTGGTAGCTCTTGAGAGTAACAGCCCCCAGTCAGTGTTGGGGGTTAGCAAGCAACGCATTCCCACTTCGACATTCCAGGAGAGAAAGTCTTGATTTTAAAAACAAAAGAAAACCAAAAAGCCCTGCTGAGCAGACTTAATAATACACACACACCCCCTTCTCCTTTAAGTAAATTAACCCTCTATATTGTACCTTTACCAGATAGCACAACCTCCCAGGGAAATCGAGTTAGAAAGCAAGCTGCAATTTTACAAAGTAACTTCAAGCACTGTCCTAAATTACTGCTAATAAATTTTATTTTAAAGTGGAACCTCTTCTAGTGAATTATATCATATGCCTCATCTCTCAATTGGGTGCCTGAATGAAAAGCAACTATCGTCTGAATAATAGTTTTAGCAACTCAATTAGCCAGTTTTTACTTTTGGACTTAAAATTGCTCTATTTTTGTGTGTGTGTGTGTATTATCCAAGTCATACATGCTTATGGCAAAAATTATTACATTTAAAGTAGTTAATGCACAGATGATAACAATGAATAGTTGACTGGATCATGAGCTTATCTTAAGAATTATAAATAGATCTGTACATATTTGCATGTTCCCTACATACCCCCTTAGGAGGACACAATGAAACATTTTTGTGTTCTAATTCTCACTTTGATTAGCGTTTATTAAGCATTGATGTGTGCAGAGTACTGTGCTGGACTCTAGGGTTGAAGTGGGAAAAGGAAGAAGAGACACCATGTAATGACATAAGGTCCAGCCACTCTAGGAAGTGTACATTTCAATGGAACAAATAGACTCATGCATAGATAAAGCAAGAGGTGGTGGGAAGAGGAATGAGAAGGCTCTTACTTATGTCATAGTAATTAAAATTCCTAGCTTCAAATAGCCAAGTGATAGCATCACTGTTCTAACCTTTCCCAGGATTGGGCAGGAGAGCAGTACAGAGGGAGTGGGAGAGAATTAGAACTCCCAAGTAGAAATGAGCCTGGGCCTGACAGCAGGCGGCTGTACCTTCTGACCTTTTTCACATCATGGTATATTACGTAAAAAAAAACAAAAAAAAACGTAATTTCATTTTTACAACGGATCGTGGCAAAAGGACTTGTGTTGGAGGAGGATGAGGCACCAATGACCCAGGTCTTATCCAGCTGCTTCCAGGTCACCTCTGGAGCCAGACGTACCCATGGGAAGCCCTGCACATTCAAGACATGCTGCTTACATGGCTTTGCCCACTGGGGAGCCAGAATCTTCAGCATAACGTGAAGGAATGTTGTCCCTACAGAGCTAACTATGGTCTGTGGGATGTAGTGTGCTTAGCAAGGCAAACCGAGCTGGGATGGAACCCCAGCCTGAACACTCACTAGTTTACATGACCTTGGGCAAGTTAGCTCACGTCTCTAAATTTAGGAAAATGTCTAAATTTAGGAAAATAATATGTAGTGCCCTGTTGAGCCATGTTGGGGCCTGAAACAAAAGGAAGAATATACCGTCCTACATACACTTATCAAAATACCCTTCCATATTTTGAATCAAGTAGAAAAAGTTAGCAGAAGCTCTCCAGCGAAAAAACATGCCTTTTTATAAAGTTCTGTGTTGCCCAGTCCACTCACGCCATTACTAACTCTAATCAAGTGGCTGGTGGAAGATGTGCTGACCGGGAATGACTGTTCCTATTGCATAATAGTACAGGGTTGTGAGACACAACCTGAAATTTTTATTTAAAAAATTTTTTTTTGAATTTTTTAAAAATTAAATTTTTAAATTTCAAATTATGTTTTATTCTTCATGCAGTTTTTGTATTAGTTTTGATTTTTTAAAAAATATTACATGAAAATATTTTGTTAAGTACTGAGTTTTTTGATGCCCCCTTAATTTTTGCTTCTGTAGTGAGTACATCACCTGCCTCATCGTGGTCCTGAAAATAGGGACTTTGAAGGACTATTATAATTCGGAGTAAAGACTGTGAAATACCTTCACAAAATCAGTACTTAAAAAGAGTAGCCGTTGTGACTGTATTTCTACAAGACCTGCAGAGACTCTTGTAGCTATCACAGGACACATTGGCTGGGAATCCCTGAAGCAGCAGTGTGAGAACCTGCAGCTTAGTCAACAGCCTTGAGAAGATGGTCAGTGAGTTCTACGATCAGACCCCAGACCCTGCTCATCACGGAAGTGTTGATGATTCTTAACCAGAACCTGCAGGAGACGGGGTTTGGACCAGCTGGGATTTCTCTTAGGTTCTGGGGCATCTCTTGTGGATCCCAAGCTGCATGCACACCTGTCGCTTTACACCGTAATGATTACACTCAGAGAGCTCTCGGTCTTTGCACCCAAAATAGTCTTAAGTACTGAGTTTACCAGTAGACGTCTATAAAAAGCTCTGCTTCTCTCCTTCACATTCAGCAGAATGCAGACGGCCTGCTTGACTATGCTGTAGGCCTTCTGTCTCTCCAGCTAGGGAACTCTTCTCTCTGGCCCAATATTGGGTCTCAGTGGCAGACCTGGGGATTTTAAATCCCCCTTTGGCAGGAGGAACAACTCCCTGCTAGGAGTCTGCCCCGAAGCCTTCCCTGTTGGCAGCACTGGGCCTCTTCTTCCTCAGCAGGGGCAGCAACTCAACAGCTCTCCTGTCCAACCACTTCCCTTCGGATGGTGTGAAAGCTGCAGAAAACAAACTGTCGCAAAACATCACTTACCTCTGCCTCTGAGAATATATTTTGGGGGGATTTGATGGAAAGCATCGTAAAGGCACCAGTGTGCAGTTACATTCAACAAACACTGGAAAATTTGCACACTGACTGCCTCTAACTACCTCCACTTATTCTCTAACGTGGTGTCTAGCCGAACAGTTCCTGGGTAATTTTGCGATATGCTACTTCCAGCTTAAGAAGGCAAACAAATAGGTACTTTAACTTTTCATTCCCTGGGTTGTTTGCAGAGAGGGAAAAAAAAGAAAAAGTCAACCTATTCAATACTGAAAAAATTTCAGGCATCAAGAGAAAGCGCTTACCAAAGGAAGGCCTTGACGAAAAGTAATATCTAGACACAACACAGGCCTTCTCGCTTCTGGTGCATTTGCAGCCTAAATAGTAAAATATGCTCTTTCCCATTTCACCTTGTTTCCTCAGAGATCAGGCGCACAAACAGCCCATCACCAACAGTTATCACACTTTGTCTGCCCCGGATGCCGAGGGCTCTGTAAGCAGAGAATGAACAAATGTGAGATAAACGTTAGCTGCTGATTTCATTCTCACTCGGAACCGTCTCTCTCTCACTTCTGAGTCACTATGGAGCTCTCAGATTTGCCTCAATCGGACTCATTTTACACTCTGGCTTTTCTTCGATCTGCTTTTTTCTCTTGGTGTGCAGTAAAGATAAAGTGCACTACAAGACGGTGCTGTGTTCTGCATTTGCTTGTTTACGTTTTAATTCCAATTCCTTTATTATTTATTCTCTTTACGGAGGCAATCTATGTGCTATAAGCTGTTCCAATATACAAAGATGGAAAGAAAAAAGTGGAAAAAATCACTGATAATCTCATCATCAAAAAATAATCACAAAAGGGCTTCCCTGGTGGCGCAGTGGTTGAGAGTCCGCCTGCCGATGCAGGGGACACGGGTTCGTGCCCTGGTCCGGGAGGATCCCACATGCCGCGGAGCGGCTGGGCCCGTGAGCCATGGCCGCTGAGCCTGCGCGTCCGGAGCCTGTGCTCCGCAACGGGAGGGGCCACAACAGTGAAAGGCCCTCGTACTGCAAAAAAAAAAAAAAAAATCACAAGCAACATTTTGATGTACATTCTTCCAGATTTTTCCCTACCTTCCCTTCTTTATTTATTTATTCTCTATCTATTTTCTTCCCCTGCTTATTTGAAATGCTAATTATATTACATAGCAAATTCCCAACGATTTGTCAGTGTGTTTTCTAGACTCCGTCCCAGTCATTTTTTTGTACTGACTCAGAGTTCTGAGGGCTCTTCAGAGCCCTTGGGGTGTGGGCAGGAAGCAGATCTGTCTGCTGAGAGCTGGAGGTTCTGGGTGTCCCAGTCCCCTTTTACCAGATCGATTTTTTTTTTTCCCAGACATTTGGGCTTGTGTGTGAGGTTTTGTTAGAATAAATAATTACGTGGCAAAACCAAAATCAAATTCAGACTTCACATATTCTGCTCCATTTTCCCATCAGGGTAGACTTTGATACTATGCTTTAGTAGCAGTCATTTTGGTGTGAATGCATTGATGTGACGATTTTGAAGTGAGGATGTTTCTCTGTGGCCTAAAAAGCAATCATTCCGTGGATAACTCATCAGTGAGTACTGTGTGAAATAGACGTCCTCACCAAATTCCTGAGCCATCCCTGGGCACGGTTGTCCTTTTCTGATGTCCCCTGTTGGTGCCTCTCTCCATCCCAGGCAAAGAAGAGTTCTCACAAGGTCTCTATTCGTTCCTGGCTGCTCTCCCCTCCCATTCGTGGTGGTGTGAAAGTTGGACACACCTCATAGGACTAGAGGCCTCCACAGTGGCTAAACCTGACTTGCTACCCGGGGACTACCCACCTGATACACTAGTTTTCTTGCTGTAGTAACTGCCTCCATGCACAGATGGGACTACAGGGCCCCAGTTGCTCTTTGTCTGTTTTCATAGGCCAGGGACAGCTCACCAGCCCCGTTGTCATACCCTCCCCCATCACATTCCTGCACTGGCTAATGAAACCTCTCAATGTCTCACTTCTGCCCCAAGAGTAACCGTTTCCCAGGATTACTGAGAGTAGGAAAGAACCCACTTTTATCAACCAGGATGTGGCCTTGCCTCATGACCAAGAAGGAAAATAACAGACAAGTTTTACATTGGTATATATTATATATTTAAAGTGTGGGTTATCTGTCCTACCCATGACTACTTCGTCACGTAAGCAAAGTAAGCAAAAAGTTTGTACATTTTCTGAGAATTTATTTGTATATTAAATGGTCTACCTTTCAATACTTTCATTTCTCTATTTACTATGGCCTTATTCATGTACATTCAATTAATAAGTTATTGAACTGTTTACTAATGGCACTTATTTGAAGATCTAAAAGATATACCCCTCTTTTTGTAGACTTCCTCCTTATTCTAAATCTATCTAAATCAACATAACGTAGATACAAGAGAGTAGGTATGAGAAGGGGCGGAGAGGGACTCAGACCTAACACTAACATTTATACAATGCCTCAATGATATATGTGAATTATATGAAATTTATAAATGTGGTTAGAAGAATAGGATTAATATATTTGGGGAGGCTGGCTTACTTATAACAGGCTTTTGAAATATTTTATTGAATTGATATGACTATAAAATTAATGCATATGTAATTTTTAAAATCCCAACAGTGTAGCACTGAGTAAAGTAAAAGTTCTCCATTTTTGGTGTAAGGGTTAGAGATAGAATAAGGGTAAAACGTGTCTTTGGTACAAATTTCTTGGAAATAGAAGAAAAAAGTAGGATCACTTTTGTAGGATCATTTTGGTGTGATTATGCAAGAATATTTCAGATTGGAGGTCTACAACAAAACCACACAGTTTTCATTGCTGTAGCTTTGTAATATGATTCAATATGTACCAGGTCAAAGACCCACTAAATTACTCTTGCCCCCCATCCCCCCACCCTCAGGATTTTAGTGATGACTCTTACTTGTTTATTGTTCATTTAGAATCATTTGGCTAAGAATTGAATTAAACTTTGACTTTACAGAAATAGCATTTTTAGCAGCTAAGAGAAATGACAATAAAGTCCTAGTCTTTCAATGCAACTCTGTTATAGGCTATAGGCATTTTGCTTCTGTGAGCATCACCAGAAACTATCTTGACCTTTAATGCTTAACATTTGTCCTCATGATAAATTAGAATTTGTGAACACAGTTGGTGGTTCATTCTATTTTTACACTGTTTTTCCCCCGGGGAAGGTTTGAAAGGAGTGAGTGCGTTGTCCTGATCAATTAGCACTTTATTGGCACATAAGTCGACTGCAGCTCTCTTAACAGGAATCGTTGGTTATAAACTGTTGCTGGGGAAAAGAGGAGGAAGAAACTTCACATTACAAAGTGGGAAGTGGTCTCTTGAAGGCTAATTTTGTTTTTCCTGCAGGTTGCTCTTTGTAACTTAAGAAAATTTATTCAAATGTATCTATACACACAGTTTCTAGGTGGCAACACAAACGTTTCACCCATTCCCCTTCCTCTTCTCCTTTATCTTATATTCTTGTAGGTTGCGATGAGCAGAGACCCACTCAAAGTACTCAGGTTATGGGATTTTATTTTAAAGATATATGGGAAAATGAGAACTCTTTAAGCTCTTTCAGGTTACAAGGAACAGAGAACCTTGCCATGGGGGTTAAATATAAGGATGCCCACTGAAGTAAGAATAACAGGGGGGAAAGAAAAGTTTTATATCAGCATATATGACATATTTTGAAGTGTGCGTTAGCTGTCCTACCTATGAATATTTTGCTGCATAAGCAAAGCAAGCAAACAAAAGCATGAATTTTCTGAGAATTCATTTGTTTATTAAATGATCTGCCTCTCAAATACTTTGATTTCTCACTTGATTTTACCATGGTTTTATTCATTTTTACTCAACTAATAAATTGTTTGAATGTTTACTAATAGCAGCTACCCATTCAGGCCTCAAGGAGCTAGAACAGCTTCTAAAATGGCCTCAGAATAATGCTTCCTACCCTCATATGTCCTTCTAATGGGTCTCAAATTATCTCTGCTTTCACTTCTTCTGAGACAACTTCACCACTTCAGACCAGCGCTCTCTACTCTTTTTTATTTATTTATTTATTTTAATGGTACGTGGACCTCTCATTGTTATGGCCTCTCCTGTCGCGGAGCACAGGCTCCAGACGCGCAGGCCCAGCGGCCATGGCTCACAGGCCCAGCTGCTCTGTGGCATGTGGGATCTTACCAGACCGGGGCACAAACCCGTGTCCCCTGTATTGGCAGGTGGACTCTCAACCACTGTGCCACCAGGGAAGCCCAGTGCTCTCTACTCTTATCCTCTTTGCTTGTGAGCACCTTCTTACTCCTGGTACATGGCATCTCCCCATTGCCTCCTTTCTCTGTCTTCCTCAACCCACGCTACTCTACACTGCCAAGTCTCTCTGGATATCTGGCGTTCAGATTCACCCAGAGGGAGAATCTGATTAGTTCAGCCTGTCACCATCCTTACTAAAAAGCTTTTGTAGTAGCCTCTAAACGGACTGCTTTTGTATCAGGCATCAGTCCCTGGCCCAGTTAACTGTGACCAGGGCAGGGTCACCTGGCAGAAAGCATGAGTCTCCATGCCCAGGGAATCCCCCTGCAGCTGCTTTTCTC
The DNA here is from genome assembly GCF_008692025.1 of Phocoena sinus. Lineage (NCBI taxonomy): Eukaryota > Metazoa > Chordata > Mammalia > Artiodactyla > Phocoenidae > Phocoena > Phocoena sinus. Next base: position 107,354,843 of record NC_045765.1, on the reverse strand, counting down.
TGAAAGACATCATGCGTATGACAGGCCTTCAGAGTGGAAGGGCCTGATTAGTATGGGAAATTTTTAGATTTTTATTCATGCTCACTAAAGGGGTCAACACTTATACGGCCACAAATACAGGTCTTGACATTGGTCATTGAAATGATAGAGCGCCACGAATGCAGCTCAAAGTAGCACATGTTGGCAGCAAAGATTTCTTGGCCTTTACCACTCAAATACAGCAGTGAGTGATTCCAGCCAGAAAGGCATAGCTGGTGGGGAGTACATGGTATGTGATCTAGATTTCCCCAATCATACCAGCCTGGGAAAAGACATCAATACCAGTAGCAAAATAGCATTTGTCAGAGTCCATCGTTTTGTGCTCAGAAGGAAGTGTATTTTTCACCAATGGAGCTTGCATTTCCCAGAGGATTTCTCCCATGTGCTAGCAGAAATAAGCCTCTGGACTACTGTGGCGTATTTGAATTCTATCCCTCTTTTGTCGTGACTCCTTGTGATGAAGACCCTAACTGCAGCTGATGCCAAGAGTAGCAGCTGTGCCGCCTGCCAAAAACACCATTGCAGCTGCTTCTGCTGCTGCCACTGCCTTCCAAACAGAAACTGCTCCTGCCTGCAGAAAAAGACGTCACTACATCTACACCAAATGTAACTCTGCCCACTGTAAAGACATGACAAACAGCCACAGCTGCAGCAAACTCCACTTCCACTAATGTTGCTGCTTTCATTGCCAGCAATGTTGTCACCACCACCAGTGCCACTCTTGGTGTCTATGGGCCAGATGCCTTGCACTCTTAACGTCCCAGAGAGATGTAAGAAAAAATAGCTTTTTAACTTTTACTTGTTAAGTAAAAGTAACTTTTACTTTTACATTCAAATTTTATCCTCCATAAACTTGGCCATGAGTCCATAGGAGCTGGGCCAGGGCATAATCTAGGTGACACATTGTGTCCAGAATCATCCCTCCCTTCCAGTATCAGCTCACTGGCTCCTCTCCATCTGCTCATTACTTTGGGATGAGCTCTTTCCCACAAACTTCTTGGTGCCTCGTGTGTATTGGAGTATGATCGGCCTCAGGCAGCCCACAAGCTGCAGAGTAATTAGCCACTTCAGAGGAATTAGCTATACCTTGTTATGTGATTAAGTAATTTAGAGATCACCCAGACTAAAAGATAGAGTCTATAAGCATGTGTTTAAGGAGATTAGGGATATCTTAACATATGTGATTGATGTGAACAAGAATTCGAATTTCATCAGCTGTATTCTTCCCAGTCTAAAGAAAGAAAGAGAAGGTAGGTGGTCTCCCTGCATTACAGAAATGGGAAGACCAAGATGCAGAATTTTTGCATTTGTTCAACATCTTTCAAAGGAAGAAGACGCTGAATCTGACAAAGATATCCCAATCATTACGAATGCATAGTCTATTTTAGCATAAAAATATCTTCTTCTTCACCATAGCCTGAGTAAAATATCAATACTTCCTCAAGATTATTCAAGTATTTGCTCTACTTCTGTGTTCATCAAGACATTCTTGTGGACTATTAAATACATTCACTTTGAGCATTAATAAATTTGGGACTCTGCAGGGAAATCCATCCTCATGTTTAGTGTTGGACACAGTATTAGTTTTCCGTATAATATTGAGTAAGTGTACACTATACTTACTGACTATATCATACTTTACAGTTTTAGAAAGTTGCTCAAACTAAACTCTTTACTGCGAATTACAGGCACTCTTGATTCATAAACATCGTCATCTCCCTAAATTCATGTTCTTGTATATGATCCTTGTTTTAAATGGGAAATTAGAGAGGCATCACTTAGTTTCTTTAAAAATAATAATTTTTCTGAAACTATAGAGAATGTGTCTTTTGTGAAAAAAAGTATTTGTGCTGTCTTTTTATTTCCCCTAGGGCTATTAAACACTGTGTGCTAGTCCTTTATCATCAGTGTTTATACTGCATGATTTTGTTTATTTAGATGCTTGTATAGAGTGTAAAATTATGGGTTTGGTGGTTTGCAGCTAAAATTTGCTTCCCCACTTTCATTCTTGCTTTTACTTGAATTTTGAAGGATTTTTTTTTTTTTTTTTGGTATCTTTTGTTTTCCTCTGTAAAGCAGATAAAGAGTGTGTAAACTCCCCAAGGAACTCTCTGCAGATTGATAATTGGGGAGAATTCCTCTCCATTTGGGAGGTGCACAATTTTCAAGTCCAGTCATATCAAAGGAGCATAGCTTGGGTTAGGCTGGGAATTGGCCTTGTAATGTCTGTATGTTTTCCAGACCAGGGTAGTTCTGCTTGCCCTTCACCTCTCCCAGAAGAGATCCTATTCTCTTTTTAGTTTAGGAAGCAACTTAGGAAGGCTGATTGGCTCAAAGCTGTGGAGAATATGTTTTCAGTTCATTTATTCTTTACATGAGTCAAATATAAGCCTATTTTGAAAGAATAATCTAGAGCTGAGCTGTTCACCTCTACTCCTTTAAATGGGTATTTGTTATGCACCCTCTGACAGGGGAACACCAGCCTTTGTCAACTTCTTAGATTGTTCTCAGGCCATCCTGATTTTGTGACTTCTACACTTTTAAGTCTCATGGACTCTTCGGAGCTAAAGTCAATTTGGCTTTCAGAAGTCTACATGAAGTTACAGTTGTTGAACCTAACTCAATCATGCACAGCTATACAACATCAATTATATCAGTTTTTATTTTTGTCTTGTTTTGGAGGGCTAGGAAGGTCTGTTTTTTGTTTTTGTTTTTTGGTTGCAACTAACAGAAAATCAACTTGAACTAAGCCAGGCAACCAAAATAGGAAACGGGATTTATTAGTTCATCGAGACTAAAGACTGAAGAAACAGAAAGGATACAAATGCATCTGGGTCTTAAGTCAACAGGAAACCTCCATCTGGATTTTGCAAGGTCTCTCTCATTCTCATTCTCTCTCTCCCCCTTTCCCTCTCCATGACTCTTCCTGGCTCTTCTCAGGGAGTTGCCTTCATTCTATTTCATGGAAGTCTTCTCCATGGGGCAAGAAACCACTGATGGCTTTTCATTTCCCTGTGTGGTTTCTATATACCAGAGAGGGGTACTGAGTCTCTTCTAGGTGGTTAACATTGCTCAGGGAAGAGTTCAGAATGGCTTAGCTGGGAAGGTGCCCACCCCTGGACTAATCAAAGGACTGATCAACAGTACTGCTTTGTAAGAATTTGGTGGTTTCCATGGGAACCACGGGTTAGATGGGGAGGGAAGGAAGGAGGAGGAACAAGTCCCCCAGAAAGAAAGGGAGTAAGGGTGCATGGTATCCACAGAAAGGAAACAGTATATGCCCATTTGAGATATGTGGTATAGATGTATGGACACAAGGTTATTCCTTTTCCTTATTGGAGTAAACTGACATATGTTTATTTGTCACTGCCTCACATTCAGTCCCAAGATTAGATTTTCCCCCTTTGCAGTATGTGGGAAAAATAGGCTTATCTGTATGTACTTAACAATAATTAAGATCTTTTTTGTATTGTGAGATAAGTTATCCGATTAAATTCAACTTTTTACTTCATGAATTTGTCAGCTGATTGGTTGATCCTGCATCCACAAAGGAGTTTGAAGTGGGTTAAAGGAAACGCATTCAGACTCCTTCCATTGTGTGTGATATGCCGAAAGTAAAACAAATTTTCCACATAGCCAGTGCTGAAAATAAACTATGATTTCAATCGCAGAATCAAAGCATCATCCAGAAAACCACCCTTTAGAAGTCTCATAAAACTGCCATTTGAGTTACTTTTTATTTTCTTCTGACTTTAAAGGTTATGTAAGCATTGTGCAGCCCATGGCTCATCCAAATATTGGACAAAGGAAAACTTCAGAAATCTCCCAGGAATTTCCTCTGGTTGTAAATTAATAGAAAGGATGGAATTTTTGACAGTCAATGGATAAATTTAACAAATGATTACTCATTAAAAACACATACAAAAAGAAACCAAAGCCACCCTGGCTTTGAGCATTGGCCTCACTAGCAAGATATTTTTCCCATTTTCTTCCCCTTTTGCTCTTATTTAGATGGCTTTGGAGCAAAATGCACTGTTGGAGATTGAACAAACCAGTTATCTCTGCATACACTGCTTGCTTCCCTTTTCCCAAAATCCATCTTTGAATGCATGCTTGCAGAAAGGGTCTGTCTTGATAGGCAGAGGGACATTTTCCACCAGAGGGCAATTTGGCAATACTTCAGCCACACAATCTACAGACACTTAATGAAAGAAAGCCTACTCGGTCCCAGCGACAGTACTAGGTGCTGGGTTACAGCACTGAACAATCAGGATAAGGACCAATCTTCATAAAGTGCATAATATTCTCCAGTTTCTCTTCTTCCTCCTGCCATCAAAGTTCTGTCCTTGAATTTCTCTTTTTACTTGATCTCCTTTGATCATCACACGTAATGTTCCAGTTGTATAACTTCTGAATCTATAGCTTTGTGTATTAAATAGAGTCCCATAGATCTAATGGCACGTATAACTTGTCTGTGTTTCTTTTTACCACCTCACATTGAATATGTCCTGAAAAATGAATCATCGCCATCTGCCTTCAGTGTCCTCCTTCCTCCACTTCTGATCATTTCAGTCCCATTATTCCCACCCCATCACTCAGACTTAAAATCCCAAACGTCATTGCAGTGGGTTTAACAGGTCTTTTGCTCCCAATATTTCCTCTTTCTTTGATCCAGATTAAATTTTGATGTCAGAGGAAAATTCATGACTAAAAACCAATCATTAACTCTGATCACATATAGGAAAGAACTTAGTAAATTACAAAAGTGTACCGTGTTGGTTCTTTTCCATGTTCGTTATCATGTTACTACTCAGCTGAGGAGTTTTCAACAACTACCTACACTTCTCAAATTCTAAACTCTTGGACTGGACATTTGAGGCCCTATAAGATCTACCCCTTGTCTATTTTTCATACTTATTTGCCTTCGATTTTTCTGTGCATTGGGCAACTGGAATTGTTCACTGTTCCTTCACAGCCACATTGAAGAGCCTCGTCACGCATGCTTTTCCTTTGTCCTGGAACACACGTCTCCCAGTCTGTCCCTTCATGTCTCTCTCCTTGTGACCAACAATTGAACTCTGCCAGGAGGAGAGGCCCTAACATGGGAGTAACGGAATTCCACAGGGCATAGGATAACTGTGGCTTCATGGACCAGTTAATATAAACCTTTGTTTGAAAATGCCAGGCACGAAAAGCTACGAAGAAGTATTGTAATTCAGGGAGGGAAAACGGGCAAAAATTTTATGGGGCTTGAGGAGTAGGACGCCAGTCAGCATATTGCTACTTTCAGAAGTGGGAATAGAGGGACTGATCTTGGAGTCTGGGTGTTTGGACAGTCTGGAGTTTTGATATCAAGAGCTGTGGGGAAGATGAGTTAGGGGATACAGTCATTTGCGAGGAGATATAGGGGTGGGGAGGAACAGCTGCAGGGACCCAGGACATGTGAGAGCTGCCGTGGAAAATTCTCAAGCCTCAGGTCCTTCCGGGTCTCTCCCAGTAGACTCATATCTACTCCACTGTGGATTTGCCCTAGATCTGAGAGCTAATACGGCCTCCTCTGAATCACATAAACTGGCTACAGAATTTTCAGTAAAGAGAAAGATGAATAAATTAAACTCTACCCTTCTTTGTGTGTGTGGTTCATTTAACTTGCACAAAGGACAACTGAAATCTGGAAACTTCCCAAGGACTTATTGTTTGTGCTTGTCAGCACACCTGAGTAAAATCAAACTCCTAAGAATTATCTAATCTAACTTTACAGGTGGCTACAGGGAGGAATAAATATCTAAATGCTTAGGGGCAAGTCAAGTGTAAAATATGCTTTGTGAAAATGCCTGATGAATTATGACATGATATGCTTCATTATAATAATGAATGATCTGAGAGTAAAGGACCCTCGGGCTTTTGAAGCTCATTGGTGTCAATTTGGGGAACAAGGGTAAAAGATTTAATCTTCAAGCTTTGCTGTTACGCTTTATATTGGGGTCTTTTTAGAAATGTTTATAATTGTTATTCAATAAAAACAACAAAAAATAGATCTGCTATAGAATTTTTATATGAAAAATTATCAAGCTATAAATTTATCTTGTGATATTTAGTCTATGTCAACTCAATTTTGGAAAATAAATATAGAAAAGTTAGAAGTTTATTTCTTGATTATTCATATCAACTTTCCATTTGTAGTTGTGACAGATTTCTCAAATTTGGTATTTCTTACACTGAACTCCTGCTCTCCCTCCACCAGCCTGATCTACCTGAATACATACATGTCCAGCTCAGTAAATGGCGACTCCATCCTTCCAGTTGTTCAGGCCATGATCTTGGAGTCACCCCGACTTCTCTCTTTTTTATATCCCAACATTCAAGTGATCAGCATATTCCATTGATTCTATCTTCACAATAGATCCAGGATCCAATCAATCACTCCTCATGTCCTTCATCACCACCTTCCTGGTCTAAGCAACCATCATCTACTGTTTATTGCCGTAGCCTTATCCTTCTTTCGGCTTTCCTGCTTCACTCTTCTTCCATGTAGTCTACTCTCAAAAGGGCAGCCAGAGTGATCCTCTAAAATCTCATATTCTTCTGCTTAAAACTTTTCAATATTCTCCCATTTCTCCCAAAGTAAAGATCCTTCAAAGTCTCTCAGAGCCTCCAAGGCCCTGCGAAACCTACCCCCTTATCTCATATCCTGTTTACCTCTCTGACCTCACCTCCTGGGACTCTCTCCCCTGCTGAGCTTCAGCCACATTATCTTCCCCGCCCTTCTTCCATTCTCAAGGTGCTAGTGGTAGCCTCTGGGACTCTTCCCTCCAACGTGAGTTTTCTGTTCCTGACCCCATAGGAGATGCATCCCCTGCATAAGAACTCCAGCCTTGAAGCTAGCAGTGGACAGTCAGCAGGAGAAAATGGTTCCTACCATACTCCTTTAAATTTCTTCTATTGAAGTCACCTTTACTCTAAGTATGAAGAACAGCTAAATCATATGTGATGGAAAGAAAAGAAAGGGAAGGTGAGGAGACCTAATGGAACTATAAATTTATGAGAAGGGAGCCTTAAGCCACAGCTGAGATTAATTCCCAAAGTACTTCATATTATTTTATATTCTTACCTTTCATTAAAACCAGAAGTTTCATATGGACATTTCTGTACCATTTAGAAGAGAGACATGAATATATAAACGTGTAGGCTGTGGTTCCTAGGCACCTGACTGAAGCTGCCAGAGTGGGTTCTCTTCCAGATTCTGAGAAACACTGGTCAGCTTTGGAAGATAGAAATATTTCATCATTGATACCTCTAGCCTAGGCAAACAACTGAATTAAGATTATGAATTTTAAGGTCCTAGACACTGACCGAAGAACAAAGGAAATCAAAAAGCAAAAAAAATGCATGTTCTATGAGGTCCAGATTAAGAAACATTGATGAAATTGACAAAGCAAGCCTTGCTATTTTAGTATGTATTACACATTTTCTTAATAAAATAAGACTGTCCACATGATTCATCTCAGGTTTCCAGCACTGACTGCAAATATGTTCATCCTTTGGGAAAACAGGAAAGGACATCTAATGATGCAGAAATAGTCATAGAGCAGCCAGGAAAGAAAGAGACCAGAAGGAGAAGTGTGGACTGGATGGCAAAAGCTACACCCAAAGAGCTTGAAGATAGCAATCAAACATCTCTTCAAACTATGCTTGATGATTTCAAGGGGTGGGGGGAAAAAAGGAGTAACAGACATTGAGCCTCACTCGTTTTTCCGATGTACTGTGATTTTTGCTTGACTCATCAGTAAAAGTATGCATTACCTTTTATGGTCTTTTATGGTCAATTCCTAGACTATTTTAAACTGATCAAATTTTGTCCAGAAACTGGCATTCTTTTCCTACAATTTCCATATTTTCCAAACTCCTGGAGTTTCCTGAAATTCCTACCAAGAATTCTAGATATCATAGTATTAATTTTACTTCTTGTTAAAAATATTTTGCTCCCACCATCCATCCCAAATCCCCTTCACATTCCTTTTTTTACTTGTTTGTTTTATTGAGGTTTTGGTTTTAATAGACAAGATTTTAGGATATTGAAAGGTAAAGATATTTACCTTCCTTGATTCCTGAATAGAAACACTTTTATCTATTTTTTGATTCTTCTATTGTTTCGTCCTGTATCTCTAGATTATAAATTTACCTGCTAGCTTTTGATTTGTTCATTATAGTCATAATCTGCTATTAGCTTCCTGCTATGATGCATTATGATTAACACATTTACATAATTATATTGCCAAATTTTATTTTTCTTTTAGTTTGCCTTTGTTGTTTATTTTTGTTTCTATCAACTACCAACAGTATTCTTGACTCTGCTTCACTACTGTTCTTCCCCACTTTCAACCATCTGTACTTATTATACGTGTATATTGTCAAATTTAATAACATTTCATTTTGTTCTGTGTCAAGAAGTACTTCTATTTTTTTAATATATGGTTTGTTACTGTTTGGCTAACACCTGTTGAGGACTTTCTATGTGTTAAGCACTGTTACAAGTGCTTTGTGTAAATTAACTCAAGCCTCACGTGACTATAAAATAGATAACTTATTATTTCTATCTTACAGAAAGGAAATTGGGTAGTATAGAAATCAAGAAAGTTTCTTGATTCATATAGCCAGTAAGAAATTTAGAGATGGTGCTCGTAACAGCTGTGTAATACTATCTCTTTAGGTTGTCTGTTCAAGTTGAAAGTCATTAACCGCTATTTACATTCTAGTAAGAAATCAAATGGAATCCATGGCAATGCCAAGTAGTGTGCTAGGATTGTACTTAGTTTCTTCTCTGGTCTGTTTTCTTAGAGTTCCTAAGTGCTTTTTTTTTTTCTTACTTTACCTTCCTTTTCTGTCTCTTAAACTGTTTTAGGATCTCGAGAGTAGTATTAAATCTTTTTTTCCTTTGATACCTTTTCCCAAGCCTTCCATTATTCTGCTCCAAGTTGTTCTGATTTCTCTCTAGGATGGATCATCACAGCCCTCTCACAGATGACTGGATCATCTGTTTGCTAGAGATCACATTTTCCTCTTTCTTGGTTTACTGTCTCATTGTGCTATAGCATATTCTCAAGTAATATCCTAAGAAATAGGATAGTATCTTTCAGGGGATGTACATTTTTGAAGGTTTTTAAAATGTGTCCTTCTTTGGACAGTTGATTTGACTGCTTTTAGGATTCTAAGTTGAAAATAATTTCCATTCAAAGCTTTGAAGGCTCCATTACCTTCTAGCATTCAAAATGGTTGACTGGATAACCAATGCCAAGCATAAACGTATTATTTTTGTTGATATGCTGTTTCTTCTCCTTGAAAACTACTAGGATAGTCTTTCGCCATGGTGTTCTGAAAATCTATGACAATATGACAATTAATCTGGGCTCTAATACGTGAGGCACTCTGGATTCACTGGACTTATTTAGTCGGAAGACTTTTGTCTTCTACTCTAGGAAATCTCTGTTTTTGTTTCCTCCCTTCTATCTTTTCTGTTCTCTTTCTAAAATTCCTATGAACAGGCTGTTGAGCTTTTGAATAATTATATATGTGAATATATATCTTAAAGCTTTTTTCTCATATTTTCTTTTTAGCCTTTTGATTTTTATTCTAGAAAGTTCACTCAATACTCTCTTTTAACCCTTCCATTTTTTTGCTTTTCTATTTTTTAGTTTCAGACAACATATTTTTAAGTATCTAGGGATGTCTTTGGTGTCTGATTTTTCTTTTTCATTGCATCCTGTTTTGTTTTATGGATGCAGGATCTTCTCTGATTTCTCTATACTAATTAGAAATGTTTTGGGGTTTTTTTCTGAATTAACTCTATCTCCTCTAGGATCATGTTTTCCTGTTTGTTAATTTTGACCTTTCTCTTTTTTTGTTGCAGGGTTTTCTCGTGTTCAGTGTCCCTTGTTTTTCATTTATAGTTAAGCACGAGGCCACGGAAGAGTCAGTCTCTCTGGGGTGAGTGGGGCTAGTCAACTGGCCAGTTCTCACACCAGAGGACTCTAAAATGACGGAACAGAGGCATTTGCTCCAGTGCCCTTCCTGGCTGTCCTGGTTCTCCTTAGATTGTTCATTCAATACGATGAGAAAAGATCTTCCTCCTTTTTTCACTGGTGGGTTGGTTTGTTTAAGGAGTGTGTGCCTAGCTTCCAGGAGTGCTGTGTGCAGGGGAAGGGAAGGCTGCAGCAGGGTAGTCTATATTCTGTACTTCAATTCACTCCCTATTCAGTGCCCCCTGCTTCACCCCTACTCTCCACTGTCCCTGTGATTCTACGAGCCACATTCTCTAGTGCTGTGAGAGCTGATGAGTTTCCATCTGACCTGCAGCTCTCCCTCCCCTTTCAGGCTTCAGCCTCCTCTCTTCCACATCAACAAATCCCAATCATCCTTGCCCTTCCAGGAAAGTATTGAAATGTCTGTTCCCATGATGATGGCTCCCTTCCCATTCTCTTCAATGTTGAGAGTTCATACTTTCACTATTAATGTTCAGACCCTGCAGTCTTCACTAACAGAATGTGCTAAATGTTGTGGTTTGGCTATTAAGACATTTTATGTCGGCCCTTTTTTCTCAAAATATACCTCTCTTCAGCCTTGCAGGCTGAAGATATTCCTTTCTGGTTCTTCCACCACAGTGTAATGAAACCGGAAGTTCTGGAGTGAGCCTTAGTTTTGGGTGTTTTTAGGAAGCTCTGAGTGACCAGAACATGCAGCTGGGGCTGGAAGGACTGCTCTTGCTGGCAGCACAGAGGAGGCAAGCTGTAGTCCATCTCAGTGCTGATAGGTGTCTCTGCGTGACCTATTTCAAATTTTCTGCTTTGGAAGACATTTTTGAAAGACGTACTTGATAATATATTAAGTCATTAACTAAAGTTGAGAGAGTGCCATATCAAGCTACTGAAGTGTTATCATCAAGTTCTGCTACTTGTCACGTGCAAGTAACTGTGTATGTAATAGTTATAGGATCAGGACGTTGCCGACTCCTACTTCTCCGTGGTGCAATGGGACAGAAAAGCCTCCTGTGATGCACGTCCACTAGGATGAAGGTCTCTGTGGGCGCTCATGCAATAAAGTCATGTTATGTCACTTTTAAACTTCCCATAAGGAAAAGTATGTATTTCTAAGGTAAGCATCTATCCCAGTTCAATTAATCCTGCCAGTAAATTACCAGTATGATAAGTGCCCTCCAGATACCATTAGAACTGTTCATTTTTAATGTGCAAGTTTATAAAACTTCTTGAAGCATGATTATGTCCCCTTGGCCAAAAAGCTCTGAGTTCCCTGCCCATGCCCCACTTTTACATTAAAGCTGCCACTCCTTGGAAGATACGTTTTCCCAATATGAAAGAATTTTGAAATTCTAGTGTGTATCACCTGATGAGTTTATTAAAAATACAAAATTCTGGGCCTTGAGCTCAGAAAAACTGATTCAGTAGATGTGGCCCAGGAATCTGCATTGAATAAATTGTGCAGGTTATTCAAATGCAGGAGGTATTGAACCTTCCTTTGAGAATAACACTCTGAGGCATAGAGGAGAAAGAGGCAGATTAATTAACAAGCCAGTGTCTTTTGATAAATACTTTAAGAGGAAACAGAGCAGAGAAAATCAGTATGTAAAGGTCTCTAAAGGACCTGAGTCCCACTAGAGCTAAATAGATGGTAATTCTTCACATTATACATGTAAATGAACGAAAAAGATACGGAAATCATTATCAGGTTAATTTCATTTTTTAAAGAAAAACTCATTTACTTATGTAAAGAACTTTTAGTCATCAAAATGCCAAACTTTGAAATGACAGTATTTTCATTCGCTTTGTGAAACCCTGATTCTACAGAATCATGCTTCTTCTGCATGCAGGATTGACGTGTGTCTCCCAAACACAGAAGACACACAACCTCAACCTGCCCCCTTTTAAAATAAATAGCAGTTTTCATACTTGTCTCTTCCTAAGAATATCTCTTAGTCTCTGAACCTCTATGTGTTTGCTCGTTGTGTCAGGGCAAACCTCAGACTCAAAGACAAAAGTGAACAGGTGAACATGTTGGAACTGGAGGCCTTTCTTTGCTGTCAACTATTTCACTCGGAGGAAAGATCACCAAAGGGGGCTAAATGGTTGAAGACAAGTATTCAGATGAAGTCAGTATTACATTCAGGCCGCTCTATTCTTTTTTTAAAGAACCTGAGCTATTTTTCACTACGTTATCATAAATGTAGGCAGGTAGAAACCTGCAGACTCAAACTGTGAGGGAAGTAAAAGTGACAGAAGTATTTGTTAGATACTTAAGTAGCTTGGCCCATCTTCCTCTAGTGTATATCCACCAGACAAGCAGTTATGATTGCTTTACAGATATCAAATTCTGCAGGAAACGGACTCATTCCGATTGAAAAGCCTAGCATGATGGGGCCCAAAATAACCATGGCCAGATGCCAAGTGAAATTTCCCCTAAACATGACTGTCTTGCCCATTTCCACAATCCCAGACAAGGGTTGCTTCGAATCGATTCACCACCCACCCCATCCCTCTACTGGTTAGAGCAAAAGTCCTTGACTTACCTTCCCAGTCCCCTAAATTGTCCCTTCTAGCCTACATTTCTCATCTGGCTGTAAGTTTGTGGCCAGTATTTAGTGGCTGACCTGTGGACGGACTTAGCAAAGCTCAGATCTGCTCATCTTGCAGTTTTAAAGATATTTTGATTCCCAGAATGATTAGCTTCTTTTCATACATAGAAATGTCCTCAATTACTAGGCTTGTCACACAAGAGGGAGGAGAAAAGAGAGGAGGTAAAGGGAAAATAAAGGGGTCCCTGGAAGATGTCTGCTGTGAGCCAGCACTGGTTCTGCCTATGAACCCTTCACCCTCCTCCTTCAATAGGGTTTGGAAATTGGTACAAGTCTTTCCATTCTATTATTTACCTTGTGATTCAGATTATTTTTTTTTAAAAAGGATCAGTTTACCTATAACATATTGTGACCAAAAATAAAACTAAAATCAAGAGAAGTTTGCTAGTTGACTTATATTTTATAGGGTGATGAGAATATACTATGCCTTATGCCAAGTGAGTATCAGTGTATCAACCATCTTCATTAATTAAAACTGCATGTACTGATGGCCCATTCTGTGCCAGGCACTGAGTTGAAATAAAGGTCCCACTGTGCTCACTTTGGCAGCACATATACTAAAATTGGAAGGAAACAAAGACGATTAGCATGGCCATTGTGCAAGAATGGCATACAAATTTGTGAAGCATTCCATATTAAAAAAAAAAAAAGCGGTCCCACTGATCATTACATATATATCACCCAAACTTAAAAAAAAAAAAAATACAGTTAATGTTAATTTCTACATGCCACTTGAGTTTATTTATTTTAATTTTTAAAAAAGTTTTTCGGATTAAAGACCTAAATGTAAGGCCAGAAACTATCAAACTCTTAGAGGAAAGCATAGGAAGAACACTCTATGACATAAATCACAGCAAGATCCTTTCTGACCCACCTCCTAGAGTAATGGAAATAAAAACAAAAATAAACAAATGGGACCTAATGAAACTTCAAAGCTTTTGCACAGCAAAGGAAACCATAATCAAGACCAAAAGACAACCCTCAGAATGGGAGAAAACATTTGCAAATGAAGCAACTGACAAAGGATTAATCTCCAAAATTTACAAGCAGCTCATGCAGCTCAATAACAAAAAAACAAACAACCCCATCCAAAAATGGGCAGAAGACCTAAATAGACATTTCTCCAAAGAAGATATACAGAATGCCAACAAACACATGAAAGAATGTTCAACATCATTAATCATTAGAGAAATGCAAATCAAAACTACAATGAGATATCATCTCACACCGGTCAGAATGGCCATCATCAAAAAATCTACAAACAATAAATGCTGGAGAGGGTGTGGAGAAAAGGGGACACTCTTGCACTGCTGGTGGGAATGTGAATTGGTTCAGCCACTATGGAGAACAGTATGGAGGTTCCTTAAAAAGCTACAAATAGAATTACCATATGACCCAGCAATCCCACTACTGGGCATATACCCTGAGAAAACCAAAAGAGTCATGTACCAAAATGTTCATTGCAGCTCTATTTACAATAGCCCGGAGATGGAAACAACCTAAGTGCCCATCATCGGATGAATGGATAAAGAAGATGTGGCACATATACACAATGGAATATTACTCAGCCTTAAAAAGAAATGAAATTGAGCTATTTGTAATGAGATGAATAGACCTAGAGTCTGTCATACAGAGTGAAGTAAGTCAGAAAGGAAAAGACAAATACCGTATGCTAACACATATATATGGAATTTAAGGGAAAAAAATGTCATGAAGAACCTAGGGGTAAGACAGGAATAAAGACGCAGACCTACTGGAGAACGGACTTGAGGATATGGGGAGGGGGAAGGGTGAGTTTTGACAGGGCGAGAGAGAGTCATGGACATATACACACTAACAAACGTAGTAAGGTAGATAGCTGGGGGGAAGCAGCCGCAAGGCACAGGGATATTAGTTCGGTGCTTTGTGACAGCCTGGAGGGGTGGGATGGGGAGAGTGGGAGGGAGGGAGACGCAAGAGGGAAGACATATGGGAACATATGTATATGTATAGCTGATTCACTTTGTTATAAAGCAGAAACTAACACACCATTGTAAAGCAATTATACCCCAATAAAGATGTTTAAAAAAAAAAGTTTTTCATTTCTTGCCCTTTATTATCACTAAAGAATGTTTTCAAAATCTTCTATGATGGTTCATATGTCGTCAGACAGTGGTTGGTACACGCTGGGATGGAACTGCCATCCAGGGGCTTAGAGTCTGGTTGGCGAGAGAGATTAATCAAAATATGATGATCTAACGCAGTAACCATGTCTGTGATCCTAAGTTGAGATTTCACCTAATAAGTAATAACAATAATTATTTCCTCATTTTTTTCCTGGGTACTAATGGTCAACTTTAGAGAGATGCTATATTAGTACAATAACACAAAACACTCAAAATATCTCCATTAGATTTTAATTTTTTTCTTTTAATTACTATAAATAGACTTTGACTTACAGTAATTGATTTATAGTAATTTCATTACTATAAATTACTACTATATAGTAGAATATAGGTTCAGCTTTCTTCATTTCCCAATACTTTAAATTATAGTACATCTAATGAATGAAAACAGGTGGTTCTCCCTGGCTCTGTGATTGAGTTTTCTGGGCCCAGGAGTAGAAACAGGCTACCCTGTGCAGACAGCTGAGAGCACCACAGCAAGTGAAGCTGAGAAGAGGAATTGAGGAGATAATTAGGCCTATGAGAGTGAACCAAGTAGTGTCAAGTAAATAATTTAATTCTAGCCTTTTTTCATTAATATTAAAAAATTAGACGAAAGGGGAGTTTTGGCTGTCTCCTTCTAGTACCCATAAATTACATGTGTAGCATTAAAAATGTCTATTGCTGGTCTAGGCTTTTAAAAAGTAGCTCAGGGATTAGATTAGCCATAGGAGGTCTGAGACTAATACCTAGGATTCTGACTCCTAAGGCAATGTTTTTTCACTACCATATACAATAGCCTGATCGTCAGCAAGAGATACCTTGCTGAAAGGGACTTTCTTATAGGACATAAAGGCGAATAATGATCTGTTCTGGAATGCCCAGCAGAATCCTTTAGCTTTAGTCTTCAAGATTCAAGTGTGAGCAGCTGTCAAAAAGAGCGAGTTCTCAGCAGAAACAAGGGCATGGGCACAGGGCGAGGCAGTGGTGGGAGGGGTAAGGATTGTCTCTTTCTTCTCCCCTGTCCTGCCCCAGGCCAAAATGTTCCCTTGACTCTCATTTCAGAATCAGAAGTCAGAGACAGCACTTGTGGAATGGCTGGATATTCACAAAAGCTCTGCTCTTCCTTTCAGTACCCATCCAATCTGAAAACCAGAATGATTGTAATCTTTGATCTCTGGATTCAGCCACAGGGTTTAGAAACAGCTGTACATGAAGAGAGACGCTAAGCTGATCAATTATTTTTCTAAGTCATTTTCTAACAGTCATATGAGAAATCTCATGACAAAACCTGACACAATTTAAACACAACTTTAAAAATTGCTTTCAGATATTATTATAAAAACACATCAGTAATTAGTTGATAAAACTAACAATGTAATAGGGAGGTCAGAAATTGAGTTTTTACAATTAATAATACAAATCACAGAAAACACACCATTCAAAGAAGGTAAGTGCTATTTAACACATTTTTCTCCTTTTCTGGAAATGAAGGATGACAGTCTCAGAACTTCAAGAAGTAGAGGTATTTCTGTGAAAAACAATCAATTAGATGGGTCAAATTAAGCTATCAATCATTTACATCTAGGTATTCCCATTAACATTTACAATCTGATCAAAGTTTTGGCTCTCCAGCTGGTCCCCATAAATTATATTCACAACACCCCAAATTTGTAAAGTGTTCAGTCTCAATTAAAAATAATTTGAAATTAAATTGGCAAGGGTGTGGTGGGTGAGGATTGAAATGCAAAGCAGTGCAGGCCAGAGGGTACAGTTAAATTTGAACCAAAGCCACAGCATCTTGTTATAAATATGCTTAAAATGTAAAGTCTTTGTCTTTGCCAAATGATGTGGGAAACTGAGAAAATTCTGTGGGGATAATTAAAAGAAAGTAAAGAGAAATCCAAAGTTACCTTTGATTTGAGGTATTCAGAAAATGCAAGACCAAAAAGATTTTTGATTTTGTTTTGGCTTGAATTATCTAAACATAATTGCTATAAATTTCTCCACTTCAGTTATTATGTTTCCCTTAGAATAAAAGATACAAGGATACTTTTTAGAAGCATGTTTGTTGAACAACAGCTAGAGTGAATTAATAAGTATAGTCTATACAAACACGTAAATCCCCACAATATTTCCTTTCTTCTTCTCACTTCTTTATTGAGAATATCTGGAATTTTAATTGCCAATTGTTCTTTTTTAAAGTAATCAAATACTATTTACACTTAACTATATGTTCTATAGTTTTCCTTGCTCACTTATTATTTTTTAACTCATAGTTTTTCTTATACTCATTTTTTTATTTTGCTGTAACCTATCCTCTAGAAATTCTTTCTGAGAAATTCTTTGGGTGGTAAACTTCATGACTTATAGGTCTTAGCATTAGTTTGCATTCTTGATTCAAAATTATTTTCCCACAGAAATCTTGAAGAAATTGTTTCACTATTTTCTTGCATTCAGTGTTGCTGATGAAAAGTCAGTAGAACATATTGATCTAGCACAAAGTAGGTAGGTTCTGGAATTTAAACAATGAAAGAGATAAAGGAGTTTAGGGTTTTTTACAGTGAGTGATTAATCTGAGCAAGGAGTGAAGGGTGGACAAAAGGGGAGTGATGAGAGTTTGAAAGTGGTAGGATCAATGGACTGGACTTCTTGACAAGGTCAAACAATAGATGGAGTGGTCATACAGAGTAGGTTTGATTGTTAATTTGATGTGTCTATTTGACTGGCCCATGATACCCAGATATTTGGTCAAACGTTATTCTAGATGTTTCTGTGAGAGTGTTTTTGGATGACATTAACATTTAAATTGGTAAATTTAAGAAAAGCAGATTTGAGTAAAGCAGATTGCCCTCTGTGATATCTGTCGGCCTCATCCAAGCAGTTGGAGGCCTTTGGACTTGAATTGCAACATCAGCTCTGCCCTGGGTCTCAGATCTGCCAGCCTACCCTGAAGATTTTAGACTTGCCAGTCTCCATAATTGCATGAGCCAGTTCCATAAAATCTCTCTCTCTCTCTCTTATACCTATCTATCTATCTATCTATCTGTGCATCCAGGTTCTGTCTATTTGGTTTCCCCGGAGAATCCTGACTAACACAATAGGTGAGCTGGAAGGAAACACAGAAAGTCATGGTCAGAAGGTAAAATTGAGGATTTCTGATTGAATTATCTGAATAAATATATGTAATCTCTGATAGATTAAAAACATCAGTGAAATTTTTCTAAAATGCTTAACCCAGTCACAGGGCATTAATAAAGCAGAGGGAGTGTTTAGTTATACGCAGTATCCCATTTCCTTAGGATGTACTTAAGGTTAAGCTCTGTTCTTAAGGTTATACTTCAGATGATAAAAATAAATAATAGTAACGGTGTTAATGGTGATGACATTGGTAGCAATAGTGATATTAACAGCTAACAATAACAAGTGTTTTGTCTATGTCAGGCTCTATGTTAAACACTCCAAGTGCATTACCGCATTTCAACTTCACAGTAATTATGAGATAAGCACACTAGTTAGCGTTATTTTAGAGATGAAGAAACTGAAACGTATAAAGATGAAACAAATTATCTAAGACCATATAACAACTAAGTGGCGATGTGGTCCTGGAAAGCAGATCTGCTTTATCACTCCACTTACCTCTTTGTATATTTAACTTGGACACTAAGGTAGAATAATCTAGAATCACTACCTTCCCCTCTACAATATCTTGCTCACATGTTATTCTGTCCTCAGTCTTCTTCCTGGACTCTAGTGAGCCCGTGTCACTAACTAGATGCTCATCCTCGGGCAATTCACATCAGCCATGAAGACCTCGCCGTCTCATTCTACAATGTGAGGCTATCTTGGCCTCTGTGCCCCTTCTTGCCCCTCATCTTGTGAGCCTGTGCATTTACCTAACATTTATTTCAGTAGCTGTACTTGTTTTCTTTCACTGCGTAACAAATCACCACAAACTTAGAGGCTTACTACAACACAAAGTTATCATCTCAGTTTCTGTGGGTCAGGAATTTTGGCAAAATGTAACTGGATGCTCTGTTCAGGGCCTTACAAGACTGAAATCGAGAGTCACCTGGGGCTGTGAGCTCATCTGAGGCTCGGGTCCTCTCCCAAGCTCACCAGTTGTTGGCAGAATTCCGTTCCTTGTGGTTGTAAAGTCCCTGTTTTCTTGCTGGCTTGTGGTCGGGGATCACACTCAGCTTCCAGAGGCCACCTGCACTTGCCTGACATGTGGCCTCTCCACAGCCACAGTTTGTGTTTTCGAATCCACCAGGAAAATCTCTCTGATGTGTCTCTCTGTCTTCTAGAACCTCTATTAATAGGGCTCATCTGATTACATCTGACCCACCCACACTCAAGGAGAGATTTTTTTTTCCCCAAGCAATATGATTTAGAGGGCCATCCATTCTGATACATGTTGTTTCTGCTCATTTATTTTTATTTGCTATATTGAATCCCATTGTATGAACATACCAGTCATCCTTTGGATCTTAGTTCACACATTTCTTCAGGAAGGACTTTTCAGATCTGACAAACTCCCCCCAACACCTCATTGCCGTGTAAATAGATAGATAGATAGATAGATAGATAGATAGCTATAGATCAATCAGTTCCCCTGATGAGGCACTCTCATAGCACTTGGTAGTTTTCTTTGTAATGCATTTTTACTACTCATCGTTATTTGGATTACTTGGTTAATTTCCCTCTTCCCCACCAGTTTATAAGCCCCGTGAAAGAAACAGTCATGTTTATTTTGCTCACTATCACGCCCTCAGTTCCTAGCATGAAGGAGTTCAAGACATATTTGTTAAGACTGTTCTGGTGCAAACGTTTCTAACAGCGTGGTTCTGATAGAATTATATGGCCGTGGGCATTGGTGAAATGTGGAAGAGCACTTCAAAGTCAAACCCTCTGTCAGTGAGAGCAGGAAACTGGAGGTTGGTGCACACAGGGCGACAGACTTTGGAGCTTCAATAATGCTGGATTCCTGCAGTGGAGGGACAGTCATTGCTTCTCTTTTCTCCGTCAATAGGGAATTAAGTGTGTGTTTATGGGGCTCAGGGTTATTTTCTTTTGAGAGAGTTAATTGATGGAAGGTCAAATAAAGCCACAAGTTTTTACTTAAAGAAAACAGAGAAAATGAAGAATTACTTTAATTATGAGCAATGTGTCAAAAGAAATGTTTCCGAAATTAATCTTTTTTGGGAGTGTAAAAATTCTTCCTATAATTCATTTTAACTCCTCTTAAAAAAGGAGGGGGCTACGTTCTACCCAATCCTTCTCTTGTAGACACATACACACACACACACACACACACACACACACACACACACACACACACACACACATATACAGTGTTCAGTTAGCTCCCACTCAGATTACAACAAACAACATGAATTAATTACAGGCATTAAAGCTTTTCTTTCCAAGGTGTTTGTTTTCCAAAGATTAGTTTTTTCCGTTAGCTGCAGGAGGTACCCCTTTATGGTTAAAGAAGAGGCTCATTCTGGAAAATGACTATAAAAGCCTTAGCACTGCTCCCCTCCTTCAAAACACCCCAAACCCAAGAGGTCAAGGGTCAGAAATGTTACACATCCAATTGTGTCTTTTAAAGACAGCTCAACTGAAATTCTCCTGGAGAAAGAGAGCAGAACAATCTTGGAATGGCTTGACTGTTAACATTTGTTCTTAATATATCAAAATTCTCCTACTCCTGTTCACAGAGTTTCTGAGTATTCTGTGAAGCCTTTTCAGTTGAAAATCAGTCCGATCCCAGTAGTATTGGAGGATTTAAAAGAATGGAGAAGGTGTTCCGTTGGATTTCTTTTTTCCCTTCAATGTAGATTAGTGAGAAAACTCTAAGACGTTGTGTCTTACAGGTCAGGGTTTGTTTGTTTGTTTGTTTTTCCTTCTTGGTCTCCCTAAGGGGAATGTGTTGGTAGGGGAGAAATTGTAGAAAAACAGGAAGGAGGAAGCGAAGTGTGGGAAGAGAAGGATCTAAGATTGAAGATGTTAAGTGTAAAGTGAAATTGTCAGGATTTAAGTAGCTTCATCTAACTAACCTGCCATGAGCTCTGTGTGGTGACATTATAACGGTCCTGCAATCTGAAACCCAGGAAAGGCAAGGGAAAACAGGGGGAAATTTGAGGTTTCCTATACAATAAATTCTGGCCAAGAGCCAGAAGCTTTGAGGGTTTTGCAGTCATTTTCAGACTGGTCATGTTTCTTTTTTGTTTTAACTTTACACTCATGCAGATTTTCTGGAAGTTCAAGGAGAGAGTTCACAATATATTGGCCTTGGCTTCAATGATTTGTGATAAACAGTAACCTTCTGCAGGGTTTAACAACGGTGGGACAAAGCACACTGTAAAGAATACAGGGTAACTTCATATAGTATTAAGGAGTCATCGACATAAAAGTCCATGAAATGTTAGGTCTGTGAACAATGACAGAGCAGAGTAGCAGAAAAACTGTTACTGAAGATAAGTGGCTAAACCTAACGCTGGATGTAAGGCAGGCAGCAGGGGATACAATGTCAAAAGAAGCAGGTCATAGATCTCTATCTCTTGTCTCAGCAGAGGAGGTCAACCAGATGTATAAAAACAACTAAGGATTTGGAAAGAGAACAGCGGGTCCTTTCCTTCTCCCCACATGCAAGGGAAATGGATGTAGTTTTAATAGAAATAAGTGAGGAATAGATATTCCCAGCTCCCCACATACCAACCCATTGTACTGACACTGATGATTTGCTCAGGGTCAGATGAATATCTTTAGAGGCTCTTAACATGGAAAATATTATGAGGTCCTTCCCACTGGCAATTTAAAACAATACCTAAAGAGTGAAACACAACTTGCAGGAATGCTGAAATTAAAATAGCCTCTTTCTAGATCTTTTTTCATAAGAAAAATAGCTTTATTGAGGTGTAACTGACATACAATAAACCAGATGTGGTTTTTTTTGTTTTTTGTTGTGTTTTGTTTTTTTGCGGTACGCGGGCGTCTCACTGTTGTGGCCTCTCCCGTTGCGGAGCCCAGGCTCCGGACGCGCAGGCTCAGCGGCCATGGCTCACGGGCCCAGCCGCTCCGCGGCATGTGGGATCCTCCCAGACCGGGGCACGAACCCGCGTCCCCTGCATCGGCAGGCAGACTCTTAACCACTGCGCCACCAGGAAAGCCCAAACCAGATGTTTTGATTGCAGAATCTGGCTGAGTTCACTGGAGCTTGACTTCTCTTATTGGTGTGGGGCTGGTGGCTCAGCTTTGTTGGTGCCCTGGGCCCACAGTGAGTCTGCTTGTTGGTTGACCCACCCCTGGACTCCTTCCAGATCCAAACAGGGGCTGGAGAAGGCAGAGGGAGAGGACCGGGGCACAGGAACAGAGCTTACACTGGATAACTGTGGAAAGCCTTCCAGAATCATCTTCCCTCTGAAGTGGCCGCTGGTCCCGGGCCTCAACCCTCCTGGCCAGTGAGGAGGGTGTGAAGCAGTCCTCTTCCCCACATGGGCTGGGCTGCTGCATCTGAGGTGGGGTGAGCGAGGGGAGAGCCCTGATAGTGCCATGGTGGTCACTTAGCAGTTGAACTTCCAGGCTGCAGAGTCAAGCCACTGAAGGGAAAATGTCTGTACTTGAAGTAATCATAGGCTTTCTCCTCTAATACCAGCCTGTCCTGCCAGAGTGTCAGCAGCACAAAGGGCCCCAGTATTCTTCCTCCATCACAGAGTACATGGCACATCCCCCTGCTGCTTGGCTCCCAGCTCCCTGTCTGGACAGGAACACAGCTGGGCTTTCATCTAATAAGGGGCGGATTCAAGCTGATTACTTTTGTTTGGCCTTCACTGAAGACAACAGAGCAGGAGGCATTTTACATTTGCCTTGTATTCCAAGCCCCAATGCAGGAAGACTCAAGAACATTTTCTTCTCAGAGCAAAGGCTGCTAGTGAAAAATCACATTAAGAAAATGCTCAGAATTTTGTACAGAAGGCATGTATTGCTTGCATCATCAGAAAAATAAAACAGGATTCATTTAAAAGAGGCAAGAAGAGAAAATCATCTGAATACTTTCAGTAATTGCCCAAAAGATAAATTGCTCTCTTTTCCTTACTCTCTCCTTGGCAATATCCTCTACCCCCATGGCCCCAACATTCACCCATAGGCTGATGGTTCCCCAAATCTATATCCTCAGCCCAGTCTTTCATATGAACCCCAAACTCATATGTATCCAACTGACTGTTTGTTGTTTCAATATATAAATATATCACAGCTTCCTCAAACTTAACACCTGAGACACTGAAATTCTTTCTTCTTTCATGACCTTCCCCAAATCCTCACCTCCTTCTATATTCTTTCCTTATTTATCATGCACTCAATCAATAATCCAGTTGTTCAAGGTATCCTTCTCTCCTTTTTTCATTTCCCTTTATCCTAGCATTTCCTATATCCCATCAATTTTCTCCTTCTGCTAAAATCATACTTTCCTGTATAATAATACTAACACTTACTTAGCACTTGTGTTGTTCCAGATACTATACTAATTGCTTTGTATGTATTAATTCATTTAACCCTCACAATGACTCTAAGAAGCAAGTACTATTTTAATCCCTATTTTACAGCTGAGGAAACTGAGGTACAAAGATGTTATATAACTTGCCATATAATATCATACAACAGGTAACTAAAGGAGGAAGGGCTCAGACCCAAGTGAGTAACGCCACGGCCTATGCTCTCAATCCCAGTGCTGTTCTGCCTTCTCAAATTATTTATTATATACATTATATACATATGTATTTACATATACACCCTCCTCTCCATCCTCACCACTTAGATAAAGCTCTGACCATAATGTATCTGAATGATTCCTCCTCCAGAATTAAGTTCCTAAACCACAAATGTGCCACACTCCTGCTTAATCTCAGTGGATTCTTAGGAATGATTCTCAGTCATTTTCTCAACTGGTCATTCTCACAGATGTGTTGCTGAATTTGAGGCAACATGCACATGTTTTGCCTTATTGGTTCACCAGGGCTAATACTGTGGCAGTGACATCTGTCACACAGAACACTGAATTGAGGTGATGATGAAATGATGGAGAAGGGATGTGGGTTGCTAAGTAGCCTAGAGAAATGTTAAGTTGGGCCAAGGAAAACACATGTCCACGGAACACGAGGGAACTTTGCCATCTTTGTATAATCAAGGCAGGATGCAGTTCTACTCAAACAGTTGACAAAAAAGATCTGCCATAAATATGGATGCAAGTTCATTTCTCTCAGGTGCCACCAGAAATCCAGTGTACAAACAGATGTGAGAAACTCAGACCTGTTAGGAAAAGCAAATCTAGAGGATAAAGTTCAAAGTCCTTCTCACATCGACAATGCCATTTGTCTCTTCTCTGGTCCCATCTACCATCACCTCACTTCTCCCTTCACCCCAAACTCTGCTCCAGCTGTAAGGATGTTATGTCTGAGCACATATTCCTCCTTCATGCCTCCCCGCCTAAAGATTCTATCTCCTCTGCCTAGACGGCCCTTTCTTGTCTTTCTGGAAGGTGTGTTTTTGTTTTTTAGGGTTTCACTCAAAGATCATCTCCTGTGCCTCGCCTGCAATTTGCACTGCATAGATAAGCTACTATTCTCCCCTATACTGTGTTCATATACTCACCTAAATCAAATTCAATTACAGTGTTCCACAGAACATCGTAATCGTTCATTCTTATGTCTCCCTCACTAGACCGGGAGCTCCTTAAAAGTAGGGTCTTTGCTCTGGTCATCTTTATATAGCAATTCCAAGCATACTGAATAACATATTGTAGATGCCCCATAAATACTGGAATGGAGGAAGATACACTGTTTCTAAACTATTTAGTGAATCAGGTCACAAATGTGTTGTTTTGGTTGAAATGACCTGTATAGCACATTCTCTTTGAATTTATCATTTTTATGCTACGAAGGAGAAAACACCAGAAAGCTTTATTTCAGCTAGTTGTCCTTTTTCCTCAAATAACATGG
Source organism: Phocoena sinus (assembly GCF_008692025.1). Taxonomy (NCBI): domain Eukaryota; kingdom Metazoa; phylum Chordata; class Mammalia; order Artiodactyla; family Phocoenidae; genus Phocoena; species Phocoena sinus. The sequence goes on along the minus strand of NC_045765.1, from coordinate 107,330,016 downwards.
GAATACCTATTATAAAAAGTGCCAGTAAAGGGCCAGAGATGCTTTAATGGAATCTGAGGATGAAGGGAAGGAGTTTCCGTGTGCCAGCAACTTAAGATTTTCCTGCTTCAGCTGTCCTGCCAGAGAGAGTATAATTCGGGAACTGATCTCAAGCTGAGCAGAGGAAAAAATTAGTTGCTTAATGAAAATGGCCAAATGTTATCAACAGCTATTTTGTGAGAGGAGCTGTGTCAGGAGCCATCCCCAGGTAAAATGGACTTCTGCTGAATTCCAAACATCTGCAGGCTTATGAAGCCTCACACAATACATCTCCTGAGGGAGCCTTTTCAGTTTTGTGCTTTTTCTGATGCTAAGAAATCAGACCCTTGTGATTTACTACAGGGCAGTTATAGGGATGAAGTCAGCTATTTCCTAGGAAATCTAAAGACTGAAATGAGAAATTCAGAAAATAAAAATATTTTCTATGTTAGAAAAATATATATCAGAAAGCTTGAAAAGTAGAAAAAAAATAACTCCGCTTAATAAGATGTAGAGTAATGAGAGTCTGAAAATCCTTTTGTTTCCAGTATATTTTTGAAATATCTAAGCTTTATTAGTTTTCATTTTTGCCTGGGGAATTACAATATTGTGACTCTGTAAAAGAGTACCATTCTAAAGAAATATTGTTAATTTCATTGAATATATCTTTGAAGGTTTAGTGTTTTGATGTTTGAGGTCTCCATAGCATATTATAGAGAAGGAGTATAGCACAGAAGAAGTATCAAAGGGCTCCAAGTAAGAAATGCTAGAGTCTGGCTTTATCATTTACAAATTCTGTGACCTTGAGCAAGTCATTTAGTCCCCGCAAAGTTTCAGGTACTTCATCTATAAAATAATTTTTAATAGTGTTTTTTAATTAATTTATTTAATTTAGTCATTTCTAGCTGCACTGGATCTTCGTTGCTGTGCATGGGCTTTCTCTAGCTGCTGCAAGCGGGGGCTACTCTTCGCTGCAGTGCACGGGCTTCTCATTGCGGTGGCTTCTCCTGTTGCGGAGCACGGGCTCTAGGCACGCGGTCTTCAGTAGTTGTGGCTCACGGGCTCTAGAGCACAGGCTCAGTAGAAGTGGCGCACAGGCTTAGTTGCTCCGCGGCATGTGGGATCTTCCCCGACTAGGGCTTGAACCGGTGTCCCCTGCATTAGCAGGCAGAGTCTCAACCACTGCGCCACCAGGGAAGACCCTATAAAATAACTTTTAAAGATATCCCTACCATTCCACTCCCTATGTTCCTATCTCAGCTCATAAGGTGGAAATTGACCAGTACTTCTCAACTCATAGGCAATTCTTTGAGGCCAAACACAACTATTTTCTCTGCATTTTACTTTTCCTTCCCCTGAGAGGAAGAAGAGATGTAATTGATTGATGCAATTAGGGAGAGTCTAATATCTATTAGTCTTGGTTCCTTTTTTGGAAGGGATAATGCCTTATTTTTTTCTGTTTAAATGTGGCCACTTTTTCGAGGTGGAAGGCTATTATCTTTGTTTTCAATTGTTTCAGAATCAAGAAGAGGGGATGCATAATTAACTGGTAATCTCCAGGGATTCCCAACAATAATACTTGTGATGTTAGTTGCAGATCAGGAGGGCAGAACAAGCAGCAAACCTGCCATTGCTCTAAGGACTCCATGGAAATCCCAGTGATTTTAAGATATAACACAGCAGTACAAAAAAAAAAAAAATAATCTTATTAACAGAGAAGATAGTGAGGGGTTAGAGGTGGTAACATCAGAACAGAGACTCTAACAAATTTTTGAAAATCTGAAAGGGTATAAAAGGCAATTGACATATGAAATAGAACACAGCAAAATGCAGGTCCAAATCCACTAATCCCAGACTGCAGTGGAGATGGAAGTGGGAGTCAGTTTTCCCATTGGAAGCCCCAGGCTGAAGGTGGCAAATAAGGAAGAGTGTGGGAGAGAGAAACAGAGCAAACAAAGATTATCTGGAGGTCTGTGGACCAAATCACTGCCCAGTGTACCTCTCGTCTCTCCTTCCTCGCACCAGAAATAGAAGGTCAAGCGGCCTGAACTGCTTGAACTGCTAAGTCTTGTGTTGTGGTATACAAGTTTGAAATCTGTTTGTCCTAGCATTTAGAGAAACTGCAACCTATCAGCTGATGTCCAGATCACTCACCCTGAATCACCAAATCATTCTATTTGACACACCCTTGTCCACATACATAAAACTGTCAGTCAAATTTCAATGTAGTGGAGGGTGCTTTTTGGGAAAAAAACCTAGTCACACACCAGCGGATGACACTTATAACCAATCACTTAAAATAAAGAGCCTCGTTCTTTTTTTTTTTAATAAATTTATTTATTTATTTTATTTATTTATTTTTGTCTGCATTGGGTCTTCATTGCTACACACGAGCTTTCTCTAGCTGTGGTGAGTGGAGGCGACTCTTCGTTGTGGTGCGCAAGCTTCTCATTGCGGTGGCTTCTCTTGTTGCGGAACATGGGCTCTAGGTGTGTGGGCTTCAGTAGTTGTGGCATGTGGGCTCAGTAGTTGTGGCTCATGAGCTTAGTTGCTCTGAGGCATGTGGGATCTTCCTGGACCAGGGATCGAACCCGTGTCCCTGTATTGGCAGGAGGATTCTTAACCACTGCACCACCAGAGAAGTCCAAGAGCCTCATTCTTTATTCTTAAAGGGGTTGAATAACAAAAAATTATAGGAAAACTAGAAGCACAGAAGTAAAAGGACAAAATAATAAAACAGAAAAATCAACTTGGCAGAAAACAGAAGAGAGTTTAATAACAGCACTTGTATAGCACTTGTTTGATGTCAGGCATTGTTTTAAGGACCTTATATATATTAACTTATGTATTCCTCACAACTACCTTGCCAAGTATGTATCATCACCATCCTCATTTTACAGATAAGGAAACTGAGGCACAGAGAAGTGTGGTGAGTTCCCCAAGGGCATCCAGCTGGTACGTGGTGGAGGCATGATTCTAACAGGGGAGCCTGGTCCCAGAGTTTGCTCTCTTAATCAGTCTGCCAATTCTAATATCCTACTGTGATGTGAGAAGACATTATATTCATGTAATAACAATAGAATGCAATATTTTAAAGGAAACTCCCCCAAAGTTGTCTAAAGATACAGAGGCAATCATGAGCAAGAGATACTGCAGCTCCAATCTATTTGCCCAATTATATTCACAAAGTGAATGTACAGACATTTTAGAAAAATTCTGAAGTACTCTACTTAAACCATCCTACACAAGTGGAATCCATCCTAATATGGAAAGGTTGCCACAGAAGGAAATTCCACAAATTTCCTTTGTAAACCTTTGCAATATTTAACAACCCATATTATTAAGAAATTCTTCTTTATATCTAACCTAAATCCCTCTCGCTACATTTTTAAACATTTCCTTGTTTCCTTATTTGGTGGAGATGGAGAACAGCTGGCCAGCATTTTGCATATTTCACCTTTAGGCCAAAATAATGACAGTTGTTTTAACTCTTCCTGGAAGGCTGTGCTCTCTATCCCTTTATTCCATTTTCTTAGATCTCTTCTGAATCCCCCTTCCATCTTCTCTGCATTTTCGATTCACCTTTAGGGCTCGTCTGGGAATTGAGCAATGCGAAAAAATTAACTCAGTCCTTTTTCAACATTATCAACACCAGTTTCTAATTTGTAAACAACACTGTTAGAAGTACTTGAATTCACACTGAGTCATAGTGAGTAAGTTACATCCTGAGAACACCGATAGTGAAAGAGAAATTATACTGACGCCTCCAGGACATGGGAACATTATTAAGGGGCAACACGGACAAGAGGGCAGCAGGAAAGAGCAAACCGTGGGTGTAGAGCAAGGACAATGAGTAGTGTTGGATGGGGCTCTGCTGAAAGTGGGAGCAAAGCTACACTCCTATGTCCTGGGTGTGTGTGCTTAGGGAGGGAAGCTCTGTGTGTGGTGAGGCAACTGGGTCACTTCCCCGGGGTGATAGCGTCTGCTCACAGCAGATGGGAGCTGGCAGAGGTGGGATAAATGAGCCATTTGAATGGGAAACACCAGTTCTGAGGATGACTCTGTCTTCTGGCTGCCAAGGAGAGGGCTCTGCTGCTCTGATGGGGTGAGAGCAGGTGTAGACAGTGGTGGTGTGGAGAGACTCAGATCAGCCAGGCGAGGGCCTCCGTGGAATCCAGGACCAGTAACACCTTGTATTTGCCCCGCACAGGATGGCCAACAAAGCACTTCCACATTCTTGATTTATGTCACACTTCGCCCTGTGATATTAACAGGCCACACATATTATCACCGCTCTACTGGGAAAGAGAGGCACGTACAATCACATGACCAGAAAAAAAGTGAGGAAAGCCCCTTGCCTTTTTGCCTCCTACTCTGGTGCTGTTTGCTCCACACCACCCTACCTTTCCTACGAGAGTGCTCAGGGCAGGTATCAGTGAGCATTTTGTTGAGATTCTTCTGTAAGGAAGAGGGTACCGCTTAATTAGCTAAAGACTTCTGGTACCTGAACCCAAGATGTGCAAAGAGCATGCTCCATAAACACTGAAAGGAGATAATAATATGATGAAATGGCAAGGAGGAGGTAGTTGTTTCATTGGCACATTGAATGGCAGCCTGTAGACTCCCCCCAAACAACTGATTACCCTCAGGGGACACCGTTTACTCTGGTTCAGGATTGGACGAAGCTACCTTAACCACTGTTATACTCCTTGGTGAATAAACACTGAACAAGAAAGAAGACAAGTTCTTTAAATACATGTGCTCTTTAATCATATAAAAGAATATATTCAAAGAATTATTAACGTTATTTCCTATTCACAATACCCTAAAACCAAACATTATCCCCATCAGGGTAAACTGTGTACATTGAATTGTTCATCAGTCAAGTAAGAACTGAATACTGTGTTGAAACCAAAGCAAAATTAGTTGTTTTTTTTTTTTTCCCACGGTAAGAAAGGGCTTCTTCTTCCCACTCCCGGAGTTTCCACACAGATTAGAGAATGGTCTATTTTATTTTAACAAAGCTTTTGGCAAAATGTTAACCAGCCACAAATGTGGCCTCCAAACCCAGGCACCAAAGAAACTGATACTGTTCCTTTGAGAAATACATAGTTTGTCCAACAGATGAGAGAAAGTAGAAAACCCTAGTTTGTAACACATAGTAAGTTAGTAAATCCAACTATCCCAATTATAGTGTGAAATTTCTCATAAAGCAGCTGCCATTAAGTCACATTACACCATATCTCTTTTTATTTTTACCATATTTTGTGATGCTTCCCAATATAAATTAATGACTAGCTTAGTGTGCTCAGTTGTTTATTCATTCAATACTCTTACAGAAACATTCGGCCTGTACAAGTCAGTTAGACCACATGCAACCGCCAGTAAAGAGCAAGACAGATACATCTGGTCCCTGCTCCACAGGGCAGTCATATAGGTGGCCAGATCCAGCTCTTCCTGACCAATCAGAAAGAACAGCTATTAGACATCTTGGAACCAACCGTGGAAGTATAACTATGAGCAATAGAATAGAAAACTCATTCTAAATCCCATGAGGCTATCCATGGAAAAGTACAGACATTTTTTGTTTTGTATTTGACTTCATAGTTCTGCCATTTTAATCAAAAATATATTCTTGGTCCTAGGAATATAACTTCTCTAAATGATATTCCTTATTCTGTACAAATGTTCTTCATGTATTCTGATTACTGTAGGCTTAAAACTTCAATCATGAGATGACGGTGTTTATGGTGGTTTGTGGACCTACGTTCTCCATCTCATATATGTCTGAAGAATATTCAGTCTTATTTGCTCAGGGCGTCAGTAGTTATAATCTGTCTACGCAGTGTATCAAGGCATTCATTTATCTTAGTTCATGGTATAAATGAGGCCAGGTAGTATGTTTGGTCCCTCTAAGAGTCATTCATGCATTTTACACAGTGACAAACTCCTGCTTGGTCACCCTTGAACAGACCACAGAGGGAATTGGGCATCTTTGGATGGTTCATTCCAAGACCTATTGCCTGCCAATGAAAAATGAGCTCTTGGGATCCACTAAATGTGGGTTTTGTTCTATTATATTCATCTGTAACCTTCTAATCTGCTTGTGTAGCCATTGAAATGTTTGCCCATTTCACACAGCCAGTGACCTCACAAGGAAGGCCCTTGGAGGGACCAGGAAATCAGTGTGGGTCCAGAGCTTCCACAAAGAGCCATCTTCACTGGCTGCACCACTCCTCTGTCCTGGCCTGGACTGGGTACCCTTTTTTGAACTTAGGCTGGGATGGCAGAGTTTCTCATCCCCTGTGATTATTTTTCTACACAGCTTTTATTAACTGAGCAGAGCAGAGAAAAGCAACTTGCATTACAGCCAAACTAATATGTGGTAGAAATTCCCTGAGGGATTAAGGTGAACATGCTGTCCCCTCCCTCTGAGAGACAAAGTCAGGAGAGTGACAAATCTGAGTTCTGCTTCATTACGCAAAATATACAATCCCCAAGGGCTTTATCTGAAAGGAATCTAAAGACTAATGAAATATCTTAAAATTCCACCCTATAAATGAAGAAACTGACAAACCAAGAAGTTAGCAAAGTGATTAATGTAGGTCAGTGGTGGAATAATGTATTAGCTTCTTATTACCATGAGCTTAAAATACAAATTTATTTTCTTAGAGTTCTGGAGGTCAGAAGTCTAAACTGAGCTGGCAGCCTTGTGTGCCTTTTGGAATCTCTACAGGAGCTTTTAGAGGCTCCTGGCATTCCTTGGCTCATAAACCCACAGTCCCTCTTCAAAACCAGCTACTCAGCATTATCAGGTATCTTTCCTCTCTGACCTCTGCATCTCTTGTCACCTCCCCTTCTCTGAGTCATCCTCTTACAACGACCCTTAGGGTTAATAATTTCCCGACTCAAGATCTTTAACTTAATCATGAACGCAAAGTTTCTTTTACTGTATAAGGAAGTATATTCACAGATTTTGAGTATATGGGGTGGGGGTCAGGGGGGAGACAGGATATTATTCTGCCTACCACAAATAGCAACCAGAAAGTCTAAACCTCATTAGTGACTAAGGACCTAGCAAATACACGTGTTAATTTTGTTTTAAAAAGTTTAATAATTATTTACTAGATCTAGAATACTGTGATTGACAGACATGGCAAAGCAAATAATAGACCTGAAATTCTCTTTATTTACTTTGCAAAGGTATATTTTAAATGTAATTCGCAAGTAGAGAAGCCTTCTTAAGATCCTTAGAAAGGAAAAAAAAATTAAGAATAAAACTGTGCTGACATATAGGAAACAAAGACCTCATAATCCCAATATTTTAAAAAATGATCTTACAAATCAAAAAGAATGAAATGGGGCTTCCCTGGTGGCGCAGTGGTTGAGAGTCCGCCTGCCGATGCAGGGGACACGGGTTCGTGCCCCGGTCCGGGAAGATCCCACATGCCACAGAGCGGCTGGGCCCGTGAGCCAGGGCCGCTGAGCCTGCGCATCCAGAGCCTGTGCTCCGCAACGGGAGAGGCCACAACAGTGAGAGGCCCGCGTACCGCAAAAAAAAAAAGAATGGGATGAACAACACAATAGAAGACATGGATAAAATGATACTTACATAATAAAACACACAAATAGAAAATGCATATATAATAAGAAATCCTGTTTTACTTCTCAGATTGGCAAGATTAAAAAGATAGGTGAAAATAATCTTTACAGTGGCCTACAAGACCTGCATGATGTCTCCTCTCCCTCTCTGATCTGACCTTCTCATCTCCACCTCACTTGTTTGCTCCAACCAAAAAAAGATGCCCTTTCACACACTGTAATAAAACAACCTTGCAATGTCTACTAAAACTCAAATCTATTTACCATTTGACCTAGCAATGCACTTATAGGAATTTAACTTTCATAAATATTTACACAATGAGGTTATATTACAAAAGTGTAACTAAAAAAACTTGGAAACAACCTAAATGTTCCTAACTAGAGATTTGGTTAAATAAATTAATGTAGGTTCATAAAACAAAGTGCTATGTGACAACGAATTTGAGTGTGTGCGGGTGTATGTGTGTGTGTGTAAAATATTTCTCAAATATACCGACACGGGAAGATTTCTGAATTGTGTCATTTAATATAACTAGTAACATGTCTATTTTAGTCCTTCGGGCTGCTATAACAAAAATATCGTAGTCTGGGTGGCTTATAAACAACAGAAACTTATTTCTCACATTTCTGGAAACTAGAAGTCTATGGTCAGAGTACCAGCACGGTTGGGTTCTGGTGAGAACCATCTTCCAGGCTGTAGGCTGTCCGTCTTCCCATTATCTGCTCACACAGTGGAAAGAGAGATGAGAGAGCTCACTGGCATCTCTTTAATAAGGACACTAATCCCATCCATGAAGCCTCTGCCTTCATGACCTTATTACCTCCCAAAGGCCTCTCCTCCTAATACTATGTCATTAGGGGTTAAGATTTGAAATTATGAATTTGGGAGGGGTACACAAACATTCAGTTCATAACAATGTATGTTATGTATTATATACTTGTTATACTTTGTATTACTTATAAAACAACTGTATCCTAATACACGTCCTTTCCAAAATACCTGAAAATGGCTGTAAGAGGAATGAATATTGTTTTCCATTTAGCTGATTATTGACATATATAAACTGTCTTAGTCCATTCGAGTTGCTCTAACAAATTGCCACAGAATGGGTGGCTTATAAACAACAGAAATTTATTTCTTAACAGTTGTGGAAGCTAGAAGTCTGAGATCAAGGAGCCAGCATGGTCAGGTGAGGGCCCCCTTCTGAGTGGCTGATTTATCATCATATCCTCACATGGCAGAAGGGGCTAGAGATTCTCTGGAACCTCTTTTACAAGACACTGCTCCTATTCATGAGGATTCCACCCTCATGACTTAAGCATCTCCCAAAGGCCCCATCTGGTAATACCATCACATCACTTTTGGGGATTCGAATTTCAACATGTGAAGTTTGGGGGGACACACACATTCACACCATAGCATAAAGCCAGAGGAAACATTTCTTCAAATCATTTTTTTTTTTATTTTCCCTTCCAGTCAGAGAGAAAAGACCTAGCAAAAACTGGCTTTGTCAAAATATTGGAAGAACTCATTCCTTGTAGTCTCTGTTTTACTAGTCAAAGTCACCACCGTCTGTTATACACATTATACTCAAAGCCCTTTGGATGTTTTTATTACATTACATATTACATAGAGAAGACTTAGGCATCCTTAGAATTTTTATAAGCATATGTTCTTCCTTCCTTATGAGGAAATGTAGATCTCATTAAAGTAAATTTTTCTAAAATGAAATATTTTGATGTATAAGCTTAGCGAGACTGCATCTGAAAGCCACAACTTTTGCTACAATCTTAAGTATGACCAAATTGATCTACAGCAGATTTTATTAAAGACAGAGCAAAAACAACTTTGTCTTATTCTTTAAGAAAACTCAAAGACAGTGGTCTTTGTGTAATTTCTTCTAGTTTTCACATGTATATTATTTTTGTTCTCACTAAAATGGTTTCTAATCATTAGTGTCACCAGTTAAAATTATTTTAAATAACCAAATTCTCTATTTTTACATTTAATGGAGTCATTTCCAAACCATCATTTTCAAGGTTGTTTTTAACTTTTTTTTCCCTGCAAATCCATACATGCAATGTTATAGACAGTTTCCCTCTGGACAACATCCTCCTAGCCATGCATGTTCAGTTTGGTCTCAATGTCCTAAAAAAAAAAAAGCACTGTGTAAGGTCAAGTTGAAGCAGATTAAATTTGAATTAGAAGCACTTCTGTATTAACATGGAAGTGTTAGTCATATTTTCCCCCTTCTACTCTTGGAAATCAAAGAGACAAGAAATATAAAAAGAACCCACAAACTCCATTTTGGCAACACTAGGTAGCAGATTTAAATTACAGTCTCAAAAATAAATGTGAAGGCTACCAAAAGCAGCCAAGACCAGGCAGAAGCCACACATAAAACATGAGGAAAATAGCAAAGAGAGTCACAAGATGATCCAATGGCAGCAGATTTCAAAAAACACTTCCTGCAGGCGAGGGGTTCATTGAGAGGTGAGGAAGCTGTATCCATGTTGGCAGAATTGAATGTAGGACCTGTGTGAGTAGGGCTGGCAGCAGAAGTCTTCATGAACATGGTTAATTAGAGAGAAGCAGAGAAGGCAGTGTTACATAAAAAACAACCAGCTAAGCCATATTAGAAGGAAGAAGTCTGTCTCTGAGGAAGCAGAATAGGAGAGAGCACTGCATTAGGAAGCCTGAAAAGCTACAGTTGTGTTTCTTCTCCTATAGGAGCTTTTTATGAAAAGTTGCTCAGGAAAATTCAAATGGTTCATTAACAAAAGGAATTGATACAGTATTGATACAAAGGTTACATAAGAGAAGATATGGAAAATAGCACTAAAACCTTCAAGTACGAGTAACATTCACCAGAAAATGTTGCCACAAAGCAAATGAAAGTTGTAGCCAAATGCTTCATTGTGAATTTAAAAATTTAATAAATCAGTTTTCTCTATGAAAGAAAATCATAAAGCAGAAATAAATAAGTAAATAATAAAGATATGGAAGACTGAAGTAACATGATGAATAAGACATCTCGTCAAATGAACTGATAAAGTGCTACATGCAAGAAGAAATTTCTGACTATGGTAAACAAATGACTAACCTTTCTTTATATCATTTAAACATTTTTTCAAACATCTGTTTTATGCATTAGATTATTTAGTTTTCTCAACAAAGAGAATTATTTTTAAATAGTTAATATTTCTGTTTGGTTTACCATCACTTTGAGGAATTTGGTGCACCTAGGTCAGTGTTTCTTGAATTTCAGTAATATAACATTACTGAAGAGAAAAGTTCTTGAAGCATTAATGTTAACTATAATTTTTATTATATTCTTTAATTGTACATATACCAAAAAATTAACTGTAAGCTTGTTGTCTCACGGTTGTGCTACAACTATAAAACCAAAGCAGACAAATCAATGTAAACAAAATTACAAAAATGAAAAAGTCAAAATTGAAATTAACAGATTATATGATAAAGTACATTGTGTGGAAATGAAGTCACCATTCACAAGACCAATAGAGAGTTCACATGCCAACACCTCTGCGCGCCTTTTGAAGACTCAAGTTTCCTTCCAAGTCTTTTTCAATTTCAAATTATGCCTAATGCTGTAATTTGTTCTTTACTTAGTGGGAAGCCATCATTTCTAAATTAAGTTATCTTTTGTCTTTTTCTAACTAGCACACAACAATGACAAGGTACTTTTTGGTGCCAATAAGAACGTTGAAAAGAATGCAACTGTAGGCACTAAAATCAGATGGTGCTATTAACTATAATCATTCAGAATAGCAAACTAAGCTTCTACTAATTTTATTTTAGTTTTTTGTTGAATACAAAACAGAACTTTGAAAGTTATTTTTAGTGTTCTTTCAAACCCCTGTTTGAGAAACATTATTCTAAATATTTTAGAAACCTAAAAATTCCGTATAACCACCTCTAGATAACCATACTTGGTGTGTTCTTGGCAATCCAAGTGTGATTTTATAACATCCCAGAATTCTTGCTGCCTGAGTCTCACATTACACACAAGAGTACTGTTTTGTGTCTTGTTATAAGACTTAACATCAGTGTGGAAATCTCAGGAACTTAATGTTTCACCTTTTCTGAGAGTAATAAAGACTCCAAAAACTCAGGGTATGATTCTTTAGATTTAAGGGGGAGTCAATTAGAAGACTTCAAGATTCCAGAATATGTAGTTAGGGGTCAGAGTCTGAACCCAGTGGACAGATGGAGAACTTTGGAGCTGGGAAAGAATGAGAACATTAAGAACTATAAAGACATATAGTTTTATCTTCAGTACATATTACATACTATAGATGCAGAAGGGGAGATATGCAAATAATCAGTGATAGACTCAGAGTCACCCCCCAAAACAGATTGAGATTCCACCAGTCTCTTCTCCAAGCACTAAGGCTATAGAGCCTCTAGGCTTTCACAAGGTGCCCTCCACATAGAAAATTCCCCTGGATACAGGAACTCACAAATCACTTGCTGGTCACCGTTAAGTTTTCAAAGATGCCTCTTTATGAGAATTATCATGCCCTCTTCTTTACCTCCCATACTTTCTCTGTCCACTTGTTCTAGAAAGAACTGTTCTGGAAGTCCCTTCAAGGTACTGTCTTTTCTGAAGGAAAATGGATAGCAGCAGGTGCTTGAGAGGTGTTTTCCCCATGAGAATAGACGGGAAATATTCCAGGTCTCTCTTCAAAACTATAATAGAATTAAGTTAACATTTAAGGCGTGACTAAGAGCTATAGGCAGAAGCAACTAGTTCTTGACCATATTCTACATGTGCTTGTAACTGACTATAAAAAAGAAAAAAGTGTGCTCAGGTTAAGAGTTCCAGGAACTGGTTAGTCACTGCTTTCCATGCTTTGTCATGGAGAGCACTTTTAAGCAATGAGAACAAATCAAAATACTGATCCCAAACCATATTGTTTTTATCATAAAAATATGGTAAAAACAGAGCCAGTGCAGTAAAAGTGAAATAACTATACAAATGTTATCATGCAACTCTGGTTTATTGAAGGAAAACCTCAACAAAACTATCATGTCTAGATCCAGAATCTAGGTTTCCTAGTCATAATGCACTATAACTAACAGAAGTGAGGGTTTATCCCTGCATTTGCTTAAATTTGCTACACTAACTTAGCTTTTTGTTTTTTTTAATGGTGTATCAAAATAGGTTTACTCCCTTTGGGCTTTATCTCCAAATTATGGTATTTAGTTCAGTGCTGTACCCAGCCTATAATACACTAGCAATAACATGTGATGTACTGCTAATATCCTGGAGAATTCTACTGGCTGTGTTCTTGAAGCAATGTAGCAACTTAGCACCATGCATGTTGAATAGTTATGGATCACACATGGGAGCAAATATTATCCTGTTACCTTTTGTTCTACTTTAAGTTTTTTCATCATGATGTCTCAAGAAATTTTACTATGAACTGCAAGTTTTCTTCTTTTCCTATTCTAGATGAGGAGATATTGTATGACACAGGTGTTTTCAGATGCATAAGTACACACATATTTTTCTCATCGCCACAATCATTTTAACTGTCTGGACGGTATACTACCCCTGCACTTTACTCTTGGAAGTGGTCCTTGCTAACTAAGAAAATAGCTTTGGTTCATGTATTAGTCTGCTAGGGCTGCCATAACAAAATACACAGACTAGGTAGCTTAAACAGCAAAAATTGACTTTCTCACAGTTCTGGGGGTTAGAAGTTTAAGATCAAGGTGTCTGCAGCATTGGGTTATCCTTCGGCCCTTTTCCTTGGCTGGCAGATGGACATCCTCCTGCTGTGTCCTCGAGTGGTCTTCTCTGTGCATCTCTGGTGTCTCTTCCTCTTTCTGTAAAGACACCAGTCCTGTTGGATTAGGGCCCCACCCTTATGACCTCATTTAACCTTAATTACCTCTTCAAAAGCTTTATCTCCAAATACAGTCACATTGAGGGTTAGGCTTCAATATGTGAATTGCTGGGGGCATACAATTCAGTTCATAACGGTTCATAACCTTAAAGAGATAATGGGCAGGTGTCTCAGTAATAGATAAAAACAGCCACACATTTCTCCTCTAAAGTCTCCAGATCTTTTCATGATATGTATAATCTTAACCCCAGGGTACCGCATCACGTCATGTGTCTTTCCAACCAACGTTATAATGGACACAAACACTTCCAGATGTTCACTGCTGGCTGAATCAGCCTAGAGCTGGATTCATGAGCCCTTTTCATGCCAGAGATTGGAGAAATAATTCTATTCTGTGCTCCAACTGGATCAATGCGTAAGTGGCTGGAGTTATTTCAACTGGTATCATTTGGTCTAACCAAAAGTTAAAATATGGCCTCATGAAACAAACAAACAAGCAAAGAAAGTTGAAATTATTCAGGTTAGAGGCTATAGACCACTTGAAAGCATGATCTCTGATGGAAGGAATGCTCAGGCAAGCAGATAGAGCATCTCTAATTATGAGGGTGTTATAATATCACTGTCCTAACGAGTATCCTTTAAGTTAGAACTGGAAAGTCTCCTTTTATGAAAATGGAAAGTTTGCTGGGATTATTAAATTTTCATAACATGGTAGAGTTAATCCACTTGTTCTAGAGGGCACGGACTGGGTAAAACATGAAGACAAGGATGAAATCACTCAGTAGCCTGACTGAAGTCAGGAGAAGAAATCTGTGCTCTAAAATAAAAAATTTTCTCTGAGTACCAAAAAAATGTAAACTCTGTAGACTCCTTCTATCCCTTATCATAAACTCTGTAGACTCCTTCTATCCCTTATCAAAGTCCACTGGAAGATACACAGTGGACAGGCCAGGTCAGGAAAACAGAAAAGAACAAAGGCAAGGCTTCAGTTCCTCTTTATTTGAAGTAGAAGAGAAGAGGAACCTCCTCCAAAACAATTTCACCATTGTCATTGACTCTTCAGATCTCAGCCTGATTCCCTCCTCAGTTCTCTGAATCAGAAAAGAGCCACATAAGACCGTGAGTGCAAATAAAATCACACAGACCAGTAGGCTGAATGTTGATTTGGTGTAATTAGGCAGTCCTGAGAGCTCTCAGTAGAAACTGCTTTGATTTTTGACTTTTAGAAAGTTGTTCTACCAAAGGATTATTATGGTAATTGAAATTAGGAATAGAATTATGGTTGGACCCTAAATAACATGATGTGGATGCTAAAGCTGCTATTTAGCTGTTACACTGAACAATTTGGAACAATGGAAGGGACAGGGTGTACTCGTGAGGGCTCTAATTTTAATTTGGGGATTGCCAATTTGTTAGCCTTTCACTGTTTCCTTAAAGGAAATGCAGGGTCTTAAGGAACTTGCTCAAGACCTATATTTAAGTAGAAAATTATGAGCTTCACTTCCTAAGGAGGAGATACTTAACGTTTTCTTTCTTTGAGGGTAGTTCACGTTCACAGTTCTCAAAATCTCTGCTACAAAATGAGAGATACTCTATGATAGATCAGTTGTAAGAGCTCATTACTTAGGGAGCAATCCGTTTTACAAGTGTTTGCGTAACCCATTTTTCTGCAAGAAAGGGGTACGGGTACGTAGGGGTGCTACTATAAAGACATGATTTATAGGCAAATGTATGATAGAAGATCAAGACTAAAATTCGCTTGTCATAAGGCATAATTCTGACAGTTAATTTGCTCTTATCTTCACCTGCAGACATTTGAATGAATGTATATCAATGGCAAAGAGTTGTTATATATCTTCATTAAATGATAAAGAGGATTATTATGATAATTGAAATCAGGAGTCACAAAGAATCAGATTAGAAATTAGAGTCACAAGGAGCAAATCAGTGAAAAGTACGGAACATTTGTCTTGAAAAACAGAATAGGCGTGGCCTGTTATGTTTTCCCCAAATTGACAGTGCATCTCCCTTTTGTCCCTACCTTTTAAAATAATTAAAAAAAAAAAATACATACATGTTGTGATACTCATACACAGCAAAGCTAGGGGAGAAGTCCTTGTTATCTCAGCCTCTGAGAGAGAAGCACTATTAACAGTGCAGTGTGTTATTTTTTCAAATTTATTTTATGTATATACTATCATATTACTATTGCTGTAAGAATGGGAGTATATATAGTACATGTGGCTCTGCGATATTTTGTCACTAAACGTATCATGGGTGACTTTCTATGTCATTTGATGAGAGAGAAATGTACAAATCACAGACATGTGCTAATAAATACATTAAAAGTTTTTGGATGGGCTTCCCTGGTGGCGCAGTGGTCGAGAGTCCGCCTGCCGATGCAGAGGACACGGGTTCGTGACCCGGTCCGGGAAGATCCCACATGCCGCAGAGCAGCTGGGCCCGTGAGCCATGGCCGCTGAGCCTGCGCGTCCGGAGCCTGTGCTCCGCAACGGGAGAGGCCACAACAGTGAGAGGCCCGTGTACCGCAAAAAAAATTAAAAAAAAAAAAAAGAAAGTTTTTGGAACAAACACAGGGAACTATAAACTGTTCTTTGCTCTACAAAGTGAAAATAGAGATGAGGACAGTGACTGCAAGACTTTTAATTCTCCATTTTGTTTTCTTTTAAATTATTAAAGTTTTATTTATAGTCATGAATTATTTTTATCATAGAAAGCTAGAAGAGCAAGTGAGCAAGAAAGAGAAAAAGAGAAAGGCTAAATTTAAAAGGATAAAGTAGAAAAACAACCCAAGTTGCTTGGTTGTGATTTTTGTACTAAAAAAAATAATGAAAGGTCAAATATTTAATCTATTAAATCTTTGGCTACTTCTAGAAAAGTCCATAAGCAGTAAAATTTTATCCAAACTCCCAGCGCAAATCATTAGCTTTGGTACAAACCAAATCGACACCCCTCTCGTCCTCTGAGACGTGTTTTCATCGTGAGCTGCCCGATCTTGCTTTATTCACGTACTCTCCATGACAGGGAGGGATAATTCTAATACAAAGCATTGTTTTTTTGTGGCCAACCTAACTAGTGACTCTAATGAACAGAAGGCCCAGTAAATTCCCTGAGAAGTTTGATTTCTACAGCCTACTTCTGGGTTCTTTTTTATTCCAAGGTAATGCCTGGACCCAGTGGAGGGAAATCTGTATTTCCTTTGATCTTCCTAAGAGCTCATTTAAAGCAAAGGTCCCAACTGGGGACCTGCATGTGAGGACAAATATACTAAAACGTATGATTCCTTGGCATTGCGCATCTTTCCGGTACATTGCACAGCGTCTCCTCTATGAAGACTCCAGGGAGAAATTTCCTTCTGGTCTCAAGAACAGTTGAAAGCACCTGAGCAATTGATTTGTTTTTACATTATGGACAATGTGGATTTTCCAGTAAGGCCTGTTTCTGGTTTTTATATTGTTTAAAATATGTAACCTAGATGTCCCTAGATCACACTAGCCTAGGGGCACAAGTGAGTCACATTAAGATTAACTCCCAAATACTACTGGCTGATGAGCCTCAACCCCTTGCAGAGAAGACCCCATGCTCCAAGCATTTCTGCGTATCCCTCAGGGGGAATCACATGTGTTTACATTCATTGATTTTTAAGTAGAAGAAACCAACTGTGTTAGTTTAAGCAAAGAAAAACAAATTTATTACAAGCATTAGGACATGACCCGCAGAACCTAAGGGCAAGAATGCATCCTTGCCTCAGAAAAGACTGGAACCAGAGATTCCAGTGTCATCAGGATGTTCCCTCATCTCTGTTTCTTGCTGCCTAATATTCTCTCTCTCTCCCTCTCGCTCTCTCTCCTTCCCCCGCCCCCAACCCCTCTCTTCCTCTCTCTCTCTCAGCTTCTCCTGCTGATCCAACTCAGTAACAGAAAATAAAGACAACTTAGGGCTCCCAGGTTTATATGATGCGCATCCAGCTACCTGGAAAGAGACCGAAAAATATTTCTGTGTCCCAATTCTGAATTTCTGGGGAAGGGATTGAGAGCTGATAGTCACAGCTTGAAGAGAGTACTCACCTTTGTTTGCTCCAGCCCACTGTGGCAGTAGTGACAAGGTCATGTGACCTTGCAATGGCCTTGTGGCTAGGTGGGTGGGAGAGTAGTTCCCAGAGAAGGGGAAGAGCAGAGCTAAGCTGACAGCAGAAGACAGCTTCGGGGGAAAGAGACTGCCCTCTGGGTATGGCCACCCTGCCCCATGGCCCCAGAGTGAGCTGCTGGGCTCATGCAAAACTCTGCTCTGCATTGCTCATCTGACCCAATTGCTGAGCAGTTTTAAAAGAGATTTCTTTTAAATGAAAGCAATATTTACTGAAGATGTGACCTTTGATACTGCTGATTGGTGAAAAACCTTTCTGGAAGAAAATTTGGAAATAGGTATTTATGAAGAGCCTTAAAATGCAAAGATCTTTTGACCCATTTCTGGAAATGTATCTAAGAAAACAGACAGATATATGTAGAGGTTTATCACATAATGAAATTGTTTATAGTGGAAAATTGATATGATGTTAAAGTGTTATAGTAGTTGGATAAATTATAGCACATTCGTATCATGGACTATAACGTCCATCTAAACATACAGTATATTTATTGACCTGGAAAGATGGTTGTGTATAATAATAGATATGAAACAGAACAGAACACACAGCACAAAGTTAAATAGTCATTTCTGGTTGAGCAAGTATAGTTGATTTCTATATATTTTCTCCAGATTGGTTTATTTATGTTTTCTAATTTGTCCTCAATAATCATGTCACTTGTATAATATTTTTTTAAGCTTTTGAAAAATCACACTAGTGATACAAGTTTTTTCAACACATAAATGTTACCCCAGCATTAGAGATAAATGTTTGTACATCCTTCTTTAAAAAACAGAAAGGACAGCTCTCATAGTTATAGAGACTATGCTATGTAGCCCTCTGTATATTAATTTCATAGTCAGCATTCAAAAATAGGAGAAGGAGGGTGAGAATAAAGAAAAAGTGCACAGAGATCTAAGGAAAAAACTTCTCCCTTTAACACCTTTGTCAGCTCTCCATCCTTCCGTGGCTCTCCAGCAGGGGTGGTACCACTCTTAGGGGCTTTTGGGAGATATTGGGCAGAGGACATTTTTGGTTGTCCAGGGACTAGTGAGAATGACTGACATTTAGTGGGTCGAGGGAAGAGAGGCTGGCTACCCTACAAGGCTTGGAAAATCCAGAACAAGAAAGACTTGTCCTGCTCAAATGTCAATCACACCCTCCACTGAGAAACCCTGCTAAACTAAACCTCTCTGAATAAAATCCAAGGCCTTCACTCGCTAACCCCTGCCTATTTTTCTAATCTCCTCTCTCCCAGCTTCCCTTCCTGTTTTATACCCTGCTCTGTCCCACTTTAATTCCTTTTTCCTCTGTCCCATGCCTTAACCATATCAAATTCCTGGCAATTCTCATAGAGTGCCAAGAAGTATTATGCTTCTCAGCTTTCATTTGGTTTAGATTATTTGCTCTGCCTAGAATACTCCTTTCATAAAGTCCTACTTATTCTTGAAGATTCAGCTTAATCATCTCCTTTGTGGAGCCTTTTTTGGATCATAATTCTTCCCCTTTTTTGCCCTCATTGTTACTTCTGTGCATCGCTATTGTAACACTTAAAACACAGTACAGTGTTTCATGTCCGTATTCTCCTACTAGAGGTACAAGTTCCTTGTGGGCAAGGAGGGAATACTTATTCATGGCTTAACCCCAAACAAGAGGAAAAAATCTCACGTTGCTCAACAAATGCTTGTTAGTTTGGAGAAAAAAATGGAAATCAGCTTTTCTTTCTGTTGCCATTGAAAAAAAATAGAAAATTAATTCAATCAGTAAAAAAAAAAACGTTTGATTTCTGCCTTCAAATTATTTTCCATTTCAATAAAAATAATGTTGACATCTGCTTCATTACCATCACACAAAATGATTGGGGGAAAGAAAGGCAAGAAAATATATTTATTGGCTCCAAATGTGTCCAAAGGCTTAAATGCTAAGAAATCCACATTTGTGTATGGTATGTGATATATATGTGTATCATTCTATTTGTAGTACAGTTTATTCTATTATAATGTAGACCTGCTGGCAAATGCAAAGCAAGTTTAGGCTAAGAAGAAATTTCAATAATCTTTATGATTGAAGTTCAAGGAACTCCGAGGAGATTCATTTTTACTGACAGTTGCCTCTTTTTGCTTACAGAACATATGCTATGTTATTGTGATCACTGAATTTAGGGAACTGAGCTATAAAAACATACTGAGCAAATTAAAATTAAGAGTGGGGGTCAAAGACAGTGATCTCACTTTTGTTTTATGTGTCTTGATCTTTAAGGTTAAATGTTTTCCTCCTTCTGTTAATATAAAGTGTTTAGAAATATATTAGTCATTTATTAATAGGGCATCTATTAATTATGTTCATATTTTAGGAAACAAACACAGTTCTCTATTCTTTTTTTTTTTTTTTTTTTTTTTTTTTTTTTGCGGTACGCGGGCCACTCACTGTTGTGGTCTCTCCTGTTGCGGAGCACAGGCTCCGGACGCGCAGGCTCAGCGGCCATGGCTCACGGGCCCAGCCGCTCCGCGGCATGTGGGATCTTCCCGGACCGGGGCACGAACCCATGTCCCCTGCATCGGCAGGCGGACTCTCAACCACTGCACCACCAGGGAAGCCCCAGGTCTCTATTCTAATTAACAACTTGAAGCAATTAAAACATCAGATTTGTGAAGGGTGTCATAACCATCTAATGTTTCAACTGGCTATTTTATTCCACATCAGACACCACTCTTCCCCCTTGAAAATGATATAACTACAATGTACTAAGCACTGTGTATATTACTGTGGCAGAAGCAAAAAATAAGAATCTGAACCCTCCCTTCTAACTGTTCAAACTTTAGTAGAAGGAAGAAAATATACACATAGATAAAGTAAAAAGAGTAATGACAAATCAGAGGAGAATCTTCTGGTTCCAGGAAACGTGAGAACATCTGAGGTAAAAATTGAAAGGTGGATAAGTTTTGGACTGCTTCATTCATGTGGATGAAGACTATGACAGATTCAAAAGAAACAGTCCTTGCAATCATAAAGATTTCACAAATAGTAAATTATTTTATTTGAAAATTAGGATGTATCTGTTCTTTATTTTAAAAATTATGAGTAGGATTTTTGCTTCAGGTCAAAATGGAATAACAGGGACTGGATCTACCCTCCTGCCTGAAACAACCAAAAATCAGAAAATACCTGAAACAATGGTGTTGAAGACACTGAACATCTATCAATAAAATACAATGATTCCTGAGAGATGGGAAAGAAACAAAGTGAGCAAATTGCCCCAGTTTACTGCCAGGGACCACAGCACAGAGAAGGAGAACTTGGGCGGAGTAATGCAGATTCCCTGAGTTGAGGAAATAATGAGAGTCTGGGGAAATAAAAGCAGCAAGACCTTGAAGGACAGAAAAACAAAGGAGAAAATTGCACAGAAAAAGAACTCCGGAGGCTCTTCAGATTATCTCCATTGAGTATTCAACAGAGTATTGATAAGTGCATGCATGAGGAAACCACCCGGAGCTAGGGAAAAAACTACCCCCAAAATAAAAAAGAATAGTACATGGCACTCACACAGGGCAAGAAGTATTGTCTGTCCCACCAGTCAGACAGAAAAAACTCATAATTCAGAGGGCATCACAGAATACTTAGAATAGTCTTACTAAATGAGTGAACAATTAGTCCTAGTTTAAACATGGATCTAGTCCTGTTAACAAATCTTAAAATCAAGACCCAAAGGGATCATACTATTTCCTAAGTAACTTAGCAGCACCCCAGAACAAACTTCAAGAATATTCATAGGGGGCTTCCCTGGTGGCGCAGTGGTCGAGAGTCCGCCTGCCGATGCACGGGACCCGCGTACCGCAAAAAAAAAAAAAAAAAGAATATTCATAGGAATATAAAAATGTCTAACGCCAAACACCAACTTGACCTAATTAATATATGTGAGATGTTGCTAAGGAAAATATATACACTTAAATGCCTATATTAGAAAAGAAGAGAGGTCCATCTTGGAAAAAGAAAAGCAAATGAAACTGAAAGAAAATGATAAGAGAGTATGAGAGTGGAAATCAATGAAAACCCAAAGCTAGGTTTTTAAGGTGTTTTTTTGTTTGTTTGTTTTTTGCAGTATGCGGCCCTCTCACTGTTGCGGCCTCTCCCGTTGCGGAGCACAGGCTCCGGACACGCAGGCTCAGCGGCCATGGCTCACGGGCCCAGCCGCTCTGCGGCATGTGGGATCTTCCCAGACCGGGGAATGAACCCGTGTCCCCTGCATCGGCAGGCAGACTCTCAACCACTGCACCACCAGGGAAGCCCCGGTTTGTTTGTTTTTTTAGGAAGATCAAGAAAAGTGATCTTCTATCCAGACTGATTAGGGAAAAAAAGAAAATATAGATATTACTGATACAGATACTACCAATATTCTGACAAGATTTGCTCTTTTTTCCAGTGAAACTGTTACTTCTTACTTGGTAGTAAATGCTAAATGATCTTTGAACACAAGTATTTTCCTACTTGTCTTGCCTCTTATTGAAAACAGAAATGTCTTTACGTTTGTGTGTACTAAAAACATTTAAAATATATAACAGATTGTCTTATCAAAGAAACTGAAATCTCCCAGCACCAGGAGATTATGTCTGAAAATGAAATTGCTTATGACTACCATCATTTCAAAAAATAATTGCTCTTCATCAAGTGACAGTAGTTGAAACCTGATTTTTCTTTGAATGTACATATGCTTTACCTCAAAACCCTATGACACATTACTATGAATTGAAGAAAGTCTTTAAGTGCTCAGACCTCAAGTATAAAAATATGTCCACATTTTCCTCTGATCTTGAAGATTGACCTGTACATCTTCTAACTGTGCTCTAAACATTTCTATCCGTATTTGATTGCTCCAAATAAAAAAAGAAAAGAAAAGAAATCCTCTGAGATTAGGTAAATAACAGGCAATCTGTTTAGGGTTTATTTCCGTCTTTTGGGCTTTGTGAGGATGGAAGAAGCTTGTGATGTAAATTTCTCAAGTAAATATTCCTTGATTATCAAAATGAGATTTCTCACCAGCATTTTGCTTTTAACATCAGAAAGAAAGATGAAGGGAAGAAAGGCGATGTTTATACAGGGAAGCTGGGCAGTTGTTCAGGAATGAGTTCCAGATGCTATGGCCTTGAAGACCTTGGCCTCCATGGAAGGCCTTATGTCTTTCATGGTATGAGAAGCTCAGGAGGATAAATTTCCTTTCAAAACCAAATAACTCAATCTCTTCAGTAGTTGCAGCTTGATGGAAGAGGGTTTATTTACCCTGTCAGGTAATGTCAATACACCTAACAGGACCATGGTGCAGGCAGGTTATCGGAGAAATTGGAACATCTCCAAGGAATCTAGATGTATATAATATCAATTTATTATAGATTCTGCTGCTATTTCATTCATGATGCTAATTTATCACAATTCAAAGAATGAGAAGTTTCCTCTAAGCTTATGTATGAAAAATGGGAAAATCCA
This sequence comes from Phocoena sinus, assembly GCF_008692025.1. Classification (NCBI taxonomy): domain Eukaryota; kingdom Metazoa; phylum Chordata; class Mammalia; order Artiodactyla; family Phocoenidae; genus Phocoena; species Phocoena sinus. Next base: position 107,306,894 of record NC_045765.1, on the reverse strand, counting down.
GACTTTTTTGGATGATGTAAATCTTCAAAACATTTTTGAAGATGTTTTCCTTAAAGAAGAGTTTAATGGTTCTATAGGTGCTTGTTAAATAAAAGATAATAGATACAAACACATTGAAATGGCAAAGACTTGATCCTATGAGAAACTTTCTGTGAATTATATCTTGTCTACTATGAATTTTGTGTATATTATTAGGTTTAGATGAAACATTCTTTGTGTGACTCTATAATTTTGTTAAGAAGAAGGCTTTCTGGTATCAGTTTTATAGACCTGCCAAATCATGACAAATGTACTGAGCAGTAACTGTGTGTGGAGCACTGACCCTTGAACTTGTAGCTCATCCCTCATCTCTCAGTTTCCACCACTGCTCCCTGACAATTGATTCTCCAAAGAAAAACAGTCAGGGGCTTCCCTGGTGGCGCAGTGGTTGGGAGTCCGCCTGCTGATGCAGGGGACACGGGTTCGTGCCCCGGTCCGGGAAGATCCCATGTGCCACAGAGCGGCTGGGCCCGTGAGCCATGGCCGCTGAGCCTGCACGTCCGGAGCCTGTGCTCCACAGCGGGAGAGGTCGCAACAGTGAGAGGCCCCCGTACCGCAACAAAACCCAAAACAAAACAAAACAAAAAAAACAGAATGATCTTTTCGAAACGGAAACAATTCGTATCTTACTTCTGCTCAAGACCCTCCAAAAGGTCTCCATCACATTCAAAATAAAACCCAAACTCCTTATTGTAGCTTTAGAAGTTTTTCATATTCTAAACCCTGCTTACCTGCCCAAAGTCCTTTCATTCTTCTCCACATTCACTCACTCTGCTCCAGCTACTTGCACCCAATCAGCAGTGGGAGCAGAAGTTTCCATTTTTTGTGTGCAAACATGGAGACTTGGTATATATTGCATATTAACAAATAATATACATTCAAAGGAGTTATTCTGCAGGTATAGAATTTAAATATCCCTGGAGAGTATTCTATCCAGCTTTTCCTTCTAGGTATGGACAACGTACACTCTTGCATTCATGGGTACTCTGAAGAAGGAGATAGAGGGAAGAAGGAGATAGCTAAAAGTCCTCCCTCGAAACAGTTTTTAGGGCTTCCCTGGTGGCGCAGTGGTTGAGAGTCCGCCTGCCGATGCAGGGGACGCAGGCTCGTGCCCCGGTCCGGGAAGATCCCACGTGCCGCGGAGAGGCTGGGCCCGTGAGCCATGGCCGCTGAGCCTGCGCGTCCGGAGCCTGTGCTCCGCAACGGGAGAGGCCACAACAGTGAGAGGCCCGCGTACCGCAAAAAAAAAAAAACAACAAACGAACAGTTTTTAAAAATTGGTTTATTTCTTATTTTATGTTATATAGATCTTTTCTCAGTGGTTTATGTCTACCTTCACAGATTGAGATTCATTCCATAGGGGGATGGAAATAAAGATTTTGAGAATCCTGGCCACATTACTCTCATATTATTTACATTCTGACTGGTTTGCATTTGCTTACATATGGGGCCAGGAGAGGAAGGGGCAGTGTCAATTTGCCTTTAGGTTCATTTCTTCCAACTGCAGATATGAAAGGTACCTGTCTCCACATTTGTATTTTAACATGATCTGTTTTGCTATTTTAGGTTTCCTATACATTAAACAGCAAACTCCATTTTTCAGTTCAATCTCCACCACCACTTCCAACTGTCAATTATTGGGCACTTGCTTAGAACTGGAATCTGACCTACGTGGTTTAAATGAAGCAGCTCACAAGTGTCCTGCAAGGTCAAATTGTGGTGGCCCTTTTACACTTGAGGAAACTGAGAGTTTAAGTGGTTTATCCAAATTCATGCATCCTATAAATACAACTGGACTGAACAACCAGGGAACTTTCTTTTGTCTTGGCTGGTAAAGTATTTGTGGCTGGTTAACTGGTTACCTAACAGCTGGTTAGAGGTTAAAGTTCAGTGCTAATGAGTTGAAAGTCATAAACGGGAAGTTTAAGTGCAGGCTTTCCTGTGATTCATAACTGAAAGTTCAACATTTAACCCTAGGCAGTCAACATATACTGTTATTCACAAGGAGGACAGAGTGAAGGGTGGGTGGCTTAGTATAATTCCATCACAAATGCAGGAAGCAGTACTCAGAAAACATGTTTCCTGATGAATAGCCAAAATCGTCCTCTTTTTCCAAAAACAACAATAAGTTACATTTAAGCTAGGAAGTCAGTTATAGTTTTCACTCTAGTAGCCAGGCAATGGAAAAACCAGAGAATGGTTGAGCTGGATGCTACCGGCAGATCTCTCTGGTACAATCCCTTCATTTGACAGATAAGAAAACAAATTAAAATTCAAGAGCAGGGACAGGGGCAGGGATTACTGGATTATTTCCCCAATGTCTCTAAATCAGAAGTACAGAGCGGAGAATAGAACTTGATTTCTCTGACTCTTGGTTTATGGTTCTTTCTACCAAACTATGGAGAGGGCATGCTGTAGCCCCAGCCTGAGCCTGAGAAAAATTATTTTCTGGCTACCTCCTGAATGTGAAGAACACATAACTAACCTGCCTCCAGATGTAAAAGAGAGAATGGAATGCATCGTTTCCCTTAGGGAATGGCCAAATCTAGAGAACACTTTTTTTTTTTTTTTTTTGATTCCCATCGAAAGCTTTTACTTTTCCCTTAAAGCTTATTGAAATTTACATTTCAAATTTTTCTTTCTTTGCCTCATTAGTTCCCCTTTCTTCCTCTCAGAATCCTAAACCACACCATTCTCTGTGAGCAATGATCCCAAGGTTATCTTTCATGGATAAAACACCAACCAGCCTCTCCTAATGTCTGTGGGCACTTCAAGAACAGTGCCTGTTCCTTGTAGATTTCTTCTCTCTCTTCACATAGAAAATAAAAGAAATTTTCTAGAAAGAGATTGACTTTCATAGAAATACTGATTTCTAGTATATGTCTCTCTGTGTAGGTAAATTCTCCTTTCACCTTTAAATTGTGTAACTTGGCAGGATGTTGACAAAATAACAAACATGGAGACCACGAAATTGTATAGAAAGAAAAATAAAGTAAAACAGGAATCTAAATATTTAGTATACATATATGATTCACCCTGTTTTCAGCCAGTTAGAGTCAACTTTTTATTCTTTGACTAAATTGAAAACAAGTGAAAAGAAAGCAATGTGATGGTGTAATACAGTTAATAAAGTCTTTTGTTTATATCACCATCACACTTTTAAGTTATACTTTCTAAATTTGACTTCACATCTCCATGTTACCTAATGAAAGCTGTAAATCAAGTAGTTGTGTAGATTTTATTCAGAATTATAACACTGTACTCTTAATATTACTCATAAGCTTAAAACAACTATGATGGAATTCTTTGTGATTTATTTAGACCAGTGGTTCTCAAATGTAGTGAGCATCAGGGTCACCGAGAGGGCTTGTTAAACACAGATTGCTGGGCCCCCATCCCCAGATTTTCTGATTCAGTAGGACTAGGTGGTATCTGAGAATTTTCATTTGTTGAGAAGCTTCCTGGAAAGGCTAGTCCTGCACACTTTGAGAACCACTGACTTATACCAATACAAGTCTGAAATTCTTTCTTTATGTTGGTGTAAAGAGACACCTTAACACACAAGCAACCTCAGACACAGACCATTTAGCAAGAATCAGATTTGGAGTTTTCAAGTGTCTGGAGAAAATGATTGTGGACAATTTCACTTTGCCTCTTTTCGGCAAAGTCTCTTCATCCAGGTGAGCCTCAAGTAACTCCCAGCCAGACTGTCAAATCTAATTCCAAATCCTAGGGTACTTGGAAAATACAATAAAATGTTTGTAAATGCAATTGATCTTGTGAATACATAGCAAGTGTCCTTAGAAACTAGCGGTTCATAGCTCAAATTATGTGAATGCAGCTCAGTGTTCATAATGTACAAATGAGAAATACTGAAAGAAAGAAGCCCCACTCAACAGTTTGGTTATTAGGAACTACCTGGGTGGTACCCTTCATTCAGCCTTGTTCTCATCCTGAATGAAGTCAGTCCCTTTGCCCAGTAGTCAAAACAAACATTAGCAAGACAAGAAAAGAAGGAAACAATGAGGAAAGACGTAAATAATTACCTTATAGCTACTTGTAACTGCTGCAGTTTTTATGCACAATAGAAATAGTCCCAGTTTTTCTTCCATTAAAAAAAAAAAAAAAGATCTGAATCATAAATATAAATCGTGCTCATTTACTTCCTCCATGACAGAGTCAGCTTCAAGAACACAGCTAGCTGAGATTTATTGCGCTAGACAACTGTTTGAGATCCATGGAAGCCGTTTGGGGAGCAGATAAGCACAGCCTAACTAGAGAAACACTAGGTTTACTTCAGTGTGGTCTGGTTGGTTACTCATTCTTCCCGGACTATTTCCTGAATGGAAGTAATCTATTTTGCAGTGGGTCTGAGTACCTTTTGTGAGAGACACTCTATGTTCTGAACCTTAAGTGGGAACTTCAGGCTTCACTGCCATCAGGCCTCCCCTGAAAGGCCAGTAACAGCTATGAAAGGACTTGATAATTTAAGGTGAAAAGGCATGATTATGAGTCTCTAAACCCTAAGTGCCAAAAAGCATTTAAACAGAAGACTGACAGATTTGTCAAGCAGTAATGCATCTGTATTTGCATCTGACCTGAAAGCACTTTCAACATCTGAAAAGAAAAAAAAAAAAAATCAACTGAAGAAAAGTTTTTTTGGAGCAAAAGGTCACCCCAGCTCTTCAGTTGTCACCCAATATTAGACGTTGTTTGGAATAGCTCTGTCTTTAGTGTTATATATTTGTTTTCTTGAAGGATAAAGTAAGAGCAAGAGGGACAAAAAGAATGCATTTCATGTGCTTTTAACTGCAGTGAATCCACAGGCATTGGTTCAAAGATGGAGACTGAGCTGTCTGTCAACTTGGGTAGACATCTCCTCTGTCAACACTTTTGTCACCAACTTCCGTCTGGTCTGCTCGTAGCATTTGTAATCATTTCCTAGTATAAGGGGTTGGAAAAAGGTCTCAGTTTCATTACATCAACCATAGGTCAAAGTCTCCGTTCATAAAGTGTGGATAGTAGAAGCCAAAAATATTTTAACCTTGGACTTTTTATTTTGTTCCAGCATAATAAACCTATGTATGAAATCAATCGATGGGTCTTGCAAAGGCCTATGCCAATTAGAGAAAAAAAATTAAACGTTTCTTTTACTGTTATCTGCCCATTATTCTCAACTGGCATTGTGTCTGTAATGTAATGTGGATTCACTGGGTTTAACTGGGAATTTGAAGGTAATCTTATTACACTGTATATTGTAAATGTTGTAAATTGATCAAATATATATGCCTTTGAGCATATATATTTCTCTTAAGAAAGAGAACTTTAGAGTAATTTTACACTATTTTCCAGATATGCTTAAGTCCATTTTCTGTTGTAATTAACATAAGGAGAGCTCTCTTGAAGCTATTTACAGAATGCAATGTCTCTAGGGGTTAGTAAATTGCATGCTTTTGAGGTAATTTCCTAAGGAAGAAGCTTTTATACCTTAAGATGAAATCTCTTGGACACCTCCCATGGAGCTACAGTCGACTTTCATATACAACATAATGACTACATGTCAAAGAAAGAGTGATAAACTGTACGTCTTCAAAGAAATAGGAGCCCATAAGCTTGCTTTCTTTCTTTCGACACATTTAACATTAAGTTAGCCCACAAAGACATTTGAAAATATATTTTCTTTTGCAAAGATGGGTGATTGTTTTCAACATTACAAAGCAACTGTAGCTTCCTTGTTTAAAATGTTTTGTTGGGGAAGAAGAAAATTCTTCAACAAAGTAAGGATTTTGTAAAAATATAGACCTTAATGAAAAATCATATTATGTTTTATGAAGAAAACAAGCAAAAAAAAAAATCTCTTGCTCAAAGTTCCCAGGAACTTAATTATAGGCTATATAATATATATATATATATATATATATATATATATATATATATATATATATATATATATAAAATTTATATATATGAGCCCAGATCCTATATATCAGAACTTTGGAAATCTTAGACATTCTTCATGTTTTCAACTAGCATCATGATGCAGCTCTGTCCTATCTTCTATCTGTCCTTTCTGCAATGCTTTTTAATTTATACTCATTAGTATAAATGAGTGTCACTGCTATTCATGAAATGTTTCAATATCTGAGGGTAGCTTAGTGTAGATACATATATATATAGTTATATTACAGGTCTGAGAGTTTTGTTTTGTTTTTTAATTACTGAGCTGTTCTAAGCATAACCAAATACTGTAAAAGAAGGTTTTAAAAAATAAATTATCCTGCTAAAAGCAATTTATATAAAAATATAAAATATTTTGAATGACCTTGCTCAATAGTAAATATTTCTAGCCATAATAGAAGCCAAAGAAATAATCATATTTTCTTGGGAAATTGAGTCAAAATAGGATAGGTTTTAGCTTCCTGAAGTTTAAAAAGCAAGTTATATTTGGTAAACTGGGCATCATAATAATATTATATTAACTTTCTGTAGTGCTTTTTGAGTTTGCAAAACACTTTCAGATATCTTACCTTTTCTATCTTCATAATAGCTTCATAAGAGACAGTGCAAGTCATCATTTTCCAGATTGGGAGATTGATGCCCAAATTAGTTACCTGTCCAGGTTTATGCAACTCTCAGCCATGCCTCTGATTCCAGCCAAGTCATGGTGAACACTTGAGTATAGATTTTGACCCACTTCCTTCTGCCAGTGCCCATCCTCAGATATAAGCTCCTGAATGCTAGCTTCCTTCCAGGGGCTTCTCTGACTCTCGTGTGGGATGTCCGTTTCAAGGGAGTCCACCCAGCATTGAGTTGAGCCACCAGAAGCATGAGGGAATAAACACCAAGTGGGGCAATTCTCAACAAATGGGGGAAGGCAGACAATGAATAAAGCCTCTTCCTTTCATGCTCTGTCTAGACAATTCTGAGAAGCCTTTTAGGAGTTTTGTGTGAGTTTTTATAAGGCTCCTGAGAAGACCAACGCAACATAGCATTCTCCAACACCCTTAAAATAGCATTCTCTCCTTCCATTTCCCCTCTGCCTGTTCTCCAACTTCTGTTCACATCCCCAGATAAACTACCCTGTCTCAGACTCTACTTTCCAGAGAGGATTCAAGTTAAAATAGTCACCTATATAGTCAGAGTAGGTAGTGGGAAGTAGTACGGTTTTGGACCTCAAGAGCGGAGTAGACATTTGAGATACGTAGTTGGAAATATTGTTTAAAAGTAGTATGTAGGGAATTCCCTAGCGGTCCAGTGGTTAGGACTCCGTGCTTTCACTGCCGAGGACTCAGGATCAATCCCTGGTCGGGGAACTAAGATCCCGCAAGATGCGCATCTTGTCCAAAAAAAAAAAAAAAATAGTGTGTAAAACCTTAGGAGTACATGGTAGAAGAAGAGAAAGAAGAGGGAGAATCCTGAAAAGAGAGAAGAGCTACAGACAGAACAGTAGGGAAGAGCAACATCAACAAGAGACATAGAGGAAAAATATCTAGCAAAAGAGAAAGAATAGTCAGGGAAGTAAGAAAACCAGAAGAAGGTAGTCATGGAGGCCAAGAAAAGAATTTCTACAAGGAGCCATTTTCCACCTGGTTCAGTGCTGTGTTCCAAGATGCCCAACATGAAAGACTAAAGAAAAGTAGGAAAGATACAGAAAGGGGAAACAGTGTGCTATACTGGACACATGTTTGGTTTTTGTTGCACTACAGAATAGAGCACATGAGCACACAGACAATTCCAGTGCTTCTTCCCAGTGGCTGGTAGATGAGTTTCTAATTGTGACCTCCTATAGCCTCAAGCTGAAAAACACACTTCACAGTGGGTATCTCTATGTATTTTCCTGAGTATCCTTTACAAAATAAAATGCCAGTTGTCCAGGGAGCTTATCATCCTATCTGGATAACCATAAAATGATCTAGAATAACATAGCAAAATAATTTTTTAAGATTATTAGTTTTCTTCTTAAAAGCATTTGCTGCAATCCTACGTGTGTGTGTGTGTGTGTGTGTGTGTGTGTGTGTGTGTGTGTGTGCATTTAAAAAGTTTGGAAAAACATATGCCAACATAACAGTGGCAATCATTGGGTGTTGGGATTACTGGAATTTTTTAGTTTTAAAAAATATTTTTATTTATTTTCTGAGATTTGTGGGAAGGGTATGTTTTTCTCTTAGAATTAATACAAAAACTATCAAAAAATATTTAACCTAAATTGAATTATGTAAAAAATATTTCCTTCATAAATTGTTGGCTACTTAAACCATCTCATCTTCAATATGTTGTCAACTCTTCTATTTGCAGCCCAGATAGATGGGGTTTTCTTCCAAAACAGTTACCTGTAGATGGAAGTTAAAGTGGTACAGAAATGTCTCCCTGCTGGCTTAGTGCAAATAGATCAAGGCAGGAAAACTGCACACTAATGCAGCTCTTGTTGTCTGTGGATTAAAAGATATTACTCTTTATTGTAAATATCTGGGACATCAACTGTGTATTAATTTTCCCCTTTAAGGAGAGGTGTGAAGGGAAACTCACAAAATTGAATCCTAAAACTACCTAATTCTGAATCAGAGGTATTCTCCTTAGAAAGTGATGGTTGGATTTATTTTGGGTTTTTGGTGGTTTAATTTCATTTCTTTAGGCTAACAGATGTGTCAACTTTCATGCTATCATTTGAAATACTGAATGGATTCAACAGAAGCTAGTTTTTTTCTGATAGGAACCTGAAATGTTTTCTCTTTTGAGGGTTTGGAGTATATAAAATTGATTATAAGAAGGAAAATTCTTCAGCAAAAGGCTTTAATATATAAGAAACAACTTGCATCTCCAAAGACATAACTTTGAACCCTGCTAAAGATTTGGTGTTGGGTGAACCCTGAGGGCAATAAGAGTCTATCTGGTTTACTGTGCAGGGCACCAAATCCCTTCCATCAGTGGTTTCCAACTCCTCAAGGTTAAGAACTCATTCTACCAAAACTAAAAAAAGACAAAACTCTCTGTAATAGTTGCTGATTAGGGAAATATATAATGTCAGAGAGCTATTATAAATTCATTATGTCTTTGAAATAAATGTTTTATTTTTTAAAATTCCATCAGCATCCACACACATTCGAATATATAAGTCATTTATCTGGGAGTCTAAACAAAGAAAGCATCAAAAATGGAAATTTCCAATTTTTCTCTATGACCATAATTTTTTTTAAATCTCCATTATAATAATTGAAGGACAATTTGTTATAATGCATCATATGCAAGGAAGACATCATGCTGTAGGAACAAATGAGCAATATTGACAAATGTGGTATGATTCAAACAGGTGAAATGCCCACACCTTGGTCTTGCTGTTTGTATATTTTGGCAAGTAACAAATGTTTTAAAGATTTAAACTGCAATGGTTAAAATGCTTACTTTTATGCATCTTCTTTCTTAACCTATATAACAGAAAGAAAACCCAAAAGAATACATCCAGAAAATTTGGGGTATACTTGTTTTGAATTGACGTATCTAAATTTTGGAAATGTCATTAATTTGAAAGTGGTTATTTACATTTAGTCTGAATAAACACCCTTCTACTGGGAAGATGTATGTGGAAGGGTAATTTTTTGAGATCTTAGCATCTGTTTTGTTTACTCTTTGATCTTTCCCTCCCCTGCATTGTGATCATGAAGCACAGTGTATCAGTAAAGACCATGAGTAAGGACTCTCAGTCACAGTGCAAAGTGAAATCACCACAAAAGCTTACAGATTGGCTTCCCTAGAAAGTCCAAGCATGGCTAGAACCAAAGCTCAGATGTTGCTACCTATCTCTGCCTATCTCTGCTCTGCTTTTCTTTGGACTGTTTCCATTGTCTTGTGGGCTCACACCCCAGCTCTCAGCAGCTCCAGAAAAAAAGCCTCTATCCCCATAGTTTCATCTATCCTAGATTGGGTCTTACTGGCCTGGCTTGGGTCTTCTGTGCATCTCTTACCAATCACTGTAGTTAAAGAGATAAAATACTCTTATTGGTCAGGATTGGGTTATGTGTCCAGCTCAGCAAAAATTCTTCCCATATAAGCCAAACAAACTAATATTGGGGAAGAGTTGTATTCCCCAAGGAAACCAAGGTGCTGTTACCAAAATAAGGAAAAGTTACAGGGCAGACAAAAGCAAATATATTCAAATCTCCCTGTCTCAGGAATTTTTACAGAGATGAAAGCAGATGTTGCTTGAAGACCACATTCCGGCAGGCCCTGAGCCCTTAGGGATCCAGGCAGCCTGGAAGCCAGAGAGCAGTAAGCCTTGCAGGGAGACCAGTGAGAAATGCAGGGGCCTCCTCAGGCTTTGGTGCTACACAAAGACTGAGGACTCTGATACAACCAAGGGGAAGGAAACCCAGTGATGATTATGACAGAATTTCCCATCAGCCTAGTATGTTGGGTGCTTGGTATTTGATGACTAAGATTTATGTGACCACCCATATTATTCAAGAAACAGAAAGTACTTAGAGCATATGGACTCATGCCATCTTTGACAAAACTATGACACTCTAGGAGCCTGTGAGCTCTGGGTTGGAAAGTAAATTCCAGATCCACTTCAGCAGTATTATGCATAAACACACTGTTGTGAAACAGATCTCCAGAACTTTTTCATTTTACAAATCTGAAATTATACCCACTAAACAAAAACTCCTCTTTTCCTCCTCCCAGCCCCTGGTAACCACAATTTTACTTTCTAGTTTCATTCCATTTGTGATTGAAAAAAATACTTTGTGTGATTTTAATCTTCTTGAGTTTGTTAAGATTTGTTTTGTGGCCTAACATGTGGTCTATCCTGGGGGATGTTCCACGTGCACTGAAGAAGAATGTGTATCCTGTTGTTGAATGGAGTGTTCTGTATATTTGGTCTAATTGGTCTTTCCTATTGTTTAAGTCCTCTATTTCCTTATTGATCTTCTCTTTGGTTGTTCTAATTAACCTTTATAAGTCTCAGTTCCTCATCTGTAAAATGATGAAAAAAGCAATACCTACCTCACAGGTTGATATAAGGATTAAAAAAGCTACTCCTCATTAAGTGTTAATACTTGACATGTAGTAGCTGCTCTTTAATATCAGTTACTATTATTAATCCCAAAGAAAGTATGAAAAGGTCAGAGTATATCCATCACCATATTTCAAACATCAGTGCAAGATGCTTAGCCAAAAGACCAAAAGGTACAATTAGTTGAATTATTGAAGGACAGATTTGCCAAGCAGTGGAAAAGAGGAATATCACAAATTTCGTTTGTATTTATTGTAACCCAGTTGTCAGCTGGATGCCTTCCTACCTCCACCTGCAGCCATCTACCAATCAAGAAGTCTCCCTGCCCTCACCTATATGTTCTCATCACAAGATTTAGGAATACTTGACATAAACTCCTAATTTTCATGATCCAGAAGGGTCCAGAGCCCTCCCCATACTTTCTACCAATTTGTAACAATTTGAATTCTAATATTTTCCCTGGAACTGTATAGGATGCCTTGTTTCAGCCTCTGCTGACCTAGATCCAAAATTCAATTTCTTAGCTGATGTCCACAAAAGATCAATTTGAGCTAACAATTTCATGCATTCTAAAACTTTCCGAAAGTTTCACAAGGTCATGGGAAGAGGTCACATCTCACTCCGCCATTTTGCTAGACCTACCCTGTTCATTCTCTCCTTCCTTTGCTCCAGCCTCTCTAGAGTAATAAGCAATCCTTACTCATATCCCTTGGAATGAACTTTTTACTTTCAAGTACAATTATCAAGATATATTTTCCAAGCAAATGTAGTTTTCTTATTGAGGAATTCTATTGCAAATGTTAGACAAATAATATTTTTAAGCCCATGACATTCAGTTAGGCTCCATTATATACTCCCATTCAGGAGACAGAAATTGTGCCCATTCTTCATAAAAGTTATAGTGCAGGAGCGAGACCTTTTTTTTTTGGCCACACCGCTTGGCATGCGGGATCGAACCCGTGCCCCCTGCAGTGGAAGCATGGAGTCCTAACCACTGGACCACCAGGGAATTCCCAGGAGTGAGACCCTGAGCAGAAATGCTACTACCTAATCTACCACAAATAAAATAACATTACATCACACTGTACCAATAATGAACACCAAGAGTGTAATGAATCTGCAAGAATTTTAAAACGAAATATTACTATGTTTAAAACTCCAAGTTATTATGACTATGTAAGTGTTTATAATTGCAGACTTACTTTTATCTCTATTTTCAATGCTGATATTTTGTATAATTTGTATTTATTTCATTAAACTCTGGGGATTGCAACTAAGACAAAGAACGTGATTTTCTGGTCTATAAGAGATTAAGATTCCTTCAAATTATCTGTGTTTCCAAGAGAAGATAGCTCTCAGATTACAGAAGTATTTACTTAGAAAGTTAATAATAGGTACAAACTCCAGGAAGGCAGGAACTTTTCTTCACTAAAGTATCCCAAGCTCATAGAATAGCATCTGGCAGGAACTCACTTCACTTTGGAAAAATTAATTAACATGTAATAATTTATAGAACTTTATTTATCCAACTTACATTTATTACGTGCCTATTTTATGCATGGCTGCTTCTAGGTGAATTAGACTTTCAATTTATCCAATTTTATTTTATTTTATTTATTTATTTCTTTTTTTGCTCTACGCGGGCCTCTCACTGTTGTGGCCTCTCCTGTTGCGGAGCACAGGCCCTGGACGCGCAGGCTCAGTGGCCATGGCTCAAGGGCCCAGCCACTCCGCAGCATGTAGGATCTTCCCAGACCGAGGCACGAACCCATGTCCCCTTCATCAGCAGGTGGACCCTCAACCACTGCGCCACCAGGGAAGCCCCAGTTTTATTTTTAAGGTCCCCAAATATTGAAACTTCCGTCACTTTCTTAGAGAGATTAACAGCTCTTATAGTTAGGAAGCTTTCCCTAACAATTAAATATTTTATTTTTCTTTTTATTCTTTCACACAGCTCAATCCTTCAATTTCCTTCTCAGGTGATCTTTACTGACCTATGTGCAGCATCTTTTCTGCACTGTATGACTTGTGCTAAACAAAGCATCATGTTCCAGATGTGAACTCTTGAGTCATTTTGCAAGGAGCTATCAGTTCTCTGTTAAGCACAATAATTAAGTGTAGTTTTTTGTGGCATTCAGTTTTTATATTTTTATTGATATAATTGCTACTGAGAATTACCTCTTTTTTTCCCTTCATTTGGAACTTTTTCAGGATGACTGTCTTTTGTGTTTTCATCAGTATATTACTAAAGCTAATATCTAAAAAATTTCTACAGCTAACTTTGAGAGTCATTTTACCTACATTTTCTCATGTAATTCTCACAATAAAATCTCAGTGACATAAATATTATTATTATGGCCACGATATAGGTGGAGGATGGGGTCATATAGCTATATTGAACTGAGATTTGAATCTGTCTGTTGTGACTCAAACTCTTAACCACTCTGCTATTGTTGTCACATGTTAGATTGAGTTTATTTACACTTAACTACTTTTGGTTTAATATTCAAACTTCTCTGCTTATTGTTGGTCTATATCTCAGGACAAAATCTTGGGATGGAAAGGTTCTTATTTTTCTCCACACTCGGTACAATAATACACGTTCAATTTGGAAGTAGATGTTTATTGGTAGCCTATCAGGTATCCATTCCCGTCTTTCCGCTTCCTAAGAGCAACCAGATTTTCCTCTGGGGGATCAATCTTCCCCCATTGTGCAGCAAGCATATGGTTTGAATGAAATTGACCCCACTTCCTGCTCTAGGTGTGGACTGTGATATCAATCCACCTGTTCATCCAATCCCTGATGGTTGAGGAAGGAACAGTCATTTAGATTAAAGTCAATCAGAGCATGACATTCATTTGACTTCAGAGACTGGTTTAGCTTGGTCCAGGGTGAAATTCAGGTGTTTATGATATGGTGGAGGGAAGAAAAGCCCTCTCTCTTGCTTTGGATAGTGTCATGAATGCCAATGAGACCTGGAATTGCTGCAACTGTTTGGTTATCATGATGGAGGCCAGTCTAGACAAACCAATGCATAGAGTGAGACTGAGCCAGGTGAACTGATGGGAATTTCAGCCAACTTCCTGGTGAAACCATGACTGAAGCCCACTTTCTACAGATGAACTAATAGTTATATATGCCAATAAATTTCTTCTGTCTTTCGTTGCTTGGAACTGACATCATCCAAATGGATAGAACTACTCTCATTTTTATTTCTTCTTAATTTTCCTTTTCTTTTACTTGACCAAGAAGTTTCTCTCAAATTTCTACTTTTGAAGGATATATTCTGTGTTGAACTTTGTCCTTGGAATAACATAAATTTTAAAAACTCATTTAAATTAGTTTCTAGATTTCTCTAATTTCATAGTCATTTCCTTTTTTGGTGCTTTATTCACTTGAAATTCTTTCCCTGAAGCCCATTTATTAGTGTACTGAATTATCACAGTTCAAGGTCACCGTAGCAAAGTTGCCTCTTAACTTCACATTGCCAATCAATTAGTTCCTGCCAGTAAGCTGTAAATATAATATAAATATTCCTGTCAAGCAGCTGTGGATACAATATGGCTTTGCATCCATTCAGACCACAAAAACCATATAATCTTAGTGGTGGAAGGAACCTTAGAAGTCATCTAATCCTGCTTAATTATTTTACAGATTGGAAAATTAGAGCCAAAAGAAATTAAATGACCTGCCTAAGGTCACACAGCTAATGATAGGTCTCCTGTGATTCCTGGTTCTTTCCATTAAATCATGCCTCCCCATGTGCAATGAAGCCTACCAAAATTAAACAAATATAACCCAGTATTTCAGGAGACTAGTATAATTCCATAATGTCTCGTGTAACCAGTGTGCCATAAACCTTGGAAGCGCATAAAAAGGGCACTGAATTGAATTGAATTGATTTTCAAGTCTCAGTGGAAATTAATATAATTTTCTGTGGTTAAAACTCTATTTGAAATTTGACAATCACTGAAGATTGATTTTTAATACATTTTGGATCATAAAGTTGACCTCTTAATGCTAAAAAATTTCACTGAAGATACAATGTAGATTGTTTTCATAAAACAACAGAAATTTTAAGTATGAAAGAACATGATTTTGGGTGGACTCTTCTTTCCCTACTTGAAGACAGCGATATTTATATATTTAAATTATTTTTCACATACTTCCTATAGAGCAGATACATTCCTCTGTTGTTCTCCTCATCTGTAGCATGGCTCTCATCAGAATCAGCCTGGGAGAGTTCTAAAATTACAGATTCTCAGATGCATCTAGAACCAGAAACTCAGAAGGAGAGCTCAGATATCTGTATTGTTTTCAAAGTTCCTCTGGTGATTCTGCTAGTTGGTCAAGTTTAGGAAGCACAACTCTATAGCATTCTATAAAATATGTGTCTAGAAATGTTTTACTGTAAAAACAAACAAACAAAGTACTCCAGTGTACAAACACACACACTCATTCTGTGAACAGTCGATGATGACTACAATACTTAACAAGATAAATAGTCACATCTTCTGTGTTGGTGAAAATAAGCATGCAAAAAAAAAGTCAAATTTCATTGACTCCAAGATACCATTGACTGCAAGATGCACCATTATTTATGTACCACTTGGGGAAAAGGAAAGTTACTAAGCTGACATGCTGTCAGTTGTAACATGCCTTGTGATTTCAGAGATGATAAAAAACATGTATCTTAAAATGGATGAAGTACAGTAAGTTCTACTCTTGTAATTGGAGTTATAATGGTGCCTGCCAGGTTGAAAGTGAATAAAAGAGGGAGATTAACTTCCAGAATATTAGGATAAGGGGAAACCATATTAATGATCCTAGCAATGCTACTAAGGAATCTCTGTGGATCTTATATGCATCAACTTCCAAGGCTTTTCTGATAACCAGAAATCCATCCTGCTGAGATGTGAGCTCCCATGACGTCTTAGGGAGCTTTGGTTAAAATTGATGGTGGGACAAGGCCCTTCATCTACAGATCTGACTTGATGCACACCACCTCCACCCACACCCTGCCCCCCATATTCTTCTCAGAGGGGTCACAGAGAAGCCAAGCACTGAAAGCAGAACATGCAAAAGAAAAAGAAAGTGACTTTTCATAAGGGTGGCACTCAATTTTTATTGTGCATTGAGGTGAGAGAATCTAATTTTAAAGGGTTTCATATTATTGTTGCTTGGACCAAAATTGTAGTTGTATTTTCTGTTAGGCTGCTCAACTTGGTTCCTATAGCCAACTCTAGAAATGCTTTTAGTTTGTCTCACAAAAGAAAAGCCAAGATTTATTGAAAGTTTTTGGTGTTAATAGGTGAATAGTGACTGAAAAATATGGACTGAACTTATATTCTAAGCAAAATAAACCTCTTATCCTTCTCCCTCCTTGATATTCATTGTAAATAATGATGCATTTGGATTTATCTGTCTTCTTTGTTTCAAAACTACCTATACTAATTTCATGGACGTAATATCCTTCCTTGTTTATAATATTAATGTCATATATTTTAGCATTCCCTCTGGCTGCCCTGCTGACTCGGTTTCCCTTGGTCCTGAGAATACTGCCTCCCTTTATGCTGTTGGCTTTTCTTAAGTGTGCCTTAAGAAAGGAATTTTTTGGATTGTGCCTTTATGTTTACCATTGGGAGTCCTTATTAGATTGTCTTGACACATCTGTTCATGTAGTTTCTTTGGGAGAATGTGGGCACTGCTGTTGCAGTTTGCATGCCACACTGCTTTTAGTGAGAAAGGGGGTAGGGCAAGATATGCCACTAGGCAGAAGCTGTTTTCGTGATCTGCAGTGATTCCTCCTGTAATCAGAGTGCCCGTTTTCGTTGTCCCTAACTGGAGGCAGACTTTATGTTTAGATTTTGTGGTCCAAGGTAGGAACGTGAATAGAGCTCAACATTCATTTCAACTCCTTACGACTGACTCCAAATAATGATCCTATCCAATGTCCCAACTATGCTTGGCTTCCTCTCACTCTGTCTGTGACCCACCACTAAGTGCTCCCCTGCACGCATCCTGGCCCACAATTTCTCTATTTAACTTGATGTCATCTGCTTTCTAACATTCATGGGTTCATCACAGGTTTCAGTCATCTGAGTTTTATGTCTTATTTTCATGAGCAGTTATATATTTATGCATGTTGTATGTGTAATTTTAGAGGTTTGGTAAAGGAGGGTTGAATGTTAGTTTGCCAGATTGGAAGATTGGAGGAGGGGAAAAGTCAGGGTATTTCCCTTCCGTTTCCTCTGAGGTTTTTTTGGGCATCTCTAGCAATAGTTCTGTTTTCTCTGTGGCTTCAATACCCATTTACCCCACGTTTAAGGATCCCAGACCAAGGCTAGACCAATAGCTATATGGTTCTACCCTCTAAGCTCTGTTCCCAGAGCTTGTAAATAGTGGTTTCCTGCTATCGTATGCCTTTTATTTCTCTTGCCATCTCCTCTTTTCCTTGTCTACATTTTGATTGTGTGGTAACCAATCACCTGTATTAAATTCCTTTCATTTAAAATGCCTGGGACTTTCCTGGTGGTGCAGTGGTTAAGAATCTGCCTGCCAATGCAGGGGACACGGGTTCAAACCCTGGTCTGGGAAGATCCTACGTGCCATGGAGCAACTAAGCCCGTGAGCCACAACTACTGAGCCTGTGCTCTAGAGCCCACAAGCCACAACTGCTGAGCCCGCATGCCACAACTACTGAAGTCTGTGCGCCTAGAGCCCATGCTCTGCAACAAGAGAAGCCACTGCATTGAGAAGCCCGCCCACAGCAACCAAGAGTAGCCCCCGCTCGCCGCAATTAGAGGAAGCCTACAAGCAGTGACGAAGACCCAACGCTGCCAAAAATCAAAAAATAAATAAATTTATTAAAAATAAATAAAATGCCAAGAATGGTTTGTTTTCTTGCTAGTCCCTAAATGATAGAGTGGAAGACCAAAGCACATTCTCAATCACCATATTAAAATAAACATTTAGAAATGTTAATAATATTTTAAGAGCACAGTTGAAATGCTATTTAAAATCATCTAGGAAACCACAGATCTATTTTCTGTACCAGGTCCACAACTCCCTAGCTGAGTGATTTGACAGAGCAGTTGGGACCATTCTGGTCATTACATAGTCCGCCATTTCCAGGCATACCTGCAACTGTGCTTTAGTGACAATGATTATTGTTTATCTAATACTGTTTATTTCCATTTTTAATTTGCAACCAGAAAAACTGTTTTCAACCTGCACTGCACCTGTTTTTATGTTCAAAAGAATTTTGATGTCAACTCCAGCCAGCTGATGCAGTTTGGTGTTGCCATGAAAGACATTACTTCAGCCATCAAAAGCCTTTAATTGTCTACATATTTTAATTTCTTTGGCACGCACTTTGCCCATTTAACCCAAGAAATCAAAATTCTTGTATTTTCTTTGTCCAACAAGAATTTCCTCCCTGCATTGTCCTTGTCTCATGGCAAGTCAGGAAGAGACAGTTACCAAGGAGCCAGTGTATGCAACTCTTATTTCTCCAAGGCCCTGTTCTTCTCAAGAGCCATCAATAGCTCTTCTCCCAATGTACTCCTTGCTTTCAATTAAAATTTTAGGTTTAGATCAGTAATTACATATTATTTTATATAGAATGGTTTAAGATTACCCATTAACAAGTTCAGCATGATGTTTTTTAACAAGAGATTTTTACAAACCCTAACTTCTTTTTTTCTCATGAATATTTATACCTCTGAACTAAACACAAGAGCTTTAAGTCATCCAGGTGATGGTTTGTTCACAGGTAGTTGTAATTAAAGCAAATCTATTTTTTTTTTTTTTTTTTTGCGGTACGCAGGCCTCTCACTGCTGTGGCCTCTCCCGTTGCGGAGCACAGGCTCTGGACGCGCAGGCTCAGCGGCCATGGCTCACGGGCCCAGCCGCTCCGTGGCATGTGGGATCTTCCCGGACTGGGGCACGAACCCGTGTCCCCTTCATCGGCAGGCGGACTCTCAACCACTGCGCCACCAGGGAAGCCCTAAAGCAAATCTATTTTAAAGTGACCTTCCATATGTGGACACATCTTGTACCTGAATTATAAACATTCATTATAATTAAATAGGACAGCTAAAATTTTCAGTTTGGATCTTCCTTCTCTAAGTTTCTAAAGCAACTCAGATTTTTTTTTATAGGCCCTGAGAAAATGTAGTTTGATAACCACATAGCAGCTTTTGAAAAATAGGCCTCTGACAAAGCAGATTCCAAGCACAGTTTTGCTAGAGTTTTAAGAGGACCATCATTTCTTTGTGAAATCACAAAAAAAAAAAAAAAAAGAAAACCTCAGTCTAAAATATTTCATAAGTGTAGACCCTTTGAAGATGGATGAAGAACAGCTACAAGGCAAGAAAACAAAGTTTTCATTTCTTCTGGAACTTAGAATAGCTGCTTCTTCGTTCTGCACAATCTCACCCACTAGTAGTTTCACCCACTGGTCTGACTGAGGCAAAATAAGTCATAGGCTGTATCTCAGATATTTGTTCTGATGGTCAATGTCTTACTTCTCAAACATGCTAAAATAAGGCACCATGAATTCTCTACAGAGGAAGTAGACAATATATATCACCTCTATACTGGTTTACTCACCCTTCCCCAGATTTCCATCTGGAAGCACCATTTTCAAGCAAGCATCACAGATATGTGGAGAGCCAAATTGGCTGGCTGTGTAAGTACTTATGCCTCAGAAAACCCTTTTATTCATGGCAAGGCTGGATTCCACTGGGACAGCCAACGTGGGCACATTTAACATTGGCTTTTAGTCCTGGCTCATTCCTTCCCGCCTGAGTTTCTGAGCCACATATACTTTAATCATTCCAGCACACTGATTCATTGAAAAATAAACACTGAGGCGATAATTCATTAGAAAGTCTGCATATTCTTCTCCTATAGCAAGTTGAGTCTCTTCCTGCCAGAAATTGTCAGGAAAGGAGGCGTGTAATATCCTTATGTTTTGGTTTACATTGGTTCATTTTTCATCAGATTCTCCAAGCTTTGATACCTGCGGCTTAATATTCATAACATTTTGCTTGGATTTTTGACTTTATTCAAAACCCATATAACTTCCACCACCAATTGAGACAAACCAGATGAAAGATTTCAACCACATCCACTCATCAAACCAATTTGTTGCTGTTTTCTTAGGTTTCTGATTCCCCCATCTGTGTGGCTTGGTTCATGTGAGGCCAAATTCGGAAATGGGTGGGAACATATTGGCTAACTAAAGGAGTGTTAATCATTTCCACTAATAGAGGGAACCTTTTTATTGCTACTTTACTGATGGAATCTTTCCCCCAAGGCAAGAAACAATAACAAAATCCCTCCTACCTTCCTGTCTCAAAAGAATTATAATCTGTCTGGGAAACAGCCATCCCCAAGAGCTGTTTATTGAATGCCCTCAGCGGGTGGTACTCCTCCGGAAATAAGCAGCAGGTCAGGAAAGAGTAAGCACTGCACTTGGAGGCTCTGGGTTCCAGTTCTGGTCTGCCATTTATATCCGTTCTGACCTTGGAGAAGAACAGTCATCATTATTGAACAGCTCAAATCCATTTAAAAAAATGTCAGTAATGCTACAATAATGATTAACCCCCCCCCCCCCATTTTATAGACTAAAATGAAATAAGGCACAGAGAGGTTCAGTGACCTACTCAAGTTCTAATAGCTAGCTAGCAATTTGCAGAGCCAGGAGCTAGCCCTGGGTTTGATTTTTCAGACACCAAAGCCTACTGCCACTTCACTATACTATGACAAGTAATTTTCCTTTGCTGGGTTTTAGTTTTGATTTATTTTAATCTGAAAAAATAAGATGATTGGACTAAAACTTAAAAACCCCTTTGAACATGGATACCATGTGATCCTATAATTGAGCCTAAGCTTTAAACGTGTAGAGATTATAGTTTGGTTCAGTTCAACCCAAACAATACACATATTTATAAAATAAATTTGGGCGGCGGTGGGGAGGGGTGGTATGAGATTAAGGGTCTGGTATTAATCTGGGAAAGCTTCCGGCCTAAAGGGTTTTCATCTGGTACAGGCAGGAAGAGACACGATGTAGGATGGCAGATGGGAGGAGGTCAGCTCCAGCCTCCGAGGGTCTCTGGGTAAACACGGTCGGGGAGGATTCAAAGTAAGAGAACATTAGCAGGTCTGACTGGCTGAATGACAGAGTCTCTGGTTCAAGGCATCCATGCTGAGGAAAAGGAAAATGGGTCCTTTACTCAGTATTCTTCCCTCCATGGGAATTCAATAAACATTACTGACTGACTAGCTGAGGTGAACTGAACTGCAGAATTGCTTTGAAGCCCACAGTTACAAGCTATAATTGAGAAACTGTCAAGAGATTCAAATTCATGGAAAACCAGGAAAGAATAATGTTTCCATGTTTCAGAGCTTGCCAAAATATAGTTTCCTTTCTGCTGTTCATTTCCTCCCCCGCTTCTAATTCATTTTTTAAGACTTTTCCATCAAGGAGAAGTCTATTTTGTAACTATGCATAATTAATGTTTAGCATCTTTCTTTCTTTTCAAAATGTTGGGAACTGTAACTTTTCTAGTACCCTAGGGGGAAAGGGGCACTAGTTGTAAAGACTGTTCTATTTGTTTTCCCTGATAAAGGACCCTATTAAGAAAGGAATACTAATATCCACAGGATCACTAGCTACCAAATAACCATAAATAAATGCAGGTTGAGAACTATAGCCCAACTCTGTACAGTGAGTTCTTCCAGTCTTTTTCCTCTAACACTGTATTAATCGTCGGCTCCTGAGTGGCTTGAAATATGCGATCTTTGAACCTATAAAACAATCGTATATACTATATGCCAGGCACCTTTTGCTAGACACTTTATGTATATTACCTTTAATTTTTGAAGCAATTCTTTAAGGAAAAGGAGATGTCAGGGCAGAGTAACATGCCCATGGTGGTAAAGCCAGGTCTCAACGCTGGTCTTTTTGACGTCAATCCCTTTCTCCTTCCCCTCTGCACCTTACAGAAGACAGGTATCGACCAGCAGGTACCTGTGCTTGTCCTTCTGAGAAAATCACTGATGTGATCTTTAATCATTCTTTCAGAGTATCTTTGGACTAGTCCTTTACAGAATCATGTGAAATGTGCCATAAAGCACAGCCACTTATACCCAGATATGTCCCGCACCTTAGTCTGGAAGGAAATTTTCCATTTTGAAGTTAATGGGTGAAATTTTAAAGAAAGGGCTTAGGTGTGAAGAACTGTTTACCAGAAAGTTAAAATTACTGTTTAAACAGACCTCTTCCTTAAGCAATAAAGGCAAACCTTGGGATGGGTGAGATCCTGCTACATTCTCTCGCAGATTAATAATTGCCTTACAAACAGAGCACAGCACACCAACACTCAATTGCTCCAGGTGAATTTCCTGCAAAGATAAACAATGACGTGGGCACTACTAAAATCAAATTCATCTGCTTAAACATATATGCTTATATGCCCATTAATGTGTACATATGGTATATTAGGTTGTTTTCATTTGACAATTTTTTAATTAATAAAATTCACTCACAATTTGACTCTCTAAGGAAAACCCAATGATTGATCATCTTCTAGGTTATCTAATTAAGTAGGTCTAAATAAAAGTTTGCTTTTCTCAAAGGATCCATGTAATATAAATATTAAGAAAAATACAGAGTGGATTTGTCAGCTAACTCATCTTAAGTGAAGGAACAAGAGGTCTCAGAAATCACAATGATGTGTTCATTTCACTTTGTTGAATAAAAATGATAGATGCCATGGCAATTTCAACAAACAAAGCTAAGGAAACACGGTGTGAGGGCAGCCCACGAGGAAATTAGTAGAACATGGAGAACAGTCTTCTTGATCTCCTGATTTTTGATCCATTGCAATTTATTATGTATCTTCATGCTCTTTGAATCTGTGATTCTCTGTGAAAGTTGTTTCTTTGTTCTTAAAGCAGAAGTTAGGTGCAAATACTAGGAATGAGACAGAAGTAAACCGATGTGGTTAGCCCATGAGCTCAGGGCTGAATCCCAAGCTATAAGTTTTTCAAGTCAAAACAAATGTGTAAACTAAGAAAAATGTCTTGCTAAGTGCCACCAACCCAGCTATTCCCACAGGCACTCAAAAAGCCTCAGCTACAAAACTACTGCGGAAGAGTTGAGTATTTGGAGACGTTAGCTAGGATAGCCTCAGTCAGCAGATAGCATTTGGATCAATAATCACTCCAAAAATAATCACTCCAAAAGCAGTCAGAGGCTTCTTATTGTTTATATTAGATTTATTTGTGTATTCGCACACTTACTCTTGCCACTAAAATAGCAAGTCTTTTGTTCAAAGTAGAAAACTGCCATTATTTTATTTATTTCATGCCTTCATGATTAATACATTGTCCTCCTTCTATGGCACCACTAATAAACTTGGTATGTTCTTTTTTGGCAAATTCTTGAAGATAAAAATTCAATAAAGACAGAAGTGTTAAATTTCTTGAAATCAATTTGGACCATTTTTCAGTTCTTTTCTCTATAATTCCTCCTTTTTCTTGCTTTTTAAAAAACATGACGCAAAGCTTAGACTCAGAAGAATTTTATTTTCAAGTTCCAAAATTTAATTAGAAAACCTTACTTATTAAACAGTAACTGGATATCAGTTTAGAACCATTTTCCCCCAAAGGGCTGGCAGTATACGTGGGAGTCTTTGAAATTTTCTGGCACATCAAACACCTAACACCTTTAGCCTTTCCTTTCAGGGGAAGAACTTGCCCATAGAACTGTTTCACTACAGTTTTATTAAGCAACTAGTGACAAATAATATTTTTATATCAACCCAGGGAGATAATCTAAATACCTTGAATTATTGGCTCACTGTTCTGAAAATGTTAAACATGCATTGCCCTCATGTTTCAAAATGTATCCTAAGAAACAGACTTGCCTGGTCATTGCAGTGGACAATCTCTAGAGTGTGGGCCACATTCACAGAAGTGACTGATATAGCTGTCTGATATCTAAGTTATTGGTAACCTCCACCAGTAGCATACAAATGAACTTATTTACAAAACAGAAATGGACTCACAGACATAGAAAACAAACATGGTTACCAAAGGGGATGGGGCGGAGGGAGATAAATTAGGGGTTTGGGATTAACATATACACAGTACTATATATAAGAGAGGTAGACAACAAGGACCTACTATATAGCACAGGGAACTCTACTCAGTATCTTGTAATAACCTATAATGGAAAAGAATCTGAAAAAGAATAGGTAGATAGATGTGTATAACTGAATCACTTTGCTGTACACTTGAAACTAACACAACATTGTAAATTAAGTATACCTCAGTTTTAAAACTGTAATTATAAAGAAGAAAACCAAACCTTCACTTTATGTTACTGGATTAGGCACCACACAATTACGTGCAACAGACACTCTGTTCCTGCCACTAGCTCCAGAAATAAAAATGACTGTGTCTTCATGTTATCACATATAATGTATGTTAATTCCATCAATGTGACTGAGTCCCGATTTCTAGTCTGCCTTAGTATAAGAAAAAAAATGAAAAAAAAAAATTGTGTTGACCAGAATTCTTTTCAGGGAAGACACTGAAATTCTTCAGAGAAAACTTTCATAGACTCTTGGGATTAAAGGTACAAGGAAGGCTGCCCTTCAAACTGTTCTGCAAGACCAAGTGGAAGAATTTCCTGGTTATATCAGAGTGGTATGGACAGGAGTGGAAATTAAAGGAAAATGGAAGAAGAGGAGAAAAAAGAGTGCTAACAAAAGTCTGTCACTCCACAGTGAGACCCCATTCACCTAATATCTTCCATAAAGTTACAGAACCCCAAGCTGCTTCAGTTCATGTAGATGAATCAGTAAATTTACTCATTTTTTAACTTAGTTATTAAAACAGGTGACAGGAGGGCAGCTGGGACTGCAGGTTTTAACAGAGAAGTGAAGTAGACAAAGAAAGAGGAGATAAACTTTAAATCAAAATTTACTAATACCCCAAGGGGAAAATAGGCCCCAAATGGAGTATGGGTTGCATACGGTTTTTCCAGACCTTTCCAAACACTGCACAGTGAGCTTCCCAAGCACAATAAATAGTCTCATACTGTATATAGAAAACTATCTCCTGAAGGACACTGCCGTTTGCCCTAGTCTCATATGAACTTTTTTACTGAATATTCCTATATCATATAGACTTAACTTTTATGCCTATAATCCTGATATTCTTCAGTTAGATTACAGCAGAGTTATGGACAAATAGAGGTATTTCAGGTGTCCTTTTACACACAGATTTCAAAATAATGTACATCTTTCAAAATGTTTAGAATTTATCATGAATTACATATTTTCAAAAGATGAAGTAAATTAAAAATTCTCTTTATGCTATTACCATGTGGCAATCCCCACATAGGGGCTGATAAAGAGAAATGCTTGTCACCATTTTTGAATGGTATGGGGAAATTAGTCTTGAATAATGCAGATTATTCAGGGTAGTTGGGAATGTTTCTTTGGCATAGAGTATGATCACCCTGCTGTTAAAGAGATTGGAAGAAGCATCAGAGAGTAGCTGGCATGCGATATGGAACTTGAATGACAGGACTATAACAGGCAGAAATGAGAAGATATCATTTAGAAAGAGGGAAGACATGGGGACAAGAAATCAGATGTGTTTGGGGGAAGAGGCTACAGTCCCATTCATCTGTAGGGTGAGGTCCAGGAGTCAGCCTGGGGAGCCAGCTCTTGGCAGGAGTGTCAGTGTTCTCATGATTGAACAGTGGTCAGCTCCTTCATTGAGCTTTTTATGAAGCAGGTGCTGACAAGAGGAAAGCAGAAAGGAAGAAGTTGGAAGATGCTAAGTGTTGACTACAGCTGGCAAATGGGTGTGATTGGGCTCAAAATTATTAATGTATGACTGTTGCCAGCCTTTCCCATCTACCAACTGGCTCAAGAGGAGTCTTGCTTTTCTATGCCATTTCTTCCCTTTCTCCAGCCACCTAGGAGGCCCTTGCCTTGTCAGTTTCATTCTGTAGGTTCTCACAATCAAGAATGGAAAATAGACAAAAGAGCACATAATCAGAGAGGCAGAAGGCGGCCTGTGCTATTGTTATTGGAATATAAAGGAATACAGCAATCTTCAGGAAAACCCCATACACAAGCTGAAAACAGCTTTCTTTTTCTTTTTCTCATTTTTTTTAAAATCCAAAGCAAAGTTAGATAATAAGAACCAGAAGTTTAAGGAATATCCTCTGCAGAGGGTAGCTCAACACCATTGTAATTTGGACATAAATATAAATTATATTCATTGGTTAGTGGGATCAGGGCTATTATGGTAGGCATAAATAACAGACTGGGGAGATTTTGCTTAATTAGACAAAGACTAGGGAGACATTGAGGGCTCCTGAACAAGGTGGTGATGTGATTAGTATTCTTCTTTAGGAAGAATTATCTAACAGTTTTATCCACATAAATGAGAGAGGAAAAAAATTGAAGACAAGTAAAATCAGATAGACTTTGCAATATGCCCGGTTAAAGATAGATAGTGAGGAACTAAAAGGGGAGAGTGAGGACAGAGAAGAGAAGATGGCAAGGTATTTTGAAAGCAAGCTCAACAGTACCATTATGAGAGGAAAAGGAAAAGAGATGACAATTTCAAGTTTGAGGCCACAGAAATTGAGGGAATAGAAGTGCCATTAACAAAAGTGAGGATACCAGAAGGAAAAGCTGACTTCAGGGCAGACATCATTAGGTCAATTTTACATACATTGTTTTTTATGTACATCTGGGTGAGAATGTCCCCTGGACAAATGGAAATGTAAGCTCCAAGAGGAAAGGCCTGTGTCTATCTTGCTCCCTTTGCCCCATGGTATCTCTGAAGCCCAGCATATAACAGGTGATCAATAAACACTGCTGAATAAATGAAGAACGGCTGAAAGTCTACCCAATACTCTGAGTTCTTATGATACATGATTACAGTTTTTCATGCTTGTTTCTCTTTATTCACAGATTCTGCTTTATACACATGCGTCTTAGATCTCCATTTCTGAGTGCCCTCAACCCTTGTTTGTTGAATTAATGTTAGTAGATGCTCTTTAGTCGTAGTTTATGTACAACCCCATTCACAATTCTCATCTGCTTTTAGCATATTCAAATAAGATAAAACTCACTAAATGCCATATTAATATAAATAGAGAAATATACATATCCCTAATACTTAGTTTAAGGAAAGAGCAACACATATAAGTAACTACAGGTATAACTACGTAAATAACCATCAGCATTTCAACATTTGGTTGTTCTGTTTGGTTAAGAGCCTACTTGAAGTTGTCAAATATTACATTTCCTTTCAACTACAAAGAGCCTGAAAAAGACTGTTGGGCAACAACCTGGAAAAGATTATTTAAAAGGTAAATATGGGTCCTGGTCGAAGATGGCAGTGGCAGCTGGAGCCCAGGTTTCTGGGCTGCTAGGTCGTTCCCTGCTGTCGAGCCAGCCTATGTCGAGTGGTGCCCACAGAGGCACCCACAGCGAGGAGGGCTCAGATCGCCTGTGGAAGGCCCCCACCTTCTTCGTGGCGCTCCCCGGGGTGGGAGTGAACATGCTGAATGTCTTCCTGAAGTCGCACCACGGAGAGGAGGAGAGACCCGAGTTCGTCGCCTACCCCTATATCCGCATCAGGTCCAAGCCCTTTCCCTGGGGAGATGGTAACCATACACTTTCCATAACCCTCATGTGAATCCGCTTCCAATTGGCTATGAAGACGAACAAAGAGAACCTGGACCACTACCCAGTGAAGACCACAGCACTGGTTTGAACCATTACTCTGCACACACGGACCAGAAAATTGTACGGGACCTTAAGCTCACCTCCTTGTATCCAGTGATGACCATTATACTGATCTTCCATCCCTTTGCTTATAGCAGGAGATGGCTTAAATAAATAACTTAGTCACGAGCTGAAAAAGAAAAAAAAAAAAGGCAAATATTTTTTACCTTTTAATTTCATGAATGGCTGGAGATTCCCTATACTCAGCAGTAACATATGACTCACATTTGTCCATGGCACAAACTTGTAGAGTAAATACAGATCACAAAACTGACTGTCTCACAAGTCTCCTGTGATACAAACTTTTCCCAAGGTCCTCTCTCTCCTGCTGCAGTGTGTGAGGGCCTTCATAAGGAACATGGTGTTTCTATTTCAGAAAAACTGCACATCCCATATTCTATTTTAAAAGATTTGACAATATATGAGCAGTGTATATATTTATATTGAAAAGGTCTCTTTGGTCATTATGGATGATTCGCTGGAGATGTTCCTCATAAGCATGGTTTAATAGTAAAATATAAATTCAAAATTTTAATCTGCAGTGATTCGCCCTACCCCTTGGACTGAGATGGCTTCATGAAAGTTAGGTTTTTTTTTTTTTAAAGGCAAACCTTGAAAACAACATCTGGTGTTGAGTTCAGAAATTAGAACCAGATATGCTTCCTTATCCATATTTCGGTTCACATGAGTAGGCTGCCAGAATGGTGAAAGGGAAAAGGATTGCTAATTTAATTTTTGTCTTGTTTTTAAAGAAATAATAGAAATATTTTTATGCTCAAAGTAGTTATGGGTCTTTTTAAGTATACAGACCATCCCTGAATATACATAAAGAAATATTAGAATTAATATAAAATTTAGGTAATAGTTAGCATTGTAACAATTCACATTCAGAGGATTCGCCAGGGGTTTCCTCTAAGTAACAAGAGCCAGACAGTATAAAGGCCTCATAGATTGCTTTTAAAACCAGTTTTCCAAATAATTTATGGTATATGTGTTCCCCAAGAAAACTGAGACAGCTAATAACTATTTGATTCAGCTGTATTTCGAGCATTAGTATACATCCCATTCAGAATGCCAACATGAAAGAGCAACTAGAATTTTTGTTTTCTAAAACTTCAACAATAACTAAAGGTATGCACAGAAATGTTGGGGATGGTGATTAATAGAATTCTAATTTGGTGTTTACAATTTACCAAGCACTACAGAGCCTATTTTATTTTGCATTTATAATAAGCTTAAAGTAAACCAAGCATATATTGTTATTTCCACTTAACAGATGTTAAAATTGAAATCTTCAAACATAATGTGTTACATAGTTACTTTCGTAGATCCAGTAAGTACTAGAACCTAGATCGTCTGTATCTTGGAGCTTTTTCTATTATTTCATAATACCTTTCTGCATGATGATAATCCAACAAACTGTATCCCTAATTGGCTGGTATTTGAAACCTAGGTTTTAACTGCACTCAATTCTAGAAAAATCAATCTGAGCAAAACATCAGCATTAAAAAACAGACCTACTAACATTGCACTTGGAATATCTGTGTGGTAAGGAATCCATTAGATCCGGAACTCATTACTTTGACAGGATATCTCTATTAATGAATTGTTCTAATTGACTTTGTAAGTATGATTTTTATCTTCTACTTTTTTTCAATTGTTTTACATGTAAGTTTCTCCATAATCTTTCCATTTCAAGCAATTCTACGTCATGAAAATATGTCCTTTGTTCATCCAAGTGTAGAAAGGGTATAACATTGTCTAATGCATTTGCTACATCAATAAGATTTATTTTCCTTTTTTGGTGGGGTGGGGGTGAAAAGGCATCTTTTAAATTCTGCTCTACATCTTACAAATGAGAAAATTGAAATGGAATGTTTCCCTTTTTTAAAATAGGGTTTTTCTTGGTGGCATAGCCCTTTGGCTATTCTGTTGAGGTCAAAGTCTTATTCCAGCACTAGATTATCGGGTTTCCCAAAATGAACATGAACCCTGGAAAATTTTGCCTTTTTCTTACTCCCTCCCCAAATAATGGATAGTCAATCTGTCTCTTTATATGTGATTAATAGCAACAACAACAATAATAGATGTCTTTCATTATAAAATTTAGTGTTTCCAGGTGTGGAAAAACAGTAAGAAGGGATGAGAAAATTACAAAATAATAATGATAATGCATACTTTTTTTGTACTTTACAGTTAATACAATTTGGCTGACTCCTCAAAATCTATGATGTAGACGGTGAAATTTTTATTCTCTCCATGCTCAAGAGATAAGTAGGGGCTCAGAGAAGATACATAAGGTGTGCAAGTTGATATGCTCAGTAAATGACAGAGGTGGATTAAGAATCCAAGCAGCTCTGTTCTGCTACTGATTTGCAGTGTTTATGCTACCAAGTTCTCTAATTCTGAAGCTACATTCACTTTGAATAGCCAGATGAGACAAGTGCAGACCGGTCTGAAATTCAGGAGCTCTGAATTCCTGTCTCCACCCCACTTGGCCTGATTTAGTATCCTCAAGTAGCATGACATCATAGTTAAGTGCATGGGCTCCAGAGGCACCCAGACCTGGCCTTACATCCCCATCCCTCCACTTAGCATCTCAAGGAAGCTCCACAAGTTAGTTTCTCCAAGATTTAATTTCCTCATCTGTAAAACAAAAATTGTTATGAAACTTAAATATAACAAATGTAAAAGTCTTGGCCACAATAAGTATTGGATAAATCATTGCTACTAGCACTTCACTTTATGCTGATTTCTCTTTTCCCATTAATACATATATTTCTTGGAGGAAAGAAACCATATAGGTTTCATCACGCACAAAATGCTGACCACACACAGAGAGCCCTCCCCCAGGCACTTACGTTCTACCTTGGACACCTTGGAAGTATTGCAAAGGTTCTTGAATCCAGATGTACAAGAATAATTTCTTTGAACTGAATAAGTAGTATGTCTTAACGGAGCTATGTGACTCTATTTCTTTTATCTCTAGGGTTTTGATCTCATAATAAATAAACTGAAAATTTACTAAAAAGGTTTATTGAATTCCAGTATAGATTTTCTTGATCAACAGATGGTTA
Organism: Phocoena sinus; assembly: GCF_008692025.1. Classification (NCBI taxonomy): domain Eukaryota; kingdom Metazoa; phylum Chordata; class Mammalia; order Artiodactyla; family Phocoenidae; genus Phocoena; species Phocoena sinus. The sequence continues at coordinate 107,275,937 of NC_045765.1, read as the reverse complement.
GAGTATTACCATAATTGTAGATGGGGTAGGAAAGCATTGCTTTGTGAAAATATCTGACATTATTCAAAAGGGATGGGAATCAATGTTAGCTTTCAAACCTCAATCAGCATGAATTCATAAGTATTTCTAAAATCAGATGGTACAATTTGATACTGATTCCTAGAGGCGAGAGGATTCCTTTTAATTTATGGCTTGGATTCGTTTCCTTGAATGTATCCCAACGACTAAAAAAAGATAATGTTTGATGAAATAATCATAGTTAACAATGAATGCCCTGTTTTATCCTTGTCTCCTTTTAATTCTGTTACCACTCCAAAAATGTAGGATTGGAATACAGTAGTAATAAATGTAAAGGTGAGAAACTCAATTATAATTCCAAGGGACTCATTCAAAGACACCTCAAAATCTTTACACAAATAGATGTTGATAACTGCATTAATATACTTAGGTACATAAATTCAGAGTATTTCTGTATCATTTACCATGTTCTCAGTCACAAGTAATAGGAAGCTCAAAATGGATTAAACATTAAGGAAACTATTGGCTTTCATAGCTGGAAATTCAGAGGTAAGGTGAACTTTGGAGGAAGCATTATCCAGTGGTTCTGGTTGGGTTCTCCGACAGTTTTCTCAGCTCTGTCCCACTCCTCAGGATGGAGCAGAATAGCTTCAGAAGATACAAACACCACAACAGCAAATGACCACAGCTAAGAGAAGAAAAAAGTAGCTTTCAGAACTCTCTCATAAAAGAGAGAGAACTTCTTTCTGAATCCCCCAGCAAATTCCCCCTCAAATGTGTTTGGTTGAAATTGAGTTGCATGCTCATTTTTGTTCCAGTGTTTCAGGTGGTAGAATGATGGAATTATGGCCACTCAAGGTCAACTTTCCCTGAGGTACTTGGCTGTGTAATAAAAGGGTAATGAATGAAACAAAACTGAGATTCTCTTGGGTAGGAATAAATGGAGAATATGTACCTCTACATAGGCAACGATCAGTGTCTTCTGCCTCTTTCAATATCTACCCATTCATTTTTCTAAGAGGTATTAACTGAAATAGTTAACAATATCTACCCATTCATTTTTCTAAGAGGTATTAACTGAGATAGTTAACAATATCTACCCTTTCATTTTTCTAAGAGGTATTAACTGAGATAGTTAAGATCCTGAAACACAAATACTCCTTCTGATATACTCTTGGAAGAAAAGTACAAATATTTTAAGTATTAAATAAATTGGCTTGAGCTATGAAATTCTTATATTGCTGGCAAGCAACCATGTCACAAGTCATGGACAAGATTAAACTTTAAGTTTAATGGCTGGGATAAATCCAAGTATAAGAAAGGAGCACTCTGCAAATATGTTTCATGCTCATACAATGGTGCATATCACCTCTTAAAAATGTAAACCAGAAGATTTCATGCAAACTAGCATTAAAGAGGAAAAACACATTTTCTCGTAGAAAGACCTCAGCTTTGGGATAGGCATTCAGGGTGGGATGGTATTAAGATTCATATAATGCCAGATGCTACTATGATCCACAAATTAATTTTAACCAGTGATCTGTCCAGAACCCAGTAACAAAAATACTTCCCTGGAAATGAGATTTTACTTACAAAAAGAGTTGTATATGACTGTTAATGTTTACCACGATTTTTAAAAATGAAAAATGAAGATGTTCAGAGGTCTAATGAAGCCAAGAGGAAAATAAAGACTTTCTGGAAATGGTATTTTGGATAGTGTTGACTGCGTCAAAGTAGGAAATTTTTTTTTAATTTTAGAATTTCTTTTTATTCATGCCCTAAAATTGTTCTTAAAGCACTTACAAATCTCTTCTCCAAAGAATTTTGGGCTTTTCTTTATATATATATATTTTTTTAATGTGACTTTATTTGGATATAGGGTCTTTTAATTTATTTATTTTTGGCTGCATTGGGTCTTCGTTGCTGCACTCAGGCTTTCTCTAGTTGTGGCGAGCAGGGGCTACTCTTCCTTGTGGTGCACGGACTTCTCATTGCAGTGGCTTCTCTCGTTGCGGAGCATGGGCTCTAGGCGCGCGGGCTTCAGTAGATGTGGTGCTTGGGCTCAGTAGTTGTGGCTCACGGGCTCTAGAGCTCAGGCTCAGTAGTTGTGGCACACATGCTTAGTTGCTCCGCAGCATGTGGGACCTTCCCAGACCAGGGCTCAAATCTGTGTCACCTGCATTGGCAGGCGGATTCTTAACCACTGCACCACCAGGGAAGCCCTGGGCTTTTCTTTAAAACTAATTTAACTTTGAAAAATTATTGTTTATATTAATTGATTAAGTATTTATAAAATGGGTACTATACCCAGAAAGAATTAAAATGCATAGTCCTGCCCTCAAGAATTTAAAATCTATTTGAGGACATCAATCCAAAAATATAAGAAACAATTAATAAACAAGAAATGATCGCATTTAATTAACCACTAAATTGTGAATCAAGGCATAGTCATATAGAAAAGACCAGATGAGGAAAATCATGTACTTCAGAGAAATTACAGAAGCCTTATTAACATCATACTAACATCTATTGAATACTCACCATGTACCAGATATGTTTAATAACATATCATTTAATCCCACTACAACCCTATACATTCCAATCATTAGCATCAATATTTTACAGACAAAGAAATTGAGGCTTAGAGAGATTAACTTGCCCAAGTTGAAAATTTAGTAAAAAGCAGAATTGGGAATTGAGCCCGTATAGTCAAATCCTACCATGTGGTTACTTAGTTACTAAGGTATTCTGCCTCCATGGAATATGACAAACTTGGTGAGCACTTTCAAGACTTAGAGGTCCTTCTAAATCAAGGAGGATAGAGAGAGGTATTTTAGGAAGGAAGACCAATACCAGTGAAGGCATAGTTGCCGGAGTGCCCATGGTATATATTAGGGCCCTTAAAAGAAACTGCACAGACTGAGTCTAAAGTTTGAACCAAGTCAAAGAGAAGAAAAGATTGGACAAATTCAGTGGAGTTGGGTTACAGAGATTAACAGAGGCATTGGTGAGTTTTACAAAACAATTTCTCAATACAAATTAGCCGTTTGAAGGACTTCCCTGGTGGCGCAGTGATTAAGAATCCGCCTGCCAATGCAGGGGACACGGGTCTGAGCCCTGGTCCGGGAAGATCCCACATGCCGCAGAGCAACTAAGCCCATGCGCCACAACTACGGAGCCTGAGCGCCACATCTACTGAAGCCCACGTGCCTAGAGCCCGTGCTCCACAACAAGAGACGCCACTGCAATGAGAAGCCCGCACACCGCAACGAAGAGTAGCCCCCGCTCGCGCAACTAGAGAAAGCCCACGCACAGAAACGAAGACCCAATGCAGACAAAAATATAAATAAATAAATGTATAAATAAAAAATAACTTTTGAACTCTTTCCTCCTCTCTCTTTCTCTTCCTCAGCTGCATCTTCAAATTCCAAAAGACTTGAAATGAATCACCAGAGACCACCCAACATCTTTCAGACATTTAGATTAAACTCAAAAGCATAAAAGTGTTCATAATAGCTAAAAGGTTAATACTTTTCAAATCCTGGGTCAGCCTACCCCAGGGAGAAAGCAAGAGACATCTTGGTGACCTGGAAAGCCCCCAGGCCCCCAGGTGACCTTCCAGGGAGCTCCTCCACATTCCACATATTTTTCAGTCTAGCCTTGCCTTGTCAGTTCGAAATGGAATGCAGGCTCACACCGTGTCAGAGCGGAGGGTCTCCTAAACTGAAATGGAAATAGCTCTAAAACTGGAGTAGCTTATACCTGCGTGTTTATAAATACGTGGTTAATCTCTGGGATAAAAACTGGCCATTGTGATTGCCTCAGGGAAAGATAGCTGGATGGTTGAGGAACATTCAAAGAGAAGAGACTTGCTTTCCTTCTCTCTACCAACACCTTGGACTTTTTCAATTTTGAAGGCTATACATGTTTATGCAATATGTCTATTGCAAATGAATTAACTTTTTAGTGGTCTTTTTGCCTGTCTCACAATGCATTCAAAGCACCATTGCCAGCCAAATTCCCAAAAGCACAGTTCCCATCACATCCTGCTCCTATCCCAAACCTTGAGTGCATGCCCATTACTAATAATAACTCACAAGGTTCACAAGAACTGATTTACTGACATCTTTTATGTTTCACACCACATTTTGAAGTAGGTTATGCCTCATATGACAAGTAGTAAAATGGCATGTAGTGAATTTAAAAGATTTGTTCAGGGTTACACAGCTAACCGGTAAATGCTGCTGAGACTTGAGCTTTTAATACATGCCACTTTCTGTGATATCATGCAGCCTCTCACATACAGCATAATCAGATCAAACCTCTTTAGCCTATCATTGATTTCTAACCTTCCTTGGAAGTTTTCTCATGTAAATCCCCAACACCTATCCTTTGCTCCAGGAAAACTAGTACTTAAACACTGGTTCCCCAAATAACCTCTCACTCTTCTATCACTGTATCTTTTCTCATATTCTCTCTTTCCCCTTAGAATGTCTCCCCACTTCATTTGTCACTGAAGATCTTCCAGTTAACCACAAATGGTCCCCCTTAATGAACCTTTCTCAGATTCCCCCAGTTTTCAATTATTCTCTTCTCAATACTTTATTATATCTCCCACAAAACTACATGTTAGTCTTAAATTGTAGTTGAATTGGTGTTTGTCTTAACCTCACTACAAAACTGTAAACGTTGAGAACAAAGATCATTGCTATCCACGTTCGTTTTTCCAAAAATCTAGGAAACTATTTTCACTTATTAGAGGCTCAGAAACATTTGTTGAATTCAGTTTGATAACTGATTTTTCTGGAACACCAGGGGTGCGTTGTAAGATGAACCAAACTTTGGAGAGAACCCAGAAACTGATTTTACAGTAGAGATCACGAACTGGTAGTTTGTGACACTCTGAAAGACGTGTGTTGTTAGCACAGGGTTTGTTTCTTTGTGGGTTTAATTTGAATTATTTGCCAGCATTTAAAATCAGAAGATCTCATGTAAAAAATCTTAATTTCTAGCTTTTCTTGAAAATGGGAAAATCTAGCAATACTGAGCCTGCCCTACCACATGACAAAATTGGCTAGAGTTGGTAAAACCTGCCCATTTTCAATAAGATGCAGGCTGTCTGGTGTGCCACAGCCCACCATTCATGGTTGTCTCACACCGAGGGGGCTATACTGATTTGTGATACCTGTTGGATGCTATACATTTACGTTTGCAATTCCTACCAGAAATGTTGATCCTTTTTCCTTCAGAAAAAAGTCCCTAAGGCTCATTACCTCTACCCAGAGCTCTACACCTATTTCAACAATGGCCTGGTGAAAGCAATTTTCTCAACTGTCTTTGAAAAAGTAGCTCACCCTCCTCATGTAGGAAAACCTCAAGGAGAAGTTAAGTCAGTTGTTGCATTCAGGTGTATTAATGGAAATACAGAGAAATTCTATACACAGAAAGAAAACTGTCGTTTAAACTACAGGATGTCACACTGAGACATTGCCAGGGAAGCTATTTACTAGTGTCCCACAATCGGGGGGAGCAGAATACAATGCAGGTGACGGAATCCCATAGCAAGAAGGGATCTAAAGAAAGGCAATCCAGTGCTTTAATTATTTTTATGACATTCCTACCAAATTGATTTTTTATATCTTCAGCTGTCTGATGAGGGCAAGCCCATTTAAATTTTCACAATTTGTACTTCATAAGCATTCTTTTTTGCATGTAAGGAAAAGATGATTTATTGTAACTTTCCCCCATTAGTCCTTCAGTTTCCCTCTGGGGTAACAATAATCACATGTGACAAACTTTTTTTATATTTAAAGACAATGATCATAGTTTCCTCAAAGTCTTCCATTCTTCAGGTGAAACACATTTGGTTTCTGGTTAGTAAGACTCTCTTCACCCTCTGGTTATTTCTTCTCTGGTTCTTTATATTCCATCAAAATTCTTGGCGCCCCAAACTGGCCAGAATATTACAGGTATTTTCTGGTCCAACAGAGCATAGCAGAGAATACTGAATCACTTTGTTACAATAACTTTATTTATGCAGTCTTAAAGTTTAATTAGTTGTTTTGGCAGCTACAAATCTCTGTTGACTCACATGTGGTTGCAGTTGACTGGAACCGAGTTGCACCACCAAGTTCTGTTAAAGCTCATCTTCACCATCATGTGCTTCCACAATTAGCCTTCTGGACTTCATATTTATCCCCATTAAATCTCATCATGTTTATATTGGCCCATTATTCCAACCTCTCAAGGTTTTCTTGGATTTGATTCTAGAACTCTCTCTCCTTGATTTCTTTTTTTAAACATCTTTATTGGAGTATAATTGCTTTACAGTGGTGTGTTAGTTTTTGCTCTACAACAAAATGAATCAGTTATATATATATACATATGTTCCCATATCTCTTCCCTCTTGCATCTCCCTCCCTCCCACCCTCCCTATCCCACCCCTCCAGGCGATCACAAAGCACCGAGCTGATCTCCCTGTGCTATGCCGCTGCTTCACACTAGCTATCTTCCTTACGTTTGGTAGTGAATATATGTTCATGCCTCTCTCTCGCTTTGTCACAGCTTGCCCTTCCCCCTCCCCATATCCTCAAGTCCATTCTCTAGTAGGTCTGTGTCTTTATTCCCGTCTTACCCCTAGGTTCTTCGTGACATATTTTTTTCTTAAATTCCATATATATGTGTTAGCATTCGGTATTTGTCTCTCTCTTTCTGACTTACTTCACTCTGTATGACAGACCCTAGGTCTATCCACCTCATTACAAATAGCTCAATTTCGTTTCTTTTTATGGCTGAGTAGTATTCCATTGTATATATGTGCCACATCTTCTTTATCCATTCATCCAATGATGGACACTTAGGTTGTTTCCATCTACGGGCTACTGTAAATAGAGCTGCAATGAACATTTTGGTACATGACTCTTTTTGAATTTTGGTTTTCTCAGGGTATATGCCCAGTAGTGGGATTGCTGGGTCATATGGTAGTTCTATTTGTAGTTTTTTAAGGAACCTCCATACTGTTCTCTGCAGTAGCTGTATCAATTTACATTCCCACCAACAGTGCAAGAGGGTTCCCTTTTCTCCACACCCTCTCCAACATTTATTGTTTGTAGATTTTTTGATGATGGCCATTCTGACTCGTGTGAGATGATATCTCATTGTAGTTTTGATTTGCATTTCTCTAATGATTAGTGATGTTGAGCATTCTTTCATGTGTTTGTTGGCAGTCTGTATATCTTCTTTGGAGAAATGTGTATTTAGGTCTTCTGCCCATTTTTGGATTGGGTTGTTTGTTTTTTTGTTATTAAGCTGCATGAGCTGCTTATAAATTTTGGAGATTAAGCCTTTGTCTGTTGCTTCATTTGCAAATATTTTCTCCCATTCTGAGCATTGTCTTTTGGTCTTGTTTATGGTTTCCTTTGCTGTGAAAAAGCTTTGAAGTTTCATTAGGTCCCATTTGTTTATTTTTCTTTTTATTTCCATTTCTCTAGGAGGTGGGTCAAAAAGGATCTCTGTGATTTATGTCATAGAGTGTTCTGCCTATGTTTTCCTCTAAGAATTTGATAGTTTCTGGCCTTACATTTAGGTCTTTAATCCATTTTGAGCTTACTTTTGTATATGGTGTTAGGGAGTGATCTAATCTCATACTTTTACATGTACCTGTCCACTTTTCCCAGCACCACTTATTGAAGAAGCTGTCCTTTCTCCACGGTACATTCCTGCCTCCTTTATCAAAGATAAGGTGACCATATGTGCATGGGTTTATCTCTGGGCTTTCTATCCTGTTCCATTGATCTATCTTTCTGTTTTTGTGCTAGTACCATACTGTCTTGATTACTGTAGCTTTGTAGTATATTCTGAAGTCAGGGAGCCTGATTCCTCCAGCTCCGTTTTTCATTCTCAAGATTGCTTTGGCTATTCGGGGTCTTTTCTGTTTCCATACAAATTGTGAAATTTTTCGTTCTAGTTCTGTGAAAAATGCCAGTGGTAGTTTGATAGGGATTATATTGAATCTGTAGATTGCTTTGGGTAGTAGAGTCATTTTCACAACGTTGATTCTTCCAATCCAAGAACATGGTATATCTCTCCATCTATTTGTATCATCTTTTATTTCTTTCATCAGTGTCTTATCATTTTCTGCATACAGGTCTTTTGTCTCCTTAGGTAGGTTTATTCCTAGATATTTTATTCTTTTTGGTGCAATGGTAAATGGGTTTTCTTGATTTCACTATCAGATTTTTCATCATTAATGGATAGGAATGCCAGAGATTTCTGTGCATTAATTTTGTATCCTGCTACTTTACCAAATTCATTGATTAGCTCTAATAGTTCTCTGGTAGCATCTTTAGGATTCTCTATGTATAGTATCATGTCATCTGCAAACAGTGACAGCTTTACTTCTTCTTTTCCAATTTGGATTCCTTTTATTTCCTTTTCTTCTCTGATTGCTATGGCTAAAACTTCCAAAACTATGTTGAATAAGAGTGGTGAGAGTGGGCAACCTTGTCTTGTTCCTGATCTTAGTGGAAGTGCTTTCAGTTTTTCACCACTTAGGATGATGTTGGCTGTGGGTTTGTTATATATGGCCTTTATTATGTTGAGGCCTTTATTATGTTCCCTCTATGCCTACTTCCTGCAGGGTTTTTAATCATAAATTGGTATTGAATTTTGTTGAAAGCTTTCTCTGCCTCTATTGAGATGATCATATGGTTTTTCTCCTTCAATTTGTTAATATGGTGTATCACGTTGTTTGATTTGCATATATTGAAGAATCCTTGCATTCCTGGAATAAACCCCACTTGATCATGGTGTATGATCCTTTTAATGTGCTGTTGGATTCTGTTTGCTAGTATTTTGTTGAGGATGTTTGCATCTATATTCATCAGTAATATTGGCCTGTAGTTTTCTTTCTTTTTGACATCCTTGTCTGGTTTTGGTATCAGGGTGATGGTGACCTCATAGAATGAGTTTGGGAGTGGTCCTCCGTCTGCTATATTTTGGAAGAGTTTGAGAAGGGTAGGTGTTAGCTCTTCTTTAAATGTTTGATAGAATTCGCCTGTGAAGCCATCCGGTCCTGGGCTTTTGTTTGTTGGAAGATTTTTAATCACAGTTTCAATTTCAGTGCTTGTGATTGCTCTGTTCATATTTTCTGTTTCTTCCTGATTCAGTCTTTGCAGGTTGTGCATTTCTAAGAATCTGTCCGTTTTATTGGCATAGAGTTGCTTGTAGTAATCTTTCATGACCTTTTGTATTTCCGCAGTGTCAGTTGTTACTTCTTTTTCATTTCTAATTCTATTGATTTGAGTCTTTTCCCTTTTTTTTCTTGATGAGTCTGGCTAATGGTTTATCTATTTTGTTTATCTTCTCAAAGAACCAGCTTTGGGCTTCCCTGGTGGCGCAGTGGTTGAGAGTCCGCCTGCCGATGCAGGGGACACGGGTTCGTGCCCCGGCCGGGAAGATCCCACGTGCCGCGGAGCGGCTGGGCCCGTGAGCCATGGCCGCTGAGCCTGCGCGTCCGGAGCACAGGCTCCGTAACGGGAGAGGCCACAACAGTGAGAGGCCCGTGTACCATAAAAAAAAAAAAAAAAAAAAAAAAAAAAAAAAAAAAAAAAAAAAAAAAAAAAAGAACCAGCTTTGAGTTTTATTGATCTTTGCTATTGTTTCCTTCATTTCTTTTTCATTTATTTCTGATCTGAATTATATGATTTCTTTCCTTCTGCTAACTTTGGGGTTTTTTTGTTCCTCTTTCTCTAATTGCTTTAGGTGCAAGGTTAGGTTGTTTATTCAAGATGTTTCCTGTTTCTTAAGGTGGGCTTGTATTGCTGTAAACTTCCCTCTTAGAACTGCTTTTGCTGCATCCCATAGGTTTTGGGTCGTCGTGTCTCCATTGTCATTTGTTTCTAGGTATTTTTTTATTTCCTCTTTGATTTCTTCAGGGATCACTTCGTTATTAAGTAGTGTATTATTTAGCCTCCATGTGTTTGTATTTTTTACAGATCTTTCCCTGTAATTGATAGCTAGTCTCATAGCATTGTGGTCGGAAAAGATACTTGATACAATTTTAATTTTCTTAAATTTACCAAGGCTTGATTTGTGACCCAAGATATGATCTATCCTGGAGAATGTTCCATGAGCACTAGAGAAAAATGTGTATTTTGTTGTTTTTGGATGGAATGTCCTATAAATATCAATTAAATCCATCTTGTTTAATGTATCATTTAAAGCTTGTGCTTCCTTATTTATTTTCATTTTGGATGATCTGTCCATTGGTGAAAGTGGGGTGTTAAAGTCCCCTACTATGAATGTGTTACTGTCGATTTCCCCTTTTATGGCTGTTAGTGTTTGCCTTATGTATTGAGTTACTCTTATGTTGAGTGCATGAATATTTACAATTGTTATATCTTCTTCTTGGATCAATCCCTTGATCATTATGTAGTGTCCTTCTTTGTCTCTTCTAATAGTCTTTATTTTAATGTCTATTTTGTCTGATATGAGAATTGCTACTCCAGCTTTCTTTTGGTTTCCATTTGCATGAAATATCTTTTTCCATCCCCTCACTTTCAGTCTGTATGTGTCTCTAGGTCTGAAGTGGGTCTCTTGTAGACAGCAAATATATGGGTCTTCTTTTTGTACCCATTCAGCCAATCTGTGTATTTTGGTGGGAGCATTTAGTCCATTTACATTTAAGGTAATTATTGATATGTATGTACCTATTCCCATTTTCTTAATTGTTTTGGGTTTGTTATTGTAGGTCTTTTCCTTCTCTTGTGTTTCTCGCCTAGAGAATTTCCTTTAGCAGTTGTTGTAGAGCTGGTTTGGTGGTGCTGAACTCTCTCAGCTTTTGCTTGTCTGTAAAGGTTTTAATTTCTCCATCAAATCTGAATGAGATCCTTGCTGGGTAGAGTAATCTTGGTTGCAGGTTTTTCTCCTTCATCACTTTAAATATGTCCTGCCAGTCCCTTCTGGCTTGCAGAGTTTCTGCTGAAAGATCAGCTGTTAACCTTATGGGGATTCCCTTGTGTGTTATTTTTCCCTTGCTGCTTTTAATATGTTTCCTTTGTATTTAATTTTTGACAGTTTGATTAATATGTGTCTTGGTGTCTTTCTCCTTGGATTTATCCTGTATGGGACTCTCTGTGCTTCCTGGACTTCATTAACTATTTCCTTTCCCATATTAGGGAAGTTTTCAACTATAATCTCTTCAAATATTTTCTCAGTCCCTTTCTTTTTCTCTTCTTCTTCAGGAACCCCTATAATTCGAATGTTGGTGCGTTTAATGTTGTCCCAGAGGTCTCTGAGACTGTCCTCAGCTCTTTTCATTCTTTTTTCTTTATTCTGCTCTGCAGTAGTTATCTCCACTATTTTATCTTCCAGGTCACTTATCCATTCTTCTGCCTCAGTTATTCTGCTATTGATCCCATCTAGAGTATTTTTCATTTCATTTATTGTGTTGTTCATCATTGTTTGTTTCATCTTTAGTTCTTCTAGGTCCTTGCTGAATGTTTCTTGCATTTTGTCTATTCTATTTCCATGATTTTGGATCATCTTTACTATCATTATTCTGAATTCTTTTTCAGGTAGACTGCCTATTTCCTTTTCATTTGTTAGGTCTGATGGGTTTTTATCTTGCTCCTTCATCTGCGGTGTGTTTTTCTGTCTTCTCATTTTGCTTATCTCACTGTGTTTGGGGTCTCCTTTTTGCAGGCTGCAGGTTCATAGTTCCGGTTGTTTTTGGTGTCTGTCCCCAGTGGCTAAGGTTTGTTCAGTGGGTTGTGTAGGCTTCCTGGTGGAGGGGACTAGTGCCTGTGTTCTGGTGGATGAGGCTGGATCTTGTCTTTCTGGTGGGCAGGTCCACGTCTGGTGGTGTGTTTTGGGGTGTCTGTGGACTTATTATGATTTTAGGCAGCCTCTCTGCTAATGGGTGGTGTTGTGTTCCTGTCTTGCTAGTTGCTTGGCATAGGATGTTCAGCACTGTAGCTTGCTGGTCATTGAGTGAAGCTGGGTGCTGGTGTTGAGATGGCGATCTCTGGGAGATTTTCTCCATTTGATATTATGTGGAGCTGGGAGGTCTCTTGTGGACCAGTGTCCTGAAGTTGGCTCTCCCACCTCAGAGACACAGCACTGACTCCCGGCTGCAGCACCAAGAGCCTTTCATCCACACGGCTCAGAATAAAAGGGAGAAAAAGTAGAAAGAAAGAATTTGTAGAAGTAGAAATAAAGAAAGAAAGAAAGGAGGGAGGGAGGGAGGGAGGGAGGAAGGAAGGAAGGAAGGAGGGAAGGAAGGAAAAAAGAAAGAAAGAAGATAAAGTAAAATAAAATAAAGATAAAATATAATAAAGTTATTAAAATAAAATAATTATTAAGAGAAAAAAAACGGACGGATAGAGCCCTAGGACAAATGGTGGGAGCAAAGGTATACAGACAAAATCTCACATAGAAGCATACACATACACACTCACAAAAAGAGGAAAAGGGGAAAAAATCATAAATCTTGCTCTCAAAGTCCACCTCCTCAATTTGTGATGATTCGTTGTCTGAAGGAGGGAAGGAAGGAAAGAAAGAATGATGATAAAGTAAAATAAAAGAAAGTTATTAAAATAAAAAGTAATTTTTAAGAAAAAAAAACAACTGACGGACACAACCCTCGGACAAATGGTGGAAGCAAAGCTATACAGACAAAATCTCACACAGAAGCATACACATACACACTCACAAGAAAAGGAAAAGGGAAAAAAATCATAAATCTTGCTCTCAAAGACCACCTCCTTTATTTGGGATGATTCGTTGTCTATTCATGTATTCCACAGACGCAGCGTATGTCAAATTGATTGTGGAGCTTTAATCCGCTGCTTCTGAGACTGCTAGGAGAGATTTCCCTTTCTCTTCTTTGTTCTCACAGCTCCCAGAGGCTCAGCTTTGGATTTGGCCCCTCCTCTGCATGTAGGTCGCCGGAGGGCGTCTGTTCTTTGCTCAGACAGGACAGGGTTAAAGGAGCCGCTGATTCGGGGGCTCCAGCTCACTCAGGCCGGGGTGGGGGGGGGGGGAGGGAGGGGCACGGAGTGCGGGGCGGGCCCGCGGCGGCAGAGTCCGGCATGACGTTGCACCAGCCTGAGGCACGCCGTGCGTTCTCCCGGGGAAGTTGTTGCCGGATCCCGGGACCCTGGCAGTGGCGAGCTGCACAGGCTCCCCGGAAGTGGGCTGTGGATAGTGACCTGTGCTCGCACACAGGCTTCATGGTGGCGGCAGCAGCAGCCTTAGCGTCTCATGCCTGTCTCTGGGGTCCGCGCTTTTAGCCGCGGCTCGCGCCTGTCTCTGGAGCTCCTTTAAGCAGCGATCTGAATCCCCTCCAGGTACGTGGGGGGTTTCTTGCCTTTTGGGAGGTCTGGGGTCTTCTGCCAGCGTTCAGTAGGTGTTCTGCAGGAGTTGTTCCACGTGTAGATGTATTTCTGGTGTATCTGTGGGGAGGAAGGTGATCTCCACGTCTTACTCTTCCACCATCTTCTCGGAAGACTCCACTTATGCTCTCTCCTTGATTTCTGTCTCTGCAAATTTCATGTGTAGTCAATTATTTCCTCCAAGTCACTAGAAAATAAGCAGAGCAGGAAAGGACTTTGTTTCAGGTCCTCCTTCCTGGTTTCCAGATTCAAGCTGGTCCCTCAATATGTTTTGAGAAGAGTCATTTACCTGTCAGTGATCCACTCAACTCTATTGTTAGTTTTTTTTTATCTGTCTTTAAGAATACTGTGGGAAAAGAAATGTTGAATCCCTCAAGTGCACATGCATACACATAAATATATACTTTCCTCGGGAGAGGATTCATAGCTTCCACTGGATCGTCAGAAAGTTTCCTGACCTAAAAAAGATTAGGAACCATTAACTTATTAATTCTCCAGATACACAATATATTAAAATAGTTCTATTTTTTAAATCTCTGATGATCATTATTTATTGAGTGCCTACCTTGTGCCAGGAAAGCTCTAAATATTGAGATATCATTGTGAACATAATAGACCAGTCCTCTGCCCTCATGGAGTTTATATTCTAGTGAGGCAGAACGTTGGCCATAATGACCAAGATTAATAAGGAAGCCAATAGTATGTTTAATAGTGATTAGTGCTAAGGAACAAAAATAATATAGAGTGAGGGGATATGAAGTGTTGAGTGAGAAGGCTGCCTCACTGAGAAGATGACATTTGTGTAAATACAGCAGCAAGTGCAAGGCACCCTGTTAGCAAAATTCTTAGTCTACCCAACGAACAGCAAAACTGCAACAGAGTAAGCCAGGGGAAATAGTAGAGATGATTTAGGAGAGGATTGTGTTTAGGGAAGCCAAAATATTTTTCCGATGTGGAGGGAGTTCCCCCTTAGGGTGCAGCTAGAAATGTGGGAGAGAGGTTTTTTTAGTTGTCACAAGGAGTCCGGGACCCTACTGGCACTTAAGGAGAGCAGAGACACTCTGTAGGACTCTTTTGTATGGTGGAAAACTGTTTTGCCCGTTGGCAACAATGGGCTTTACTCCGAATGAGATGGGAAGCCATTAGAGATCTCAGAGCAGGAGAGTGAGTGGTCTAACATATTTATCAAGGCTCAGCCTAGCCGTCATGTTGGAGGTGAAGAAGACCACAGCAGAAGCACAGAGACCAGTTAAGAGGCTGTCACAATAATCCATGTAAAAGATGATGATGGCTGAACCAGGGTGGTAGAAAGGAGGAGATGACAACTGGTTGGATTCTGAATAAATACTTAAGATTGAGTCAACAGGTATGCTGATGCAGTAGAAGGGGCGTGAGAGAAAAAGAAAAGTAGAGGATGAATCCAAGATTTTAGGCCTGATTAGTATCTGTTGTTTGGAAGGATAGAATCGTCATTTGTGGTTGTGATGGAAAACTCAGAGGGAACACAATTTTGGTTGGAGGTGGAGGGATTAGGAAGAAAGGCCATATGGCATAGCCACTTAGACTGATGGATGAATGCAAGTATATAAGGATATGTATTGTATGTAGATACAGTTACAGAGAGGTAAAGATACAGATATGAGTACTGACACGGAAAAAATATAGAGATGGGGATGTAGGAAGAAATCTAAAAGAGACCAAAAATGTTAACACCAGCTATCTCTAGCTTTTTACTTCATATGAAGATTTTTCTCTTACATGTTTCCTAGATTATTTACATTAAGCATGTCTTAATTTTGTGAAATGTAAAAATTTTGAATATCTACAGCACTCATTTATGAAAGCGACAGAGCTCTGATGTGATTTTTCTTTTCAGTAGACTCTACTCCTCCTTCTCCAACTGCTTAGCCATCAGTTAGCAATGGACTCCCCACTTGCGAGGCCACTTGTAGGGATTTTAAATCTCAGCCTTACTCTACTGTGGTCATTATAACCATGCAATACATTTCCAGACCCCCAGGATTTTCATTTCGGGGAGAAACGGTGGAATTGTTAGCAGCTGGATCCTCTTTGAAGGAGCAAGCCACACATATTTATAGAGCTTTGGGGGATTGTAGGAGGAGCGAAACAATTGTCACTCAGGTCCCCTTTCCTGGCAGCACCTCAAAGGTTACCAAGTGAGAACAGCAGTGCCCAGCTGCCCTGAAAATCCAGAGAGAGTGAAATTCAAAACTTGAATTGCCTCTCTCTTCTCATTATGTATTATTTGTCAATCATGGATAAAAAGTGGTTTTTGCCCTCCAGCTGCTAGCCCTGGGGTGCACATATCACTCAGTGGTGCCACTTTCTTGTGGAACATTGCAAGAAAAATCAATGATTACACCTTTCTTTGAAAGGAAATGTGGTCTTTTCCTCATTTTTTTCTTTTTTTCATTTTAACCTGATGGCTTAAACTAAGAAGGCAAGTCACTTGGAAAAATATAAATAAACTTTGTTGTTATGGTGATAGACATCTTAGATATGGAAATAATGTGTATTAGAACACATGCGCTTTCCTTTTTCCTATTGGAGCCAACATGTCTGAAATGTACTGAATGACTACAGCCTGGTGGGAGAGGGATACTGTACTCCTTTGTACCGGACCTTGCAAATGAGCAATAAAATGTACATCATCACTCTGTATGAAATTCGGGCCTTTAAAAATAGATTCATTTTGATGCCTGCCTTTCAAGCTTGTTTTACAACATCAGAACACATCACCCTCATTTGTACATTTCACTCGTGTGCCGATGGAGTGCTTTTGAAAATTTTTTAGCACCATTTTAGGACTCAGTAACTTTTTATTGTACTATGCAGGGGGTGAAGATACAAAGCTCAAATACGTTTTCAGTTGATGTGATAAATACACATTAAGCCGTACTGCACACAACTTTCTGTCTAATGTTCTTAAACGAAGTACCAAAGCATCATCTCAGTTATTCAAGCATATTCAAATAGGAAACATTAGCATCTGTTTGTTTCTAAAATTTGCACCTTTGGCTTGTATAAAGGAGAAAAGTCCCAACAGAGGCAATGCTGAACTTTTTTAAAGATTTATTTAGCTAGGAAAAGTACACTAAAGGCATCAGTTGTCACAGTTTTATTCTTTTGTAAGTTAAATACCACTCACCAAACAATTCAAAATTGTGGTTAAATGTACATATTTTACAGGTGAATCAAAATGCTAACATAATTGATAACCTACAGTGAAACAGATCCTGTGAAATTAAGATAAGATGATATCGTCTCCCTCTCATTCTTTTCTTTTTGTCATAATTCCACCTAGGCACAGACATTGATGCCAACTGGAAAAATTCAATAATGGAAGCCTCAGCAGGTTCAGCTTCCCCTTTCATGCTCTAATTTACATGGAAATGTGAGGTGATCACACATGTCATAAATTTTACAGAATGTAGGTTTGGGCAGTAAGGACAATCCAATAGTTTGGGCCCACCTATTTCTTCAAGCTTCTTATTTTCTGTGGGCAGGATATGCACCCTGCAGTAAGCTCAGGTTCAGATGGAACACACTGAACTGACTGGGCTCCTGGCCAAAGCTGTGCATCGCCATGGCATTTCATATGGTTTCCACCTGAGTACTGAAGGATGTCTGTCTGTACCTATGAATGTATGTATGCAGGCTGCCACCTCAGCTGGTTCTGATTTACACCTAATTCTCTACAGGATCCCTAGAAGTGAACTTTGGTGAACTTTGTACAAGTTCGACCTTCAGAACAGACCTGAAATCCCAGTTTTGTCTGGGATTCAATTTCAAAGTGAGGACGTCTTTCCAAGGTACGTGTTTCCAACTATTGTTGATTATTTGGCCCCAGTATCTATCATGTTTAATATTGTACATTCCTGAATATCTAGACAGTGTAAGAGAATTGGAACTTAAGAGGACCAGCACCATGGAATGGGTGGTTGTAGAACACCTACAGTTTCAAAGTGTGTCTCATTAAAGAAGCTTCCAAATACGTGAGGATTTTGTGGTGGTCCATGGCAACAAGTATCTACTAGTTGCTTTTAATGCTCCTCTATTTCTCTTTATACCTCTTTACTCTTCCCAACTGACCCATCAAAACTGAGATAAGTCAGCCAAACTGAATACTTGCTCTTGCTTTGTTGATTGTCTCTGAGTTCCCAATTTTATGCCTTTGTTCTCCTGTCCTCTACATGGGCTACCTTTCTCCTTTTGCCATGTGTTCATAACCTCACTAATCATAAGGCTACATTTATAGCCCTCTTCATCCATGAAGACTTTCCTGACCCTGTCAACTGGAAATAATCGCTCCTTTATCTGAACTTCCATAACTCGGATGGAGTGGTAGTATCATCCTCATGTATATACATATATTATCTCCCACACTAGACTATAAGATGCTTGAGGGCAGGACCAATTTTAAAATTTTTTTTAATTGAAATATAGTTGATTTACAATGCTGTGCCAATCTCTGCTGCACAGCAAAGTGATCCAGTTATACACATACACACATTCTTTTTTTTTTATTCTTTCCATTATGGTTTATCACAGGATTTTGAGTATAGTTCCCTGTGCTATACAGTAGGACCTTGTTGTTTATCCATCCTATATATAATAGTTTGCATCTGCTAACCCCAAACTCCTAGTCCATCCCTCTCCCTCCCCCCTTCCCCTTGGCAACCACAAGTCTGTTCTCTATGTCTGTGAGACTTTCTGTTTTGTAGATAGTTTGATTTGTACCATATTTTAGATTCCACATTAAGTGATATCATATGGTATTTGTCTTTCTCTTTCTGACTTACTTCACTTAGTATGATAATTTCTCGTTGCATCCACGTTGCTGCAAATGGCATTATTTCACTCTTTTTATGGCTGAGTAGTATTCCATTGTATATATGTACCACATCTTCTTTATCCATTCATCTGTCGATGGACATTTAGGTTGTTTCCATGTTTTGGCTGTTGTGAACAGTGCTGCTATGAACATAGGGGTGCATGTATCTTTTTGAATTATAGTTTTGTCTGGGTATATTCCCAGGAGTGGGATTGCTGGATCATATGGTAATGCTATTTTTAGTGTCCTGAGGAATCTTCATACTGTTTTCTATAGTGGCTGTACCAACTTACATTCCCACCAACTGTGTAGGAGGGCTCCCTTTTCTCCACTCCCTCTCCAGCATTTATTGTTTGTAGACTTTTTGATGATGGCCATTCTGACTGGTGTGAGGTGGTACCTCATTGTAGTTTTGATTCACATTTCTCTAATAATTAGTGATGTTGAGCAGCTTTTCACATGCCTACTGGCCATCTGTATGTCTTCTTTGGAGAGATGTCTATTAAGGTCTTCGAGTGCCGTACTAATTCATCTTCCTATCACTCAATTGTTAGAAAGATGATAGAGTAACTCAAATGATTTGTTGAAAGAATAATGAATGGATAGATGAATGTTCATTATATTCAAATATAAAGTGACAGGAGGATTTAAATACAGGCAATAAGTATCATAAGAGAAGGTTGCAGTGATAAAAAGTATTTAAAGAGGAAAGACATTTTCAGGGCCCTCACTGTTCTTGTGTAGTGTCAAGTTAGTGCCAACGTCACCACCACTGTGAGCCTCAGAAGGACAAGCACCTCATGGTCCTCATTCAAAGCTACATCCCCAGTCCCTATGCCCAGTAACTGGCATATAACAGACACTCAATAAATGTTTCATTTTGGGCTTCCCTGGTGGTGCAGTGGTTGAGAGTCCGCCTGCCGATGCAGGGGACGCAGGTTCGTGCCCTGGTCCGGGAAGATCCCACATGCTGCGGAGCGGCTGGGCCCCTGAGCCATGGCCACTGAGCCTGCGCGTCTGGAGCCTGTGCTCCGCAACGGGAGAGGCCACAATAGTGAGAGGCCTGTGTACCGCAAAAAAAAAAAAAAAAAAAAAAAAAGTTTTTTTCAATGAATAACATGTTGAAATTTTAAAAGCAAAGACTCTTTACATAATGTAAGCCTCTGGGTTAGAAAGAGAAATTTTAGGGACATCAGAAGGAGAAGATTTAAAAAAAGAAAAGAAAAGAAAAGAAAAAACCTAAAGCATCTTAAGGCAAAAAACTAAAAATGTTTTCCCAATTTCTACCTGTCTGACCTTGTCTGAGCCTCCTTGAGCTTTGAGTTCTCCCCCTGTTCAATGTCAAGTTGATGAGACAGCCACAAATGATAATCTGTGTAAACTCAACCACTCTCTCATTAGCCCAGAAACAGATTAAAAAAACTGATACCGGCTCTTGAGAGTTCTTCTGTAGAGCACTCTCTTATTTCCAGAGTAGCTCCAAATTTGATAAGATCCAAGCCTTTGGAGGAAAGATTAGCATCAAACCCAGTGGGGATTTTTAATCACATTAAAACAAGATAACATGTTATCTGAGAGAAAATTAATCCTCACATCTAGGCCATGTTATTTATGCAACTTGACACATGGGTATTCTTTTAAACAGTTATCTGGTCCATTTCATTTCATAGGCTTTATTGCCTTGTCACCTAAATATCTTTAATTTATGAGCATTCAAATGTTTCTTGATTAAAATAACTAAAAATTTTATTATTTCTTGCTTCATAAAATAAGTCATATAATCAAACTCCTAAAGAGAGCATGTTGACATCATGTTTCCAGGTTTATAACATCAGGTACCCCAAACTGACAACATAAACAAATTCATTTAGTTCTGCACTTACAATTGAATATTAGCTGGAAAAGATCTACAGAAAATTACCTGGTGGCTCGTGCTCATTCATGAAGTGATGAAGAAAGGTGTTTGAATGAACTTTGTAAAACAACTAACTGCTTATTTTGGTATCATATCCTATTTCAAAATATGCAAAACCTTTATTTATTTATTGAACTAGCTATTCACACCTCTTTCCACAAATGACTTTATTTTTTTTTAACATCTTTATTGGAGTGTAATTGCTTTACAGTGGTGTGTTAGTGTCTGCTTTATAACAAAGTGAATCAGCTATACATATACATTTATCCCCATGTCTCCCCCCTCTTGTATCTCCCTCCCACCCTCCCTATCCCACACCTCTAGGTGGACACAAAGCACCGAGCTGATCTCCCTGTGCTATGAGGCTGCTTTCCGCTAGCTATCTATTTTACATTTGGTAGTATATATATGTCCATGCCATTCTCTCATTTCCTCCCAGCTTACCCTTCCTCCTCCCCGTGTCCTTAAGTCCATTCTCTACATCTGCATCTTTATTCCTGTTCTGCCCCTACGTTCTTCAGAACCTTTTTTTTTTTTGTCAGATTCCATACATATGTGTTAGCATATGGTATATGTTTTTGTCTTTCTGACTTACTTCACTCTGTATGACAGTCTCTACTTCCATCTACCTCACTGCAAATAACTCAATTGTGTTTCTTCTTTATGGCTGAGTAATATTCCATTGTATGTATGTGCCACATCTTCTTTGTCCATTCATCTGTCAATTGGCACTTAGGTTGCTTCCATGTCCTGGCTATTGTAAATAGAGATGCAATGAACATTGTGGTACACGACTCTTTTTGAATTACGGCTTTCTCAGGGTATATGCCCAGTAGTGGGATTGCTGGGTCATATGGTAGTTCTGTTTTTAGTTCTTTAAGGAACCTCCATACTGTTCTCCATACTGTATCAATTTGCATTCCCACCAACAGTGCAAGAGGGTTCCCTTTTCTCCACACCTTCTCCAGCATTTATTGTTTGTAGATGTTTTGATGATGGCCATTCTGACTGGTGTGAGGTGATACCTCATAGTAGTTTTGATGTGCATTTCTCTATTGATTCTCTAATGATTAGTGATGGTGAGTGTCCTTTCATGTGTGTGTTGGCAATCTGTATATCTTCTTTGGAGAAATGTCTGTTTACGTCTTCTGCCCATTTTTGGATTGGGTTGTTTGTTTTTTTGATATTGAGCTGTATGAGCTGCTTCTATATTTTGGAGATTAATCCTCTTTCACTTGCTTAATATGCAAATATTTTCTCCCATTCTGAGCGTTGTCTTTTTGTCTTCTTTATGGATTCCTTTGCTGTGCAAAGGCTTTGAAGTTTCACTAGTTCCCATTTGTTTATTTTTGTTTTTATTTCCATTTCTCTAGGAGGTGGGTCAAAAGGATCTTGCTGTGATTTATGTCATAGAGAGTTCTGCCTATGTTTTCCTGTAAGAGTTTTATAGTGTCTGGCCTTATATTTAGGTCTTTAATCCATTTTGAGTTTATTTTTCTATATGGTGTTAGGGAGTGTGCAAATTTCATTCTTTTACATGTAGCTGTCCAGTTTTCCTTGCACCACTTATTGAAGACGCTGTCTTTTCTCCATTGTATATACTTTCCTCCTTTATCAAATATAAGGTGACCATATGTGCGGGGGGTTATCTCTGGGCTTTCTATCCTGTTCCATTGATCTGTGTTTCTGTTTTTGTGCCAGTACCATACTGTCTTGATTACTGTAGCTTCGTAGTATAGTCTGAAGTCAGGGAGCCTGATTCCTCCACCTCTGTTTTTCTTTCTCAAGATTGCTTTGGCTATTCGGGGTCCTTTGTGTTTCCATACAAACTGTGAAATTTTTTGCTCTACTTCTGTGAAAAAGGCTATTGGTAGTTTGACAGGGATTGCATTGAATCTGTAGACTGCTTTGGGTAGTATAGTCATTTTCACAATGTTCATTCTTCCAGTTCAAGAACATGGAATATCTCTCCATCTGTTGGTATGATCTTTAATTTCTTTCAGCAGTGTCTTATAGTTTTCTGCATACAGGTCTTTTGTCTCCTTAGGTAGGTTTATTCCTAGGTATTTTATTCTTTTTGTTGCAATGGTAAATGGGAGTGTTTTCTTGATTTCACTTTCAGATTTTTCATCATTAATGTATAGGAATGCAAGAGATTTCTGTGCATTAATTTTGTATCCTGCTACTTTACCAAATTCATTGATTAGCTCTAGTAGTTTTCTGGTAGCATATTTAGGATTCTCCATGTACAGTATCATGTCATCTGCAAATAGTGACAGTTTTACTTCTTCTTCTTTGATTTGGATTCCTTTTATTTCTTTTTCTTCTCTGATTCCTGTGGCTAAAACTTCCAAAACTATGTTGAATAGCAGTGGTGAGAGTGGGCAACCTTGTCTTCTTCTGATCATAGTGGAAATGGTTTCAGTTTTTCACCATTGAGGATAATGTTGGCTGTGGGTTTGTCATATATGGCCTTTATTATGTTGAGGTAAGTTCACTCTGTGCCTACTTTCTGGAGCGTTTTTATCATAAATGCATATTGAATTTTGTCAAAACCTTTTTCTGCATCTATTGAGATGATCATATGGTTTTATCCTTCAGTTTATTAATATGGTGTATCACGTTGATTGATTTGCATATATTGAAGAATCCTTGCATTCCTGGGATAAACCCCACTTGATCATGGTGTCTGATCCCTTTAATGTGCTGTTGGATTCTGTTCGCTAGTATTTTGTTTAGGATTTTTGCATCTATGTTCATCAGTGATATTGGCCTGTAGTTTTCTTTTTTTGTGACATCTTTGTCTGGTTTTGGTATCAGGGTGATGGTGGCCTCACAGAATGAGTTTGGGAGTTTTCCTTCCTCTGCTATATTTTGGAAGAGTTTGAGAAGGATAGGTGTTAGCTCTTCTCTAAATGTTTGATAGAATTCACCTGTTAAGCCATCCATTCCTGGACTTCTGTTTGTTGGAAGATTTTTAATCAGATTCCATTTCAGTGCTTGTGATTGGTCTGTTCATATTTTGTATTTCTTCCTTGTTCAGTCTCAGAAGGTTGTGCTTTTCTAAGACTTTGTCCATTTCTTCCAGGTTGTCCATTTTATTGGCATATAGTTGTAGTGATCTCTCATGATCCTTTGTATTTCTGCAGTGTCAGTTGTTACTTCTCCTTTTTCTATTTTCTATTCTATTGATTTGAGTTTTCTCCCTTTTTTCTTAATGAGTCTGGCTAATGGTTTATCAATTTTGTTTATCTTCTCAAAGAAACTGCTTTTAGTTTTATTGATCTTTGCTATTGTTTCCTTCATTTCTTTTCATTTATTTCTAATCTGATCTATATGATTTCCTTCCTTCTGCTAACTTTGGGGTTTTTTTGTTCTTCCTTTTCTAATTGCTTTAGGTGTAAGGTTAGGTTGTTTATTTGAGTTGTTTCTTGTTTCTTGAGGTAGGATTGTATTGCTATAAACTTCTCTCTTAGAACTGCTTTTGCTGCATCCCATAGGTTTTGGGTCATCATGTTTTCATTGCCATTTGTTTCTAGGTATTTTTGGATTTCTTCAGTGATCTCTTGGTTATTTAGTAGTGTATTGTTTAGCCTCCATGTGTTTGTATTTTTTACAGATTTTTTCCTGTAATTTATATCTAGTCTCATAGCGTAGTGGTTGGAAAAGATACTTGATACGATTTCAGTTTTCTTAAATTTACCAAGACTTGATTTGTGACCAAAGCTATGATCTATCCTGGAGAATATTCCATGAGCACTTGAGAAGAAAGTGTAATCTGATGTTTTTGGATGAAATGTCCTATAAATATCAATTAAGTCCATATTGTTTAATCTGTCATTAAAGCTTGTGTTTCCTTATTTATTTTCATTTTGGATGATTTGTCCATTAGTGAAAGTGGGGTGTTAATGTTCCCTACTATGATTGTGTTACTGTCAATTTCCCCTTTTATGGCTGTTAGCACTTGCCTTATGTATTGAGGTGCTCCTATGTTGGGTGCATGTATATTTATAATTGTTATATCTTCTTCTTGGATTGATTCCTTGATCATTATGTAGTGTCCTTCTTCGTCTCTTGTAACAGTCTTTATTTTAAAGTCTATTTTGTCTGATATGAGAATTCCTCCTCCAGTTTTCCTTTGATTTCCATTTGCATGGAATATGTTTTTCCATCCCCTCACTTTCAGTCTGTATATGCCCCTAGGTCTGAAGTGGGTCTCTCATAGACTGCTTATATATGGGTCCTGTTTCTGTATCCATTCAGCCAGTCTACGTCTTTTGGTTGGAGCATTTAATCCATTTACATTTAAGGTAGTTATTGATATGTATGTTCCTATTACCATTTTCTTAATTGTTTTGGGGTTGTCCTTGTAGGTCTTTTCCTTCCTGTGTTTCCTGCATAGAGCAGTTCCTTTAGCATTTGTTGTAAAGCTGGTTTGGTGGTGCTGAATTCTCTTAACTTTTGCTTGTCTGTAAAGGTTTTAATTTCTCCGTTGAATCTGAATGAGATGCTTGCTGGGTAGAGTAATCTTGGTTGTACGTTTTTCCCTTTCATCACTTTAAATATGTCCTGCCACTCCCTTCTGACTTGCAGAGTTTCTGCTGAACAATCAGCAATTAACCTTATGGGTGTTCCCATGTATGTTAATTGTTGTTTTTCCCTTGCCGCTTTTAATGTTTTTCTTTGTATTTAATTTTTGATAGTTTGATTAATATATGTCTTGGCATGTTTCTCCTTGTATTTATCCTGTATGGGACTCTGTGCTTCCTGGACTTCATTAACTATTTCCTTTCACATATTAGGGAAGTTTTCAACTACAAATCTCTTCAAATATTTTCTCAGTCCCTTTTTTATTCTCTTCTTCTTCTGGGACCCCTATTATTCGAATGTTGGTGCGTTTAATGTTGTCCCAGAGGTCTCTGAGACTGTCCTCAATTCTTTTCATTCTTTTTTCTTTATTCTGCTCTGCATTAGTTATTTCCACTATTTTATCTTCCAAGTCATTTATCCGTTTTTCTGCCTCAGTTATTCTGCTACTGATTCCTTCTAGAGAATTTTTAATTTCATTTATTGTGTTGTTCATCATTGTTTGTTTGCTCTTTAGTTCTTCCAGGTCCTTGTTAAGTGTTTTGTGTATTTTCTCCATTCTGTTTCCAAGATTTTGTATCATCTATACTATCATTACTCTGAATTCTTTTTCAGGTAGACTGCCTATTTCTTCATTTGTTTGGTCTGGTGGGTTTTTGCCTTGCTCTTTCATCTGCTGCGTATTTCTCTGTCTCCTCATTTTGCTTAACTTACTGTGTTTGGGGTCTCCTTTCCACAGGCTGCAGGTTTGTAGTTCCCATTGTTTTTGGTGTCTGCCCCCAGTGGCTAAGGTTTGTTCAGTGGGTTGTGTAGGCTTCCTGGTGGAGCAGACTGGTGCCTGTGTTCTGGTCAATGAGACTGGATCTTGTCTTTCTGCTGGGCAGGATCACATCCGTTCGTGTGTTTTGGGGTGTCTGTGACCTTATTATGATTTTAGGTAGCCTCCCTGCTAATGGGTGGGGTTGTGTTCCTGTCTTGCTAGTTGTTTGGTATACAGTGTCCAGCACTGTAGCTTGCTGGTTGTTGAGTGGAGCTCGGTCTTAGTGTTGAGATGGAGATCTCTGGGAGAGCTTTTGCTGTTTGATATTACCTGGGGCTGGGAGGTCTCTGGTGGATCAGTGTCCTGAATTTGGCTCTCCCACCTCAGAGGCTCAGGCCTGACACCTGGCCAGAGCCCCAAGACCCTGTGAGCCACTTGGCTCAGAAGAAAAGTGAGAAAAAGAAAGAAAGAAAGAAAGAAAAAAAAAAAAAATTAATAAAATAAAATAATTAAAATAAAAAATATTATTAAAAATAAAAGTATATAAAAGTAATTAATAAAAGGAAGAAAGAACAACCAAACCAAAAAACCAATCCAACAATGATAACAAGCACTAAAAACTATACAAAAAAAGCCCAGAAACAAAAAAACGAACAGACAGAACCCTAGGACAAATGGTAAAAGCAAAGCTATACAGACGAAATCACACAAGGAAGCATACACATACACACTCACAAAAAGGAAAAAAGGAAAAAATATACATATTAAAAAAAAGGAAGAGGGCAGCCAAATCAATAAACAAATCTACCAATGATAATAAGCTCTAAATACTAAACTAAAATAAAGGTAAAACCAGAAACAAATTAGATGCAGAAAGCAAACACCAAGTCTACAGTTGCTCCCAAAGTCCACCACCTCAATTTTGGGATGGTTCGCTGTCTAATCAGGTATTCCACAGATGCAGGGAACATCAAGGTGATTGTGGAGATTTAATCGGCTGCTCCTGAGGCTGCTGCGAGAGATTTCCCTTTCTCTTCTTTGTTCGCACAGCTCCTGGGGTTCAGCTTTGGATTTGGCCCCGCCTCTGCATGTAGGTCACCTGAGGATGTCTGTTCCCCGCCCAGACAGTACAGGGTTAAAGTAGCAGCTGATTAGGGGGCTGTGGCTCACTCAGACTGGGGGGAGGGAGGGGTACTGTATGCGGGGTAATGCTGCAGTGGTAGAGGCCAATGTGACGTTGCAACAGCCTGAGACGTGCCACGTGTTCTCCCAGGGAAGTTGTCGCTGTATCACGGGACCCTGGCATTGGTGGGCTGCATAGGTTCCCAGGAGCGGAGATGTGGATAGTGATCTGTGCTTGCACACAGGCTTCTTGGTGGCTGCAGTAGCAGCCTTAGCATTTCTGGAGTCCGCGCTGATAGCCACGGCTCACGCCAGTCTCTGGAACTCATTTAGGTGGTGCTCTGAATCCCCTCTCTTTGCGCACCCCGAAACAATGACCTCCTGCCTCTTAGGCAGGTCCAGCCTTTTTCACGGACTCCCTCCCGGCTGGCTGTGGCACACTGGCCCCCTTCAGGCTGTGTTCATGCAGCCAACCCCAGTACCCTCCCTGGGATCTGACCTCCGAAGCCCAAGCCTCAGCTCCCAGCCCCCGCCCGCCCCAGTGAGTGAGCAGACAAGCCTCTCGGGCTGGTGAGTGCTGGTCGGCACCAATCCTCTGTGTAGGAATCTCTCCTCTTTGCCCTCCGCACCCCTGTTGCTGCGCTCTCCTCTGTGGCTCCGAAGCTTCCCCCCTCCGCCACCCACAGTCTCCGCCCGCAAAGCGGCTTCCTAGTGTGTGGAAACCTTTCCTCCTTCACAGCTCCCTCCCAGAGGGGCAAGTCCCGTCCCTATTGTTTTGTCTCTGTTTTTCTTTTTCTTTTGCCCTACCCAGGTACGTGGGGGTGTTTCTTGCCTTCTGGGAAGTCTGAGGTCTTCTGCCAGTGTTCATTAGGTGTTCTGTAGGAGTTGTTCCACATGTAGATGTATTTCTGATGTATTTGTGGGGAGGAAGGTGATATCCATGTCTTACTCCTCTGCCATCTTGAAGGTCCCTCCCACAAATGACTTTAAATGGATTCTTCCCTCATATGATTTCATTAGAAGTGAAAGGGAAAGTTTACTGTTATTTAACAAACTTTACCTGGTTAGTGAAAATGAAAGGTATAAATGAGATTATAAAGAAAGAGTTTAAGATATGTCAATACCTCAAATACCTTTAACAATTTAATAAATATCATTCATATATCAACTACCTAGCCAGGAAACATTTCTCAATCACTAATTTTTTTTTTTTTTTTTTTGCGGTACGCGGGCCTCTCACTGTTGTGGCCTCTCCCGTTGTGGAGCACAGGCTCCAGATGTGCAGGCTCAGTGGCCATGGCTCACGGGCCCAGCCGCTCCGCGGCATGTGGGATCTTCCCGGACCTGGGCACGAACCCGCGTCCCCTGCATCGGCAGGCGGACTCTCAACCACTGCGCCACCAGGGAAGCCCTCAATCACTAATATTAAATGAAGCAAGTACAGCCAAAAGCTGTTTAAATCCAATAATATGAAAATTAACATTACATTATAACCAAATTACATCCAATGAACTACCCGTCATTCTTATTTACATATTATAAAGAAAGCTAGTCCCAAAAGCTCTCTCTGTTACCTGGGTTGTTACTATTTATAACTGTAGCAATCAAGTTCCTATAAAGTCACTTAAAGCATATTTAATATCACATTCTCAAACTAAAATTTTACATCAATTACCAAAAAGGTGAGAGTACAAACAAATTTATTTAGTTTAGTCACTTATTTTACTTTAAAATGTTCTGCTTTGTGTATGATGTGCATTCTAGCAAGCTACTCATAGGATGCATTCTAATTTTCAGATACAAACTACAAAGGCCTGCATAATTACATTTCTGATTTGCACTAATACAGTAAAACAGTTTCAAAATTCTGATAAAGAAATCATTCACTCAATATTTTAGGTAATCATTAATTTTTCACCTGAAAACACAAAGTGACTACCTCCATGATGAGTTCAAGCTTAATCATAGGTTCCAAAGTGTTACGTTAGTTAAAACATGACAAACAACCACAAATCAGCGTTTCTTTTCTACCCTCACTTATTCATGGAAATGCTATGACCAGGCCAAAACTACACTATCACATATTCCCTCTTTTTTGAAAATTAAAACCAATAAAGTAGGCAGAACAGGCATTCTCACTCCATTTAACATATGAGAAATTTGAGACTCAGAAGATCACACAGTTGGTAAACAGCAGACCCAGAGAGCCAGATTGCTGGGGAAAGAATTTGCCAGCAGAAATTAATGAAGCATTTTGCATTCAGGTCAGCCATAACAACTAGCTCTTCATTTCCTATATTTTTTCCAAGAACCCTTATTTGCTTTCCTATGGATCAACCTAATTTGTTTCTACTCTACTCATATAGTAGCATGTCTTCTGTATGTGATCCATTTATTCCAGTCAGATTTCTATTTTCCGTTGTCCTTGGACTCAAGTGTTGGTATCCTTACACAGTTTTGGGGTTTTTTTAGGTTGTCAATAAAAGGTCTTATAAGTTTTTCTACCTTTCAAAGTACCCTGTACCTGAGAAAAATTAGAAGAGCAGAAATAAAATTCAGCCAGGTCAAAAACATATCTTAAGAAGAAATTTGCTTTGTGTACTGCCATTTACCAAGTACTCACTTGATTCCTACCATGTATCTGACAATGATTGAGGGAGTCAGTACCTAACAAGGAAGACATATAATAAGCCAAAGATGACTACATGTACCATGGTGTGTGCTCTAATAGAAGCAACGAGTTAGAGAGCTTCCAGGAGTGGATATGTAACACTGGGGGAGTTAAGGAAGGTTAATAGAGAAGGGTCATTGAAAGATGAAAAGGAATGAGCAAAGAAGGCCAATCCAGGTGAAGAAGAGAGTTGCCCAACCCGGTGTGGCACTTTTAAGAACCTGCCCCTTTCTGGCAGAATGTGATGTGTCCCACAATGTAGAATTTCCCATTGCATGCTCAATTTTACTAAACTTTTCTTCTTGAAACTCCACTTTTCGCCAGCTTTGTATGACCCATCTGCTACTATTCTATACCTTGACCTCTACCCCGTTGGCTCGATAAAGGAGCCAATCTGTCTTACACTTTGACCCTAGCAATGGTTCATATCTCAGCATAATTGTGGAAAATTCTTAGACAACACCACCTCCATTCAACCCCAAGTCTAGCACCTTCCAATGATCCATAGCTCCTTAAATCACTTCTCTATCAAGTCTGCCTCTTCCTCCTGGGCAGGACCTGAAAAATGGTGGGAAATCACAGGATATCCTACAGAGACAGACAAAAGTTGAATACGGCTAGAAAATGTTTGGGAAAAAACAAATACTAGAGCTAGAAAAGTAAAAACAACAACAGTAATAAAATTTTTCAAGCATTGAGCAGTAGCTATCTGTCAGGCATCATGTCAAGAATTTTCGTGTTATCTAATTTAATCCTCACAACAATTTCATAAGGTAAATCCTGTTACTTTCCCTATTTTACACACGAAGTGACTAAAGTTCAGAGTGGTTCAGTAATTCCTGAAAATCACACAAATGGTAAAGGAAACAGTCAAGCTCACCCACACTCCAGAACCCACACTCTTAAGCTATATGCCTCCCAAATGTAGATCAGGTTAGCTTGTAAAACCCCATTTCGTGCTTCATTAAAAATCTGAATTTGATTCTTATGCAATGAGCCATTGAAGGTTTTTAAGCAGGGGTGTGTTTAGACTTGAATTTTAGAAAAGATCATTCTGGGGACATAGGATAGGATAGAGAGAATGGAGAGAGTTCAAAGAGCGCTGCAGGACCCCATGGTGATGAAATGAGGCCCTCAACTTGTATGGTAGCCATGGCAAAAGGAAGTGACAAGAAATATTTGAGAAGTAACTTACCATGTGTGAATGGTTGAGGAAGGGGAATCAAAGAGCATTCCAAAGTCTTTCATCTAGCTGGCTATTGGTGGCTGTGAACAGTATCAACAAAGAGAGAGAACACAGAAGGAACTGGTTTAAGAGACAGGATAAGGAGTTGTATTACAGCCCACCACCAGACACACTTCCCTCCATGATCAAGCTTGCTTGGTCCAGATTGTTCTTCCAAGTCAATTTTATAGCTGAAAAATTTTTTTTAAATGTAACTTTCTTGGAGATCTTTCAAAGAGTATAAAATCCATGGAGACTAAGAATTTGTGGACAGTCTGTTCTGATGGGTCTGGCTTCACATTCCCTTCCTACTCCATTTTCTAGAATATTTGTAGGCACCACAAAGAGAATCCACTACTGTCTTCCAAACCAGCATCCAGGCCTTACAGGAAAAAGCCCACCCAGCAGGTTTTTAATTACCTCTACATCTAACCACCCAAATATCTTCATTATCTTCTCTTTTTTTTTTTAAATGCCATGACTCATCAGACCACCAGGTAAAAAGCCTCAGGTCAGCAAGCCAGCAGCCAGGGAGAGCACAGAAAGGAGAGAGAATGGCTCTTAAAGTCTCTTATTTCAAAAAGCTTTTGTAGCTTATTCTTGCAGAGCAGAAAGCAACTTTTGAGTGGTCCAATTTATTGAGATACCACAAGGCTGACACAGTTGAAAATCAGTCCTCATATGAAAATATAAATTGGCTTCCCATGCTGAGAAAAACATTTCCACAGAGCCAAATATTTCATCACAAGAACTAAAGCCTCTGTCTTAGTTCTAGGTCATGTGTCAATAAGAGGGTTGCTTATTTTTTAAACCTTGTGTCATGTCACCCAACTGCACCATCTATAATAATTTTCTGGAGTGAAACAGACAACCAAGACCCTCTCTCAAACACAAATACTGAGGCCAAGTCAAATCAGCAGCTGCTCTGTTTCTGAATGAGCTGTTGTAATTTAAACGTCTCATTCCATTGGGAACTAAGGGAGGTGACATAACCCAGAAGAAGCTCGGAAGTGAGAGTGTTTGTGGGGGGTGGCTGAACTATGTGACCTTTAAGGTCACCTTTAAGGTCTGCCCTCCAATTCTGTCTTCGGGAGTCAATGAAAGTACTTCAGGAGTTTTTGGTGCTCAGGACAAGCTCCTTGAGAGTTTAATTTGAAAGAAAAAGAAAAGTGAGGCTACAAGTAGGTGGATATGATGAAAGGTTTTTCTTTACATCACCTTCCATGGAAAGTATTTTTAAGTAGCTAGTTAAACAGTGGATGTCTATTATGCTCTGTATTATGAGAAAACAGGAAGTTCATATTCTTGGACCAAATCCATACTACAATGAAGAGTGCTTGAGCAGCAGTAACGGGCAGAGATCAAGTTGATTCTAGGACTTTGCTTCAACTCAGCTAAGACTATCACTAAGCACTCTCTATATTCTATTGTTTAAAAAACAAAATAGAGATAGTTAAAATGGACTTGGAACATGATACACAGACTGTCACTTCAGTACTGTGGTCAAATTTTCTCATGAAAGGTGGATCTCAGTTTTTATTCTAAATTGTACACTGAGTCCGTTTTTCTGTTTACTAAATGGTATCATTCAGTTAGCATTCAATAATGCCTAATTTAAAAGATCATATAATTAGCTCAATAGATGCAGACAATCATCTGACAAGATGATAGGATTCAACACCCTTTCAGGATAAAAATCTTCAACAAACTAGAAATATCATGTAGTCTTAAAAAGAAGAAAATCCTTATTGTTTGCAATAATACGGATAAAACTGGAGGACATTATGCTAAGTGAAATAAGCCAGACACCGAAAAATAAATACTGCATGATCTCACTTATATGTGGAATTTTAAAAAGTCGAACTCTTAGAAGCAGAGGATAGAATGGTAGTTACCAGAGGATGGGGGTGGGAAAAATGCAGAAATGTTGGTCAGAAGGTACAAAGCTTCAGTTATGCAGAATGAATACATTCTGGAGATTGAATGTACAGCATGGTAACTATTGTTAACTATTGTTAACAATACTGTATTGTGCGCTTAAAATCAGCTAAGGGAATAGATCCTAATCTTTCTCACCAAAAAAAAAAGATAACAATGTGAGGTGATAGGTATGTTAATTAGCTTGATTGAGTGTGGTAAACATTTCACAATGTATACATTTATCAAAACAGCACATCGTACCCCTTAAATACATACAATTTTAGTTTGTCAGTTATACCTACATAAGGTTGAAAAAAATAATGGAAAGAATGGCTAATATACTTCCACTTAGAATTTGGCTTGTTGTATTATATTCCAGTTTGGAGAGGAGGGTACAGTATAAGATATAACTCTTCTTATTGACTAAACATTCCAAGCAGGGTTTTTACCATTTATTTTTAATATTCTTTAGAGAAAATTTATCAGCATGATCTTTTAGTTGAGCCAAGAGCATTTTATAGATTTATATTCATCACATTGAACAGTAGTATGTACAATAAATATCTTAGAAATTTTCCAGCTAGTTTAGGCCTCTTATCCTCAAGTTAAGATTGCTATCAAAGCTAACATTTATGGAAAGATCACGATGAGATTAAGAAAGTATTGAGATTCTGTCTTTGTAAAAGCATAGAAGGTCCCTGGGTATAAGGGTCTAATTATCATGGTATAAGGTCATGTGCCGTATCCTAGACCTTACCATGAACTCTGAATTTATGTCTCAAGTGATATATAGTGCTAATTTCAATTCCAAAGGATCTAGAAGTTACTCATATTTAATCATTTATGTTATATATTGAACCAATTTCTCACCCTCTATGAGAACTGCCTGGGATGTTTTATGAGCCTGAAATTCCCCCATAGGCCATCTAGTGTGTATCCAAGTGTTCTGTGTTACTTGGATCAAGGTGCTCTATTTACAGCCTTTGGAATACCACACAGCTTCCAGTGATTTCTGACCTTCTGTGGAAGTTTGGATATGGGAGTGCTTGTCAGATTTGTCTAGTGGACACCCCCTAGACATGGGGTCCGGTCCTGCTCTGTCCTTGCCCTCCCTTGACCCCCAAATCCAGGATTGCTGGCGGGGTAGCTCATACATAACTCAGCTTGGAAGTGGAGCACACCCATCCAAGCCTTAAGGACCACTTTCAAAATGACATTTTGAGAGTAAATCTGGGAATCTTCTCAGGCCTTCAGCTGGGACTCTTTTCCAAACTGCTGCTGCTGCTTATTTGGTGCGCTCGAATTGGAACAATTTCTCAAGTACTCTGAGGCTGTCTTTGACCATGAGGAGAGAAGCAGAAATGAAACCACTGCCTCCACTGATCTCAAAGACAGAAGTATCCTAACCAGCAGAGATGATTCAGCCATACCAATCTCTTCCTACCTCTTCTGGCCTCTGATCGGCTTTAGTCTTGGGTTCTGGTTTCTTTCTTGTTTGGGCTTTGTTTCTATTTTCTAGCTCTCAGCTTAGCTTGGCCCTTGTTTTTTATTGCTTAAATAGAGCTGTTTAAAGAACACTGAGTAATGGATTAATGTGAAACTGGAGGGAGCTTTTCAGAAACCTGTGCAGAGTATCCTTTGCCCTATTGTCATATTCACCTATTCCAATGGCTTGGATAAGACATTATGCTTGTCAAAATTTCAAACTCTACATGGTAGAATTGATATTAATATTCTTTATATTTATTCAGGGCTTTGCTGTTTTAAAAAGTTTCTGCATATAGTATCTCATTGGATTCTAGGAATGATGGGTGCAGACGATAAGATAAATTTCAGTTCAGTATGAAAGACAGCTTTCCATAAATTGACCTGTCCAAAAATGAAACAGCAAGCTTCACAAAGAAATGAATTGCAGGCAGTGGAAATGTTTGAGTAGATGGTAAACAGTCAGCTCTCAGGGATTTTGTAAAAAGATCCTTGGTTTGGGTGAAATCTTGGATTAAATGACACTATGATGAGAAAGAGAGAAAATGAGAGGAGATACATATTAATTCAAATATATTGTCTCGGGAGAGAGAAAAAAATGAGAACACAGGCTACAGTTTTCTTAAAATCTTTGCTAGATTATAGAACTCCCAAATACAGCTTTAATATAGCACATGTAGTTATGTAGCAATTCATCATTTTTTAGGTTTTGTTTCAAAAGTTCAATAAGAATCTGAAATAGTATAGGCTTAAATCATGGTCTCAGGATTACAACAGGGATGTGTGATTTACTTCTCCTCAGACCAAAATGACCTAAAACTGAAGAGTTAATGGGAATATCTGAAGGGTTAAGTGTAAGTGGGAGCAAGATGCATGTGAAGACTAAAGACACTGCCCGGGTACAGATAGAAGGATGGGGGTGGGAAGGGCAGCTGGCTGTGGAAAATGCTGGGGTGGCCAAATTAAGAGTGTAGAATTACCAACCCAACATAGGGCAGGGCTAGAATGAGGTCACTGCCCTTTTGAATTAGAAGCAAAGGAATCAAACAAACAGCAGAACTGGTTTGCATTAGTGCTTCCATAGTTGGAAGAAATGCCTCCCTTCTTTTCTCCAAGACCAGCTCCAGTGGAATGTTTTAGTAAAATATTCACTTGGCCTAGTCCAACGTTACCTTAAGAAAAAAATCTTTTTGTAAGTTCTTAGAAAAAAGTTCTTAATGATTGTGTGGTACTGGGACGGGCAGGTAGGGCAAGGGACCAACACATTTTCCTTTCTATTTTACTGAGGTGATTTTTTGGGAGGTGTAATATAATATAATGTAACATAAATA
Organism: Phocoena sinus; assembly: GCF_008692025.1. Taxonomy (NCBI): domain Eukaryota; kingdom Metazoa; phylum Chordata; class Mammalia; order Artiodactyla; family Phocoenidae; genus Phocoena; species Phocoena sinus. Next base: position 107,240,654 of record NC_045765.1, on the reverse strand, counting down.
ACATTAAATTCAAATCACTTGCTGTCTTTCATATCTGACTCACATCACACACAAAAAAAGATTATTAAAAGTGTTATTTGCTTGGCTTGGGTACATTTTCTATCCTACACCTGGATTGCCATTGACAGGAATGCCAGGCTAAAGATGCTCTTCAAATTTTACCATGTGTAAATGTGTAACTTGGAAAACGTTCAGGATAGTTGCTCACTTTTTTCAGGGGAAACTGATTATAAATTACTAACAATGCTTTATAAAATGATAAGTACCTAGCAATCAGATCTTGTTGTTTTTGTTTTGTGTTTTACCATTCTCCAATAAAAGAAACCAGGGCTTCTCGGAGGAACATCTGATTCTAGGACTAGGACAGGAAATATATAAAATGATCCTGGAACATAGTGCCAGAAAGTAAGGAAGTTCTCAAAAACAAAACAAAACAAAACAAAACAACAAAACAAAAAGAATCTAAAAAGACCACAATGATGTGGGGGATGTCAAAGAAATACAGACACCAACTGAAAGCTCTCCCAATAGCCCAGCCAAAGCAGAAATGATTTGAGCAGACAAGTAAATAAAGTCGTATTGGATAATAACCCAAAGTATAAAATAAATATTCATGAGTCCAGACAGCTGTAAGAAAATAGGGTTGGTTAAAAAATAATAATAGGGGCTTCTCTGGTGGCGCAGTGGTTGAGAGTCCGCCTGCCGATGCAGGGGATGCGGGTTTGTGCCCCGGTCCGGGAAGATCCCACATGCCGCGGAGCGGCTGGGCCCGTGAGCCATGGCCGCTAAGCCTGCGCGTCCGGAGCCTGTGCTCCGCAACGGGAGAGGCCGCAACAGTGAGAGGCCCGCGTACCGCAAAAAAAAAAAATAAAATAATAATAATAATAATGATAAATTGGGTAAAGAGACAAATCTTTCATGCAAAAATAATTCCAAATAATTTATGAAGCTATTCTGCCCTCAGGGAGGTGGAGCATAATTCCCTATTTTAGTTTGGACTACACATAGTAACTAACTTCCTGCCCAAGTGTACTGTATGGAAAAGGTAAAAAAGAGAAGCTTTAGAGTGTAGAAATCTGACAAACACCGCCTGAGCCAAGTGGTCAAGGTTAACATCACAGTCATAAGTCATATGCATAGTGTGTGATGAGAAGGGCACTTTACATCTGTGCTCTTCCTCCCCCAAACTCATAACCTCAGTCTAATGATGAAGAAAAAAAAGAAATCCCAGTTGAGAGCCATTCTACAAAATGCCTGACTAGTGCTCCTCTGAATTGTGAATGTTTTTAAAAACAAGAAAAGCCTGAGAAACTGTCACAGCCAACAGAAGCCTGAAGAGACATGAAGTCTAAATGTAATGTGGTAGACTGGCACAGAAAAAGGACATTAGGAAAGAACTAAGGAAATCTGAATAAAGCATGGACTTCACTTCATAACAATGTATCACCATTGGTCTATTAATTATGACAAGTGTACCATACTAATATAAGATATCAATATTTGGGGAAACTGGGTTCGAGGTGAATGGAAGCTCTCTGTACTATCTTTACAATTTTTCTATAAATCTAAAAATACACCCCAAATAGCTGGAATTGTGCTACACTAAAGCAATTTCTCTGAGATGATTTTTGCTGCCATGAAAAACCACCTACAGAGATAAGAAGCTTTCTTGACTTTTCACGCTTATTAGCTTGAAGATTACATGTAAAAAGGGACGCTGGAGACCCACTTCTTGAAGGACTTGTCAGCGAGAAAATTTAAATGTATAATGAAATATGTGCCACTGTGTAGAGCACTTATACCAGTGCTTTTATGGGTTTACCTCTGAAGTGGAGATGTAGCTTCTTTCATATTCCACTTGCAACATTTTTAAAAGCATGAAAGGCAGTAGTATCCATATTACAGCAAAGCAACCTGTCGAAAAATAAAATAGTGACATATCAATTGTTTGGACTGTAGCAGCTATCAGACAACCAGGGCGAACAATTAACAAGAGCCAGCTTAGTTTGCTAAATGTAAATTTCTTCTTGAAAGATGAGCGAAGAACAGGCTTCAGCTGGTATGGAAGGCAAATGTGTGTGCTTTTTCATTTTGAACAAAATTTTGGCTTTTAAATTATTCTTCCTTGAGTGCGTTATCTTGAGAAGAAAGAAATGAGAGCCACACAGAATGTTTCAGTTTTACATAGCAACATAGGTAGATCTGATCAGAAAATTTCTAAATTTAATTAAAGTTTATCACTGTAAGCAAGATAAATCAGTTGCCAATAAATTTAGCCACCCTCTGCTCTGAGCGGCTCTTAGAAGAAAATTATCCAAAAGGAGAGAAAGCCCTGTCTTTTTGTGGCAGAGCCTTGGGAAAAGAGGTTCAGTGAAGAATTTGTCTTACTCTGATGGGTAGAATTGAGCATGAGACGTGAGAAGGGGACAGCATAAAAACATAATTTATGTTACAATTTATAACCTGACTATTCATACAATGGCATCTACACTGACACTGCAGGAGATTCATCTTGAAATTGTAGGCAGGAACCCAGTAACCAAGACTAGCAATCTGTGTACCTAACACACACAGGTGAGAAAACAGAGACACAGAAAGCCCAAGTTATTTGCAACCATACAGTCATGCAGGGGGTCCTGGGCTGGGGCTCTGTGACCTTGGGTTCTTCCTAGGAACGATCCCTGCCTCTTTTACGAATATCAACCTCAGCAGATAGACCTAACTAGTGTTCTGGGAGACTACAGAACACATAATGTCAGGTTAATAAAAACCTGCTCACAAAGTTCAGGTTGATTGATCCTGATTCTTTTTTTTTTTTTTTTTTAAGAAGCTGTTGGGGGTAGGAGTTTATTAATTAATTAATTTATTTTTGCTGTGTTGGGTCTTCGTTTCTGTGCGAGGGCTTTCTCTAGTTGTGGCAAGGGGGGGCCACTCTTCATCGCGGTGCGCGGGCCTCTCACTGTCGCGGCCTCTCTTGTTGTGGAGCACAGGCTCCAGACGCGCAGGCTCAGTAGTTGTGGCTCACGGGCCTAGTCGCTCGGCAGCATGTGGGATCCTCCCAGACCAGGGCTCGAACCCGTGTCCCCTGCATTAGCAGGCAGATTCTCAACCACTGTGCCACTAGGGAAGCCCCGATCCTGATTCTTTTCTTGAAGCAGAAGGAAGAAAAGATGCTTCTACCCTTTCACTGTGTCTCTCACTGAGACCTCAGAGTTAGGAAAGCTCTGTCTGAATGGTGTCACTCTGCCTCAGAAGTTCAATTTGATCAGCTCATATTCCTATGCAAACCCCACCAAGCTTCTGAAGCAATCACACGAGGGAGGCTAGACATGTTCTGATGCACACGAAGAGCAGGAAACGTGTCCTGTGCATCTCAGCATCTGTGCGGGATGGATACACTCACTGCCTCTGGCAGAAGCCAGCTCAGCGTGCCCCCTTGATTCCAGCTCTGAAACCCAAGTCCTGTGTTAAGGGCCAGAGGAGGGGGGCTCCATGCCGCATTAGGCCAGCCCTGCCGTGCACGGCTGGAGAAGCACATCAGTAATAATTTAGCACTCAGCAGCTGCAAGAGCAGGGGTCCCTGCCAAGTGCCAGTCTTTGATTCTCCTCTCTACCAGGCAGTAGCTAGTTCATTTCCTGGGCACCCAGCCACATTTCAGAGAGAGCAGGACTGGTGATGGCTGGGACAGCACAGACACACAGCCCCCTGAACAAGTAACGGCTACGAACCAGCCTGCACCATTAACAGTGTTGAAGAATTGAGCTATTAGCCAGAACTAAGAGGATACAGGGAATGATTCATTTAAAGAATTGTAGAGTCAGTAAAAACGTAAAAAGTTCTAAATAAACGCATTATAATAAGCAGAACATGATTTAGAGCCCCAGCTTACAGGGTGGCTTCTAAGGTAAGATCCAATTTTGTTTACATGGATTCTGGAGCTCAACTGGTTTTATAATTAAAAAATAAACAATCCACCATTTCCTGTCAGATCCCAGGGTGGTTCCTCGGAGTCAAAGGGGCATCAATCATTCCAAACATAAGATAATCAATGGATAGGAGTGTGTATGTGGGAAGTAGGGTTTATGAAACAATGGCTGCCTCGGCAGTGTGTGAAAGGCTCCTCGAATTACCACTGCCCAATGGAAAATCTCATTCATATCTTCCCTAGTTTTTCACCGCCAATCTCATCTAGATCAGATCTGTGATTTCAACATCAAGTCCTGTTCGTGGTGGCATTATTGCAGCACTCTGTTTTTATTGGAAATGGCAGCTCTTATTTCAACAGACCCCCTGGCTTCTGTTTGTGGCAGTCTGGGTTTGTGTTCGTTGTCAGCCTAAGGGGTTAAAATTCATTTTAAATTACAGCATGATGGATGCAATCCTTCTTTTCACTTGCTTCAGGAACCATTTGGTAATTTGCATTTAAAGTCACAGACTCTATTTGGGTTTAAAAGCAAATTGTATTACAATTAGACTTTTTTTTTGAAGGTACAAGGAAAAATAAAATCATTATTTAATCGACAGTGAGCTAACCTGGCGTGTTGCTGAAAAGTTTTTGAATACTAACGATAAGTTAATTCCGTAATTTAAGATAGATGACAATGCTATTGCAGTCACCATGTTTTGAACATCTGTATGCATATTTTTTCAAGAAAGAAAGAACCTTGAACCATCCTGGCCATAACCTCTTAGAAGTCCTAAGGGATGCTTGAGCCAATTAATAAGGAGCCCCTTCACTTGAAGTATTTGGAAAGCCAACATTTGTGGTTAACAGGGAACATCAGTTAATCACATATTAGGGATGATTCCTTTGTTCACTGTATAAAAGTGGTTTCTAGCAGATATTCTTATATTCCCATACACAATATTTATCTTCTCAAAGCCAAACAAATTCCAACAGCCAATGTGACCTTTAAATAGTATTTTTTTCTGTCTCTTAGAAAACAATTTAAGGGGTTTCACTATATTAGTGGAATTTTCCCTTTTTTTCCTAGTCTTCAGAAGATTTTACTTTCATCTTCTTTTGCTTTCTCTCCAGCTACAAAATGTACTCATTACGGGCCTGTCTGCCAGCTACAAAAGGGAGGAGACTCCTATTTCAGCAGGTCTGAATCTCAATAGCCACTTTCATCTCCCGAGAGTTCAATTCTGCTCTATTTAATAAAACCCAACACTTCAGTTATCAGAGTCATTAGGAGGAAGCAGGATTGGAAGAAGGAAAGCCTTCATTTATTTCAGTGCCATATATAATTACACCATTTATTTCCCTAATGGGGTCTACACTTTTCCACTACCTTTTTTTCCTTTCAGAATATTTCTAAGGAAAGCTCATTGTTTAGAAAACAAAGACTAAGCAGTAACAAAATTAAAAAAAAACACTCCTTCAGAAACCAAAGTAGTTCTAGCACCAGGCAGTTAACACCAAGTAAGTGCCAGGATGCTATTCATCCCTAAATAAACCAAATCCCCCTGAATATCATTGTCACTTTGTTTATTGTCTTTTCCCTTCAACTAAGGTGAAGTATTTTGATGAGCCAAGTTTTCCCTATGACGCAGAATAAAAGGGATTTAAGTTTGATAACTCTAAAGGGCTACAAGTCTCTGTGGACTGCAGATATGACCGATAAAAGTTATAAAATGCATCTCCTGAAGGTGCAATCAGAAATCCAGTATTACATTAGCACATGAAAACCAAGCTCAATTAATTAATTACTTCTAATCAACCATCCTTTGTTTAAGAAACTAAAAGTTACAATTAATTGAAAGTGCAAAATATCCTGAAAATTATCTGTTAGGTCTATAGGGAAGTGGTTTTCAATGGTTTTCCACCAAGGTCATCCATATCCTGACTCCCCAGAGTTCTGTGAGCCATGAGATAAGCCATCAGCTGTTCCTGATTGATATTAATTCAGATGATTTTAAAAGTGAAATCACATCATCTTAGAATTTTTTAAGCAGAAAAAACCCCCAAAACCCATATAGTTTGGAAATTGCTAACCTGGAGCTCATAACCTCCTGAATATGTAAGCATAATCGTTTATAGGTATGTGCATACTTTTGGGAAGAGGATCCTTGGGTTTTGTCAGCTTTCTTAAAAGATTTATGACCCAAGGAAATGTAAAAATTATTAATCTAGTTCATTCTCCATCTCTGCAAGAACTTGCTATATAATAAGGCTGTATTTTTTTCTAATTTTCTAGGCTATCCATGATTGATGATCAATCTGCATACCGTCAGCCAGAATTGTGTAATATTCTCCACATACAGTCGTTGGTTCAGTGCATTTAATGAACAGAATCAGAAACTTTGCAACACAAAGCAAAATGTTCTCTAACTTGCCCTTGGTCTCCTAGGTCAAGAGCTTTATTATAGTTGTATAGATTAATCTGACAATTTTCTTTCTTCAGAAATCATTGCTGGTTCTTATTCAATCTCTATAAAATATAATAAAAACTAATAATTGTACCTTTTTCATATTTTTTCAAAGCCTTTTAAAGGTATGCCGAGCTATAATTTCTAGTCTTGATGAACTGAAACCGGAAATGTGAATTTCATTGAGGAGTGAACTGGAAACCTGTAAAGATTATGGATGACATGTGCACCATATGGAAAACATTGTTCAAAATTCAAATTGTCCCTTTCAAGTGTCTCTCACATCTCAACATGGCTTTGTTTTTCTAACATAAAAAGGTCAGATCCCTGGTATGAGGTGTCTTTTGCCTAGATTTGACATCCTGCAGCACCAAGAATCTTTTTTTGTTTTGTTTTTCTACTTCTACTTTTCCTGGTGTTAGTTTACTCCTCATCTCTTCCCCACCTTCCGCATCGCATGTATTCTCCCCTTCTTACTCAGCCTTACCAGCCAGAAAAAGAAAATAGAACTTGTAATGTCATGTAAAAGTAGACCAAAATGAACTATCCTGACAATTATGTGAAAAACAACAAAATCATAAGTCATTACAATCTATATAGTAAAGTCAAAGTCAAGGACTCCCAGGCGTCTGAAAATGAAAGGGAGGGAAAATCTTACTTTTTAAATTTATGTGAAATGTAGGAAGACAGAGAAATAGATTTTAACTGGTGGTCGCAAATGGTGGTGGTTTCCTCTAGATTTACTCAAGAAAAGGCTACATGTCTGGTTTAGCTGAAGCTAGTTCCCTGGCAAGAAGAGAATGGAGTTATAAGTGCCTCTACTTTGTATAAATGTATACACTGATTTCAAAACTGATGGTGTTCATGTGTCACTTTACTTTTTCAGTAACACTTCCATTTATCTAGCTTACAGAATTCAGAGTCATATCACATGAAAATGTCTAACCCTGGTGTCAAACCATCTAAGTCTCAGACTACAGCCACCACTTACTAACACTGTAACTCATCTCTTAATCTCCTGAAGCCTTCATACATTTAGCTACAAAATGGGGATAATAATAGCAACTACTTCACAGACTTTTTGTGAGGTTTTAATAAGATCGTGAATGTAAAGCAAAATGTCTGACACACTCAAGTTTGCCATAAACATTACCATTATTAGTACTGTTATTTTTATTATTATTAAGTTCCGTGCCTTGTGCTCTGATTTCAGAAAACAAGCCACAGTGCCCTTCTCGTTGGGATTCCGTCATTCAGATCATTTTCATCTTAACATCCTTCTATACCAGTGGTTCTCAAACTTCAGCCTGAATCAGTCGCCTATCTGGCTTGTTTAAAAACACAGATTGCGGGGCTCTATTCTCATTGTTTCTAATTCAAAAAGCCTGGGTAAGCCCAAGGCTTAGCATTTCTAACAAGTTTCCAGGTGGTAATGATGCTGCTAGTCATGAATCATACTTTAAGCACCAATGCTTCTATATCAGCGTTGGCAAATTTTTTCTGTAAAGCACCAGGCAGTAAATATTTCAAAAGCAACCCTGGACAATACATAGATAAATGAGTGTGACTGTGTTTTGGTCAAAGTTTATTTAGACACAGTGATACCCTGCATTTTATATAAGGAACTTGAGCATCTGTGGATTTTGGGATCTTGGAGGGGGGCGGTTTCCTGGAACTAATTCCCCCGTGGATACAAGGGATGACTGTACTTGAATTTTATATAATTTTTATTTCATGAAATATCGTTCTTTTAAAAATGTTTTAGTCATTAAAAAAATTAAAAAACATTCTTAACTTGTGGGTCATGTGGAAATAGGCTGGGGGCCACTTTTCGCCTGTGGGCCATAGTTTGTCAATCCTTATTCTGTGGAGACCCATGTGCTCTTTACCTGCCCAGTCTGAGGCAGAGTCATCGACCTTCCTCCCTGGCTCAGCCTGAGCCTGGTGGTTTACTCACTACCAATTGGCATCTCACCAGCAGGTTGGATAAATTACTGGTGTTTTAGCCTGCTCACTACTGCCCTTCCTAGAAAGTGCTACTCCTATTACTCTAGCTTATTAGCTGCAGCTTTGGCCTCTCAGAGCATGTACTTCAGTATGTGTAGAGGAATAGGTTGTCTCTCCAGCGCTGATATCCCTCGTCTTTTAACAAGTTTACACTAATGTCCTTTAGGGTGTGTGCTTAATTTCCTCCACTGGTAATGGTCCTGTGATCTGGGTTAGGTTAGGCCAATCAGAGCATCTGATTTCCCCTGGTCATGGTCGTTGGTTTAGGACCTCATTCTGGCCAATGAAACGTGAAAGGACTTTTGCTGGGGAATCATGGGAAAGGAGTTTATCCGCTCTTCATCAGGAGCTAAGGAAGAGGTCCTTTCTTTCGCTGTGGACTGCATGGTAAGGAAGCAAATTCTGTAATTGCTGTAGCCATTAATGTTATTATGAAAGAAATAAGGGTGAGGCAAAAGCAAAAATATGGAGGATAGAGCTGAGAAAACTATATGTAAACAACCAGAGTCTTATTCACAGTTCTAGATCACACTTCTGGATCAAGACACATCTGAATCAATTGGATTACTTATTAACGGTGATTAAGGTTTTTTTGTTTTTTTTTTTTTTTGGCGGTACGCGGGCCTCTCACTATTGTGGCCTCTCCCGTTGCGGAGCACAGGCTCCGGACGCGCAGGCTCAGCGGCCATGGCTCACGGGCCCAGCCGCTCCGCGGCATGTGAGATCTTCCCGGACCGGGGCACGAACCCGTGTCCCCTGCATCGGCAGGCGGACTCTCAACCACTGCGCCACCAGGGAAGCCCCCTGATTAAGGTTTTTTATAAGATTCTCTGATTTAAGCAGCCATTGAAAAACTTCCATCAGTTTTTCCCCTCCTCTTTTCTCTTATGGGATATACTTCAATTAGGCGTTACACCCAGGGGTAAGGGATAAAAGAACAAGTAATTAAACCATTGCTATAATCTTAATTACCGCTAATTGAGTGAACCCTTGGTGTGGCAGAATAAGATTGTTTCTTGCAGTCTTTTATATCAAAAAGCTATTTGATGGAGTGGATGGATAGTCAGGCAAAGCTGGCAGGAATTATAAGTATCCGTTGATTCCTTTTCTCATTTGTTTCTCATTATAGAAAGATGACCTATGACTTATTTAGAAACACCTGGGTATCTTGAGGCATCTTCTAAGAACTCTCTCCTCATTATAGGACTTGAATATATACAAAGTGCTTGAGAAATAAGAAGCATAATTATGACTAGAGTCATAAGTAGCGTAGATACCACTTCAGTCATGTCTTATGTTTTCCAGTGTTTAAAAAGATCAGTTAGCTGTTGTTTGACTTCATCTGGGTGTCCCTGTCCTAGTTAGAAGATGGGAAGCATTCAACCAGCCACCTATTCTGGAGGATGTTATTAGAAGGAGCACTTGACAATGAGCTCTTCCTGGATTCTTTAGTGGGTATAAAATAACACTGTGTAATTGTGAGAGTCTGTGGGTAACTTGCACGTCCTTGAACCCCAAGAGGCATGTGTTGGAATAGTTATTTTAGTTTCAAAAAACAGAACAAAATATAGCTAATTTAAGCAATAATAATATTAAAATAAAAGGAGTAGGAAAGTTACTAGAAAGCTTTTGAGGGTTTTCATGAGGATCTCACCAGAATGCTGCCATTAATGCACTTTAACTCCACTTACTCCAAGACTCACTGTTTCTCCAAACTAGATTTCAGATACCTGGGGGAAAAGAATCTGGTAGTCTCTCCTAGCCAGGTGTCATCCATACCTGGAAAATTCAGCCCTTTGTGGAGTATTCCCAGAGAAGCAGGAAAACTAAGCTAGGCTGACAACCAGACAGGGTCTAGCTCAGGAAACTTGTGTCAAGTCCACATCACTCAAACTCACCTGATCTTCAGGAAAATGCCCGAGTTGGGGGCAAAGGTCTAACTTCCATAGAAGGAAGAAGTCTATTTCTTGTCGAATTCAATCAGACTTAACATGTTTGGTTTTCTGTGGGGGTGTTTTTGTTTGTTTGTTTTTGTTTATTTTGCTAAGGAAAAATTCAGTATTAGGCATACATCTGCATTTTGATGGCCAGGCCACAGCCTGTTCATCATTGCCTTGGTGTTCGGTACCTCATGTCCATTGAACTGGCAGAAAGATAGAAGCTGTTTAAGATGCTCCTTAGGAAGTGGGTGATGTTAATGAAAGTTTTGAGCCTATTTCCTACCTAGAGAAATCAGTATAATGTATGGGCATCAACAGCAATAGCAACGGCTACTTATTTACAAATTGACCTCTCCATGAGTCACTTTTGCCATACCAGTAGCAGTATAATACCTGGCCCATCTCTAAGCCTAGCAGTATTTTCCAGTGAATGACCCTGTAACTCTCTCCAGCAACAAGCTAGGTGGACCTAATCCTGATGGTGGGGAAATGCATCTGAACTCAACTTCTCGTGGGAACTTGATCTGCAAAGTCTCCAGGAGCTGAGCAGCTAGTATCTCTTATTATTGTCCTAAACAACTAATGGCTTATTTTGCTTGGCAGCTGAGTCCAATTCATGTGTTCCTCCAACCAATGTTACTTTCAAAGCTGACCTATGAGAAGGAAGAGCAACAAGAGTCAAGGTCCCTTTCCTGGAGCACCCTTTATATTAGCTATGCACCAGCCCAAACATGCCCCCCTGAAGGATGTGGGGTAACTAGTTACCCATGGACCAGCTCACCTTTCTGCCTCTACATTCTTGTCTTCACCAAGTAATACCACTCGAGTTAACTCTAAACTTTTTTCCCAACACATAGATATGCCTGAAGTTACATTCAAGTAAGTTGTAGAAGTCAAGAGACTAGAGGTAAAATCAGACTAGATTTGCCCCAGATTTGTTTTCGTTTCTATAGCGGTGCTATCAACCTAATGATTGTTGAAATTCTTAAGAGAAAAGTGGTGTTTGGCAGAAGATTTCCCTGCTTTTTTTTAAGGAGTTTAACTTTTGCTCCTGAGATACGTGCATGTGCAGAGAATTGAACACCTTCATAAATGAGAGTGTTCCTTTCTTTCCTTTTCACATATATTTACTTCCAGTAAATCACTTGGGGTGTGAGGATGAGAGAAGAATAGCACATTGATTCAGGGTTCTATGTAAAGACAGGGCAAAGGTCTTACAAGTATGATCATCTCATTGTCATTATTCTAGAGAAAATGATGTTTTTTCCTCTTTTCCTACATGTAGCCCAAATCTCCAAATTCCTACTCTGATTTAGTCTCCACTTTCCAGGTATGCCACTTCTTTACTGTCTACTGAAACTCCATGGAAGGGAATGGGAAAGCATAATGACTGGGCACTTTTGATAGATATTTGTTGCTTTGATACCTGCTTAGCATTTGAACCCCCTCCCGGTAGGGCCCTTACTCCCCTACAGAAGTAGAAAGGACCAGATACTTGCTCTACTTATCTGCATGGCAGCCAGGGCACTATCAGAAGGCCTAAACTTGACCAGTAGTAATTGTCACTGGAATAAATTGAAATATTAGCCCCAATTCTTCATCCCATCCTGTGTGTGTGACTTTTGCTATGTCACTTCACAGCTCTTTTCATTAGAGGTGGAATGTTTTTTGTTGTCCCCTTGACTTTGGGCTTGCCATGTGACTTGGATTTGCCAACAGAATGTTGGTAGATTTGATGTTGCAGAAATTTGAAACATACTTATACAGTTTGGCTTGCCATCTTGAACTTCTGCCATCACCGTGAGAAGAGATGTCAGGCAGCTGACTGATGCAAAAAACATGAGAGATAAGGAGTTTCAGTGGAACCCAACTTGAGGTTTGGAGCCAAGTACAGCCAAGTATAGCTTAGATCAGCTAACCCCTACCTCACCCACAAATGAACAAAAATAAAATACTGTTATTTTAAGCCACTGAATTTCGGAGTGCTTTGTTATGCAGCTCTGGTGTGGGAACAGTTGACCAATACACTCAGCTTGGCACTTTGAATCTATAGCCCATGATGCATAGGAACAGACACTGAAGAATTTATCTCCTCCACAGAGAGACTGTATTCAGGGACAAGTGATGAAGTGCTGAGGACAAGGCTCAGTGTGCAACCAGGGCATTAACTTGGCTGAGATTTTGGCTACCCAGCTTCCCTGTGTTCTTGTTTGATTTCCTTCCCTGGTTTGTTGGTCTTCTGGGTTATTCTATGAGATAACTAATATCCTTCCAGTAAATTTATTTTCTGCTTAACTTGGTTTGGGTCAGTATGTAGTGTTTGCAAATAAGAACCTGTCTGAATTAGCCCTTATATTTCACTGGAAGTGGAGGATATGGAAAAGCAGAGAGTGAAACTGGCCAAGAGTGGAGGAAGCAGGGACATTAGTTCATGGGTCCACAGTTCTGATGGCAAGGTGTGGAGAATTTCTGCATAGTGTAAGGTGGAGTTTTTATTTTATGTTTCTGAGAACTTTCAATGATTCCTACTTTCACATAGAGCATGTGAGTAATGGAGTCAGTGAGTAGGCTTTCTTTCAAAAGGAGTGATCAAACTTTTTCAGTCAGTAAACTATGTTCATCAACAATCCTAAAACTAATAAATTATGTCTCACTGACACTTCTATTCCTTATCTAATTGTGTTTTTTTCACATCTTTATTGGAGTATAAATGCTTTACGATGTTCTGTCAGTTTCTGCTGAACAACAAAGTGAATCAGCTATATGTATACATACATCCCCATATCTCCACCCTCTTGAGCCTCCCTCCCACCCTCCCTATCTCATGCATCTAGGTCGTAACAGAGCATTGAATTGATCTCCTTGTGCTATGCAGCAGCTTCCCACTAGCCATCCATTTTACATTTGGTAGTGTATATATGTCAGTGCTACTCTCACTTCATCCCAGCTTCCCCTTCCCCCGCATGCCCTCAATTCCTTTCTCTATGTCTACGTCTTTATTCTTGCCCTGCCACTAAGTTCATCAGTACTGCTTTTTAAAATTCCATATATATGCGTTAGCATGCAATATTTGCTTTTCCCTTTCTGACTTCCTTCACTGTGTATGACAGATTCTAGGTCCATCCACCTCACTGCAAATAACTCAATTTTGTTCCTTTTTATGGCTAATACTACATTGTATATATGTGCCAGATCTTTATCCATTCATTTTTTGATGGACATTTATGTTCCTTCCATGTCCTGGCTATTGTAAATAGTGTTGCAGTGAACATTGTGGTATATGTATCTTTTTGAATTATGGTTTTCTCAGGGTATATGCCCAGTAGTGGGATTGCTGGGTCATATGGTACTTCTGTTTTTAGTTTTTTAAGGAACCTCCATACTATTCTCCATAGTGGCGCTATCAATTTACATTCCCACCAACAATGCAGGAGGGTTCCCTTTTCTCCACACCCTCTCCAGCGTTTATGTTTGTGGATTTTTTGATGATGGCCATTCTGACTGGTGTGAGGTGATACCTCATTGTTGTTTTGATTTGCATTTCTCTAATGATCAGTGATGTTGAGCATCTTTTCATTTATTTGTTGGCCATCTGTATGTCTTCTCTGGAGAAATGTCTATTTAAGTCTTAGGTCATCTAAATGTCTATTTAGATGTTCATTTTTGGATTGGGGTGTTTGTGTGATATTGAGTTGCATGAGCTGCTCTTATGTATATTTTGGAGATTAATCCTTTGCCGGTTGCTTCAGTTGCAAATATTTTCTCCCATTCTGAGGGTTGTCTTTTTGTCTTGTCTTTGCTGTGCAAAAGCTTTTAAGTTTCATTAGGTCCCACTTGTTTATTTTTGTTTTTACTTCCCTTACTCTAGGAAGTGGGTCAAAAAGGATCTTGCTGTGAGTTATGTCATAGAGTGTTCTGTCTATGTTTTCCTCTAAGAGTTTTATAGTGTCTGGCCTTACCTTTAGGTCTTTAATCCATTTTGAGTTTATTTTTGTGTATGGTGTTAGGGAGTGTTCTAATTTCATTCTTTTACATGTAGCTGTCCAGTTTCCCCCACACCACTTATTGAAGAGGCTGTCTTTACTCCGTTGCATATTCTTGCATCCTTTGTCAAAGATAAGATGACCATATGTGTGGGGGTTTATCTCTGGGCTTTCTATCCTGTTCCATTGATCTATATTTCTGTTTTTGTACCAGTACCATACTGTCTTGATTACTGTAGCTTTGTAGTGTAGTCTGAAATCAGGGAACCTGATTCCTCCAGCTCTGTTTTTCTTTCTTAAGATTGCTTTGGCTATTCGGGGTCTTTTGTGTTTCCATACAAATGGTAAAATTTCTTGTTCTAGTTCTGTGAAAAATGCCATTGGTAATTTGATAGGAATTGCATTGAACTTGTAGATTGCTTTGGGTAGTACAGTCATTTTCACAATATTGATTCTTCCAATCCAGGAGCATAGTATATCTCTCCATCTGTTTATGTTACCTTTGATTTCTTTCATCACTGTTTTATAGTTTTCTGAGTACAGGTCTTTTGCCTCCTTAGGCAAGTTTATCCCTAGGTATTTTATTCTTTTTGTTGCCATAGTAAATGGTATTGTTTGCTTATTTTCTCTTTTTGATATTTTGCTTTTACTGTATAGGAATGCAAGAGATTTCTGTGCATTAATTTTGTATCCCGCAACCTTACCAAATTCATTGGTTCATTCTAGTAGTTTTCTGGGGGCATCTTTAGGATTTTCTATGTATAGTATCATGTCATTGGCAAACAGTGACAGTTTTACTTCTTCTTTTCCAATTTCTATTCCTTTTATTTCTTTTTCTTCTCTGATCACTGTGGCTAGGACTTCCAATACTGTGTTGAATAATAGTGGTGAGAGTGGACATCCTTTTCTTGTTCCTGGTCTTAGAGGAAATATTTTCAGTTTTTCACCATTGAGAATGATGTTTGCTGGGGGTTTGTCATATATGGGTTTTATTATGTTGAGGTAGGTTCCCTCTATGCCCACTTTCTGGAGAGTTTTTATCACAAATGGGTGTTGAATTTTGTCAAAAGCTTTTTCTGCATCTATTGAGATGATCATATGATTTTTATTCTTTAATTTGTTAATATGGCGTATAACATTGATTGTTTTGCATATATTGAAGAATCCTTGAATCCCTGGGATAAATCCCACTTAATCGCAGTGTATGATCCTTTTAATGTGTTGTTGGATTCTGTTTGCTATTATTTTGTTGAGGATTTTTGCATCTATGTTCATCAGTGATGTTGGTCTATAATTTTCTTGTTTTTGTGATACCTTTGTCTGGTTTTGGTATCAGGGTGATGTTGGCCTCATAGAATGAGTTTGAGAGTGTTCCTCCCTCTGCAATTTTTTGGAAGAGTTTGGTAAGGATAGGTGTTAACTCTTCTCTAAATGTTTGATAGAATTTGCCTGTGAAGCCATCTGGCCCTGGACTTTTGTTTGTTGGAAGATTTTAAATTTCAGTTTCAATTTCATTACCTGTGATTGGTCTGTTTATATTTTCTAATTCTTCCTGGTTCATTCTTGGAAGGGTGTACTTTTCCAAGAATTTGTCCACTTCTTCCAAGTTGTCCATTTTATCGGCATATAGTTGCTTGTCATAGTTTCTTATGATCTTTTGTATTTCTGTGGTGTCTGTTGTAAGTTCTCCTTTTTCATTTCTAATTTTGTTGATTTGAGCCTTCTCCCTTTTTTTCTTGATAAGTCTGGCTAAAGGTTTATCAATTTTGTTTATCTTCTCAAGGAACCAACTTTTAGTTTTATTGATCTTTGCTATTGTTTTCTTCATTTCTATTTCATTTATCTCCACTCTGATCTTTACGATTTCTTCCTTCTACTAACTTTGGGGTTTCTTTGTTCTTCCTTTTCTAGTTGCTTTAGGTGTAAGCTTAGATTGTTTATGTGAGATTTTTGTTGTTTCTTGAGGTGAGTTTCAATTGCTATGAACTTCCCTCTTAGAACTGCCTTTGCTGCGTCCCATAGGTTCTAGAGCATTGTTTTTTCGTTGTCATTTGTTTCTAGGTATTTTTAAATTTCTTCTTTGATTTCTTCAGTGATCTCTTGGTTATTTAGCAATACATTGTTTAGGCTCCATGTATTTGTGTTTTTTACTGTTTTTTTTTTTTTTTTTTTTTTTACCATAACTGATTTCTAATCTCATAGTATTGTGGTCGGAAAAGATGCTTGATACAATTTCAATTTTCTTAAATTTTCTTAAATCACAAAGGTTGATTTGTGACCCAGGATATGATCTATTCTGGAGAACATTCCATGTGCACTTGAGAAGAAAGTGTATTCTTGTGCTTTCTGGTGGAATGTCCTAAAAATATCAATTAGGTCTATCTGGTCTATTGTGTCATTTAAAGCTTGTGTTTCCTTATTTATTTTCTGTCTCGATGATCTGTCTGTTGGTGTAAGTGGGGTGCTAAAGTCCCCCACTATTATTATGTTACTGTAGATTTCTCCTTTTATGGCTGTTATCATTTGCCTTATGTACTGAGGTGCTCCTATGTTGGGTACATAAATACTTGTAATTGTTATGTTTTCTTCTTGGATTGATCTCTTGATCATTATGTAGTGTCCTTCCTTATCTCTTGTAACATTCCTTATTTTTTAAAGTCTATTTTATCTGATATGACTATTGCTATTCCAGCTTTCTTGTGATTTCCATTTGCATGGAATATCTTTTTCCATCCTCTCACTTTCAGTCTGTATGTGTCCCTAGGTCTGAAGTGGGTTCCTTGTAGACAGCGTATATATGGGTCTTGTTTTTGTATCCATTCAGCCAGTCTTGTCTTTTGGTTGGAGCATTTAATCCATTTACATTCAAGGTGATTATCGATATGTGTGTTCCTATTACCATTTTCTTAATTGATTTGTGTTTGTTTTTATGGGTCTTTTTTTTCCTCTTCTGATTCCTGCTTAGAGAAGTTCCTTTAGTATTTGTTGTAAAGTTGGTTTGGTGGTGCTGAATTCTTATAGATTTTGCTTATCTGTAAAGCTTTTGATTTCTCCATTGAATCTGAATGAGATCCTTGCTGGGTGGAGTAATCTTGGATGTAGGTTTTCCCCTTTCATCACTTTAAATATGTCCTGCCACTCCCTTCTGGCTGGCAGAGTTCCTACTGAAAGATCAGCTGTTAACCATATGGGGATTCCCTTGTATGTTATTTGTTGCTTTTCCCTTGCTGCTTTTAATATTTTTTTCTTTGTATTTAATTTTTGGTAGTTTGATTAATATGTGTCTCAGTGTGTTTCTCCTTGGGTTTCTCCTGTATGGGACTCTCTGTGCTTCCTGGACTTAATTGACTATTTCCTTTCCCATGTTAGGGAAGTTTTCATCTATAATCTCTTCAAATATTTTCTCAGGCCCTTTCTTCTTTTCTTCTTCTGGGACCCCTATAATTCGAATGTTAGTGCATTTAATGTTGTCCCAGAGGTCTCTGAGACTGTCCTCAATTATTTTCATTCTTTTTTCTTTATTCTGCTCCCTGGCAGTTATTTCCACCAGTTTATCTTCCAGGTCACTTATCCGTTCTTCTGCCTTAGTTATTCTGTTATTGATTCCTTCTAGAGTATTTTTAATTTCAGTTATTTTGTTGATCATCACTGTTTGCTCTTTCATTCTTCGAGATCCTTGTTAAATGTTTCTTGTATTTTCTCCATTCTGTTTCTGAGATTATGGATCATCTTTACTATCATTACTCTGAATTCTTTTTCAGATACGTTGCCTATTTCGTCTTCATTTATTTGGTCTTGTAGGTTTTTACCTTGCTTCTTTGTCTGTAACATATGTTTTTGTCCTTTCTTTTTTTTTTTTTTTGATGGGTGGGGCTGTATTCCTGTCTTACTTGTTGTTTGGCCTGAGGCCTCCAGCACTGGAGTTTGAAGGCAGTTGAGTAGAGCCAGATCTTGGTGCTGAGATGAGGACCTCCAGGAGGCCTCACTCTGATTAATATTCTCTGGGGTCTGAGGTTCTCTGTTAGTCCAGTGGTTTGGACTCAGCGATCCCACCATAGGAGCTCGGGCCTGACCTCCAGCCTGGGAACCAAGATCCCTCAAACTGATAAGAAATTGTATGAATAATTTTTCTCCACTGGAAGTATAGCTTATTGTCTAATATGCCAGCTACTAGCCACATGGAGCTATTCAGCATTGAAAGGTGGCTAGTTCAGATTGAGATGTCCTTCACTTTGTTCAGTGGCCACCAACTGGATCCTTAGTTTCACTTAACTTCTTGGAAAACGCATGTTGTTGCTCACAAAGAGAATAGGAAGGCGTTGAGGAAATGTATCGCTTCTTCTAACTGTGCTCCTGGCACTGGAATCCCTGCCTCACCCCGTGGGAAGCCAAGCAGGCCCCTTATCTAATTGTTAGTACTTAGATGCCTTTTTGATATGCTAAGAACTCCTAGTGAGGAAGGTGGAATAAATCATTAAGTGAGAAGGAAGGCTTCAATCATTAGCCACAACTTCTGTATAATAGGCTTCTTCAATATGCCATTCATTAACCTGGTTTCAGTAATTAACAGAATTATAGAAAAATGTTTTAAATGTCCAAAGCTATACATAACTGCTACAAAATCATTCATGCTCAGATTTTCTTACTAAGACTTGTCAAGTGCTTCATTTTTTCAAAAGCCTGAAAGTATACATAATTGAGTGGTGTAATAAATACTAAATTCTCTAGTATTGTATTAAGTATGTAATGTAGATGGAGATATGTTTGCCATTATTTTCATAAACCAGAGAGTAAGGAAATTTTATAAAGTTGACATCTTTGTGTCATGTAATTGCAGATAGATGCATATAATTCCATTTAAGATAAAAAAGAATTGAGGGGGCTTCACTGGTGGCACAGTGGTTGAGAGTCCGCCTGCCGATGCAGGGGACACGTGTTCGTGCCCCGGTCCGGGAGGATCCCACATGCCGTGGAGCGACTGGGCCCGTGAGCCATGGCCACTGAGCCTGCGCGTCCCGAGCCTGTGCTCCGCAACGGGAGAGGCCACGACAGTGAGAGGCCCGTGTACCGCACAAAAAAAAAAAAAAAAAGAATTGAGTTTCATCACTTAAAAAAATAAATACATTTACTTAGCATGAATTTTACATTCAATGCAAGGCATTTATTTCTGGAACTTGGATCACACTCACTGTGTTGTATATGTAAAACCTTCATTGACTAGTATATACATTTTAAGTTTATTATCTTTTGCCTTTACACAAAACCCTTGGCAGACTAGTCTTAATGCATACATGTTGGAGATAACTGAGTCTGTTTCTTGTCAGTTCTAAATTTAAATGATTTACTTTTCTTGCTGGTTGAAAATGCTTGAAGTTGGGGCATTAGGGGGTAAATTCAGGCCATTTGCGCTTCTTCAAAGAATTTAGAATTTACATGATAGATGAAAGGTTACTAAATACTGTTCACATTCTGGATTTAGAGAGGCAAATAGGAGTGCCCATCCTTAAATACATTAAATTCATATGTAACATCTAGTTTGAGAAAATGAGCGTGGGAGGAAGTGGGAAAAAGGGAAGATTAGAGCAACAGATTTGGAGATAAAATGACAAAGACCTTTTATATTCTCATGGGAATGAAACAAAGAGGGGAAAAATATCAATAAAGCAAGTTGCAAAAAAAGTTTGATGGCCTGAAAATAAAGGCATGAAGAAAAAAAGTAGAGCATGAAATTCAAATGTACATTTGTTGCCATTTATTTTATCATGTATGTTTACCATAAAAATGCAGATTTAGAAAATAAAAGGAAAGAAAAAAACACTGTCATTCCTACCCCTAGAGAAAGTCATTCTTAGCATGTTGGTATATATTTTTACAGTCTTTTCCTAAAACTGTGTGTGTGTGTGTGTGAGCACACACACACATACACGTAGAGGATTTTTTACACTAAGGAATCTCATTCTATCAAGTGTTTTATAACATATTTCATCACTTAATATATTGTGTGCATCCTTTCATGTCAAAAATAGACTTCAATATAAATACACTTAATGGCTGCATAAATATTCCATTTTGTAGAATAAACAAATAAATGAATTCTATCAAAATATTCTGTAAATTGATCCCTTACAACTTCCATTATTAAAATGGAGCTACAGCCCCCCTACACCCTGAATGACTGAAAACCTGTGGAAGCAGAGGCATCAGTAGGCTAGAGTGCTGTTGCATCCAGGAGTGCTTTGCTTAGTCTGAAGGATCTACAGTACTCCCACAGCCTCAACTCACTGTTCAGTTTCCTGTGCCTGATGTTATTCAGTCTCTCTCACTTCCCAGATTCCTAATTTCTTTTGCCCAGCCTGGGGAACATCTCTGTTTTTCTCAGTGTCCTGCAATGTTTGATAGAACTGGATTCAAATATGGTACTTCAGTGGCTGATTCCCCCATCTAATGCATGCACGTACTTCACTGAAGACCCATGGTCTTGGGGGAGGGAATAATTTAAAATCCATCCTGTCCAACTCTAGAGAAAACTGATAAAATATGAATATTAAGCTTTTTAACGGTGTGATTTCAGTTTGCAGGTAGAGGTGAAGTGGGGAGATATTTCCAAGTGCCCTGAAATAATCAGAAGTAAGCAGTCAACTCTTTTGCATACATGTGCCTCTTATCTTGAATAAGAGACCTGTTCATGCAGACCTAAGTGGAACTTTGGAATATCCATTTAACTTAGGTACCTGTGTAATATACATTAATCTTAGAGGACACGGATATGATTTGTGCCATGCTGTCCTTTTAAATATGTCATTACCAAAGTGGAAACAATCCAATAACAGTCTATGGGTTAGATAAATTATGTTGTATTCTATAGCAGAATACTCTCCAATTATTTTTAAATGGTATAATAGCAAAAATCTATAATTTATGTAAAGATAGATGTTCATGATGTATTTTTTTATGTTTTAATTTTTTATTATTATTAAAATTTTTTAAATTGAATTTTCATTTTATATTATAGTTGATTTACAATGTTGTGTTAGTTTCAGGTGTACAACAAAGTAATTCAGTTATACGTCTACTTATTCTTTTTTTAGATTCTTTTCCTATATAGGATATTACAGAATATTGAGTAGAGTTCCCTGTGCTATATAGTAGGTCCTTGTTGGTTATCTATTTTATATATAGTAATGTGCATATGTAAATCCCAAACCCCTAATTTGTCCCTCCCCCCACCTTTTCCCTTTGGTAGCCATAAGTTTGTTTTCAAAGTCTGTGAGTCTGTTTCTGTTTTATAAATAAGTTCATTTGTATCATTTTTTTTAGATTCCACATATAAATGATATCATATGGTATTTGTCTCTGTCTGACTTACTTCACTTAGTATGATAATCTCTAAGTCTATCCATGTTGCTGCAAATGGAATTATTTCATTCTTTTTTACGGCTGAGTAATATTCCATTATATATATATATGTACAACATCTTCTTTATCTATTCTTCTGTTGATCAACATTTAGGTTGCTTCCCTGTCTTGGCTGTTGTAAATAGTGCTGCAATGAACATTGGGTTGCATGGATCTTTTCAAATTATGGATTTCTTCAGATATATGCCCAGGAGTGGGATTGATGGATCATATGGTAGTTCTATTTTTAGTTTTTTAAGGAATCTCCATACTGTTCTCCATAGTGGTTGTACCAATTTACATTCCCCACAACAGTGTAGGAGGGTTCCCTTTTCTCCACACCCTCTCCAGCATTCACTGTAGACTTTTTTTTTTTTTGGCGGTACGCGGGCCTCTCACTGTTGTGGCCTCTCCTGTTGCGGAGCACAGGCTCTGGACGCGCAGGCTCAGCAGCCATGGCTCACGGGCCCAGCCACTCCGCGGCATGTGGGATCTTCCCAGACCGGGGCACGAACCCGCGTCCCCTGCATCGGCAGGCGGACTCCCAACCACTGCACCACCAAGGGAGCCCTCACTATAGACTTTTTGATGATGGCAATTTTGGCCAGTGTGAGGTGATATTTCATTGCACTTTTGATTTGCATTTCTCTAATAATTAGCAATGTTGAGCATCTTTTCATGTGCTTTTTGGTCACCTGTATGTCTTCTTTGGAGAAAAATCTATTTAGGACTTCTGCCCATGTTTTGATTAGGTTTTTGTTTTTTTGACATAGAGCTGCTTGAGCCATTTGTATATTTCAGAGATTAATCCCTTGTCAGTGGCTTCATTAGCAACTATTTTCTCCCTTTCTGAGTGTTGTCTTTTGATCTTCTTTATGGTTTCTTTGCTGTGCAGAAGCTTTTAAGTTTAATTAGATCCCATTTGTTTACTTTTGTTCTTATTTTCATTACTCCAGGAGGTGGATCAAGGAAGATGTTGCTGAGATTTATGTCAAAGAGTTTTTTTGCCTATGTTTTCTTCTAAGAGTTTTATAGTGTCTGGCCTTACATTTAGGTCTTTGATCCATTTTGAGTTTATTTTTGTGCTTAGTGTAAGAAAATTGTTCTAATTTCATTCTGTTACATGTAGCTGTCCAGTTTTCCCAGCACAACTTATTAAAGAGACTGTCTTTTCTCCATTGTGTATTCTTACCTCCTTTGTCATAGATTAATTGACATAGGTGCGTGAGTTTATTTCTCGGCTTTCTGTCCTCTTCCATTGATCTATATTTCTGTTTTGTGCCAGTACCATACTGTCTTGATGACTGTAGCTTTGTAGCATAGTCTGAAGTCAGGAAGCCTCATTCCTCCAGCTCTGTTTTTCTTTCTCAGGAGTACTTTGGCTATTTGGGGTCTTTAGTGTTTTCATAAAAATTTAAAAATGTTTTGTTCTAGTTCTGTGAAAAATGCCATTGGTAATTTAATAGAGACTGCATTGAATTTGTAGATTGTCTTGCATAGTATAGTCATTTTGACAATATTGATTCTGCCAATTCAAGAACATGGTATATCTTTTAATTTGTTTGTGTCATCTTTGATTTCTTTCATCAGCATCTTATAGTTTTCAGAGGACAGATCTTTTGTCTCCTTAGGTAGGTTTATTCCTAGGTATTTCATTCTTTTTGATGTGATGGTAAATGGGATTGTTTCCTTAATTTCTCTTTCTGAACTTTAATTGTTAGTGTATAGGAATGCAAGAGATTTCTGTGCATTAATTTTGTATCCTGCTAACTTTACCAAATTCATTGATTAGCTCTAGTAGTCTTCTGGTAGCATCTTTAGGATTTTCTATGTATAGTATCATATCATCTGCAAACAGTAACAGTTTTACCTCTTCTTTTCCAATTTGGGTTCCTTTTATTACTTTTTCTTCTCTGATTGCTGTGGCTAGGACTTACAAAACTATGTTGAATAAAAGTGGTGGAGGGGACATCCTTGTCTTATTCCTGATCCTAGAAGGTATACTTTCAGCTTTTCACCATTGTGAATGATGTTAGCTGTGGGTTTGTCATATATGGCCTATATTATATTGAGGTAAATTCCCTCTATGCTCACCTTCTAGAGAGTTTTTCTCATAAATGGGTGTTGAATTTTGTCAAAAGCTTTTTCTGCATCTATTGAGATGATCGTATTATTTTTATTCTTCAGTTTGTTAATATGGTGTATCACATTGATTGATTTGCGTATATTGAAGAATCCTTGCATCCCTGGGCTAAATCCCACTTGATCATGGTGTATGATCCTTTTAATACATTCTTGGATTTGGTTTGCTAGTTTTTGTTGAGGATTTTTGTGTCTATGTTCATCAGTGAAATTGGCCTGTAATTTTCTTTTTTTGTGGTATCTTTGTCTGCTTTTGGTATCAGGGTGATTGTGGCCTCATAGAATGAGCTTGGGAGTGTTCCACCTGCAATCTTTTGGAAGAGTGTCAGAAGGATAGGTCAGAAGGATAGGATAGGATAGTTTCAGAAGGATAGGATATCAAACATTTATCTCTTCTCTAAATGTTTGATAGAATTGGCCTCTGAGCCATCTGGTCCTGGACTTTTGTTTGTTGGAAGTTTTAAAATCACTGTTCAGTTTCTGGTGGGCAAGGCCATGTCAAGTAGTGAGCTGTGAGGTCAGTAAGGCTCTAGACAGCCTGTCTGCTGATGGGTGGGGCTGTGATCTTATCCTGCTAGTTGTTTGGTCTGAGGTATTCCAGCACTGGAGCCTGTAGGCTGATGGGTAGGGCCAGGTCTTGATGCCAAAACTGTGACCTCTGGGAGAGCTTACGCCCATCAATATTCTCTGGGGCCTCTGTCACCAGTGTCCTTGCTGCCCCAGTAAGCCACAGCTGATCCCCTCGTCTCCAAGTGACCCTCCAAGACTTATAGGTAGGTCTGGCCGAGGATCCTATGGAGTTACTTCTTTTTGCTGGGTCCCAGTGCACATGAATCCTTGAGTGCACCCTTCAAGAGTGTATTCTTTGTTTCCTCCAGTCCTGTGGAGCTCCTTTACTCAAGCCCTGCTGGCCTTCAAAGCCAAATGCTCTGGGGACTCCTCCTCCTGATAGCAGCCTGACATGGGGCTTAGAACTCTTACTCCTGTGGGACAACCTCTGTGACACAATTATTTTCCAGTGTGTGGGCCACCCACCCAGTGGGTATGGGATTTGATTATATTGCAAAAGCACCCCTCCTACCATCTCGCTGTGGCTTCTTCTGTGTCTTTGGGTGTAGACATCATTTTTGTAGGTTCAAGCTTTTTTGTTGATGGTCGTTCAGCAGTTATTTGTGACTTTGGTGTTTTCATGAGAGGAGGTGAGCTCAAATCCTTCTACTCCGCCATATTGTCCAGGAATCTCCCATGATGTATTGATAAACGGGGAGGCTACAAAATAGCATGTGCTATTTTATAAAAATAAATTGTATGCTTTATCTTTACATGGCTATCTTTGCATGAATATCTTTACATGAATTGTTAATGGTGGTTGTTTTAGACTGAGAGGATTATTGGAAACTTCTATTTTTTTTGTCTTTTTGTGTATTTATATTTTTTAAGTTTTCTGTAATTCATAGATTTCAACTTTGTAGTGAGATAAAAAAATTTGAAGGGGCTCATTATACCATCTCTCAAGCAGATGGCTTGTCATTCAGAGGTTGCCGTTCTCTTAAAAGGCAGAATCAATAGCAGAAATTATAAGTATCTCCTGCTGAGTGACTCATACTGTGCTAGGGTGATGAGAGGTAAGGGGCAACTACATTAGCATGTTTCCTTGGATTATCATGAGTAAAAACATTTGGACAGCACAGAGTAGGGGGAAGTGATTAGCAATTCAAGGCCTAAAAGTTATTTTCTTTCTATTTTTTTCCTCCTTCTTTTCTTTCAAGTTGATGAGGACATTTCCCTTTGCATGGTGTAGCTAATGGGTGAGCTGATTCTTGCTGATATTCATAGAATAGGTTAATCTCAGGATTAGGTTAAAAAAAAAAAGGGAGCAACAAGCACATGCTCCCTGAATATTTCCTACTGAAATAACCACTGTTCAAATCACAGAATGTCTCCTGTAAGTCTTTAAAATGATCGAAGTGAGTCCTTATAGAATTTCTGGCAAGGTGAAATTCCTGGGTACATTTCACAAAGTAGAATTTCCAACCACAGTGGGATTTCCAAGAATATGCCTAGAAGAAAACAAATGAATCTTCACTCTCTAAGAGCTCTTTTTCTTTGTTTAACCAACTGCTGAGAAATATAAGTGGGGGCCAGTGAAGAACAACTTGTACTATGAATACAGGATAGTCATCGGTTTTTAGAGCTGGACAGGCTTTTAGAGATCATCTAACTCAAATCTGAGAAAGATGAGGAGACTCGCCCCGAAGTTTTATATCTATCATACAGATGGCGGCTCCCTTCTCACCACTTTCCCATTATATAAGTGGAAAAGGAGGACTGCATTCATTTTCTTAGGCTGAAGCTCTGTTCCTTAGTCATATTTTCTCATTATGCCTTTTGGCATTTGTGCCACAGCTGCAACTACATATGCTTCAGTTGATGGAAGAAGTGGGAGTAGGATTTGTAACATGAGCTATACCTAGATTATGTGGACGAGAATATTAAATAGAATGTACTCAGAGATATTTGTCCCCTTTCAAAAAAAATTAAGCATAAGAATTCAGTTTATTTCAGTTTTAAATCTCAACAAGTTTATTCTCTGAGAGCCGATTTCTCTAGATTTCCGTGACATTTTTGGATGGAGCAGAAAAAGTCCCTATGGAATAGATTAGAGAGTGTTAATATGCTTAAGTAGAAAGAAAACCTCTATAGAAGAATTAGTGTACATGACTAAGGTTCTGTGAAGTCTGCTGATTGTACCAGCACCAGCTCACCAGTACCTTCCAATGACCACTTCTTTCCTTGTAACTCCATTGGGTGTGATTCAGATTGACCAAGATCATCTATCATTTCGTTGGACTTCTTCACAGCCCCTCTGCTTCCTAGCTGAGTTATTTATGTAACATTATTCCACATGGGAAAGCCCAGCTGTTAAAGTTTTAGAATCGGGAATAAGAACCGATTTTTATTAGATCTTTCATCTTGTCTACAGTGTGTTTTTCTTGGTTTAAATAATGATAACAGCATGCTAGCACCTCTGCCATAACTCACTCTCCTGTACGTGTCTTGGAGGGGAAAATGCCCTTGTACTTCTGGGGTTCCAGAATGAGGCTTTTATAAAACTGAATCTGAAATCAATGTGTGGGATGGTATAGTCACCTGGTGAGTTTGAACTCATATGCTTGGGGTACGCACTGCAGAGGTAAAAATGATAGAACTAAACTACAGATTGGCGGGAGCAATATGAAAGAGAGAAAAAAAAGGAGTTTAGGGGGTTAGAAAGTTTCTATCATAGAAGGAAAGTTGTACTGTTTACAAAAATAAGGAGACCCAGACAGAAGCAGATTTAGAAGGGATAAACAGTTTTGTTTGGCATGTTTTTGACTTGCTGGGAGGCGATCCAAGTGGGTCTTTAAGAGGATGTGAGGGCCTTGTAATGTGTCAGATTGGTTAGGCCGTCCTACATTTCCCAGAACTCCATTTCCTCTAAGGTTTGGTTAGAGTGGGCCACAGGAGAGTCTTGTGTGAAATTTGAAGGCAGAGGTGCAGCAACCACCGTTTTGTTAGCTCACACATGTTGTCCCAGGTGTGCTAAACTTTTTAGCATGAGGCAGTGGCTGGGCCTATAACTATTCCACTTTCTCCTTCAGTTTCTCTAACCCTTGGCCAGATGTGTGTTTAGCTACAAGGTGAAAGGCACTGGCTTCTTTCTGCAGGACGTCCACAGCACCAAGATCAGAGCAATAATAACTAATGGGTTTCAGTCCATCCTGAAGCTTCTAGCCTTTCCTTCCCAATTACCTGCCCTGTGGATTTCAGTTCCAATACGAGATCCAAGGACAGCCTGATAGACACTATACCTGCTCCAATTTTGCAAGCAGGTATCGACTCATCCTTTGCATGAGTCGGCCAGTCTTCTCTATGGCTCAAAGCACTGCATGATTTGGCTCATTTTTCTATCTAACTTATACCGTTCTTTGTCTCATTTAGTTCATGCTAGTTTCCTATCAACTTCTCCACTTCAAGTCCCAAGCTCTTTCCCATCTCTGGGTCCTCAAGTATGCTGTTCCTTCTGCCTCCTGGCTCATGCTCTTTTCGTCTGCAGGTCTTAGCCTAACCCATCAACTTCATGGACTGGCCATCTCAGACCACTCCATCTAAAATCATCCTTTGTTTGGTGTCTTCAAGGTTCTTACTAGAGGTTGTGTATGCCTATCTATTTTGGTTAGTTGGTCTTCATTAGAATCGAGGTTCTGTGACAGGAGCTGTCTTGTTCCACATTGTATACGCTGATGCTGGCACTGTGTCTGGCACACAGCCAGTTCTCAAAGGATTCTTCTAGAAATAGAAAGGAAGATGTGGAGGAACCTACTTTGTGGGACAGCCATGTCAGAGGGATTAATTTTCCATTCCTTGGAGGCATAAAGATTATCCTGAATTCTACCCTTATTTCTGTTATTCATGGCAAGTCAAATAATTGCCTAGGGATTCAGGAACCATCTCAATAGTTTCCTATGTCCAATTTCTCTTAACAGATTCAATTACGCCTCTTTGAAAGGATGCCTGTGATGGTAACACTTAAAAATAAAAACAACTAGGATTGGAGTTGCCAGTAGTATGAATGCAGTTTTAAGTTATGGGTTTTAAATTCTGTTACTGTATGTTATTTTGGCTTTGATTCACTTAGAGCTCATAACAGTGACCCATTAATAGAGATCTGAATGAGGTTTAGATTACATACTCATAAAACTAACTTTTCTGAAAACTCATCTAACTTTATTACCCTATATTTTGTGTTCTACAGCTCTCTTAATTTCATACTGTAAACCTCTTAAACATATTTTATAAAAGTACTCTCATCACTTTCCAAGATTTAATAGAGGTTCCTCCATTTGTGAATAATATTAGCTAAAAAGCAAGCAAAGAATAAACAATACTTTTATTAAATAAAATGAAAAGGAAAATCCTATCTTGTTTTTCTAAGGCCCTAATGAAATGTTATTGAAAGAGTGTTCTATCTTCCTTTCAATCTCCAAGATCAAATCTTTTGGTGTTACCCTGAGTCTGCAGATCATTTTTCTTTAAAACTTCACTACTGCAAATATTCCTTCTTTGAGGCCAGCCTTCTTGAAATCCTTCATGCCTTAAATGTGTCCTTATTTCTTTTTAAGCAGTCTAATATCTTTGCACATTACTTTTCCAGCATTTAGCCTACACGTACTACGTGATCAAAAGTGTTGAAGTGGCTCATAAATTAGACGTTTTTGGCAATTTGGGTACAAACCTTCAATTACTACACATTTGCTCCCAGGCTACTTCCCTTGCCAAATAGAGCTCAAACAGTAGTGGTGTCTGGGTATTTTGAAATTCCTAAGTGCTCTCATCCTCTACAGGGTGTGTGTGAAGTGACGTACCCTATTTCCAATATTTATGTTTCTCTCTCTTTTTTTCTCCCAGCAAATCTGTTATGGTTCAGGATATTAATGCAAACCCTCCGAATAGAAAACAGATTTTGCTTTCCTACTGTGTTAAACTAATGGTCTCAAGCAAAGCCATTTTGAATTCTTTTGATCTAAATTAGAAATCAGAAACTTAGTAATTTTTCTCTATAGTCTCACATCAACTCGTAGTTACAATGGAGCAGTGAGGGAGGTTTATAATATACACTGAGGATACAGCTAAGATACTGTTTTTCTATTCGTATATGAAGTACTTTTTGAATTCAAAACTCAACTAAAAATATAGTTGTTGCAATTCACTTGGTTAAGTCAATTATTTCCGGTAACAGGTCTAACGAAGGTTTGTCTGTGTTAACTGGGTGCTGGGAAGATAACAGTAGAAAGACCATGCTACCCAAAGCAAGGTACACAGTACATGTTTTTTTTTCATACTTCTCAATAAATGGTATAAATTGGCTAAATAATCTCACTCTGATGGTCACTGCTCACAGATTTTGATAGCTACTTGCCAGAAGGCTTGAGCATCTGAAGGCTCTCAGTTGAGGACAAGTTGAAAGTTACTGTCAATAATTAATTGTCACTTTCACTCAGAATCAGATTTCCACCATCTCTGGAGGGAATTCATGACTTCACATCTAAAGCAAGTCATTAGACTCTTGAAGGCTCACTCAAAGAAACAGCAATATAATAGATTGAACAGCTTTAAGATGCAAAACAATATAAAAATAAAACTTCCCCAAACCAACCTCGACCAGCCATGAATTAAAATGCAGGTAAAACAAATAGAAATATTTCTCTATTCCCATCTTACTCAAAATATGGCCATTTCAATACTCTAACCAACCCTCTAAAAAACCTTTCACTCACCTGACCATAAGACAAAACTAGGAGGCTCTTGCAAGTTCATTATGATTTTTATTACATACCACAGACATATGCACTAACCATAGAGTAGGATGATTTTTTGTACTCTCAAAACCACAGGAAATATATTTCCACCTACGCTTTTTTTTTCTGATGTTGGAGTGGCATTTCAGATTACCATTTTGGGACTGGTTGAGGGCAAAGTAAAAGAAACTGTGGAAGGCAATGTATAGATTACATAATCATGAAGCTATTTTTGGAAGCTAGTAACTTGCTGATTGAGAATAACAGGGCTGTGCAATACTCACAATGCTGATATTACACAAGTACTTATATTTTGTACATCTACTGTTACTGGATACCAAAGAAAGCAGAGGGGTCCCTAAGAATCTTCCGTTCTTGTTTTCAGTTTCCTATGATCCAGTACTTCTCGAAGGCTTTGAAAGGAGCACATGTCCTTGTTTATTAGAAATCTTTTCTGTGCACCCAGGAAATGCAGAAATTGCAACAACCTTCGCTTCTTATGCACATGTGTGCTTTAACAATCCTGACTACTTTTGGCACTGATAGAGTATGAGCTACTCAGAGTTCCTGAAAATATTTGACCTGACTGGTAAGTTACCTTGGCTTTATGCTATGCAGATGCCTCTGGAGAGGACAGTAATGTATTATTCTTGGTCCAAAATAAGGTTGGCATGGATATATTTAACCTTGTTTACACATACACCAAGGGAGAATTTTAGTTTTATTCTTGAATTTTTTTGTCAGGCAGGAGGAAACATACTGAACTTCAATTCTGAGGTAGATAATAGATAGCAATGAGAAAAATACAAGACCCTCTAGGATCTAACCTCTCTCCACCTTTCTAGGCTTATATCGTAGTGTAGTTGACCCTTGAACAATGTGGGGGTTAGGGGCGCTGACCGTCTGCGCAGTCCACACTCCAGGGATATCCTACAGTCAGCCATCCATAAGCGAGGTTCCGTAGCCACAGATTCGACCAACTTGGGATCATGCAGTACTGTAGCATTTACCACTGAAGAAAACCCAACATATATGTGGAGCTGCACAGTTCAAACCTGTGTTGTTCAAGGCTCAGCTGTACTCCCCAGGTGGCTGGCATGACAAGCTAGGTACTGATGGTCCATAATATACCCCTGGTGCTTTTGCATATTGCTCTTAAATTCAGCTTAAGCCTTGCTTCTCTGGAAGTAAGTTCATATCCCTGACTGAGCTGTCACCTTTTTATTTTCTTCTAGAATCCTGGTGTTATCTCAATAATAAATGCTATCACACTGCACTTCATATAAAATAACCTAATTTCTCTCTCACCCACAACATTATGAACCACTAGAGGGAAGAAACTGTGTACTTGTGTTCAGTGATAATAGATTGAATGCACTCTCTTAATGCCTCTTTAAAATGCTGAAATATAAATATTCTATTTATATGTGGTAGGTCTTTTTCACAAAACCAGGCAGAGATCTGTTCATTTTTGACTTTGTGAACTTGAAGAAGTTACTTCACTGAAATCTCAATTTTGTCCTAGGTTAGAACTAGACTGATCTGCATTTTACTAAGATGATGGTGTCTGTTACAAGTTACATATTACTACTTTTCCCAGCATAGGACTGTTTTGAATCTGACGATGTAAGAACACTCAGGATAGTAGTGTCTGGCACAGCAGCATAGGCATTAACAAAATACTGGACTTGAATCTAAACTTTTTTAAGCCACAGAGGGAATTCAGCAGACTATGTCTTCTTTTGATTGAACATCTTTTAAGACTGCCTGGAAAGAAGGCATGCTCCTGCCATTGGCACAGCTGAGGCCAATCAGGAACTAAACATCAGCACAAAACAAATTCCAGGCAAGATGGAATCAAAAGATTTTGGAGCCAGGAAGGAGCTTAGGGAGGGTATTTGAATCTAGCAAGCTGTGGACTTTAGTGCCCATCATCCCATCTGGCCTTGCACCAAGACTGTGACAGAGGCAGTCCATCTGATGTTTAAATTGATCCTTAATCCTCTTCTGCATCTTTCCACCTTGCAAAGACCACAAGAGGAATATCTGAATATTCTGTGGGCTTAAAACTACCTACACCGCCCTTTGGGTTAGAGAATAGGATTTAGTGGTAATTCTTTGAAAAAAAAAAACACATTAAAGAAAATGCTCATTGGGCTTCCCTGGTGGTGCAGTGGTTGAGAGTCCGCCTGCCGATGCAGGGGACATGGGTTCGTGCCCCGGTCCGGGAAGATCCCACATGCCGCAGAGCGGCTGGGCCCGTGAGCCATGGCCGCTGAGCCTGCGCGTCCGGAGCCTGTGCTCCGCAACGGGAGAGGCCACAACAGTGAGAGGCCCGCGTACCGCAAAAAAAAAAGAAAAAGAAAATGCTCATTGCTTTTCTTCACAGAATCTTGTGTCTTTCACCACCTCCCAAAGAGCTTGTGTTTCAAAAGGTCAGAATGTCTGGGGTCAGAAATAAGCTGCTTCCTATTCTGTTCAGCATCTACACACAGTAAAATGTTTATATGTTGCCACAAATTTTCCAAAAAATTATTTCTTCCTCTACTTTCCACCTACCTCCTCTGAAATGCCAACTTAAAAGAAACGTCCTAGAACTGATTATCTAGAATAGTCCTCCCTTTTTCATATTAGATTTGTGTTAGTATATAAAAAATTAGTTGATATAGCTTTTGGAAAGTCTAGTTGGCAGCAGAGTTGGACAACAGATGGCCATTCAAGAAACTAGACCCAGAAAGGTGACTTACTCTGCATGTATATTCTGATAAGAGTCCTATTTTGGGGATACCCTGAAAATCCTTGACCTAATGCAAAGCCCAAGAGACAGTGCAGAGTAGGAACAATTATAACCTGATTAACCTGTTTAAGGCAAAATATACCATTTTAAACCAGCTATAGATAAGCCAGAAATGTACAATAAACAAATATACTGACAGCCAAACAGCAGCTTTTATCTTTTGCAAAAAAAAAGCAGGCAACGTGTAACAAGATTTTCTTACATGTTTCCTAGAATTCTAAGTACTTTAAAGTGGTCCTAAAAATAGGTAACTTTCAGTTCCATACTTTGTTTCTGCAGAAACAGCTACTGGCAGGCTCATTTAAAAATAATTCTAAACAATTTTTTTCTTAAAAAAAAAAGTTTATTCTTTTTATCTTTATGGGGAATTAACAGCCGACAACAATATCTAATTCATACTATGTATAATGGGCAATTTTTAGTTAAGAAGTTCTCCTTCGCTTTGAAACTTTAACTGAATTTTGAAATGTTAACCATAAATGTGTAATAACTGCTCTACTACAAAATTTATGTCACATTTCCAATGTTCCTCTTGCCTCAATGAAAATTACTGAAGGTCCTCCTTTATCATCAAAGCTCAAAGACATTTATGCCATGGCATATGGTAAGTAGATGTGAAAACGTTTATCATCATGTAGTAAGTTACACAAGATTCCAGTTCAAGTTGATAGGCAAAACATAAACTAGGTTTAAAGTGCTGTATTAAAAAACAAAAACACAGTTTGCATTTTAGGGTAATTAAAATGTAGAGACCTAACACTAAAAAGAATGAAAAACGTGTGTAAGATTATCATTCCGTTTAGCTCTTTTTTACTCTAAGCATGTAGTCTTATTCCAAAAACAACAGTTAGCTGGTCAAATTTATGCTTAAGACATTTATCCATACTTAACCAGAGGTTTCAGAGACGATAACACCAGTCAGGTATTCTGAATTCTTTTATGTTAAATAGGAACATTTTCTCAATAGCACTCTTAAGTCACTTCTCGTTTATCTTCCTCCTTAAGAACTGCATAGGCTTGTTTTAAATAGTTTAAATACCTGTAATAAACTACAGTTTGCTAACAGTAGAGGTACTCTGGTTAATGCTCAAAATGATGTGGCCAGAGGAAAAGCAAGCATTATTAAATATGAATGCAGTCCTTACCAACACGAATTGAACCTTTTTTTTTTTCAATAAAAAAGCTAGTCCAAAAAGTCTCATTCTATAAAGATTTATCGTTTCCAAATCACGGTGAAAGGAACTTAAGTAATTTACCAATTTTGTTTTCTCCTATGTGCCTTAAAGATACCTCACTAAAAACTGGTATCTGACATAACAGAATGACATATGCAGAATGTAATATTGCAGTGACAGTACTGAGGTTGATTGTTACAGACATATTTAAGCTCTGAGTATTAAATGGTTACATCCTAATTATATAGAACATTGGTCCAATAACAAAAATAGAGAACAGCAGCTGAAAATTTATCTCATTCAATGTTCAAAGATAAAAGGGTTAACCACTCTTTCCATTATTTTCTGCAGATAAGTCCTTTTTTTTCATATTTAAATCTGATTGCAACTGAATTCTGGCATTTTTCCAAGCTACTGTATGAAGAGGATGCTGAAGGCCATCACAATACAGCATACTGCAACATAAGGACTCTTCCGTTCACCTGTTGGAAAAAAGGTAGATATATTCACGTTGATTAACTGAGTGGTTAGCAGTAAGGTTATTACTTACTACAGGAGAGGGGCATATAAAAAACCAAGATAAAATTCTTGCCTATGAAGCCCATATATTTAGGGGCAGGGGTGGGCAAAACAAACTACATGCAACATAAAAGTGAGTATACTCCAGAATGAGCTAAACTATACTGATCTATTTCTAAGACCACCTCCTTTTCATGCCTTTAGAAAACCCTTCATGAGCCATTTCAGTGTCACTGCATAAACCCAGATATTAAAAAATATAACACAGAATGTAGGCTAAAGATCCAAATGAAATTATCTCAAAACTCAATTAAAACCAAAGAAATATTGCTTGTTTTTTCCCTATAAAAAAGGGAAATTTCCACCTATAAAAAGAAATTCAACATAGTTTCTAGCCATACTTTTTTCTTCATTGATAGCAATTCATGACAATTATAAGGGGTAAAAAATAAGCATTCCTAGATGAAAATAAACAGAGGGTGTTCAATCAAACTGCATTTAAAAAATCAACATAACGTAGAATGCTTAATAAAAACATATCAGAGAAAACTAAACTATTTCTGAAAAGGATTTCATATCAAATCTTTTACCGTATAACTTAGAACTTAGAACAACCACTTCTGTATTAGTCAATTTTCACATGTGTTTAAGGAGTGTTTGTTTATACTTGGAGACTTTCCTTTGCATGAAGTAGATCTGGAGTTGGCTTGTGAAACTCTTATAAACAGAGATCCTGTAATTGTGAGCTAACTCAAACTCATCTTGTTCTTTCCTGTTTCTTCAGTAATTGCAAGGCTGCACAAAGCACCAGGCGTTTTTATTCTGCCTTGAGGGCACATAAGAAAGGAAGAAGGAAGGAGAAAGAGTGATGTGCTACTTCTAGGAATAATCCTGGGTATATACCTGGTTCCTTTACAGAGATGGTTTATACTCACCTCACCTGTGTTTTTCTGTGATGTTTAAAATAATCTTTTCTAGTAACTAAGTTCCATATTTCACTAGCAAGTTCAGTTAACTACTTCTGGAAAATGTCAATCTTGACCACTCTTATCAACTAAAACCTTGAAGGTCATCTTCATTTTCAGAGCTTCCTCACTGAGATCATAGTGATACAGTCAAAAAGTTTATATCTTTGTTCAATGGCAATATTCACAGAAGACATTACACACATACAAAGAAAATAAACATTTGGTGTTTTTCTGAAAGGTTTTTCTATCCGTAGACATTTGATGGACTATATTCCAGCTAAAGGAAAATCTAGAAAGTGAGAAAATACAGTGTTTTTACAATATTATCTCAACTGGAAAAAAAAATCTTTTGAAACTAAAAAATACCGTGGTTCCTCATTTTTTAGCCATGCTGATTGTTTCAGGGTAAAAAACTCAAGTTATCCAACAAAACAACAACAAAACAATCAGACCAAAATTTCTGGTAGATCTCATAAGGAAGCCTGTCACTCACCACAGGGCTAGATACTCTCACTGTCTAATATAGTCTTCTTAAACACTAGAAGAAGAAACTAATATTGTCCTAAATTTCCCATCTGCTGGAAATTAATTTTTGAGGAAGTTCTTCTCTTCCTCATCCTCCAACTTAGAATGCTATAATTTACATATGGGTTTCATTTTCCCGTTTTTAATTTTCTTAAAAGAGACTGCCATGTGGTAGAGGCTAAACATCTTTGGTTGAACTTGGGTAAGAATGTTACTTCTTGTCTG
The DNA here is from genome assembly GCF_008692025.1 of Phocoena sinus. Taxonomy (NCBI): domain Eukaryota; kingdom Metazoa; phylum Chordata; class Mammalia; order Artiodactyla; family Phocoenidae; genus Phocoena; species Phocoena sinus. The sequence goes on along the minus strand of NC_045765.1, from coordinate 107,204,267 downwards.
GTCTTAGGTCTCTGTAAGTGAATGTGAAACAGTTGCTGTAATGTGATGTGTAACATGATAAGATGATTTGGCTGGGCCTTTTCCCATTAAAACTGTTCCTTTCTTTGTGGATATATTCTGTGTCAAGATAAGAGAGGAGCATGTGGTTGAGAAAGCAGCGTATCACCATCAACATTTTCTAAACCACTTTGCCAAAATGAAAAGCTAATGCTTTCCACATATTTGGCAAAAATGAATAACTGAACCATTTAACCTGTGGTATTCATATAGTCAAGACAGGAAAATGGAAATACATGGGCAAGCAAAAAAGGGCACAGTTTATAATTAGACATAAAAATAGGTAGTACTATAGGAGAACATGAAGAAAGCTATAAACTAGATGTCTGAAAACTTTAGCTATACTTTCAAGTAAAAATTGTGAACAAAAGGATCACCTGGATTGGCTACTAAATGGAGTTGTACATCGTTTTCTAATTTATTACACAAAAGATGGATTTAAAATACCTTAATATTTTATTCATGAGCTAGCAACTTTAATGTTAGTATGACTCTAATCCAGTGATATTCTCTACTTCCTCAAACTGTCTTGCTCTTCCATATGTTCTCTCTCTTTTTTTATTGAAGAATAGTTGATTCAATGTTTCAGGTGTTCAGCAAAGCAATTCAGATAGATACACACACACACGCACACACACACATATATTTATACATATACTCTTTTCCATTACAGGTTACTACAAGATATTGAATATAGTTCCCTGTGCTATATAGTAGGTCCCTGCTATTTATCTATTTTATATATAGTAGTACATATCTGTTAATCCCAGTTTCCTAATTTATCCCCTCCCCTGGCCCCTGCCTTTCCCCTTTGGTAACTGTAAGTTTGCTTTCAATATCTATGAGTCTATTTGTTTTGTAAATAAATTATTTGTATCATTTTTTTTAGATTCCACATATAAGTGAGATCATATGATATTTGTCTTTCTCTGGCTTAATCTCTAGATCCATCCATGTTGCTGCAAATGGCATTATTTTACTCTTTTTTATGGTTGAGTGATATTCTACGACTGCAATGAACATTGGGGTGCATGTATCGTTTCGAATTATGGTTTTCTCTGGATATATGCCCAGGAGTGTGATTGCTGGATCATATGGTAACTCTATTTTTAGTTTTTTAAGGGTTCTCCATAGTGGCTGCACCAATTTACATTCTCAACAACAGTGTAGGGGGGGTTCCTTTTCTCCACACCCTCTCCAACATTTATTATTTGCAGACTTTTTGACGTTGGCCATTCTGACCAGAGTGAGGTGATACCTCATTGTAGTTCTGATTAGCATTTCTCTAATAATTAGCGATGTTGAGCTTCTTTTCATGTGCCTGTTGGCCATCTGTATGTCGTCTTTGAAGAAATGTCTATTTAGATCTTCTGCCCGTTTTTTGATTGGGTTATCTCTTCGATATTGAGCTGTACAAACTGTATATTTTGGACATTAATTCCTTGTTGGTCACATCATTTGCAAATATTTTCTCCCATTCCATAGACTGTCTTTTCGTTTTGTTTATGGTTTCCTCTGCTGTGCAAAAGCATGTAAGTGTGATTAGGTCCCATTTGTTTATTTTTGTTTTTGTTTCCATTACTCTAGGAGTCGGATCCAAAAAAATATTGCTGCGATTTATGTCAAAGAGTGTTCCGCCTACGTTTTCCTCTAGGAGTTTCATAGTATCCAGTCTTAAAATGGATTAAACACCTAGATGTGAGTTTATTTTTATATGGTGTTAGAGAATCTTCTAATTTCATTCTTTTACATGTAGCTGTCCAGTTTTCCCAGCACCACTTACTGAAGAGACTGTCTTTTCTCCATTGTATACTCCTGCCTCCACTGTCCTAGATTAATTGACCATAAGTGCGTGGGGTTTATTTCTGGGCTTTCTATCCTGTCCCACTGATCTATGTCTATTTTTGTGCCAGTACCATACTGTTTTTGACCATACCCTTGTAATAGTCTGAAGTCAGAGGGCAAGATTCCTCCAGCTGTTCTTCCTTCTCAAGATTATTCTGGCTAATCGGAATTTTTGTGTTTCTATACAAATTTTTAAATTATCTGTTCTAGTTCTGTGAAAAACACCATTGGTAATTTGATAGGGAATGCAACTGAATCTGTAGATTTCCTTGGATACTATGGTCATTTTAACAATATTGATTCTTCTAATCCAAGAACACAGTGTATCTTTCCATCTGTTTGTGTTGTCTTCAATTTCTTTCATCAGTGTCTTCTAGTTTTCAGAGTACAGGTCTCTAACCTCCTTAGCTTTATTGCTAGGTATTTGATTCTTTTTGATGAGATGGTAAATGGGGAAACTGTTAGAGCTCATCAATGAATTTGGTAAAGTCGCAGGATACAAAATTAATATACAGAAATCTGTTGCATTTCTGTACACTAACAAACAATGAAATATCAGAAAGTGAAATTATGGAGACAATCCCATTATGTTCTCTCTTTGTAGTTTACGTGAGGTATTCTTACCAGCCTGTTCCTTAGCGAGATTACTTTTTTCCTTGAGTGACCTGGATCTTGAAGCAAGGAGTTTGGTGTATATATATTTACATTTACCATTAGCTATCAGCATTAGCCCTTGAGGGTGCTTTTTTGTCTCTTTCTCTCCCTCTTCTTGGTTACTTTTGAAGGGCTTAAGATTTCTTCTGTTGTTTCAGGGTTTGCATTGGGACTCTGCAAATGTGATCTAAAAGCATCAGAAAATACTATCTCTTGGGGAGATTGGCCAAGATGGCGGAGTAGAAACACCCTGAGCTCACCTCCTCTCACAAGCACACCAAAATCACAACTAACTATTTGCAGAACAACCATCAATGAAAAAGACTGGAACCTACCAGAAAAGATCTTCTACAACCAAAGACACAAAGAAAGAACCACAAGGAGACAGGTAGGTGGGGAAGACTAGCTGTATAGTCAAGTCCCATACCACTGGGTGGACAACCCACAAACTGGAGAATAATTACATTGTAGAGATTCTCTCAAAGGAGTGAAAGGTCTGAGCTGAACATCAGGCTCTCCAGCCTGGAGGTCCTGCGCTGGGAAGACGAGCCCCCAGAGCACTGGCTTTGAAGGCCAGTGGGCCTTAATTTCAGGAGTCCCATAGGACTTCAGGGAGAGAGACTTCACTCTTAAAGGGCACCCACGAAGTTTCACACATTCCAGGACTCAGGGCAAAAGCAGTAATTTGATAGGAGCCTGGGTCAGACCTACCTGCTGGTCTTGGAGAATCTCCCGGAGGAACAGGAGGCAACTGCAACGCACCCTGGGGACATAGACACTGGTGGCAGCCATTCATAGAGCTACTTCTGCCATGGGGACACTGGTGCTAGCAGGCGCCATTGTGGAATCTTCCCTCTAGCTTATTAGTGCTAGGACCCAACCGTACCCTGGCCCAACAGTCTATAGGTGCCAGTGCTGGGACACCTCAGGCCAAGCAACTCACTCAGTGGGGACAGAGCCCCCACCCATCAGCAGACAGGCTGCCTTAAGACCCCTTGAGCCCACAGCTGCCTCTGGACATGGCCCTGTCCAGCAGGGTCCCAGCACCCAGTTCCCCAACCAGTGGGCAGGCACCAGCCCCAGAAACTCCTGGAGCCCAGCCCTGCCCTCAAGGAAGCCTGCTTTAGCCTCTGGACCAGCCTCACCCATCAGGTGGCAGACACCAAATGCAAGAAAACCACAATCCTGCACTCTGCGGACCCAGCCTGCCCACACCTCCCAGTAGGCCAGACCCTGCCCTGGGACCAGTTGGGACATGGTCCTACCCACTAGCAGGCCAACACAAGTTTCAGAACACCCTGGACTCCATACAAAACTGTGTCAGGAACCGCTTCCCACCCCCGCTCAGTGGTGCTGGGAAAACAGCTACATGTAAAAGAATGAAGTCAGAATAGTTTCTCATACCACATATAGAAATAATCTCAAAATGGACTGAAGACCTAAATGTAGGACCGGAAACCATAAAACTCCCAGAAGAAAACATAAACGGAACACTCTTTGACATAAATCATATTTTTTTTTGATCTGTCTCCTAAAGCAAAGGAAACAAAAGCAAAAATAAACAAATCAGACCTAATTAAACATAAAAGCTTTCGCACAGCAAAGGAAGCCATCAGCAAAACAAAAAGACAACCTACACAATGGGAGAAAATATTTGCTAATGATATGACTGATAAGGGATTAATATACAAAATCTATAAACAGCTCATACAACTCAACATCAAAAAAACAAACAACCCAATTAAAACTGGGCAGAAGACCTGAATAGAAATTTTTTCAAAGAAGACATAGAGATGACCAACAGGCAGATGAAAAGATGCTCAACACTATTAATCATCAGAAAATGCAAATTAAAACCAAAAATGAGATGTTATCTCACACCTGTCAGAACGCCTATCATCAGAAAGAACACAACAAATGTTGCTGAGGATGTGGATGGTGGTGGGAATGTAAATTGGTGCAGCCACTGCGGGAAACAGGATGGAGGTTTCTCCAAACAGTAAAAATAGAGCTACCATATGACCCAGCAATCCCACTCTTGGGTACATATCTGACTAAAACAAAAACATTATTTTGAAAAGATACATGCACCGTAATGTTCAAAATAGTATTACTTACAATTGCCATGATATGGAAGCAACCTAAGTGTCCATCAACAGGTGAATCGATAAAGATGTGGCGCGCGCGCTCTCTCTCTCTCTCTCTCTCTCGAATACTACTCAGCCATAAAAAAGAATGAAATTTTGCCATTTGCAACCACATGGATAGACTTGAAGGTTTTTATGCTAAGTGAAATAAGTCAGTCAGAGAAAGACAAACACTGTATGATATCACTTACATGTAGAATCTAAAAAATAAAACCAAGTAGTGAATATAGGAAAAAGTAAACAGATTCACAGATCTAGAGAACAAACTAGTGGTTACCAGTGGTGAGAAGGAAGGGGGGAAGGGAAAGACAGGAGTAGGGGGTTCAGAAGTACAAACTGTAATGTATAAAATAAATAAGCCACAAGAATATATAGTACAACACAGGGAATATAGCCACTATTTTATAATAACTATAAATGGAATATAACCTTTAAAAATTACGAATCACTATGTTGTACACCTGTATCTTATGTAATATTCTACATCAACTATACTGCAATAAAAAAAGAATACTGGCACATAAAATGCATTTTAACTCATTTACTTACCAATCATTTGAGAGTCTACTATGTGCTAGGCACTGTGTTAAATGTTATTATATACATAGTGTTATGGGACAATGTATAGTATATATTGTTATCTAACCATAAACACACTTAAGGTGCTACTAATCTTATTATGAAAAGTTAGAAGATATCCACATTTACACAAAGCTCAAGTATGACCACATACATGGAGTCAAAAGATGAAATAGTTCATGTTTTCTAAAAGCAACCAATAAGATTCTATGACCTAGCAGAGGGCAATTAGATGGTTGCTCAGCAAGCCTTTCATTAAATGGAAAAATCATCCTCAGTTATCAAAATGGTACACATTATACAGAATTGCATGCTCTATACTAAAGTATGTGTGCATAAAACTATACACATTTGTCTGAAATCTCCCCAAAACCAGGAATGCATAGTATTTGATATCTGAATTAGAGAGACTTTTGTCGTATTTTCCATCTCCCTGCTAATGAAGTATTATTAGCTATCTATGAAGTCTAGTTTTAAATAGTGTCAGCAAAAGAGTTAGGTGGAACTCTACAAACTACTGCAAAATGCACATAGTTGGGAAGGCTACACTTTAAAAACTGACATTTGATTTGTTTGAACACAACAAGTAAATTGGCCAACAATTTACAGATGAAGAAGTGGAGAGAGATTATAGATAGATACTCACCAATTCTGGCACACTTCCAAAATATACCCAACAACCTGCATAGAATAAAAAAAAGTAGCTACTGTTTACTGGGAAAGGTAAATTATTCAGAACTATATGGAGAATTTATTATATACTAGTATTTTAACTGCTGATGCTTTGCTTTAAACTGAAATGTAGTTGATGTTGAGCCACCACTTATGGAGAAAAGTAGGACACAATAATAGCTTATCAACCATCAATGTATAGAAACTGAACATATGTTGTCTCACAGGTTAAGCCCAAAGTAAATTAATGCGAGAGTGGCAAAAATTTGCACCAGAGCTTACTATTAGAAGATTGATTCCGTCAACTTCAAGTGCTTTATCTTCAAAAGCAGAAAATACATATGCCCATTTAAATAAATGTTAACTTTGAGAAAACAGTAAATGGGAACAGTTGGTTCTGGATAAATTTTGACATTAAAAAATAAAACTCTCATACTGAATAAACTTACTTCTTACTGAATATAGTTCTTTATTTAAATGATCTATAATCATGAACTCCAATGATAGCATTTACATAACTATAACATTAAATGAGGAATACAAAAATATGAGCCTATATTTCAGTGTAATATATTCAATATATTTCAACATATATATTTCAATGTAAGTGGAAAACCCTAGTTTCATATAATTGTATATGCAATTAACTAAATATATGCCATTTAAAACACATATACTCTGGAAATAAGAAAAATTAGACTAATGTCCATTTCAATTCTATGAATGAATATATTATGAATACATATTATATGGATATATCACTTATTCTGCATGCATTAAAAAATACCAGCTCAAAAAAAAGGACAAGTCATTCAATGAATAGAGATATTTGGAAAAAAACACACATTGTAGACAACTATTTTGTTGGTGTGACAAAAGAATAGAATTATAAATAGTGTTACACATGGTTACAAATCAAGATAAATTAACATTACTTATTAGGATTGGGATAAGAAAATCATAATGTTTAAATTACAGGGAAATTTATAATTTTTTTTTTTTTGCCCAAAGAGATGGCTGGCAATGAATCATTGTATTTGAATGGTTAAGACTGAAAGAAAATGCTGATTCAATCAAGTTCTATACACTTTCCTCCTTTGAAGTATACAGTGAATTCCTGACATCAAAGCAAGAAGTCTCTTAGTACAGATTAAATGAAACGGGCAAAAATACAAGTTTATTGTGAGGGATGGGCATTCTGACAGGTGAAACAATTTTCTTCTTATAGGAATAAAAAGGACAAAAATCATAAGCACTCTTGAAAGCAAAAGATCAGGGCTAGATTGTGCCTAAATTCAATCCTACTTGATTGGTTGCATAACTGTGGGCAAGTTATTTTACCTCTTTTCTCTTTATCTCATCCTCATAGGGTTGTTACAAGGATTAAATGAGTTATTACACAGAAAGTCTTTAGAATAGTGATTAACATGCGCTGTGTTCAGTATTACACAGGCTAAAGGTGTATGTGACATGACTCCAGGTATCACTTACATTGGCTTACATTTCATCAAAAAATGAAAGACAACTGGTTAGTGATCTGCAAAGCCCTGGATGCTTGATTCTAAAAGTCTATTGATTATAAAATGCATTATTGACTTAAAGCTCCTCTGGCTGAGGTACTCAGAGGCAGGACACCTGAAGTTCCTCTATGGAAAGCTTAGGGCCCCACAGAATAATCTGAAACCACGTGACCACAGTCAAGGTCTTTTCCGGTCTTATAGTCTAGAAATAACTAAAAGCCTCATTAGGAAATTGGTATAACACACTTAGCATATTGAAAGCTATTTAAATGAAAAAAATTTCCCAACTTGGCAACTTAAGAGATTAATTGGTACTGCTTTGGCCTTTTTCACGTATTTCCCTACCTAGACATTTCTGTAATATCCCAAGTGCTAAAAGGAACTTTATTAGCTGGTAAAAACCAATGCAGATATGCTGCTTAGTTTCTAAGGATATAAGCCAATAAGTCTATCTGCTGATAAAACTATTAAGTCTATGAAAATACGAAGCAAGACAAAGTAGCAATCTTTCTTTGCTGCTTTTTAGTTCTATATTATTTGAAGCAGCAAAAAATTAATTTGTTATTTTCAACAGTGAAGTTATCAAGAACTCATTTTATCTAATTGGTCCAGATTATCTTCACTTTAGCATGGAATACTCACTATAATGAAAGGAAAGCTTTTTTTTTTTTTTTTTTTTTTTGCGGTACGTGGGCCTCTCACTGTTGTGGCCTCTCCTGCTGCAGAGCACAGGCTCCGGATGTGCAGGCCCAGCGGCCATGGCTCACGGGCCCAGCCACTCCGCAGCATGTGGGATCCTCCCGGACTGGGGCACGAACCCGTGTCCCCTGCATCGGCAGGTGGACTCTCAACCACTGCGCCACCAGGGAAGCCTGGAAAGCTTATTTTGAGTCTCATAAAAATACGTATTACAACAGAACAATGACCAGTAAAAATTTCTTCTACAGAAAATACTTCATATGTACAAGTCAAAATAAAAGGGGCTTAACATTTATATAAATAGAAGCAAAGTTTCTAAAAAAAGCTTTGAAACAGTTGACTATATCATTATATATTTTAAAATGTGAAAATAGGCATGTTATTTCTTTGGTTTCCATGTAGGAGAAATATACTACTACTCAACCTCTACTGTAAGGTTGGCAGCCCTGAGAACTCCTTTTTTAATGTAGCATGTTATGGATGTGTTCCTGCTTCCAAAGGAATGAGGAGCAGACATTTCCACATGCAATCTACTTTTTTTTATCGCAGCATCAGAAAAGTACAAATGCACTGTTCTGCCACTATGAGATTATTCTTCAATGACATAAACACTTAAATTTCTTATTAGACATTATGTATTACATTAGAAATCTAAACTAATGATCAATGATACTGTTTACTGGATTCTACCATATGCTTTAATTATAAGTTAATCGTTGGGGGTTGCAGAGGAAGGGTAGGAGGAAATAAAACTGGCTGGGTAGAAAGGCTTCAGGTACAACTAAGCAACAAATAAGATTATATAATTTCAACAAAGGGACAAAGTATTGAGTGCTGAGTTCAGAGAAAAAGGTGGACTGATGATAAGATAATGTCTACAAAGGAAGTGAGGCATTGTCAGAAAAACTGATGGACAAATAACATCTATTTTCACCTTCAGTAGGTTAAATAAAATCCCTCATGCCAATAGAGACAGATAATCAGTTTACTGGAACAGGATTATAGATTTTCATTATTCAAAACTGGTTAGGGATTCTATTTATATCTTTATAGATGTTCAAACAAACCTATGTAATAAAAAGAAAGGAATAGTAACAAAAGCCAAATGATTTAGATAACAGGATGTTTGAATAAATGTTAATTATGACCCCAAAGATATAATGGGAGTTGAAAAAAAGGGAATTATTTCCTCTCATGCTTGAGTATCTACTACCTGGCCTCTTGTAGGGGCTTTTTATTAGTGGAAAAGCAGAGTTTGACCTTGCAGGATCTTAATTTGGCCCTTTTCCTTTCATCAAAAACAAAAAAGGTGCTGGAGATAATTAATTATTCCTATGTGAAGTATTCTACTATTTCATCCTATTATTTCTTAAGATGATTAAGTGAGGTACAGGATCTTACCACAAAAGAATTAAAGACAATTGTGAATTCAAGAAATTAATAAATCTGTAAGGCAAAGAAAGTCTGCATAGTTTTCACCACATGGTCTCTGTTTTTATACATACTTGTCCTGGTTGAACTCAATATGTATTTCTGTATTAGGAACATGGCACTTAAAAATTTTAAGTCTTTGTGGTATCATATTAAGCTTAAATTTTTTTGGGGTGTGAACATGTAATTAAAAGTGATGTGGGGCTTCCCTGGTGGCGCAGTGGTTGAGAATCTGCCTGCGAATGCAGGGGACACGGGTTTGAGCCCTGGTCTGGGAAGATCCCGCATGCCGCGGAGCAACTGGGCCCGTGAGCCACAATAACTGAGCCTGCGCGTCTGGAGCCTGTGCTCCACAGAGAAGAGAGGCAACGATAGTGAGAGGCCCACGCACGGCGATGAAGAGTGGACCCCGCTTGCCACAACTAGAGAAAGCCCTCCCACAGAAACGAAGACCCAACACAGCCATAAATAAATTAATTAATTAAAAAAAAAATTAAAAAACACATTTGTTAAAAAAAAAAAGATGTAAAAGTATTAAAAAAAAAAAAAAAAAAGTGATGTGACATGTCCAAGACTGAATTTTCATTACTTTTTTAAGTAAGCTAAATAAATTTCTCCAAAGATGTTTGCTTTATGATACAGATGAGGAGCCTGTATGATTAGACCAGTCTGGGAATGAAGAGGCAATGTCTATATTATTATTTTTATGGACACAGTGCTTATAAGATGTTTAATGCTTTCAAAATATGATAACCAATTTTACTAATATTCTATTAAATACTAAGGCCAAACACTGTCTTTGAAAGTACTAAATTGTAGCTTCAATCTCAGAAAAAAATCTATCACATCTTTTAAAATACACTTTTTTTTTCAGTCCAACACATGTCAGGTCACTTCTGATATTTATATTTTTATTTAGTAAGCTTCTGTGAATATAAAGATTTGGATTTTTAAAAATAGGGAAAAAATAATGTAAAAAGTTATTATAAACTAAATTACATATAGGAATTAAATTATTTAATGACTTTCAATAACTGACATTCAATATCTCTAAGAACTAATTTGGGTGATTAGACATTATTAGTGACATACCCAGTTTTATTCCTGTCCAGGAGGCTGGGTGCCAAGGATCGGATATAAGCACAGGTACATATAAGCAGCAAGATTACAGTCAACAGACTCTGAAAATTGAAAATGGCAGACTAAAAAGAGAAAAAGAAAAATTAATGTCAGAAGATAAACTGCACAGGTAAAAAATGTCAAATTCATATTAAGAATCATACTTTTTTCTTCAAAAAGGCAAACAGATGTGTCTGAGAACACTTTAAAAGCAAAATCACAAGGTATTTTGAGAGCATACTTTCCTCTCCATTCTTTGGGCTAAGGAATTCAGAAGATGCAACAAAAATTCTAAATTCAAGAACTTAAAAACACTACCAAAAATGTCATGAATCCAAAGCTTAACCAATAATTAATAGAGATATTCTAGGATCCCAGACTACTAGGCAGGACATGGGGTCTCCAAGCTCTGCAAGTAAGCTGGTTATATGACCTCAGTTGAATATTGGCTTCTCTAAATCTCTGTTTCACATCAGTAAAACTGGGTGGAGAATGGGGAGACAGACTCAATGCTGGCTCAAGTTTCTTTCAATTCTGAAATTCTTTTAGAATAAGAATGCTTTAAATTTAAGTAATCATGTTCCATTTATTGACTAATACTACTAGCCTATTAGATTTTGGTGAAAGAAAAGCACTTGCTCATTCACTGCTGATTTTTTAAAAGTCATTAAAATAAAATTTAACACAGGATTCTGTTCCTGAAGAAAACTGTTACATGTTTATCACAATACTCATCCCTGAAGAGTGGACATTGTCTATCAACTCTGAATCTCCAGCACCTATGTGCCAGTGCACAGTGGGAGCCCAATAAGAGATGATTGAATAAATAAAACAATTTTTAAAAAGTGCAGGAATACTACTGTACGTATAAGAAAGAATAACATTTCCATTATACACAGGTAGCTAAAATATATCAGTCTCACACAGTAGCCAGCAATATGCTTATTTAGTAAATTCAGAAGTACTTCCCAAGGGGGAATCACGATGGCAGAGTAGGAGGATGTGAAGCTCACCTCCCCCAACAAACACATCGAAAATACATCTACATGTGGAACAATTCTCACAGAAAACCAATAGGAAATGGGTAGAAGATCTCCTATATAACCAAAGCTGCATGAAAGACCTCCATGTAAGTAGGTAGGACAGGAAAAGAAAAAAAAAAAGGCATCAGGATGGGACCTGAGCCTCTGGGGGGGATGTGTAAAGGAGAAAAGGTCCACACAGGCAGGCTTAGGGAGCCCCCTTGCCTGCTGGGACAGACAGAGGGGCTAGAGAAGCCTGGACTTTACTTGACAGGAGTGTGCGCAGACTGGCTTGCTAACAGTCACGGTGAAGGGAGACTGGTGCTGGCACCTGTACCTCACCACACTTCCCAATCAAAGTGTGAATCTGGTGGGGCTACAAATACCTACAGCAGCTAAGCAGTGAATCTTGGCAGACAAACCCTAGGGAAAGACCATTTAGCTGCAAGGAGCTAGTCTTGAGGGTCTGGGGTGTGGTCCAGGTCTAACAACAGAGGCACTGTTCCGATGTCAGCACTCCTAAGGTGGGGGTGGGGGGAAAAGGGGTGGGTCTGGGCTTTGTCAGCAGCACCTGGTGGAGCACAGAAAGGCATGTATCCGGTACAAAGCCTCTAGGGAGGAGTACTCAGTGCTCCAGTTCTGCCCACCCCACACCTTTGCTTGGAGTTGGATCTGGGGTGGACAGGTCCTGGGAGAGGCCTGCCACAGAGGCAGTCAAGGTCCCAGGCAGCAGCCCAACCATCTCGATTCATGCAGCCACAGCACCCTGGCCCCCAGCGCCAGCCTACTCCATATCACTGCCTAGCACTACATCTAGGACGAACACAATGGAAAAAGGGAAGCAACTTTGGACTGCATGGGAGGCACATAGGTTCACCGTGACCACATGAGCCTCACCTGCTTCAGCGGTCACCTCCTTTGGGACAGGGCACGCACTCAAGGGCAATGGAGCCTCATCAAATCCAACCCTCAGGGCTTCTACTCCAACAACTGGGGAGGAGGCCCTGACTCCAACAGGCCATGGAGCAATGAGGGGGTTCTGCCTAACACCCAGTGCAGGCCCTGGACACCAAAACACCAATCACATCCCCATCAAGGGGATAACAGCCAGCAGACTCTGGGGAGAAGAGGTGGCTGGCATTCATACCAAAACCAGCCCTCACACCAAAAATGCTGGACTCACAGAGTACACATGATGCTCCCACGTTGAAAACACCCCTTCAAGACCACAGTAGAAAACGTTTCTCCTAAATTCAGACAGAAGAAGTTAAGCAAAATGAAAAAGGAGAGGAGCTACTCCCAATTAAAAGAACGACAGACATCCCCTAAAAGAAATGAAGCAGACCTCACCAGTCTCCTAGACCCTGAGTTCAAAAAGAAGATAAGGAAAATGCTAAAGGAACTAAGATTATCAATAGAAATGCAGATCACTATAACAAGGAACTAGAAACTACTAAGATGAAGCAATCAAAATTAGATAACTCAAGTGTTGAGATAACAACCAATCTAGAGCAATCAACAGCAAACTAAATAACACTGAAGAACAAATAAGTGATCTGGAGAACAGAATGATGGAAATCAATCAGAACAGCTAAAGAAAAACAAAATTAAAAAATGAAAACAACTTACAAGATTTCTGGTATAACATTAACCATACCAATGTTCACATTACAGTGGTCTCAGAAGAAGAGAGGTAAAAGGGGATTGAAAATTTATTTGAGGAAATTAGGGCTAAAAATTTCCCAAGCCAAAAGAAAGAAATAGATATCCAGGTACAGGAAGCACAGAAGGTCCCCAAAAAGATGAACCCAAACAGACCTATCCCAAGACATATCATAATTAAAATGGCAAAAGTTAAAAACAAAGAACTCTGAAGGCAGCAAGAGAAAAAAAACAAAGAGCTATATACAAGGGAATCCCTATCAGGCTATCAGCTGGATGAATTCTCTGCAGAAAATTGCAAACCAGAAGGAAGTGGCATGATATATTCGAAGTCCTGAAAGGGAAAAACCTGCAACATACTTTACCCAGCATATCATTTAGAATAGAAGGAGAGATAAAGAATTTCTCAGACAAGTAAAAACTAAAAGAATACAGCAATACTAAACCTACCCTAAGGTCTCCTCAAAAGAGAAAAGGAGCAAGAATTTATACGAAAGTGAAAATTACAATAGGAAAGGCAAATATATAAAAGGATTGAAGATCATTTAAATAAGACATTACATTGATTAAAAACAAGAAGGGACTTCCCTGGTGGCAAAGTGGTTAAGAATCCACCTGCCAACGCAGGGGACACAGGTTCAATCCCTGATCCAGGAAGATCCTACATGCTGTGGAGCAACTAAGTCTGTGTGCCATAACTACTCAGCCTGCGCTCTAGAGCCCGCGAGGCACAACTATTGAGCCTGCATGCCACAACTACTGAAGCCCACGCACCTAGAGCCTGTGCTCCATAACAAGAGAATCCACCACAATGAGAAGCCCATGCACCGCAACAAAGAGTAGCCCCTGCTCACTGCAACTAGAGAAAGCCCATGTGCGGCAATGAAGATGCGATGCAGCAAAGACAAAAACAAAAACAACAACAATAAAAATTGTAAAAGCAAGTAGAAATAGTTATGGTCAACATACTTGAAAACCCAGTTAACCACAAAATAAAAAACATACGATAGATTCAAAAAGAAAGGAACTCAAGCATAATATGAAAGAAAACCATCAAACCACAAAAGGAAAAAGAAGAAGAAACCAATAAAGTACAAAATTAACTGGCAATAAGCACATACCCATCAATAACTACTTTAAATGTCAATAGACTAAATGACCTGATCAAAAGACACAGAGTGGCAGATTAGATAAAAAATAAGAACCTACAATATGTTACCTACAAGAGACTCACTTCAGGGCTAAGGTGACACATAGACTGAAAGTGAGGAAATGGAAAAAAATATTTCAGGCAAATGGAAATGACAGTAAAGTGGTGGTAGCAATAATCATATCAGACAAAGTAGACTTAAAGTCCATAAAGAAAAAGAAGGACATTATACAATGATAAAGGGATCAATACAATTAGAGGATATTACACTCATTAACATATATGCACCTGGTATAAGCACCTAAATATACATCAATAGAATACTAACAGACATAGAGGGAGAAACTGGCAGAAATACAATAATAGTAGGAGACTTTAACATCCCACTGACATCAATGGACAGATCTTCCAGACAGAAAATCAGTAAGAAAACAGATGTCCTAAATGACACAATAGACCAGTTGGACTTAATTGACATCTACAAGACACTACATCCCAGAAAACCAGAATACACATTTTTTTTCAAGCATACATGGAACATTCTCTAGGATAGACCACATACTGGGTCACAAAACAAGCCTCAGCAAATTTAAGAGCATAGAAATTATTTTAAGTATCTTTTCTGACCACAATGGTATGAAACTAGACATCAACCACAGGAAGAAAAATGGGAAAAGAACAAACATATGGAGACTAAACAACATGCTACTAAAAAAACCAATGGGTAAAGGATGAAATAAAAGAAAAAAAATCAGAAAATACCTTGAGACAAATGACAATAAAAACATAACCTTACACAATCTATGGGACGCAGCAAAAGTGGTTCTAAGAAGTTCATAGCAGTACAGGTCTTCCTCAAGAAACAAGAAAAATCTCAAATAAACAACCTAACCTACTACCTAAAGGAATTCGAAAAGAACAAACAAAACCCAAAGTGAGCAGAAGGAAGGAAATAAAGATGAGAGAAGAAATAAAGATTAAAAAAAACCCAAACTAACAGAAAAGATCAGTAAAACGAAGAGCTGGTTTTCCGAAAAGATAAACAAAATCTACAAACTCTAGCCAGGCTCACCAAGAAGAAAAGAGTGGGCCCAAATAAACAAAATAAGAAATGAAAAAGGAGAAATAACAATAGATACCACAGAAATATAAAAAATCATAAGAGAATACTATGAACAATTATATGCCAAGAAATTGGACAACCCAGAAGAAATGGACTAGTTTCTAGAAACACACAGCCTGCCAAAATTGAGTCAAAAAGAAACATAATTTTAACAGAATGATCAAAGTGAAATAGAACCTGTAAGAAAATACTCCCTGCAAACAAAAGTCCAGGACTGGATGGCTTCACTGGGAATTTCTACCTAACCTAGGAAGAACTTAAACCTATCCTTCTCAAACTGGTCCAAAAGGTTGAAGAGGAGGGAACTCTACCAAATTCATTCTATGAAGCCACTATCACCTTGTTACCAAAGCCAAAGACACTACAAAAACAGAAAACTATAGGCCAATACCTTTGATGAATATAGATACAGAAATACTCAAAATGTTAGCAAACCAAATCCAACAATACATTAAAAGGATCATACACCATGATCAAGGGGGATTTATCGCAAGGATGCAAGTATTTATCAATATCCACAAATCACTCAATGTGATATACCACATTAGCAAATGGATGAATAAAAATCACATGATCATCTCAATACATATAGAAAAAGCAAACAAAATTCAACATCCATTCATAATAAAAACTCTTGTGAAAGTAGATACAGATGAAACATACCTGAACACAATAAAAGCCATTTATGACAAACCCACAGCCAACAATACTCAACCCTGAAAAGCCAAAAGCCTTCCCACTAAATTCAGGAACAACAAGGATGCACACTCTCACCAATTCTATTCAGCACAGTATTGAAAATCTTAGCCACAGCAATCAGACAAGGAAAAGAAAAGGTATCCAAATTGAAAAGGATGAGTAAAACTGTCTCTGTTTGCAGATGATATAATACTCTATTCAGAGAACCCTAAAGTCTCCACACAAAAATTAGCAGAATAAATGGGGCTTCCCTTGTGGTGCAGTGGTTGAGAGTCCGCCTGCCAATGCAGGTCCAGGACACAGGTTCATGCCCCGGTCCGGGAAGATCCCACATACCGCAAAGCGGCTAGGCCTGTCAGCCACAGCCGCTGAGTGTGCACGTCCGGAGCCTGTGCTCCGCAATGGGAGAGGCCACAACAGTGAGAGGCCCGCATACCGCAAAAAAAAAAAAGCAGAATAAATGAATTCAGCAAGGTAGCAAGATACAAGATTAATATACAGAAAGCCGTTGCTTTTTTTTCTCTTCGTTGCTTTTCTTTACACTAACAATGAACTATCAGAAAGAGAAAGTAAAAAAACAATCTCGTTTAAAATCATCTCAAAAAGAAAACCCTAAAAATAAATTTATCCAGGGAGGTGAAAGACCTATATGCTGAAAACTATAAAACACTGATAAAGAAAACTGAAGATAACTCAAAGAAATGGAAAGATGTCTCATGCTCCTGGATTGGAAGAATTAACATTGTTAAAATGGCCATACTACCCAAAGCAATCTACAAATTTAATGCAATCCCTATCAAAACACCCATGACATTTTTCACAGAACTAGAACAAATAACCCTAAAATTTACGTAGAACCACATAATTCCCAGAATTGCCAAAGCAATACTGAGGAAAAAGGACAAAACTGGAGACATAACACTTCCAGACTTCAGACAATAGTACACAAAGCTACAGTAATCAAAACAGCATGGTACTGGCACAAAAACAAACATACAGATCAATGGATAGAACAGAGAGCCCAGAAATAAAACAGGGAGCCCAGAAATAAAACCACACACCTACGGTCAATTAATCCAGAACAAAGGAAGCAAGAATATATAATGGAGAAAAGACAGTCTCTTCAACAAGTGTTGTAGGGAAAGCCGGACAGCTACACATAAATCAATGAAACTAGAATGTTCCCTCACACCATATACAAACTCCAAACGGATTAAAGACCTAAATACAAGACATGACACCATAACTCCAAGAAGAAAACATTGGCAAAACATTCTCAGATATAAATTGTAGCAATATTTTTTTTAGATCAGTTTCCCACGGCAAAAGAAATAAAAGCAAAACAAACAAATGGGACCTAATCAAACTTAAAAGTTATTACACAGCCAAGGAAACCATCAACAAAATGAAAAGATCACTTATGGAATGGGAGAAAATATTTGCAATGGATGAGACCTACAAGGGGATAGATAATATCCAAAATACACAAACAGCTCATACAACTCAATATGAAAAAAACAACCCAATCAAAAAATGAGCAGAAGACCTAAAACTAAATAGACATCTCTCCAAAGAAGACATTCAGATGGCCAACAGGCATATGAAAAAATGCTCAACATCACTAATTAGAAAAATGCAAATCCAAACCACAATGAGATATCACCTCACACCCATCAGAATGGCTGTCATCAAAAAGTCTACAAATAACAAATGCTGGAGAGGGTGTGGAGAAAAGGGAACCCTCCTATTCTGTTTGTGGGAATGTAAATTGGTGCAGCCACTATGGAAAACAGTATGGAGGTTCCTTAAAAAAGGAAAAATAGAGCTATCATATGATCCAGCAATCCTACTCCTAGGCATATATCTGGAAAAGATGGAAACTCCAATTTGAAAAGATAGATGCACCCCAGTGTTCATAGCAGCACTGTTTACAATAGCCAAGCAATGAAAACTAGTCAAGTGCCCAACAACAGTGGATTGGTTTAAGAAGATGTCATACATACACACACACACACACACACACAAACACAATGGAATATCACTCAGCCACAAAAAGAATGAAATACTGCCATTTGCAGCAACATGGATGAACCTAGAGAATATCACACTAAGTGAAGTAAGTTAAAGACAAATATCATATGACATCACTTATACGTGGAATCTAAAACATAATACAAATGAATCTATATACAAAACAGAGATAGACTCAGAGACACAGAAAACAAACTTATGGTTACCAAAGGGCAAAGGGACATGGGGAGGGATAAATTAGGAGTATGGGATTAGCAGATGTAAACTATTATACATAAAAGAGATAAGCAATAAGGGTTTATTGTATAGCAAAGGGAACTATATTCAATATCTTGTAATAACCTGTAATGGAAAAGAATCTGAAAAAAATATATCTGAATCACTTTGCTGAACACCAGAAACTAACAGAATATTGTAAATCTATACTTCAATTAAAAAAAAAGTATTTCTTGTAAAGTCAGGAGTTAGACAAAAAATAAGAGTTATAAAAAAAAACTATTTTAAGGTGAAATTGTTACTTGCAAATATAAAGCGTTACCTGAAAAGCCCAAAAGAATCTTGTGAAAAATGATTACAGACTATAACGGAATTAAAATTGAGTAAGGTGGCTAGGCACATATTTAAAATACTTAAATCAACAATCATCAAAATTACAGTATCAACCAGTTGAGAAACAAAATGGAAAAAAAGGACTCCATTTATAACAGCAATTAGAACAAAACGCTAAAATATATAGGAATAATCTTAACAAGAAATCTGTAATATTGGCATCAAAGACCAATTGACAAAGCCTTAAAACATACTGAAGCATACAAAAGTAGAATGGAGTGTATGTCAGGTTCTTATATCGAAACGCAATACTGTAAAGCTGATCTATAAATTTAAAATGAACCCAACTGCAACAAGTTACTTTTGTTGAAATTGACAACTGATACTGAAATTCATATGGAAAAATAAGTAAGCAAGAATAGCCAAGAGATCCTAAAAAAAGAATTAGCTATCAGAAACTGTCATAATATTTTTTAACCTTTTACACATTTAATGATTTTTATTTACTAACCAAAACATTTAAAAAATTATACATGTTATTTGCCAATATTTTAAGAACCAAAAGATTCTTCTGTACAATGCTAAGTGATGGAAAAACATAATTTCACAATCGGTATATCTGTAGCTATGTAATAAACCTTTATGCAAAGAGAAGACAATGAAGTGATTATCACTGGAAGGTTTTCAACCTAATTATCAACTTTTCTGGATTTCTCAAATTTTCTAAGTGTTACGATTATGGTCTGAACAAGGTAAAATTGATTTGTAATTACTATTTTAATAGCTGTTCTCTGTGCAAATCATTTCTTCATGGATATAATAAGGATAAAGTTTAATATGTCTTGTTTTTAATTGAACTGGATTTTAACCTTGCATCTGTGAAAGCAAGTAATATATATTTTTAAATTTGAAATAAATCAATAAAAGAAATGGTGATCAACTCTAGAGAGAAATCATAGTATCTCACAATGCTTATTTTTAAAGGTCATATTTTGAACATGTATATGAATTCGTCGATGAATAGTATTTGATAATAATCTAATGAAATATAAAGCACAGGTTTCCTCCTAGCCAACATAACTAAACATGTATTTGATATCTACTTTGTCTGGAGCATGAGGGTAGACACCGGATTAAAAAAAGTACATAGCAAGACAGGAGACAAGATGGCGGAGTAGAAGGACTTGAACTCATGTACTCTCACGAAAACACCAAAATCGCAACAAACTGCTGAACAACCATCGACAGAAAAGACTCCAATCTACCAAAAAAGATATTCTACATCCAAAGATGAAGAAGCCACAACGAGACAGTAGGAGAGGTGCTTTTGGCAGGTGGGCGACCCACAAACAGGAAAATACTTATATTGCAGAGGTTCTCCCACAGGAGTGAGAGTTCTGAGCCCCACATCAGGCTCCCCAGTCTGGGGGTCTGGCAGTGGGAAGAGCACCCCCCCAGAGCACTTGGCTCTGAAGGCCAGTGCAGCTTTAATGTAGGAGCTCCACAGGACTGGGGGGCAGGACTCGACTCTTGGAGGGCAAACACAAGGTTTCATCTGCACTGGGACCCTGGACAAAGCAGTGACTCCGTAGGAGCCTGGGTCAGACCTACTTATGGGGATTGGAGGGTCTCCTGGGGAGGCAGGGAGTGGCTGTGGGGGCAAGGACAGTGCTGGTGGAGGCCCAGGGAGTACCCACTGGCTGCCATGTTGGCCTCACCCAATGGCCTGCAGGCTCCAGAGCTGGGATGCCTCAGGCCAAACAACCAACAGGGTGGGAACACAGCCCCACCCATCAACACACAGGCTGCCTAAAGCCTTACTGAGCTCACAGCCACCTCTAAACACATCCCTCGACACGGCCCTGCCCACCAACATTGTAAATCAAGATCCGGCTCCACACAACAGTAGGCAGGCACCAGTCCCTTCAACCAGAAGGCCTGCACAGACCCCTGGACCAACCTTACCCACCAGGTGCATTCCTATACACTAATAACGAAAGATCAGAAAGAGAAATTAAGGAAACAATCCCATTTACCATCACATCCAAAAGAATAAAACACCTAGGAATAAACCTAGCTAAGGAGGCAAAAGACTGTATTCTGAAACCTACAAGACTCTGATGAAATAAACTAAAGATGACACAAACAAATGGAAAGATATACTATGTTCTTGGATTGGAAGAATCAATATTTTCAAAATGACTATAATACCCAAGGCCATCTATAGATTCAATGCAATCCCTATCAAATTACCAATGCCATTTTTCACAGAACTAGAACAAAAAATCTTAAAATATGTATGGAGACAAAAAGACCCTGAATATTCAAAGCAATCTTGAGAAAGAAACAGAGCTGGAGGAATGAGGCTCCCTAACTTCAGACTCTACTACAAAGCTAGTCAACAAAACAGTATGGTACTGGCACAAAAACAGAAATATAGATCAATGGAACAGGATAGAAAGCCCAGAGATAAACCCATACACATATGGTCACCTAATCTATGACAAAGGAGGCAAGAATACACAATGGAGAAAAGACAGTCTCTTCAATAAGTGGTGCTGGGAAAACTGGACAACTACATGTAAAAGAATGAAATTAGAACATTCCCTAACACCATACACAAAAATAAACTCAAAATGGATTAAAGACCTAAAGGTAAGGCCAGACACTATAAAGTCTTAGAGGAAAACATAGGCAAAACACTCTGACATAAATCACAGCAATATCTTTTTGGATCCAACTCCTAGAGTAATGCAAATAAATACAAAAATAAGCAAACGGGACCTAATTAAACTTAAAAGCTTTTGCACAGCAAAGGAAACCATAAACAAAACGAAAAGACAACCCACAGAATGGCAGAAAATATTTGCAAACCAAGTGACTGACAAGGGATTAATCTCCCAACCTGAACATCCACCAACAGAAGAATGGATAAAGAAGATGTGGTACATATATATAATGGAATATTACTCAGCCATAAAAAAGAATGAAATAATGCCATTTGCAGCAACATAGATGGGCCTAGAGATTATCATACTAAGTGAAGTAAGTCAGACAGAGAAAGAAAAATATTATAATATCACTTATACATGGAATCTAAAAAGATGATACAAATGAACTTATTTACAAAACAGAAACAGACTCACAGACTTTGAAAACAAACTTATGGTTACTAAAGGGGAGAGGTCGGGGGGAGGGATAAATTAGGAGTTGGGGATTAATATACACACACTACTATGTATAAAATAGATAATCAAGAAAGACCTACTGTAAAGCACTAGGAACTCTACTCAATATTCTGTAATAATCTATATGGGAAAAGAATCTGAGAAGAATGGATATATGTACATGTATAACTGAATCACTTTGCTGCACACCTGAAACTAACACAACATTGTAAATCAACTGTACCCCAATATAAAATAAATATTAAATTTAAAAAAAGGGCATACCATGATTCCTTCTTTTCAGTTTATAGCTGGCAACAAAAATAACTGATATTCACGGAATTCTTTTTTTTCGGTTATCCTATTTATCCTCATATTTGAGGCAGTTGTTATTAATATCCTTCTTTTATACATGGGACAACTGTAGCACACAGCAGTTATAATCGAGTTAGAATATTAAACTTTAAAAACTCAATAGCAACTCATAGCGTATGTAAATGAAAACTCAGCAATGCTCACAAAAAAAGAAAGAAAAAACGGCCATTTTCCCAAAGAAAAGTCAGGATAATCTTCAAGGAGAAGGCAGGAACTGAGTCAAGCCTTAAAGGGCTCAATCACATGGCAAAGAATAGAGAGCAGGCTCCAGAGGAGACAAAAGCATGGAAAACGTCCCCACAGAATCAGGAATTCGCAAGTTCAGGGAATAATGAGCAGACTTATTGTTTTAAGCAAAGGATTCACTTAGTTAAGTGGTTGGAAAAGAAATTTGCAAAGTAGGTTTATCATCTTCCTAATGGAGTATCTAAATTCATGATTTTGCAACGTATACTTTTTTTTATTCCTTGAATGTCTTGTTAAAGAAACATGCTTAAATGAAATGTCTGGGATTGGTTTCTAAATAATCCAGTGTGTATGGTGGGAGGCGTGGGGCTGATGATGAAATGCTAAGTATCTGAGACTTAGTTACACTCTTCTTTCTTCCTTTGTATGTTTGAATTTTTTCAAAATAAAAGATTTTTAAGAGGCACTTAAAAACATACTATTATTAAAGAAGTGGGGTATATATATATACATCTATCTGTGTGTGAAACCGTTTACAACTGAAAACCATTTAGAAGTATGCACTATATGATACATACAACTTTGTTCCTGGGGTTTATAGACCCTTAAATTTAAACAAATAATCTTAGGTGGTACAGTCTTTTATACTCAGTCTCTGGTCAAGAGTGTTTCAAACTCACGGACATTAGCCTACCACTGCTTAGCCTACCTAAGCATTCCTCTTAATGCTTAGCATCTGTTGCCGACTGATAAAATTTTAGTCTCAGAGTTAAAGGAAACAGATGTTACTGTTCTTTAGAAAAATAATTGAGATTTTCAATATGAAAATGTTATTAAAGGGAAGGGAGGAAGCTAAGAAGCAAGCAAACATATTCGATCACAATATAGAGGGAAAGATGATTAAAAAAAGGTGATAAGGGAAGTAAAATTCATTTACTATGTTTTTTTCTCAGATACTTCAAATCATGCAATCTTTTTCAAGGTACTCTGTGTTTTTGTACATGCTATCTATTTTTTTCAACCTTCTGGTCTCAACTCAAGAGTCATCTCTTCTGAAAAGTGTTCCTTGTCCCTACTCTTCACACCAAGCAGAGTCTGGATCTTTGTACACCTATGTGTTACACACATACCTGCCACCCACCAAATTGTAGTGTAATTGTCTCCTCTATTTTACTGAGGTTCTTATCAGTCCCCTGTGCCTATTAAACAAAATAGTGCACAGTAGTCACTGAAAAATGCTGAAATAACAGGAACTTGACAACAATTGCAAATAATGAACATTTTAACAAATACAAGAGAACATTTTAACAAATTCAAAAGCACACTTAGATTACAAATTAACAATGCATGCTATGTTTTCTTTAAGAGAAACCTCCACACATTGCTTTGCATTTATATTTATTTGTCAATGATATTTTGGAAAATTCAGAATGAAGAAGCAAATATATTTATGTTTATGGTAAAGGACCGGGCTGTAGGGTAAAATAAAGGTCTGAGAGAATTTCCCCTCAGCATCCAAATCTTTTATCACTAACTGGAATTCAGAGAAAGTTCAATTGAGCAGCCAGCCTCGAGGTGCCTGCATATGGGACAGTGTGTATTTTTCTGAGTCCACTTAATTTGTAAGAGAGACATCCTCAAGAGTTCTGGATGCCTGAGTAGGCAAGCTGGCTGGCAGAAAATTCTTGGACCTCAAATAGTTCTCAAACCTAAGGTTTACCTAATTTTCATCGAGTACACCCTGTGACAATGCCAGGGAGTATACAATGGCACGCTATTCAGTTTAATAAATTTAGCTAACTATTAAACATTAAATAACACACATTGGAACTAAGGAGTTATAAAACACAAGACAACTTGTTTCTTCTGGAGGCTGTAGGGAAGAATCTCTTTTCTTGCCTTTTCCAGCTTCTAAAGGCTGCCTGATTCCTTAGCTTTGTGACTTCCTGATCACTCTGACCTTGACAACTTTTGTTATGACTGTCCCGCCTCCCTCTTACAAGGATCCTTGTGAATAAACCGCCCTGTCTCCCCATAATTCAAGATAATCTTCCCATTCCAAAATTCTTAACTTAATCACACATGCCAAGTCCCTGGTGTCAAGTAAGATAACATATTCACAGTGTTTTTTTTTTTTTTTTTAAACGGGGTTGGGGAAAGGGGCATTGTCTACTACACCTACATTTCCTTTTTATAAAGAGGTATCCAATAACATTCCCTAGACTCAGGGCTGCCTGTAGCAACATCTGGAGCACATCCTCAAATACAATCAGAATGGTAACCTTTGGGGTCCTGGAATACAGGAGCCCTGCCCTGACCCTAACTGGCAATGAAAATCCCAAACTTTTTTTCTCCAAAGGCCCCTTTTACTATCCCTCCATATTCCAGACCCATCATACTACTCCTAGCTGATTAGAGCTTCTGATATGCTTCAAATCATTGTACTAAACTAACTTATCCAAACCAGAGGAAATACACTTAATGACTTAGTCATTTTGTATAATCAATCTGAAGTAAATCGCAATTTGTTAGGCCACTGAAATAAAAATAATTCAGACTTTCAGTTGGTCACCACTAGATCAAACTGTTTGTTCATCAAAGAAAGATAGAGATTGGTCAATGCAAAGCTTAGTTTCCAAACATGAAATAACCTCTAGTGTTGACACATCTCTTTAAAATTCTCTATTCTCAAGTCAATTTGAAAAGTTAGGAATGTTTATTTCAGATTCAATTTCTATCATTTTATCTATAAAGATATAATTTCTTATTTTCAGAGTCATTCCTGAACGTTAAAACTATGTTAAGTATGGATATAAGGGCAAGAATTCAATACAGAGTTTTGTTTATTATTATTATTATTATTTTTTATGGTACGCGGGCCTCTCCCGTTGCGGAGCACAGGCTCGGCAGCCATGGCTCACGGGCCTAGCCGCTCCCCGGCATGTGGGATCTTCCTAGACCGGGGCACGAACCCGTATCCCCTCCACCGGCAGGCGGACTCTCAACCACTGCGCCACCAGGGAAGCCCCCAGAGTTTTGTTTTTAGCTGTATAAATAAAAATGCATCTAAGTAAAAGAATACCCAAAACATTAGGAATAGAGGAAAAGACAGGGAAAAGATCCAAGCAACAGAACATAACAAAGAAGGAAACATTGAGAAAAGCAGAAGAAGTACACATATTGATGTGCTAAACAGTGCTCTGCCCAAGATGCTAAATTACTGGTTGCTAACTGTACTTAATCTGCAGAAAAGACTTCGACTAAGCCTCCAGTATATTCATTAGTCCTGGATCACTTGAGCTTCACGGAGCTTATTTACTTATTTTTAGGATTAGCCACACAAATTATTTAACTAATGTATTGATTAAGGCCCATTTTTATGCATAAAACTGTCTGGGAGCTTCAAAT
This sequence comes from Phocoena sinus, assembly GCF_008692025.1. Classification (NCBI taxonomy): domain Eukaryota; kingdom Metazoa; phylum Chordata; class Mammalia; order Artiodactyla; family Phocoenidae; genus Phocoena; species Phocoena sinus. The sequence goes on along the minus strand of NC_045765.1, from coordinate 107,178,172 downwards.
GTTGACTGTGGGAAATACATTTTTACTGACATATTAACTAATTCTTCCAGTTTAACTGAATACCAAAATTTTTTAAAACTCCAAACACTAACAATTTTACTTTTTAAAAAACCTACTGTTTTTACACAAAACTAAAGTCATTGATCCCTTTCTGGAGGTGGAAGGAAACCCAGAAATGACATTCCTGACCTAATTGTGATAGAAATTATACAGCACTGGAAAAGTGGGTCAGCATTTTATCATTTACAAATCTAGGTCAGGTCAGCATTTCCCAACTAGTTTCTACTTGTAAATTCATATGCACCACTATTATCTCTTAAAATGGAGAACGTGGAAATACAGGGACAAATATAAGGTAATATGTGAATGTGCAAAGACACCCAACACCCCGTGTGCCCAAGATAAGTGACCACAGGTGATTGAAAAGATTTCTAATAACACACAGAAATATTAACATTTTCTTTTGCACCTCAACTCTGTTCTCCACTGGCAACATTGGTGGTCATTTGTGCCTATTTTCATCTCATTGTCATGGTACCTAGAGTGCATTTGCTATATTTGTGCTGCTTAATTTGAGCTATTTTATGGACACCTCACATCTAAATATGAAGCAACAGGAGTGTCACAGGTATTAACAAGAGAAAGCATATATATAACTATGATTAATAGACTTAAGAAGATGAAGATGTTAATGCTTCACATGTCCTTGATAAATTATTGATAAGAGAAACTATTCTGAAGGAAAAGTGCAAATTCTGCTATGAAAAAAGTACTCTGATCATGCAGTCAGATAAGAAAGAATGACAAAATGGAAAAACCTGCAAAAATATCGAGTCAGGGTAGGAAACCTGGCTACTCATTAGAATCACCTAGAGCTTTTAAAAACAATCAATGCCCAGAAATTTGGACTGAATTGGGTGGGCATATAGTTTCTCTAAGTTCCCTGGGAGTTTTTTTTTTTTTTTTTTTTTTTAATTTATTTATTTATTTATAATTTATCTTTGCTGTGCTGGGTCTTCGTTTCTGTGCGAGGGCTTTCTCTAGTTGCGGCGAGCGGGGGCCACTCTTCATCGCGGTGCGCGGGCCTCTCACTGTCGCGGCCTCTCTTGTCGCGGAGCACAGGCTCCGGACGCGCAGGCTCAGTAGTTGTGGCTCAAGGGCCCAGTTGCCCCGTGGCATGTGGGATCTTCCCAAACCAGGTCTCGAACCCGCGTCCCCTTCGTTGGCGGGCAGATTCTCAACCACTGCGCCACCAGGGAAGCCCTCCCTGGGAGTTTTTACTTGCAGTCAAGGTTACAAGTCACTATGCTACAGAAGACCAGAATCTACTTCAGATACCTACCTAATTAGCCTGAGGTAGTCGTTTTCAAAGTGTAGTTTATGGAATCTTTTCATGGGTTTATGCAGTCAAAACTACTTTTATAATGCTAAGAAAATACCTGCCTTTCTACTGTGATGCCATTTGTATTGATGGTGCAAAAGCAATAGTAGCTACAGAATTAACATCTTAACAAACTCCCTCCACCCTCAACCACTGAGGCATACAAACGCTGCTTTTCCTCTTGAATTTCCTGTGGAATTATCAGCATTGTTGTATAATAAAAAGGGCTCAAGATTTGGTGACAAACAGAGCTGTTAAGTTTAAATTTGAGCTTCACTATTTATCAGCAGTATGGTCTTGGGCAAGACACTTAAATCATTCCGCGCCTTTTTCTTCATCTGTACACTGTGGCCAATAATGCAAGTTTTCAATAAAGCTCTGTATGTAAAACACATGGCAGAGTAGGTGCTTAATCAATATTTCCTTGCAATCCAAACAATTATCTAAACTGGAGTTGTGCTTCACCACTCCTTACTAAGCACCATCAAAATGATTTTCTTTATCTTTATCTTTCAAACCTAACTACTATTGTTAAGAGTTAAGGCATTCAATCATCTACTATCACTGTATTTGTTTCTAAACTAGTCTTCCAGATTTTAATCTTCTATGTACATTGTCACAGCTGGTTTTCCAAAATGCACACCATTCTTTTCCCTGCTCAAACATCATCAAAATACAAAGGCCTTGAAATGACTTCAAGATCTGGCCCCAATCTTTCTTGTCTCATCTCTCATCATTTCACTGCTTAACTTCTATTCCTGCCAGTCCCCAAGCAACTATTCAACTTCATGCACTTTGTGTCCATAACTACCATTTCCTTTATCTGTTTGAAGGATAGAAAATGCTTTCCCAGCTCTAGCTAATGATTCCTTCCCTAATCCCTACTCACTCCTTAATATACAGGTCAGAGTGTTACCTCTTTGGGGATGTCTCCCCGGCAGTTCTGAGCCACAATTACTCTTCCTTTGTTTCTAACATATTTCCTATGTACCTCAGCTACAAGATGAGGGAAACTATCTCACACCCTTTCTCTGATATTTGATTTAACTATAAAATGGGGGCAATAGGTCCTACTTTGCAGGGTTTATGAGCATTAAATGAATATATCTGTAAGTCACATAACACATCAACAGAGGAAGAAATGAAGACAAACTTCCTCAGGTTGATCAAGCAAAGGCTGGGCACTGGGAATGATTCTAACCCTGTTTGGCTCAGTCTAAAGCCCATGTTCTTTCCACCACACATGTAGTCTCTCTATGTCCTAGCAGCTAACACATAAAATTTACTTATTTAATACTCTCCCCCACTGTACTGTAAAATCCTTGAAGACAATGAGCACATTTTACATTTTACATGACTTTGTATCCCCAGACTCTCATTCGAGTACCAACTCTGACACTGTGATGTAGAGATTAAAAGACGTAGTTTCTACTTTAAGAGCTCTGCCTAGAGAAGGGAAGAATATAGGCAACACCTTACTGCTGTTTTCTATGCAAGAGAAACACTGGGGGTATATACGTGGAGTACAGATGTCCAAATAGATACCTAAAAGGAGTAGAAGTAAACAGAAGGTTCAGGGAAGGCCTCTTGGGAAGAGACGAAATTAAAAGTATTAATTCATAAATGATATAATTATCAGACTGTTTATGCTTTGATAGTTGTAAATTATTATTGCTGATAAACATTTTATGGTCTTCAAATGCATTTTAAAAAATGGATTCATTAAAATGCAGTAATTCAGATTTAAGTCATTATCACTGGGCTACCTCACAAATATACCAAGTGTAGGTACAAACTCAAAAAGAAACCTCATTGTGTAGCTCTTCCAACTACAATGTACATTTTCTGAAATGTGGAAACTTAAGCTCACAGGAACAGGGCAGGAATGAAAAATTAACCACCGGGCAGTTGTTTCTATTTTCCCCCATGTCTGACTGACATGTTATATTTGAGAGCAACAAATCATTACGACATATTTTATCCTGTTATGTTGTTTTTATTAACAACAGCATGAGGACTTCTGGCATCTGGACATTAAAATAAGTTTGAGTTCTGGCTTCACTAACTACTAGGTGTATAACCCCAAGCACGTCAGTCTCCTTGTGCCTGACTTCCATTGCCTGCAAACATATATTCAGTTTCGAGCCTGAAATAAGACAATGCTTATAAACTGATTTTTCAAATGCAGCCTGGCACGTATAGCAAGTGCTAATAAACGAGAGCTATTATAGTTACTTTGAAAAAACAAGTATGGCCAGATGATTCAAATACTAATAATCTTAAACACAGTATGTCTTGCTTCTAGATAGTACATAAGACAGTAAGGTGATGAAAAGAGTAATCTATCTCTGACTGTACTATGAGCAAAATAACCCAACTTCAGCCTCGAAGAGCATATGCAAGAATTAAGAGTAACAGTCTCTCTACTCTTTTTGAATTGAAAAAGGAACCATATTTTCTAAGTTAAATAACCGTTCACTCATGACACAAGTGTATCCGTCCTATCATGTGATAGGTGGAGAAAGAAGCTGGCCAAGGAAGGAATAACCCGCTAATAAACTGCCATCTCCTCTATAAATGGTAATCTTCTCCAGGGAAGACACTGTGACTTATGCCCCAGCTATAACCAAAGTAGCTGGCATAAAGCAAACAACAATTAATGAGTTTTCGATTAAATGTCTAAGGGTTTTGTGCTGTATGGGATTCTGCAGGAACTTCTGGGAACACAAGCTCAGCAACTTTTCACTGTAGAAGAGCTTTTTTGTCATGGTTGCTTTTGATACCATAATAAAAGGCATGCATCTTTTCCCCATAAATATGCTCATAAACGCAAATCTGGCACATGGACCTCATACATTCACCGTGAGGCCTGGTGTAGAGGCTGTTGGCATTTACCATAACAAAGGTGAAATGCCTGCAGACATAGCTTGGGAGCTTTTTGCTATTACTACTGATTATTACATCTGCCCTCTGCCTATGCTGGCTTTATTTTTCTCAACCTGGAGACGTAAGCATTTTGCGAACTTTTGTGACTTATTTCAAGCTTTTCTAAAAGACCCAAACTATTAAAGGAATCTGCAATAAGATAAAGTAACACATAAAACCTTCTTAATGTGTGGAAGGGGAGGAAGGCCCGAGGCCAGACACACTCCAAGCACATTAAGCTCCTAGAAGAGAAGCCACCTGCACAGACAACTCCAATCATTAAAATATAGCTCATAAAGTAGCATCTCTAAAGTTGAGAAAATGGAGTTGGAGGAACCTAAAAGGCCACTAATTCAACATGTGAAAATTAAGGTGTAGCACTTGGGGTTTATTTGACAGCAGGGAAATAAAAACCTGGATCAGGCCCGCAGAGAGATAAGGCGCCGCAACATAACAAGCGCAAACCCGGGCAGTTCTAATGCCTCAAAATGACCACAAAGAGTCTAAGTAATTGATGGGTTAAACCAAACCAGCACACTTCTTCGAAACAAGTCAGGAAAGTGGCCTCGGCTTGTGAGGAGGGGTTCCGCGGCCCCGGGGTCTTTCTTGGGCTGCCGGCCCTGGTTCTCCCTGGTTGGACGTGGAGGAGCCACATGGCTCCCGGGCCTGTGCATCCTCCGAGGCCCGGGAAAATCAAGTTAGTGACAGGGTTCCCTAGCCGGGGACCCGGGATCGCCGCCCAACCCTCCAGCCCTTGTGCGGACCCGCAGCCCCTTCACAAAGCTCAGCCGCGACCCCGAAGCCCCGGTTCTTACCATAGTGAGGCCGGCGAAACCCCAGCCACATCACCCTTCCGGGCCCTGGGCGGAAGAGGCGTGCAGGCCCGACTTGCCTTTCTCGCTCCTTCCGTGATCTGGTTGGGCCTGTCAGGGTACCTCCTCCGGAGCCGCACGTCTCAAACTCTACGATAGGCTCATCTCTACCGGAAAGGGCGGGGTGTAAACAACGTCATTCAGCCCCGCGGAAGTAAATGACACTTTCATTGGCTGCTGGATGTCTGCCTGTGGAGCGGGCCTTTTGGAGGAGAACGGAAGTGGAGTTACTGACAGGTAGGGTCCGGAAGTGGCGACTGCCTCGGTAGTCTAGTTCTTTTCTTTTTTAGCTTTGTAGAACTCCGCAGCGCGCAAATTTATTCCTGCTTGGATTCCACCCCTACGATGTGTAAGCTTCTGGCCCTTTTGTTTATGGACTCTTCGGGAACACCTGGGTCCCCTGGGCTTACACGCAGGGCGTTCATCTCCTGGGCTCCCTTTTCAGTTTCTCCCTTTGCACCTGAGAGACTCTTTGGAATGTAAAGCGCCTTAGAAATGCCCTGTAAAGTTGTGGGATTAGGAGGACACTTGCATTCGGTGGGTTGTGTTGAGAAGGTGTTGGATCATTTCTCTAACATTGGCGTTTTGTAAATGGGTTCCATCTGGGGCTGAAACGTACTAGGCCCGTTGGGGTCAGGAAAGAACTTTCTGTGATAACAAATGGAAAGGAACTGCGTTTCCTGAGTTCAGTAGTTGATTAGGTACTCCAGAGAAGGAGTCCAGCTGCAAGGTCAATAACATGCCAACTTTTTCTTTTAATCAGTAGTATTATTCTTTAGCTTTCTCTAATTTTAATAATCCCATTAGATAAGGCTTTATTCCCCCCCACCCCGAGATTCTTTTTAAAATGTTATCAGTTTTTTTAATGCTTTGACTTAAAGTGGGATAGAGAAAAAGAGGAAAGGAAACTCACATGAGGTGTTGATTTATGTGCTGTTCTTGGCCAAACTATGAGACTTTTCTATATTTAGGGCAACACAGTGATTAGAACATTTGGGTTTCTCCTGTGATTACATCGTTGGCCACAGCCCAACACGTTTTTTTTTTTTTTTTTTTTTAACCATAACTAACTTTACTTTTGAATCTATTGAATTGTGAAGAGTTGGTCCAATACACAAATTTAGCAAGTATTTAACTAAGCTTTATTCATGGGATCATGAGAGTGCAGCAGAGGAATAAAGATGGCCTGTTCCTTCCAGAAATTTAATGGGCATGGGGAAGAGGGGAATAAGAAATGTATAAAAACGTACTGTACCCTCCTCCTATCAAAAAACAAGCCATAATGCTCTGACTTGTGATTGCTTTAGAGTATATCTTGCAAGTCTTGCCATTCAAATTAAATAACCTTGGCTTAGTTATGGAAATTATGTTGTGCAACTCATCAAGCTTGGCTTCTAAAGTAGTAACTGTGTCTGCAGACATTTTGCTTTCATGTGAAGGTTGTCTTCATCTTTAGGAACGCTTAGGGTTATATGTAATACCTGAAGTGCACCAGGAAACTGAAGTTGTTAGAGATCACAATTGATGCACTATATTTATGGATTTGAATTAATTTTAGGCCATGGGCTCTTACGTACTTCAGCTTCAAAATAGGAAAGAACAATGTCAGTTATTTTAAAGTTACCCATAGAGGAGCCCAAATAGCAATAGATAAGGTTGAACATACATAAATGTGTAGTTTGTTTTTCATGTATCACAGCAAACAAAGTTAATCTGATGTGTGGCAAGATCTCTAGGGAGGTGATAATTGAGCTATATGGTCATTAAGCACATAAACTCCCTGCTCTTGGTTTTCACTGCCAGTGAACTAATGTAAGTACTATCTTACATTGCTGTTTCAAAAGTCTACTTTCCATAGCTCTGCTGTGGATTCTCATTTCAAACTATCTTGGATCATTTTCTTACTTACTAAAAATGAAATCTGACTCTATCATTTCCTTCTTCAAAAATTATTGTCTCTCCTGCATCCAGAAGAGTATTTTTAACTTTGGTTTCACAGGTTCAGTAGGATTGTATGCAAAAATAGTATGTATTTATGTTTTTTTGTGGAGAGAATGCATAGGCTTCCCCAGTATTGTAAGGATTAAATGAGTTATTACAAGTAAGTCATCTAGCCAGGTATTGGACATACACTATGCACTCAGTAAGGGTTGCCTGTTGTGTGCCTGGCTTGCTTTCTTCACTAAATTAAAAACTCTTTGAAGGGAGGGATAATGGTGGAGGGCTGATTGACTTGCATGTTAGGCACTCAATAAAAGGTTTTTTAAATTAATGGTTTTTAAAATTAAATTGGTATCACTTTTATACCACCAGACCACTTTCTTCCCTCTTCTCTTTTTACTTTGTGTCTAGTATTGATAGCGTTGATTATTTCCTTTTATCTGACTTCCTTTTTTTCCCTCATTCAATGATATTCACATATATTAAAAGACAGTGGTTTTACTTAACTCGTTTTCTTTGATCCTCAACTAGTCTCCATAGACTGAGGTTGAAGTTCTTTGTTACCTAGTGTTCGTCTTTGTCCTTTTTTTCCTCCCTCTTTTTTTTTTTTGTGGTACGTGGGCCTCTCACTGTTGTGGCCTCTCCAGTTGTGGAGCGCAGGCTCATCGGCCATGGCTCACGGGCCTAGCCCCTCCGCGGCATGTGGGATCTTCCCAGACCGGGACACGAACCTATGCTCCCTGCATCGGCAGGCGAACTCTCAACCACTGCACCAACAGGAAAGCCCTCCCTCTTTTTAAATTCTCTTTCCCCATGGCTCTTAGATTAAGACCCATAAAATTTTGATTGACCTGTATGTTATTTCTTTCACCTTAAGAAATGCTTCTTTTAACTTTTCTCTACTTCCAACCCCATTTATTTGCTCCTCTGAGCAAAAATCCTTTAAGGAGTTTCTATGCTCCAAGTCCCAATTTCCCTTCTACTGTTCTTTCTTGAGATCCCTTCAACATGGCTATTGCTCCCCCAAATGCTCTTGTTAGTGTCAGCAGTCAGTATGAAACCGTGAATTGTTCATTTCCATATATCATTGCTATTTCTCGTCTCCAAGCCTTTTCTCGTGCAGCTTCTTCTGCCTGGAATGTGTTTCCTTATCTTTTTCCTTCCACTCCTAAACCTTTTCCACCTTTTAAGATTTACAGATATAACTCAAGGAAGCCTCCCCTGAAATTTCAGGCTGGTTAACGTGCTACTTTTTCAGATGAGCTCCTACCCTGCCTCTGCACTTTACAAGCTTGTATAATAATCCTCTTTGGGTGTTTCTATCTCACCAGAGAGCTGGGGATATGTCTTACTCATCTTTGAGATATGAAAGCCTGGTACATAGGATGTAGTCAGTGAACATTTTAATGCATTAATGGCATGTCCAAAGTCACTCAGCTACGAAGCCGTAGAGTTTTGATTTTAATCTGGGTCTTCTGAGTATAAAATCAATGCTTTATTTGCAATACCTTGTTTTCAAGAAAGAAGGTGGCTATCTTCAAGCTAGTTCTTTTTGTACTGGTAGGAGGTAATTAATGCATTTTATAGCCCTGGGCAGTTTGTTCCTTGTCCTTTGTGAAGCTGATGAGAAAGTGAGTTGTGTCTTTTTCTAAAACACTGGCAGAAATCAGTGAACAGAGGGTTATTATAGTCAGCAAATTTTTTTTTTTTTTTTTTGCGGTACGCGGGCCTCTCACTGTTGTGGCATCTCCCGTTGCGGAGCACAGGCTCAGGACGCGCAGGCTCAGCGGCCATGGCTCACGGGCCTAGCCGCTCCGCGGCATGTGAGGTCTTCCCGGACCAGGGCACGAATCCATGTCCCCTGCATCGGCAGGCGGACTCTCAACCACTGCGCCACGAGGGAAGCCCAGCAAATTTTTAATATTGATAAAATTGGGCTCTTTCTAGAAGAAAAACACCACTGAGACTTTCGTTGCCAAAAGAAAAAAATCTGTGTGAGAATTCCTAACTGTTGATGAGGCATTCATGCTTTTACTAGATGCCAGTATTGCCAATAGCTTTAAATTAAAGTTTTGCTTTTGTGCTATTGGGAAATCCCAGGGTATTTACAAGGTAGTGCACAGATTTTCTCCCAGTGATGGAAATTTGCTCTTAAGATTGAGTTAATGATGGTTAGTTTGTTAACATGATTTCTGATACTTGGCACAAAAGTTAGGTACACTAATTTTGCATATAAAACACTGTTTAATTCTAGATAATGAGCCAGACTTTCCAACTACCTTTTATGGCAGGCATTCTGGATTCAAACTTCTCTCTGAATATCATCATCATTGTTGCAGTCTGTAAACCAATCTTTTATAAATTTGTCTAGCTTTTAGGACTAACAAAAAAGGAAATAATTTAATTCTATAAATTCTGAAAAGGCTTCGGCGGCTTTCACCCTTAGCAATGGGGTTGAAAATGACGATTAGGCTTGGAATTGCTGCAGTCAAAAACAAGTATTACTTGGAGTACACTCCTGAATTTGTGCCTTGTTTCTTTGAGCTTTACTAACCCTGCAGAAGTGACCAAAATGTTGAAATAAGCAAGGAGTTCAATCTGGTCTTTGTGTGAGAGGATGCTATTAGCTTACTTGTAATTTTGTCTGAACAGTTAGTGAGAATTTTATTGAATAAAGAAAGATCTTGCTCAGTTGGAACAGAAACAAGTGGCTGCCAAGAAATAAGATGCAGCCATTGTTGAAGAGGCTCATCAAAGTGTCCTGACAGTATAAATATTGACATGCTGAGATATGTCAATATTTACCATAGAATTTGGAAGTTGCCAAGTTCCTGTTTAAGAAATGTGACACTAGCATTGAACACAGTATATCAATAAATAAGGAGCATGTCCAAATGAACAGCTGCTCAGAGAAAATCTCAGAGAAAATAGGATAACATCTGTCTAAACTTTAGGGCACTTCAAAAGTTAAATTTAAAAAAATTATTGATGCTTCTTTGATAATTTGTAGGTAGATACATGTATAATATAGTATATTAATATAGTTCTATATGTAGGTTTAACTTGTGTTTTTTTAAAAATTACAGCATGGTTGCAATTTATAACTTTGTAAATTAGTGGTGCTGTGATACTCATCTCTAAAATGAATAAATATTTTAGATAATATTGTGTTTAGGAACCAACCTCTTCATTTTAAGCATTATTCTTACAGAAATTGGCTCGTCATGCCTTAGGTATTACTTTTGGGAACAGAAAGTTTGTGCTCTGAGAATTTAGCAACAGAGAAAACATGAGCTTCTGAAGTTTAGCTGTAATGAAGAAATTTGTCCTGGTTATTATCTGAACACTATGTCTCAGAAGAAAATCTGTAGGGTAATGAGCAAGTAAAGTCAATATGTTTGATTGAGTATCACAGGTCACTGCTGTTAATTCCCATATGAATATCACTGTAATATAACAGAGCACTTGGTGAAAAATAGATGCTTGAAACCTTTATATCAAGTCATTGGAACCACACAAACAATGTTATATCTATTTTGCAGACTTCTAGAAGGTTAAACTTAACATTCTTAGAATAATAATAGTCCAAGCAGTCCTAGAAGAGCATAAACCATGGGTATTGGAACTGGTCCTCTCATTGTTTCTCTTTTCTGATAGCAAAGATCGATGGCTTTTGTACAGTAATCTAATCATGTTACCATATTGTAATGTTATGTTTATATTGTGAACAGTGAACCCAAAGTACAATTGAGGTCATATATTCTTGCAGAAGCTACATTTGTTTCTATAAATAACTTGATAAACATGAAGAAACAGCTTTGCTTAGAGGTTCATAAAAGGCTTTTGATATGTTTTCAGTGCATTAAAGACAGAAGCAAAAACACAATTTTAAAATTTAAATTGATTCGATCCCTCTTTTGGGGAGGCTTTGCCAATATTTTGAGGTAAGATGTTGAGTTTTAAGGAGAAAACATTAGAATATTAATTAGTGATTTTTAAAACTTGGGAAACATTTTTTGCCCTGTAACCAAGACTTGAACCTTTGTTTTGAATAGACATATTACGGTTTTTTTTCTAGAATCATTAGCGCCTTATGCAAAATATTTACCAGTTGTCTTCTTGAACCACCTGTTTACTGGTTATTTCTTATGTAGTGACAACAAAGTCCCAGTGTTTTTGAAATGCCATGTTTTGGATCTGATAAGAATGGAAGCATATAAAGCTGAAAATGTAAAACTTCCTGTGTGGTATTGAATATTATGTTTAATAGAGTGTTTCCCAAAGTGTGTACTTATACCACTGAGAGAGTATATACATTTGCTTACTTACAACTGTTTTGCACGTACTTTGAGATAATTCACATAACCAATGAATGACAATGAAGATTTGTCCTGAAATATGCCTGATTCCAAAGACTGACACAGGTAGCTTAAGGAAAAAGGAATTTCTTGGCCTCACACCTAAAACATTCACAGTTAGATCTAGATTCTGGTGCTGCTGAAATCAGATCTGACCACCCCTCAGTTCTACTTTCTGCTCTCTTGGTTTTGTTCCCAACAGCTCCAGTCTTACAGCATCATAACACCAAATCCAGTAGAGAAGAGTATCTATCCTTTATATGCAAATAAAAGTCCTGAAATTGAGCCTTACTGGCCTTAGTTGTCCTAACTTGAATCACGTGCTCATCTTTGAATCAGTTACTGGGGATTAAAATGTAATGTTGGTTTAGCCCGGGTCTGTGTTCTGCTGGAACTTGGTGCCAAAAGTCAGCTTGCTCATAGCCTGTGGATAAGAATAGCAGATGTGAGGGGGATCACTCGAAGTTTTATTGCTACCAGTAGGGAGTCTGTATTGGGTAACAAAAATCAACAAATTCTCTCTAAATGTTGGGTGAATGAGCACTTTTAACCTGAATTGTGGTGGGGCATGGACCAAGACACTGATGGCATTCTCTGACCAACGTTTAGTGACAGCTAATAATACAGAACTCTTCAGTTGAGAATGGAGGAGGAAAAGTATAAACTAGAGTCATTCAAATTGGTACAGATTAAATGAATTCAGCCATTTAAGTTAGAATCGTTTATTGATTACAAGCCAGGAACTATAATAGGTATTTGACTTATATTGTTTAGATAAAAAAATCAAAGATGTCATGAGTCTAATGATGTGCCATAGGATGGGAAATTTTGGAAAGTTTCAGTACAATTATTCTGGTTTCTTTATTGTGGATATTCTGTGCAATCTTTGAATATATTTATGATTCATATTGAATATTTTGTTCAATTAAAATTTTTTACACATTTTGGCCTTAAGACCAAATTACTATGTTTTTAAATATTTATTTTATTTTATTATTTATTTTCTTTTTATATTTTGGCTGCGTTAGGTCTTAATTGCAGCATGCGGGATCGTCGTTGAGGCACGCAGGATCTTTTTCGTTGTGGCGTGCGGGCTTTCTCTCTGGTTGTGGTGCATGGGCTCCAGAGTGCATGGGCTCTGTAGTTTGCTGCATGCGGGCTCTAGTTGAGGCGTGCGAGCTCAGTAGTTGTGGTGCATGGCCTTAGTTACCCTGCGGCATGTGGCATCTTAGTTTCCCGACCAGGGATCGAACTCACGTCTCCTGCATTGGAAGGCAGATTCTTTACCACTGGACCACCAGGGAAGTCCAAAGACCAAATTATTAATGTATAGCCGATAAATATTGAAATTAGGTATTTTTATTATCAGCTTTTCAGTTGATTATACAAAACAGATTTTTTATCCTTAGTATCTTTGATTCATTATTGTATAATAAAATTCAACAATGCATTATGCACTAGTATCCCTAGTGTAATGTTTATCAGATAGGAGTATTTACTAGGACCAATAATGAGTTCCATACTTCTTTAGATAGGCTCCTAAATTTTGAAGTATTAAATTATATATGTAAGAATAAATTTCTAATAGACGACTTTTTCTTTTTTACAGAAGTACCCTATACAAACAATTATCCTGATGGTCAAAGAACACTTTTTTGAAAACACTTTTCTTTTTCCTTCTTTTTCTTTTATTTTTTTTAACATCTTTATTGGAGTATAATTGCTTTACAATGGTGTGTTAGTTTCTGCTTTATAACAAAGTGAATCAGTTATACATATACATATGTTCCCATATCTTTTTCCTCTTGCGTCTCCCTCCCTCCCACCCTCCCTATCCCACCCCTCTAGGTAGTCACAAAGCACCGAGCTGATCTCTCTGTGCTATGTGGCTGCTTCCTACTAGCTATCTGTTTTACGTTTGGTAGTGTATATATGTCCATGCCACTCTCTCACTTTGTCACAGCTTACCAATTTTCTTTTTATACATTTTATTATGGAAAATTTCAAACATATGTAACAGTGGAGAGAATAATAGGTTCCTATTATCTAGCACAACAATTATCAACTCATGGCCCATCTCATTTCATTTATATCTTACTCAAACTTCACTCTTCTAAATTATTTTTAAACAATCCCAGACATCATATCACCTGTAAATATTCTAACATGTATCTTTAAAAAGTAAGGACACTGTAGAAAACATAACCACAATTCTATTAACATAGCTTAAAAAATTAACAGTAATTCCCTAGTACTACCAAGTACCTAATCTGTCTTCAAATTACTACTTCATAAATTTTAATAGTTTGTTGGTTGAGTCAAGATTTAAATAAGGTCTTTAAATTGCAGTTGCTTGTGGCTTTTAAGTCTCTTTTAACTTAAATAGTCCAACCCTTCTCTCCCTTTTGCACTGAAGTTTATTTGTTGAAAAAACTGTCAGTTGCCCCATGAAGTGTCCCACTGTTTAGATTTTGCTGATTGCATCCCTTTAGTGCCATTTAACATGTTCCTTCATCCCTTGTGTTTCCTATAAATCAGAGGTTTGATGTGATTCTGTTGAATTGTTTTTTTTTTTTTAGCATGAATATATCATAGGTAATCCTAGGTAGAGGCTTATGGCTTTTACCAAGGCAACCAATGGGTTATGAGTTCTTTTTTGTATTGGTTAAACCAGTGGGTTATGAATTCTTTTCTATTTATATCTCAAAATTTGGCTTTAAGACAGAATTTGTATTAGGAAATAAAGGAAGTCAGAATGTGGGGAAAGGGAAGAGGAATACTTATATATATAGATATGTTTACTGGCCATAAATTTGTCATTACCCTAGTAACTCTTCACTTCTCTAATTTTAAAACAAGTGATGTTAGGAGTTCCTGTCTTGAACCATATAGACTCAAAGAATGTTTTTCTTTAGAATTTCATGAGTTCTCATTAGTAGAAGAAGGATTGGCTCTATACTTTGAAAATTCTGTTTGTGGTTAGAATAATCTAAAATAAGGCAGTTGTTTGTAGAGAAGGTATAGTAAAGTTGTATAAAGAACTTTCCCTCTACTATTTGAAGTCTGTACCTGGGTTATTTTGGGTTATACGTCGGGTCATGATTTAGATTTGTGTTAATACATTGTGATACTTTGTTCATAGGTTAAGGAAAAGCAATTCAGTACCTTGATAGTATAAAATGAGAAAATTCAGAGAGAGGCTGAGAGCTAAGAAGTAGAGTTAAATATGAGACTCATAAAGAGGCTGTCTAGGGTTGAGACACTTTTTAGGCAGTGTGTTGGATAGACCTAGTTTTGAATACACTTCTGTCTTTACTACACCTTGCTGAATTTCAGTTTTCTTGTTTTTAGAATGGTTCTGAAGATTAAAACAATATATGTAAAATTCTCAGCACAGTTCATGACATATGCTTAGTTCATTTTTGTTCCACTCCCTCACTGACAACCATATACCTTGAGTTTTTAGGATAAATTAATGACTTAATAAAGCACTATCTGTATCGTACATTTTAATTAGCTATATATGTACCTTAATTTTTCTGTGTTTATCTAGTTGTTTTTGTTCTCAGATTATTACCACCCTCTTTTTCATTTTGTCCTGAGTCTAAGAACCTCCTTAGATATTAAACCAGATATACCTGAACTGAATGTTTTCATCTAACTCTCTAACCATGATCTTCATGTCCTAGAATAGTCTAACTTGATTGAATCTTATTGGCCATCAGTTAAATAGATATCTCTATTACAGATAATTTCCAAACAAGGTTTAACCAAAAATTAGGCATTTCCAAATAACAGCAGTTCTGTAAAACTGGTCATGGTCATCATTTGTCTGTGTTTTCTGAGCAAGCAAGATACCATACTAAAAGACACAAAAAATTTAATATGATTTTGTTTTTGAAAATTTGATCATTTATTTTGATGTACATCTTTATTTAGTTTGGAGCTAGGTCCCTTTTTAAAATGAAAAGGATTTATATCAGTGGGCATCTTCCTGGATATTTTCTGTTATGTTTCATTGGACATTCTTGTATCTTGGCCAAAGAGGAGTATTCATGCAGGAAGAAATGAATTTACTAATATGTGTTTCACTTGTTAATTAAAGATAATTTTCAAGGCATTGGATTACATTGTTGTTGTTTTTAGTGAATCTACTAGTTTATTATTGGAATTTTATTTTATAAACATTGGATTCCTCATATGGACATATTCTTAATATCTCTTGTTTTTGTTTATTCTGGGCCTGTAATTTTTTTTTTTACATTATAAAATGTAGCAACTTCATTTATCATCTTCCATGTATTTAAGGTATCTCTTCCTTACTTTTTTATTATTACTTTAGCTCCCATCTAGCAAAATTATATACTACCTTGTATTTTAATTATAATTTTGTAGAACTCTATTTTATCGTGTTTTTGTAACTGGATTAAAAGCTTCTGAGGGAAGGCATCATTCCTTTTTTTTTTTTTTTTTTTTTTAATCTGCTGGAGTTCTTATTGGGCTTCCTCAGTGAATGTTTGACTGGTAATGGAGTGGACTTTTTTTAACTGGCTTCCCTCAAATTGATGTCAGTTCATTATTTCAATTTATGGAAAGTTTTGGTTTTGTTCTATGTACTAAGTGACTCTGAAACTAACTTTGAATGGCTTTTCAGATCAGCTTTTTAAATTCTTCATTGCAAAATTAAACTTCTCTTCCACAAAGTAGCTTCATTTGTTACTAAATGTTTTATTAATTCTTTGGGAAAAGTGTTTGTTTAAAAAATAATTATTTCTTTTATTTTCTAAAGAATGTGATATTTCCAACTTCTTCCTAATGAGAAAAATCATCACTGATGACTCTGTAGTTTGAATTTTGTTGATGACTTTCATTGTTTTATAGGATGAACATCTCTGATTCAGTGCTATTTCAGAATCTTTTTAGGATTTAGTTTCAAAATTGATGTTTTGTTGTAGTCAGAAAAAGACAATGGATTGATTAATCATTCTGATTAATATGGTAATGCAAAGAGGCTCTTTCTTAGCTATGTGACCTTATTTTTTTTGCTGCCTGCTACAGATATTGGCTGCCAGACACTGCCATTCCACACTGTAGGAGCACAGCCTCCAAAATTCTGATACCTTAATAACAAATGACTTTTAATCTAGGTTAACTTCATTGCTTGCTTTATTCAAATGTTGTAGAGGTCAAACCATAGGAAGTCAGCAGAGTGGTACTAGAATTCTGAAGCTATCAAAATTCCATTTCAGAGTCAGAAGCTATATACTCTAAACTCACTGTTGAGTGATTCAATGGGCATAATTCAGCTCAGGCCCTCTTCCATCAGGAGGAAGAGCTGGAAGAATCTCTCTGAACACGATGATCCTGATATCTTCCCTATATTAGACCTTCTTTCTTTTTTCTCCAGTTGGGGAATAAGATGATTGACAGCTGGGATCCTTGGAGGCTGATCATAACTGCTTTCAATGCTTCTGGACCTTGAAAGGTTGGATAGATATTCACAGGTATAGACTAGAGGTAGATATTTTAGGAGAGGGAATAGCATAAGCAAAAGGGCAGTTGCAAGGGTGGATTCAGAATTCCTACTCAGCCTTTAGGTCTTAGATCTCATTTCCTCTAGAAAGCTTCCCATGACTGGCAATCTGGGTATGTCTGATCTGGGTTCCCCTGTTGCCTCTTACTACCTCTTTATGGCTCTTAACCTCAATGTTTTGTAACGTGTTTATTTGACTTTCTATTCATGAGAGTATAAATGTTCTGAGGTCAGGGGATATGGCTATTTTATTCATAGGTCTATTCCCAGCACCTAGCATAGTACCTGTTGTCTGGCAGGATCTAAATAAATATTTATGCATGACTTGTCATATTTCAAAAGTCACTTATTTTGTGAGAGGCCAATCTGGGCCTCTTTATCCAGTGACATTAGAAAAGACCAGATTTCTCAGGTAAAGATTCCCTATTCCAAGAGCTTGGGGACAAAAGAATTGATTTCCGATTTAGTAGAGGATATACACCAATAGCCTTAAATAAAGCTGGACTAAGGCTATTTTGTTTGGCACATTAGGGTGTTTTCCAGCACCAATAACCAATTCTCCAGTTCTCCAATACCAACTAGGTGTCCAAAAATTCAATTTAATTCTTACACTGCCTACCTGGAGTTAGTGTCAGTTTCCATAGGTTAAAGGGTTCAGTCCCACAAGACTGCCTTCACTTCAGATGCCAGTTGCAAGTCCCGGGTCACCCATACTTCTGACCTGCCATAAATTGGGGGTTCCCATGACCATCTCCTCAGGTTTGATAATTTGCTAGAATGGCTTACAGAGCTCAGGAAAACACTAAAACACTTTACTTTTATTTACTGGTTCAGTAAAAAAGATACGGCTGAGGAACAGCTCGAAGAGGTGCATAGGACAAGGTATAGGTTAGGGTGCAGAGCTTCAGTGCATTGACTGGGCAAGCCGCTCTCCCAGTACTTTGATATGTTCACCAACCCAGAAGCACCCCTCCCCCAATTTCTTTGTTCCAGAGTTTTAATAGAGCTCAATCTCCAGCTCCACACTCCTCTCTGGAGTTGAGGTGGGGGTGAGGCTGAAAGTGCCAACCCTTTAATCTTTTGGCCTTTCTGGTGACCAGCCACATCCTGAGGCTATCTAGTGACCCCACCCTAAGTCAACTCATTAGCATAAACACTGGTATGATTGAAAGGGGCTCTTCATGAAAAACAAAAGACACTCCTGGTGTTAGGACTTGTACTCTTCTAAATTGTACAAGGCTTGATTTAAATTTTAGGGGTACAAAGTTTCAATTCAGTTTGAGAATGCATCACATAAGGGGACTCAGAATTGAATCTTTTCTTTGATCTTGGAATCTCCTCCCACTAGAGTTATCCACAATATGTTCAGGGATGTGCTTGAAAATGACTCAGACTCAGTAATTACAGCATGGGAGATAAGTATGTAATTATTCGTCCAGTTAGGTATGTTAAGTAATCATGTGCCATTTATAACTTAGTATTATTTGAACCATGTGAAATTGCCATTTTTTTATAGGTTAAAAAATGTGCAATTTCATATGGTTCTTAAATATTTTTGTTTGGCTGAATTAGGTAGGGTCACCAATTGAGGATATGTTGTAGGTTTTTTTTTTCAGGGTTAACTCTCATTTGTACCCCAGTCTTACCATTCATCCCCTTGTTTGCCATTAGAAAATAGGCAGATAAATGGGTGTAGTTTTAAGTAAATGGTGGATTTGTGAGTGGGGGAAACGTATAGTACAAGTCTTGTTTCTTTTCCATGCAAGTGCTTTTAGTTACATTTCAGTTCTGAGCAGCACATTTTTCTAGTAGAAAAGGCTTGAATCTTTTGATCTTTCTGATCAGGCTACCCAAGATGTCTATTCTCTTGATCTGTACATCCCCTGCTTAACCAGTGCCTGCTTCACCTACACCCTCCTCACAGGACTAACCTTCTTACATACGTGCCCCTGCCCCAGCTAGTGATTGTTCACATCAAGGGGCAGTGAGGGGCTGGTGCCCCTCTGCTAGTTTCCCTGGTAGTTGAGGAGCCCACCTGATGTCAGTTTCCCCTATAACTGGGAACCTCCCCCTTCCCACCCCCCTGGAGCGAAGCCAGCCATCACATCCTACCTGCTGTCTGCCACACTTGGTGAGGTGTTGCTCCAGGATCTTGCTTCAGACATGTAAGCTCCCCTTATACATTAAACCACTCACATCTCTGTTACTGACTCCAGGCTCTTTCTTCGGTCTTGAAGCTGGGCAAGTACAGGCCTTGCAGGCCTGCATGGTGTAGCCCAACAACTGTGTAAGCTTAACTGATGGTGTTTCATAGGAACCTATTCACTCTTTCTGAAATTAAAATATGAGAGAGGGTCAAAGTTTTGAGGCTTAAGAAATCATAATTGTTAAATTCTTAATGAAAAAATACTGTTGCTTAAGCTAATACTATATTTGAGGTACTATCTTACTTATTCATTTCTGTTAAGTGTCTTTCTCATATGAAACTGCAATCAGAATGGAAGTATTGTTGTGAACATTTAGAAAGTTTCCAAAATGTTAAGTATACTCTCATTCTTTCTGCCAAGGTTGTTTGTAATCAAGAGTGTCCATTTGATGAATATAAAGGAAATCATAGTCTTGGAACTTTGAGTCCAATTCTAGGTGTTAGATTTTATGTGGGAAATTTATTCAGGCCATTTTATTGTTTTTTAATACTCACTTCATTGGGTAAGAGAAAAGAAAGGAGAGGAAGTGGAATTTGAACGAATCACTGAAACTAATGATTATTAGTGTTTGTAAAAGATAAGCAGAGGAAATGAGCAGTAATATGATATTTGGAATGCCAGCAGCTGGCATTCCATACTCATAAGAGATAATTGAGAATAATCTGTAACCATGGCAAAGATACTTTAGGTTTAGACTTATTTTATTGTTCTAATGCTTTATTCCTGAAGCATCAGATTGTTTATTTAATGTCTTCCTTGAATATCAGCTGTATATTACAAGTGTTTGAACAAGATTATACCAACAGTCTTAATTATATTTTGCTCTTACTTAGGTTAACCAACCATCCTAGTTTGCCTGGGGTTGTTGAGAGATTTCCTAGGACATGGGACTTTCAGTGTTAAAATCGGGAAAATCTCAGGCAAGCCTGGACAGATGGTCACCTTAGTTTCATTTCAAATTTAATCGAATGGAGAAAATCCTGACATAATTAGAAAGGTATTTAAGAATCCTGTAAATTCTTTACCCTTAAAGTTTAGAAAATTCTAACTTGAAAACATTATTTCAGGAAAGCATTTCTTCTATAGAAGGTTAGTTTTGTTTTAATTGCTTTGGAAATTTAAAGGTAAATTGATTTTGTGGTCAGTTTTCAAAAAGACCTTAATTTACCCTTTGGTCACATAGATAACAACCAGCAAATCGACATGCTATTAATAATGAAAATGCTAGGAATAAATTATTAATTAAAAAATACTCAGTGTGGGAATTCTGATAAGATAAACAGGAGTTGTCATTGCTTTTAAAGAAGTTCTGAACAAATAAAATAGTCTTCTTTTCTGAAATTGTTACATGATGTTTGTCTTTAAGTAGCCCAGTCAGTGGCTGTTGTATAAACCTGTCTTTCCTTTTTATATATCCTTGAATTTTTGTAACATGATAAACTTTAAAAAAATTTATCACTACACTTTTGGTTTACAATTTATATTTTTTTCTTTTCCTCATTTTTAAAAAAAGGAAGGTCAAAGAAAATACTGTGATCAGGAATCTAATTACAGACTATTAACAGCATGTGCTGTGTGCTAATCTTTATTCTGAACTCACTTTAGTTATCAGCCTACTTTTCTCAACAAGGGGGCACTTAAGTTAATTGCTTCATTAGAAACATGCTTTTAGCCCTTTCTGATCCATAAGTAGGACTCCTTGGCAGAGCTGCAGAAGTTTGAACACCTGCAGCCCAAGCAGCTTGAAAGGAAGCCATAACTCACTGTAAAGGAAAATAAAAGAAGCTCAAGTTCAAAATGGTGTTATCAATGATACAGTGTTGTCACTAACTTGAGCTGACCTAAGAGAATTGGCTTCTGCATTGCTTCTTATCAGCATCCAAAAGGGCATACAAAATTCTTTGTAAACTAATTTAAAAAGTGTCTTGTTTATTCAGAAGCAACTGTGAATGGTATTTGTTAAGAGTCTAGATCACATCAGCCAACAACTTATTTCTCTTCTAAGAGAGAAGCCAAGTATCAAAGACACAAAGTACTAAAGATAAGCTTCTCAATTCTCAACTGTTCTGAGCTCTCAATAAAGCTACTGATGTACAAATTGGGGTGGGACCCAACTGTTTCCACCTGCAGGCTTGTCTTAGATCCTTGGCTCTGGCTGGGAGAGGTGCTGATACTAGTCTGACCTTTAGTGCCCTTAGAAAACAAAACACAGGCTTTCTTATGGCCCTAATCAATCATTCCTTCTGAAAATTTCATCCCCTTTCTTCAAGTACTAGTCTTGGGGCAAAAAACCCATGGCTGACTATTCCCATTTACAGTGCTGGTGAAAGCAAAGAGATCCTTGATTCGCTCTTACGGAATCTTAAAAGACATTACAAGTCATCCTTTTTCCTGTTTCTATGGTGGAGTCTTAGATGTTTTGTGTTTGATATTTAATGAGAGGGTGACCTCAGTAAGTAAAAGAATGAAGTGCTTTCAAAACTGGTTCAAATAGTATATTATCAGGAAATTAAGACTCAGTTGATATAAAAAAAATTTATAAGGCTATTGAGGCATAAAATACTTATAGGATACTGAGTTGTTACATTTGAGCCATTAATATGTTAAGTTCCTAAGCGTGGCCCACAGGTAGCATCCAAAATTTCAAATCTGAGTTAACTAGAATAGTATCTTTAAAATAAAATCGTTTAGTTTCTGTGATGAGTATCTAGAGTTAATCAGAAAATTGGAAAATATTTGAAACATGAATAATTCAAAGATGTTAGAACTAATCTGACCCCTAAATGTCTTTTTTAACATTATTATGATTAAAGCCTTTTATATCATTGTGAAAGTAGGATTTACTGATAGGCATCTGGAATATTGAATTTCAAATTAACTTGTTTCTATAATTAGAAATTTGTCACTTGTTTCAAACGTGCTAAGAAATAACAGTGAAACCAATTGCTGTTTTAGAGTAATTCTAAGTTTCATTAATGCTAAAAATAGCCAGGGTTCTTCAGCCACATTTAAGAAAAAATAATCTGTGTAAGTGTGTGTGTATCTTTGTGTGTGCATATAAATTCTATACAGGCAAAAAACTTCATCAGTAGTTTCCATTACCTTCTTCCCTCCCAGAATTGTGGTTTTGGGCCCATTAGAATTATGTAAGCCTCTAAGTATGTCTTTTTCAATGATTGGCATAGAAAAACAGTAACACATATTTTCCAGTAATTTTCGAATTTAAGAATTGCAGACCATGTGGATAATTTACTGCATGTTAAGTGTATTGACTAATTGATCTAAAGAAAATATTTACAAGTGGATGAAGCATTTCAGAATTAAGTACATCTAGGCAAAGAAGACCTCAATGTAGGAAAAATTTTTGATTAAGTGAAATATTTAAAAATAATTATATTTTTTCAGTGATTATGATGTAGTAAAATCTACAAATTTCATATTTAAAAACTATTAATATAATTGATGTGGCTACAAGTATGGTTATTTTATAACTGTCTTTTTCTTCTGGGAAGAAGAATAATTTTCTGAGTAAACTTTAGGTAGATATTAGAATTATTGCTAACTTACCAATTTAGAGGTATCTTACACTTTTTTTTTTTTTTGGAATTTTTGAGTTTTATTTATTTTTTTATACAGCAGGTTCTTATTAGTTGTCCATTTTATACATTTCAGTGTATACATGTCAATCCCAATCTGCCAGTTCATCACACCCCCACCCCCACCCCACGCTGCTTTCCCCCTTTCGTGTCCATACATTTGTGCTCTACATCTGTGTCTCAGTTTTTGCCCTGCAAACCCGTGCATCTGTACCATTTTTCGAGTTTCCACATATAGGCGTTAATATACGATATTTGTTTTTCTCTTTCTGACTTACTTCACTCTGTATGACAGTCTCTAGATTCATCCACGTCTCTACAAATAACCCAATTTCGTTCCTCTTTATGGCTAATATTCCATTGTATATATGTACCACACCTTCTTTATCCATTCATCTGTCGATGGGCATTTAGGTTACTACCATGACCTAGCTATTGTAAATAGTGCTGCAGTGAACATTGGGATGCATGTGTCTTTTTGAATTATGGTTTTTTCTGGGTATATGCCCAGTAGCAGGATTGCTGGGTCATATGGTAATTCTATTCTTAGGTTTTTAAGGAACCTCCATACTGTTCTCCATAGTGGCTCTATCAATTTACATTTCCACCAACAGTGCAAGAGGGTTCCCTTTTCTCCACACCCTCTCCAGCATTTGTTGTTTGTAGATTATCTGATCATGCCCATTCTAACTGGTGTGAGGTGATACCTCATTGTAGTTTTGATTTGCATTTCTCTAATAATTAGTGATGTTGAGAAGCTTTTTCATGTGCTTCCTGGCCATCTGTATGTCTTCTTTGGAGAAATGTCTATTTAGGTCTTCTGCCCATTTTTGGATTGGGTTTGTGTTTTTAATATTGAGCTGCATGAGCTGTTTATATATTTTGGAGATTAACCCTTTGTCCATTGATTCATTTGCAAATATTTTCTCCCATTCTGAGGGTTGTCTTTTCGTCTTGTTTACAGTTTCCTTTGCTGTTCAAGAGCTTTGAAGTTTCATTAGTTCCCATTTGTTTATTTTTGTTTTTATTTCCATTACTATAGGAGGTGGGTCAAAAAAGATCTTGCTGTGATTTATGTCAAAGAGTGTTCTTCCTATCTTTTCCTCTAAGAGTTTTATAGTGTCTGGTATTACATTTAGGTCTCGAATCCAATTTTTTTTTTTTTTTTTTTTTTGGGTTACGTGGGCCTCTCACTGTTGTGGCCTCTCCTGTTGTGGAGCACAGGCTCCGGATGCGCAGGCTCAGCGGCCATGGATCACGGGCCTAGCCACTCCGCGGCATGTGGGATCTTCCCGGACGGGGGCACGAACCCGTGTCCCCTCTATCGGCAGGCGGACTCTCAACCACTGCATCACCAGGGAAGCCCTCGAATCCATTTTGAGTTTATTTTTGTGTATGGTGTTAGGGAGTGTTCTAATTTCATTCTTTTACATGCAGCTGTCCAGTTTTTCCAGCACCACTTATTGGAGAGATTGTCTTTTCTCCATTTTATATCCTTGCCTCCTTTGTCATAGATTAGTTGACCATAGGTGCGTGGGTTTATCTCTGGGCTTTCTATCTTGTTCTATTGATCTCTATTTCTGTTTTTGTGCCAGTACCATATTGTCTTGATTACTGTAGCTTTGTAGTGTAGTCTGAAGTCAGGGAGTCTGATTCCTCCTGCTCTGTTTTTTCCCCTCAAGACTGCTTTGGCTATTCGGGGTCTTTTGTGTCTCCATACAAATTTGAAGATTTTTTTTCTAGTTCTGTAAAAATGCCATTGGTAATTTGATGGGGATTGCATTGAATCTGTAGATTGCTTTGGTTAGTATAGTCATTTTCACAATATTGATTCTTCCAATCCAAGAACATGGTATATCTCTCCATCTGTTTGTATCATCTTTAATTTCTTTCATCAGTGTCTTATAGTTTTCTGCATACAGGTCTTCTGTCTCCCTAGGTAGATTTATTCCTAGGTATTTTATTCTTTTTGTTGCAGTGGTAAATGGGAATGTTTCCTCAATTTCTCTTTCAGATTTTTCGTCATTAGTGTATAGGAGTGCAAGAGATTTCTGTGCATTAATTTTGTATCCTGTAACTTTACCAAATTCATTGATTAGCTCTAGTAGTTTTCTGGTGGCATCTGTAGGATTCTCTATGTATCATGTCATATGCAAACAGTGACAGTATTACTTCTTCTTTTCCAATTTTTATTCCTTTTATTTCTTTTTCTTCTCTGAATGCCATGTCTAGGACTTCCAAAACTATGTTGAATAATAGTGGCGAGAGTAGACATCCTTGTCTTGTTACTCATCTTTGAGGAAATGCTTTCAGTTTTTCACCATTGACAATGATATTTGCTGTGGGTTTGTCGTATACAACCTTTATTATGTTGAGGTAGGTTCCCTCTATTTCCACTTTCTGGAGAGTTTTTATCATAAATGGGTGTTGAATTCTTTTGAAAGCTTTTTCTGCATCTATTGAGATGATCATATGGTTTTTCTTCTTCAATTTGTTAATATGGTGTATCACTTTGATTGACTTGCATCTGTTGAAGAATCCTTGCATCCCTGGGATAAATCCCACTTGATCATGGTGTGTGATCCTTTTAATGTGTTGGTGGATTCTGTTTGCTAGTATTTTGTTGAGGATTTTTGCATCTGTGTTCATCAGTGATATTGGTCTATTATTTTCTCTTTTTTGTGATACCTTTGTCTGGTTTTGGTATCAGGGTGATGTTGGCCTCATAGAATGAATTTGGGAGTGTTCCTTCCTCTGCAATATTTTGGAAGAGTTTGAGAAGGATTGGTGTTAGCTCTTCTCTAAATGTTTGATAGAATTCACCTGTGAAGCCATCTGGTCCTGGACTTTTTTTTGTTGGAAGACGTTTAACTTCAGTTTCAATTTCATTACTTGTGATTGGTCTGTTCATATTTTGTATTTCTTCCTGGTTCAGACTTCGAAGGTTACACCATTCTAAGAATTTGCCCATTTCTTCCAGGTTGTCCATTTTATTGGCATAGAGTTGCTTGTAGTAGTCTCTTAGGATGCTTTTTATTTCTGTGGTGTCTATTGTAACTTCTCCTTTTTCATTTCTAATTTTATTGATTTGAGTCCTCTCCCTCTTTTTCTTGATGAGTCTGGCTAATGGTTTATCAATTTTGTTTATCTTCTCAAAGAACCAACTTTTAATTGTATTGATCTTTGCTATTGTTTCTATTTCATTTATTTCTGCTCTTACCTTTATGATTTCTTTCCTTATGCTAACTGGGTTTTGTGTGTTGTTTCTCTAGTTCCTTTAGGTGTAAGGTTAGATGATTTAAGATTCTTCTTGTTTCTTGAGGTAGGCTTGTATTGCTATAAACTTCCCTCTTAGAACTGCTTTTGCTGCATCCCATGGGTTTTGGATCATCGTGTTTTCATTGTCATTTATCTCTAGGTATTTTTTAATTTCCTCTTTGATTTCTTCAGTGATCTCTTGGTTATTTAGTAACGTATTGTTTAGCTTCCATATGTTTGTCTTTTACGTTTTTTTCCCCCTGTAATTGATTTCTAATCTCATAGTGTTGTGGTCAGAAAAGATGCTTGATATGATTTCAGTTTTCTTAAATTTACTGAGGCTTGATTTGTGACCCAAGATGTGATCTATCCTGGAGAATGTTCCGTGTGTACTTGAGAAGAAAGTGTAATCTGTTGTTTTTGGATGGAATGTCCTATAAATATCAATGAAATCTATCTGGTCTGTTGTGTCATTTAAACCTTGTGTTTCCTTATTAATTTTCTGTTTGGGTGATCTGTCCATTGTTGTAAGTGAGGTGTTAAAGTCCCCCACTATTACTGTGTTACTGTTGATTTCCTATTTTATAGATGTTAGCAGTTGCCTTATATATTGAGGTGCTCCTATATTGGGTGCATATATTTTTATAATTGTTATATCTTCTTCTTGGATTGATCCCTTGATCTTTATGTAGTGTCCTTCCTTGTCTCTTGTAACATTCTTTATTTTAAAGTCTATTTTATCTGATATGAGTTTTGCTACTCCAGCTTTCTTTGATTTCCATTTGCATTGAATATCTTTTTCCATCCCCTCACTTTCAGTCTGTATGTGTCCCTAGGTCTGAAGTGGGTCTCTTGTAGACAGCATATATATGGGTCTTGTTTTTGTATCCATTCAGCGAGCCTGTTTCTTTTGGTTTGAGCATTTAATCCACTCACGTTTAAGGTAATTATCGATATGTATGTTCCTATTAGCATTTTTCTTAATTGTTTTGGCTTTGTTTTTGTAGGTCCTTTTCTTCTCTTGTGTTTCCCACTTAGAGAAGTTCCTTTAGCATTTGTTATAGAGCTGACCTGGCAGTGCTGAATTTTCTTAGCTTTTGCTTGTCTGTAAAGCTTTTGATTTCTCCATCGAATCTGAATGAGATCCTTGCCGGGTAGAGTAATCTTGGTTGTAGTTTCTTCCCTTTCATCACTTTAAGTGTATCATGCCACTCCCTTCTGGCTTGTAGAGTTTCTGCTGAGAAATCAGCTCTTAACCTTATGGGAGTTCCCTTGTATGTTATTTGTCATTTTTCCCTTGCTGCTTTCAATAATTTTTCTTTGTCTTTAATTTTTGCCAATTTGATTACTATGTGTCTTGGCATGTTTCTCCTTGGGTTTATCCTGTATGGGACTCTCTGCACTTCCTGGACTTTGGTGGCTATTTCCTTTCCCATGTTAGGGAAGTTTTCAACTATAATCTCTTCAGATATTTTCTCGGGCCCTTTCTCTCTCTCTTCTCCTTCTGGGACCCCTATAATGTGAATGTTGTTGCATTTAATGTTGTCCCAGAGGTCTCTTAGGCTGTCTTCATTTCTTTTCATTCTTCTTTCTTTATTCTATTCTGCAGCAGTGAATTCCACCATTCTGTCTTCCAGGTCACTTATCCGTTCTTCTGCCTCAGTTATTCTAATATTGATTCCTTCTAGTGTAGTTTTCATTTCAGTTATTGTATTGTTGATCTCTGTTAGTTTTTTAATTCTTCTCGATCTTTGTTAAACATTTCTTGCATCTTCTCGATCTTTGCCTCCATTCTTTTTCCGAGGTCCTGGATCATCTTCACCATCATTATTCTGAATTCTTTTTCTGGAAGGTTGCCTATCTCTACTTCATTTAGTTGTTTTTCTTGGGTTTTATATTTTTCCTTCATGCAGTACAAATCTGTCTGACTGTTCATGTTGTCTATGTTTCTGTGAATGTGGTTTTTGTTCCACATGCTGCAGGACTGTGGTTCTTCTTGCTTCTGCTCTCTGCCCTCTGGTGGGTGAGGCTGTCTAAGAAGCTTGTGCAAGTTTACTGATGGGAGGGACTGGTGGTAGGTAGAGCTGGCTCTTGCTCAGGTGGGCAGTGCTCAGTAAAACTTTAATCCACTTGTCTCCTGATAGGTGGGGCTGGGTTCCCTCCCTGTTGGTTGTTTGGCCTGGGGCGACCCAACACTGGAGCCTACCTGGGCTCTTTGGTGGGGCTAATGGCAGACTCTGGGAGGTCTCATGCCAAGGAGTACTTCTCAGAACTTCTGCTGCCAGTGTCCTTGTCTTCACGGTAAGACACATCCACGCCCTGCCTCTGCAGGAGACTTTCCAACACTAGCAGGTAGGTCTGTTTCAATCTCCTGTGGGGTCACTGCTCCTTCCCCTGCGCTCCAATGCGCACACTACTTTGTGTGTGCCCTCCAAGAGTGGAGTCTCTGTTTCCCCCAGTCCTGTCAAAGTCCTGCAGTCAAATCCCACCTGCCTTCAAAGTCTGATTCTCTAGGAATCCCTCCTCCCATTGCTGGACCCCCAGGTTGGGAAGCCTGACGTGGGGCTCAGAACCTTCATTCCAGTGGGTGGACTTCTGTGGTATAAGTGTTCTCCAGTTTGTGAGTCACCCACGCAGCAGTTATGGGATTTGATTTTATTGTGATTGTGCCCCTCCCACCTTCTCATTGTGGCTTTTCCTTTGTCTTTGGTTATGTGGTATCTTTTTTGGTGAATTCCAGTGTCTTCCTGTCGATGATTGTTCAGCATTTAGTTGTGATTCTGGTGCTCTCGCAAGAGGCAGTAAGAGCATGTCCTTCTACTCCACCATCTTGAAGCAATCTCATTACACTGTTAATTTTAGATTTTTTTCTATCATTCTGGAAGTTTCTCTGCTTCCTTGTGCTTTTTTCTGTAAGATAGTACAGCTCTAGCCTTCTATAATTAAGCATGCCTCTCATCCCCCAGAAGATAGAGAAGTTAGTTTTGTTTTGTGAAGAGTTTTGACAGAATGAGTTGTTTTGATTTTCATATTCATTCGTTAATTGAGAAAAATATGATGCTTTATTTAGGAGAACATAATAGTTTTAAATTGAGAAAGCAAATTAAAATGATTTAAAAATTTGGCTTTTATTAAAACTTATTAGTTATCAATGAAATGTCAATTAATAATTTACGTTTGGATTGTCACAACATAGTATTTATATTGGTCATAAAAATTTGAGGCAATTTTATACTCTTAGCTTTTTTAGGATCACCTAGTAAGAGATTCATGCTATGTGTTAAAGAATAATTCTCTCTAGTTGTTCATCTTTGAACTGTGTGCTTTGTTCCTCTTTTTGACTTTTTATAATGTTTTTTCTTTGCATATTTGTAATTTTTAGGGTATTCCTTTAGTTTTGTTAACATCTATAGCTTAAGTATCTCTTAATGAAGTGTACATGAGCACAGGATATTCCAGTATTAGAAAAAAATATAGTTTTTTGCTTTGAACTAAATAGTATGTGGCATATCGTAGTCTGGTAAGTTTGAGGTCAATCTGGGCAAGATTCTAGAGTGAATTACTGGAAGAATAGTTTTCGAATTAATAGGAAAATAACTTGTAATCAGTAGAAATGAGAGTGGGATCACTAAGAAAAATGTCTGTCTTAATTTCTTTTCCCTCCCCTCCCTTCCCCTCCCCTCCCCTCCCCTCCCCTCCCCTCCCCTTCCCTCCCCTTCTTTTCTTTTCTCTTTTTTTTTTTGCCATACGAGGGCCTCTCACTGTTGTGGCCTCTCCCGTTGCGGAGCACAGGCTCTGGACGCACAGGCTCAGCAGCCATGGCTCACGGGCCCAGCCGCTCCGCGGCATGTGGGATCTTCCCGGACCGGGGCACGAACTCATGTCCCCTGCATGGGCAGGCGGACTCTCAACCACTGCGCCACGAGGGAAGCCCCTTCTTTTCTTTTTTTTTAATAGCACTCCTAGACTGGCAGAGTAAGTAGGTTTTACGAAGGACCATCTTGATATCCTTGTGACTTAAATGGAGGTATCAGCAATACACCCACCTAGTAGTAGTGATTGATGTCTAAGAGAGGATTGTTTCTAATGGCAAGCCACAGAAGTTTATGCTTGAGCTTGTTCTGCTCAACATTTTACATAAATGATTTTAATACTCAGAAGCAAGGTTTATTAAACTTTTAAATGGCAGGGTCAGCAAGTGATTATAAATGTGCTGGATCACAGTAACAGAATCACTATTCAGTGTAACCTTGACAAGCCAAATGTATAATATTTGAAATTGCACACCTGCAAAGAATGAACAAAGCAAAAATTGAACCTTGTACACATATTCGGTCAAATGATTTATGACAAAAGTAACAGCATTGCAGTAGGAAAGGGTAGTCTTTAATAAATAATACTTGGTCAATTTGATATCCATGTGGAAAAAATATATTTTGACCCCTCCTGACAATTGATGTACAAAAATCAATTCCAGATGGATTGTAGATCTAAGTGTGAGAGGTACAATTATAAAGCTCTTAGATAAGCATAGGAGAACATCTTGGTGACCAAAGAGTTCTTAATTAGTACAGAAAAAGTATAACTATAACATACAGATTTTGATAAATTTTAACTTCATGAAAATTAAGAACTTCTTTTCATCCAAAGTTACCATTATGAGAGTGAAAAGATAACTTACAGAATGGTAGAACTGTACATATATCTGTAAAAGGATTCATAATCCAAAAAGTAAAGAACAAAACAAAAAGAAAATAATATATCAGTAAGAACATCAATAAGAAAAATACAACTGAATAAAAACATTAGCAAGATTTAACAGATACTCCACAAAACAGGATGTTCAAATGCACAGTCAAGGTATGAAAAGGACTCAGCATCATTAATTATCAGGGAAATGTGAATAAACCATTGTGTAATACTACATACCCACCAAAATGGCTAAAATTAAAAAGATGAGAGTCCGCCTGCCCATGCAGGGGACACAGGTTCGTGTCCCGGTCCATGAAGATCCCACATGCTGTGGAGCGACTGGGCCCGTGAGCCATGGCCGCTGAGCCTGCGCGTCCGGAGCCTGTGCTCTGCAACGGGAGAGACCACAACAGTGAGAGGCCCGTGTACCGCAAAAAAAAAAAAAAAAAAAGATGAGAAATGTTTGTAAGGACATGGAGTGATCAGAACTGACATACCAAGTGTGTAAATTGGTACAAACCTTTTAGAAAGTTTTTGGCTGTGTACTACTAAAACTGAACATATGCATATCCTCTGGTCCAGAAATTTCACTCATGGTTATGTACTCATAGGTATATGCCCAACAGAAAAGCCTGGATATTGCTAGCATATTTATGGAAGCACTATTTATGCTAGTCAAAACCTGGAAAGTACTCAAATGCCTGTCGCTAGTAGAATGGATAAATAAATTGTACTATACCCACATAATGGAATATTATACAACTATGAGCATGATCTACAATTCTAAGAAGCATTTCTGAAATGTAATGTTCCATAAAAGAAGCCAGACACAAAATAAAATGTGCTGTATGATTATATCTACATGAAAGTACAAAGATACTCAAAATTCTAATCTGTTAGGAAAGTGGTTATTTGGGGACACAGTGACTGGAAAAGGGGTGTTGTGAGAATGAGTTCTGGGGTGGTAATGTTCTGATTGCTGATCTAGGTACTGCTTACATGGATTTGCTCAATTATAAAACTTCCAAGTTAGGTTTTAGATATCTGTACTTTTGCCTGGATATAATACTTCAATATAAAGTTTTAAAAATGTAAAAAGTTTATTAGCCTCAGGCTGTAATAGCTTGATATAATCCATCTCCATTACAGGGTACTTCTATCTCAGTGGACAGAGTGAGTCCTGGGAGCCCCTTTCTTAGAGAAGATGTGATAGGTATGGCCAACTCTTGGGTTCTGAGATTTTCTTTTCCAAATCTTTATGCTACTCTCCTTTTTCATTTACACAGTCTTTCTCCAGACAGAGACTAAGAACTTGATCCAATTTATCCTCACTAATTATAATCAGATTTCAGTCCTGAGATTATTCCCAGATCACTCACACAAGTTCTTGTGACTGTCGTAGAGAAAGAGGCTTTGGGGAAAATGTGATCTTAATATTGTTGGAGATAGTAATTTTTATTCAGCTACACAACTTGGGCAAATCATTTATGAGCCTCTGCTTTTACCTGTAAAAATTGTGAATCAGTATTGAACAGAACTGTGATTTACTGAGTTTGATGGTTGGCTATTATATAGCTTTTTGTTTTACTTGTTTCCTTGGTGCTTTATATAGCTGAGAGACCAGTACAGAAAGCATCATTATTTGATAGTCACAGTTTCTTGCAAAAATATTTTTTTTCTTTTATAACAGGTGATCAGAAATGGAGAGAAAAGTAAACAGAATCTATCTTGCTTCTGAACCTGATATAATTCATTTTCTACAAGTTGCTTGGGAAAAAACACTAGGATCTGGTTTTGTTATTACACTTACTGATGGGCAGTCAGCATGGACTGGGACAGGTAATGTTAAAAGCAAATTTTTTAAAGAAAAATTTCAATAATGTGCTATTCTTCAGTCCTCAGTGATACTTCAAATTAAAATGTTTCTTTAATAGATATTGGTTAAAATGAACATGATTGCTTTTACTTGTTATTGCTGTCTGATTTACACACAGATTTGTAATATTAATATTATTTTCTGTAAGTAATATTAATAGAAGGATAGAGAAATAACCATTTGAGTCTTAGTTCTTGGAGTTGGTCAGAGTTTTTAAAATGATCTCTTTATACAAAACATAAATAGTACTTTTTATATGTATCTTTTCTTAGGACCCCAGGGAAATATTGGGAGGCACAGGAAGGTGGATTGGCTGGGCCAAGTCTTGGGAGAGTGGGGTGGTGGTGGTTTTCTTTTTATTTCATATACTTATATTGTTGAATTATTTTCCAGTGAACATGTACTACATTTGTAACAAAAAGAAGCAGAACTAATAGCCTAAAACTTTGTAAACCAAAGTTCAAACCCATTTATGGGATTTTGGCTGTTATTTTATGAAATAGACTTTTGCTTTTTTTAATCTTTGGTAATAATCTTTTTAAAGAGGTTAATGACCCTGAAATCATTTATGGAACATTGCAGGTGTAAAGTCAAAATATCTAGAATTATGTTTTACTCATATAGCAAAATTTTGTTGATAATATACTTCGAAAGTGTTTTATTGAAAGATTTAAAAAGCTATTTCTACAGTTATGAAATAGTCATTTCTAGAGTTATGTTGTAAATGATGTTTTAGGTAAAATAATTTTGTCATGTTAATTTATGTGCTATTTGTATCTTCTATCAACTTTTGAAATATTCCCCTAAAATTTATTACTGTAATAATTATTATATCACCTTTTAAAATCACAATACATTGTGAAGTTTTGTTTTCTTCTTGAGTGTTACAAATTCTGTTATACAAATTCTGTTAGTCAAACTGAATTTGTATTTACAGGGTTTTGGTTTTTATTACTCATTTTTTTATGACAGAGAATGAGGAATGGTAATATAAGTATTACTGTAAAATAAAGAAATTTCAAGGATAATGTTTGTAGTACCTGTTATGGTATCTATTTAAGCTGTAAATTTCTATGTAAGAGAATTCAGTGGTTGGTTGGTTGTTGCAGTGCAGGACTGGAGGAAAATTTGTCAGGTTAGCTCTATGTATGCTGGTGAAGGTATACCCAAGTGACAATAACTCTGTTTTGGGGTAAATGGTACACAGGGTTGAAGACCATGGCAGTAGTCTAATGCCAGTTTTCAGGGAGAAAAGAGCAGTTCCAACAGCACAGCCCAGGAGGCAGGTCCTAGGTGATGTGGTTGGTTGTATATAAGGAATTTATAACTTAGATATTTCCAATTAACAAATGGTTTATTCTGTATAACAAGAAGTTATGGTCAGATGAATGACCTTGAGGTATTTTAAGAACCTTAATTATCAAAGAAAAAGATTAAATTTTGATGTAGTCAGTAAACCTCATTCACCAGGACAAAGAACAATAATACGTTGTTTGAATTTTTTTTTTATATCATTAAGGACTGTGAAAAGAAAAAGAACACTGTGGTTAACTCTTAAATCTTAATGTAACCAGAAATTTAAGTTAACTTTACATTTATGGAACATTTTGTTTATGTCATACAAAATGTGCTGGCAGTTGTTCTTAATATTCTTAACATGAATATTGTTTCACTAGCCTACATTCATTGAGAGCAAAGTACACATCTAATTTGCCAACCACTGTTCATAAGTATTTCTATCAGTACATAGGACATACATGCCTTGATGGATATTCTCTGAAAGAAAGAATGAAAGGATGCCTGAAATATATAAAATTGGTTAGGAAAAAGAAGAAAGGAAACTACTCATTTTAGAGTTAGCATATATTTTAATGAAAACTCCAGTTTCATATTTACTTGTTGGCGTTGATCATAAATGCAGTATGTTTTACCATTTGTTTTTCAGCTAATGAAATTTAGTGTGACAAAAATGTGATATCAAACTTCTGTATCCCTTGGTGGATTGTTAATCTTTTGGCTTCCTGTACCGAACAAGCTTTCAAACAGAAAATTTTATAGTGCACTGGATCTGGTCATTTATTTTCAAAGATATTGAAGTTTTAAATCTCACAAATGTTTAATGCCTTTTATTACTCGTGTGAATTTCAGGGACAAAATACGTAATCAAATAATATAACATTGTTTCCATGTTTAGTTAAGTCTTATACATAAATATAATTTGGTTTGGCACTTTACAGATAGGCAATAAGATAATTAAGAAATTGAAACAATTAAATAATTGAAACATGAAAATGAATTTCCTTCCTATACCTCATCCTGTTTTTTGTACAACTTTTTGATTTCTGCAACCTTCAATTTGGATAATTTTTTTTCTCTTTTCATTTGAGTGAAATTAAAAGGATGTGGGGTTCCTTTTAATCTCCCACACACTAAACTCACTGATTTATTTTCCATTAGCAATGTTTTATCTAATGAATGTTTTGGGGTCTAATTATCATGTGGTCTATCATCACTTCAACATTATAGAGGATTATATCACAGGGTTAAGTCACAAAGTGGGTTAATGATCAATGACTGTTATTTGACTTTCATAAGAATTGCAGTCAGCGGTAAGAAACTTATATCACCCATCTCTGGGGTAAAGTTCATTGAAGAGTAAATTAAACTTTTTAATGCATTTATTATCAAATAATTATATCTACCTATATTTGTTCTAAACACTGATATGTTTGGTGACCTATATGGAGATTATGTGACAGAGCCCAGTAGAAAAATGATTTTTAAAGAATGAAGTAGAAAAGTGGGTCCGTGATATGATGACTTATTACGTCTGTGTGTCTTCTCAGCTCTGACACAAACTTAGGATATGCAGTCTTTTGGTTCATTATACATAAGGATCCAAAGTAAAGAATTTTCTTTCCTTACTTACATCTTCACCTACCCATAAATGGTGTTAAAGTGATGCTTTCTTGGATTCTACCTGTCTGAGAACAATTCCTTGCTTTTTGGTCATGTTGGCCTGCTCACTTTTTATGCCATATTATGTTGCTCATCTGTATCCTTGCTGAATTTTATTATTTTCATGGCTTTTATCCCTGGTCACTGAAGTTTTTAAAGGAGCATTGACTGCTTACAGCTGTGCTTCCTGCAGCACAAAATTCAAAACCGGTGACCAAATTGTTTTTCTAGGATTGAAGTTCTAAATAGGCAGTCAGAATTTCACATTGACTGTTATAGGAAATGTTCAAGTAAATTTTTCTTCTTAAACTAATACCTTTTTTTTTACAAAACATATTTTTTAAAGGAGAGGCATAAATAGAAATAATTTCCTTTCACATGTTTTTTTCCTCTCAAGAATGAAATATTTTGAAACACTAACCAATGCAGCATTCACAGATGGAGTAACATACTAAGAGGGTATCTGAAAGGTTATCTAAGATGTCAGCACTTGAATCAAGGCTCCATAAGGCTGCCATTTTTGTCTAATGGTTGTATCCCTCGTGCCTAGAATAGTGCCTGGCACATAGTAAATGCTAATTAAGCATTTTTGGACTAAATGAATTGAATCAATAAATTCTATTAAATATTTTCAGACAGGCATCTTTTCATTGTAATGAAATTTAGAATACTTTTTACTAGATGCTTTATCAGTAGACATACTTTATTATTTTTTTAATATATTTATTTTATTTTGGAGTATAGTTGATTTACAATGTGTTAGTTTCAGGTGTACTGCAAAGTGATTCAGTTACACATATACATATATCCATTCTTTTTCAGATTCTTTTCCCATATAGGTTATTACAGAATATTGAGTTCCCTGTGCCATACAGTAGGGCCTTGTTGGTTAGCTATTTTATATATACTAGTGTGTATATGTTAATCCCAAACTCCTAATTTATCCCCCCATCCCACCTTTCCCCTTTGGTAACAATAAATTTGTTTTTGAAGTCTGTGAGTCTCTATTTTGTAAAGAAGTTCATTTGTATCATTTATTTTTTTGCATATTTTCTTATAAGTTTTTCTATAGTTGCATTAAAGATAGTTTCTACAGATTATTTCCTGTTTCTCTGAGAAATAATTTCTCTCTCTAGGTACTTATAACTCTTCAAAATTATCCAAACACAGAATATGAAATTATTCCTCAGATAAGATGCATTTGCCTTCTTAATTTTATGTTTTTTCAGAAGAGCTAATAGGGTATTTGAAAAGTCAATAGATTTGATAGTGGTGATCATCTTAAATATGCATATGCTTCAGAGAGAGAAAAAAATATGTTGAAGTATTTTAGAAGCTGTAAAATTACACAAGCATATTTTTATTCTTACCTTTTTTCAAAGGCTGTGTTGAGAGGTCATTTATTTTCAATATTAGAATTTATAAAAAACTGATCAGGAAAAATATATGGATGCATTCCTGGACTCTCTTCCTCATTGCCTGTCATGGGGCTTCCAGACCCTTGATAGCACATGGACCAACGTTATGAAAAGCTGTTATATTTTTAGGGATTCTTTAATCAAGATTTTATTGTTTCTATATTATTTCATACCAGTGTGTTTTTTAAATATTATGGAAGTAAATAATTTAGCTAATGTCCCATATCTCTGCTTCACCTCAAACCAGAATAACCAGAGAGATATAAGTATGACCCCAGTTTTACCACTTACCTACTTCATGACCCTAGACCATTACTTGATCTCTCTGAGCCTCACTTTTATCATTTGTAAAATGAGAATATCTATCTTTCAGTGTTGTAAGGAATAAAATAGATAAATGTAACCTTTAAGTAAAAAAGTATAGAACCGTATGAGTCTTTCATCATTGTGGTATCCTGAGTTGATACAGGAAACCACCCAACCATACGTACCTTCCAAATAAATATTAGATTAAATCTTGTAATTTTAAAAGCAAATAAACAGACACTTTGCAGCCTTTGAATGTAAGAAAGGGAATCCCCAGGTGCCATGTGTGAAGAGGTATCTGAAAACCAAAGTGGTTAATGGGAACTAAAGAGCTATAAGTTCATGGAATATCTGAACTAGATACACATCTAAGTGACTGTGGTTGTAATACCTGAGTGGAGTGGCCTGTTGAGACTGCAGGCCTCTTAAGGAATTTCTTTATCTCTAAAGATAAAGAAAGTAACCTGGAAGTGATCCTGTTAATAAAATCTTTAAAAAAACAGACAAAAAAATTACTCTGGCTTGGAGTTGTAGAATCAGAGTAGTCACTAAGGGTTATGAGTAAATTAAAATTCCTAACAGAAATCAGAATCCTGTCTGTGTTATATAAGTGTGAGGGTAGGGGGTTTAAATTTGAGCTGTCTTAAATTTGCTGCAAGTGTAAAAACCAAGTGAAGAAGTTAACTTTCAAAACTGGTCCAGAACTGGTGAAACCTGTAGGGACTACAAGAAAGGCCAACCAGCAACCTTCATTTAAAGCCTTAAATGAAGGGCTTCCCTGGTGGCACAGTGGTTAAGAATCCGCCTGCCAATGCAGGGGACACGGGTTCGATCCCTGGTGCGGGAAGATCCCACATGCCGCGGAGCAACTAAACCCATGCGCCACAACTACTGAGCCTGTGCTCTAGAGCTCATGAACCACAGCTGCTGAGCCCATGTGCCACAACTACTGAAGCCCGCGCGCCTACAGCCTGTGCTCCACAACAAGAGAAGCCACTGCAATGAGAAGGCCACACACCACAACGAAGAGTAACCCCCACTCACCACAACCAGAGAACAACCCGCGTGCAGTGAAGACCCAACGCAGCCAAAAATAAAATAAATAAAATAAATTTATTAAAAAAAATAAATAAGTAAAGTCTTAAATGAAGACTTTCTGCTGTCCAGAGCACTTGATACTCTGGCTAGAGGAGAGTCATGTTCACACCTCACAAAGCAGGAAAGGAAAAAAGGCAGAGCAAGAATGTGTCAGCAGCTAGAAGAAATGGCATTCATACCCTAGGAACCACGCAAAGAGAGTGATCTGAATGAGATCTTAAATATATTTAAATCCTTCAAATATTGAAAAGAAGGGTGTGGCAAGAACAAGGTATTATGAAAAAGAAACAGAGGATATCTAAAATTGAATAATCATTGAAGTAAAAATCTCTACGGGTGAGTAAAACATCAGCTTTAAACGTACCTAGATGAGAGAATTGGAAGCCAGATATATAATATAACGCAAGCCGTAGAGGAGACAATAAATATTAATTCCCTTCCCTTTCCTTCCTCATCGACTCCCTTCATCTGCCATTTTTATTGTTGGCACATAACGAGATGAGAAGAATGAACTCCATTTTTACTTTAATTTGACTCTGCCCATGTGAGTGAGAAATAGACTATAGACTATTTAATCTCTTTAATAATTGAGGCAAGGAAGAAAGATGTTTTAAAATATTGAGCTTATTAATCAGTATAGGAAATAATTGCTATGACCTAGGAGCAGGTACACAAGACGGTTGTTTCTGTGGTAACTTATAATCCATGTATTTGATCTGAGGACAGAGAAAGAACACAAGGAGTCTAATGCTTTCCAGTGAGATTTGAGACTAAATTAATGTCTCAAAAATTGCTAGTTCAGTTAAAAGGTGTAATTTGACTTAAAAATGTGTGGTGCAGACATTGATTTTACTTTTTGTTTAAATTTCTGTTACATAAGTAATAAATTAGTAGCAACAGGTAAATATGTTTATTCTTAGGTTTAGAATTTATTTTCAAGTAAATAAGGCTTTTATTATTGTTTCTCATAGTTTGTGAATCAGAGATTTCCCAAGAAGCTGATGACATGGCAATGGAAAGAGAGAAATATGTTGATGAACTGAGAAAAGCACTGGTGTCAGGAGCAGGACCAACTGACACATACAAGTTCAATTTTTCGAAAGAGTCTTGTCACTTCTCCTTTGAGAAAAACTTGAAAGATGTTTCAGTAAGTAAAACTTTCCATAATGTTATAATTGGTAAAATGTTAGAGAATACTTATTGAGAAATTATTTAAGTAACTAGCATATTATTCCCAGAATAGCTCAGAAACAAAAGTTTAAAAAGTACTTGGTTTCCAAGTTGGAAAAATGCTTCAAAGTTATAGTCATTAAATGCTTTATGTTAATGAATTGTGAAAAAAACTATTGGAAAATATATTTCATTTTTAATGCTTTAAGACTAAGTATTATTGAGATAATTACACGAATGAGCAGTATGAAAAATGGCGTCAGAAGTTTTAGACCATGAGACAAGGCTTACTGAAATGAGTTTGGGGAAATACTGATTTTTGAGAAAGAAAATAATATATTTTTCTTTGAATAGTTAATAATTATAACCTATTTTCTTCTTTATTAGCATGTATTTGCAATTACAAAATTATATAGATAAGTGTAGTAAGACATTTGATTAGAAATTAAGGTATTTTATTTATATTATCAAACTTAGAAGTATTAAAATAGAAAGAACTTTCAACCCAAGCTTTCTTAAATTTAGAGACAGTTATTGAACAGTTTGTGCCAGAACTAGATTGAGTTTAAAAAATTCTTTTAAAAAAAATCTTTAATTCAGAATGATTAAAGGGATTTTACCAATTAGAGAAACATTTGAAGCAACAGATGGAATCATTAATTTGAAATATATATTATCCTGTATAGAATAATACAGAGAGCCTGGCTTCAGTAATTGTTTCTGAAAAATTTAGAATTATTCTGAATTGTTTAGAAGATACATACTTATAGTACTTAGCTGCCAATTTATGTAAGTTTCAATAAGCTGAGGTTCTTAAGATGATAATTTAAATTAGGGTAAGGTTTGAACTGACTACTGAAATTTTGTTATTTATCGCAAAGTACTCTTTCCTGTGGCTCAAGTACAATCAAATGATGTTATAT
Source organism: Phocoena sinus (assembly GCF_008692025.1). Classification (NCBI taxonomy): domain Eukaryota; kingdom Metazoa; phylum Chordata; class Mammalia; order Artiodactyla; family Phocoenidae; genus Phocoena; species Phocoena sinus. Next base: position 107,137,660 of record NC_045765.1, on the reverse strand, counting down.
ACTATGGAACTGCTGACTGTTTCTTCTAATATTTTGAAGCAGATCATTGTCAAATTGGTTATAATGCCATTTCGCACTCAACAAGCATATGTATGTAATGACTAACATTATTTCATGCCTCCAGTTTCTGGTTTTCATATGTGTTGTGTTACACTGGTACATAACAAATTAAGAGTGTGAGAGTACTTTTGGGTACCTGAAAGGCTTTTGGTATCTTTGACATGGTGAAAAGGAGGGTTTGGATGGAGTACTTGCCATGCTTAGCGATACATCGGATCTTGCCGCCTTTGTGAAGAAAGTCCTCATGACTTCAGTTGTTTACAGTTGGCTTGGCATGTATCAGACTCAAAAACCGTGACAATAATCCTGAAAGATAGCTTGCTTACTACCCTGATATTAATCAACTTTATCAGAGCCAAAGGCTTGAACCACTAGCTTTTCAACAGGTTTTCTCAAAAAAACAGAAACAGATTAAGAGATTCCTAGTAAGGCAGATGAGTGTTGGTTCCCTAACAAATATGCCCTAAAGCACTACAATGCAGTTTAGATTCCTGCCTCACTATTTATTCATTTATTAATTTGCCTATGAGAAAAAGAAAGGCTACTTTCAGAATGGTTTGATGAGGAGGAGTTCATGACTTGGCTTACTTGAGAGATATTTTTGGATGTTTGAATGAGATAAAACTTTCAGTATGAGGTGCTACAGTCAGCCTTACGGATGCAGATGAAAATCACAGGTTTATTTGGCCAAATTTCCGTGGGAATCTTCTAGTGCTGTAGGATGTGCTTCTGCAAATTGAATTTCAGAGTGACAGTATCTTTTAAATTCATCTGCTGGCAAAAATATGCAGACAATTGGAAATATGGCAGAATACTTTTTAAGGCTAATTTTGCTTTGGATGACCTAAAACTTTAAAAGGAGTTTGTAATCCATTCCTTGATGACACAGATGTCTGATTGTTGCCAAAAATGACCTCCTACACTTAGAAGAAAAGAATGAACATAGATTCACCTTAAAAGGTTATAGTGAATTCTGTTCTGTTGTTGACATAAGGTTACTCTCCCATGACAAAGAATATTCCATGAGTTCTAAGTACATTAGCTACCAGTTTCATACCTCTTAGAGTCAGGGTTTTTGGGCATTTGTTGTCATCAATTCAAGAAGTTTTATGTGTCTAATTCTGTGTTGAAGATCACTGCATAATTTGAACATTTTGAGTATTCAAGTCATATGACTTATTTGAAATTTACATTTCTATCAAATTTTCTCCTTTTTTCCTATTTTTAAAAAGGAAATAACTACTAATTTTTATATTCAAGAAGACCTGTATTTTTTTGAAATATTACCTTGTGTTTTAATTGGCCATTTCCAAAGCAATGAAATATTTAATATGTATAATGTGTATGTTGATGTTTATATACATTTTTTTTGAGGAATGGATCCATAATTTTCATGAGATTGCTTTTGAGCTCATAATACTCAAAATTTCATTTTTGCTCTCATTGGCTTTTCCTTACAGATAACATAGACTTCTAATTTTAGCTTAATTCTCATTGGGATAAATGTTGAATGGCCAGTTGGATGCTAACTCTTTTTCTCCGTACAGTACAAACCTCTGGGACCCTTCCTGCTCCATCACCAGGACACTTCAGTTGGCAGTAGATTGTTCTGGATGACAGCATACTCTAGTACAAGCATTTAGAACTCATTATCTCTTCACTATAAGTACTGTTGCCTACTCAAGAGATTATCACGTACTTTGTGTCACTCTTTTCGCTCTGCCTTTTACAGTTCTTATGGATTTTGCAGTATATACTTTGTCATGCAAATAATACGTCTTAATTAAAAATGTCTTCCTCTTCTTCTCTCATAATTTGCTCTGTTCCTTCAGAAAACATTTTCATTCATGAGCCATGTAAAAAAGACCTAATTTTTTTTTGATAAGAGTAACCCTGGGGGGAGACAAAATACCTGTATGCAGAAAACTATAAGACACTGATGAAAGAAATTAAAGATGATACCAACAGATGGAGAGATATACCATGTTCTTGGATTGGAAGAATCAATATTGTGAAAATGACTGTGCTACCCAAAGCAATCTACAGATTCAATGCAATCCCTATCAAATTACCAATGGCATTTTTTACAGAACTAGAACAAAAAATCTTAAAATTCGTATGGAGACACAGAAGACCCCGAATAGCCAAAGCAGTCTTGAGCGAAAAACATGGAGCTGGAGGAATCAGACTTCCTGACTTCAGACTATACTACAAAGCTACAGTAATCAAGACAGTATGGTACTGGTACAAAAAACAGAAACATAGATCAATGGAACAAGATAGAAAGCCCAGAGATAAACCCACGCACCTATGGTCAACTAATGTATGACAAAGGAGGCAAAGATATACAATGGAGAAAAGACAGTCTCTTCAATAAGTGGTGCTGGGAAAACTGGACAGCTACATGTAAAAGAATGAAATTAGAACACTCCCTAACACCATACACAAAAATAAACTCAAAATGGATTTGAGACCTAAATGTTAAGACCAGACACTAAAACTCTTAGAGGAAAAGATAGGAAGAACACTCTTTGACATAAATCACAGCAAGATCTTTTTTGACCCACCTCCTAGAGTAATGGAAATAAAAACAAAAATAAACAAATGGGACCTTATGAAACTTAAAAGCTTTTGTACAGCAAAGGAAACCATAAACAAGATGAAAAGGCAACCCTCAGAATGGGAGAAAATATTTGCAAACGAATCAATGGACAAAGGATTAATCTCCAAAATATATAAACAGCTCATGCAGCTCAATATTAAAGAAACAAACAACCCAATCCAAAAATGGGCAGAAGACCTAAATAGACATTTCTCCAAAGAAGACATGCAGATCACCAAGAAGCACATGAAAAACTTCTCAACATCACTAATTATTAGAGAAGTGCAAATCAAAACTACAATGAGGGGCTTCCCTGGTGGCGCAGTGGTTGAGAGTCCGCCTGCTGTTGCAGGGGACACGGGTTCGTGCCACGGTCCGGGAGGATCCCACAATACCATGGAGTGGCTAGGCCTGTCAGCCATGGCCGCTGAGCCTGCGCATCCAGAGCCTGTGCTCTGCAACAGGAGAGGCCACAACAGTGAGAGGCCCGCGTACTGCAAAAACAAACAAACAAACAAACAAAACTACAATGAGGTATCACCTCACACCAGTTAGAATGGGCATGATCAGATAATCTACAAACAACAAATGCTGGAGAGGGTGTGGAGAAAAGGGAACCCTCTTGCACTGTTGGTGGAAATGTAAATTGATAGAGCCACTATGGAGAACAGTATGGAGGTTCCTTAGAAAACTAAAAATAGAATTACCATCTGACCCAGCAATCCCACTACTGGGCATGTACCCAGAGAAAACCATAATTCAAAAAGACACATGCACCCTAATGTTCATTGCAGCACTATTTACAATAGCCAGGTCATGGAAGCAACCTAAATGCCCATTGACAGATGAATGGATAAAGAAGGTGTGGTACGTATATACAATGGAATATTACTCAGCCATAAAAAGGAATGAAATTGAGTCATTTGTTGAGACGTGGATGGATCTAGAGACTGTCATACAGAGTGAAGTAAGTCAAAGAGAGAAAAACGAATATCGTATATTAACACATGTATGTGGAACTAGAAAAATGGTACAGATGAACCGGGTTGCAGGGCAGAATTTGAGACACAGATGTAGAGAACAAACATATGGACACCAAGGGGGGTAAGCCACGGGTCAAGTGGTGGTGGTGGTGTGCTGAATTGGGTGATTGGGATTGACATGTATACAGTGATGTGTATAAAATTGATGATTAATAAGAACCTGCTGTATAAAAAAATAAATAAAATAGAATTCAAAAACTTACAAAAAAAGAGTAACCATGGGTTCATAGTTTAGCTTGCTCATACATCTGTTTTCTCATCTATAAAGTTTTGAAGTGATTTCTTGGATTCATTCCAGGTCATCTAACATACTGCAGTTTTATGTTTCTAAAAATAGTCCTAATGAAGGAAAGCCATGAGGTTTGAAAGAAAATTAAACATGATAAGCACACATACACACCCTCCCCCACACACTAGAAGCATACATGAAAATTGGCTTTAGGTTTCTATTAGAATTAAAATAAAGTCTTTTTGCATTTTCTTTCCCTTCCTCTCTCCTGCCCCCACCAGCAGATATTGGCTTCGGATACAGTTAGCCTGAAAACTTGATGACTTAAAAAGCATGGAAGTTTGCTTTTCTCTGATGTAATGATCCAAATAGGCAGGCCTGGGTTAATACAATGGTTTTATGATGCAGGGGCCCAGGGAGTTTTTAATCTCATTGTTACTCTTATGCTCACCTTTCAGGCAACAAGACTGAGTTAAAGAGAAAATAAAGCACACATGCATTTTCTTTGACCATCACTGTAAAATTGCAAGCATTACTTTTGCTTGCATCCCATTGTCCAGAACTGTCACATGGCTTCACCTAGCTGCAAGGGAATCTGTGAAGTGTGATCTTCAGCTGTGTCCTATGCCCAGAAATTTTCATTACTGTGTAAAAAGGGGAAGGTGGATATTGAGGGACAAGGAGCAATCTCTGCATGTTACATTTTAGGAGAGATTGAATGATCATTCAGTCATTTAGAAGGGTTCACTTTTACTGTTACAAGGGTCTTTCTCCAGAATTTTCATTATAAATAATTGTTTCAGTTGTTTAAAAAATGTTACAACATATAGTAAGGTATTGGTTAGTTTGTATCTTACTATATGTCATAACTTTTTTTAAGTGGAAGTTAAAAAAGTTCAAACAACCTCTCTATATTTATTTAACTTACATTTCTCAGATATATAAAAACGAAGTAAAATAAGTTAGCCCAAAGCATTCAAAGTTGTTTTTAAAAACAGCAGTCTAAAATCCTATATTATTGCCATGTGTCCCTGTGGTTTGGGGGACTTTGAAATCAAATGGGTATTTCCAGATGAAATATCAGAATTGGAGCATTTGTTATGGTACTCTGCCAAAGAGTTTGTCAAATATAGTAATGATTTTCAGGTTTGTGGGAGTATGGGTTGCAAATGTGGTGCTTGAATGCCTCAAAAAGAAATTGCAGTATTCTTTATTTCTATGATAAAAATATTTGTATACGTCTGCCATTTTTGTATTAAACGCTTTATAATTCCTGACCTTTTGGAATGTGGGAACTAAATCAGTAATGTAAGTGGTGCAGAAGTCCTGCTCAAAGTATATGTTTTGTAGTTAAGCCATGGAAAAGACTTCAGAATTATTACTTTAAAAAATTAATTTTTAGTTATACAGTTTTGTATTTGAGAACTCATTTTCCTTTTCTTTTTTCATATTGCTCTGCTTTGATTTGAAGTGTTTTCTTCTTTTATAAGAAACACCTCAGTCATATTTTAATTTTTTCAGTTATTCCAGGATTTTTCAGAAAATAACTTAGAGCAAAAACAGAAGTAGGAAGTAGCATGTAAAAACTATGCTCTAAGAGAACTTTTGAGTATTAATATTTGCTTATTATTTTTCAGTTAATCTCCTTTTCAGTTAACATGTACTCTCACTTCATCATGTGGTGTTGGCATCATCACTCTCTGTATGTGAGGAAACAGTTGCTAAAAGCATAAGCAAGTTCCTAAGGAAAGCACAGGTAGTAAGTCAGGTAGGGTAGAATCCAGGTCTCTGTCAAAATCAAGTAAAATTTTTCTTGTTGTTTAGGTGTAGTGTACATACAATAGAATGTACCTATGTAAAATTCAGTTTTCATTACTCTAGACAGTTCCTTTGTGCCTCTTTGAGGTCAATCCCCAATTAGCCCCTTTCTTCCTCACTCTGCTTACTCTCCAGGTTCCAGGCAGCCACTAAACTTTTAAATTTATTTGGACTTATACTGAGGCTCCAAATATGATCTCTCTTGTTCAGTGGTCTTTGAACACTTGAAAGAAATGTTTATTCTGCTGTTGTTTGGTGGATTGTTCTATAAATGTCAGATCAAGTTGGTTGAGCTTGTTTAAGTTTTCTATATTTTTGCTTATTTTCTATCTACTTGTTGCACCAATGACAGAGAATGTATTCAAATCTGTAACTGTAATTATGGATTGGTTTATTCTCCTTGAAGCATAATCAGGTCTTGCTTCATGTATTTTTGAATCTTTGTTATAAAGTGCAAAACATTAAGGTTTGTCTTGTCCTCGTGATGATTTGATGCCTTTATCATTATGAAATGACCCTCTAACACTTAAAATTCTTTGATCTAAAATCCACTTCCAGCTTTCTTTTGATAGGAGTTAGCATGACATATCTTTTTCCATCCTTCTGCTTTTGACTATTTTTGTCTTTATTTAAATTGGGTTTCTTTTAAGAAATATATAGTTGGATTTTGCTTTTTAAATCCAATCTGGCAATCTGTGTCTTTTAATTGGGGTGTTTAGGGCATTTACAGTTTATGTAATTATTGGTGATGGTTTTAAAATCTGCTGTCTCTTTCTGTTTCACCTTATTTCCTTGTTTCTCTTATTGTGTCTTTTTTTGGCCTACTTTAGTATTTTTTTATGATACTATTTAATCTTTTTGGTTGGCTTATAACTCATTTTTACGCTATTTTAATGCTTGCTTTAGAGTTTATAGCATGTATCTTTACCTTATCACAGTCTACCTTGAAGTGAAATACTGCTTTACAGATAGTTTAAAACTCTTATAGCAATATACATTATATACACACACACACATTATACATCCATTTTTTCTCTCCTAGCCTTTATGTTATTTTGGTCATACATTTTACTTCTATTGATATGTATGTTATAAACTCCACAATATATTGTAATAATTTTCGTTTTTAACAGCCAATTAACTTTTAAAATCTATTTTGAAATAATTTTAGACTCACAAAAAGTTTCAAAAATAAGACATAGAGTTCAGGATACCCTGCACCTGGGTTCCCCAATGATAACAATATATAACCATAGTTATATATTGTTAAGAGCAGGAAATTGACATTGGCACAATATTATAAACTACAAACCTTATACAGATTTTGCTACTTTTTACAAGTAATCTGTTTTTTTGTTGTTATGCTTTTTTGTTTCGTTTTTGTGTGTTTATACTTATATGAATTTTATTACATGTATGGATTCATATAACCACTACCACAATCAGGGTGCAGAACTGTTCTATTATCACAAAGAAACCTCTTTGTTCCTTTGTGCTACCCCTTTATAGTTGTACCGGCTCTCCAATGTAACCCTCAGCAACCACTTATCTGTTCTTCATCACTGTGCTTTTGTTATTTCAAGAATATTACATTAATGAAATCATATAGTATGTAGCCTTTTGAGATTAGCTTCTCCCACCCACTGAGCATAATAATGCCCTTGAGAGACATTCAAGTTGTTGCAAATATCATAATTTATTTTTATTTATTTCTGAGTAGTCCATTGTATGACTGTATCCGTTTGTTCATCCATTAATGACTTAAGAACATTTGTGTCATTTCCACTTTTTGGCTATTACAAAGCTGCTTTAAACATTCATGCATAGGTTTCTGTGTGAATATAAGTCCTCATTTCTCTAGTGCAGAGATTGGCAAACTATATCCTGTAAATCGGCTGCCCATTTTGGTAAAGTTTTACTGGGACATAAGTGTGCCCATTTGTGTATTGTCTGTGGCTGCTTTTGTGTTATAATGGCAAAGTTGAATAGCTGCAACAGGACATTGTGGTGTGCAATGACTGAAATATTTACTTTTGGTCCTCTTAGAAAGAGTTTGCTGATCTCTGCTTTAAGATAAATATCTAAGATTGGGAATACTGGCTGTATGACAAGTATGTGTTTACCTTTATAAAGAAACTGCTAAACTGTTTTCCAAAGTGGGTGTACCATTTTATATTCCTACCTGAAATGTATGAAGGATCCACACTCTTTCCAGCACTTAGTGTTGTCCGTATTTTTTATTTTAGCCATTCTAATAGGCATGGTATGTATGGTATCTTATTGTGGCTTTAATTTCTATTTCCCTAATGGCTGAGGATGTTGGTTTCATGTGCTTATTTGACATCTGTATAACCATCTTGGTGAAGAGTCTTTTCAGATTTTACCCATGTTTTTAGTTGCATTGTTTGTATTTATTTATCAGATGTGTGATTTACAAATATCTTCTAATCTATCACTGGTATGTTTACTTTTTTTTTTTTTAGAGAAATTAAAGAAGAAACCAGAAGTTTCTAGGAGGTTGAAATGAGGTTTTTTTGTTTTTTTCTTTTAAAATTTATTTATTTATTTATTTTTGGCTGCATTGAGTCTTCGTTACTGTGCGTGGGCCTCTCACTGAGGTGGCTTCTCCTGTTGCAGAGCACGGCCCTAGGGCGCGAAGGCTTCAGTAGTTGTGGCTCGTGGGCTCTAGAGCGCAGGCTTAGTAGTTGTGGCGCACAGGCCCAGTTGCTCCGCGGCATGTGGGATCTTCCCGGACCAGAGCTCGAACCCGTGTCCCCTGCATTGGCAGGCGGATTCTTAACTGCTGCACCACCAGGGAAGCCCTGGTATGTTCATTTTATTAATAGGGTCTTTTGTAGAACAGAAGTTTCTATTTTTGATGAATGGTCCAATTTGTGGATTTTTAAAATTTTTATGGATTATTCTTTGGTGTCATGTGTAAGGACTCTTTACCTATCCCTAGGTCATGAAGATTTTCATGGTCATGAAGATTTTCCATGATTTTCTTTAAAAAAGTTTTATAGTTTCATGTTTTACATTTAGATCTATCATCTGTTTTGGGTTACTTTTGTTTAGGTTAAGGTTCATTTTCTTGGATATGAATGTCCATTTGAACTAAGACCATTAGTTGAAAAGACTCTCCTTTCTCCATTGAATTGCTTTTGCCCCTTTATTAAAAATCATTGGCTGTACTTGTGTGGGTCTATTTCTGGACTCTGTATTCTGTTTCATGAATCTATGTATATATCCCTCCACCAGTACCACACTGTCAAAATTACTGTGGCTACATTATAAGCCTTAAAATTAGGTTGTGTAATTCCTCTAACTTTATTCTTTCTTTCAATGTTGTTTTAGATAATTTGGTTTCTTTGCCTTTCCGAATACATTTTAAAAGCAGCTTTACTCTATTTACAAAAAAACCACAATTGAGTCTTCTAGTCCATAAGCACAGTATTTTTTAGGTTTTCTTTGATATCTTTCATCAGTATTTTGTAGTGTTTATTAGCACACAGATCCTGTACGTGTTTTGTTAGATTTATTTCTAGTTATTTCAGTCTTTCTGGAATTATTATAAGTGGTTTTATTTTTTTAAATTTGAGTTTCCAATAGTTCCATTACTCATATATAAATATAGTTTATTTTTTTGTGTTGACCTTATAATCCCCAACCTTGCTAAATTTCCTTATTTGTTCTAGAGTGTTTTGTTGTTGTTGTTTTATTGTGTGTGTGTAGTTTTGTTGGTATCTTTTACTTATATAATAATGTCTGCCAGTGGGTATAGTTTTATTTCCTTTTTTTCCCCAATCTTTATGCCTTTTATTTCCTCTCTTTGCCTTATTTCACTGGCTAGGATATGAAACTACTATGTGGAATTTTAGTGGTGAGAACAGAAATCCTTGCCTTATGCCCCATTTTAGGGGGAAAGCATTCAGGCTTTCACCATTAAGTATGCTGTTAGCTATAGTTTTATTTTTCAAATGCTCTTTATCAGATTATGGAAATTTCTTTCTATTCTTGGTTTGCTGATGGTTTTATTATGGATAGATATTGAATTGTCTTAAATGCTTTTTTCTGTATCAAGTCGTGGTCATATGAGTTTCCTTTTTTAGACTGTTAATATGGTGGATTACAAAGATTGAGCTTTTGCCTTGCATTCCTGGAATATACTTGATCATGGTGTATGTCTGTGGTACTGGGGAGAAGAGTGCCACCTGATTAGTGCAGGGTGAGAATGGCTGGATGTTAAGTCCCTGCCCACCATTTCCATGGCCACAGCCCCAAGTAGAGAGAGGAAGGGACTTCACCTTCTGAGTTCAGGGTGAGGGTGGTAGACGAGGCTTCACCTACAGCCTCCTGTCTTTAGTACAGGATTGGGATCAGGATGGGGATAGGCATGTTTCTTCTGGGTTCTTAGCCTGAACTGAGAGGGGAAGGGTTTTAGGTAAAAGGCTTCTGTCTTTCCTGGCTACCCTTTTCTACTTACCATGGCCAGACAGAAGTAGTTTTTCTTTTTGTTTATTTGTACCCACTGGTGTTTTCATGTTGCAGGCTTCTTTAATATCCAGGTTGGATATATGAAGGTCAACAAAACAAAACCAACCAGGGAACTTTCTGCCAAGTCTTTCCTCAAGTTCCAAGGTTCCTAGTAAATATGCTTTCTTTTCTCTACCTTAAAGAATCTTTTAATAGTTGCTTTAAGTCTTTCAGGATTTTTGTTTGTAATTAGTGAGAGTAATAGAATGTAATGAGCTATCTCCATCTTGTCCAGAATCAGAATTCTGAGTTGTCTTTTAAAGTGATTTAAATATTTTGAAAGTCTTTTATATTTACCCACAAATTTACCTCTTCTGGAGCAATTCATTATTCTGTGTAGATCCAGTTTTCCATGTAATATTATTTATGTTCTGTCAGAAGGACTTTGTTTAATGTTTCTTTTCATGCAGGTCTGCTTGTGATGGATTCTTTCAAGTTTTGTGAATCTGCAAGAGTCTGTATTTCACCCTTTTTAAAAGATATTTTCACTGAGTAGAAAATTCTAAGTTGACAGTTTTTTCTTTCAGTACTTTAAAAATGTTGCTCTATTGTCTTCTGGCTAGTCAGTTGTCATTGTTCATATCTAAGCAATGTGCCTTCTTTCTCCAGCTTCTTTTAAAATTTTTCTCTTTATCACTGTCTTTGAACAATTTGATTATGATATGCCTTAGTGTAGTTTTTTATATTTATTGAGCCTCTTTGATCTGTTGGTTTATATTTTTAGTCAGTTTTGGCAAAATTTGGTCATTATCCAAATAGTTTCTCTGTTTCCCTTCCTTCCTGTTTGGAGATTCCAATTATATATATCAATACATGTATATTATGTTGCTTGAATTTGTCCTATAGCTCCTTGATCCTCTTTTCTTTCTTCCTTTCTTTTTTTTCTCCCCATTTTTATTTTTGAATAGTTTCTATTGCTCTGTCTTCATATTCACTGTTTCTTTTGCTATGTGTAATATGCTGTTAATTTCATTCAGTGTATCTTTTATCTCAGAAATTGTGGTTTTCATCAAAGTTTGATTCACATCTATTTAATGTCTTTTCTAACTCTTCTTACCGTGTACAATCTTTCTTTTACATTCTTGAATATATGGAATAAAATTATAGTCACTTTCAATGACCTTGTCCATTAATTTGGTAACCTGTATTATTTTGGCATAGGTATTGATAGATTTTTCTGCCCTATCATATTTTCTGTGTTATATTTTCTCTTTTTGTTGCATGCCTGCTAATCTTTGATTGGATGCCAAATATTGTAAATCTTACTTGGTGCTGCATATTTTTGTATTTCTATAAACTTTTGTTTTGTTCTGGGACACAGTTTAAGTTACTTTGGAACAGTGTAATCCTTAGGGTCTTGCCTTTTAAAGCTCTGTTAAAGAGGACCCAAACATTTATTTTAGGTCCAGTTTTATACCCTATTGAGGTAAAATACTTCCAACTCCCTTATCTGATTCCCATTCTTTCTACACAGGGTAGTAAAATGAAGAATTTTGCGATTATGTGTAGCATGTTAGCTTTGTCTGTCAATTACAGTACCTTGAGTTAGATCACATGTAGTGATAATGTCTCTTAGATTTGTTACTTATTTTGCCCCTACAGAAACTTTTAAAATTTGAGATGGTATTTCCCCCCTGGGTAGGATGGCATGGTCTTCTAGGTATCATTGCTTCATGCCATGCACTTAAGACACTAAGGTTAGGAAGAAGATTATCAAGGCACCCGAGTTGTGATAATCTTCATTATTTAGTTACTTTTTTTGAATTTGGATTTTCTTTTAATTCTTATGATGCTCCAGCTTTAACTAAGTCATTGTTATCATCATTTAAAATTTGAGTCTACGAAGGATAAAGTACTTAAGGTGATTCTAGGCCTTTGACTTTCTCACTTTAGAATTTTAAATTTGCAAAATATTTTTAGATCACCTACATTCTTTTTTTTAAAACATCTTTATTGGAGTATAATTGCTTTATAATCACCTACATTCTTAATACTGTTTTAAATTATTGCATAGAAAAAATTAAAATTAGTTATACTTTGAAAACTTGATTTTCTGAAGCTATAAAGACCTACGGTCTTCTTTATCAATTTAATCAAATTACGTTCAGTTGTTTATTTTCTTAGATAGGCATTGCTTTTTTATTTCTAGAAGAAAACTGTTTATTATGAAATTCAGTCAAGAATCAGATTTTCATTGACTGTTACTATCCTGAAATTGTAGGTAAATAACCAATTGAGAAGATTAATAGAATCTAAAATATTTGAGGAACATCTAAAATCAGATGGTGATGATGATGATGAAAGCGGTACATACTTTTGTATTAGCAGGAAAAATTGTGGAACATAATTGCTAGTTAAGTTGATATTAAAACTAGGTATTTTAAAAATGAATGCAGAACAGAAATCTTTAATGTTGATAAAAAATCATAACTAATGTAATAATTAGACCACCTAGTATATTTCAGTGGTTAAGTTTGGAAGAGATGCAGTGTAGTATAGCTGTATGTACCTCTTCAAAAAAATATTGAATTTAGGAAGTTTATAGAGAGAGAAATACTGTTCAAATGATATTGAAACTATTATACATTTTTTAAAGGTTATACTTTTATACTTTAAAAATTCACTACTAAAACAGTTTATAGCCTACTGCACCTATGTAACCCATTCTGGACATGCTACTGTCCCATTGCCTGATGACTTGATTTGGATCTCAGGTGTGAGACTGTGGGCAGCTTATTCAGTTGTTTGTCCTCAGTTTTTCTCTTGTAGTTCAGAAATAATACTAATACCTGACTTAGTGATTGTAAGGATTTAATGAATTAGTGTATAGGTGTGTGTGTGTGTATACTTTTTCTAGGACAGTTCTTGCTTATAATAGGCACTTTATAAATATTTGTTGTTATTAATTATTTAATAACACTTGGGTGTCTCTTCCATTATACGGTAAAATCCTTGAGGGCAGTGACCATGTCTTAGCTGAGTTTGAAATTCCAGCAATCTGGATGTCTTGGGAGTGACCTTTTGTTGAGAGGAAATGTGGCATAATGGAAAGAACTTGAGATCTTGTCTTGAGTCTTGTATCTATTTCTAATTATATGGGTTTCAGCAAGTCATTTGTCTTTATTTAATGATGAAAAAACTGAGTTCAAATAGGCTAATAATGAGAACACCCAGAGTTTATGGCTGTAGGCAGTAAGATTGATGTGTGTGTGCAGATCTTTGTTAACTGTGAATTGTATAGTTTGTGACCTGTCCCAAGAGGCCATCACGTTGATGCCTTGTATTCCGAAGGACCTCCAGCATATACTTCTGATATTATCTATAAATGGGTTTATACACATTGTCTTAGCAGACATTCTTTATGCCAGTTTAAAATTTTATCCCATTTCAAGCTATATCATTTGAAGCACACTATAAATAAAATCAATTTAAATATGATGATATAATTTTTGTAATCTTGATTTCACTTTTAATGTCTGGAGATTAAAAAATTGGGAGTGACTTAGAACTCCCTTGACCTCAGAGAAGCCTTGTTAAGCACATGTTATTGTTATACTGTATGCTCTATCAGATGTAAGTTTACTGGTGGATCCAGAGCTTCATTTTCTCTGTTGAATTTTCTGGTATAGTAACATAACATACATTGATTAAAATTGGCCACATAGTAAATAATTTTATTCAAAACTGGAAGCATGCAAAAAAATAATTGTTTAAAAAGGTATCCCATTATAACAATTAAAGATTAATTGCTTTATTTGTGCAACTTCTGGAGAGGATGTAATATTTCTGGCTACAAATGATCCAAAACCAGTCCAATAGTGGAGATATGCCCATGTGACTAGAACCATAATGGTGGATTATAATGATGTTTTTCCTGATTTGTTATGGTTCTTGATCAATTTATATCTTTTGACAGCTATCTTTTTTAACACTTTAATTTTAGACTTATAGAGAAAGTGGCAAAAATACTAAGGAGAATTCCTGTATATCCTTTACCCTATATTCCCTAATATTCACATTTTATGTAATCATGGTACAATTATTAACAATCAGGACATTAACATTGACACAGTAATCTACAGATCTTATTTGAATTTTCCCATTTTTACCACTCTTAGTCTGCCGTGGCTTCCGTAACAAAATACCATAGACTGGTGGCTTACATAGCAGGAATTTATTTCTTACAGTTCTGTAGGATGGGAAGTCCAAGATCAAGGAACCATCCGATTCAGTTCTTGGGAAGAACCTGCCTCCTGGCTTGCAGTTGGCTGCCTTCTTGCTGTATTCTTACGTGGTGGACAGAGAGCTAGCTCTAATCTCTTCCTCTTCTTTTTTTTTTTTTTCGAATTTTATTTTATTTTATTTTTTTAAACAGCAGGTTCTTATTAGTTATCTATTTTATACATATTAGAGTATACATGTCTTCCTCTTCTTATAAAGTTACTAATCCTATCGGGGGGCCCTGCCCTTGTGAATTCATCTAAACCAAATTACCTCCCAAACACCCCACCTCCAAATACCATCACATTGGAAGGGGTTAGGGCCTCAATGTATGAATTTGGGGGAGAAACAAACATTTCAGTTCATTATGCTCACTAAAGTTTTTTCCTGGTCCAGAATACAAGTGTCTCACATTGCATTTGATGGTCTCCATTATCTTTTAGTCTGTGAAAGTTCTTCAGTCTTGGTTTTCCTACCTTTGAAGAACACTGGCTGGTTATTTTGTCTTATGTTTTCTCATGGTTAGGTTGAATTTATGGATTTTTACAAGAATATCAAAGAAATGATGCTCTATCCTTCTCAGTGAAACATATTATGAGGTACATGTTATCTATCTGCATTATTACTAGTGATATTAACTTTGAATACTTGATTAAGGGAGTGTCTGCCAGGTTTCTTTCCACGGTAAACTTGCTATTTTTTCCTTTTGTTGTTAATAAGTATCTTGTGTTTAAATAATTTTGAGAGTATACAAATACCGTATTTTTCATCATAATTTTACCCACTAATTTTAACATGCATTGATGATTTTTGTCTCCAGCAGTTATTAGTCTGATATATCTAATTATGATTTTCTAGTTTCATCATTCCTTTACTTCATTAATTGGAATTCTTCATTAATTGGAATTCTACTGTAAGGAAAAGCTGTTTCTTCTCTTCCATTTATTTATTCAATTATTTATTTATATGAGTGTGTACTCTTATGAGTACATTTATTTTATTCTATGGGTTAAATTACTCTCATGATTTATTTTATTGCTCAAATTGTCCTCGATTTTGCTATTAGGAACTTCTTCAACTTTCAGGTCTTTTAGATATGTCTCCATTACCTTGAGCCCTTCCTGACTTTCTGGCACCGCAAGATGTACCAGGCTCATCTTGTCTTTCCTGACTCAGCCCTGGAACCAACCATTTATCCAAAGAGCAATAGTTCCTTTTATTTAAGATTATATTTTATAATCAACATCTGGGTACTAGGTGGGCTTCTTGCTCCTGCGGTGCCATTGCTTCTGGGTCCCCTCAGTGGACTAGCAGAGCTAGCAAATACATGTGTAAACTTATAAATATATGTGCACACATCTGCATTTCTCCATTTGTATATATGTTAAAAACCTTTCGTTCAACCCAGTGTCACAGAGTTTATTCTAGCCTTCCCCTCTTGCTTATTTGCCACTTCCTCTGGCAGTGAAAAGTCTGGCTTTCATTATCCACAATATGTTTACTTATTTACTCAGTCCTAGTGTAAATGTAAAGTAGTTTCAGAATTGTTTACTTGTATCCCAGTGAAAATCAAATTTTCTAAATATAGTGCACTATTTGTATATAGTTCTTTTTGTCTTTATCCTTACAATGTACATTTAAAATATGATTTTCCAGAATGTCTTAAATTAGTTTTGTTCCTTCCCATCCCTTCAGTGTTCCTATTCCATTTTGGGTTCAACTCACATTCTGATTGATATTATTTATTTAGTTTTTGGGATGTGAACAATTGCCAAGAATCAGCTATTACAAAGGTATATTCAGAAAAGGGCTACTTCTCCCTCATCCCTACTACCCTCTTCCCATTCCTATACTTTTTTCATTAAGTTCCCAGCAGCTTCTCTAGGTAACCAAGCTCATTAGTTTCTGGTTTATATGTCCCGTATTTCTTTAGTACAAATGAGCATGTATATTTTTTCACATTTTATTCTTTCTTATATGAAGTGTAGTATGCTGTAAACACTTTTTTTTGCATTTTTAATTTTTTCACATAACAGCATGTCCTGGAAATCACTCCACGTCAATTCATAAAGATTTTCCTCTTTCATCTTTACAGGCACTTCATATTCCATAGTGTGGTAATATAAAAATTTCAACTTCTCTCCTATGTATGAGCATCTAAGTTGTTTCCAGTATTCTGCAATTCAGACAGTGCTGCAGTGAATTATCTATGTATTTTTGCATTGTTGGGGGTTTATCTTCAGGGTAAATTCCCAGATGTGTGATTGCTAGAAAATAAATGCATATATTGTTTTCTTAGATATTGCCAAATTCCCCTCCAGAAGAGTTGGACCAGTTTGTATTACCATCAGCAACATATGAAATTGTCTAATTCCCCAGAGCCTCACTAACAGAACGTACTGCTAAACTTTTAAATTTTTTCCAGTCTGATAGGTACAAAGTGGTACCTCAGTGTTAATTTGCATTTCTCTAATTTTGAATGAATTCGAACACCTTTTTATATGTTTATGGGTCATTTTTATATCTTTTTAAAATATATGGTCTGTTCATGTATTTTACATTTTTTTCCGTTGGATTTTGGTCCTTTGTACTTGAAATGTTAAGAGGTCTTTCTGTGTTAGAGGCATTAGCCCTTTGTATGGGTATTCTTTTAAAGTGTTGCAATGAGATTTATTCAGTCAGTGTGCTTCTTTGGTGTTAAACTTCCCAAAATACTAATCTGAAACAGATAAATATATTAATAGCCTTGTGCTGAAAAAATAATGCTATTTCAATCTCTTTGTGACAGAAATGAATCAGATATTTTGATCACCTCTGTAAGGCCCTTGTTATTCTCTAAATATCTCTTACATATACTGTCTTATGAAAAGTGCATATTTTTGTGGGTATGTGGAAATGCCTTATTCTTCAAGAAGTTTTCACTTACCTTCTCCTTTTTTTCAAAACTGGTGTCACCTTTCTTGTTATTCCTATAGGTCATCGAATTATTTCGTAATTCGACTTACACTGAATTGAGTTCAGTTTATAGCTGCATAAGGTCTGGGACATTGTAATTGTCATATTTCATTCTTTTACTGTGCTTAATAATGAGAATGACCTCTGTATGCCATACATTATGCCACATGCAACCCTGATGATTTTATGAAATAGGTCCTGTTATTCTCTCACTATTATGGATGAGGAAACTAACGTTCAGTGGTGTATAACTTAATTCAGAGCCAAATAGCTAGTGAGTGGCAGAGCTAGTGACTTCAAAAGCATGTGGGCTAATTACCATGCTCTATATAATGTCTCTTAATTTTGGATGTAGTTAATGTGCTCAAATTTTTATTGAATTGATTTATTAAAGTTCTAAGGCATTCACTATATTCCAGGTGTAAAGTTGGGAGGGCCTTGGCTAAAGGAGGAGCAGTAAATGGAAAGAGTCATGGCAAGACAAATTGCACATCCACATGCAGCCAGTATATACTGAGATTATGTTGCCAAGTTTGTAAGGATCTTTGAAGTTTTGTCAGGGTAAGCTTCCTTATTTTTAAAGAAATTATCATTAATTTTGTTTACACTGGTAAAATAGCTCATTCTGTACATGGCAACTGGGTAGATGACATCCCTGAGATGCCCATTTCCTTTGTATGTTGTTTCAAAATTGTTATTTAGAGATCCCAGCTGTGATTTTATTTTTATTTCTAAGTGCTAAATGTTAGACATTATTAAAATCTCCTTCAGATAAATTACTTGTTCAAATAATTTTTACAAATCCTGTTTAACATAACTGTTTTTCAATAGGTTTGTTTGTCTATTTGGGATGCAACTTCATTTATATCATGCGATCTTTTACACTTCATGCCACTTAAATATAGAGATTCAAATAGTTATCGGTGACAGAATACTTTTTGATGAAAAGTGACAACCTTTTTTCATGTCATTTTACAGTCTCCTTATAACCCTGTGGAATAGGTATGATTATTTGTTAAGGTGATTCAGAGATTAAATGGTTTACCTATTCCAGTGCTGTTTTGATTTTTGGAGAATCACTTTTATTAGTGTTTTTTTTTTTAAATTTGCCATTATACTTAAGTATAGTAAAGTCTGTTGAACATTTAAATTAAATGAAAATATAGAAATGTAATGTAAAACAGCTGTTACTTAATTTTTTTGGGGGGAATAGCTGTTACTTAATTTTAAAGATATTCAGTATGTTAATATTACAAGTTCACTCAACTTGATTAACTTTTCCTCTTAATTAAAAAAAATATGACTGCTAAAAGCAAAAATTTTAACATTATACTGTGGGATAGATATTTACCATTTCTTTTTGCTCCTTATTCCTTCCTGCTGATCTGTATTCTTATCTGTTATCATTTCCTTTTAGCCTAAAGATGTTGCTGTAGCATTTTTTGTAGTGTAGGTTTGTTGACAATGAATTCTCTTAGTTTTATTTTATCTGCAGTTGCCTTTATTTTGCCTTCAATTTTGGAAGATCTTTTCATTGGGCAAAGAATTCTAGATAGACTTTTGTTGTTGTTTTAGAAATTTCAGTGTGTTAATTTTCTGTTTTTCAATCTGTTGTTTCTGATGAGAATTTAGCATTCATTTGAATTATTGTTCTCCTGTTTATAATGTGTTTTTTTCCTGGCTTCTTTTAATAGTTTCTCTTTATATTTGGTTTTAAACAATTTGACCATGATATGCCTAGGAATGGAGTTTAAAATTACTTCACAGGGGTTCCTGAGTTTCTTGAATCTGTAAATTTATGTCTTTCACTAAAATTGAGAAATTCTGGCCATTATTTCTCAAAAAAGTTTTATTTACTGTCATTCTCTTTCTTCTTTCCTTCTGAGACGTCAGTTAAAGTGTCTTGAGGCTCTATTTATTTAAAAAATCCTTTTTATTTCTGTTCTTCAGATTCAGTCATCTATATTGATCTTTCTTCAAGTACATTGTCTCGTTTTTCAACTCAATCCAGTAGTTTTTGAATTTAATATTTTTTATTTGTAATATTTCCTTTAGGTTCTTCTTTATAACTTTTATTTCTCTGCTAAGATTCTCTGCTTTTTCATTTATTATCATCATATTTTACTTTAAATCCTTGATCATAGTTATATTGGCTGACTTAAAACCCTTGTCTGCTAATTGCAACATCTGGATAAACTCATGTCAATCTTCATTGATTGTATGTATTCTATTTTTAATATGTTTTTGTTTCTTCATTTGTTGAGAACTTACAGATTTTGTCCTGGACATTGTGAATGATATATTGTAGAAAGTGGATTCTGTTAGACTCATTTGAAGAATATTGAATTTTTTTTTTGCCTGTTTGTTTTTTAAGTCATTTAACTTGGCTGTACTCCAACTTCAAATTCTGTTTCCCATGTGGTGGGTGTTAGCTGAAATTTCAGGTCAGTTCTTTTAACCTTAGGAAGGCTGCTTGGAATCTTTCTCTTACATACTTGTTTTGAGGATTAGCAAGAGACTTGAACAGTTTATCCATAGAATTTAGAGCTTCCCTTCTCTGGTTCTCTCCTTTACAGAATTCTTCCCCTTACTTTCTTGCTGTGGTTTCCCTGGATTCTGTCTTCAGTTCTATAGGAGAGTAAGACTACTGTTTTCTATTAAATTTTAACTGCTCTTCATGGCAGGGATTGGGGTCCTAACTCAGGCCATAAAAATGAGAATCTTATTCAGTGCAATTCCCTTTTTATCCGAATTCAGCCTGCTTTTGTTCACTTTCCTGTGCCTTCAGTTTTTTTTTTTTTTTCCTAAACTATTTTATTCAGAGTACAATTGTTATCTAGGGTAGGTTTGGTTTTATGGGAACTATTTGACCATGACTAGAAGCAGAGATCTGTACTTAGCTTTTGAGTTCTCCAGTCCCTTATGGTCTTGTGGCTTTTCTCCATATTTCAAAAGAAGTATGTTTATATTGTTGAACTTTACGCTTGTTCAGAAATTGGTGCTCTGGCCTAATTTCTTAGAATCAGTCTCTCTGCTGTCCTAGTTTATGCCTTGTCTAATTAAAGTCATGCCTGTATTTGAAAAGTGGACAATTTCCAGGGAAAGTGAGCAGCTGGTATTGACACTCAAAAGAGTTATGAAATGAAAGTAAGCAAAGGGCCAGTTCGGCTGAACCTCAGGAAAAAATATCTAATGGTGAGATTTGTGAGACTAAACAATCTGGAAAGGGGACTTTCTCTGAGCTGTTTCAAACTGAATTGGAAAAGTCAGAGGAAAAACAAGTAATCAGCCCAGGTCATGTATTGGCTGATGGACAGTTTATATGATCTCATAGTTACCTTTCCTAGTGGCTATTTGACTGTGTGGTCATTATCAAGAAAGCCTTTTAGGTTTTATTTTATTAACATGCGTGTCTGCATTGGGGTGACAAAATAGATTCCTCTAAAAAGTTTATAATTGATAGTAAAAATTCTCCTGGAAAGGAGGAAGCAGTATGATATTAATTTTGTATGTTCTTTATATAATTTTTTGATATCAAGGACTTGAACTGTTTATCATTGTATTCCCAACACCCAGGATAGTGCCTGGCTCATAGAAGGAATTCAATAAGTATTAGTATCCTTCGTGCTTTTATTATGCTTACTAAAAAACAAACTAATTTCAAATGAATGTCAGTTATTGAAAGTGACAATTAAATTTGATGTTTTCTATTATTTCTCTTAGTCTTCTCTGTTTCTGTTTCCAACCCTAAGTCCAGAGGCCTGAATTTAAGATGTTTAGGTGTGCTTTGTAGTTTTGGTCACAGGAAAAAACAAAAGGTTAATTTTGTTGTAACTGTGAAATGCACTGCAGGAAAATAGAAAATCAGAGTTTTTTTGCTGGAAGAGAGAGTATTAAACAAAGTGGTTAACGGTACCAGATATGAAGTCACATAGTTTTGACTTTAAATTCTGGCTACATATTACACTCGCTTGTGACCTTTGAAAATTTCCTTAACCTCTCTGAACCTCAGTTTCATTATCTTTAAAAAATGTGGATAATTAATACCTATTTCATGTGGCAGATGGGAGTTTAAGATGAGATTATTGTATAAAATTATTTAGCATCATACCAGATACACGATAGGCACTCAGTAAAAGCTGCTATTTTGTGGCAATTCTTCTGTTCATCTTAATCTTCTTTGTAGTTTCTTCTTTCTTGCTTTCTAGGTAATTTTATATTTTAACATGGGACCACTTACTTGCTCTGTGACCTTGAACCTTTTTGGCTTACTTTTGATCCTCAGTTAAAATGTTTATGAAATGAGGAATTGAATTAACTCAAAGTCTCTCCCTTGTGCCATTTCTGATTGATGGGAGCTTCCTGGAGCTCTATTCTTCAGAATCCTCTGGAGCTACTTTCATGGTTCACTAGAAGACATCCTGTAATGATATGAATCTGAACCAGATTTGACATCACTTATCTATTCATAGCCTCAATCTTCAGCTTCCAGTAAAGGAGAATGTAAAACAAGTCCTTAAAGACATGTTTATGTAACTTTACTTTTTTTTTTTTCTTTTTTGCGGGCCTCTCACTGTTGTGGCCTCTCCCGTTGCGGAGCACAGGCTCCGGACGCACAGGCTCAGCTGCCATGGCTCACGGGCCCACTGGCCCAGCCGCTCCACGGCATGTGGGATCTTCCTGGACCGGGGCACGAACCCGTGTCCCCTGCATCGGCAGGAGGACTCTCAACCACTGTGCCACCAGGGAAGCCCGTAACTTTACATTTTTAAAAACAAATACTTATTGAGTGCCTGTTTTATATAATGCCTTGTGTTAGGTGCTTACTTTGGGTCTGTGAGGGGTGAAGATATCAGTGAATAAATGACCTTCCCTGGAATAGATAGCTTAATTAGGACATTCAGTACAATAATAATAAAGAAATTGTAGTAAAGACACAAGAAAATAGCAACGAAATTGTATTAAATGTACTCTAAATAGATATGCTTTTTTTTTTTTTTTCTTTTGCGGTACGCGGGCCTCTCACTGTTGTGGCCTCTCCAGTTGTGGAGCACAGGCTCTGGACGTGCAGGCTCAGCAGCCATGGCTCACGGGCCCAGCCGCTCCGCAGCATGTGGGATCTTCCTGGACTGGGGCACGAACCCATGTCCCCTGCATCAGCAGGCGGACTGTCAACCACTGCGCCACCAGGGAAGCCCTAGATATGCTTTTTAACAGAATATTTAACAAGCTGTAAGAACTTTAATTCCTACCAGCAAAAACAAGAGTTTATGATATTTTATTTTTGCAGTGTTGTACAGTGAATAGCCCTATCTAAAACAAGAAATTTATTATTATCAGAATACTAAAATACAGTGCATTTTGTATTTAATTATCAGATCATATAGTTGATACGTCAATATGACCATATTGATTTATATTTTTATTTCCTAATGGTTTCTGCAGCCAGGCAGAGATTTGGATCAACCCATATATGGTTCTTTTTGATGGATCTTGAAATGTGAGAAAAGTATCCACTTTACATAGTATTCTGGTATTCATAGAGTTTATGTTGGGCTCTTGTTCTGTTTAGTTAATCAGGGTTAGCATGTATTCTTCAAATGACTGAACCACATTGAAATGTGTTATATTACCTTATTCTTGGTCTACAATATTTTTATTTTTATTATTTTTGAGATATAGGAAACGCGTAATGAATGTGTCATTACATGTTACATTGTGTTACATGTTATACTTTAATTAATTTATTCGTGTTGGGTCTTCGTTTCTGTGCGAGGGCTTTCTCTAGTTGTGGCAAGTGGGGGCCACTCTTCATTGTGGTGCACGAGCCTGTCACTATCACGGCCTCTCTTGTTGCGGAGCACAGGCTCCAGATGTGCAGGCTCAGTAGCTGTGGCTCATGGGCCTAGCTGCTCCGTGGCATGTGGGATCCTCCCAGACCAGGGCTCGAACCCATGTCCGCTGCATTAGCAGGCAGACTCCCAACCACTGCGCCACCAGGGAAGCCCCACATGTTATACTTTAATAGCAGCGTAATGATTAAAGGCAGCTTGAAAGCAAAATGAATAATTTATTCAATACAACAAGAAATTCCAAATATTTTTTAGTATTCTTAATTATAATTCTTCTTCTCCTTTTAATTTTTTGAAGCAGTGATCAAAGAAGTTGCATTTCTGTGTGATTCAGTATTTTGAAATATTTAGTCCCAACCAAAGTAATATTTCATCAAAAGAGATGTTGTTAGAACTGATTTATAAATGCACTGATATGCTAATCCTCTAAGCTGCTATCTGGCAGGTTGTAAATGTTCTATATAGCAGCACTTTTTCTGGGTTTTGAGTAGAGTGAGCAGAGGATGTTGTTATTTCTATTAATGTAACAGTTTGTTTGGTATACTGTGGCTAAACTGATGGCAGTGTCAAAATGGACCACCCACAGAGAGTCCAGTGAGGTCTTATTGAAGATTGGCTGCTTAAACTGCTGCCACTTAGCCAAATAGCATTGCTGATTCTGTGACTTAGTGCTTGATCTAAGTTAGTGATTACTTAGAATCTTTCCAAGTGCCTGAGCTGCTAATATTCTATATTTAAAAATATAGGAAGAATCTTCTTTCATATAAATCTAAAATCTGATAAGTAAATTGAATCTTCAAATTGTGGCTATTCTCTTAAATATTAGCATGGAAAGCATATTATTTTAAATAATGTCTAGCTTTCTATGTAATGCTTTCATTCTTCATAAAATATTATATTTGTATTGTCTGTCTCTGTGTTTTGCCACAGAGATTTTTGAGAATATTAAAAAAGCAGTTATCTCTCTGATACCAATTTTATTTGGTGTCCTTGTTTTTTTTTTTTTTTTTTTTTTTTTGCGGTACGCGGGCCTCTCACTGTTGTGGCCTCTCCTGTTGCAGAGCACAGGCTCAGGACGCGCAGGCTCAGCGGCCATGGCTCACGGGCCCAGCCGCTCTGCGGCATGTGGGATCTTCCCGGACTGGGGCACGAACCCGTGTCCCCTGCATCGGCAGGTGGACTCTCAACCACTGTGCCACCAGGGAAGCCCAGAGGCCACTCTTCATTGCAGTGCACGGGCCTCTCACTGTCGCAGCCTCTCTTGTTGCGGAGCACAGGCTCCAGACGCGCAGGCTCAGTAGTTGTGGCTCACGGGCCTAGTTGCTCTGCGGCATGTGGGATCTTCCCAGACCAGGGCTCGAACCCGTGTCCCCTGCATTGGCTGGAAGACTCAACCACGGCGCCACCAGGGAAGCCCCGCATATAGCACTTTTTAAGTGGTTTGTTTGTCTGTGGCCCTCAATGTAGAGAGTGGTAAGTTAAGTGAAAATGAGTTAGTGTAAATTATTGTAATTTATGTTACAATTATAGTGGAGTCTTGAATGAGGGCTAAGTTTTAAAGTCAGTTCCTAAGGTAATTGAATGTAGTAAAAATTACCCTCGAAAGTCCTTTAAATTCATCTTAAGTATAACATCTATGGCACTATCTAAAATAAGTCCAGCATAGGCAGTTTTTTCCTCTAGTGATAAAAGATATTACTGCTTCTTTCACTGGCCACCAGGTAAAACAGTAAAAGCTACCTTTAGTTTAGGTGCTTTGTACCGAAAATATTTGTTTGTATTTTTTTACATAAGCACATAGAGTTGATTTTGTGTATCTTAAGTATGTGTATGATGTAACTTCACAGTATTGCTTGTGGTGATAGCCTAAGGTAAGTATTTATAAAAAGTTGCCAAGAAGAAAGGAACATAGAGGAGCTAAAAAAAACAGCCAGAAAACAATTAATAAAATGGCAATAAGTACAAACCTATCACTAATTACTTTAAATATAAACAGACTAAATTCTCCAGTCAAAAGACATAGGGTAGTTGAATGGATTAAAAAAAAAAGATCCTGCTATTTGCTGCCTACAAGGGATTTACTTCAAACCTAAAGACACTAACAGACTGAAAGTAAAGGGATAGAAAAAGGTATTCCATAAAAATGGAGATGAAAAGAAAGCTGCTTTGCTAATACTTATGTCATAGAAAATAGACTTGAAAACAAAGACTGCAAGAAAAGACATAGAAGAGCAGCATAATGATAAAGGGGTCAGTCCAACAAGAGGATATAAGATTTGTAAACATTTATGCACCCAACATAGGAGCAACTAAACATATAAAGCAAGTGTGAAAAGAAATAAAGGAAGACACAGACAACAATATAATAGTAGGAAACTTCAGTACCCCTTTTACATCAATGGATAGATCATCCTGACAGAAAATTAGTACGGAAGCACTGGCCTTAATCAACACATTATAGGGGATTAACTTAATAGATATATGCAGAGCATTCCATCCAAAAGCAGCAGAATACTCATTTTTTTCCAAGTGCAAGTGGAGTATTCTCCAGGATAGATCACACTTTAGGCCACACACAAAAAAAGTCTCAGTACATTTAAGAAGACTGAAATCATATCAAGCATCTTTTCCAACCACAACACTTTGAAACTAGAAATTAATTACAAGACAGAAACTGGAAAAAACACAAAATATGGAGACTAAGCAACATGCCACTGAATAGTCAATGGGTAAACAAAGAAATAAAAGAGATCAAGAATACCTTGAGACAAATGAAAATGGAAGCACAACTTTCCAAAATCTATGAGACACAGTAAAAGCAGTTCTAAGAAGGAAGTTCATAGTGATATTGGCCTACCCCAAGAAACAAGAAAAATCTGAAATAATCTAACTTTATATTTAAAGGAACTAGAAAAAGAAGAGCAGATAGAGCCCAAAGTTAGTAGAAGGAAGGAAATAATAAAGATCAGCGTGGAATAAGTGAAATAGAAACTAAAAGTAAAAAATAAAGAGATCAATGAAACTAAGAGCTGGTTGTCTAAAAGATAAATAAAATCGACAGACCTTTAGCCAGACTTATCAAGAAAAAAAGAGAGAGGCGCAAATAAATAAAATCAGAAATGAAAGAGAAGAAATTACAGTCAGCACCACAGAAATATAAAGGGTCATAAGAGAATACTATGAACAATTATATGCCAACAAATTAGACAACCTAAAAGAAATGGATAAATTCCTAGAAACATACACTTTTCCAAGACTGAATCATGAAGACATAAAAAATCCAAATAGACCAATTATTAGTAATGAAATTGAATCAGTAATCAATAAAACTCCAACAAAGTCCGGATCCACATGGCTTCAGAGGTGAATTTTACCAAACATTGAAAGAAGAGTTAATATCTGTCCTTCTCAAATTATTTCAAAAAATTGAAGAAGAAGGAACACTGCCAAACTCATTTTATGAGGCCAGCATTATTCCTGATACCAATACCAGACAAAGACACTACAAAAAAAGAAAATTACAGGCCAATATCCTTGATGGAAATGAATGCAAAAATCTTCAACAAAATATTAGCAAACCAAATTCAACAATATATTAAAAAGCTCATCCACCATGATCAAGTGGGATTTATTCCAGGGAAGCAAGTATGGGTCAACATCCACAAATCAGTCAACGTGATATACCACATTAACAAAACAAAGGATAAAAATCATATCATCATCTGAATAGATGCAGAAAAAGCATTTGATAAAATTTAACATCTATTCATGGTAAAAACTCTCAACGAAGTGGATATAGAAGAAACATAACTCAAGATAATAAAGGCCATAACATGACAAACCCATAGCTAATACACTCAGTGGTAAAAAGCTTTAAGGTTTTCCTCTAACATCAGGAAGAAGACGCAGATGCCCACTCTTGCCACTTTTATTCAACATAGTATTGGAAGTCCTAACCATAGCAGTTAGGCAAGTAAAAGAAGTAAAAGTCATCCAAATTGAAAAGGAAGAAGTACAACTATTACTGTTTACAGGTGGCATGACACTGTACATAAAAAACACCAAAGATATGATTTGAACTAATAATTTAGTAAAATTGAAGGGTTTAAAATAAAGATACAGAAAACTTGCATTTCTATATACTAACAATTATTAGAATGAGAAATGCAGAAAACAATCCCATTTATAATTGCATCAGAAAGAATAAAATGGGGCTTCACTGGTGGCGCAGTGGTTGTGAGTTTGCCTGCCAATGCAGGGGACACAGGTTTGTGCCCCAGTCTGGGAGGATCCCACATGCCGCGGAGCGGCTAGGCCCGTGAGCCATGGCCGCTGAGCCTGTGCATCCGGAGCCTGTGCTCCGCAACGGGAGAGGCCACAACAGTGAGAGGCCCGCGTACCACAAAAAACCCACAAAAAATAAAAAAAGAATAAAATGCCTAGGAATAAATTTAACCAAGAAGGTGAAAGACCTGTACCCTGATAACTATAAGACATTGATGAGAGGAATTGGAGGTGACACAGATAAATGGAAATATATACTGTGATCATGGATTGGATGAATCAATATTGTTAAAATGTTTATACTACCCAAAGCAGTCTACAGATTCAATATAGTCCCTATCAAACTACCCATAACATTTTTCACAGAACTAGAACAAATAATTCTAAAATTTGTATGGAACCACAAAAAGATCCTGAATAGCTAAAGTAATCTTGAGAAAGAACAAAGTTGAAGGTATCACATTCTGTGATTTCAAGCTACACTACAAAGACACAGTAATCAAAATGGTATGGTACTGGTACAAAAACATACATGTAGATTAAGGGAAGAGAAATGAGAACCTAGAAGTGTAAAATGTTGCCAATATGTAATCAGAAGAGCTTGGGCTTTGGTGATAACTCCCGTTATCTATCACCAAAGCCAGCCCATTCACTCAGTGTGTGGCCTAGGGCATTTTCCTAAACTTCTATGCCTCAACCTACTTATAATGGGCACAGTAATATTTCTCTGATAGTGTGTGAAAGTGGTCTAGTAATAAGTTAACAATAGCTACATTTGTGTTTTCTTTTTCTATTTCCCCATGAATGTAACTACAAACACTTTTGAAAAGTAACTAGAATTACACTGGTTATTTTAAGTGCATTTAATTTATAAAGACTTTTTTTTTTTTTTTTTATAAAGACTTTTTAAAGCCAAATAATTTGTTATTAGTCGTAACACATTCTGTATCACCTTCCTGCTTAAAATATTTTAACAATTCTCCAAAGTTTTCTGATAAAACTAAAGTTTTTATCATGGCATATGAGGCCCTTCATGATCTGGTGTTCTCCAACTTTCCCTGTCCACTTTCACAAAGAAACTCTTTCTGCTGGTACTGCTAGTTCTCTTACTATCCTTATCCTGACTAACTGCCAGCACTTTGACACTTATCAACATATGCCCCTTGGTTTCTCAAGCCATCTTACCTCCACCCCATCTTCTCTTACAGGACTGAATTCTATTCCTTCTGTGTATTTCCACAACACCCTGTATGTTGACATAGGTATTGTAAATATTTAACCTACCTCCTAAAATGCTGTGTTTTACTTTATTTGAGGTTGTGGACCATGTATACACAATATGTAGCATAAGTATGTGAGATCATTAACCAATCTTTGGCTCAATTAAAATGTGGAATTTTGAAAAATAGAGAAGGGTTTACTTGAGCACTGCTCTGTTCCTTTGAAATAGTTTTTGAGACCCACAGTTTTCAGTTGCACACTAAACTGAATTTTTTCATGGACAATCAAGATTCCAACTATGTCATATTTTTATGTTACAAACTGAACATTGTTGCTTTTTGAGAACTGGTGGTTTCCCATGAACAATACAGTGGGCTTGAAAATGTCTTCTATGCTTTACTCAGAGGATTTACCACCCTTTTAATTCTGTTGGCATCAGAAGATGAAATAATCATCATCAGTAGTCAATTTTTGTCAGAGCATCTAGACATATTAGTCAGAAGCACTTGTGAGAAACCGATGTGCTGCTGTAATTAACTAACTGGGTCTTGCATGGAAGGAGCTGGCAATGCCACAGTCAAGAGATTTCAACCGTGATAGATCTGCAGAGTGGTTTGCTTGTAAATATGGGTGCTATTTTAGAAAAAAAAATTGAGAACTGCTTTTCTAAATCAATGCTCTAAGGCCAGGGTGGCCAAACTAGTTTGTTGGCCAGATTTAGCCTGTCTGCTGTTTTTGTAAATAAAGTTTTATTTTAATATAGCCATGCTGATTTGTTTCCATATTGTCTATGGCTGCTTTTGTGCTACATGGCTGAGACACATTATTGCAACAGAGAACTGCATTGTCCTCAAAGGCTAAAATATTACTATCTGACCCTTAGCTGAAAAAGTTTGCTGACCTTTGCATTAGGTATTTTGCCAGTTTTATAGTTTGACAATTGTAGAGTGAAAAATTTATATCTACGTACTCTAGCAAGGAAAGTAAACTCCCTCAGATGCAGGTTAGTAAAATGAAACCTACTTTTGGTTTTTATTATATCTATTAAAAGTATACCTTCAAAATGTAAAAATCATGACTCTCCTATAAATATAAAATGAACCCATAAAAATTTCTACTTAACTCATTAATTAATGAGGGAGCCTATGTTAAAACTATTTCAAAGGAGAATATTATATATATATGTATATTTAATCAGTAATTCTGAAATAAATTTACTAATCCACATAACACTGCATAATATTTTATAGGGCAATGTAATATTTAGAATCATATTTTCTGTGGGTGAAAATGAGTGTATTTGTTCCAGACAAAATTCATTTCTGTGTACAAAATCATTAGCACTGTCAGTTTTCTATAACTTACCAAATTATAAAAGAGCCTGTCTAAGACAGTTATGTTTGTACATCTCTATAGAATCAGATAACTTGGAAGGCTCTCTAGAGAACATCCAGCATTCCATTGAAAAGACTGTGAGGTATCTCTTTACCTATTTCAAAGTCTTTAACAATTTTCCCAATCAAATGTAAGCCAGTTAAAAAATACTTTGAAACAATAAAAATGTAGGAACTAAAATAAAAAATAATGCTATTAACTGTTGTTCCAAAGAAAATGAAATACTCAGGTATAAACTTACTAAAACATGTATAGAATCTATATCAGAAATCAAAGAAGATCTAAATCAGTGGAGAGATATATTATGTTCATGGATTGGAAGACTCTACGTAGTAAAGATTTCATTTCTCCCCAAATTGATCCATAGATTTAATTCACTTTCTATCAAATTACAGTAAGTTTTCTATACACACTGTCAAATTTATAAATTTTATTCAAATGGAAAGGCACAGACCCTAGAATATCTAAACAATCTTGACAAGGAAGAATAAAGTGAGAGGAATCACTCTACTTGATATGAAGGCTTGCTATAGGCTACACTAATCAATACAGTATGGTATTGGCAGAGACATAGACACAGATCAATGGAACAAAATTGAGCACCACTGAAAGACCCACACAATTATGACAATTGATGTTTTCAAGAAATGATTTTACTTTAATTCATTAAGTGTTGTAATCAAAGTAGATATAAAGTCCTGAGGCAGGAATTATCAGGGAACGGTCAACTGTGGGTCAAGGAACCAGGAAGTGCCTCAAGAGGTGAG
Organism: Phocoena sinus; assembly: GCF_008692025.1. Classification (NCBI taxonomy): domain Eukaryota; kingdom Metazoa; phylum Chordata; class Mammalia; order Artiodactyla; family Phocoenidae; genus Phocoena; species Phocoena sinus. Next base: position 107,106,680 of record NC_045765.1, on the reverse strand, counting down.
CATAGTAATTAAGATGGCTTTGCTCCACTTTGCATCATTAAGATTTATGCTAATCTAAAATTAGCATAAATTAGACTTTTTTTTTTGCTCTGGCTCTCCTTGAGGAAGATAGTGAAAAGAAGTGAAGTGGCAACTACTACAGACACCTGGGACTGCTCCCCCACCTGATTTTTTTTTTTTTCCAACTGATTTTGATAGAAGTGCAAAAGCAAGTAAATGGAGGTAGGATAGCCTTTTCAACAAATGGTGCTGGAGCATCCATAGGCAAGAAAATGAAGCTCAACCTAAACCTCATACCTTATACAAAAATTAACTCAAAATGGATCACAGATTTAAATGTAAAACATAAGACTATATATATTTAGAAAAGGTGACATAAGGAAAAATCTTCAGGATATTTTTGGGATCTAGGTATAGGTTAAAAGCTCTTAGTCTTGATGCCAAAAGCATGATTCATGAAAGGAGAAATTGATAAAATGGAACTTAAAAAAATTTAAAATATTTGCTTTGCAAAAGACCTGTGAAGAGGATGAAAAGACAAACTATAGACTGGAGAAAATATTTGCAAACCACATTTCCCACAGAGGACTAGTGTCTAGAATATATAAGGAACTCTGAAAATGCATTAGAAAAAAAAACAAATGATTAAATTATAACAATGGGTAAAAGATATGAACAGACATTTCACTGTTTTGTTCACTGAAGAAAATATTTAAGTGGCAAATAAGCACATGAAAAGATGCTCAACATCATTAGCCATTAGGGAAATGCAAATTAAAACCACAATGAAATATCACTGCACACCTATCAGAATGACATAAATAAGAAATAGTGACAGTAGCTGATGCTGGAGAAGATGTGGAAAAACAATCAGGTGCATTGCTTGTGTGCATATAAATTGTCACAGTCACTCTGGAAAACAATTTGGCTGGTTATTATAAAACAAAACATACACTTATCACATGACCTACCAATGATACTCCTGGACATTTATCCCAGAGAGATGAAGACTTATCTTTACACAAAAACTGTTCAATAATGGTCCTAGTAGCTATGTTCTTAGCCAGAAACTGGAAATAACCCATATGTCCATCAACTGGTGAATGGTTGTACAAACTGTGGTACATCTAAAATGGAGTACTACTCAACAATAAAAGTGAATGAACTATTCCTATACACAGCAACTTGGATGAATCTAAAGGGAATTATGCTGAGTGAACAAGGCCAATTGCAAAATGATGCCATTTATATCAAATTCTTGTAATGACAAAATATAGAGATGGAGAACAGATTAGTGGTTGCCAGGGTTTAGGGACAGAGCAACATGAAGGATTCTTATAGTTGAAAAAACTGTGGTAATGGAATGTGTTCTTGATTCTGGTGATGGATACAGGAACCTACACATAAAATACCAATATTTAGAACTTAATATACACACAAAAATGAATACATGTAAAACTGTAGATATCTGGATGAGTAGAGTATAGCAGTGTCAGTTTTCTGGTTGTGATGTTGCACAATGGTTTTCCAAGATGTTACCATTTGGGAAACTGGGTAAAATCTACAGAGGATCTCTTTGTACTACTCCTACAACTGCATATGAATCCACAATTCTCTCAACGTTAAAAATTGAATAAGAAGAAAAGAACATGGATCTTTCCAGAACATTCTTTTAAACTTAAAACATTTAAAATAAATATGTTTGAAGCCCTAGAACAATTGTACTTCTATATACAGGTAAATATTCTTAGGTATTAAGTTTAAATTAGGAAGGGGGGGAATCTCTTAGTTCCTTGAAAATTAAACAAACGTGGATATATATTTTTAATTTGAATAATTAGAAATCAATATTTAACTATCATTAACAGCAGTGAAATTAACATTTTCAATCTTTTATAGTTTGGTAACAGCTAATTCATTACTTTAGTTACCAATAACTATTATATCATTTTAAATTTTCTATAAAATATTAGTTATAAGTTAGTATGTTTTGTACTATATAGGCTTAGAAAGTAATAATTTTAAGCCATTCTTATGGAATTATAAGTAGTTCTGTGACTACCTGGCTAACTATAGCTCCATTTTGGAGTATTCCTTGGGATCAGTCCTAGTGTCTGTAGTGACAAAGTGCTTTGGCAAGGGAAACGATGCATATAGAAAATATTGTAGTTATGTATGGGTTTGGATAATTTCTACTGAACTGAATATGTATTATAAAGCTTTACTGTTTTTATTCCACATTAAACCACATATTCAGGTTACATTATTATGTACTGACATCTGATTTTTTCTTTGAGTGGGTTCCTGACATTTCCCTAGTGGTGCAATTTCAGCAGAAATGTATTAATCGGAAATAACAGTGCACATAGACCCTTGGTAATCAAAATGGAAAAATGTGTGTCACTGGTTTTAAATGAAGTTTTTTTTATTGTTGTTAATAGAAGCACAACTAAAATGAAAATAGCTTCCTTCATTTTTATATTAACTGAAGATTTTATAGCTTTCTTGGAAATAATGTCTGTTCATCAGCTTTTAGAGTTTGATAAAAAAATAATATACATTTAAAAACTTTTCATTGATGAGATTTTCTATAAACCTTCTACAAAGGAAAAGATAATTACTTTTGGATTCAGTTCAGTGACAGTTCTTATTCTTGACATATCACTTTTTTGACAGTAGGTAAACCTGGTATACTAGGAAGAAAGCCACCTGCATGCTAAATATCATTCTGGTCTCTCATCTTATTTTCTCTAATTGTGACAGTCAGTGGCTATACTATTCTCATAAAACGCTACCTTGTGAAGAAAATACTGTCATGATTATGATATATGTTTTCCTTAGAGTTCTGAATCTAATTTCAAGACATTATGTTTATTCTTAAAAATAAAATACACATTAATGATTGTTTTAATTTTATGAAGACAATTGTTGTCTTTTCCATGTTTGCCTGTGTCTAAAATTTATAGTTAGATAGGTAGATACATAGATATAGATATGTAGATATCTTCTTGCTACTTTACAATACAAGGTTTTTGCATGTAGTAGGTATTAATTTCCTATGGCTGCTGTAACAAATTACCACAAGCTGGATGGCTTAAATCAAATTTATTCTCTCACAGTTCTGGAGGCCAGAGGCCCCAAATCAAGGTGTCTGTGTAGACAGGGCCATACTCCCTCTAGAGGTTCTGGGGGAAAATCTTTCCTTGCCTCTCCCAGGGTTTTTTTGTTTGTTTGTTTGTTTTTCCAGTTGAAAAAAAACTTGTGGTGAAAAATCACGTAGCATAGTTAACCTCTAAAGTCTGTTTGACTGTACAATCAATTTTAAATGCTTCAAAGAAGTCAGATTGGGTCTGTCAGCTCTAGGACCTTGGATGAGCTACTTACCTCTATATGCCTCAGTGTCTTATAAGGTGGGGATTATAGTAGCACATATCTCTTAGGCTAATAGGGAGAATTAAATGAGTTAATTCATAATTAACTATGAGCTATTATTATAATTATTATCTGAAACGTACACAGTTCTTAGGGGCCTACCCTCCCAACTAGAACATAAATACCACAAGGACAAGAAATTTGTCTTGTTGGTACTCCAGAAGCTAGAACAAAACCTGACACACACTAGACTGTCAATAAACACACCTTGTTATGTTGTCTTTTGCCAGCTAACCTATTCTTTTAAAATCAACATTAATATTTTTGAAATTTAACTTTTATTGTATCTGCATATGAACATCTAAATACATTTACTACCTCCATCTGTGTCAGTTTCTCAGCCTAAGTAAGCACTGCTGACATTTTGGGCTAAACAGTTCTTTGCTGTGGGGGTGGTGGGAGCTGTTGTTGTAGGATGTTTAGCAGTATCTTTGACCTCTACTAACTAGATGCCTGTAGCAACTTCCCAGTTGTGACAACCAAAAATGTCTCCAGGCATCGTTAAATGTCCCTGAGGGTCAAAATTGCTGCAGTTAAGAACAACTGACTTTAATTCAGGTGTCTCTCTCTAGCTGGCATTTCCCTTCTCAGGTGTCCTGCTTGACCACAGGAAGTCTTAGTCTCACTAGCTTCCCCTCCTGCAGCTTCCTAGAGAAAGTTTCTCAAACATTGGCATGGTCCCCTGCCTTAGTTCCCTATGTGATAACCAATATGCTTTACAAGGAATATGGCTGTTCTGAATTATCACATTGCAGGAGTTAACAAAAACAACAAAAAAATGGTGAAATACATGTAACATAAAATGTACCATCTTAACCGTTTTTAAGTGTGCAGTTAAATGACATTCACATACATTCACATTATTTTATTTGCCTTTTCTCGCTTTTATAGCTGGTGTTCCTTGTCTTGTGGCCACATCACTGTAGTTTCTGCCTCATCTTCATATTACCTTCTTTGTGTGTGTGTGTGTGTGTGTGTGTGTGTGTGTGTGTATGTGTGTAAACTCGCTCTCTCACTTATAAGGAGGATAAGCTCTTTCTCTCAAGACCTCTAACTTAATCACATATTTTGCCATATAAATTAATATTTACAGGTTCCAGGGATCAGGAAGTGAATATATTTGGGGGAGCCCATTATTTGAGACTGTCACAGTAGATATTCATTAAATATTTAATTATAGACAAAATATGGAGTTACTTTTAGGATTATTATTATTATTATTTACTGTACGTGGGCCTCTCACTGCTGTGGCCTCTCCTGTGTGGAGCACAGGCTCCAGACGCGCAGGCTCAGCGGCCATGGCTCACGGGCCTAGCCACTCCGCGGCATGTGGAATCTTCCCGGGCCGGGGCACGAACCCGTGTCCCCTGCATCGGCCGGTAGACTCCCAACCACTGCGCCACCAGGGAAGCCCTAGGATTATTTTATGTAAGTGATTTCTTTACGTACCAACTTTACAAATCAACTGGACAAGTCACGAGGTAACTACAAAGTGCCTCTTGGTCCCCTACAGGATATGGCTCAAACTTCTTCACATAATCTTTAAGGTGCCTGTTACTTGGCTTGTGTCTTCATCCCCCTTCATCTCTAATCATTCCCAGTCTTATGGATTCTTATATATCCAGACAGATGCATGTGGTCTACCCAGAAACCACTCTGTTATTTTATTCTGTACTCTTGCTGATGTTCTCAACTTATCCAGAATTCTCTTTTTTAGCCCTTCATGCATTCTTTAAAACAAATAATTCTTAGCTTTAGGGCTGAGAAACAAGGAAGAAAATGGATATAATTTAAACAAGCATATCCAGTATTATAATAATCACACATTTGGAAAAGTAACAGTTTGTTTCTTTGTTTTAAATTTAAATTACCACAGTTTATTTATCCAGTCACCTACTGAAGGACATCTTGGCTGCTTCCAAGTCTTGGCAACTATAAATAAAGCTGCTATAAACTTATGTCCACACAAAGACGTGAACAGGGATGTTTATAGCAGTTTTATCCATAATTGCCAAAACTTGGAAGCAACCAAGATGTCCCTCAGTAGGTGAATAGATAAATTAGCTGTGGTACATCAGATAATTGAATATGTTGATAATGGGGGAGGCGATGCATGTGTTGGGGGGTAAATGGGAAATTTCTGTACCTTCCTCTTAATTTTGCTGTGAACCTAAAATTGCTCTAAAAAAGAAAGTCTTCAAAATTTAATTTCTAAAAACAAAGCTTGTCAGATCTTGCTTGCTAAAAGTATGCTCAAGATTTGATTCTCGATCAGACCTCCTTGAGGGAGTCCTCATTAAACTCTGAAGAGAACTTTGATGTATTTCTAAAGAGGGAAAGGATTAAAATACTTTAACAAATATTACTTTTGTCACCATTAGACAATTAACAAAATATTACTTTTGTCACCTTTCCCTCAGTTCTTATATTCAAGCGAGTAGTATACAAAACTATTCATTGCTCCATACATACCAGTCACCTGCCAGTTGTATTTACTAGTCTAGTTACTAGTTTACTAGTTTCATGTGATCTTACATGGTGTGAAATTGGAAACTAATAAGTTATATGTAAAGTACAAAATAAATGTTTATTGAGTCTCTAACTCTGTCCTCAGTGGATTTCATTCCAGCAGGTGAAGGTTCATTTTAAATTAGCCTATTCTAGAATTATTTAGAGTTGAAATCAGGAAGCAGCTCTTAGATGATCATAGTTTAGGCCTTTTTCTAATACATCAAAAAATGCACCTAAAAATGCTGTTCAAGCTGTAAGAATAGACATGATTAGAATATGATAACTAATAGTAATTTAGCATGTAGAATGCTTTAAAATCATTTACACAATTTGAATGTCAATATTCATTTTGGTACCAAGAAAAACTTAAGAAAAGTCGTTTTTAACACAATGATTTCTTTCAAAAATTATTTAAAAACTAGGAACTTCTAGGATATTTTGTTTGAAACTTTTAGCTGTTTTTTCTCTAGCTTTATACAGGCAATATGAACTGTAATCTTCATTTTTTTTTACATGTTAATTTTACTCTCATTAGTTAAATGCTTTCTGGAAATTGGTAGCTTTAAAATGGAAGAGTAAATTAAACAAGTTATTATAACTGATAGGTCAGTTGTGAATGAAATATGTTCAGTGCCAGAGAACTGTTAACTATTTTATTTCAAAATTTTTAGAAGGGCAAACTGAAAAGGATATAACCTTTCATTCTGAAATGAGGTCTTCAAGCATCATTTATTTACAAGTATATTCTTCAGGGAATGTAACCTATCTTCTTTGCCTTTTGAATGACAAACAGTTGAAAATTTAAGACATTCATCAAAGCAATTCCCCGGCCAATAATGGTCTGGTCCAGATGGGATTTTCTCAAGTGTTTTGTCTGGGCTAGTTCTCAGATGTGATCAGGCTTAAGTGAAGGGGCGTTCATTGCATACCTAGGGAGATTATTGCATCATTTGATAGACTTCACTTTAAGAAAATGTTTTGCTTTGTTCAGATTTATATTGTTATTGTAGTCATGCCCTTTAAGCCACTTCTATTTTTTCCTTTTACTCATCCTCTTTTTTGCCCCTACTGCTATATTTACATTTGTTTCAAGGTGATTTATTCATTGTATAGAAAGCAAAAAAATGTCTTTTATGGAATGATTCACATAGTACATGTGAGTCTTAGGAACTGAATTTAGGTTTCTAGAGGACCTAAATGCTAGTAATAGTAATTTCTACATATTATTGTTTTTAAATTATGTATACTTATAGTATGTTTCATAGATCTTTTTCAGCTATTTAATAAGTAAGAACTTTTATTTTTTGAATTATTTGAATGTTTTATATTTAGGAATACTCATACTTATTTTGATACATGGAATACAAACATGGAAGAGAAGGGATTATGGCAGAATTACTGAAAGTTTCCTAAACGGGCATGCATAATGTTATTTAATTTTGAGTATGTATTGTGAAATCATATTATTACTATATTATATAATTATGTAATTATATTATGAGTTTGTGCTAATATCATCTAAAATAAATGAACAAATATAGTTACCATTGTATTTTTGCTTGTGCGAAATGTACATTTTGTATAGTTGAGTAAATAATAATTACATAACAGACATCTCAGTCCTAGTTACTGCATATGTCTTTACATTATGTATTTCATGTAGTAGCTTATTTCTGGCTGAGGGTTTTATGCACTTTGATTTCTTTTTGTCTCATCTTTCTAAACATTGTTCTTTTTGTGGATAATATGGGGTACGAGCAGTTTTAAAAAACTGTGTATTCTATTATCTTAGTGTTTTTAGTGTAATTAGAAAAACTTAATAAAAACATTAAAACTAAATGATAAAATTCTCGATGAAGACTGACTAAAGGCCTATAGCTCTGAGTGTATCCTTGGTATTCAAGAATTTACATTGTTGTGCTTCCCAAATTTGTGATGTAAAATAATTTCTTTCCCAAGGCACAAATTCAAATCCTGTATACCGCAAAGGATTTTCTGTGGAAGTTAAGTCACTAAGTGAGAGAGTAAAATTGATAAATTGATAACTCAAAACAATTTTGTCTTTTTGTGACCCACAATGTTATAAACAAAAACTATTATGAAGTAATAAAACTATTTCTTTGTGAAAATGGTTATTCACAAGGAAATGAAAATGTGCTGAACTGGCATTAAGAAATAACATATAAAATGTAAAAAATAAAAGTTAGGCAAACTGAGCACCACCATGTGAACATGCCATTTATTACTTAGGCTATGGTAGTTATTCTTTAAAAGGTTACAATATTTCGTGAGCATTAAAATATTAATATATTCTCAGTGATATACTTTTTTTTTAAACATCTTTTTTTTTTACATCTTTATTGGAGTATAATTGCTTTACAATGGTGTGTTAGTTTCCGCTTTATAACAAAGTGAATCAGTTATACATATACATATGTTCCCATATCTCCTCCTTCTTGTGTCTCCCTCCCTCCCACCCTCCCTATCCCACCCCTCTAGGTGGCCACAAACGACCGAGCTGATCTCCCTGTGCTATGTGGCTGCTTCCCACTAGCTATCTATTTTACGTTTGATAGTGTATATATGTCCATGCCTCTCTCTCACTTTGTCACAGCTTACCCTTCCCCCTCCCCATATCCTCAAGTCCATTCTCTAGTAGGTCTGTGTCTTTATTCCCGTCTTACACCTAGGTTCTTCATGACCTTTTTTTTCTTAGATTCCATATATATGTGTGAGCATACCGTATTTGTTTTTCTCTTTCTGACTTACTTCACTCTGTGTGACAGACTCTAGGTCCGTTCACCTCATTACAAATAACTCAATTTCGTTTCTTTTTATGGCTGAGTAATATTCCATTGTATATATGTGCCACATCTTCTTTATCCATTCATCTGTTGATGGACACTTAGGTTGCTTCCATCTCCTGGCTATTGTAAATAGAGCTGCAATGAACATTTTGGTACATGACTCTTTTTGAATTATGATATACTTTTAAAATAATCAAAAGTCGTAACTGAGATATACTATCATATACATCAAATTAAGTTCCTTAGTGAGATAATACTTTTAGGTAGTGAAGAGGTCTAAGAAATTGATGAATCTTACTTAAAAATTAGTTTTTATTAGTTGAACAAGGAAATGTTGAAACTAGGGAGTATCTCTCAGATTTATGTCTTAAACATATCTAAAATCGAAATCCTCAGTATTTATTTGGTAAAATATTAATTATTGTAAAACAACCTATTTTAAGGTAGATATAATCTTCAATATGAAATATATCACTAATCTTATGGCAAAATTTTTGGTTATTTAACTAGCTGGAGATATATATACACACATATGTATTTTCTCTCTTTCTTCCTTTCTTTCTAATAAAATTTATATGCAGTGAAATGCACTGATTTTAAACGTACAGTTTGATGCCTTTTGAAGATGTATACACCTGGGTAACCACCACCTCAGTCAAGGTACAGAACCTTAACATCACCTCAGAATGTTTTCTTGTGCCCCTATCCAGTCAATCCCCAGCCCCTACAGGCAGCCACCCTTCTGATTTCTCTCAAGGTAGAACAATTTTGCTTGTTCTTGCACTTTACGTAAATAGAATCATACAGTGTGTAACCTGATACGGCCAGCTTCTTTTGCTCAGCATACCATCTGTGAGATTTATCCAGTTGGTGCCTGTATCAGTAGTTCATTCCATCTCATCATTGAACAATACTCTATTGCTTTCATATACCACAGTTTGATTATCCATTAACCAGTTGTTGGACTTTTACATGGTTACAGTTACAACTAGATTTGGTTTATCTTATTTCTTTAATTGTTTCTTTTTCTAATCAATATTTTTAGAGAAGCTGTAGGGTCACAGCAAAACTGAGAGGAAATTACAGAGATTTTCCTTATATGTACAGCCCTATTCCCACGCATGTACAGCCTCTTCAGTGATCAGTGCCATTTGTTACAATCAGTGAACCTTCATTGACACATCATTTATCATCCAAAGTCCATAGTTTATGTTAGGGTTTAGTCTTGGTGTTATACATTTTGTGGGTTTGGACTAATGTATAATGACATGTATCCGTCAATTACAGTATCATGTAGAGTGTTTTCACTGCCTTAAAATCCTCTGTTCCTCTGCCTACTTATCCTTCTCTCCACTTCAGTCCCTGGCAACCACTGATATTTTTATTATTTCCATGGTTTTGCTTTTTACAGAATGTCACATAGTTGGAATAATACAGTATGTAGACTTTCAGATTGGCTTTTTAAATTAAGTAATATGCATTTAAGATTCCTTCATGTCTTCCACAGCTTGATAGCTCATTTCTTTTTAGCACCAAATATTATTCCATTGTCTGGATGTACTACAGTTTGTTCATTCACCTACTGAAGGATATCTTAGTTGTTTCCAAGTTTTGGCAGTTATGAATAAAGCTGCTATACACATCTATGTGCAGGGTTTTTTTGTAGATAAAGTTTTCAAGTCCTTTGAATAAATACCAAAAATTGCAATTGCTAGATTGTGTGGTAAGAGTATGTTTAGTTTTGTAAGAAACCCCCAAACTCTCTTCCAAGGTGACAGTACCATTTTGCAATTCCACCATTCATGAAAAAATTTCTGTTGCTCTATATCCTGTCAGCATTAGGTATTGTCAGTGTTCCAGATTTTGTCCTTTCTGATAAGTATGTAGCGGTACCTCATTGTTGTTTTATTTTGTAGTTCCCTGATGACATATGGTGTGGAACATCTTTTATATGCTTATTTGCCATCTGTATATCTTCTTTGGAGAGGTGTCTGTTAAGGTCTTTCCCTTATTTTTAAATTGGGTTGTTTGTTTTCTTATTACTGAGTTTTAAGGGTTCATTGTATATTTTGGTTAACAGTCTTTCATCATATTTGTCTTTGCAAATGTTTTCTCCCAGTCTGTAGCTTGTTTTTTTATTCTCTTGAAATTATCTTTTGCAGAACAGAATTTTTTGTAATGAAGTTCAGTTTATCAGTTATTTCTTTGGTGGATTGTGTCTTTGGTGTTGTATCTAAAAACTCACTGCTGTACCTAAGGTCACCTAAATTTTTTTCTATATTATCTTCTAGGAGTTTTATAGTTTTGCACTATACATATAGTTCTGTGATCCACACTTTGAGTTAATTTTTCTGATGTGTATAAGGTTTGTGCCTAGGTTTTTTTTTTTTTTTTGCATATGGACGTCCAGTTCTAGCATGATTTGTTGAAACCAACCGTCTGTGCTCCATTGTTTTGCCTTTGCTCTTTTGCCAAAGATGTTTTTCATTAGTTTTTCAATGTCAGAGACTATGTTTATTTAACCACTGTTCCTCAAACATTTCCATTCAATTATTCTTTTTGGCTAAAGGGAATGAACTGGGTGTATGGCCTATTAGCTAGCATAAATGCAAAATTTCCTTGAAGTGTATTGCTTTAAATATTTCATATGATGCTTTCTGTTATCATGGCAGAAATTCAGTATAAATTCACAAAGTTAAGAAGAATAGCAGAGAATATCTAAGAAATAGATCAGCTCGGTGCTTTGTGACCACCTAGAGGGGTAGGGTAGGGAGGGTGGGAGGGAGATGCAAGAGAGAGGGGATATGGGGATATATGTATATGTATATGTATAGCTGATTCACTTTGTCATACAGCAGAAACTAGCACAACAATGTAAAGCAATTATACTGCAAGAAAGATGTTAAAAAAAAAAGAAATATCTATACAATTTTTGAAGATGGGAGACAAACGATTTGTAACTCAGTAAGTGGCATAGAAAAAGAGTCTAATTCTTTTAGGAGAGGTTGCTACAGAGGCAAACAGATTCCTAAACAGAAAGCCTCAGGAATTGGAGGTACCAGTTATATACCTCCAAAGCTAAGGGTATAGAACAGTGTTAAAACCATGATAATTTGTTTAAGGCTAATAAGGGACCCTTAGACCACCCAGGTAGCCATGCACCTAATTTTCCCTCTTTTCATTCTCAGAAAAAAAAAAAAAATCTGGGTTTACAGATACCAAACAAAGCTGGAGAAAGGTTGAGTGACTTTACTAAAAACATGAGGATTAAATGAAAGTCTCCATAATGAACAATGGGAACAGGCTCCCTTCGCATGCTTAATTGCAAGAATATAAGCAGCCAGTCTTATAACTCCTAAGGACAAGGATGAGCTGATCAAGAGTAAAGACTCTCAGATATCAGCAGGTGGGGGGGCGGTCTTTGAATACAGTGTCTCTGCATGACCAAACTATACAGAGACCTCCCCATACAGAGATTTAGTTTTTCACTGTCAAATACAGATGGCTAGCAAAGATTGCCAGACATTGGGGGAAATCCTGTAATATAAAACATAGTGATCAAATCAAATAAAAAATATAAAACAACTTTGAATAAACAGAGATACTGAAGGGGAAAGAATAAATTTCTAATAACTTATAATTAATATGTTCAGATAAATAAGAGAAGTTTGCATTAGTAAAGCAAAGATAGGATATATGCTATTAAAACAACTGTCAGAGAAAGGGCAAAGGTCTGGGAAATTAAAATAAGTTTAAAAAAATATTAGAATAGTGGAAGATAAACAAAGGCAGTCTTCTAGGAAGTAAAATTATAAGAAAAAGAGAATGAAATGGGAGAGGAAAGAAAATTTGATCATCAATCCAGAAATTGCATTCTCTAGTAAGGGTTCCAGAAAGAAATAAAGAGGAAAATGATAAAGAAGAATTTAATTTTTAAAAGACAAAATACAAGAATATTTGTTGGATACATGGGACATATGTAACATATATAAAAGTGTCCAGCACAATGAATGTAAAAAGACCCATACCAGCTCACATATCATTGTGAAATTTCAAAGCACCGGTAATATATTGATGAACCCCCAAAAATCTGGAAAAGGAAGAAAACAGATAGAATAAATACACACTAAACATTGGGAATGAGAAAATATTTGTAATTCTCAATAGCAATACTGGAAGCTAGCAAGAAGTAGACCAAATTTTGAGGGACAATAATATTTAACCGGGAATTCTTTCATAACCAACCAAACTGTCAGTTGTCAATAAGGATACTTGCAGATATTCAAGCTCTCAGAAATTTTATCCAACAAAAATTCCTTCTCATTAAGTTTCTTAAGAGTGTGTTTCACTAAAACAGGGGAGTACACCAAGGAAGAAGGAAAATACAGGTAATTACATAAATAGATATCCAAGGAGAGAAGCAAAGGGAAAGATAGGTTGATGGTGATGGGGTGAAATCCCAGGATAACTGCTTTGTTTCAGCCTTATGGAGTAACCACCTGAGAGTTGACAAGATGATGGTGGGCTTTAGGAAGGTTTTACCCAGGGGAAAATGTATTGCCTGATTAATGGTTGTCCATGTTGAGAGACATTTATAACTCTGTTGGAGACTTTGGGGATGAATTAGTGATAAGCATGCAGAATACAGGTGCAAAAATGAGGCAATAATTAATTCAGAGAAAACAAATAAAGTTGACCCTTGAACAGTGTGGTAGTCAGGGGCACTGACCTCCTGCCCAGTGAAAAAATTTGCCTGGAATTTTACAGTTGGCCCTTTATATCCACAGTTCCTCCGTATTCCCGGTTCCTTTGTATCTGCAGCTGTGCATCCCTGGATTCAACCAATCTTGGATTGTATAGTACTATATAAGTGGACCCATGCACTTCAAACCTGTGTTGTTCATGTTAACTGTTGCTGTACAAGGAAGAAAATAATAAAACATAGTGTATTATGTAGTTCAGCCATGAACAGTTTTATACATTGCATCATTATGTAAACACTGAAGTGATTTATTGAAAAGTTTAACTGTGGTGAATGAGTGGAAGCAGAGAAAATGAATTAGGGGTGAAGAGTGGTAAAAAGAGTTAAATTCACATCTTGCATAGTGAGGAGATTGAAGAAAGACTATAAAGGAAATAATTAGTGAATGGCTAAAATTGTCAAGTTGTGAAAAGTAGCTAAAAGCATGAAAAGGGATGCTTCTGTGGAGCTGGAATCTGGGTGTGGGAGTGGAATGGGGCTTTTTCAGAATAAATCTTGTAGAACTCTTTGACTTTTAAAATTACATGTGTGCATTATTTTCGTTAAAAATGGAATTAAAATATACCCATGACTTCAATATTCTCTTCCATATTGTACTTGTGATAGTTTAAATATTTATAAAAATTTCCACCTCCCAAAGTGCCTGAGTTAAGTGTTCACTTGATGTGCCAGTTGAATATGTGGATTGCTATGCCCACTTCCTTGGACATAGCCACATAGTTCTAATACGATATAAAACCTAGTCTGAGAAGTATAGATTAAAATTTTTTTTTACATAAAAGTTGTGCTGTGAACATTTAAGAACATGAATACATTTTTAATAAATAAAGTTATGATAATGGCCACTAGTGCATGAATGAAAGCTGTTAAGAAAAACACAACACCCCTAAACTTTGGATATTCTGTGATTGAAAACACCAATCTTTGTTTTGAAATTTGTTGTCCATCCAATCAGCTGTTTATCAAGAACCTACATTTAGGTAGATAGTACATTGTATGGTGAAGAGTTTGCTTATTCAAATGCAATTTGGAAGTTTTTGTAAACAAAGATATGACTGCTCTATAATAATCTCATTGTATTGAGGAAGCACTCCCTAAAATCTAAATGCTTATGTGGGATTTTTATCTCTTGAAAACAGATTGAGAAAAGCTGACTATTCAATAACTTCAAATCTGTGAAACCATGGGATTTCTATCAAGTAAAGGACTAGGACATCATCTTCTGTAACGATCTGTCATGCTTCTGGGCTAGGAATAAATCCATGACAGGAGATGGATTAGATGATCTAATAGTTATTTTTCCATTTAAAAAGAATTCTTGTTTTCTTTTTAATAAATTAAGAAAAACAACCACCCCTCATATGACAGGGATTAGATCTCCTTCTAGATTGTGAAAGAATTATTGTCTGTATTCTAGAAACAATATGAGGATTTTATATTGATAATTAATGTAAAATCATTGCCAATCTGTGAAAGAGACTTTATCTTGAATGTATTTAAAAAAAAAACCAATGAAATTTACCTAATATACACAAAATAAGTTATTTCATGCAAAGATGATAGTAATGTCAACTACTGTAAAGTCATCATGAATTTTGAGAAACAAAAGAGGAAGGTAGGGGGAAGTAATTTATGAATGGGCAAAGACAACTAGATGTTTGTCTTTTATGACTCATAATGAATATCACAAATTTTTTTTTCATAAGACTGTGGCATATTAAGCTGGAGAACTGTAATAGATTTTAATTGTAGGAGACAGAAGGGAATGTTGCCCAGTTTTGCTGAAAGAAACTGTGCTTTTTTCTTTAGCTATGAAATAGAAAATATGATAATCATAAAGAACTAATCCGTGTGTACAACATTGAGCAAAAAGTATAAAGTATTTATTTTTTAATTCATATAGTTATGTTCATTCCTTTCATAGTTTTCTTATACCGCTCACCAAATTACATTACTTCTCCAAGTAAAGATATGTATAGTTCTCCAAGTAAAGATATACTTCTCTAAGACATATGACACAGACATCCAAATTAAGAGAAGAAGACAAAGTATTGAGTAGAGTTCCCTGTGCTATACAGTAGGTCCTTATTAGTTATCTCTTTTGTATATAGTAGTGTTTATATGTCACAGACTTAGATTTTTTTTAACATCTTTATTGGAGTATAATTGCTTTACAATGGTGTTAGTTTCTGCTCTATAACAAAGTGAATCAGCTATACATATACATACATCCCCATATCTCCTCTCTCTTGCATCTACCTTCCACCCTCCCTATCCCACCCCTCTAGGTGGTCACAAAGCACTGAGCTGATCTCCCTGTGCAATGCGGCTGCTTCCCACTAGCTATCTATTTTACATTTGGTAGTGTATATATGTCCATGCCACTCTCTTACTTCATCCCAGCTTACCCTTCCACCTCCCCGTGTCCTCAAGTCTGTTCTCTACGTCTGCGTCTTTATTCCTGTCCTGCCCCTAGGTTCTTCAGAACCATGTTTTTTTTTTTTTTTAGATTCCATATATATGTGTTAGCATATGGTATTTGTTTTTCTCTTTCTGACTGACTTCACTCTGTATGACAGTCTCTAGGTCCACTTTAGGTCCATCCACCTCACTACAAATAACTCAATTTCATTTCTTTTTATGGCTGAGTAATATTCCATTGTGTATATGTGCCATATCTTCTTCATCCATTCATCTGTGGATGGACACTTAGGTTGCTTCCATGTCCTGGCTATTGTAAATAGAGCTGTAGTGAACATTGTGGTACATGACTCATTTTGAATTATGGTTTTCTCAGGGTATATGCCCTGTAGTGGTATTGCTGGGTTGTATGGTAGCTCTATTTTTAGACAAACTTAGACTTTTTGATGACATTTTCAAATAAGAGTTTACCTACAGTTGCAGAGACACCCTAACAGGATAAAAAAATAATATTCTTTTATCTTCTTAAAATTTGAGTCCCATTGTCAGATTATATCACCTATATTGCACTATGAATATTGCAGAGCTTCTGTTTTATTATTGTAAATGCATGATTTTATTATGATTAGAAGTGCATAGAATTTTATATTAAACCGTTATAAAGGCACATAATTTTATGTTAAATCAATAATTTGTTAAATGTAAACATTTAGAAGAGTTCCTTATATTTAAGACTGTATTTGATATTTCTCATTTTCAATATGTCATGAGCTAAAATTTTAAAATAAAAAAGAAGTGGAAGTGGCTCTGAATCTTATCTTCCAAATTTTACCCTATTTCTGAAATTAAAGAAAAAAATTAAGCTTATTAAATAATTACATTTCTGAGAGCCCTGTAAAAGACTAACTTTTAATGATAGGGTATGCCATTTGAATTGTATCAATCAGAGAATATTAAATTATTTCAGGGAACACAAAAGAAAAAGCTCAAGGAGCCTATGCTTGTGATTGTACAGCAGTCAGCTTTCAAATTCATGATCAAATACATAAATCATATTCTATAGATCTTTGATGCATTATTAATTATAATTATGTTTGTGCAGTGTCTATTTGGAAAGTAGTCTAATCAATTCTGTTTCATTTACTTGTATCTTCCTTGAAATGTTCTAGTAATAGCCTCTTTGTTCCAAGTTATCAAATTTTTTATAACTAAAATTAGATATTAAGTATGTGTAGTCAGCTATCACCAGTGTACCATATAGGATGATTGATAACTTTTGTTTATATTATGCTGTGAAGTTCTTTTGTTTGTTATTACTTCAGATAGTGTTCTTTCAGAATTCTAATCAGATGGCATTTTCATGTAGGAAGTCAGATTGCCTGTCATTAGAGTGTTCCTGCTTTTCTTCTCAAGGTATCTTCATGACTTATCTTTTGGTTGTTTACAGACTGCTGTCACCTCAGTGGCATAAGAGATAGTGTAGACCTCTATGTCTTTTGTCCCCCCACTTAAGAAGACCAAATATAAATTTGATTACTTGGAAACAATTATTTTTAAAATTTGTCACATGATAGTCTATAAGATGTCATTTTCAGGCACTTAATATAGCATTTATATCAGCTAGGATTGTTATAAGTGCTATGTCAGCTAATTTAATAATAACAACAACTGTATGCAGTTGATACTGTTTATTTATTTATTTATTTGACTGCACGGGGTCTTAGTTGAGGCACACGGGGTCTTTTAGCATGCGGGCTTATTAGTTGTGGCATGTGGGATCTAGTTCTCTGACCAGGGATCGAACCCGGGCCCCCTGCATTGGGAACACAGAATCTTAACCACTGGACCACCAGGGACGTCCCTTGGTTGATACTGTTATCATCCCCATTTTACAGATGAGGAAGCTGATACACAGAGAGGCACATAGCTAGTAAATGACCATTGTGCCCTCAGTTATTTTTATTTTTATTGGATGAATAATAAGAAATTTTTGACCTTAAAAAGTGTCCCTATGATTACAAATTACACCTTTTAATAGATAAGAATAAAAACAGTATCTGATTAAAGAAGTCTAGGGAATCCCTTTAATACTTATTAATATACTCAACTTCCATTTATTTTATCTCAATTCAAATCAGTTGCAATTTTTTAAACCTCAGTAGAATTATATGCTAGTAGAGCACTGGGTTGCTCCAGGTTACTCATGAAGTACTGTTCTTTCCTTCACTAAGCGTATTTGTTCATTTGTCTTTTCTATTAGAAGTATAAAGAACTTTAATAAGTAGACTATATTTTCTATATTGTCCTTGAATGTGGACTCATAATTTCATGTGAATTTGCTACTATTGGCTTACTTATACCAGCAACTGTTTTGTACTCTTACCTTAAATTCTAGTTTGGCATATGCCTTTAAATCTTATTCAGTCTCTATGAGTAGATATTGAAGTCCAATGCTTATGTATAATTTAAGTTCATTTATTTTTCTGCAGTGAGGATGCTAATTCCCTCTTATGTTGGGTTACCCTGCTTGCTGTTGTCATTTTTAACTAAATAGCTATGAACTTCGCTTGGCTAAGCATTAGTTAATCAGGGGAAAAAATTAAATTGCGTTTTATTTCCTGTCTTATCTTTGTATTTCTATTTTAATGACAATCAATTTGTAATAGTGGAGTTTATGGAGTTTACCAGTTTCAGTAAACTCACAACCACCTCTTCAGCTGCTTTGCTTATTGACAAAGGAAGGAAGAAATATATGGAAGGCTTTTGATTAACTCTTGGTTATATACCTACTAAAATGTATCACACATTTTGCCACTGGTACATTTTATAGCTGTCTCCTTTTTGTTTTTAATACACTTTTTTCCCCACGTGAAGACATCTCTAAAGTTACTGGGTTTCTAGAAACATAAATAGAGAACAGATGGCCACTCACACCTTATGACGAATACAATGGGGGCAGAGGACTTTCATCACGTCATGGTCAACATGCTAGCTGTCATGTGGTGGACACCTGTGAATGTTATAGTCCATGCTGCTGTTGTGGAGTCTCTCAGGTCTGTGTCAGTCCTTTTTATAGTAGCTTATTTTCAAGCAATTGGGTTTCTCAGTTGTTTATTAGTGTGAAAAAAAGAAAGATAACTGAATAAATAAGAGTTAGGAAGTGTCCCAAATAAAGTTGTTTTTCTTTTAGATTGTCCTGTAGTTGTGCAAACTGATTTGTTAATGTTGACTGATATCTCATTACTCATCAGCATAGCCAAATTTGGGATCGTTTCATTAATGAAATGATCTTAATGGACACATTGCTATACTTGTATACCTGTGGACAGAGCACTGTAAAACAAAATAAAGCATTGCAATTTAGATTAACTCAGGGAGAAGACCAAAGGTAAAAGTTAAATCATGAATTATATCAGTAGGCTTCCAATATTTATAACTTTAATATCCAAATCATGAGCAATCCCTAAGGGTCTATGACAGGGCAGAAATGATCAGTAATTTTCTGTAACTATGAATTTTAATTTTGCATCACAGATTCTTAGATGGGAGAGTTGCCTACTTATCCACATATAATATGATATTTTGTTACAGTAGCCTTTGAAGTGTCCAAAACATTGTGTCCTTATGGAAAGATGGTCATCAGATCAGAAGGAAAATTTTGGTGAATATTGAAAATGTTCTTAACTTGTAACAAAACATATCTGAAACACATCTCCTGAGAGCAGTGTGGCTTTGAAGATGTTAGGAGCTATTAGAAAGGTTTATGTTTTGTAAATGTGAATTCCTAAGGTCTTAGAAAATCTATCATGTCAAAGGTCTTCTTGTATGAAATTTGTAAATAAATGGTATAATAGAGGGCATTAAGGTTCTTAAACAAAACAAAGCAAAAACAGAGACAAAACCAAAAGTTACTGATTGTTATCTTAAAGGATAATTTTTAAAAATTACCTGATTCTTAGAAAGAAATTTGAACTGTTTGGAAGTCTTATCCACTCTAGTGACCTCTATATAAGAATTTACTAAACAGAAAAAAATATCTCAGTTTTATACTTTCTAAAGTAGAATTTGAAATTCTAGAATATATAGTAATTAATTTTATTCTGTCAGCAGAGCCTGTGAGTGAATTTCACATATTTAAGCTGTTCTTCAGAGAAATTTTTGTTACACGTTTTACAGTAACATTTTCAGTAGATCATTCTTTGGAAAAGTCAAAAGTCATTACTTTTTAGATAGTACTGAGATTAAGGACAGGAAATTTAAAAATTTTACACTTTGGAATATATTTTGGGCATGTAACATATTATATTAAAGTATTTCCATTAAAAAAAAAATTCTTTCAATCTCTCATATCTTCTCCCAAGCTAAATAAGACTGCATCTATGAATCACATTGATTTTATTTTGTTAAAGACTGTAAGAAATTATTAGGAGTAAACTCATAATTATAGCTGGCAATATAAAACTTGTTAGGAATATGAATTTGCTTTATGGAGGACGTATAAGTTATGATAGTGTATCATTTGATCTGTTTATTTTGATATGTTTAATTAATTTTAAATAGTAATTAAAATTGTTTTTCTCTCAATGCTCTAAATAATGTGAAATATTGAAGAAACTATGACCTGATTAGGTAAGGGTTTAAGATAATCCTATTATACAATAAAATAACATCCTAGAGCTTTAAAACTTTGAACAAACATGCAGAATTAGTTATCATTTTTCAATTCAAAATGAAAACAAATGTGAAAGTTTCCTGATCCAGGGAATAATGAAATAACCCTTCTTTCTAAATAGGTATAACCTCTGAAAGTAAAATTAGTTTCTGTGAGGAGATATTCTTTCTGAAAAGTCTCTAGCATTTCTTGAGGTGATATACATGTCTATGATTAGGGTAATCTCTAGACATAATTGATTTTATTAGATTTATCTTAAAATATTATGAAGAAGACACTATGGAATTAGAGGATTTTATGTCCTGGATAGAAAAACTGGAATCGTGGTAATACTGCATGTTGAAATTGCTGAGGACAATGATGCATAATCCACAGGCCTTTTGTAAATACAAGTGGACAGAGAACATGACCTTCTTGTCATTCACATTTGTGCTGAGCTGAGCACTCAATAAAATACCAAATGATATTCATGAAAGTAATGTGAGTGATCAGAAAATTGTTATATGGATTTCTAGGACTGACCTATGATATGAGCCTCCATCCCATTCCAGGTACATAGAAATGCTGAGACATGAAAAGAGGGGTGAAATCTCCAGGGGACAGAAATGAAAAGATAACTTGAGGCTGGAGTTATGCTGCATTGGCCAGAAAGGTCATTTGGCCTGTATAGTTCTAGAGGCTTGAATTTAATGTCTACATGGTGATAGGATACTAGGAATTCACTGTGGGAGGCAGGGCAAGGGTGAAAAGGGAGGGAGCCTCTTGTGCACATGTCTGAATGGAATCAGTTTATACTGTCCCCACAGCACAGGGATCTCAGGCCAAGAGATTGTCATAAATAATTTCTCAAACTCTTGCAAAAGCAAATGCTAAGCTATATAGAAGCTAGTGCAAAGCCCATGCAGATGGGAATCTTATGAAGAGAATACCCCTTCTGAAGACAAGTTCAAAATAAAAAATTCCAGCCCACATGAATCATCTAACATGACTAACATGATACAGTCAGCAACCACAATAAAAAGGACAGTTATTACCATGAAGTATGAAATAATATAAAAAAGTAATATAAACTAAGCATATTTTAAGTGATTAAGCATATTTTAAAGGAATATGAAACATAATAAAATGGAGCAAAGGAAACATAAAGACATAGAAAATAGAGGAACAAAGTAAGATGGTAGAAATAAATTGGTAAATCAATTATGTGAATTTAAACTCTTATTGAAAGAGATTTTAGATCCTACAAAATGCAAAATCCAACTTTA
Source organism: Phocoena sinus (assembly GCF_008692025.1). Lineage (NCBI taxonomy): Eukaryota > Metazoa > Chordata > Mammalia > Artiodactyla > Phocoenidae > Phocoena > Phocoena sinus. The sequence continues at coordinate 107,084,810 of NC_045765.1, read as the reverse complement.
TTGCTGTTTATAAGAAAGACATCAAAAACATAAGGATCAAAATGATTGAGAAGAATGATAAAATTAATACACCCAGACAAATATTAATCAAAATATAATTTATGAGGGAATTTTATTATTATACCAAAAATATGCCTGAATAAGTGTTGCTGTGAATAGGGAAGAACTAGGAAAACATAATAATTCTGAGAACCTATATTCACCAGACAACATAATCTCAAAATACATAAAGCAACAATTAATTGACTCAGTTACAAGTTGAAATTTAAAAATCCAAAATCATATTGAAAGTTTTTAAAACATCTCTCTCAAAAATCAATATATTAAGCATATGAGAAAACAGCAAGAAAATAGAAGACGTGAACGGTGTATTTTAACAAGATTACTCGGATGGATGGGTGGATGGATAGATAAGCAGATAAGTAGATAGATAAATGGATAGATGGATAAATAGATCTATCTAAATGGGTAGATGGATAAATGGATCCCTTTATCTAACATTAGAGAATATACACTTTTTTTCTTTTCTTTTTTTTTTTCCGGCGTTACACGGGGCTTTCGCTGTTGTGGCCTCTCCCGTTGCGGAGCACAGGCTCCGGAGGCGCAGGCACAGCGGCCATGGCTCATGGGCCCAGCCGCTCCGCAGCATGTGGGATCTTCCCGGACTGGGGCACGAACCCGTGTCCCCTGCATCGGCAGGCGGACTCTCAACCACTGCGCCACCAGGGAAGCCCACTTCTTTTCAATCTTACTAAAGCATGACAATATTTGACTACGTACTAGTCCACAAAGGACTCTGGTAAACTAGAGAATCAACATGCAGTTCTAGTTTTCTATAAATAGTTAATTACGAAAAGATTGTCTCTGCCACAAATATAAAGCATACACATGTAAGAAAATTCATGGGCCAGAGAAGCAATTTAAAGAAAGATTATGTAATATTTAGAATTGAACAGCAGCCAAAACACTGCATATCAGAACTTGAAGCTAAAGAGTTAGCATAGTTTTTAAACGCATATTTTAGCAATGATTGAAGATTGATGAGCCAAGCTTTCAACTCATGCCACATGATCTGAGAAGCAGGGTGTACAACAAAGAGAATCCTCAAGATGATGCTGAAGGGAGATCCAGGATGACTGCACTACAGTTGACTTAGAGAGCATAGGTCCATCTTGGAGTAGGGGTTGGTCAGAGAGCCAGGAGGGATGAATCTGAGGGGGCTGGTAGTTGGTGTGATTATTTGATGTGTTGGATTGTTTTGAGTTAAGAGTTGAAATTTGCCAAACGTAAGTTGTTTTTAATATTTCCCCATTATCATTTAACATCTATTTTATCCTTCCATTTTTTTAAAGAATATGTTTCAGATTTATGTTCTAATTTTTTGTAAAATAGTCATTTTTTCATAGTTCATTTCCTTTTTAAAATTATGGATGATTTTATGTTGTTTGGCTAAGTTTAAAGGGAAGTGCTTTTGTTTGGTTTAGAACATATGCTGACTGGATAGCAAAGAATACCTCCTTGAAACTGTTCATATGAGGACAACTCTAAATTTTAAATACTATTTTCTCAAAGATTGATTTTCTTATATTCCTTGATTTGGAGTAGACTTTCACTTTTAATCTAGAGAGAATTGTTTTGTTCTCTTTAGGGAAAGAGTTGAACTTTTACAAGAGGATTATGAAACACAAAGCGAGTGCTGTACTTGCTAACATAAAATGAACAAAATGGACACATCGTGTCACAGGCTGCTTGTCTCCCTCAAGAGACAAAGACTAGGCCAATCTGGGCTATCCTTCTGTGAAGTTAGAACAGCTGGAGTTTGACATTTTTCTTCTCTACATCTAAAGACTGGATAATGTTCATATTGGATCTTACTTGTCTTTCCCACTTTTGGTCTCCTGTGTTCTTTTTGGCTTGGGATCTTGGTTAGTGTGCAGGATAAGCTTGAGAAAAAAAAAAATCCTTCTCATTTCAGGATGAAATATTTAAAATAAACAGGCTGTGTGTTTATTACTGTGGAAACCAGACAGTAAGTATGACTGTAAACAGAGTGATTTCAAAAGACTAAGTGATTAAATGCCAACAGGACTGCAATAATACTATCATTCTTTCATAACTTTTATTTCTACCGTAATTATTGAAATGCTTTCTGAAATAATTATATGAAACTTATGTTAATCTTTTGTCATACATACATGATTTTTTAAAGAGTTTTATTAGAAACGTCATTTATTTTACTGGATGGAGAAAATTGAAGGTATACTTGTTTTCAGCAAGTATGATGGCTAGACTCTTCTGAAAGTGTTAAATTCTGAGGAATCACTTGATAACATTTTTCATGTTTGTTAACCACCAGTGAAATAGTGATTTTGTATCTTGGGAGTTTGCTGCATCCATCTTCTTTCTTCTCCAGTCTTTTCATGGGAATGCATTCTGAAAACCTAGTTGTAACTGTCCAACTCCTCTGATATATAACTTAAGATTTTATATAACACAGGTTATTTCTCATTCTAGTGAATCATTTTGTGCCTGATAGGACATTTGGGTAAAGCTTAATGAAAGCAAAGTTGCTAGAAAATGAATTCAGCTTGACTCACTCATGGTAGTTGCACCAGCCTTATCTTGAAGCAGTCCCTGTTGTTTCATTCAAAAAAACTGTATTTTCTATATACTAAGTACATTCGTTTTCTATTGTTATATAACAGATTGTCACAAATTTAGCAGCTTAAAGCACCATCCATTATCTCACAGTTTCTGTAGGTCAGAAGTCCAGCCATGGCACAAGTGGGTTCTCTGCTCAGGATCTCACAAGTCTGAAATCACAGTGTCAGCCAAACTGCATTTTCACCTGGAGCTCAGATTCCTCTTCCAAGCTCACGTGGTTGATGGCAGCATTTATTTCCTTGCTGGCTGTTAGCCAAGGGTTGTTCTCAGCCCCAGGAAGCCACTCTTATGGCTCCCTCCATCTTCAAATCCAGCAACAGAGAACTTCCTTCAAGTTGACTCCTTGCTCTTCACAAAGATCCCAGTCCATTTTGAGGGCTTATGTGCTTTGCTCAGGCCCACCAGAATAATCTGTCTTTTTATTTATTTATTTTAATTTTTATTTAATTAATTTATTTATTTATTTTGCGGTACGCGGGCCTCTCACCGCCACGGCCTCTCCCGTTGCGGAGCACAGGCTCCGGACGCACAGGCTCAGCGGCCATGGCTCACGGGCCCAGCCACTCCGCGGCACGTGGGATCTTCCCGGACCGGGGCACGAACCCGCGCCCCCTGCATCAGCAGGCAGACTCCCAACCACCGCGCCACCAGGCAAGCCCATAATCTGTCTTTTTAAAAGTCAGCTGTGCTATATAACCTAACCTAATCATGGGTGTGACTCATTAAATTCTCAAGTTCTCACATACAAAAGGAGAGGATTACACAGAACATGTACACCAGAGGACTGGATTCTTGAGGTGCATCTTAGAATTCTGCCTACCATTAAAATAATAGAGGCTGTTAGGTATGTATTTCTTCAGTTTCTTTTTTCCATCTTCATATGTGTCTGTATTCTTTTCTTCCTCTAGTTTCAGAAAAGGAAGACTTTTTATTTGAAGTTTAAATTCTTCCTTCCTGGTCTTTCCCACCCCTCCTTGAATTTACCCTATTAGACCTGCATGTTTTCTCACTCTCACACTCAGCTATACTCTTGTATTTTCATTTCTCCCTGTCCATTTGCTCCTTCCCTTCAACTTATATGTTGCCTGGTCCTCAGTTCTCTTCACTCAAGTGAATCTGACTGCACTTTTCTGTGGCTCAGGTTTAAGTCCACTATCTTTTTTGAAGGAACTTTTCTAAACAGCTGATTTTTCTGTCTCTGGTCCTCCCTACTCTCATCTACTACCAGAGGGACATTCTAAAATGCAAATCTAATCACACTATTCTGCTTAAAAAATCAGTGGAAGTCCCACCTTGTTGCCTTTACCAGAGGACAATGTATGGACTATGGACAGGTTATGTTTGGCCCGTATATGCAGAAAGCACTTTAAACGAGTTTCCAAGAATTTAAATCGGGCTTATACCTAAAAATATGGATTTCTGGCATCTCTTGAAAAATTAGAAATCTGAGTAGTCTGGCCTACATTTCTACAAGGCAACTACTCCTTCCACTGTTATTACTAGTAGCTGCCCCTGTAGGTGGGAAATGCTCTGTATAGTTTTGCCAACCCATCAACTTTATTCATTTACTTTACCTGCCTAGCCCCTGAAGACAGTGACTTTACAAGCCCTGACCTAGAGAATAAAGACTAAATGTCTTAGTATTTATCATTTTTTGTAACATCATCCCATTCATAATTTTCAAATCATGTTGCATCTTAGTTGACTGATTACGTTTCAGTTTCTCCTGCCAGATATGATTTCCATAAGGACAGGAAGTATGCTTTGTTTATGCTTTCACTCTCAGCCCCTAACAATTTCTAACACATACCAGAAACTCAGTGAAATTGATTTAAATGGTGCTGATTGTACTTTCACACATACTGATTTTGTGTGTCCATATAAATTGCTAAAAAGGCAATACAGACAAAAGTAGGTATCAACTCTCTAGCACTATTGGAAAATCTTAAAGCATACCTTTATGGTCTACCAAAAGTGAATCAATAGAGTCATTTTGATAGACAAAGAATAATCCATTGTAATACTGTTATAGTGGCAGCGGTGGTGGAAACCCTTCAACATTTTCAATGTCTTGTTCCTTTTATACTTTCATTGGAGTATAGGAATTTGGACTCCCCTGACGGTGTTGTATGTTCAGAACATAGAGAAAATAGGGCTTCCAGTTAGCTCTTGTTCCTTTCTCTGTAAGATACTGAAAGGCTTTCTCTTTGTTTACATCCATCAATAAATATTTATAATTTTTCGAAGTAGGTTTCCTAACCATTGCTATTCATTAAAGAGCATTTTAAACTATGATTTTTTAAGGTGTTTTGAGAATGATGGTTTTGGTTATTGGAGGTGATTAATAGAATTTCCACTGTAGTTCTTTATGATTGGATTAAAACATGAAATGTAAATGGGATTATTGAACATACATAAATCTAGAAGGATGAAGTTTGTAGTGCTTTGTGTACTTAAATTTTCTTGTTAGAGTTTGTCTCTGCAGTTTTTAGTTCTGTTTTTTCAGAAATGTCATATTGAACTACTTTAAAAAACCTTTCTCTCCAGTATCCCACAGAAGCATACTTGCATGGAATTAGAGGTAGATACTCATGTTAAAAAGAATCATAGATTGTTGTTGGCAATGAGAGGGAAATCATATTTAATCCAAGACAGGGTGGTTCCTCTAGGTTACTCACTGATGAGACAAAAACAATGGAAAAATTTGCATCATTGCTCTTTTTCTCCCTCTCAGTAAAATTGTGAACAAATTCTTTTTGTGATCCTGTTTTTGTGTTGATCTCACAAGTTGAAGACATTCTGGACCATTCCCTATTTCAATGGTAGTTCACAGTGATGACGCGAATTGTCTACAAGAAATTGTTTTCTGCATATGTTCCAAAAACAGTCATTATTTGCAATATTCTCTGGTTTTATTTTTAAATATTGTTTCAGTATTTCTTTATTTTGTTATTTATAATGTTCAATCAACACTCATTAAAAAAAAAACCTGGATAAAGGTAGTTCTTACCCACTTCACGTTTTTCTTTTTTTTAATTGAATTGGCCAAAAGATAATCAGGGCACAGTGGGGGAATTTAGGAAATGAGTTATCTTTAGGACATAACCATAGGCACTATAAGACTGAAATACTACCTATATTAGAGTTTTCCAGAGAAAAAAAAATATATCCTATATAAAGTATCTATCTGTATAGATACAGATATCATAAGGTATTGGGTCACACAAGTATGGAGACCGAAAAGTCTCACTATCTGGACACCCAGGAAAACTGGTGGTGTAGTTTAAAGGCCTGATAGCTGGAGAGCTGATATTGAATTTCCAGTCCAGATCTGAAGCCCTAAGAACCAGGAGAATCAAGGGCAGGAAAAGATCCATGTTGTAGTTCAAGTTGTCAGGTAGAGAGTGAATTTAACTTTCCTCTGCCTTTTTGTTCTATTCTGGCCCACAACTGTATGGATGGTGCCCGCCCACAATGGGGAGGGCAATCTATTTTACTTAGTTCAGTAATTCAAATGCTAGTCTCTTCCAGAAACACCCTTAGAGACACACCCAGAAATAATGTTTAACCAGCTCTCTGGGCATCCAAATAAAATTGACACATAAAATTAACCATCACACTAGCTACTGCCAATCTTGATATTGAACATCTGATTATGGTCCTATATATTGATATCATACTTAAAATTTCACACTGCTACTATAATCCCCAAAATGTGCTCATCTATTCTGAGATTGATGAACTTGTGAAAAACATTGAATATAATGAGCATTTTAAAAAATTGAAGTATAGTTGATTTACAATGTTGTGTTAATTTCTGCTGTACAGCAAAGTGATTCAGTTATGTATATATATTTTTTTCTTTTTTATATTCTTTTTCATTATGGTTTATCACAGGATATTGAATATAGTTCCCTGTGCTATATAGTAGGACCTTGTTGTTTATCCATTCTATATATGATAGTTTGCATCTTAATGAGCATTTTTTTTTTTTTTTTTTTTGCGGTACACAGGCCTCTCACTGCTGCGGCCTCTCCTGCTGCGGAGCACAGGCTCCGGACACGCAGGCTCAGCGGCCATGGCTTACAGGCCCAGCCGCTCCGCAGCATGTGGGATCTTCCCGGACCGGGGCACGAACCCATGTCCCCTGCATCGGCAGGCAGACTCTCAACCACTGCGCCACCAGGGAAGCCCTTAATGAGCATTTTTAATAACACTTCTCATACTGTATAACAGGTACCTTTTTATAAGAGTCTCTTTGTGGGCAGGAGCACTGTATTATTTCTTTGTACCTTTGATATATATATTAGTATTTGGTGAAAAATTCCTTTAAACTGTTTGTTGGATTAAAAGTGTGAGAATGAACAATTCTTTGAAGTTACATAGTAGTTTTTCTTTTTCTTTTTGAATGTCACTCATATATTACCTGGGAATTAGGGTAAACAGGTTGGATGATAGTATTATTTCAAATTTTTGAAGTTCAAAGATCAAGGTAACAGCTTGTTGGTAAAGCAACCTCATCCTAGACAGTAATATTTATATTTTGTATATCTTGTTCTGGAATTTAAGTACCAAGAATGCGGATAACATAAAGAAGAGAATTTCAAATTTTAGAGCCATTTTGTGACACATCCTGTTTTTCTTCATATTTTTAGCTTCAGCCAAAAGGAAAATATACATAGGAAGAAAGAAGTGTGTTAAGAAAAACCAGAATTCAAATCTAATTGTCAATCTTTGATATCACATTTGGGTCTAAGAAATGGCTATTAAAACCAATTTAATTGTTACATTTGACAACGTCAAAATTGTAAAGTAGACTCTGAATTTATACTCAATAAAAACACTTGCTGCTAAGATACAGAGTTGTTAAAAGTAAAAATCTCAGTTAAACAAATGCTAAACAAATAGGAATTTACATTTCAGATAGCTATTCCAGTAGATAGTCAAGTTCAGAAAATCTTTCTAGATTGCAGAGTCAAGGTGGCCAGATTTCTTAAAATCATTAAGAGGAGATCTACACAGATGACCTTTGAGGGTGGAAGTATATTAGGTATATCCATATGGATGAGAGTATTTTGGTTAAGGGGAAGACAAGGACAGAATAAAAAAATAGCCTTTTTTAGCCCCCCCAATAATGCCTGGTTTCTATTTCCTATGAGACTAATGTACAATGAACTGAAATATTAGCTCTGTCCAGTTTAGGAAAACAACCTAACCTTATGGGAGCCATCTTCTATTTATTTGCTTAAAGTTACTACTTCCGTAGTGATTCTAAGGAACATGGAATGTGACGATTGCTGTCACTTAATATATAGAATCCCTTTGGGAAGAGTTTAGGTCAAGTCATTTCAAAAGCAGTTGGCCATCCCCATATAACTTTCTTTGGCTTATGCATTGGCCCAGTTAGCAATATTTCAGTGGCAAATTTGAGTTTATCCAAAGCATGAACTTGTAAAAGCTTGTCATGAACTTGAGAAGTGTACTTACCCAGTTTAAAAATTAAATAAACCTGTCAGAGCTCCCTTTCCAATGAGGAGCTCTGTATGTGCACACCAGGCATTATGGCCTCCTTCTTCAATTTATAACCAAACACTGATTTATAAAATTAAGTCATGATAATTTTTAAAGAGTCTACGTTCTGTGGTTTTCTGAACTGGCTTATTAAGGGGAGTGCTTTTTTTCTCCCTTAATATGTTGTAACCATGACAATAAGTGCCAAAGCATTTCTCATAGCTAAACATAAACCTTTGATCTGACCTTTTGAGTCATACAAAGAAAAATTATTCTTTAAAAATTTTATGAAATATTCATTTTGTGTCTGATATTATTTCCCCATTGGCTGTGACTTTTCATGTAACCATATATCTCAGTATACACGGTATTTTCAGAATGCCACCCTCCCTTCCATTGCTCCCTCACTTGAGTTTTAGAGATTCATCCCTTAGCACCCCATTGAATGAATGGGGATTACTACCTTGTCAAAATACAATAACTGCGATACCATTTGGACATTTTTGGCAATGGGTAAGTGTTCTCATTTGAGATTGCTTCATAAGAAACAGTTCACAGAAGTGGAACTACAATATGCCAAAGCAGTTGATTTCTTTTGGACTTAACTAAGTTTCTGGTTTTAATATTTGCTAACAGCAAGGTGCTATTATATGTAACATGACTTATTTACATAATTACCACAAAACACTTGGTATTTCATCTAGTAATGACATTATTTCATTGAAAACAGTAATTTTACTACTGCAGTATTTCGACATTTTTGTCTGGCTACATTTACACTTTGAGCTTTTAATGGCTGAAAATTCATGGTTGTAGTATTATAGTTTGTATCAATTTTTCTAAAATTAATCTACTAACATTGTAGGCCTTATAAAATACTACTACCCTCTTTACATTTATGTAAAGCAGATATTCTATCTGATTCATCTTTCCATAATGTAGATTGCCTTGTACGTATACATGGTAGGAACTAAAGAAAGAATATTTAATTGAATTTCAAGTTTTCATGTAGAATTCTACAGAAACTTATTGACTGTATTTCATATATTCCTTGTACTACTTTAGTCTTAGATCCAGAGCTCAAAATCTGAATTTATTACAATTAGCCCCAGAGAAATATAATTTGATTTATTTCATCACATTGAGTGGTGAAACATATTCTCTGAACATGTCTTTATTATTTTGAGGACATTAATTCATTGACTTCTGGTATCCAACATTGCCATGGAAATCCAGTGCCATTCTAATTCCTTATAACTCATTCACAAGTAACTTATTTTATTGCTTTGTAATCTCTTAGGATTCTCTTTTTGTCCCATATGTTCTGAAATTTGATGATGCCGTGCCTTGCTATGAGTCTGCTTTTGTAAGTGTGCTGGGACCTTAGTAGACCCTTTCCATTTGGAAATTTAAATCTTTCAGTTCATGTATTTCTTCTGCTTTTTAAATTCCTTCTCTGTTTTGTTGTCTCTTTTGGCTAATTCTATTATGTGGATTTTAACTCATCCTGTACTGTACTGATCCTCTCATTTTCTCTCCTATTTTCCATCTGTTTACTTATTTCTCTCTCTGTGTGTGTGTGTGTGTGTGTGTGTGTGTGTGTTTAGCCCAGAATTCCATCCTTTGACACCTCAAGTTAGGAAGAGAGGACTCTATTTGTTCTACATGAGCTCTAGGACTGGACAGTGCCATGTGAGGAACAGTCATACAAACATGGATCTCACCCTATTTGAGTACTTTCTAGTTGCTGCCTGCTTTCTGTCATTCTTCAGTCTTTGAAATAGGGTTTTGTTTCTTGGGTGTTTTTTTTTTTTTTTTCCTGAAGGGTGGGGGGCGGGCGTCAGAGTTTATAATTGTTATCTCCAGGAGGGCTTAGTCTAATACAGCTTACTTTGCTATTAGCTGAACTAGAACTATCTCAATGTTAACTTTTAATTACATTTTTCTTTGTGAGAAAATTCAATTAAATGCATGGTTACCATCCATTGTACTCTCCAGTTCTTCTCAATCTCATTAAAAATAGTTGTTAATTTTTATACTTTACAGGCAGTTTTCCTATTAGGTAATTATCACCTAAAAAAAACTACCTTGAAAAATTTAAAATGTTTTTTAGACCAATAATTTCTTTTTATCTTGTCTGTAGGTCAATAAAGAAATAAATCAAAGTAAATATTACTAGTTTTCTATATAAATATTTTAGATTGGAATTTGGTTTTTAGAGATCGGCCATTAAATTATAATAAGTATGCTTGTTAGGATTCTTAGTAAATATATTTGGATGAAAATTCTGACAGAAGAATTATTTTATTATTATTATTTTTTAAACATCTTTATTGGAGTATAATTGCTTTACAGTGTTGTGTTAGTTTCTGCTGTATAACAAAATGCATCAGCTATATGCAGACATATATCCCCATATCCCCTCCCTCTTGCATCTACCTCCCACCCTCCTTATCCCACCCCTCTAGGTGGTAGCAAAGCACGGAGCTGATCTCCCTGTGCCATGCAGCTGCTTCCCACTAGCTATCTGTTTTACATTTGGTAGTGTATATATGTCCATGCCACTCTCTCACTTCGTCCCAGCTTATCCTTCCCTCTCCCCGTGTCCTCAACTCCATTATCTACGTCTGTGTCTTTATTCCTGTCTTGCCCCTAGGTTCATGAGAACCTTTTTTTTTTTTTTTTTTAGATTCCATATATATGTGCTAGCGTATGGTATTTGTTTTTCTCTTTCTGACTTACTTCACTCTGTATGACAGACTCTGGGTCCATCCACCTCACTACAAATAACTCAGTTTCGTTTCCTTTTTTTTTTTTTTTTTTTTTTTTTTTTTTACGGGCCTCTCACTGTTGTAGCCTCTCCCGGACGCGCAGGCTCAGCGGCCATGGCTCACGGGCCCAGCCGCTCCGTGGCATGTGGGATCCTCCCGCACCGGGGCACGAACCCGCGTCCCCTGCATCGGCAGGTGGACTCCCAACCACTGCGCCACCAGGGAAGCCCTCGTTTCCTTTTATGGCTAAGTAATATTCCATTGTGTATGTATGCCAAATCTTCTTTATCCATTCAACTGTTGATGGACACTTAGGTTGCTTCCACATCCTGGCTATTGCAAATAGTGCTGCAGTGAACATTGTGGTACCTGACTCTTTTTGAATTATGGTTTTCTCAGGGTATATGCCCAGTAGTGGGATTGCTGGGTCATATGGTAGTTATATTTTTAGTTTTTTAAGGAACCTCCATACTGTTTTCCATAGTGGCTGTACCAATTTACATTCCCACCAACAGTGCAAGAGGGTTCCCTTTACTCCACACCCTTTCCACAATTTATTTGTTTATTTTTTGATGATGGCCATTCTGACTGGTGTGAGGTGATACCTTATTGTAGTTTTGATTTGCATTTCTCTAATAACTGGTGATGTTGAGCATCTTTTCGTGTGTTTGTTGGCAATCTGTATATCTTCTTTGCAGAAATGTCTGTTTAGGTCTTCTGCCCATTTTTGGATTGCATTGTTTTTGTTTTTGATATTAAGCTGCATGAGCTGCTTGTATATTTTGGAGATTAATCCTCTGTTGGTTGCTTCATTTGCAAATGTTTTCTCCCGTTCTGAGGGTTGTCTTTTTGTCTTGTTTATAGTTTCCTTTGCTGTGGAAATGCTTTGAAGTTTCATTAGGTCCCATTTGTTTATTTATTTTTTTATTACCATTTCTCTAGGAGGTGGGTCAAAAAGGATCTTGGTGTGATTTATGTCGTAGAGCATTCTGCCTGTGTTTTCCTCTAAGAGTTTTATTGTGTCTGGCCTTACATTTAGGTCTTTAATCCGTTTTGAGATTATTTTTGTGTATGATGTTAGGGAGTGTTCTAATTTCATTTACAGCATTTGCTGTAAAGCTGGTTTGGTGATGCTGAATTCTCTTAGTTTTTGCTTATCTGTAAAGGTTTTAATTTCTCCGTCAAATCTGAATGAGATGCTTGCTGGGTAGAGTAATCTTGGTTGTAGGTTTTTCCCTTTCATCACTTTTAATATGTCCTGCCACTCACTTCTGGCTTGCAGAGTTTCTGCTGAACGATCAGCTGTTAACATTATGGGGATTCCCTTGTATGTTATTTGTTGCTTTTCCCTTGCTGCTATTAATATTTTTCCTTTGTATTTAATTTTTGATAGTTTGATTAATATGTGTCTTGTTGTGTTTCTGTTTGGGTTTATCCTGTATGGTACTCTCTGTGCTTCCTGGACTTGATTGACTCTTTGCTTTCCCACATTAGGGGAGTTTTCGACTATAATCTCTTCAAGTATTTTCTCAGACTCTTTGTTTTTCTCTTCTTGTTCTGGGACCCCTAGAATTTGAATGTTGGTGCATTTAATGTTGTCCCAGACACCTCTGAGACTGACCTTAATTCTTTTCATTCTTTTTTCTTTATTCTGCTCCTTGGCAATTATTTCCACCATTTTATCTTCCAGGTCACTTATCCGTTCTTCGGGCTCAGTTATTCTGTTATTGATTCCTTCTAGAGTATTTTTAATTTTAGTAATTGTGTTGCTCATCACTGCTTGTTTGCTTTTTAGTTCTACTAGAGCCTTCTTAAAAGTTTTTTGTGTTTTCTACATTCTGTTTCTGAGATTTTGGATTATCTTTACTATCATTACTCTGAATTGTTTTTCAGGCTGCTTGCCTATTTTGTCTTCATTTATTTGGTCATATAGGTTTTTACCTTGCTCCTTCGTCCTAAACAAAATTTTTTGTCATTTCTTTCTTTTTTTTTTTTTTTTTTTTTATGGGTGGTGCTGTATTCCTGTCTTACTGGTTGTTTGGCCTGACACATCCAGCGCTGGAGTTTGCAGGCAGTTGGATAGAGCTGGCTCTTCGTGCTGAGATGACGGCCTCCGGGAGGCCTCACTCTGATTGATATTCCCTGGGGTCTGAGGTTCTCAGTCCAGCAGTTTGGACTCGAGCTCCCACCACAGGAGCCTGGGCCCCACCTGTGGCCTGGGAACCAAGATCCCACAAGCTTCATGGCACCGTAAAAAAAAAAAAAAAAAAAAAGAGAGAAAGGAAGAAAAAAAAGGATCAGTACAATATCAAAGAATAAAAAAAACAAAATAAAATTAGAAAGATAAAAAATAAATTAGAAAAGTAAAACTATAATTGAAACAATTGCAACAAGGTAAGATAAAACCACAACAGGAAAAAGAAAAATAAGGTGGGGGGGGGGGGGGCGGAGAACAAGCCAGAAGGAGAGATCACTAACAAAGTATAAAAATAAAATAAAATTAGAAAAATGAAAGGTTTATAAAAGAATCAACAACAATGAATCAATAAGGTAAAATGACCCCAATCTAAAAGAGGAAAAAAGAAAAAAAAAAAGTTTTGGCTATAGGGGCAGAGTTTAGGCAGGGGGTGTAACTTAGGCAGGGGCAGGGTTTTGGGTGGCAAAGGACCTAGGCGGGTGGAGGGGTGATGGTTGACCGTGGGTGGGGTCTCTGCTTAGGACCTACACAGAAGGGGAGAGGTGGCGTGTTGAAAGGAGGGCCTTTGGAGTGTGGAGTTCCGAGTTCTGGAATTTGGAGGTAGGGCCCCGGGTGGGGATGTGTGGGTGAGGTTTAGGCCCAGCGTTGGAGGCGGTCTCCGAGTGCAGTGGTAGGGTACTGGATGGGTGGGTGTAGGGGGCGGGGCTTGGGCTCTGTGTGGCAGGAGGGAGGCTCCGAGGGCAGAGGATTAGGCCCAGGAGCCTAATAGGCTTCCCGTTGTCAAAGTGGACAGGGAAAGCACAGGCCGCATTCCCTTCCATTCCTCCGCGCTCCTCCCCCACTGTCTCCCCCAGGGTCTCCCCGTCGCCGCTGGACCCCTAACCGTGGGTGGGTCCCGCTGGGTGTAGGAACTCCTTCCCTAACCCAGCCGCCCCTCAGAGGTGCCAGTCCTAGGGGTCCGGCCTTTACTTTTGCCCCCCTTCCCCTCCCTCCCACTCCCTCAGGACCCATTTGGCTGGAGGGAGCCTAGGTGGGCAGAGGATCAGGCCCGGGATCTCAGCAGGTTCCTGGGGGTCCAAGTGGGCAGGGGAAACCTGGCCACGCTCCCTTTTGATCCTCTGATCTCCCAATGGTTCCCCAACTTCCCCCCTTCGGGTGTGGGATCCCTTCCCCTCCCGCAGCTGCCCCCCCAGGGCCTCCAGTCCCGTCCCGCCAACACTTCTTCTCCCCCTTCACTCCCCCCACACCCCACGTCCTACCCGGGGACCTACTCTGGGGGTTCTTCCCGTCCCCTTGGGTGTCTGTGGTCCCCCACTGGTGCCTGGTAGGTGCCCTAGTTGTGAGGAGGCACGAATTCTGTGTCCTTCTAGTATGCCATCTTGATTCCGCCAAGATGGAATTTTTTAATCCGTAGTTTAAAAAGACAGTTATTAAGCTTTGTGAAATTTTTTTGAAAGAAATTCATATACCAAACAAAAAATGGACATATTTTTTCTGGATTCCTATATTTTATCATTTCATTTAAACTAGGATTTTAAAATACTTGGTACTTCTATGGCTTTTTAAAGATCACCCCTTTTGAGTTTACTAGTTTATGATAACTGATTTTAAGGAAATGCAGTTATAGTTAACACAATAAGTGTTTATGATTTTCTTTGTTTGTTTCCAAAAATTTCTAATGTCAATATAATGCCTTATAACCAGTCAAGCTGTTTCATCAAATATATATAGTTCAGTGCTTTGGGATTGGGAGGTTGGAGGTTGGCTTTAAGTTTCTGTAATTTTTAACTATGAAAGTCCAGGATTCATAATCAGAAAAAAATATAAGATTCTATTGTTTTTGTTTAATTTTCCTAGAGAATGTTAGAGAGACCTAAGCAGTTGTTACTAAACAGTGTAAACTGGTTTAAATTCAGAAATAAATAGTCCATGATATTTTGTACTATGTCCTATTAAGATATATTTCCTAAGTTTCTCATAGTAGATATTTTATCATATTGTAAGTGTTTTTTTTCCCAGCGTTGGCTTGCTTATTGTTTCTATGAGGCCTTAGGAGCTAAGCAACAGCACACAGTGATCCCAGCCCCAGTGAGATTTTTCTCTGTCATAGCCACTCTGGAATGCTACTGTGTTAAAGTAATCAACCGTTTTTAGAAGTCAAATCAATTTCAAACTGACTCGAGAGTGGAGTTTTTTGTGCCGTTTGGTATTATTTCTGTTGTGGCTTATTTTTAAAATCCTTCATGCCCAGCCCTTAGATTGTGTTCATGAATGTCTTATAGGATAAGTTGTTATTTTGAATACAGTGGTTATAACTTGTTCACGACCCACTTTCAAATAAATGTCAGTATTGGGATTCTAAAATAGAGATTGCTAACTTTCCCAAATACCATATAATCCTTTTGGTATGACCAAGGAATTCAAAATAACAAAAAATAAGACTACTAAGTAGGCAGTTACATTCATATTTCTACCTACACATCATTTGGGAGTCTTATCAGCTACAGTGTAGGGAGTTTGATTTAAAAATAAGCAATTGGTACAGCTACTATGGCTATAAGAGTATATACATTCCTCAATAAACTAAAAATGGACCTACCATCTGATTCAGCAATTCTACTCTTGGATGTATATCCAAAAAAAATGAAAACACTAATTTGAAAAAATATATGCACCCCAGTGTTCACAGCAGCATTATTTACAATAACCAGGATATGGAAGCAATTTAAGTTTCCATCAAGAGATGAATGGGTAAAGGAGATATGGTACACACACACACACACACACACACACACACACACACACACACACACATACACACACACACACACACACTGGAATATTACTCAGCCATAAAAAGAGTGAATTTTTGCCATTTGCAACAGCATGGATGGACTTGGAGGATGTTATGCTTAGTGAAGTAAATCAGATAGAGAAAAACAAATACCAAATGTGTTCACTTAAATGTGGAATTTAAGAAATAAAACAGATGAATGAATGTAACAAAACAGAAACAGACTCACAGATACAGATAACAAACTAGTGGTTGCCAGTGGAGAGAGGGATTGAGGGAAGGAGCAAGATAGGAGATGGGATTAAGAGATACAAACTACTAAGTATAAAATAAATAAGATGCAAGGATATAATGTACAGCACAGGGAATACAGTCAATATTTTATAATAACTTTAAGTGGAGTATAATCTGTAAAAATATCAAATCACTATGTTATACATCTGAAACTAATATGACGTAAATCAACTATACTTCAATAAAAAGAATTTTTAAAATGAAAACAGAAACAAAAAATTAACAATGAGAAACTTAACCAAAGGATATAAAAAAACCTCTTGATTAGGTAAAGAAATACGGTGGTCCTGAATGGAGAGATTACACTGTAATTCATGTTGGAAATAAGTTAATTCCTTATAAAATAACTAGAAAATGAGTGTAATTCCAAACCAGATTCCTAGTATATTTTTTATGTTTCTTTGTTTGTTTTTAGTTTGTCTGAAATCCTGATATATGTCACTTTTGCCATATTCTCTTGGTTAGAAGCAAGTCAGAGACCTGCCCACACTCAAGGAGAGGGAATTACATGGGGCCTGAGTACCAGGAGGCTGGGATAATTGGGGGCAATCTTAGAGGAAATGCTGAGTACTCTGTAAGCACTTGTTTTCCTGCCTGTAATCTTCTGATGGCTTTTTGTTAGAATAAGTTCTGAACTTGTTACTGTGGCCTACAAAACCCTATATGATCTACTCTCCTGTCTACCTTTCCAATCTCATCTCTGTTCTCTACCTCAGTTTTTGCAAGGACTTGTTCCCTGACCACTATATCTAAGCATACTCTGCCCTCTAATAGCTATCTTATGACTCATTTTATTTTCTTCATTGAATTTACAACTGTGTGAAATTATTATTTGATCATTTGGCATCATCAACCTCCTCTACTAAGATATAAGGTCCAAGAGAGTGGACACATTGTTTTTCTTGTTCACAACAGTATCTCCAATGCTTAACATATAGTACATACTCAGAAAGTCTGATAAATGAATACGTTCTATGTTTAACCATGTAAGAATGGGAATACTAATTTGGGTAATATGTAGCCCCTATCCCTTTGCAGCTTTCAGACTAGTATGAGAAAAAAAAGTTAATATTGTAATGCTGTGATAATTGTCCATGTTCACCCACTAGACTACCCAAGTGTAACTGAATGAATGTCTAATGGAAAGTACAGAGAGGAGTTAGTTTAGTAGTGCGAGGGATGGACAATGAATTCTGTCTTAGCATTTGAAGTTTCAGGTCTGTATAGGACATACTGGTGACATCACTCCAAAAATGAGTTAAATGTTTATAGAAGTCTGGACTTTAGGAGAGGTACCACCTGTAGATACACGTTTGGCAGTTTTCAGCTTATCTGTAATAATGGAAGCTGTGATTGTGGATAACCCTAAAACTCTACAGAGAAAAAAGAGAAGTAGGTCAAGGGACCATTCCAAGAAATATTACCATTTAGGCTGTAAGTAGAAGACAGAGAAGCATACTATGAAGATATGATTAGATGAGTATTATGAGATCTAGTAGAGTATCAGGAAATCCAAGGCAATATTTCTTTTTCTAATATCAAAATTAAAGTAACAGGCAAATAATAGGCAACCCCTGCCTTCTACCTACCCCACTACCCCCAATTCAGTTAACTATGGGAAAAGCCTTTTAGTTGATTCTAAATCCATGTATAGTAAAAATTTTCATTGTTAATTATAACTCCTAATTAGACCAGATAAGTCTTCTAGTTTTTACTATATTTTCCATGAACCAAAAGGCTCATCATCTCTATTTCAAGACATAATGGAATGAACATTTACAGTCATTCAAAGTAAAAGTAACTTCTGAGATAGTCTTATCACATGGACCTTTGGGCGTTTCATTCTCAAGGATTCTCTGACTCCCACCAATGAATTTTGCAATTATGAATACCAAATAATTCTTAGATGGTACTTAATATATTAAAGCATATAGCATGTCCTTAAAATCTAATAAGTTTTAGCCCTATAATTAGAGCTCAGTGTATTTTCACTTTTAGATGATTGCATTTTCATTGTAAGAACCTATAGGATCTACAGATCTACAACTCTGCATATGCAGAGCCTTGTTTGATCATATAATCATCTTGAGATATTTAAACATTTTTAAATAAGCTTTGAGAAATTTGGTCAAGAAAATAGTTGGAAAGGTGAGATTAATAGTCTCACAATAAAGCTCTCTTATCTGCTTAGAAAGTCCTTATCAGTATTCTTTTCTCAGTTCTAGCTACCTTGGAAGTTAAATGTGACCAGTTGTCAACCTAGGTATGTCACTGTTTTAGAAGATTCATTTGTAATATTTTTTATTTAAATCTAAAATAACATTTCAGCAGGTCACAAAACCAAAGAGTTCATGATACTAAGACCTTAGTAAAAAATAGTTGATTCAGAATACTTACAGTTGATGATTAACATAACTAGGCCAAAGTAATACAGTTTAGTTTCTTTTTTACTACATAACTTGACTGATTTCCTTTATTACTAGAATTTTACAACTATGTATTTGTCTACAATAGACAAAATATCCCATATTACAAACTATAATGAATAGGCTTTACTTTTTTAGTGTATACATATCTAGGCACAGCTAAACTTTTTTTTAAATACTAATAAATTTAAAAACACATACTGAAAAGAACGGAGTTCCTGTCTGACCATTAGTGCCTAGGAATCACATCAAGATATCTTTATTCCTCCTTTTCCTTTAGCTTTACATCTTGGTTCCCAGGACAGTAACAAATATTAATTTTGTAAGGTTATTTAGACTACTTTGATAACGTATCAAAATGCAGCTCTTTAGTTGATATATTCTAAGCAGAGTATCAACTCACACCTTGATAATCCTCCTATCCCCAGAAACATGTGGAATGACCATAAACAATTCCCCTGGAATTAGTGTTTATTTAGTGTATTTTACCAATACTATATATTCTCTTTTATCTGTTTGGCCACTCCAAAGAACCTGATAACTGAGTACATATATAACTTTATACATTCTTTAAAAAAAAAGTATCTTTTTAGGTTTTATTAAACTTATGTATTATCACAGTATTGAGAGCTATTATGCAATATTTAAGCCATGCCCTTTTGGTTGAAATTATACTATTCAATAAAATAAAACTGTTACATCCTTAAACAGATTAAAATATTTCTTAATTTGTATTCAGAGAATCACTGTCCCAATTATTTCCTTTACCTGCCACATTATAATTGTATTCTCTTATTAATAAGGATCATTGCAATTTTAAAAAATTCAAGTCTTTATTGAGCACTTAATATATGTCTAGAACTGTATAAGACACTGTGGATACTAAGGAAGACATAAGATAGGGTCTCTGACCTCAAAGAGCTAGAAATTTAAAGGAAAAGACTGCATTTCTGAAACAAGAGAAAAATATAGGGAGGATGAAACTGAGTGAAAAATTGTGTGAGACAAACTCTGAAGTATCAAGAACAAAGAAGCCAATGTAGGCTAAAGTAGTTAAAGAGAATTTGTTCTGGACTTTGAAGTGATGAGTAAGGGGGTGTGGCATTTAATCTTGGAGTTAAAGAATGGACAGGTATCCAGAATAAAAGCCTGGCTAAAGAAAATGGATAAGTTTTCTGAAATTGAGAATTTTTAATGCAGATCAGATCAAAGATGCTATCTGTTTTGCTAGCTAAAATAATGACAGTTTAGAGTCAACTAGTGCAACCTACTATGATTACCAGTATTTAAGAAGTGAATTGTTTTCAACTATTTTTTACATGGAAAAATAAAAACATAGCTTAAAATCTTAGATTATAGACTGAATGAGATGCTTAGTATAGGTTTGTGTACACTGAATTCTCCATACGATCTTGAGAACTAACTACAAAAGAGAAATTTTTTTTTGCCCATGCCTCTAAAGAAGAGATATACTTTCAAAATGTCTTTAATTTGTGGTTTCTGACTCTGGTGTACCATTTGAAGTCCTGATTTCATATTGCAGATTATTTTGAAATTACAGAACTAATAAAGAACATCTGTGTTAATAGGCTTACATGTCCAACAAAAAACTAAAGCAAAAGATTTTTAAATTGACAAAAACATACAGTGTAACTTTTGTTGGAATTTGCTAGTTTTAAAAACAATACTTTTCTAAAGTGGCCACTTCATTTGAGGGATGGTATAAAGATGGGCTGAATATAGTTAGAGCACAGAAATATTTTATGCTTCTCAATTCATTAGGCCTGATTTGAGGCCCTTCTGTAAGTCCAGTTCACATGGGCGTGTGGTCCCTTGCATCTATGAGGTAGACAGGCTGGAACAGAGGTAGTGAGAGTGGAAGGGTGCTTCCTGCCTTGGCTCTGAACCATGTGTATACAGACAGGATGGTCCAGCAGACTCACTCTCTCATACATTCCAGAATTTTTCTACAAAATAAGCAGAATATCTCAAGTAAAATATTTTTCTTGGATTGAGTTTTAAATACTTCTTGATTATTTTTATTGTTTGGAATAACAGATGTTCACGCCTGTTAAAGGACCCCAAACTAGTGAATATAATTAGAAAAAATAGAAACTGAAAAATACTTGCCTACTCTTAAGAAGAAATGACATTTTAAGTTTATTCTATACCAAATAGCCAAGAAGAAATTTAAGAATTCTCTTTTGGAATTTTGGATGTAAGGATTTGAATGATATTTTGAAAAAAGTTTCTTGTTATTAGTGATTTAAAATTGTTCCCTTTTTCTTTTGCCATCTAAAATAGAATGTTAGGGTGCTAGACTTGTGTTAATCTGTGCATTTGTATTTTACTGATTACTGTATTCAGGATCAGCGTGTGATCCTGAATATCACACTTTGAAATGGATAATGGATCATTATCCATTTGGCATTGTTGAAACTTCCAAGTGATGAAAAACTCTTTTCTTTCTAAAAATGTCCATCTTAGTCAAAGCTTCCTGACAATTGTGATAATGCGAGAATACAAAATCACAGTGTGGGTTTATGTTTTACTGATAATGTAATCTATTGTCTAAAAATAAAATAAGCTTAATTTTTCTTCTGTTCTGTATCGACTCAAAGAAGTAATATTCTACAGCTAATCTTAATTTTTGTATGTTTGTTTGCATAAGAGAAGCTTTGAAAGGTTAGTGCTCAAATTTACTTTCAATTTATATATTCTTTACATAGATAAAACTTTCCTATTTAAACTTATATACTTGTTAAATGGACTCATTATATGCACTTATATGCAAATGTTTTTGGCCATTTGATTCTAAGTATAAGAGAAATAAATCAGATGTGACAAATAGTCTGAAATAATTTCAAAATTCTTAGAATTTTTCCAAGTCTTTTTTGGGTAAAGGTTTAATAATAATAATTATACTATTTTAAAATAATAATTTTACTATTAAAATTAGAATTAAGCTCTAATTTAGGTTTTATATATCTACACAACTGGATGTACTCATTGAAATATTGAAATAAAGAACAATTTTTCTTAATCTGATTCCCATTCTTTGGTTAAGAAAGAGAAAGAGGTGAGATAAAACAGATAAAACAAATTAAAGGATTAAGAAGACATTGTGACCTCCTCGGATTTCAAAAAGAAAATACACAAATACATACTCAATTTCTTTGTGACTAAACTGTACTATTCAGTCTTCTAAAGTGTGCCTATAATACAAGAATATAAATATCCTTTGTTTTCCTTTACATTTTAAGCAAGTATATATAAATGTTTTTCAACACCTAGGAATTGTCAGTGTTTAAGTCTTTTCACAGGGTTTCTAAAATATTAAGTAAAATATCTACCTGTGTTTTCGATCTGAAAATTTAAAATAAATTGGTAAACATAATTCATCCAGAAAAGTTTACTCTGTGGGGTTAAACAACTAAATGATTCTAAATTATAGGAATTAACTGAAATGTTTTATAAATTGCCACTCAGATTGCAAACATTGGATTTTTACTGTAGTGACTTTTAGTTTTATTTGTAAATTGACTAACAGTGATTTGTCTCAGAATTATCAATCACTATTAAATATTTCTCAAT
Organism: Phocoena sinus; assembly: GCF_008692025.1. NCBI lineage: Eukaryota > Metazoa > Chordata > Mammalia > Artiodactyla > Phocoenidae > Phocoena > Phocoena sinus. The sequence continues at coordinate 107,062,559 of NC_045765.1, read as the reverse complement.
CTGTATGTAACATATTTATAGAAATACTCCTTTACAAGCAAGACATTTTAGAAATATTCCTATTAGTGAATGCCATAATAGAAATTACTGATCCAGGAGACAAACAACACAAAACCAAAAAAACCCTTTTGTACTCTCAATTTTGCCACCTACTTAATCCCTTTAAAATCTCTCTTCAGAATTATGTGTAGGTTCTGAACCTAATTCTTCCTCTTACTTGTTTGTTTAGCATACTCATTTATGTCAGGAAACAGTGTAACAGGATAGTATAGTAGGATCTTGATTTTATTCCTTCAATATATTAGATAACTACTCTGAACCTCACTTTACTAATCTATAAAATGGATATAATATTTCCATTTTGGTGATGATTAGATTAATTTGTATTTGTGCTATGCTTGAGTTATATTTCAATTGTAAGGTATGGTGGCTATATAATTATAATTGTCATTTAAAAGCTTATTTTAGTTACAATAATTCTAATTTTAATAGTAAGGATATTATAGTTATTAGTAAATCATTGTGTTTCAATATCTTTATCTACCAAATGAGGAGAGCCTGTGTTCCTTTCAGAATTCCTTAACTATAATAAAATTTTATTACACTGTTTTATTTTGTAGTGCCCTCTAACAGAGGAATTAAGATATTTTTATGTCTTACCTTTATGCAAAAGTACTCAAGTTTGACATGTGACATTATTATTTATAATTTATAGTAATAAGTTGTTGGTTTTTGATAAACCTGGTAACAGTCATTACTCCTTTATCTGTTTTTTAAAACCCTATATTTTTCTTAGGTATTACAAAAATTTTTCTTTCTTCACAGGTAGCTTCTGTCAGTTATTTGATTTTACCATCAGTACTAACAGAAACTAGAGTTAAGAATCTTCATGTAGGGACTTCCCTGACAGTCCAGTGGTTAAGACTCTGCGCTTCCACTGCAGGGGGCACGGGTTTGATCCCTGGTCAGGGAACTAAGATCCTGCATGCATGCCACATGGCCAAAAAAAAAAAAAAAAAGAGTTTTCATGTATAATTTCTTTCCTTATTCTGAGCATAGTGACTTAAATTAGGTAGTAGCAAACAGATGGTAGTATGCTTATATGGTATTTATGTTGTTTTCTTTTCTGCTAGGAGGTGGGAGAATGACTTACCACTTAAAAAGAATTATTCTTAGGTTATATGTTGATTTATCTGATAAGCTTTAGTAAGAAAGTAGGAAGTTGCCCATTGTATTTATATCTGGTAAATGAGCTATATTTAAATCTTAAACTTTTTTCCCCTCAGAAGAAAATATGTGTATTTAAAACTGGGCCATTCAATCTTGATATTCTCCCCTAAAGCTAATCATGTTTTCCTTTCATCCTAGTTCAGACTTGGTTCCTTCAACCTAGAGAAAGTTGCAAACCCAGCTGAGGTCATTAGAGAACTTATTTGTCGTTGCCTGGACACCATTGCAGAAAACCAAGCCAAAAATGAGCACCTACAGAAAGAAAATGAAAGGCTTCTGAGAGACTGGAATGATGTCCAAGGACGGTGTGTGCATAATGTGCTTGTATCATAAAAACACTAAGCTCTTTATATCATTGTAGGTATAAGTTAATGATTTATACATTTATAATATATGTAGACTAGCATATATTTAAAATGAGATCTGTCATTAATTATACCTTTACTTAATGTGATTAAACTAAATTATTGGTCATTATTGTACATTATATGAGTACATTAACACTTTTAGGTCCTTAGTATTTGGTGGCCCCGGCAAACTAATAACAATAAGGAGTAATTGGACAATGAGAATCAGAACCCATTAATATTAATCAAAGTTTAGGAAGTTGATGTTTATAAGGATTAATTGACTTCAAATTATAAGATTAATAATGAATAAAAAAGACATGAAATATAAATAAGCATAGTTGATTCCTTATTTGGAATCTTTTTATGAATGGCATCTATTTCAGGTGAAGTTTGTGTTTTGGTTCCTAATAAAGACTTATTTTTGCTGATTGATTGAAAATTCATGCTATCAGCATTTTAAAAAGAAGTAATTGTTACTACTGGATAAGACATTGAAAAGCCTTTATTTTCCTGATTTTGTTCCTTATCTTTTAAACGATGAAGAAGAAAGTGACCTATCTTCTCAATTATGCATTTTTCTCAACTATATCATAATCTAGGCTGGTCCAGGCTGTAGCCTGTATTACTCTATTATGTAAAAGATGTTTGAAGGAAATAAAATATATGTTGTGAATATTTGTATCTCTATAAAGATATATTAATATAATATGCATGCATTTGTATATATATACATTGCAGCATTTGAAATAATTATGTAGAATATATAAAATAATAATTATTATTATTACATCCAGTATGTAAAGTAGATTTTTTATCTTTCATTCAAACCAGTTGCTCTAAAACATAAGAACATTTATCCAATTTAGGGTCTTTTTAGGGCACTCACTAAGATTGTTCTTTATGGACATTAGTAAGTATATGGGGGAGTGCATGAAAAACGTGAAGGGTTTTTTCATCATCAATATATGTATGTGAAAATGAGGTTGACTAGAGGATATTGTTTCTATGCATTTACTTATATTTATTAATTAATGCAAGGCATCAACTTAACACCTATCACCTAAAACTTGGTTCTATTTGGCTCTCATTTATTATATTAATAAAATATCTTGTTTTCTTTTAGTTCTGAATTAATTTTTATCTCCAATTATGTTAAGGAATTAGACCAAATCAAAATTATATGAATGTTAGGAAACCATACAGAAAAATAATTTAATGTTTCTCTTTAACTTTCTCTTTAAAATTCATGTTCCTATGAATTAATACCAAATATTTGTTCTAGAAAGCATGTTTTGGGGCTCATATCAGTAGTTTGGGTGTGTTTTTCTATTTTATATACAAAATAAATCAAATGAAATGAGATGTACCCTGGTCGTGATAAGCCATTATATTAAAAACTCAGGATGATCGGAAATTTGATTCACAAATTGCCCACAAAAATGCAGACTGGGTACTTGGTACTTGAGCAAATTGCTTTAAAATGTCTGCAAGAGGTTGAAAGAGGTATTATCTCATCAGTATTCAACACCACTGCCATAGGATGGAAAGCAGCAGGGAACAAAGATGAGACAGTGGAGACAAATATACCTTGTGCTGTAAAACAGCATATGAGGGTATATATAATATGTGCCCCACGGATGCTTGATTTGCTATTTCGGAATTACCCAGAAAATTCTTTTGTGTTATTGTGGCAAAAAGTTACCTATTTGATCAAAAGCATAGCCATGTAGCTTATCACCAGTCTTATGCTCCAGCTATTCTTTTTTTTTTTGTAAATACTGGATCACATATCTTCTTCAGGAATTGAAGATGTGTGCCCTTGGAGTGGCTCTTCAAACAGAGGAAACAAAGTCCACTCCAGAGAATTCTAGGCTCTTGGTTGTATTCTAGATGTTGGATTAGTAGATTTATCTATTTTCCAAATTTAGTTTTCTTTCCTATCACAGAGAAAGTGGCCATTTTAAAGAGCTGTAAATACACCTTGGTCATGGCCAAGCAGTATTTCCTGAAGTGTTCCCTCTCCAGAGCCTTAGTACACTGGGAAATGAGCAAAGGATTTACAGCTCCTGCTTCCATAAGGCAGTAGTACTGATCAAGAGTCTTTAGAGAGATTAGAAATAGGATACAAACATACTGAGTTAGGTAACTGACCACATAGATAGTAGAGTTGAGGTCTTCTCATTAGGCCTGGTCACAGTTCAGTTTCCTGTGCTGCTTCTGATTAATCTTATATCAGTGTCCATTCATGATCCAATCATTTCTTTCTTATCGTTTTTCAAGACTGTGTGCCTGGGAGAGTGGGGGTGTGGGTCACAAAATAGGTGCTGAGAATTCCCTTAGAAGCTATGGTAGATAGGTCTGAAATATATTTAATACACAATAGGATATTATATGAGCAAAAAGCAATCATATACATGGTGCTTATACCATGGAAAATGTTTATGATGTGTTGAGGCAAAATGTGAATTTCCAAAAATATGAAGAGTATCTCATTTTTTTTTTGTAAAATATGTCTTCAGATAGAGAGTATCTAGAAAGAGAAAATTAAATGATAATAGTGTGTGTCTGGAATTGTGAATTAAATTTTCCTTTACTTCTTGGGAGTATTTTTTTGCATATATTTTTGTATTTAAATATGTATCATTATTATAATCAGAGCCAAATCTAAAGCTGTTTCCATTTGGGATGACAGTGGAGAATAAATAAGGTTTGAGTAAGGAGTGAGGAATTACAGTAAGAGTAAAAAAATGAGCTTTAACATGTAGACTTTTAACATATATATTTGCTGTTATTCTTTTATTTGCTATTTAATAATTGCAGTCTTAGCTCCATTTTAAACAAGTGACATTACTGGATTAATTTAATTCTGTATAGTTTAGATAAAGGAGAAGACATTAGAAATATTGTATGTAAATCCTTAGGTCATTAGCTATATTTATTTCACTGGTTTTTCCTATTTAGTTTCAAGTAACAACTCTCAAGTTCCACGTTACTGAATAGGTCTTTTGTTTGCACTCAGACATCAAGTTAGAAACTCTCTAGCTTTACTCTGAGTTATAGTTATTAAACCTATAATTGAAGGCAGTTTTCAGCATTTTGAATTGGGTTGACACTCATGGAATCATTAGAATAGAAGAGGCCTTGAAAGCTCTTCTACTTCATCTCTCTGCCTTCAAGCTAGGATCACATTATAGCCAGATGAATTTAGTCCAATTTTTAAAGACCTCAAGAGATATCTTCAACTCCCGTTGGTAGCCCATTACATTGTTTAAGAACAGTCACAGGCAGAAAATTCTTCCTTCCATCTATTGGTAATCTGAGTCCTTCATGGTGTACTGAAGGCCATTTCCTCTTGTTCTGTCATCAGAAAGGATGAGGAACAGCTGTTTACCATCTTCTTCAGTTCTTAGAGTCTTATTAAATCTCTTTACCACTGCTTGCTTTTCCATTTCTTTTTAGCATTCTTTGTCCTCTGAACTCTGTGTAGATTTTCTTTTGCTGCACAACCCTGACCTGGATATAAATTTGATCAGAGCTGTAAATACAAGGATTACTGCACTGTTTCTAAGTACCACGTGTTCACATTTACATATCTGTTGTTTTATTTTGGGTTATCATTTACTCTTTTATTTTGGATGTTATTTCTCCATGAAATTACCTTGTTTCTGCTCTCATTTTTGTTGTTTTTTTTTTGACATTTATTCTTAAATTCTTTGTTTTCCCATCCAGAAATATTTTATTTGAATATTCAGTGTTTTCCATATTTAGTTTTTACTCTTTTAGTTTTTTTTTTTTTAAATACTATCCTTTGGTCTGAGTTCCTAGATACCTCAGTCCTAGGCTGCTAATTAAACTTTATTGTTCTGTTGTCCCAGTCACTGTTAAAAGGATTAAGCATCATTAGGCCTTTCCTGTTTGATGTTATTTATGGTTTCATCAGGTTTGAGCTTTGCTTTGGAGATGATCCTTGGACTAGCTGTGGTCTGATCTGGTTGTATGTGAGTTCTCCTTTAGTATTGCTAAACTTAGCAATGAATCCCGTATGTCTCACTTACTAATACCTGTTCAGTTCTTGACATGGAGGGTTGGCAGGAGGCAAGTATCAATAATATGGAAGGCATAGTAACATCATAATGCTGTAAGGGAGGAATCGCATTACAAATGTGATGGGAGGATGGTATGTACCTGTTAGTTGCTGAATATTAAATAAAAAGAGTTCTCTGAATTTGTTAATCATTAATAATAAAAGTAAATTCATATCCTGAAACTATTCACAATAATACTATTTCCTAGCCAACCCCCACTCCCCAGCTTTGTCTAGGAAGTGTTATTTAGTTTAATGATTAGAGGTTTGGTTGTAACAAAATCCTAAAGCTTTGCTAAAACCAAGCAAGGTTAACTCACAGAATGCCATGCATTCTACTGAGTTTGCTTTCCTATCACAGAAATGTTGTTACCTTTGACAATGTAGCCGTGACACTATCTATTTAGATTAATAATATTCTTTAGACAAAAAAGATATATTTCATTTTGATATCTATTTTTAATTCATGAGTTATACCAAATGTTAATTTTAATAAAGGTTTGGAAATTTGCTTGATAGTTGATAAGTACACATAATCTTTCAATCAAGAATTATTGAAGTGATTTATATGGAAATTAAATATGCCTTTAAATCAGATAAGTTACTAATTGGTTACTATAGTTATGGATTTACATATTGAATTATTATACAAGATTTTTATTGTAAATTTTTATAACTGATTTTTACTTTGTATATGTTTAAAGTATTTTATTATTGTACACTCAGGTATATGTTCTAGTTATTTTATTTTATTTTTTTTTGCGGTACGCGGGCCTCTCACTGCCGTGGCCTCTCCTGCCGCGGAGCACAGGCTCCGGACACACAGGCCCAGTGGCCACGGCCCACGGACCCAGCCACTCCGCGGCATGTGGGATCCTCCCGGACCGGGGCACGACCCTGCGTCCCCTGCATCGGCAGGCGGACTCTCAACCACTGCGCCACCATGGAAGCCCTGTAGTTATCTTTTAAACTTGTGTTACATTCGAAAATAGTACAAGAAAATAAGAATATAATGTTTACAAACACTTTGCATCTGAAATATAAATCCAGTAGCATATCCCAGCTTAAAATAAGCCATCAATATTGGCAGCTTCTCCTCAACTTTGGCTCTATTTTTTTCCCCACACCTTTTGGAGTACTTCTTTCTCAGAGAGCTTTGCTTGATGATAGAGGTACTGCTATATTAATATTTATCACAGGTTTTTTTGCAAGTGGATAAACAATTTTTTAAATTAAAGTTAAGCCTGTATAAAATGTTCATCAAGTACAGATGAGTATGAAATTAAAAATCCTCTATCCTTAGCCTACCCTTGGAGGTAATTAATTTTTAGAATTTCTATTTTCATTCTTTTGGTGATTTGCTACATATACTTATTCACTCTACTTCTTAATGTTCTGAAATTTAAGATTTACTTGTGTGCTCCCTGCTATAAGATGAGGAATTTTGATCACTTCCCCTGGTCTTGTTTTTCTCCCCTGACCCACATCCCAGGTTTCATTTTAATTTTACTTTCATACATCTTTTGGTCACATTTATTTATTTTTAAATCCATTAGCCTTTTAGGCAATGTAATTGATTCCCTCTTTACAAAACATAAGCATCCCTATGCTCTTTCATTTATTTTCTTCCTTTCTATTCCTAAACTCTTTTAGCTATACCATTATGTGCATCACTTAAATATCACAATTTTTTAGAAGCTTGAAGAAGATGAAAAATATTACTATTACAATAGTGAATAGCTATTAAAGGAGTGAAAAATATAATATTCAGAATCACTGGTTTTACATTTCTTCATAAGATGTCCATATTAACTTGCTCACTTCATTCATTTATCTGATAAATAGCTATTCAACATCTGTTGAATGCCAAACACTATGCTAGGCACAGAGGATAAAGCAGCCAATAAAACATACATGCTCTCTGCCCTTACGGAGTTCACAGCCTTGGCAATGACTACAGTATAAGACTGCTGTAATTGGTCCCAGAAAATATAATGCCATATGTTCCCTTTCATCCCATGAGAGGCCCTAATTCTTTGCATTTCTAGCTAGGTAGTCTCTTGAAAGTATAAGGACATGTATATCAAATTTTGACATTTTTGTTTCTATTTCACTGAAAAATATATATAGTTAAATAATATGTATAATGAAAATACTAGAATACCTGTATAGAACAAGTATAATTAACAGTATGGTAAAGAGAAAACCAGGCAGAGCTAAACTCCTTTTAAAAGAATATATTATATGAAATAATTTATATTTGAATCTTTAAAATAGAGGTTTATTCATAGTGTGTGTGTATGCACACATCAAGTATATACAACCTCTGCTAGTTTGCCTTCTTTATTTTATATATATCTGAGAGATTAAAATTAGTACAGTCTCTTGTTAGCTCATTTGAACATTGTAGGAAGAATTATAAATGGTAGAGAATTTTATGTTTTGTCTTATATATCTAAAATTTTAAATGTATAGTGTTTCACATTTGCTGTTTCATTAATCTCCTTGGAAATTTCAAGTTGGATAAATATATGTATGTGTGTGTGTGTGTGTGTGTGTTTGCTGCGTTATAAGATACAACTGGGTATGTCATGTTCTTGTTGTGGAGCAGTTCATAATCTATTTGGGGAGAACTGATTAAGTAAATCACTTAATCACAAAACAAGATCATGGTTGCCATTATAGTAATATTAACAAAGTACAAGAAACATAGGCTATAGTTACTCTTGTTTGAAATTTCTCCCACAAATATGTGCTTTTGGAAATAAACCATAGATGTGAATAAGTTATTACATTTAGGCATTTAGATGTTTTAAAAGCTTTTTTGCTGTCAGTTTCCAATTTCTATCCTTTTCTCAGTATGTAAACTACAAACGCTAATGAACAATAAGTTTACCTATATAAAACTTTAAATCAATGAAAACATGTTTAAATGGTTTTAGTTGTATTTTTCTTGAAAAGTTTTCTTGAAATTGTCTTCAGTATTAGATTGAATAATGCTAAAACAAAACCTGCATGATTTATTTATTTGTTTGTTTATATTTTAGATTTGAAAAATGTGTGAGTGCTAAGGAAGCTTTGGAGACTGATCTTTATAAACGGTTCATTCTGGTGCTGAATGAGAAGAAAGCAAAGATCAGAAGCTTAAATAAATTGTTAAATGAAGTGCAGGAACTGGAAAAGAACATCGAGCATAAAAGGTATTTTGACCTTTCTGTTTTGGGATGGCAGATGCAGACATTTTAGTGTAATTTCTTCCCAAACTTAATGAAAGTTAGATGCCAACTTTTTAGTAATCTGAGATCATTTGATAGTCTGGGGTTGGATGCTCTGGTTGTTAGATGCAGTGGACTGGAGAATACTCAACATGATCTCTCCATGCCTGCCCGACTGTCACACCTAGACTTAAATCATAAAACTGGAATGAGATTTACCTAAATAATATTAGTTTAATTCTTAGGCATCACTAAGAAATATATTAATTAAAAGCTTTCATCTTCTGCAGAACCATAGAGTTGGGCACACATTTGTGATCTCGATGTCTAAGCAATGCTTAATTTTAGAGTCGACTCTAAGTGTGAATATGTACTTGATTTTTAAGGAAGAATCATAGGTGACTTATGACTGTGGTATGGCTTGGACAATCCTTAAACTCTCTGTGCCTTACTTGGATATCTTCATAATAAGAATGAAGGTACCCATCTCAGAGTTTTGGGGAGACCAAATGAAAGGCAGAACTGCTTTGAGATCAGTAAAATACTGATTACTCTGTGACCCGCAGAAGGTAATTTAGAAGAATAGTACTGTGATTTGATAGATAAATAATAAATGATAATAAACTGACTCAAGAATTAATTATAGTGAGCACTAAACCACATTTATATAAGGTAAAAGAGAAACTTGTTCTTAAGAGAGTTAGCATATAGTCTTTAAAGTGCTTTCATCTTAATTATATATATTTCAATATATATTTGTTTAATTATAATGTTTTTCCAGGGATATTTTCTATAATTACTTACTGGTGAATTTGACACCTAGCCAGGAATGAACCAATAATTTATAAGTCTGCCTCTCTCTGTTTCTAGGGAAACTCCAACATGTTCTGAAATGACTACTGACAGAGATGCAATCTATGATGAAAGTACTGATGAGGAAAGTGAAATCCCACCTAATCCCTCTGTGTTAAGTCCAGGTAAAGTAAATACATTTATTTCCTTTGTTGAACATCTCACTTGGGCTTATTATTTATTACTTATTATGATAATAAACCTTAAAGAAAAATGTTATAAAAATAATTTTTTCTACACACATTCTTTAGGGTTTTTAGTCTAAAACCTCAACTACTTAATGTTAAAAATTAATATTTATTATAAAATCCAGCAACTCATTGGCAACAACAAAACAAGCAAGCATGCACATGTATATACATACACACACACATGTACATCAAGGTATACTATTCCTCATTAAACAAAGATGCATAAACGATAAGCAAGATATGTCTTCATGTCAAATATGTACCAGGAACTCTTCTGTGCAGTAGAGAGCAAAACACAAAAATTTCCTCTTTCGTGGAGTTTAAATTCTAGCCAGGGAAACAGACAATAACAAGATGAGTAAATTAAAGTATGTTAGTGATAAATGCTGAGGAGAAAAATAAACCAGGGAAGGATGATAAAAAATGTCAGGGTGGGAATAGGGATGAGGGTTGTGATTTTAGCTAAGGCACCAGAAAAGACCTTGGTGAAAAGGTGTAAGTCTACCTGTGGGAAAGCAGAAAAAGCAGTTAAGTACAAACGCCCTGATGTGGAAGTTTGCCTGATGTGTTCAAGCAATAGCATGGAGAGCAGTATGCATAAAGTGGAAAGATGAAGATAGGGAGTATTAGGAGATGAAGTCAAAGAGGCCAGATAATGTATAAGGTCTTCTAGGCCATTGTATGGATTTCAGTTTTCAATTTGAGTGATACTGGAAACTGTTACAGAATTTTAACTAGTCAAGTGGCATGATGTGATTTAAGTTTTAACAGGATTAATCTGTTGTGTTGAGAATATAGGATGATAAGTGCAGAAGATAGAAAGCTAGTTCAACAGTGAGTGAAGGATGAGAGGGCCTTAGACGAGAGTGAAAGTAGTGAAGGTGGTAAACAAAGGGCAGATTCTAGAAATGTTTAGAGGCAGCAGGATTTGCTGATGAAGTGGGTATGGGTCATCAGAGAAAGACAGCGGTGATGGTAAGCTTTTTGGAATGAACTATTGAAAGATGCAGTTGACTTAGCAGGGTGGGGGAGACTGCGAGGGGAAGGGTTGGAACTCAGTTTTGAAAACATTAATTCTGAGATATTGAGTAGAGAGATGGATATACAAATTGGGACTTTGGGGGAGGGCTCCTGCTGACAAATAAGATGGTATTTAGAGCCGGCTGAGATCTCAAGGGAGTTTGAGAAGACCGAAAAGAGCAGTGGTCCAGGGACTCAGCCCTGATACACTTGAGTGCGCAGAGGTTAGGAAGATGAGGAGACCAACGCAGAAGACTGAGGGAGCAGCAAATATTGTAGGTGTGGTATCCTGAAAGCCAAGTCGACAAAGTGTTTCAAGAAGGAGACTGTGATCAGCTGAGTTGAATGCTGCACATTGGTCACGGAAGATGAGGATGAGCACTGCCTGCTGTATTTAGCAATATAAATGTTATTGGGGCTTTTAATAAAACATTTTCAGTGGAATGGTGGGGAATAGAATAGGAGCCTCAAAAGGAATGAGAAGAGAGAATTGGAGAAGAGATAACAAATATAAGCAATGCTTTTAACAAGTTTTACTGTAAAAAAAAAAAAAGGAAAGACCCAGGTCAAGAGCTCGATGGGGAAGTGAGGTCAAGAGGGTTTTTTTTTCTCTTAGATGAGAGAAATACTGCCATGTTTGCATACTGATGGGAGTACATAAGGAGAGAGGGAAAAAAATGTCCAGGCAGTAGACAGAAGTAAGAATTGCTAGAATACTGTCTCTAAGTAGATAAGATGGGATCAGATGCACAAACGGCAGGATTCATTTAGCTAGGAGCATGGGCACTTCCCCTAATGACAGGAAAGAAGGTAGAATAAATGAACAAAGACACAGGAAAGTGTCTAATTACATTCATGGAAACGTTCTGTTGTTGATTAAATTAGTTGATTGATTAATCTGATTCTAATTTGAATTGGGTCAGTCATATCATACACAGACTCTCATTTTGCACATGAGAGTAAAATTTCATTTGGAGGCTATGCTTGGTTTACATTTGTGGCCCATTTAAAATGAAATCCTTTTTTAAAATAATCAGATGTAATTGAAAGCTCACAAAGAAAGAGAATCTGTACTCTTTCCAATTTGAACATTCTGAATTTTTATTAAACACAATGGCCTTTGATTTTGTTCCCTATTCAGAGTATCTCACGAAACTTTGATGTAGATGAAAATTATTTTTGAAGAGAAAGTATACGGTTAAACATGGGTATATGAGAATGGGGTCCTTTATGTGTTGTCTCTTTTAAGCAAAGCTTTACGTTATAATTGTACTCTTTTAAATTTGGCAAAATTTCTCTTCAAAAATGTTTAAGTCATTGCGTATTTTTTCTGTATTTTACATGGAATTTTTCCTTTAAGTCATATCTAGTTCACAACATATTTGACCATAGGTCTCTGATTCTAATTTTTTTTTTTTTGCATTTAACTTGCTTTTGGCAAGTTTTCTATGTCAAGAATTAAGAGCATTTTTATTAGAAGTTTTAACTATTCTTTTCTCTCTGCTTCAGCAAGAAGTGTTCATAAAACTGGTTTGCTAAAGGAAAAAAAAGTGAATCTTAGATCTAAAATGCTTAATTTTGCATTAAGCACTAGATTCCATAGATCTGAGGAAAAATATATGTTAAACAACAAAATCAGCCTCATAATTTACCAGATTCCATAATCTATTCTTTTATGGTGACAAAATATATTCTTAGTCCATGAGATTTTTTTTTTTAATCACAGTTTAGTCTTTTGGTATTTTATATATTACTACTATGTGTTTGGGGTATAGCAGTGAGAATTTCTTCCTTATTCTGCTGTCTTGACAATAACTTCTTAGAATACAAGTAAATACATGAATTTATTTTAGATCCTGTGGGTTCATGTGTGCTTTCTGTACAATAAAAACTAGAGGAAAACAAATCGATGGGATTTAATACATTTATCTTTCAGAAAGCCATTTCTTTAAATGGCTAGATCTGTAACTTGATAGTAATTTTTATTATATAAATATATTTTCATCATTAATTATTAAAATCACCAGATTTCCTCATAAGTTGTTTACATTATTACCTCATTCCTGCATGATGAAGAGGTTTAGTGAGCCCAGAATCATTTAGTGGTTCCACAATATTCATTCAAGTAAAAGATTTGAATGAATATTGTGGAACCACTAAACAATTTTTATGCATATACCCAGAAGTAGGGAAGGGATATTGTAGTTTGTAGGAAACTGATAGGTAACATTTTTTATGAATAAGCAATCTGTTTTATTACTTTTTTCCTCCAAAGTTTTTAAATTTCCCTCATCGTTAGGATTGTTGAGGAAATAACTAGCGACAAGTAGTTCAATCCAATAAGTGACATCATGTTCATATGTACTACACCATATTTAAAGGTTTAAGAAAAACCTTTAAAGTATTCACTAACAGTTTATTAGCTAAAAGTAGATCTCTGAAGTATTCTAAAACTTGAACATCACAGTCGATACCACCCCACGACTACATTTTATGTTATTCTCTAGTAAGATTTGCTTTCTCTATGTCTTAATTTCCAGAATTTCTAGAGAGGTAGCACTTGTTTTACAGACTTTATTTCCTAAACTGTGACTGAATACTAAAGCCCTAGAGTTCATAAATATTCACTTTGTTTCAGATTAAGATTATGATAGATAAACTAGTTGCTGTGTTCCCTATTTATAGCTCAATTCTTGGATTACAAAGGAGGATGGGTCACTTTCATTCTCATCTAGTTGGTATTAACTCCTTGTGGCTTTAAGGATTTCCTGGTTAGTCTGGACTCCTCCTACCTCCAAAGTTGTTTTTGTTTTTTAATTCAATGGAAATGTATTGGGTTATTATAGATATTATTAAACAACCTTCTTTACAGGAAATCCTCTGTTTCTTTAGTTACAATTCAAGGTAATACCTGAGGTCCATCGCTGTGGAGAAACTTCAAGTTGAGCTAGGTCCACTGAATAACAGAACCTCACCAAAATATACAGAGATATAAGTGTAATTGGTATAGCATTTTAGTGACAAAAGGCCACTAAGCAGCAGTGCATGCAAGTGGCCTTTCATTTGCCCCAACAATAGCTGATCTAACCTAAGAAATAACTTAGGGTTATGCAGATTTTTATATTGTTTCATAACCATTTTGATACTGTAATAAAAGTAGAATTATGTGAAAACAATTTTTAAATTTATATGAATGTTCTAAGAATTTTGGCAATTATTACAAAGCACTTCTTAGTCTTAACAGAATTCAAAATGCATGTGAATATTTAGGGAAAAATTGGGTTTATTTTATAGAAATAGGATCTTTATGTGAAGCATTTTGAAAAGATATGGTTAATTGGCTCCTACTTAGCCACCACAAGAGGACTTATTTTAACGTGTCATTAATTATTTTTAATATTATTTAAAATTATTTTAATGAATAACCAGTATTTTTAAATTATAGTTATTTCTATTAGAAGTTGACAAATTTATAACATTTAGAGAACAATTAAATCAGCCTTACCAAAAGTTCAAATAAGAAATATACTTATTCTAGAATGTTTTAGCCTTCTTAGCTTCATATTAAAGGTGCACAACCACTAAAAACTGATAAAATAAGCTTTCTTACCACTTTTCTGCATAATTATTAGCCCGAGATTTAGCACATTAGTTTAATTAGTCCTCCTTCTTAACCAACAGGAAGGTCCCTGTATAACTGCTATCAGTAATTCAGGCTTCTCTTAGTTGGTAGGCTTCCTGAAAGGAAGGGTAATTATAGAATAGCCTTTTTGAATATAAATGAATGGCCATGTCAAACAGTTGATGAATACTGATATAGTAGCTTTTAAAAATAGAACAGAATCCAAAATTTCAAAGTATCAAAGAGCTCGTTGCTTTGAACACTGAATGTCTACTCACAGAGGGGATAACAGCATGTCCTGCCAAAGAGATTACTCAGAATTCAGCTTTGGAATCACAGACTATGCCCTTAATATTATCCAGCTTGTTTATCATAGGCACATTTGTTTATAAATTCTAAGTAAAAGCTTGATTTAGTAGAACCTATCACAAAACTGGAAAAGCAATTTGAGTGTATTTCCTAGCGATCATGGGCTCTTATACATAAGCAACGTTGCAGAGGAATGATGGCATATATTTGAGAAATCTAGATCTAATATAGTTCTAGATCTTCTAGTACAAGCCCATCATTTTTCAGATGAGGAAACAGAGGCCTAGAAAATGTTAAGTCCATTACTGTTGGCCACACAGGAGAAAAGAATGAGAAAGTATTTGCCTTCTGTAACAATAGATTGCCCACATTTGCACATTTCTTTTTGAGGTATTGTAAAAACCCTTGGGACTTTGCTAGCACTAAAGAGACTGCCACTGATGCAATAGAATAATGAGAATATTTTTTTCTTCTAAAGAGAAGAAAGATCCTATTTATACATAAATTTTCCATAGAGGTAGTCAATATCATTAGATTAAACAAGCTAGGCTTTATGATGTAAAGCTTGTGGAGAAAATTCCAGAATGTACATATTTCTATTGAGGTCATCCCTCTGTATATTTTTTAAAATTGAGATATAATTGAAATATAACATTGTGTAAGGTGTACAATGTGTTGATTTGGTACATTTATAATTGCAATGTGATTACCACCGAAGAGTTAGCTAACACCTCTATCACATCACATATTTATCATTTCTTTTTTGTGGTGAGAACACTTAAGATCTAGTCTCTTAGCAACTTTGAAGTTTATATACAGTATTATTGACTGTAATCACTCTGCTGTGCATTAGATCTGCAGGATTTATTGATCTACTAGTTGCAAGTTTGTACCTTTAAACAACTCCCCAATTTCCCCACCCCCAGCCCCCAGTAACCATCATTCCACTCTGTTTTTATGAGTTCAGCTTTTTTAGATTCCACATATAAGTGAGATCATACAGTATTTGTCTTTCTCTGTCTGACTTACCTCACTCCCTGTGTATATTAATTGCTTTAGATTTTGACTTAGTATTTTATTTACCTGAGAACTCTCAAATGTACCAAAGGTACTTAGCAAATTTGTGATAACTTCTCTATACCCCACTATTAAAATATAACTTTGATATAACCTTCTAGGCAACTATTTCTATATTTTTTTATGTTCTTGGAGAGACAAAAATAAATTCTGTTAAGATTATTTGTCTCTGGCTATGGGTGATGAGAAGGTTGGCAGAATCTCTCCTCCAAAAGTAATTATGTATCTAAAATTGTCAAAAAAGAAATAAACATATACTTCATTGCTCTGGAAATGAGCAAAAAGCAAACAGCAATATTAGAAGTATTTATGCTTAAAAAAATTACTGAAATTTAGGTAAGTATTGGGAGTCTGTGGAGTTCTTGCCCCAGCTACTATCGTTGCTGTTCCCCCATCCTCTGTTTCCTGAACTTGATAGGTATGGAGTTCTGTCAGGACCTGGGAGGCCTTGAGGACTGGAAACTGTTATGCCTGGACCAAATTGGTCTCACTTAATTATCAGTGGAAGGTGATACCCACATCCAGCAGTGTTGTTGGTGGCAGTGATGATCTTGCCAACAGTGGCTAACTGGGTTGGGCCAGTGAATCTAAATAACGTGAGGTTAGCCTGCTCTGTGGCTACATTTATACCATCTTTCTCCAAGTATGTATGACTAGGATTTTACAGAGTATGGCAACTTGACATAAGTAGTCATCTACATGATGTGTCAATGGGTAATACATATGTGAGAAAAAACTATGTGGTCACTTATTTAACTTAAACAATTTTTTTCTTTCCTGCATAATCTCTCCTAGTCTTTAATATGTTAGTGTGCATAACAATGAAGGATAGAATGTATTGTGAAACAGATCGCAAAATTATAAGACCTTAGGAACTTTTAAAATGGGCTTTATTATTCTATGGAACCCAAGTGAGAAACCCTGCTTTATATGGTTTTGACTCGTATATGAATTAGGTGAGAAAAAGGGAAGTATCTAAAGAAAATAAATATTTTCCCATATTTCTGTATGTCCCAATTTTAAGAGGACATGTACTAAACATGAGCAGAAGATCATGTAAATAAGGTTATAGTCTCAAAGTGTAGCATAACCCATGAGAATCATATTAAACCTTAGAACATGCAGTGACTTGCAGGAATTCTGAGAATAGTTTAAAAATGTTATTTTACCATTCTTGTGGTAAGAAGCCTGATCTGAGAGTGAACTTAGGACAAATGTTGGTTGATATAGTTAATGTTAATAAGTGACAGAAACACTACATAAATGCTTTTTAATTTGTTCAATCCAAAGTGAGTTCTTAACCTCTGGTTCTTTTTCTTGTTTGTTTTTGTTTTGTTTTTATAAATTTATTTATTTTTGGCTGTGTTGGGTCTTTGTTGCTGTGCGTGGGCTTTCTCTAGTTGCGGTGAGCAGGGGCTACTCTTCGTTGCAGTGCATGGGCTTGTCATTATCGTGGCTTCTCTTGTTGTGGAGCACAGGCTCTAGGCACGTAGGGTTCAGTAGTTGTAGCATGTGGGCTCAGTAGTTGTGGCTCGCAGGCTCTAGAGCTCAGGCTCAGTAGTTGTGGCGCACGGGCTTAGTTGCTCCGTAGCATGTGGGATCTTCCTGGGCCAGGGCTCGAGCCCGTGTCCCCTGCATTGGCAGGTGGATTCTTAACCAGGGCTCTACCAGGGAAGCCCAACCTCTGGTTCTTAAAGAATGTTTAGTGGGGAGATCTTTGAGGCATTTGGAATTATATGTAAAATTATATGTATGTATGCATGTATTAGTTTGCTAAGGCTACTGTAACAAAGTACCACAAACTAGGTAGCTTATACAATAGAAATAAATTGTCTTAAAGTTCTGGAGACTAGAAGTCTGAAATCAAGATGTCAACAGGGTTGGTTCCTTCTGAAGGCCATGAGGGAGAGGGATCTATCCAAAATTCTCTCCTTGGCTTGTCAATGGCCATCTTCTCCCTGTGTCTCTTCACATCATCTTCCCTCTATGTATACCTGTGTCCAAATTTCTTCTTTTAATAAGAACACCAATCATATTGGATTAGGGCCCACACAGTTGAGCTCATGACTTTATTACCTCTAAATACTCTATCTCCAAGTGAGGTCACATTCTTAGGTACTGGGGATTAGGACTCTAAAATACCTTTTGCGGGGGGGGATACAATTCAACTCATAACAATGGAAATGTACGTTTTTCTGGAGCAAGGACCCAAATTTTTTATCTTTTCAATGGGGACCATGTTCCAAAAAAGATTCAGAACCATTGACCTAGGAGAACGGAGTTTAAACCAGACAAGATGGAATAAGACTCATTAAAAGGAAACTTAAGCTTAGAATAAATGAGAAATTGAGATGAAAAGAAGAGAAAATAGCAGTGTTCAGACAGAAGCTAAGTCATCATCTATTAATACATTGGACTGGAGGTTTGTCTAGAGCTGCGTTGTTCAATAAAATAGCCATCAGTCACATGGAGCTTTCTAACAGTGGAAATGTGGCTAGTCCAAATTGAATTGTTCTGTAAGGATAAACCACACACTGGATTTCAAAAATTTAGTATGAAAAAAGAATGTAACATGTCTAATAAATTTTGATATTAATTATATATTAAAATAATATTTTAGATATATTTAGTTAAATATAATATTACTTTTAACTTCATCTGTTTCTTTTTTACTTTTTAAAATAAGGCTAATAAGAAATTTTAAATTCTCTATGTGACTCACATTGTATCTCTATTTTACACACGTAAGATCTATTTGACCTTAATGTTTAGAAACCTTCCATCTCAGGCTGATTCTGTGGCTCTAGAACAGATTTAGAATATTGTGAAAAAGAAGTCAGATTTTACTACCAAGTTTTTATGAAGCTCTTAATGTAAGTCATGAGACCTTTGGGTGGGTGTAATTGAGTATTGTAACACCTAATAAACGCAAAAGGTGTTACACTGTTTTTTGGATTCATTGTAGTAAAACAGATTTCAGAAATCTGTTTTACTACATTTATCAATTTGACCGAGAAAAATGAAGCTAAACATTTTCACTGGCGCTGTAAACCCCTGTTAAGACAAAGGGGTGTAATGCATCAGCAATCTCTAAATCAGCTGAATGTCTATACTGTAATATGTAGGATTCTCATCTCTCTGTGACTGTGACAGGGATCTCTACCACAGACAGCACATCTGGTTCCTTTAGCCATTTCATCAATATCACCTATAAGCCATATTTAAGATCAAAAGGATAGAGAAGGTTACCAGTGATGAGGTTCTGGAATGTTGCCAGCCCACCAGCATTGACAATGATATTTGCTGCAACTTAACTCTGAGGGCCTGGGGATGTGTGAAGGATGGATATCAGCAGGCTTGCTAAGCAGAGTCTGAATGCATGATGCAGTGAAAGAGAACAGTTACAAGTAGGGTAGGCAAAAGAAATACTCAAACTGAGACCCTAAGTGCCAAATTCAAGCCTTGTAAAGCTCAAGAATGCTGAGAGATTGTAGCTGCAAATATATACCTATTGGCACTCAGGATTTTGTGGGGAGAGGGGAAGGGTTATAACTTGGGGGATGACAGAACCAAAAAAAACTTAGGGTACTTTCAAGCACAATGACTAGCTATATTATAACAACCATATTTTAAAAAATATTTAAATGCATAACTTGGACTAAGTCAGAGGTTGTAAACTGTTGATCCTTGTTACAATCTAGGTCTCATACTTTGTTTTTCCTCGGTGATATTAGTGTTTCAAATAATAAATTTGAATGCATTTAAACAGGGCATAGGTTTCCTGTTTTCTGTAGTCCTCAACACTTCTCTTAGATCTGGCTTAGTTCATTCATTGATATCACTTGCATGGTTTCTGGAAGTATTTGAGTGTGTGACCCCTGGAAGTTGGTGGTTATACTGACCATGAAGACTGTCACAATAGTTCTTCTATTTATCATAACTATCATATCATTACTACTACTACTACTACTACTACTACTACTATCACCACTACCGCCACCACTACCATTACTACATCTACTTCTATTACTATTACTGTTCTGTTATGGTTCCACTACCATTATTACTGGTAGCATCATCACCACCACCACAACGACTACAGACTCGTAGCTATTTTACTCATAGCCCTTATAAATGGGTGCCAGAGTCTATTCTAGGTTTCTTAGATGCATTGTTTCATTTAATAACAATCCTACAAAGTGTGTACTGTGAGTATGACCATTTCACAGCTGAGAGAACTGAGACACAGAAAGATTAGAGAACTTGCCCAATGTAACAAGCCTAATAAGTTATGGAGCTGAGGTTCTAACACAGGCATCTAACCACAGAGCTCATCTCTGAGAACGCTTCCCGTGCTAAAATTCTTCATGTTCAGTAAATAGAACACTAATTAAAATCTTAGAGTTCTGTGAGTATGATTTCGTATTTTAAATTCAAGTATATTTGATGCCTTCATTTTTATAAAATAATTTAAGGCTCCTAAAAAAGGAAGCATGGAATATTTGGCCTCCTTCTTGCTTAATAGAGTGGGCACACATTCTACTAGAAAAGCTATAGCTTGGTGATATTAATGCACCATTAAGATGAATGGGAATGTTCATGTCTCTGTTGGAAGTTGTGTTATGATTTGATGGCAAAGCAAATAAGGCAGGAGAATGGTGATTTATACTCAGTCCTTGTTGAAAAGCCTTGGGTAAAGAGGTGCTAAATAAATATTAAGTAACACTATCAAATGTCCATATGGACATTAAAAAAACATAGATTTATAGTTTTAAATATAAACTTATTCTATATGCTGTTTATATATTATTTGGTGGATAGAAATTTTAGAATTGTTTTATCTCTCTGATGAATTGACTTTTTCTTATCATTATGAAATATCTCTCCTTATGTCTAGTAATGTTTCTTTCCTTAAAGTTGTTTTTGTCTGATAATAGTATAGCTATAACTTTCTTTTCCTTGCTGTTTACAATGGTTTATCTTTTTCATGTTTTTCCATTTTTTTCAACCTTTCATATATTTAAAATCTGTCATTTGTTAGCAATATATAGTTGTTTTTTAAATCTACCCAGATAATCTTCGTCTTTTAAATTGGTTTGTTTACTCCCTTTATAGTTCAAGTAGTTACTTATATATTTAGATTTAGATCTACTAAGACACTATTTGTTTATTTTTTAGCCTTCCCCCCTTGTTAATTGTGCATTAACTTGTTAATTATGCATTCTTGTATCTTTTTTTTTTTTGTATCTTTGTCTTAGTGGTTACTCTAGAGATGGCAACATACATCTCTGACCTATTACATTCTAGTGTAAATTTAACTTTCATACTTTCTAGATAATGCTAGGACTTAGGGCACTTTGACCGCTTAGCCACATCACTATTTTGCATTATTGTAACATGTATTTGAATTTGTCATATATTCTAGACCTCATAAAGTATTATTGTAGCTTTGAAAAGTTAATATTCATTTATGTTTATCCATATCTTTACCTTTTACTTTGTTCTTTATTCTTTTCTATGCTTTCTGTTTTCATTCCAGATTATTTTTCTTCAACTTAGAGAATTGCCTTTAATATTTCTTTTAGTGTACTTCAGATTTTGACAAATTCTCTTGGTTGTGGTTTTTGTGAAAGCCTTCAGTTTTTTAAGGAATTTTTGCTGTTATGGATTTCTAGGTTGACAGTTGATTTTCCTTCAGCACTTTGAAGATGCCACTCCATTGTCTTCTGGCTTCTTTTGCTCCTTGTAAACGAGTCAGCTCTTAGTTATATTGATGCTCCTATGAAGTTAACGTCTTTTTTTTATTCTTGCTGATTTTATCCTATGGCTCTGGTGTTTAGCAAGTTTTCTCTGATGTACCTAAGTGTGGTCTTCTTTTTATTTTTCTTGCTTGAAGTCGTAGAGCTTCTTGAACTGGCAGCTTGGCATCTTTTGTCAGTTTTAGAAAATTATTGGCTGGTAATTTTTCAGATATTGACCCTATCCTGTTCTTTCCCTTCTCCCTTTCTCAGAATACGATTACACTGATATTAGAGTTTTCCACATGTTAGAGTTTTCACCATGTTTCTCACGTTTCTTATGTTCTTTTCCATAATTTCAATCCTTTCAGATTTCTGTGCTCCAGCCTAAATATTTTCAACTGATCCACTTTTGTTTATTAATATTTCCAATATTTGTTAATTTGTTCTTTACTTATCTCCCTTTTATATCAGGAGTCAATTAGGGAGGTATTTTAATCTACTATGAAGATATGTTTCTCTCCATTAGGTTGTTAGCTGTTCGAAGGTGGTGGTCCCTCATGGCACCTAGTTCATTCAGTGTCTTGCAACTAAAAGAAATGTAGTAATTTTTAAAAAATAATTTGTTTAGTAAGTTCAATTATGTGTGTGCCCCATATTGTTTTACTGAAGAAAGATGTATGCAATGTACTTTGAAAGTGTTTTTTCTCCGTTGATGATATAAAAGTGCCGAAACTAGTAGTAAGCATGTCGTAGTAATATACTAAATGGGTTTGTAGTAAACTGTTCATATAATTAAGAAGTAATTGTCTTAAATTATCTATATGGTTTTCTCTGGTTAATACTGTGCTCTGTGACATGCATTTTCAAGATTGTTGTCTAACAATCTAACAGATATTAGCTTGTTTTCCAGTTGGGATGATTTCAGCTGCAAGTATTACAAAGACTCAGTTTTAGGTAGCAACAAGGAGTTTATTATCTCAATAGCAAGTTTGAACATAAAGAATTTCCATGGTTGGATAATTCAGTATGTCCACACTGTCATCAAGAACTCAAGTTCTTTTTATCTTTCTACTCTATTCTCTTCAGGCTTTTTCTTTCATGTGGTAAAATACAAGACGGCTGTCATTGCTTCAGCATATCTATCATATGTTTATGTACATTTCTTCTCAGGGCTTCTTAAAGAATTGCCACAAACCCTTTTCTGAAGCCATCACTTGTAGGGAGAATGACATACCTTCAATGATTGGCTTAACTAGTCAAGCCTTCATCCCTAAGGCTCCCCTGTGGAAGGTGAACAAAAAGTGTTATCTGTAATCAGATAAGAAGGGATGGTGGAATGGCTGTTGGCTAGATGTGGAAAAAAGCAAAACTAAGAGTCATCTCCTGAAAAAGTTATATTTTCCATGCCACTGTCAGGAATCCTTCATGCTTGGTAAAGTGGATTGGTCAAGGGATTTCCTAGGAAAGAAAACTGGGTATCTATATTTTACAACTCTGCACTTTATTTATTAAAAAGTTCTTTATTTAATCTCAGTTCTGTGATCATTGAAATAATGTATAACAATTTTTGCAATGAAGTATGTCTGTTGTTCATAATTTTGAATGTATGTGGTAGACCAAACGTTGGTTTCATGTTGAATCTCATTGTGATACTACTTTTAGATATGTCATCTTGATTATAAATAACTCGAGAGCAAAAAACAGGTACTTTTCTGCTTCCAAAGTTTCTTTCTGAAGTAGGACTTGAATAAAGGTTTTAAAGAGGTAAAACTAATCTCTAGTCTAAGCCAACACTTGAAAAGCAATTATTGATAATATTTTCAAGAATAACTATAATAAAATCACCAGTGCTCAGTTGCTAAAAAGTTGAGTCCACATCTAGGGTTTTAGATGCTGGCCAATAATTAATGAGCATCCATTCATAATAGATATCTACATTTCACTATTTTTAAAAACACTATTTTGAAAGATTTTCATTGTTGTTTTATTTTTCATTTATAGCATGTAAACTTTGGTGGTTAACTTCCTTCATTAAAAAAAGGAAAAAAATGTTCAGAACTGAAGTGCCCTAGATGCTGATTTTTCAGGTCATCAGTTTTGGCTACATTCTCTTCCATGAGGCCCTTTATTATATTCTGCTTTTTCCTTTACCTTAAACATTTACAGTCTCTTTTTTTGATTAAGATATATTTAGGCACGATACACTTTACCATCCCTATATTAGCAACATGGGATTTATGTGTGTCAATAATAGCCAAATACTGGCAATTCTGTGTGTTTCAACCAAATATTACAGCTCCCTTGGTGCAGAAAAACAGAGACCAGCTTGATTTGCAGAGGATTTGTCAAGTGCCAATTAGCACCTTAACTGAATCCCAGCAAAAGATAATTGAAATGAACAGAAACAACTCCAGAATTTAAACACTATTGTTCATCCTTTCCATGTCTCTTGATGTAATGCTCCACTGTTTATCATTGGAGGTGGGCTTTATGGCATTGGGAGGGAACTAGGAATGGTGTTGCAATGTAAATGGGAATTTAAAAAAAATTTGGTGTGTGAGCTGGCCTTGATATGAGGCTTTGACATATACCATGATACTCTTAGGCATTATGATGGCAAATATTGTGATGACTACAAGATGCATTAACTAAGATTATACAAGTCAGGCTGAACTCTTTCTTCAATATATCACTTTGGTGACTCCAAGGTTATTAAAACTGCTGAGGCCAGTAGTGTTAACAATTGGTGATAGGATTTCAGGGATAATTCTATTATTGTTGACCCAAAAGGCCAGTGACGGATTCTGAAGAATGCCTTCCTTTGAATACATTTGTAATGGTTTTTATTTGGAAGAAATGGTTCAATTGAGTACTAACAGGCAGATGAATTTGAACTAGAGAAATATCTTCTGACAAATGATCTTCATTCCCTTAAAACTATTCTAGCAAGAAATATTAACATATTTTTTGCTAAAAATGAGTTTTGTGACCAAATAAGTTTGGAAAACACTGAGTTAATAAAAATTAAACATGTTTCTTCTAAATTGTTCAGTCTTTAATATGGTAATTAGTATGCACTTTTTAATACAGCATGCACTATTTTCCACATTTTACCATTTGAATGATTAGAAAGTTAATTTATTTCCAACAGAACGTGAGATTATTGAAAATTAAATAAAGTGCATAACAATATTTGATATACTTTTAAATTTGCCTTCCTATACTGGGATTAATTTCATTGATACTAGATTAAGTTTTTAATAAGTGTTTACTGAAATAGAGGGTCTGTGCATTTATCTTTATTTACTTTTATTGGTTATTCTTTTTCATAGATATATTTGTAGCATACTTGATTTGGAAGTGCAAAATTATGAAGTTAGGTAATATTACTTTTTAAAATAAAAATTTTAATAGTATCAATTTTTGGGAGGTTAAAAAATGTCAAATAGGTTTAGTTTACCTGACAAAACACTTGGCATTTTCCTTAATAAAAATGACTAATTTCAAAGGCTAATTAATGTGACTTTCTTCTTGAAAACTCTGAAGGCTTCTTTTCATGATTTTTCAACTGCAGATCAAGACATCACAGGAGATCTTTCTCTGCTATATTATGGTATAGCTTTCCAAAGTGAAATAAAATTAGACTTTGCTACCATTAGAGTCAGAATTCACGTGAACAATATCTTTAAAACATGGTGTGCAAAGTATTTTATACTTGCTGTAATTTCCATTACAAAGGAGATCATCAATAATGAGTCATTTCTTTAAAAAATTTAATTGCTTTTTAAGTGACAGCCTTTCTTTTACATTTTATTTTAAACTCAAAGATAAACAAAACAAAAAAATAGCATCTGATAGTTAAATGGAGAACCTCCCATAGTCATGCTGTCAGTTGGAAAGCCTTTATTTTCAAGCCAATTTCTTATAGCTCAAGTTACAAATAGTGTGATTGGCAGCTCAGTCACTTGGTAACTCAGAATAAGAAGTGTGTCGCTTTAAAAACATAAGATGAAGGTGCTGCCACTTTATTAGCATCTTTGTGTTGCTTCATTCACTTCATGCTTATTTAGGACCAGAGAATTAAAAACCAAAAATTAAATACTTTAAGAACTAATCTGTGTGGCTCACTTAGAAGGAAATTTTGACATTTTAATTCTGAAAAGTCACCCTCTTGTAAGAATTCCTTTTTGCCTAAGGTTGCTTGTGTACTGTTCTATCTGCTTATTTAAATATCACATAAGTGGTAACAACTCACATGTTTTAGATGGTACCTCATTTTAGTGCTGCTTCTTTATTTGATTGTCAGCATCATGTAAATAAAATACATGTTCATAAGGAGAAGCATAGCCTATTTTAATGGAAAAGATTTAGACAGTGAGCTGAGAGCTCATGTCTAATCTTCCCTTTATTATTGTGGATAAGGATACATGTCCCTTACTTCTGTATCAGGCAGGGATTCTGGAAGCCATGTATCAATAATATATATGAAAGTGTTTGCACTCTCTAGAGCACATGGACTAGTATTATTCTTGTCAATGTTACTCTTTCATTTAGGAGATAGCGTTTTTCTTTGTTTCCCATATTCTTTGTTCTGTGTTCTAAGAGGTAGATGAGTTAATTTTCTGTTATTCCTGCATCACCTAACACAGAGCCTTGCTCAAAATAGAATTTTTTAATTTGTTTATAAAGTGGTGAATGCATCCTTTACAGTATAATTGAATATATTTGACATGAACACAATAAATGCAGTTTACATTGGATTATTATTTTTAATTCATTTTACCTGTCATGTTGTTTAAACATCATTAGTAAAATTTCACAAATTTGGTCTTTTATTGTTGTTACCTGGCATAACATCAGGACTGCCTCAGAGTTTATTTTAGCATCGTAATATTGCTAAACAAAGCCCAGCAGTTATGACTTCTATTTGGCGCAATTTCCTACCTATTTCAGAAGGATAAAGTATGGTTTATTCAGTTGTTTTTCTCTACGCTTCATAACACTTATTTAAACATTGTGTTATATCAAATTAGCCTAAAAGGCTCCATTCATTTTCTGTTCTTTGGCTGGTGTGCCACTTACTCACAGATTCATTGACTATGATTGATTATAAACTGCCTGTGAGACCCACTTACATGGATTCGTCATTTGTTAGAGTTTAAATGAGTCACAATTCCCTCTGCTATTGGACTTTACAACGTGTTATAAGGTGTTTTTAATGACTTTCCCTGCAAAATACACTTCTTTCATCTGCAGGTCAGCTTGGTTTAAATCTCTATTTTGTTGGACATCACCCCAAAGAAAACTTTTATTCTTCATTATTTTCTTTCCATGAAATATGTTCTTTCCTAAAATGTTTTAAAAGCCAAAGTGCAAACTAATTATGCTTCCATAAAATATTTTCACATAAAAGTTGCAATATTCTACATCAGCCTTTTACATTTTCTGCATTCCTGATCAATTTTAAAATGTTCAGCAATGCCACCAATTTAATCAGTGGTCTACTTGCCTGAACATGAGCTCCTAAAGAAAAGGGATAATACCATGGTTTACTCTTGCTTCCCAGCATCAGCATAGTGCTTTGTACCTAAGGGGTAACCAACATTTTTTGTCACACTGAATTGTCCTAATATTTCTGTAAAAGGTCTATGAAAAATCTTACTAGGGAGAGCTCCACAAAAGTCTTTAGTAGAACTATTGCCTCAAACCAAAAATTCAAACAGTAGCTGAGCTGTTCCGTTTCTTAGGTGGCTGTGCAAAAGACTAGGCATTAAAGCATTAGGACTTTCATCTGAAACTACTCGTACAGTTTGAGGTTGAATATGTGGAGTTTTGTCCACATTCATCTAGATAACCTCTTTTATGCCCCTTTCATTCTAATATCTAAATTAGGATACCTAGGATTATTTTAATCAAATTCTGTTCAAGAGCAAGGTCAATGAGTCTGGTAAGTTTCTGGTCAAAAGAGTAATGGGAAAGTGAACTAACATGGATTTTGTGCTGCTCTGTTGGGATGCCATGCTGTGTGCTTTACGTAATTTATCTCATTTAATCTTGACCACAATCAATATTAGGCCTTAGAGCTCTCAATTCAAGAGAGGTTAAGTAATTTGTCCACGGTCATTCACTTAGTAAGATAAACAGCTAAAATTTGAACTCACTTGTGGCTGACAACAAAGTCTATGCTTTTTAATTACTAACTCTGTCATTCAGGTTCTTTTATTGTCAAGTAATAACTAGATTTGGTTGTTAAATCTTATTTTATATGGGTGAACTGACAAGATTTAATGTAAAGAATATTGAAGTCAGAAAGCTATTTTGACATTTATTATACTGGAAAATAAACAGTTACTTAGACATTATTTATTATTTAATTTGATGCATAAAAGGATCAATCTGTAAAGAACCCTTTATAGTTGAATAATTCCATTGTCAATATAAATCTTATTTCTCTAACTTTGACCTGCATACACCCACGTGTTCTGTGTCTGTCTGTGCAATAGGCAAATGGAAGTACCCAACCGATTCAATTCTGATTTTCTCTGGACGTGAATCCAGAGAAAGAATAAAAGCCTCCTCTGCTCTTCCTTAATCTTCAGCACTATTGCTGTTGTTAATAATTGACTAGAGTCCTTCCTCGGTATCTGTGGGGTATTGGTTCTAGGACCCCGGTGGATATCAAAATCCAAGGATGCTCAGTCCCTTATATAAAATGGTATAGTATTTGCATATAACCTATGCACATCCTCCCATATACCATAAGTCATCTCTGGATTACTTACAATGCCTAATGCAGTATAAATGCTATATAAATAGTTGCCAGGGTGCAGCAAATAAGTTTTGCTTTTTGGAGCTTTCTGGGATTGTTTTGCCAAATATTTTTAATCCACAGTTGGTTGAATCTGTGAGGCCAACTGTACATCACTTTTGAAGCATTAATTTAGTATATAGTATAATTGATTTTTTGCTTACTGACTGCTGCGTTAGGGGCAACTCATTCTTCCCCAGAAAAGCACAGATCTCTCTTGAATTTATATATTATCGAGAAACGTTTATTTCCTATAACTTCCATTAAAAAAATTTTAGTTACCAATAATAATTATTGAGTAATTTATACCGCAATTATTTACAGCACTGTGAAACCTAGGATTCCACTGTAGTGCTACCAATACCTTAGTTCTCTCATCAAGGCATTTTTTGCTAGCCTCTTGCATCTCATTTTTCTCCTCTATAAAATTTAAGGAGAAAATTAGATAATCTCTGAAGTTCAGCCAGCTCTAAATTTATGGTTTTCCAATGCATTTAAAGTCTACTGTTTGTTCTACAATATAATGAGGTCAGGGAAAGTCTGTGGTGGCCTAGGAGATAACTATGTAATGCCATTTGGTAGAAGCGTATTCCTAAGTTTTCTTCTACCTATTGCCATCCCAATAATTCTGAAAAGAATTATATAAGTGACTCACTGCTGAAATCACAGCTTTATTTCCCTCCATCTGATTTTTGGAAAGTCCTAAGGTATTTGATAATTCTTCCCATCAGAAATTATAATCTAGAAATATAATCAAGGGGAAATTTAAAAGGTATAAAATTTATCAGTCTGGGCTAGAACATTTCTCCTATGTCACTAGGAAAATGTATGTTTTACCTTATTTGTATTGCTAAGTCGGAGCAGGGGATATATTAATGGAGACTACTATAAGTTCAAAAAGGTTTAAATTTAAACCTCTTTAAATAAATCTTTATGATTTACATATTTATATAGTATTAATTATACCTTTAATATAGTATCCATCAATACTCAATAAAAATTAGCTGAAGCTAGCATTATTATTAATATCGCTATTACTATTGGTAGTGGTCATGTTAAGATGTACCACTGTTAAATATTATATTTTATTTAAAATTTCAAAACATATCTAAAGAAAATGTTGCCAATAGCATTCATTCTAGAAATTCAAATATTTATTAAAAATATTCCTGGAATTTAATCTTAGTAGAATTTGATGAGATTTGTGAAGAGTTATAGTGGCAGTACTCAGAAAATAAGAGTTTGCCTCTTGAACAAATACTTTTGATTTTGGGAAAAGATCTGCCAGGCTTCAGAGAAATGTAAATTGTTAGGATAAACAATGAGCCTTCATCCCTGTGGGCCTTTCAGAATTTGGACAAAGCTGCTGTGTGCTAATAATCTTTTAGTGCTTATTTGTATCAGTAGATGTTATTAAATGCTCACAAAGCTCTTTCTTGAGCAAATTCTGTAATTTGCAGATTGATTTTAAATAGCACAAAGATAAATATTAAAGGATGAGCTATGAAATAAAATAATATACACTAATAAATGCCAGTAGACACAAAGCATTCATCTATGTGTGTATATGAGCAAATAAGAGAGAATTGTATTTACATGAGAGATTTTGCTGATGTTGAAGTAAGTTTGATTTTTCCATGAGTCAATTTATTCTTCATAAAAGAAGCAAGCTTACATCATACCTTTTAGCTATATGGCTCCCAGGTTCATTAGTAATAAAAAGAAAATAAACTATTTTCTTAGGAAATGTAAAATTTTTTAAGATACAGAATTTTTGAAGCACAGAAACTAGGCAAAATAGGGTTAACTTTTTCTTTCAGAAATAGTTAGTTGCTAAGAGACCA
Source organism: Phocoena sinus (assembly GCF_008692025.1). Taxonomy (NCBI): domain Eukaryota; kingdom Metazoa; phylum Chordata; class Mammalia; order Artiodactyla; family Phocoenidae; genus Phocoena; species Phocoena sinus. The sequence continues at coordinate 107,032,216 of NC_045765.1, read as the reverse complement.
CCAATAGATGTAATGATTCCAAGTTTCGGGCTCTTAAGTAGGCTTGTATCTCTTTATAAAAGTTGTTTAATTCCTGTTCACACTAGACTATGTCATTAATAATTAAATGCCTAATGATTCTGTTCTCAGAAAATTTTAAATTTTGTTGGGGAGAAGAAAATAGTGTGTTAGAAAGCATCAAATTAATTTATTTACTTCAACATTCGTTAAAGTGCCTGTTAGGTGTTGGGCCTGATGTCTGGCTCCAGGGATGCCACATTGAACAAGATGTTGTTTCTGCCTTTTAGGAGTTTAACTTCTATTTGAGGAAAGGAACAGTTAATTACAATGTAAAGTAACAAGTGTACATCATAGAAGGTACTTAGTATATGGTAAGTGAATGAATGATTAATGAATGAATATTTAAAATGCTATGTAGAAAGTGCCCTGAGGTAAAGAGGATGGTTTACAGAGATGGTGAGGTTTGAGCTGTATATTGAAGAGTGAGGAGTAAAGCTAAAGAGTGAGAAGGTTGAGAAGGTAGTACAGGACATTGCAGGTAGAGAAAACAACATATGCAAAGGCATGAAGGTACTTTGTTTTTTGTTTGTTTGTTTTAAGAAGAATAAAAGAGTAGGACAAATTCAAGGAAGGGAGACAAGTTGTATGTGACTGGCTCCAAACATGTGTGGCAGAGTGGTGAGAGGTGAGCTGGACAGAAAATCAGAGAGTGTTAGGATTAGACTGACATTTTAGAAAGAAAACTCTGGTTGGAGTGGTGTGAAGGATGGACCGGAAAGAGGAAACCCAGAAGGCAGAGATGAATTAAAAGGGTACTGAATAAAAACAAGAGAAAATGGTGTCCTCCAAAATAGAGGAGGGAGAGACAGCAGGCTGTTGGAGATAAAATTTGACAGAACTTGGTGATTTCTTCCACACGAATGGGAGCATCCTGACTTTTAGGTTTCCATCGTAATTTAGTAGGTAGATGGTAAAGCTAGAAATCAAAACTAATGAATTAAAATTTTCACATACTAAATTTATGTTTGGGAGACCTCATATATATATATATATATATATATATATATATATATATATATATTATTTTTTTTTTTGGCTGCGTTGGGTCTTCGTTGTCACGCATGGGCTTTCTCCCGTTGTGGTAAGTGGGGGCTACTCTTCGTTGCGGTGCAGGGGCTTCTCATTGTGGCGGCTTCTCTTATTGTGGAGCACAGGTTCTAGGCACACGGGCTTCAGTAGTTGCAGCACACGGGCTCACTAGTTGTGAGACACAGGCCCTAGAGCACGCAGGCTTCAGTAGTTGTGGCGCATGGGCTCAGTAGTTGTGGCACATGAGCTCTAGGCTTCAGTAATTGTGGCATGCAGGCTCAGCAGTTGTGGCTCATGGGCTCTAGAACACAGGTTCAGTAGTTGTGGCGCATGGGCTTAGTTGCTCCACGGCATGTGGGATCTTCCTGGACCAGGGATCAAACCTGTGTCCCCTGCATTGATAGGTGGATTCTTAACCACTGCGCCACCAGGGAAGTCCCGAGACCTCAGATTTTTCAAAAATATACTGGAAACAGTTGGAATCCTGTATCCAGAAAGCACACAATGGTAGATGCTTGTGCCTTTGTGTGTAGGTGGTTTCTGAAGCTGTGAAAGTGGGCAAGGTCTCCAGGGAGAACCAGTACCATGAGATACTGAGAGCTCTGAAACTTATCCTCTAAGGGCGCACTGTCAGAAAAAACAAAGATTATTTTTGAGGGGTTTCTAAAGTAACCCAAAATAAGTAATACAGATGTGTGAAAACCAATCTTTGTATTTGACATCTGGTTAATGTCCCACAGGACTTTCAAAGAGTGATTCATTCACTGTGTTAAAAATTCAGCAATAAAAAATAAAGAAAATAAAAATTTGAGTTGTAAGATTTTTAAGTTAATACATTTGTTAAATCATTGGATTCATATTATTTATTTTAAAATCCAAACAGCATAAGTCTGTTTTTCTTGTAATGAATATAATATACATGTGAATTAATTCTGTTAAATAGAGTAATACTTTCCCAGTGCCAGTTCACTGACCCTTTTTTCTTCTCACCTCAGAAGAAAAGTCTATCTCTTTCAAAAATGCCTTATGCTCTAAAATAAGTCTTTCAACTTTTACTTATACAATAAGAATATATTTCACATTTCAACTGAGTAAACACATTTGTCTGTACGTGTGTGTAAAGCTGACACACACTTTATGAAACACTACTTACGCTTGTTATATCTTATGATCTCTGATATTCTCTAAGATATTTTATTTTAAAAAATCTGAGTACCGGACTTCCCTGGTGGCGCAGTGGTTGAGAGTCCGCCTGCCGATGCAGGGGACACGGGTTCGTGCCCCGGTCTGGGAAGATCCCACATGCCGCGGAGTGGCTAGGCCCGTGAGCCATGGCCACTGAGCCTGCGCGTCTGGAGCCTGTGCTCTGCAAAGAGAGAGGCCACAACAGTGAGAGGCCTGCGTACCACAAAAAAAAAAAAAAAAAAAAAAAATTCTGAACACCATCCACTTAATTTATTTTATAACTTACTAATGGGTCACAACCTGCAGTTTGAAAAACTCTGCTCCAGACACACTTGCCCTCCTTAATCTCTTTCAGTGTCTTGCTTCATTCATGCTTCTCCTCTCACCTGTACTAAGTTTCTTCTGAGATTGTAAAAATGTTTGATCCTCATTTACCTGAAAATAAATTTAAAAACCCTTCAATTTTGCTCTACTTATTTTTAAAATTATTTTTGAATCCAACCTTCATTTACCTCCAAGTGTCTCATATATATGTGAGACATTTACATATATATACATACACTATACTTACCAATATACGTGTGTAGACACACACACACACACACACACACACACACACACACACACTACACTTAGTCCCTTAGCAGTCCCATCCAAAATCAGTTCCTTTGATAATATCAAACACTTATATAACAGTTAATGTGCCAGGCTAGGTACTTTACAAATATTAACATATTTAACTTACAACAACAGTATGAAGTAGGTACTGTTATTATCCACAGTGAGATTAAGTAGTTTGCCAAGGTTACACAGATAGTCAGCAAGGAAACTGGGTATCTTAAAGTAATTTCTGGGGCTTCCCTGGTGGCACAGTGGTTGAGAGTTCGCCTGCCGATGCAGGGGACACGGGTTCGCGCCCCGGTCCGGGAATATCCCACATGCCACAGAGCGCCTGGGCCCGTGAGCCATGGCCGCTGGGCCTGCGCATCCGGAGCCTGTGCTCCGCAACAGAAGAGGCCACAACAGTGAGAGGCCCCCGTACCGCAAAAAAAAAAAAAAAAAAAAAAAAAAAAGTAATTTCTATAACATCACATTGCTGTTTGTATTTGCAAGCAAGACACCTCTCTCTCTCTCTCTCTCTCCCTCCCTCCCTCTCTCTCTCTCTCTCTCTCTCTCTCTCTCTTCCCCGCCACCTTTATATATTGTTTCCATTCAAAATCAAACTTATCTTTAAAGTCTGAGATGTTGTATTCGAGTAATAGTCTAGAAGTAGCAGTAGTTGGTAAGTGTTCTGGTTATACACTTGTCTTCGAGGGATAAGAATGATGTTTTAAGGGATGTAGTGTCATTTTGTTTGTTTTGCAATGATGAGAAGGTTGAGTGAATGTTCCAGCAAAAAATGAAAATATATTCAGGAGTGTATTGGTTTGCTAGGGTTGCCATAGCAAGCCTGGTGGCTTAAACAACAGAAATTTATTTTCTTACATTTCTAGAGGCTGGAAGCCCCAGATCAAGGTGTCGGCAGGTTTAGTTTCTACTCTCTTGTTTGCAGGTGGCTTCCTTCTTGCTGTGTCCTCATGTGGGCTTTTTTCTATGTGTGCGTATCCCTGGTGTCTCTCTTCTTGTAAGGACAACAGTAATTTTGTATTAGGGCCACTCATACAATCTCATTTAACCTTAAATACCTCTTTAAATGCTGATCTCTAAAATCAGTAGCATTCTGAGACGTATTGGGGATTAGGGCTCTAAAAATATGGATTTGGGGGGGACACAATTCAGTACATAACAAGGAGTTTCTTATCGTGAAAAAAAGGTAATCTCCTGCACATAGTTACCTGGATTGTGGATCAATTTAATGAAAATGAGAGCTAGCAAAGAGATCTTGACAGATAGAGCATTGATCCTGAATACTGATGTCAGCAGGATAAGGGAGGCAATAGGTTAGGAAATTGGAAGCACATTTTAATGATGTGGAGAAAGGAAGGACAAGACAGGAAGATGTGCTAAATTTGTTAGCCTAACCAGCCTCCCTAGATGCAAGCATAAAGTTGATGTTCAGAGCTCTGCAAAGCTTACATCTTGCTTCATGCCAGACACTGAGAAAGTCTAAATTAATAGAGCAGGGAGAAAGTGATAGTAGGGATGTGGCAGATGAAGGCAGGCTCTCAGAGTGTATCTTTTTGAGATAATACCTAAAGTTAAAATGTTTGGAATATGGGTGTAATTTGAAGATATTATTTTTCTAAAATTCCAAAGATTGTACTATTTTACGATGGTGAATATAGTAGAAAACTGAATATAACTCTCCTCATCATGTACTTTAAGTATTAGTTATTTCTTCCTTATTATGGATTAAATTTTCATTGTACATGTTTAGTAATTTTTTTTATTATATACTAGGCACTGCGATCTTTATTTTGTTGGGAGTCTAGAATCTGTTGTCTTCCTTTAAAGAGTGTTGAGTTTTGTTCTGGCAGGCAGTTAATTTTCTGGCAAACAAGTTTGACCCTTCTCTTTTCTTTTTAAGCTTTTTTAAGGTGGTTTTAAACATTTCGGGAGTATCGTTGAATGCTCAGCATTTTCAGTGTGGTGTTTTACTCTGCCTGTCAGAAGTTCTACATCTCTCAGTATATGTTTAACATCTGGAGTATCTATTCAGCTCACAGCTTTGGCTCATCAGCTATTTTCTGCTGGGCCTCAACAGTCTTGCTGTCTGCACTTGCAGCTTGTTATTCATCCAATAACTTAAGGTGACCCTTGTGGGGGCTCATTTTTGGGGCAGTTATTTCTTTTTCAGTACCCAGCCCCGCAGGTTCCAACTATTTAAATGACACCAGACTCTGATTTCTGCCTCTTCAGTTGAGTGAAATCATTATGCCCGGCTTGAGTTCCATCTACCTCCCTGTGCTGCGGCCTGGAAAGTGCCACCAGTCAGAAAGACAGAGTGGTCCTGGGCTCACCTCTCGTATCTCCCTTTTTTCTGGAAGGATAGTCCTGCATTAACTACTGTCCAATATGGAAACCAATTATTTCTTTCTAAGGAATTGAAACCACCTTTAACCTGAGTTATGATAAAATTAAATTCAGCTTTGTAGAGGTTATTTTTTTGCTGAGGTCAGTTTCATATATTAATACTAATATTACTGCTGTGTTGAAGAAGTTAAACATGGCTATATGTTAGCAACATATCAAAGATAAATCGCACCAGTTTGAAACATTAATGTAAACCACTTTATAGGAACCCCATCCTGAGAAGGAGCAGCATGTAAAAATTACTTGTGTTGAGAGAAGTGTTCTGAGAATGGTTCTACTAAAGAAAGTTTGTTTTCTTAGCTTTTGATGTCCTTGGGTAACAAAGTCAACATTCTTCTGTATTTAATGAAAATAGGTTTGGAAATAGCAACAGGTGTTTTGGTAATAAAAAACTATTCATGGCTTAAATCATTAGGGTGCCCTGTTTTCTTTATTATAATTACTGAAACAAGAGATTTTGAAATTAAACTGTTGCCATGTAGACTTGAAGAAGGGAGTCTAGGAAGTGACCTTATTGATCTTTGGACCTATCATGTTTAGTATAACAACTTAGAGTTAGTAGATTTTAAAATAATTTATTGTCCAAAAAACGTAAACAAAACAGAAACATGTAGCTACTAGAAACCTAAGAATATCATTTGTATTGTCATCATAGAAATAACATATTAATAAATATAAAATAAATAAGGAAAAGTTACACAAATTACTTTTTGAACGACTGTATAAGAGTTTTTTCATGAATGTCAAAATGTGCCAGTTTATTTAAATTTCCAATTTTAAAATGTTATGTGATATCTGTATTTAAAATGAATGATTATTTACCTTAAAACTACATGGATAGAATAAATAATTGTTTGAGAGATATTTAAAAATATTTCATGTGATCAGTGAAGAAAAACATATAAATTAATTTTAGATAGAGGTTCAATAAATATTTCCTTCTTGGTCTGTCTTCTCTCCCTCGCCATCGTTCTCCTCCATCCTCTCTTCACCCTTTCTGTTTCTCTCTCCCCCTCCCTGCTTTCTGACTTTATTTTAAAAATAAATACATAAATTTGGATCTAATATTATTGCGTGTTACTGTGATCTACTGGAAAAAAAAAAAGCCTTGACGCCAGGTCTCCCAAAGTGGTGAGATAGTGATCTGGGTAATCAGGCAGAGGTTCCAGTTACTTCCCTGAGAGATGACATTTGCATTTTGCCAGTGTATCTGGATAATTGCCTCTAAAGCCTGATTTTCTGTAACTGTAGAGGCATGGCATGAGGGTGTGTTCATACCATCCTCTTTCCCAACTTTGATACTTTATGATTGAATTGCTTATTTTTCCTTATTTGTGTTCTTTCTACTTCCCTAAATTCAGGATTCAAGGCAATTGTTTTGAGTGTCATGATGGGCTTGACATCTATGTTACACTGGCAGCCAAGGTCCAGCTCTTGGCAAGGTCTTAAATCCTGCATGATTATAGTGGGAAGCAGCAGCATAGCACAGGGAGATCAGCTCATTGCTTTGCGATGACCTAGAGGGGTGGGTTAGGGAAGGTGGGAGGGAGGCTCAAGAGGGAGGGGATATGGGGATATATGTATGCATATGACTGATTCACTTTGTTGTACAACAGAAACTAACGCAGTATTGTGAAGCAATTATACTCCAATAAAGATCTATTAAAAAATAATAGTAAAAAATAAAAGTTTTGACAACATACAATATGAATGCACTTTAAAAAAAAGAGAAAACTTTAAACCTTACAGAATTTCTAGTTGCTGCTTAAACCATTTAAAAAATGTACCAACTGTTAAGAAAGGAAGGTGATTTTTTTTTATCTCTATTTTCTATTCCATTGTTGTTCCTAGATTATTATCCCTTATGGGTAGAGATTGTGTCTATTAATTTTTTTTAAGGGCAATTTTATAAAAGGCTGGTATCTATTTAATACATGGTTTTCATGACATATATATTTAACTAATGATCTATATTAGTTTACCCATAAAGAACAATTACAGGAGTCTGTATACTGGCTCAGCCATTTACTTTGTGATCTTGGGTACTTAATGTCTCTTGAGTGATTTCTCATATGCAATATAAACATGATAATAGTGCCTATCTCATAGAGTTGTTGAGATTCAGTGAGTTAATCTAAATGAAACACTAGAATAATGTAGCTAGGTATTTGCCATTATTATTAAAATAACAGCTAATTTATTCATATGCTAATATGTCTTAAAGTCTTACTGTTATCAGTGTTCTATGTAAGCAATCGTAGATCCTATGTGCTTCCTTATATAAACAGTAAATGCAAAGTATATGCATTCTGCTATGATCACAATGTTTGTCCCCCCAAAATTCATATGTTGAAATTCTAATGCCCAATGTTTGGAAGTTAGAGCTTTGGGAATTGATTAAGTCATGAGGGTGAAGTCTTCATGAATGGGATTAGTGCCCTTATAAAAGAGGTCCAAGAAAACTCCCTTGCCCCTTCTACCATGTGAAGAAGGAGAAAAAAATCAGCAATATGCAACCCAGAAGAGGGCCTTCACCAGAATCTGACCAATCTTGCAAAATCAGAATTTAGAGGCAATTATTCAGATACACTGGCAAAATGCAATCTTCACCAATCTGACTAGCCTCCAGAACTGTGTGAAATAAATCTGTTGTTATGAGCTACCCAGTTTGTCATACTTTGTTATAGCAGCCCTAACAGACTAAGATACATTCCCATTTTCTTACATTATATTATTTTGTTTCTGTTTGATTAAAAACAATAATGCATTTTCATTTAATAGTCTTATTAGAATTTAGAAATGTGACCCTTCAAAGTTGGTTTTCTATTTTTGAAAGTATTTATTGCAGTATATTTAAATGTTAGTACACAAAGTGACCTAGACTTAGAAATTAGATCACTTAGAACACAATGATCTAGTCTAACCCAATAATTTTTGAGCTTAGGAAATTTAGGACTAGTGGAGTTTTTTTTTTTAATTTCACTATTAGATGGTGTCTTAGCTGAGGATTAAACTGTGATCTCCTAATTCACATCTACTGTACTTTTAACTACTCTGTGCTGATATTATAGGGCTCAAAAAAGGGGGAGAAGGTCTTTGCTGTCCGAATATTTGAACAGAAATATATTTCAAATTGTCTGAGACATCTGATTTGGATGATAAAGTTTGTGGGTATGTGTCTTTCTCCTGCCTGGTAACTACTCTCTGTGTCACTACCCTTCTAATAGCTCACAGATTACCATACATATCTAAGAAAGAATTGTATATTGTGAGCAAAGAAACACATGCCTAATTGCTTTTGCTGTGTAAAAATATACTCTTTTTAAGATGTGAAATATTTATGAATTGACAATAACAAATCTGCTAGAAGATTTAAAGCACTCGAACTTTGGTTCTTTGACTCTACTCTGAAGTTATCATTGGTAACTGGTATTTGAGTTACTCATCATTAGCACTATTGTGCTAATGGATTAACACCTGTTGAAACTTTTCAAAAACATAAGTAATAACCTATGACTTATTGCATCAGAATTTTTAACAGATGAGGGCTGGGGTTTTACATTTTTTACGTGCTGAGGATTATAAAATGTACCTCCTGTTGAGAGCTACTGCTATAAAAGATAGTTTTGGTGGTTATGGGAAACGATTTAAAAAAACCCACCACCTAAAGAAAGTATGGTCCCTAGGTAATCTTTTATACTATTGCTACACCTGTATAGGAATCTTCCAATAATATCATTCCGAATATGTTGTAAAGAACACCAGTTCCTCAATATGTTAATAGGTTTTAGTAGGGAAGTTGGGGACGTAGTCTATAGAGTTTTAGAATTACAAGTTTCAGAAAACACAAGCTTCATATGTTTAAGATCTTCAGAATGTTAAAATAGAGTTGTTTCCCAATTCATTTATGGATTCTTTTATGGTGGACTCTTTTGTATGTTCTACATACCAGAAAAACATAAAACAAAAAAGCGTGGGAATATTCAGACTTAAAACTACATTAATTCTGAGAAATATTCCCACCAGAGGGATGACTGTGGGCAGGGGGACACATTAAGGTTACTGAATAAAAAAATGTTGACATTTTCTCTCTATTAATACCAACTTAATTTGCCTACTTCTGAGTAATTATTTGACTCTTTTCAGTCATGATGAGTCAGGATGGAACTCAAAACCTTACCCTTGCCATTCCTGTTCTGCTGAATCTGTACTCATCCTGAAAAATCATTCTTATACAATACTCTAAGATACTTTTACTAAACTATTAGAATTGGCATTAAAGATGATATCCAAAAAAAGTAAGTATTTTTTTTTATGTTTCTGTTGAATCAGTACCTGAACCAGAAGTTTAAACAACCATTTTGTGCTGAGTCCACTCTAAGACAGTAACATCAGCTTTTACTCAAATGATTTATGAACTCATTAAATTTACCTTTTTTTCCTCTGCTCTTTGAATTGGTAAAATAAATCCAATGGCAATTATTTAGACAGTGAGTTTAAACCTCTTTGTATAGTCATCTACAATAATCATGTGACCAACAAGAAATGTGTTACTGCCCGTTGAATACTCATTCTTGAAAGTCTCCATTTTTTTCACCCTCGTGTTTCTATATTTTGTCTATCAAGTTATTTGTCTAAGTTTCTGCCCAGTTATTTTTTTTTTTATCTTTGGCCTTGGTTAGGCATAATACTTCTCACTTTTATTTAGGGCATTTACAGTTTTTGGTTTTCTAATTTATGTATAATCTATATGTATTTATATAGATATGGATACATTTATCTATCTGAATAAACACCAACACAAGTAGACTTTTTTTCTGCTTCTGTACTTTCCCGGCTGTGTTATGGTAACTTCCCTCTGTAACTGTGTTTCTTGGCTAAGATGTCTGGTAACCATTATTTACAAATAATATACTCTTTTGTACAAGGTTAGAATATTCTCCACAAGGGCATTAAATGCCAACCGTAGTTTAATGTATTAGGTTTTGAATTCAATGTTTGCTTTATAATGAATATTACAGGCTTTTTTTTTAGAAGTTACGTTTATGGATAAACAAATCAGTCAAACTTTTATGTTATTTTTTAAAATTATTTTTATTGGAGTATAGTTGATTTACAATGCTGTGTTAGTTTCAGGGGTATGGAAAAGTGAATCAGTTATGCATATATCCACTCTTTTTTAGATTCTTTTCCCATATAGCACAGGGAACTCTACTCAATATTCTGTAATGGCTTATTTTGCTGTCTTTGTTTATCTTTAACTACAAAAGGTTTGCTCTCTTTTAGAGTCTATTTATAAAATCTTCAGTATTTTCCTTGGTGATATTTTCATTCAACAATGATACTTTGAGCACCTACAACATACCAGGCAACATGATGAACTATTTTCCTAAATGTCAATTTATTATGGATTAATTATAAACATAAAAAATGTGGGGATACACAGCATTTACATCATTGGAAAGACATCACTTATATTGGTAGTTTTATCATTTTTTTCATTTTATACAAAATTATAATGCCTAAAAATTTCTAGCTCTTCATAGTAACAGTTTGTCCATTTTCATTTTTGACTAAACATTATGGTAAGTGCATCTGTGCAAAAGCTTGTTTTATGAAGTTCAGGGAGAGTAAGACGCATAACTCTGTGAGGTCCACTGTGGTATGATGTCCCTACTTCCCATTTCATGATTAAAATACCTTGAGAGATTGAAATTTGGACTAGTCGTTTATGAATTATAGTGAAGTGGCATCATATATATACTTAGTTTAACCTTATTTAACTAAATTTTCTAGATAAATATAGATTTTACAAATGAAGAAAATCACATTTTTAAATAGTTCTGCTGCCTGCGTGCTATTCTACTTAACAAGTATATGTCTACAGTAGTGGATATAATTAAGCCTGACAAGAGTAAATACCATTGTGAAAAACCTAGGAACAAGTATGACTAAAGTTTGGGGCTATTGACAAGGAAACGGTAATTACTGATTTAGGTAGCCAAGCAAATAAGGTGATAATGTGACCCAGGAAAGAAAACAATGAAAAATTAATTTGGAACCATAAAGAAATCTGAATAAGGAAGCATCAGAGGAACTGATACATCTTTCATAGAAGGTTAAGATAATGACATTAAACTAGAATAACTAGGAATTGAATCTTTCTGTATTGATGATGTGTTTAGATTATTGAAAACCTGGGGTAATTTTCTTTCTGAATGTAATTTCTCTATGGAACTATGTACTATGGTATTCATTAAGTAGTTTTGCATGAACATTACCATACAGAGTTATATATACTGTGTATTATTGTACTTATTGGACAATATAAGGAATTTTCAATGGTAGTTTTGCTTAATTGTGATTGTTTGCCTTATTCACTCACTTTACAATAAAATTTAACCCCACTTTATGTACTTCTCCTTAAGAAAACCCAAAACAGTTTTTCTCTATTTTCCTTCATCTGTGACCTTAACCACTCTTCTATACTGCAGTGATAGAAGGAGTAAAACGTACTATGAAGGCACAGAGAAGGGATATCTAATTGACACTTCTAAGGCCTCCTGACAGAGTAATATCTTTACTGAGATATCAAGGATGGGTGTGAGTTAGCCAGTGGGTGGTAGATGGTGGAACACTCTTCCTAGAAGAAGATCACATGTGCAGAATTCAGGAGTAGAGAGAGAGGTAGAATGGAACATCAAACAAAATTCAATAAGGCTGTAAAAGTAAGCTGAATCAGGAAAGTAGGAGACAATAAAGTTTATTAGGAATTTTATCTTTGTCTTCAAGGCAGTAGAAGATTACATGACTTGATCAAATTTGTATTTTTAGAACAATTAATTCTCCTAGATGTTTTGTAGGGAATGAAGTGTAATTGCTTTGGCCATTTATAAGCTATAGCAATAATCTAGGTAAGAGATTATAGACGTACTGGGGATGCAGAGAATTATTAGACAATTTAAGAACTTTTTAGGAGGTGCTGATTGGATGTGTAAGATGAAGTTTTGGAAGGCATCAAGAATGATCGTTTGGCTATTGGGCAAGTTGTAGGGATAATGGCATTATGAGGCTTTGTCCTGAGACTGCACATTACTGAGCAACATGTTGAAAATGATTGCAAGACAAACTTCATAAACATGTGAAGAGTATACATTCTAACGTGAGGAGTATAGATTCATAATAAACTAATAAATTTCTGAAGTATTATTCTCTTTGTCAAATCAATGCCTAAAATATTGTTTGCTCTTATTTGTTTACTTTTGAGTATTAAGATGAAAGAATATACAAATTATTTGTTTAAAAATAAACACTTTACAGGGTTTTTATTGAAAAATTAAAACTCCATAAGCATTATGAAACAGGGTAAAATGTTTGGAAATGAAATTTCTGAAGAAAAACTTTCTCATTTGGTTAAAACATTTAACCCCAAACTAACTTAAAAGTGCTTCAAAATGGTCTGAAAGCACATTTCTTTTTCTTACCAAATAATATTAAGGTAATCATTTTTAAAAAGCATAACAACTTAAATTGTAGAATCAGGGCATTTTTTTTCCCACCGGAAATAACTATTTGGTCTAACTTCTCCACACCTGATTTTGTGGATTAAAAATAAAAACCTTCACAGAATTATTACGGGATTTACACTAAATCATTAAGACGTTGATTAACAGAGTCAGGTTTAGGATCCTTGTGAAGTATTTTGCTAATTCCGTGTAAACGTTATCTTAGTTATTTGACCATTTGGCACATATTTTTTCTTAATCCTTCTTAGTGAAAGTATTACTTTAATCACATTTGGTTTGAAAGATAGTTGGCATAACATGCCTAGCACCACAGATCTGGGGATCTCCCTTTTGAAAAGCATCCCACAGTTGTCAAGGGACACCTCAGAAATTTAACTTCATATTTGCTTCTTCATACAACTACTCCAAACTGGCTAAGTGATACCAGAGAGGCATTTACCTTATTGTAAAGGAGTTTAAATAAGTGCAAATAAGGCACTTTTTCTTAATGTATCAAAGTTATTCTAAATCTAAGATTAAGCAAATACTAGCAAAATGAAGTGGGAAAGTCTGTCATGTCACAGAACCACAGTCAAGTTCTTCTTCTTACCCCTGTGAATATTCAAAGAAAGGGTTTGTGCTGCAGGTTAATGACTCTTACCTACCCCGTTCACCAGCAGAGGAAAAAGAGGTAAATTTAATGAGTTCATAAATCATTTGAGTAAAAGCTGATGTTATTGTCTTAGAGTGGACTCAGCACAAAATGTTTGTTTAAAACTTCTGGTTCAGGTACTGATTCAATAGAAACATAAAAAAAAACCTTACTTTTTTTGGATATCAGCTTTGATGCTAACTCTAATAGTTTAGTAAAAATATCTTACGAGTATTGTATAAGAATGATTTTTCAGGATGAGTACAGATTCAGCAGAAACAGGAATGGCAAGGGTAAGGTTTTGAGTTCCATTCTGACTCATAATGACTGTAAAGAGTCAAATAATTACTCAGAAATAGGCAAATTAAGTTGGTATTAATAGAGAGAAAATGTCAACATTTTTTATTTTGACTTTCTAGTTACACTAGTGATCTTGTCCTAATTCTAACCAGTTCACCTAGAGTCACTGAAGATAATATAATGGTAACACATTATTAAAATAGAAACAAACTGGAAGATTCCCTGTATCATTTCATTAGTTTTTGTATTTCACTTATTTTTGTCCATTTTTTTCAGTTATACTAGTTCAATAAAATCCTCTTGAAGCTATGTAAAATGTCCAGGTTTTATTAAAAGTTGGCCAACATAAAAGAGGATGACAATTTTAAAAAGCTTTAAATCTATTAAGAAAATGCTGGAAAAAAATGTCTTAAGTTGACAGAAGTCCATACCTGACTCATGTACAACAATGAAAGCTTTATGTTGGCTCCAAACATTGCATGATGTAGGTCATAGGCAGAGACCCCTTCATAAAGCTGAAAAATTCACCTTCATAAAGGTGAAAGCTGAAAAATTGTGGTTTTGTTTTCTGAAAGCTTATTAACCATTAAAATGACTTTCCAGTGTTTGTTATTTTGATTCATAAAATAATACAAATTGAAGGCTAATGTTGCTCTTTCATAAACTGCTTTTCCCTACTAATATTTTTATTTTCTTAATGTTAACTGGACTGGCAGCAGCAGGCATAGCTAATTGATAGTGTAATATTTTATGTAGATTTAAAATAATATTTTTAAAGTTATTATTAACTCTATTCGTATTTTAGAATTTATGCCTATCAACTAATATTTATTGAGGAATTATTATGTATTAGAGACCATGCTCGTCCGTCTTATACCAACAGTGAATTAGACAAGCTCAGCCCCTGCCTTCATGGAGTTTTATAAATATTAGATAAATTATTAAAAGTATGATGAACTCTACTAAGGATGTTGTGGGGACTTATGAAGGACTACCTATAAAGGTAATTTTACAGTTTCAGTTCAGATATGTTGTTCGAGTTCATTTTGGAACATCCTTAAAACTTAATTTTGAAACCCAGTCTTTTCTTATCAGGTTGCTAAGAGTAAGCTAGTCTTTTAATTTTCTCCTTTGGGAAACCTACTTCAGAGCTGGCTGATACTAACAATTATGCTTTCAAAAGAAATACCCATACAAGAAAAAAAAAAAAAAACACCAAAAACCCGGAATAAGAAATCAAGTTATAATTGGTGTTTCATAATGAAAAAAGAGGAATTAAAGCTTCACAGATTAATTTGGAAAAAATAGTAAAAGGCTGGAAAGTTCTGCCTACCTTAGAACTTTCAAGTCCGTGCCTTTATAATTGCTTGTGTAAGTTATAGTTTTCTTGCAAAAATAGTTGTGTCTTTCTGCCCTTCAATTATACACTTTTTGAGTACATGGTGATGGTGTCTTTGGGATAGTGCCTGACACATAGAAACTACTCAATAAATATTTGTTGAATAAGTGAAAGAATAAATGAATCCTTAAGATTTCAAGAACTGAGTTCATTTGATATTAGAATTCTTAGAAATATATTTTTAAGTGGATTGTTTTGTAAATATGGAACAAAACTTAGTATATTCAACTTACATTTTTTCTGCACTGTGAACACTTCTGAAGCCTGTATTTTATCTTTAGTGGCCCACCCTGCCTCTGACATTGAAAGTATTGGATTTCCAAAGATGACCTTTTGGGTTACCCCAGTGTCAGTAAGTATTTGTCATTAAGTCTGACTCCCATCTGTGCTGGCTAAAAGAGGAGCCTGACTTTTGGAAAAGTGTATGCACATGGATGTGCACGCATACATACACTTTTAAGTGTTTAGTGCGATGTTAATTATCAGTTTATTTGGTGATTGCTAATAATAGGTTAGACCATTGACCTTCCGTGTAAGATGGTCATCAGTTATTCAGGTTAGATTGTGAAAGCTGGGTAGAAACTGATTACAGATTTAGAAAAGGGCTGTTTGATGAGCAGTGAGGGAAAAATAATGTTTGCTTGTTTGGTCAGATTAGAAATTTACTACCTCAAGATAAGTCACTTTAAGATACTGCTTATTGAAGTATGGTGTGACTAACCTTATCTAAGCTTTTTTTGCTTATCTTTATACCTGTCAGTAAGACAAACTACAGAGGCACATTGGTTGGTTATTTTCCTTGGTGAAAGAAAGAGTATGTTTTTTGAAGTTTCAGATTTACTTAGGGTAGTATTTTAAGGTTTGGATTTTGGTTTTTCCCCTCAATATTTTACATCTTTCAAAAGAAAACACAATGACTTATTGATTCTAACACTTAATAAACATTTATGAAATGAATAAAATAGGAAAAAACAGCCACAGCAGACTGGCTGATCTATATTCATAACAGATGATAGTTCTGTGACAGTTGGGTTATTTTGAATTTGGGAAACCATGAATTTATCTTAATTTTTTAAATTTAATTTTTATGTGCCTAAGAAGCTATAGAAGATAGCCTGAAAGTTCTTCAGATTCACCTAAATGAATCTCAGTATACAGGTGTTGAATTATAACGCTATATACCTGAAACTTATATAATAGAAAATAATAATAATAAACATTTAAAATTAAAAAAAAATGAATCTCAGTTTGATCTTTTGTAAGGACACACACATTTTGTTAATAATACTTATTGCTGATATCAAATATTTCTGAAAATATCAAATATTTCTGACAATATCAAATATTTCTGACACTATGATTTTTAAAACAGTTTATATTATCCCATGTAATCATGGTTAATATACATTTTTTCACAGAGGAACTTAGAGATTCTGTAATACATCAAAGATAAATGGCAGAAATAAAGATCCCAAAGCAGGTCTTCTGATTGGATTTTTCCCTATACTTCTTCTGAGGTCCATAAGTAAATAAGTTTTGATTAAAAAAATAAGATACACATTTCAAAATAAGAGTTCAAGTCATCACATTTCTCATGTATAACACTATTGGGTAATACATTAGGAATATAGCAAACTATAAGGCATGGCCTCTAGCTGTTGGATGTTCATAATCTATTTGGGAAATAGGAGATATATATAAAAAGAATAACAATACAAGACAGTATGTGGAAAATGAGTGGTTCAAACTATAAGCCCTATAGAGAAAGGAGAGATTGCTATGGATTGGAACTACTAGGGGTGACTGAAATGGGCTGTGCTGATTGGAAGACATTCAAGACAAGGAAAATAAGGAACAAAAAAGGAAGATGTAGGAAGCCTGGAGCCCTTGGAATAGTTTATATTCTATGGTAGAAGGCTTGTGGGAGGTATGGTCAGAGAGGCAGGTGAGGGTCATATTGTAGGGAGATTTGAATGTAGGACTAGGATCTTAGGACCTTATTTTATAGGTGATGGGGAACCACTCAAAGTTTTTTGTTTGGATATGGCATGTTGTAAATAGCATACATTTTTTTTCTGGTCTAAGGACCTGAAGATCAGAGCCTTCTTCATTCAGTAATTTAAGAGCTAAGGAGCCATTGCCATGAATAACATGTCTCAGGACATTAATTTTTTTGTGTGGGAGGGAGGTGGGTTCAGGGGCTGGAGATAGGTGTATATGTTGGCGGGGGACCAGAAGGAGAATGGTGACAATCTCCATTACAGTTCCATAGACTCTTTGTGTATATGAAGATATGTATATTATGAAGAAGGAAAAAAAATCCATAGATACGAGATAATAAAGAATTCCTAATAAAATTAATTATAAATCTGAAAAATGATTTTTTAAAATATCAATATTTAGGTGTTTAATCATCAGAGACTTAAGTTTACCAGGTAGTCAACTCATGGGGCTTAGGCAGTTTAGCCAACAGTGTCATTTCACTTCAACATTGAGAGCACCCAGGAAGGCCAACACTCTGCCCCTCTCGTGTCTGAACCACTGCTGCCAAACTCCTACAATTCTTCTGTCAGATGAGAAGAAGTGTGGCTTTCTGTGGAGCCTCCTTTTACAATAACAAGGCTTGTGTAAAGATTCCCCATTTTCTAGATGCAGTGAAGCTAATTAGAACTTGAAATTCATCCCACAGCTCTGCCAATCAGTATTTCAGCTATAGTAAGTTAATTGGCAATAGTTTTTTCTTTTCTTTTCCTTTCTTTTCTTTTCTTCTCTTCTCTTTTCTTTTCTTTTTTTAATTTCCTGGAAATGGTGAAAGACACATTGTTATGACAAAGAGACTGATGATAATATTAAAAACTGAGAATTCTGGTTGTGGAATCTCAGAAGAAATCTCCCCTGTCAATATCAGATTCATACTCTTCTGCCTGGATTTGAAAGCTTGCAAATTTATTTAACATGTCTCTCTATCTTCTTTTTCCTTCCTCTCTTTACCTGCTGCCCATACTTAGCCAGTCTCATTTCCTGCATCTTTTTCTCTCATGAACACTCCTCCAAACACGCCACACTCCTTCTCATTACCCTTTGAACATTTGTTATTCTTTCCAACTATATTCAAACTCTTCCTCACAGCTAAAATGAATATGTATTACCTGGTAAACTTAATATGAATTGATTTTTTTCCTTAAAAATGGCATATAAAACTTGAAAGTGAAAACTTTGTCACCATTAAAAATATCTAGGGTTATGAATAATATAGACATTTTGGAAGTTCCATATTTGGCTTTGTGTAGATATAGTTCAGATCTCTTCTTTTGTATATAAAACAGCTTTGCTTGTTTCGAGATCCAGAATCATTGTTCAAGGTATCCAGAGTCAGAATAGACATAAAGTATACAGCCTTGAGACCAAATGGAATGTGAGGACCAAACATCAGCAGAAGTAGTGGATAGAGGTGGGATGGCTTGAAATTTGAGGAACGCTCGAGCTGAGCAATTTAACACGTAGGTACCAGATGTTTGGAGTAGCACCTCATTTTCCTGGTTACTGGCATTGCAGTGTGAAGAGGAAAGGATAGGATGGAATGTTTTCCTTTTTTAAAAGGCTATATAATTATTATCAAAACTTCATGTTAAAGACATATATATTAAGTGAATCTATTACAATATGATTCGCTATTGCATGTATGTAGTAAACTGAAGGGAAAACTGTTTCTCATGGTGCAAACACAAACCAGAAAAGATATATTTGGTTTAACCAGTAATTAAGCTTATATGGTAGTCATTTTTCCTTATGGCAGTGTTACAGAGAGCTACACTGTAACTGTAAAGAGAAAGGAATAAAAATGGTGCAGTAAACTGACGTGAAACTCTTGGTTATATAAAACTCTTAAGTTCTTTGTGGTACATAATGGTAGCCACCAAGAAGTTTAAACTGTAGGAATAATAATAAATTATCAGATTAGGTTTTCCCACATATACAATTATCAGCTAAATATTTACTAACAAGTAAAGACAAAATAATTCATGAACTTGTTCTATAAGCTTGAAGAAGTTCCAGCTGTGTGTCCTTTTAGGTGTTCCAGTCACCCCCTCATATAAAATGTTCACCTTTGACAAATATAAAGATTCCTGAGGTAGGAATGGCAATTTTTCCTGACATCAGGCAGCAGTAATCATCCAGAGTTCACAACTAGACACAGAACTACTTGAAGATTTAGCACAGGGCATCGTCTCTAAGAGTAAACAGACCTCATTGGATTCTTATAGCCTGTTCATAAAATGGTGGGGAGTATCTCTAAAATACTTTAGCCAATTTTTGTATCTTAAATACCTTTAATTTTACTCATGAGAGCTCATATGCAATATTCATCATGCATATTTTCATACCTTGTTTTCACCAATAGATACACATTTTTGTCATTCAGTATACTAATTAGTAAATCATCAGTTATTGAGATGCAAATAAAATAAGTGCCTCTAGTAGCCCCCTCAAGTATATAGACTTTATTATTAGAATCCCAGAAAACTACTCCTGGTCCGTAATTCTTGAGTAGATGCCACACTCTTACTAATACACACCTTTATCACATTGCATTTTAAAGTAAATTCTAGGCATTATAACAAATAATATAACCATTTGATGTATAAAATATCCTGTTGGGTGCCAACGCGTAAGTTGTTATCTGGAGTTTTGAAATGAATGGCAGAACTTTTATGTAACTTTATTTTTTAAAAGTTCACCTTACCTTTTAATTTAAACTTAACATTCTTCCCTCATAAATGTCCAACATGTCATTAAATGCAATCTTTCTCCATTTTACAAGTCTATCTACAGTTGAAGCATCCTCTAACTCTGATAATTTTGCTAGTTTTATTCATAGACAAGATTGTACTTTGTTGATTGCTTATGTGATTGAGTAAACCCCGTGTAAGAGCTGACTGGGTAAGAAATCAGAATTATCTTCCTTACTCACCTCATAGCTTAATAAAAATCAGGGAATCATTCAGCTGGAATACGTTCAGAGAAAAAAACCCTCTTTATTTACCTTTCTCTACTCCCAATACATTTTTAGAGGTTAATAAAATAATGTATAAGAAATCTAATGGAACATACATGTCTTAATAACTTAAGCAGCTTTGGAAAGTAAAATATGCTTTGATGAACATTCAATTAATATTTTATCAATAAGTAATTTGCCTACCAGGCAGAAATATTTTTTAATTGTCATAATGATAAAATATAAAAGCAAAAGCTGTGTGATTTGGGCAAGTTACTTAACCTCTCTAAAGTCTTGGTTTCCTCATAAGTAAAATGAAGTTAGTAAGTACTTCACAAGGTTAAAGATTAATAAGATAATATTTCTAAAACCCATAGCAAAATGTCCAGCACATACATTATCAAAAATGGTAGTTATTTCCAGGAAAAAGAAATCAAAAGAAGAATTTCAAGAGAGTGGTCAGTAGTGTCCAAGTGATGTCAGGTCACTCAGAGAAGCCTGGACTGCACAGAATGAGAACTCAAAACGCAGACTTTTCTTCTAGAATGTGATACATTTGTGCCTGAACAACTACTCACTCTGCAAATTAGCACACTAAAATTAATAGAGCTTATGGGGAAAAAAAAGCTAAGTTTTGGGCAGAGCACTTAAAGTCTATGCAGCTTTGCATTGTTGTTGTTAGTTCTCCAGTTACAATCCTAATCAAAACATTGACTCCATTAAATCTCTAACAACATTTGCACCAAGCGTCACAGTCGGCAACCCTTTGCATCATCATACTTCCTCTTAAACGGAGGAGATAGGAGGTATTGAATGCATTTGATTGCACTAGTTTCATCAAAATTAAACATCTGATTTGAGATACAGAGAGAAATGTCTTCACAGCTCTTCAGGTATAATTGCAGCTTCAGCAGAGAGCTTAACTTTTGAAAAGTATAGGGTTCTTGACTCCACTAAACCAGCCCCTGTTTGTGCTAACGGGATGGACTTGTATAGGATTTTTAGACACTCATCTCCACTTTTTAAGGCCTTTATATATTGCTACGGTTTTCTCTTTAATTGGGGTGAAAGCTTGCCCCTGATCACTTTTAAACATTAACAAGCTGGAAAAAAATCATATGAACCAACAGGACATCCAGAGTCCAAATTATACTGATATTGTTCATGATTTACCAATAGCAAAGGAGCTCTTCTCTTTTACAGAAACATGTGTTATAGAGAATATACTGTGTATTGGATGGAACAATGAATATTCTGAACTCTCCTAAAGCTCTTGGCAATTAAGTTTTTCATAGAGAATAAAGGAATATAAATCAAGCCTGTTTCTGTTGTTGCTTCTGTTTCATGTGTATCAAACATTTTTCAGGGTAATTTAATGGTTTAGCCACATTAGAGACATCTGATAGTATTTTCTTACATTTTTCTTGTGCTTATTCCCTACAGTTGGCTAAAAAGTTTATGAAAATTATCTCTGGATCACTAGAAGTCCCCATTCCTGCTAACAATTACTGTTTTGCTGTCAGTTTGATTCATTATTCCCATAGCAGCATCCCCCCCACCAAACACCTTTTAGAGGTGCCTCTAATTCAGTTTTATCTATGCATTTGAGAAGGTTGTTGCTCAAGATAGGCAAAGACCATTTTGATCAAGTTGTTCCGTGTGTACAATATATTTCAGATTTTATATTGGTATTAAAGTATTATATACTATCTAACTAGCTCACTTCACCAAATCTGAATAAATAAAAAAAATAATTTTGCTATATTTCAATGTTGATACTGTGCTCAAAAATTATATGCATAATTTTGTTGGGTCACATTTATATGTGATTTTATTTTAGCTACTGTAAGAAGAGATGATTCCATTATTTCAAGTCCTGATGTCACTGATATTGCACCAACTAGAAAGAAGAGGCAGCGGATGCAAAAAAATCTTGGAACAGAGCCTAAAATGGCTTCTCAGGAGCATCGGCTTCAAGAAAAGGAAAAGTAAGTCATTTTATTCTTTGTCAAATAGTGAGATGACATTTAAAAATCTAATATATAATCTTAAAATTATATTTTTATTTCTGAATTTACTTACAGCTATTTTTAAGAACAAAAATTATGATTTTGGAAATTGTGAAATGTTTGAATCAATTTATTTTCTCTGGTTTTTGGTTAATTCCTATTAATATTTAAAGTGGAAGTGCTAAAAATATAAGTAAATTTTTTTTCTTGTGGTTTTTATGGATTAATTAGAAATGGCATGTAGGATACTAAAAACATTAGAATCCAGCTTGTGTTCAGTAAAGAACTTCGATCGAATTTACTGCTTTAAAGAGACTCATAGAACATTCAGCTTAGCCACTTGATTTGATTATGCTTGGTATCTTTTCAAGTAAAATGTCTCTTTGTAGTAATCTATTTATTTCTATTAAATTTTGGAATTATAAACTGTATTTTCACTGTTTTTCACTTTTTGCTTCAGACTGCCCTCCTTCAGTATACATCCCAATTTAGTTGTCATATGTTGAGGTGTTGGGATAACTAACATTTCATTGCAGTAAAACAGTCTGCATTTATACGGAATATTATCAGTTGAATCCAAAATGTATGTACAAATCATTTGTACGTGTGTGTGATATATATATATATATATATATATATATATATATATACACCCTAAGATTTTATTTCTTTTTCTCTAAACTTTTCATTAATTTAGCAAATGGTAGTTGAACAATAGCCTTGTGACAGATGATATTACAGACCACTGGTATTCAAAGTATGGAATGAGGATCTGAGGGTTCCCAAGGCCCTTTGTGATGATCCACAGGGTCATCCCTTCTTCAGTTCCATAGCTGTGTGAGGCCAGATTTTCTTCATATATTTTAATTAAAAGAATAGGTCATATCTGTTTGAGTACAGAAGCTAATGAGAATCTAACTGTTTTCATTCAAGACAGCCATCAACAGATTTGCAAACCATTGACCTCACAAGATTTTTTGTTTGGGAAATATAATGATTTTTGTAAAGAATATGTTATTCATGTTATCATATACTCGGTTTATTATTATTTTTTAATCATTTAATACATATTTTAAGTTTTTTCTCAGTTTTTATTTTGAACATGGCAAATACAGTCCACATGAATAAAAGTTCTTGAGGTCCTCAAGAACTTTTGAAAGTGTAAAGGGATCCTGAGAGCAAGAAGTTTTAGGATTCTGTTATAGACAGTGAGGATGCCAAGACAGGCACAATCCATGCATTCAGGAAACTGAACCTGATAGGAGGGAGTTTTCAAGTTTCTTGCATAAAAGTTTGCATTGTACAGTTAATACTGGCATTGTTTTGTTGTCTGTTTATCATTGGGTTTTGAGTTTATAGTTGCATTACCATGGCTTATTAGCCATTATATCCCATTAAATTTAGCTAGGAAGCCTGACTTCATTACTTGTTTTCAATTCTAAGCATATGCTGGATTTCAAACATTTCTGTCAGTCGCTCACAATGGTATTTCCTCTGTATCTCCTGCAGTAGCCTCTCAGTAGAATTTACATTCATTGTATGACTACCACATGATTTCACATTGTCTAAGGAAATGCCCAGTAGTTACTGTTGTTTGTTGAGAACAAAATAATTGTAGCTATGGCTTTCCCTCATTCATTCATTCATGTATCATTCTTTTAACATATGTTTACATGCTGAGCAAACTTGACACAGTCCCTGATGTCATAAAGCTTAGTCTATGTGAGAGAAGACAAACATTACTCATACGATTACATAGATATGAGGAGTACAGTAGTGGAGTAGAGAGCAGAGATTTAGGCAGAGGAAACAGCCTGTAAACATGTGCTGAGGTGGACTGTGTGAGGGTGATGGCAGTGGAGGGAGCAAGGAAGGGAAGGATTGCGATGAGGCTGAAGGCTGCTCAGAGGCCAGTCCAATCTGGGCTGTGTGACTCTTGTTAAAAATGCAGCCTTTTCTCATGTATATGATAGCATTTCTGGTTCTCACATCGCAGAGGACTTTTCTTCTTGTTTTCCCTACCTTTTGATATTGCTTTTTGACTCTTCTTAAGGGTTATCAAAATATTAGATTGACTAGAAATCTCTGATATTTTAGTCATTATTGTGTCTTCTTAGATATAGTCATTTAAAATTATCTAAAGCTATCGTCCTTCCTTTCTTTTTCATTTTTTAATTCTGCTTTCAAACTGCTGAATGTTATACAGTTTTGGATTCCCAGTAGTAAAACTTTCATTCTTTTGAAATACAGGAAACTAGAAAATTGAAAACATACTGAAACTTATGTAGAGTACTCACAAGGATAATAGCCTAAATTGGCATGTGTTAGCAGTCCTGGGGTGCAGAACTGTACTGACATTTTGCCTTTTTCTTTTTTTTTTCGGCAAATATAAGTTTTTTTCAGGAATATTTTTAGATCTTTGATGATCTCCTGCTTTTAGTAAGGCTCTGAAATCCTTGAATCTGGTATCTATTGATAAATATTCATTAAAAATTTCAGTGTGACCAATCCACACAATATGATTATACTGGGGGAACCCTCATCCTGTCTGTCAACTAGCATCAACACTAAGAGTTATTATTCAACATAACCATGTACTATACATTCCTTGCTATTTACTATCTTACATTACTTGAAATTATGATTTGTAGAGTTGTTTGGTATGTCCTTTTAATTCTGCATATTAAACAAAATGAACCAGCTGACAAAGACTACAGAAACTGTGAACTCATTTTCATCCTTATATACTTTATTAATATCATCAAGTAAAATTCTCAGTGTAAACAATGTAAAATCACTTTCTATAAATATATAATGGCATGGACTTCCCTGGTGGCGCAGTGGTTAAGAATCCGCCTGCCAGGGCTTCCCTGGTGGCGCAGTGGTTGAGGGGACACGGGTTCGTGCCCCGGTCCGGGAAGATCCCACATGCCGTGGAGCGGCTAGGCCCATGAGCCAGGGTCGCTGAGCCTGCGCGTCCGGAGCCTGTGCTCCGCAACGGGAGAGGCCACAACAGTGAGAGGCCCGCGTACCGCAAAAAAAAAAAAAAAAATTGAAAAAAAAAAAGAATCCACCGGCCAATGCAGGGGACACAGGTTCGAGCCCTGGTCCGGAAAGATCCCACGTGCTGTGGAGCAGCTAAGCCTGAGCGCCACAACTACTGAGCCCATGTGCCACAACTACTGAAGCCCATGTGCCTAGAGCCCATGCTCTGCAGCAAGAGAAGCCACTGCAGTGAGGAGCCTGTGCACCGCAACGAAGAGTAGTCCCTGCTGTGCAACTAGAGAAATCCCATGCGCAGCAATGAAGACCCAATGCAGCCAAAAATAAATAAATAAATAAAAGTAAATTAAAAAAAAAAAAAAAATATATATATATACAATGACACAATATGTATTTAAATTAAATAACACTATATTTGGGCTTTATTAGACCCCCAGCTTAAATTTTTAATGCTTTATCATATAACGTAATAATTGAGGAAGAATTTTCATTTCAATTTTTTAAATTTAAGAGCTCTTATTAATTCTTTCAACATCCTCAGAAAGCTAATATAATAAAAGTCTATTAATACCATATTGTTGGTATGACATGAAATCATTATGGTTAGGTAGACTAGTTGGATTATTTTAACAAAATGATTAATCCAGTCATTATTCACTTATTTGTCTAAATTGAATCAATGTCCCAGTCTGTTGAAATTAGCAACCAGTTAACAAAGTCAGCCAATAAACAAAATGCTCAGTTTAAGTGATTTAATCAATACTTTAATGTCTGTTACTTCTTCAACTATTTCAGCTCATTTCTCCCCACCTGCAAATTCTGCTTTACCTTCTTTTGGCTGTTCTGTTTCTCATTTCTGTAGATTTTCTTTATCAAAAGCAAACTACTTTTTTAAGAGATACTGAAATTTGTATCTGAACAAGGGACGTATAAATGAAAACTTTCTCTTAGAATCAAGGTTCCAGACCCTGGGAGAGGTGGCCAAGAAGAGAGCCAAACCCAAGTTACAACCAAATCATGTTTGTACTGGAGACCAAGACAAGGAGCCAAACACAGGGCTACACCATGCAGACCTAGTTACCAAAACCGGGATATGAAGTTCTTATTGGAGCAGGAACAAGGGTTATCGCAAATCTCAAGCAACTCTAACTTAATTCTGAGCTCCTCCTTAAATGACTCTTGACTAGAAAAAGCATTAGCTTCTGTGGTCAAAAGAGCTGCTAAATATATAGGTGGAACAAAATGCCTCTAGCTCCGAGATTTGAATAGGGGGGGCAAGAAAGCTCAGACGTTTATTGAAGTTAAATGATATTGAGTACAGAATTTATTCTTTATGATAACATTCACAGACTGCATTCTACAGAATTATATAAAAGGAGATCTTAATAGGTACCCCACAGAGGATTTCATATTCAGATAAGTTTAGAAATTGCAATTTCTAAATTCAATTGGAATTTCTAAACTTATTTGAATATGAAACCCTCTGTGGGATACCTATTAGGATCTCCTTTTACATAATTCTGTAGAATGCAGTCTGTGAATGAGAAGGAAATCCAAAAAAGAGGGAATATATGTATACGTGTAGCTGATTCACTTTGCTGTACAGTATAAACTAACACAATATTGTAAAGCAACTATACTCCAATAAAAAATAAATAAAACTAAATTTCCCTCTCAAAAAAAAAAGAAAAAAATTGCTGCATACCACAGCTACCACGCTCCCTTATGCTCCAACCCCTAAAACTTGGAGATTTATATGTTAAAGGATCTAAAAAAATCCATAGTAAATAATTCATTTGACTTGTTTAATCATTTTTCAAAAGTACTCAAGCATAGCACTGTCATGCAGTCTGCTTTCCTCCCTCCCAAAAAGGGATTAGTGACAGTCCAAGGGATAGCATTCTTTAGGGCCATAGTTTGGGATACGAACTCTCAAAATTCTCAAACATTAGTGATTTTAAGTATATAAGATCCTTTCAACCATAATTATAGAGTTTTAGGCATTAAATGTATCTCAAGAACAAAATGTTAGTTTGTATATAGGACCTTCCTCCCCACCTCCCCATCTCCCCACAATACTACTGCTTAGAAAACCTCCTACTTTTCCAACCAGCTGCCCTTCTGGGAGCAGCAGGGTCATTTTCTAAGAGAATTCTGGTGATCGGAACACATTCGTACAGCCCTAAAAGAAGGAGTTCAACATCATCTCAGGTACAGGATAAAATCATTAAAATAGTTTGGGCCAGAAGTACAAAAAGATACTTGTATAGTCTTTAGACACTTTTATGTAGTCTTTCTTTCTGCAGGGTAGCAAGTAAAAATATATAGGTTCACATATCTCGTGTGAGGCACACAGACATGATTTAGTCTTCTTTGTGATGGATGTCTTCTGAAAACACAGAGTTCTAACACATTGTTCCAAACAACCTTAAAAAATAATATCAAATTATAACTTTTCACAGATGTTGCTTCTTGAACTGTAAGGAAGACGTTTTAACTCTGTGTTCTGAATCAACCTTTAAATGGTCCCATTAAGTAGTTGTGTAGCTGCAATATTTTAGATGAGTGTTAGGTTGTAAATCAACACGTGAATCTGCACGCACATGTGGACTCACTCACCCCTACGTTAAGTTCACGATTTAATTAGCCAAGGTTGCACAATCTTATCATAGTCCATGTGGCTACACAGAGCAGGAAAAGGTGCAGCACATCTTAGCACAGTATTTCTTCACCTCCTTGGAGTGGGGTGAGGTACTACACAGCCACCACTGATACAATTTGTTTAAGATATAATCTTCCTCGACTCAGAAAAGCTCAGTCTTTCCTTTTTATTCTAGAAGCTTACAGCATCATCCTGGATGAAATTGCACAATCCATGCACTTTTGTTTAGAGGAATAATTATACACATCAGGCTCTCCTGGCTCTGCACCAAAGTTCTCTGTCTATCAGAGCTTTCCAGGGTCCTAGAGAGTCCACTTCCCCACTGTAGCCCAATTGCAGTAAAATAGAGTTTAAATCAGCTATATGCATACGTATATCCCCATATCCCCTCCCTTTTGCATCTCCCTCCCACCCTCCTTATCCCACCCCTCTAAGTGGTTGCAAAGCACGGAGCTGATCTCCCTGTGCTATAGCTGCTTCCTACTAGCTATCTATTTTACATTTGATAGTGTATATATGTCAGTGTTACTCTCTCACTTCATCCCAGCTTACCCTTCCCCCTCCCCGTGTCCTCAAGTCCATTCTCTTCATCTGTGTCTTTATTCCTGTCCTGCCCCTAGGTTCATCAGAACCATTTTTTTTAGATTCCATATATATGTGTTAGCACATGGTATTTGTTTTTCTCTTTCTGACTTCAGTCTGTAGGACAGACTCTAGGTCCATCCACCTCACTACCAATAACTCAATTTCGTTTCTTGTTATGGCTGAGTAATATTCCATTGTATATATGTTTTAGAGTAGTTTTAGGTTCACAGCAAAATTGAGTGGAAAGTACAGAGAGTACCCATGTACCTCTGTCCCCACACATGCACAACTTCCCCCACTCTCAGCAACCCCCATCAAAATAGTACATTTATTACAATTGATGAACCTACCTCGACAAATCATTATCACCCAAGGTCCGTATTTTATGGCTTCACTCTTGGTGTTGTACATTCTATGGATTTGGACATATATATAATGACAAGTATCCACCATTGTAGTATTATACTGAATTGTTTCATTACCCTAAAAATCCTCTGTGCTCCCCCGATTTATCCCTCTTTCCCCTTAACCTCTGGCAGCTACCAATCTTTGAAATATCCCCATAGTTTTGCCTTAACCAGAATGTGTTATAGTTGGAATCATACAGTATGCAGCCTTTTCAGATTGCATTCTTTCACTTAATAATATACACCTGGGCTTCCCTGGTGGCACAGTGGTTGAGAGTCCGCCTGCCGATCACGGGGACATGGGTTTGTGCCCCGGTCCGGGAAGATCCCACATGCCATGGAGCGGCTGGGCCCATGAGCCATGGCCGCTGAGGCTGCGCGTCTGGAGCCTGTGCTCTGCAACGGGAGAGGCCACAGCAGTGAGAGGCCCGTGTACCGCAAAAAAAAAAAAAAAAAATAATAGTAATATACACTTAAGTTTCCTACATATCATTTGATGGTTTGATAGCTCATTTCTTTCTGGTGCTGAATAGTAATCCATTGTCTGGATGTACCACAGTTTATCCACTTACCTACTAAATGAATCCATTTATTTCTCAATAAAATGAGGTTCATTTTCTTTGTTTCCCAATTGTAAAAGCACCGCATGCTTATGTCCCCCGCAAAAGCAGAAAGTATACAGAAACAAAATGGTAGCTAGGAAATGCATAATCCCACCCACACGGAGACCACCACTATTAACACCATAGTATTCTGTATATTTGCAGATCTCTTCTCTTCCACACTTTACGTGCAAAACAAGGCTCATACTGTTTATGATGTAGCCTGCTATTTTAATATTTAAATATATATTTCTACTTTAATAGATACATTGCTTCAACATCATTTTATATTTATAGTGTCCCATTGTGTAAAGGTATCATAATTTCTTTAACCATTTCCCATACTGTACATTTAGGCCTTATCCACATTTGTACTATCACAAAGAATGTTGTATATACTTGTACATAAATTTGCACATATGACTGATTGTTTCCTTAGTATGAATTCCCCAAAGTGAAATTACTAGGTTAGTAATGTACTTATTAGGCATATGTACTTGTTAGTCCTTTGTTATGTTTTGACAGAGTTCCTCCAGAAAGCTATCATAGCTGGTACTCCCACAAGCAGTGTTTGCCTTTTGTTCTTTTATTTTCCAATTCATTCTCATCATTGCCAGGTCATTTTAATCGTTTAATCAATAAATAGTATCTCATTGTTTAATTTTTGTACCTAACCTTTAGAGACATCCTTCTTCTCTGATATTTATTGATTATTGACATTTCATCTTTTGTTTATTACCTATCCATAACCTCAGCTGATTTTCAGTGGAGGTCTTTGTCTCCTATTGCTTTATATCTAAAAGTATTAATTTTATTTTACCCAGACTATCATTTGCCTTTTAATTTTTGTTAATGATATTTTGTATTTACATAAGTTATTAGTTAATCAAATCCGTCTATCAATAATAATGATAATATTTAACATTCACTGAATACTTATGTCCTAGATACTGTGCTAAACCCTTTATATATGCCCTTTATGTGTCTCACTAAACTATACCCATTTTATAGATTAGGAAGCTCAGTTCTAGAGAGATTAGATAACTTGCCCAAAGACAATGCTACATCTGTGATTTTGAATCTAGGATCATCTTATTCCAAAGACCATACTTTTTAGCTACTTTTTTATACTGCTTCAATAACTACTATTTAATACGATTAGTGTGCGCCAGGGGTTGTGTTAAGCACTTAAATTCCTTTAATTCATTCATTTAATTCATTCAATTCTTACAGAAACTCAGTGAATTAAGAGCTGAGTAAATATCAGATTCAGTGACTTTCGACTGTTTGTTCAAAATTTCTACAATATCACAGTAGAGATAGAACTGCAGCTCTGTGAGTACAAGGACTGGTTTAATAATACCTCCTGCCTGCCTTTCAACATGTATATGAGAGTCAGATGAGATCACATGAATGAAAGCACCATCGAAGTAGGAAGCTCTAAGACTGTGATGCACTGTTATTTTTAAAGCACTGTTTTCCCAGGGCTT
The DNA here is from genome assembly GCF_008692025.1 of Phocoena sinus. Classification (NCBI taxonomy): domain Eukaryota; kingdom Metazoa; phylum Chordata; class Mammalia; order Artiodactyla; family Phocoenidae; genus Phocoena; species Phocoena sinus. Next base: position 107,001,299 of record NC_045765.1, on the reverse strand, counting down.
TTGGCTAAATCTTGGAAATCTCTTCCTGAAAAGGAAACTTTGTTTATGGAGTTTTTAAACCTGTAGTGTTTCCTTTCCTCATAATTCTTATGGAAATGAGGATTGCCCATACATTTCTCAGCAAATCTTCTTTCCTTCCAATTAGCAGTCAATAAGATTATATTGAAGGAAAATAACACAATTGGAAGACCGGGTTTTAAAAGCAGTTGATAATAAGTAAGTAAATAAATAGATATTTACATATATTTACATTATATATATACATTTGTATTCTATCATTTTGTTTCATTTAAAATTTAATTTCAAACTCATTCAAACATTTTCTCGTTTTTTACAGTTTATTCATTTGCATCTGCCAATTTAGAATATGATAGTTGACCATCCTCTTCTTTCAAAAAGAACCTATTTTCATGTTTATACCTTGATTGCTTTTTTTTTCTAATTTAAACCTCAACATATTTGATGTGTGTTTGTGTGTGTCTGTGCATGTGTGTGTATTTAATTTTCATGGATAATATAATTTATCAGATTCAAATATCTAATTCTTGAAGGTTTTTAGTAACTGAACTTAAAACTTCTCTAGTGTCAAATTAGGGACATAAAATGTATGTGCAATTGCTATATATTTGCTTTGGTCATCATTAGCAAACCTCATTTTTTATACAACTTTAATTTTATCATAATGTTTATCTTAGTTGCAAAAGTAAACACAGTGGTGGTTTTAAAATGAGATAGGTTTTTATTAACTTCACTGTGTGTTTACCTAACTCTTCAGGCTGCGGCTCTCACTTTCCTTGCTGCATGTTTTGATTAATGGCCCCCTGGACTTGTTCCAGAATATACTGATTATGGTCAGTGCATTTCAAAGATGATTTATTAGCTGTGTTTGCAACTCAAAATAATTAAGTAAAGATTGGTCATATGCATTATTATAGGTTTGCCAATAAAATCAGCAGTTACACTTTAAGATACAGGTTGCCTGAGTGGACTTTTTTAGCTATACAGAAAGGACAAAATATTAATATTTTTAAAAAACATATTCAATATCAACCACAGCTTTATGGCCTTTTAAAGCATGATTATTAAATGTGTCTGAAGTTTAGGCTTATAAGTACATGCATTTTAAGTTCTTTTTTAACATAATTTCAAAATAATATGTTTCAATGGAGATTACATAGATGTTTAAATAGAGTATTTCCATGTTTATAGCTCACCCTGGGAACAACCTGTACTACAATTCCCTCAGGCTATTACATGCATTTAGATTTCAAATTACTGACAGACTTGGATTTCTGTTTTAAAACAATTTTAATAAGAAGCTGTTATAATCTTTCTGTGTTTTAGGTAAAGGGAATTTATCACATATTTCATATATATTATATTTCTGTCACTTGAAAGACTTTCTCACATAAAATTTTTCCAAATTTCACTTGATAATCATTATTATTTCAGGCATTTTAAGTACTCTACCAACACAGAATAATGTGTAAATATTCATTATACCTGGTCAGAGGGGTTATTAATCAAAGGAAGTGACTCCCTGTTCATAATTTATAGTTTAATATTCAAAGAAAGAAATAGAGGTGCATTTATTTTTTATTATTTGGCATACTGTATTCAAAATTTACATTTTAACAGTGAAATTCTATAACTTAAATCATCTACTATGATATATAACTAAATGTTAAATAGGTATTTGTTTTGTATTAAACATCCTGAAATGAAATAAAATGGCTGTTTCATGTTCTAAGCTGGTGTGAAGGAAATCGAATATGAGGATAAAGAAACAAGAAATGAACAAACAGAAAACCTAAATAAACTAAAAGTATATAACTATTCATAAGTGTTATTCAAGGATTTTGTTCAGTTTTGGTAAATCATTATGAAAGGACAAAGAATACAGACATGCTTTGTTTAAACATCATTATTAAAAGTTTTTTCAGTAAAATTTTAAGACATTGTTTACTTGAAAATCTTTTACAATAATTTTGTTTCTAAGTAATTCCTTAAATTATAATTTATCAGTGAATTGAATAAGGCAGTGTTATCATTACCAGCATTATTGAATGCTGTCTTCTGCACACACCACTTCTAGGAATACAGAATAAAGACTGTGTCTTCTACAATTTCTGTATAGGAAATAAAACAATGAAGGAAGATTAATCAATAGTATACATTTATCTTTTCCTTTTTGGCCACATTATATTTCCTGACAGACTATCTTTAATATGTATATAGCTAAAATGTGCTAAACTCCGTAATAGGTACAAGAATTTTGAAATTTCAAAGAAGGGAAAGTTGATATTCCATTCGGAGGACAATGGAATAAGCTGATGTGATAAGATCAGAGGAGACTGGCTAGAAGAAGGTGATATTTGAGTTTAGCTTTGTAAAGTAAATGGGGGTGTCTAGAGACAAAAACTGAAGAAAGATAATGCAGAAACTGATAATTGAATCCAGGCTCCCAATTCCCCTTCTTTCTTTTAGTAATAGAACCCGTTCTGCCATTCCATGCATCTGCATGTTTTAACAGGGCACATGGCTCCCAGCCTAGAGGATACATTTCCCAGCCTCCCTGGCAGTGAGTTATGGCCATGTGACACAGTCCTTGCCAATAGGATGTGAATGGGAATGATATGTACAATTTGGGGATCTTGCCCATAAAATGATTTGACATACATTCTTGACAACCCTGTCTCTTTCTCCCTTCTCAGCCCATCTTCTACCAGGCATTTAAAGAAAACATCCTAGGAGATGGTAGAGTAAAAAAAGAGGAAGAATTGTGGTCCCTGGACAATCTCATGGGGCAGGGCAGCATATCCACCACGGACTACACACTACCTTTAGACTATTGTGTGAAAGAGAAATAAATGTCTAGCTGGATTGAGCCATGGTGCTTTTGGGGTCTGTTTGTTACAGAAATGAAAGATCTCCTGACTAAGAAGGGCCTTCCTGTCAGAGGAACAGGGTGCATAAGTAAATGTGTGGAGGAAGAGTCTGGAAGATAGGGAACCAGTGACCTTATCATGAGATGCAGAGAAATGTGAATAAAACTAGCGAGGTAGATGGAATTTGGTACTTAAATGCTAAGCTGATTTATTTGGACTTCTTTTGTGAAAGCAGCAAGGACCTGTTAAACATTTTTAGCCAAAGAATATCATAATGAACAGTACGTTAGGAACATTTCTTTGGAAACCATACATTTGATGGAGGGAATGTTTACAGATTGGCAGTGAAGCTAGGATATTACAGTAGTCCAGGAAGAATTATCTGAAGAAGAATAATGATTATAGGTGTGAGCGTGATTGAAAAAAAGGGAAGGGATGGATTGAGAAACACTTAAGGTTGCTATCCTCTTACTATGGAAGAACTGGGAAACCTCATCAGTTATTGAGAGCTATTTGTTAAACATTGTCTTTATAAAAGTAAATCATCTGTCTTACTTTAGAAATCAGCCTACCACAAAAGCTGGATAAACAAAACTTGGTGGTCATGGGCATTGACTTCCCAGAAGACTGGAAAAGTTTTCTTTGTCAGGCTGGGATATTTGTACACTCAAGGATATAGACATATACTACACTAATTTCATATTATTTTACTTCTTTTTATTCAATTTTTTAAAATTAATTTTTAGCATATAGGAAAGTATTTTAATCAGTAAACTATGTCCAAGTCACATTTTTTAAAATTATTTATTTATTTTTGTTGTTGTCCAAGTCCCATTTTTAAAAAAGTTGTCATTCTGGAATGTGTACTATAGCCTCTGAAAGCCTTCCTTGATGTAGGTGGGGTTCTTGTTAGCTCCAATCCCAGGAAGTATTCCTTTTGGACATGTACTTTCATTGCAGTCTGAAGTTACGGGATTTTTCTTGCTTGGAGATATATTCTACTTATGGACTACAGAGAAAATCAGCTTTTTCACTGTCACAATCTGTTGTGGATATAGTGCTGATTTTATAAAGTGTTTTGCCTAGGGCCAAGATATATGACTTTGTAGGAATTTCCAGACTATAGGGGATAAAATAGGAGTTGTACTTACAAGTGAATTTGGCAAACTAATGAAGTTATGAGATAATGATATAAAGCCAAACAGACCTATATATTCAGAAACCATGAAAATAATACTTTTTTATTTATGGAGGTTTATTTTTGGTTAAGCAATAAATAGCACCATATAAAGCACAGAAACCGTTAAAGAAAATATTTCATTTGTTTTCAACTGCTATGTGTGCAAGTAAGACAAATGAAAATCTCCATATTCTTACTGAGTAATAAGATGGTCTTTCAGTCTAAAGTATACTTTTGGAGTCTTCCATATAAACTGTTAGGAACATACACCAGTAACTTCTAAAGGAGGAAAATAACCCAGCACAGGAAAGAAAACTGACCATTACAGATTATCATTAGATATGGTTATAGGCCTCTGTCTTTTATCTCCTCCTTAATATAGGAATGGAGTACCTATTATGTATCAAGCACTGTGCCTGGTGCAGGGCTACAGCACCAAACAAGATAGAACAGGTACTTCGCCTTTGGAAGGATATGATATAGTTGCAGAAACAGATCAGTAAATAATTACAATCCAGCGTGATAATGAGGCCATGTGATATGAGGTCCAGATACATTTGGAATGCCTAATTAAAATGAATACTAGAGGTAGGCACCAATAACACAAAGGAAAAATTATTACCTTTTTTCCGTTAACCCAGGATGGACATGCAGATAAGTGACTGCAAATAAGAAAATATATTACATTTAATAGTACCATGCGCTGAATGACCTTGCCCCTGCCACTTGAACTAATTGTGTGATTCATTCATTTGTTTAACAAAGATTTTGGGGGACACAGGCATATACAGTCAATTCTCATTCACAGTAGTTATGTTCTATAAAGTTGCTGGGGACACTGAATTAACAAATACTGTGTCATTGTCTCTAGGGGAAATACAGGGTTAAGTTCCTGGAGCCTCTGGTCACATTTTTGCCAACCAATCAATACATAACCTGGTTTTATGTACATTTCTGTTTAAAGACACCATATTTGATATATATTGTTGATTTATTAACATTGAACTCATGGCCAACAGCACTATAACTCATGCTTGAATGAAGCTTATCTAACACACATATTTTCTCCTATAAGGAACATCATAGCCTTCTTGTGATTGGGAACATTAGGTAGCACTCCAGTTCTATACTTGGGGGCCATTTAAAAAAGCAAAATCAGCAATAAAAAGCACAAAAATGCAAAAAAAGGCACTAAACACACTGCAAAAAGGACACTTGTGTTTATAGGTATGAGCGGTGAAACTGGAAGACGCTAACCTTGTTCCACCTCAGCTGGGCACATGTACTTCAGGGACTCAAAGTTTTCACTGATCCATGCATGTGCATGTCTGCAAATGACTGAGAGAACACTTTAAGTATCGATTTGAAGGTTGGAAGTAAATTTTAGCTAGTAGGTAAATTTGGAATTCATGGATAATGAGGATTGACTGTAATTAGTATTTAAACCATGGGATCAGAGAAAATTCTGAATAAAGGATACCCATGACTGAGCCTTTAGAACGTTTGTTTCAGGATTTGGAGATTAGGTTCTACATATATCACCAATGAGAGGCCAAGCTCTGAGAAAGGGGGACTATTACATAGGAAGAAGATGAGGTGATTATGATTTAATAGAAGCTAAAAATATGTTTCAAATAAAAAGATCAACTCTCAACTGCTACTGAGAAATCAATAAGGACAGAGACTCTACCAGGGTCTCGGGGAGTTTTGAGATAGATGACTGATTAGAGTGGAATGAGGTGAGAATTAGACACACAGAATATGGGTAAAACTTTGAAGGAGTTTTGCTCTAAAAATGAGCAGACAAGTAGAGATGTAGCCAGAGAGGGCTGTAGGCTTGCTTGCTTGCTTATTTAATATAGGAAGTAAGAGAATGTGTTGTTATGCTTTTGTTAATGACCAAATCAAGTAGAAAATAGTGATCTTGACCAAGTTATTCAACGTTTCTTGGCCTTCGTTTTTCTTTCTAAAAAATGTAGGGCTTAACCAGACAAAATTATCTTGATTTACTTTATATGTAGTGAAACACCATATTATAGTGATTTAGAGTATGGATTCTGAAATCCAACTGCCTAGGTCTGTGTTTTAGCTTCACAACTTACTACCTGTCAGCTTGTGGACATCGCACTCAACCTTTATATGCTTTGATTTCCTTATAAGTAAAAAAAAAGGGGGTAATAATAGTGCCTACCTAGATTTGTGAGAATTTTTAGATAGTGCATGTAAAATTCTTAGCACAGTGCCTGGCACAAATACTAGCACTCAGTACATGTTAACTCTTTTCTATTTATCATCATTTTTATCATCTATCTCTAATATGCTATCATCTGTGAATTTCATGTTTATATCACTTGTTCTTTCAACTCTCTGCACATACTCTATAGTATATACATAGTGTGGAAATGTCTTCCACCATTTTCTATAATACATTTATAAACAATGATAATTTCTATTAGTGAACCAGTAGGAAGTCCCATATTTAAAGCAGGACTCTTTGGAGGAGATAGTTTTTCTAATAAAAAAATTGTTCAGCAAATATTTGAAGGCCTAATATTTGCCAGGCACTGTCTTAAGTGATATAATAGTGAACAAAACAGAATCCTTGCTTTCATGGGGCTGAAGTCTTAGTTGAAAAAGAGAAATCTTGAACTCATCACAAATTTCAATTCCTTTTCAAAGTCCTGTAGCATGTGTCTTTGAAAATTTAGAAAAGCATGTTTTTAAAAACAAAAGGAAAGGAAAGATTTTTGGAAAGAAACAAATGTCAGAGGAAGAAGGAGAGGGAGTAAAAGGGAAGAAAAGAAAAAGGGAGGGAAAGAATCTCAGTATGATAATATATAAAGGTTAAAAGTTTATTTTTCTGGTTGTCTGGAGTCTTGTGTATATCTGCCAAATCCTCCTTCAGAAGTTTGCTATTAATAATTATTTTTCATGATTTAAACATGCTGTCATTTAAAAAAAAATCATCTTCTAACTCTAATCTTAAAGTTACCCAGTCAGTTGTGTTCGCTAATATGTCATATATATCTCATCTCAGAATTCAGGCCCACATTTATTGAGTACCAGGCACTGTACCATTCCTTTTTCTCAAGGAGCTAGCAGCCAAGTCATATAGTTAAAAAGATAATTTCTACATAATATAACAACTTTTAAAATACAGATATACACAGGCTACATATAGGAAGGCAGAAGGGATTTTATTTAGCCCTTTATAATCAACTGCTGACTCAAATGTATTCCTGAATTATGTGTCAGAGGTAGTATTATACCTTGTCTTTTCAGTGAGCCCAACTGAAATTTTCTTTTTGTTAAAGTCACCTGAAACTTTGAAAAATCTTGTTTCTTTTGGCATTTACATTATTTTATTTCGTTTTCTACTGTCTTGCACTTTTCTTTAAACTTTATAGTTATTGTAATTCTAGTCTTTATTTCAAATAATTTATAATGATAAGACATCCAATCCAGTGACTCATTCAGTCTGAACTTTAGAGATATCATAGATCACTGATTTACTCTAAGATTCTTAAATTTATTACTTACTACACTCCCATTTGGATTTCAGGCAATGAAGGGGACGCTATTGTGCTTGATCTAAAGTAGCAGACTGTAATTCTTTTCTTCCTACTATTTTTTTTTCTTCCTACTATTTTATTTTCATTTTGCCCACTTGCTTCAGATAATTATTGTATTAGTATTGGAGTAGAATTTATTATCTAATCCAAAATATATGGTCACGTAACCTTTATATAAATATTTCATGGGACAGAAGTCCTACTGCCTTAAATGAAAGCCTGTTTCACATGCCAGTGTCTACCTATTAGCCCTACTTCTTCTGCCTTCTGTGTCATATCAGATATTCTACATTAAAGTCACTCATATAGTATAGTGGAGTTGTGTTCTCCAACCATATGACAGCTTATGCACATTCAACATACACTCTCCATTCCCCTCTCCCACCATAAAAAGGGGAGGAGGAGAGAGAGAGGAAAAAGAACAATTTAAATAGTTCAGGGCATTCTACTCAAACATGCCCAGGAGTGGATGTCAAGTGGGAAACATATCTTCTTATCCCCTGTTTTCTCATTATCCTTCCATAATATGAGGAGCACATCTAAAGAGAAACCTTTTTCATACAGCTGACCACTAAACACAAGATAACTACTTCACAAAAAGCCATTTATCAAAATAGCAGGAAAACCCCGTGGTGCTAGACCAATTGAAATTGGTATATCGTGGTGGCGTATAATATTTTCCAAAGAGTTTTTCAGGATAATATGATTTTCACATTAAGACATACCGTTAAAACCCAACCCCTAACTATCACTCCATTTAATTTGGAGACCATTTCATCTTCTGAGTTTTCTCCTCTGCACACTGGAAGAGCCTAAGTTTATCAGCACTCCCCAAGTATAGCGTGGTTTTACATGGGCAGTCTCTTGGTTGGGGTTGCCTTTCACTGAACGTGTATTGTTTGCCAGTGTTCCGTTAAAGTCGTGTTCCCAGAGTCCCCTTATATTTCAGATGTGGTGTGATCTATACAGAGAAGAATGAGACACCACACTTCTGTTAATATGGGATGTTCCGTTGCTGTTACACCTTTTATTCTTCAGATGTCACTAATTTTTTTTTTGAAAACCTACTTAAAAAGATAAGTATGAATGCCTTGAATTTCCTAAACTTCAGTTGTGCATGGGCCACCATTTGGATTTGCATTGTATCTGAGTTTCACTGCCTCCTTCCACGAGTTTTGCCACTTCTTGGTAACACTTTCACTATGAGTTAATTATTGATTAAATCACTTTACTTTTTAAATTAAATAAGCTTATTTAAAGAAGAAGCTACACTTTATCTTAAATGGAGAACCAGTATCACTTGAACGTAAATGTAAAATTTCATACAATATAAAGTTAATGAATACAGTAAAATGTGATCGTTATCTGAAGGCTCTGCACCTGTCTGTGGTTCCCTCTCTATTAAAAGGTCTACCAGGGCTTCCCTGGTGGCTCAGTGGTTGAGAGTCCGCCTGCCGATGCAGGGGACACGGGTTCGTGCCCCGGTCCGGGAAGATCCCACATGCCGCGAAGCGGCTGCGCCCGTGAGCCATGGCTGCTGAGCCTGCGCGTCCGGAGCCTGTTGCTCCGCAACGGGAGAGGCCACAACAGCGAGAGGCCCGCGTACCGCAAAAACAACAACAAAAACAACAACAACAACAACAAAAAAGGTCTACCAGCCATCAGCTCTTTGAGAGAGAGATTACTAATTTTACAGCTGTAGCAGCTGCTGCTCCTCAGTCAGGACTCCCCAGGCAACTGCCTTCTGAGGGCATGCCATGGAGTAAAGAATTAGAGATAGATTAATATCCTAACTCTGTTCCATGCTGTGTGATTTGGGGCAAGATACTTTATCATTCTGAGCCTTAATATTCTAATTCCTAAAGTGGGAATAGTAATACCCACCTCATTAAAATTGATGAGGGGACTAATATAATGTGCCAGTCACATGGTAAATGCTCAGCATTGGTTACTACTGCTACTCGGTTCTTGTTCATTTTCTTTTTCCCTTCCAGTGTCTGACTGTCAAGGTTTGAATGCAGATTATCTTCCAAGTTAACTACTTGTGATAAAATTATACTATGAAAGCATTTAATTTATGTATTAGTAGGTTTAATAATTTATAATTAATAATTTTTATCACTGGAAATTCCAGAATAATTATAAAGTGGCCAAAGATGAATTTAGAAGTGTTATGTTATGTAACATTTGTATCTTGCTTGCTGATACCATGTACCTTGTACATACTCAAATCATAAATACCTTTTCAACAGATATTTGCTCAGTACCTAGCATGAGCCAGGCACTGATCTCGTCACAGAGGATATGGCACAGCACAAAACAGCTGACGTTACATTCTAGTGGTGTGGAATAAGCAAACAATAAACAAACAAGGACACATCAGATAATAATCAAGAGATATGCAGATAATTAAAAGAGGGTGACGTGGGCTTCCCTGGTGGCACAGTGGTTGAGAATCTGCCTGCTAATGCAGGGGACAGGGGTTCGAGCCCTGGTCTGGGAAGATCCCACATGCCGCGGAGCAACTGGGCCGGTGAGCCACAACTACTGAGCCTGCGCGTCTGGAGCCTGTGCTCCGCAACAAGAGAGGCCGCAATAGTGAGAGCCCCGCGCACCACGATGAAGAGTGGCCCCCGCTCACCGCAACTAGAGAAAGCCCACGCACAGCAACGAAGACCCAACACAGCCAAAAAAAAAGTAACAAATGTTCAAGTACAATTGGTGTCTTAAAAAAAAAAGAGGGTGACGTAAAAGATAGTGATAAAATGGTTCCTCTTTATAGAAAGAGGTCATGGAAGGTCTCTCTGAGGAACTGATATTTAAAACGGAACCTAAATGACAAGCAGACATTGCTGCAAAGACTGGGAGGAAACAAGTAATGCAAAGGCCCTAAGGTGAGCCAAACCTGGCGTGCTGAAGAAAAGAGGGCCCATGTAGGGGGAAAGCGAGGGAGTGGTATGTATTGACAATATAACTGTGTGGTCAGTCAAATGGATTCAGTCAGATCATGCAGGGCTTTGAGGGCCGATATTCTTTAAATTTTATTCACAGTGTAATGGGAGATTTTAAGGAGGGAAATGTCATGGTCTGATGTTTGTTTAAAAGATTGCTATGACCACTGTGTTGAAAACGGATGTAGAGGTGGGGGTTAGTGAAAACAGAAGATCAGCTAGGACGTTTTACAGTAGTCTAGGAGAAAGTCGGTCACGGCTCAGGCTATTTGGGGGAAGAGCGAGGCGTTCTTAGACCGCAGGTATGCTTTAGCAGTAAAGTTGCCAGGACTTGCTTCTAGGTTTGACTTAGAAGAATAAGGGACGGAGGGGAATCAGGAGGATTCCTATGCTTTTAGCTTGAGGAACTAGGTTAGTGGTGCTGTTTTCAGACACAGGAAGGACTAAGAAAGCAGATTTGCAGAGCAGAAAAATGAAAAGTTCTGTTTTGGCTAGGTTATGTTTAAAATACTTAGTAGACATCAAAGCAGAGATAGCAAGATATATGATTCTGGAGTTCCTGGAAGAAGTGAGGTCTGGAGATAAAGATTTGAGAGTCCTAAACATTTGGGATTTATGGCTATGATCTTAAAGTGAGAACACTTGGCATGAGAGAGTGTTTCTCTTCAGCAGTGCTTGAGTGGTTCCTAATGTGGAGCTTTAAACAGTAAATACAGTAAAGGTAAAGAGAGATAATATTGTAGTGTCAGAGTTCCAGGCTTTATTCTTTAATAGACTGTAACATCTGTGGAAAAATGAATTCAGTCCATTTTTGATTATCTATTTTATGATTACACCTGGCTTGCATAGCCAGGTGATTACTTTGTGGGCTTGCAATTCATCTGAATAATTTTGTTATCTATTTCTGGCAACTTTGCTGTATCAGAACTGAACTTTAAAATATAGTATTGGGGGAAAAGTTCCAAAAGGACACAATTACTTTATTGAAATCACACTTTAATCAAGCTGTTCTCTTCATGTACTGGATCAAAAGAATTTGTTGGGAGCCTTTTAAGTCATAGGTTCTAACTTCACAGTCCAGCCAAGTAGAGAAAAAAAAGATACATGAAACCATAATAGACCAATTATTTGGGTGACTGTGATAGTCATTAGTTCTGTTCACTAAATATTTCCAGTTCTCTGTCATCTGGGCACATGGTAAAATTGAACTTCATAGCTATAGCTGAGTGCAGCTGTGATTCTAGTTCTCACTGGCAAGTTTTGATTAAAAGTGAGCGTCATGTGTAATTTCTGAGCCAGAGAACTTTCTTTCCTTCTGCCATGGTGACTGGCACTGCTGCTAACTGCCCTGTCATCCAAGGTCCTAGAATGAGGACAGCACAGAGTGGACACCCCAAGCTACCCGTGATGAACGTATGGCACTAATGAGAAATCAAAGCTTTGTTGTTTCAAGCCACTGATTTATTGGGATATTTGCTACTGTGGTGTAACCTAACCTATTCCAACCGATAGAATACAGAGTCTAGTCTACATATAGCATATTCTTAGTACCATCACAGTACTGCTTAAAAAAATAACCATAAGACAACATTGGTTGAAAGTTCAATACCACTCCCATGAAGTAAACATTGACACCCTTGCCATAAACAGAGTAGAGGGTCACAATAAGCCACTGTTTAGCTACATTATTACAAACTTACAGATATATAGCATCATTCCAGATGTTATGATTTGTAAGTTTTATTTTCTCTCTGTACCAATGTAATTGTGTAATATGGAAACTTTAGGAAACATCAAATTCTTAAACAACTTTGCAAATTAATATCTTGTTTAATAAAGAAAAATACAGCATTTTCAGCTTTTTGTCAAGCAGGTAGTAGGGGTAGATTTTATTATTCACAGAGCTATTTAACAAATGCTCTTCTATAAACTCATCTGTGCCAGTCAGACAAATGGAGTCCAGCTCCCATCCAGAAGGTTAAGAGAGAAAACACTCAGAGATTTGACATCACTTCACCCCACCTAATGACTTCACTTTCCACTTGACTTGCTTGTTGTCTGGCTCCGTTATTCATTGAACTAAAAAATGTACTAACCAAATTAAAGCTGTAGTCTTCACTTGCACTAAGTGTGCAGGGATTAACCACAATGCTGATGATCCAGAAACTCATTAATTGAGTAATTTTTAGTCATAGAATTTTTGAGGCAGGAATGCAGTAAGATAGTCCCTTCTTTTCCTTTACCAAATACTTAATAATATCTTCATCCATTGTTTAGTTGTAAACTGGCATAGAATGTTAGCCAGTGAAGCATGGTAGATGGGCTTTATTCACGGTCAGTGTCTATGCCCACTGTCTATCTCCTCATGATTTCTCTGTATATCCTCTTTCCTGGAGTTTACTTTAGTGTAGAGTTTGCCTACACTATACTAATAGTATCTATAGGAAAAAATTCTGGTGTTTCTAGGTAATATTTGCAAAGAATCTCCCCTGTAACTTATTAATTGCAAACCAAATAGTATTCTACTCAAAAAGGCATCCTATAATGTTGGTATAGTTATAAGAATATCAAGCAAGGGAGTAGGAGACCTACGTTCAAGTTTCAACTGTAATTTACTAAACTGTTTGCCTTGTTTAACATCTTTCAAATCTGCCTCCTCCTTTCCGTGTCCCTGTCACCACCTTGGTTTAAGCACTTGTTACATAGCAACCTTCCAGACTTCACACAGCTGCCAGAGTGACCCTTCTAAGATGTTAATCACTTCAAGTCTTTTAATGAGTCCCTACAGTTTTCAGGATAAAGTCCAAACCCCTCAGCTTAGTACACAGAGCCTTTCATGAGCTGCTCCTGGCCTAACTCTCTAGCCCTGAGGTTGTAAACTGGCAGGCTGTTAGCAAAATTCAACTCACATATGTGTTTGGTCTTGTTTGTACCATGTTTTCTTTAAAATTTGGTACCAACACTGATTTAAAAATTAAAAGATTTCTGGCTTCTCTTCAGATTATAAGATTATCCCCTCACATGGTGACAATTGGCTATACTGACATTTGCTCTTTAGAGAGGACATTAATTTACCAGAGACCTCATCCATGAAGTTTCACCCATTTATGTAACTTGTGTGCATTCAAATTTTGACCCCCTAGTGTCCTCCTCTCCAGCCACTTTTTAAGGTTTATCCTTCAGAGTACTGAATTATTCCTAGTTCTTCCAAAGTTTTATGCTTACCCTTGCCTAGAAGGCCCTACTGCCTTTCTATTTCTTTTTCTCACTGGCCCATTCACTTCCTCCAAAGTACAGTAAAACTGTTGCCTTCTTCAGAAAAGTCTTCCAACCTATCCTTCTGAGGTACCTGCGTTACCTTATTCTCCCATAGTATCTATCACACAGGATAGTGCTGTTGATTTGTTTGTTGGTATTCCCGCTAGGCGGTCAACTCCTTGGGGACAGAGATAATGCATAATTTGTCTTTGTGTCATAATTTGGGCTCTAGGAAGCCACTGTGGGCCTTAGTATCATCATCTATAAAATGAAGAACATAGATAATCGCCAGGTTCTCTTCTTATTTGAAAATCTGCTTTATACTGTTCATTTTTGGGAATCTGGGGTCAGAGGCTGCTTTGAATAGATTTTAACCAAAGCTTAGATATAACAAACAAGACTTAAAGTAAGGCATGTTGTGCCCTAAGGCACCAAGTAACAAAGATATTCCCCTCCAGAGGGGTCTATATGCTTTGGTTGGTCATTCCTATATAGAAGCTGACTGCTTGACGGATCATTGTTCGAAGAAAGCAAAAGACCAATCCATTGGGCATCTGGTGGCATTTAACAAAAACGAATTATTGGTGCTTCGAAGAGGGCACTTATTTAACCTTAACAGCAACCTGTTTGGTATCATGAGGAAGAGACAGGGAAGAAGAGGAACTATGTCAGAGAGAAATAGAATCTGATCCAAATGTTACACATGGGTTAGTGACTGTTAAAAGCAGAACAGAAAATGGGTACCTCCTCCTGGTGTCAACTGGTTTGGGTGTATTGCTAGCCTGAATTGGATCGAAATAAATATACTAGCCATTATCCCCGTTATAATAAAAAAAAACTTTAACCCATTAGCCATTGAAACCTCCACCAAATATTTCTTAACACAAGCTACCACATCCATGCTACTTATAATAGCAGTCATCATTAACTTACTATATTCCGGCCAATGAACTATTACAAAAATATTCAACATAACAGCATCAACAGTAGTAACAGTAGCCCTGGCCATAAAACTAGGACTATCCCCTTTTCACTTTTGAGTGTCCGAGGTAACACAAGGCATCCCATTAATGGCAGGCCTAATTCTATTGACATGACCAAAACTTGGCCTCTATCAATCCTTTAGCAAATCTCACCATCAGTCAACCTAAACCTAATACTATCCCTATCCATACCGTCCATTCTAATCGGAGGGTGAGGTAGATTAAATCAAACCCAACTCCGAAAAATCATGGCTTACTCATCAGTCGCCCACATAGGTTGACTAACAGCTGTCTTACTATACAACCCAACTATAACAACTCTAAACCTAGTAATCTACACTATAATAACCCTCACTATATTCATATTATTTATTCACAGCTCGGCCACTACTACACTGTCACTGTCACACACATGAAACAAAGCACCTGTTATCACAACCCTTACCCTAGGCACTCTACTATCAATAGGGGGACTCCCACCACTATCAGGATTCATGCCTAAATGAATAATTATTCAAGAAATAACAAAAAACAATAATATTATTTTACCCACACTTATAGCCATCACAGCACTACTTAACCTGTACTTCTACATGCAACTCACATACTCCACAGTGC
The DNA here is from genome assembly GCF_008692025.1 of Phocoena sinus. Classification (NCBI taxonomy): domain Eukaryota; kingdom Metazoa; phylum Chordata; class Mammalia; order Artiodactyla; family Phocoenidae; genus Phocoena; species Phocoena sinus. The sequence goes on along the minus strand of NC_045765.1, from coordinate 106,985,849 downwards.
TGACCACGTTCCCCTCCATAAAAAAACGTGAAAATAAAATGACAGTTTGACTCTACAAAACAAATAATCCTCCTACCAACTATGATCGTAATATCCACAATACTTCTGCCCCTCACACCAATACTGTCAGTGTTGGAATAGGAATTTAGGTTAAAACAGACCAAGAGCCTTCAAAACCCTAAGCAAGTATAATTTACTTAATTCCTGCCTAATAAGGATTGCAAGACTATATCCTACATCAACTGAATGCAAATCAAACACTTCAATGAAGCTAATCCTCACTAGATTGGAGGGATACATCTCCCAAGAATTTTTAGTTAACAGCTGAATACCCTAGTCAACTGGCTTCAATCTACTTCTCCCGCAGCAGGAAAAAAAACAGCTGGAGAAGCCCCTTCAGGGTTGAAGCTGCTTCTTCGAATTTGCAATTCAATATGAACAATACACCACAGGGCTTGGCAAAAAGAGAACATCACCTCTGTCTTTAGATTTACAGTCTAATGCCTACTCTGGCCATTTTACCTATGTTCAAAAACCGCTGATTATTCTCAACCAACCACAAAGACATTGGTAGTTTATATTTGCTATTTGGTGCCTGAGCTGGAATAGTAGGTACAGACAGGCCTGAGCCTACTAATTCGTGCTGAATTAGGTCAGCCTGGAACACTGCTCGGAGACGACCAAATTTATAATGTGGTATTAACAGCCCATGCACTTGTAATAATTTTCTTTATGGTCATACCCGTTATGATCAGTGGCTTCGGAAACTGGCTACGCCTCTAATAATTGGAGCACCTGATATGGCTTTCCCCCATATGAATAACATGAGTTTTTGACTACTCCCTCCTCCTTTCTTATTGTTGCTGGCATTGTCAATAGTTGAAGCTGGTACAGGTACAGGCTGAACCGTATATCCACCCTTGGCTGGAAATTTAGCACATGCAGGAGCTTCAGTTGACCTTACTATTTTTTCCCTACATTTAGCTGGTGTGTCCTCAATTCTAGGGGCTATCAATTTTATCACCACTATTATTAATATAAACCCACCACTATAAACCAATATCAAACACCATTATTGGTATGATCAGTATTAATCACAGCAGTATTACTTTTATTATCCTTACCTGTACTAGCAGCCGGAATCACTATACTGCTAATTGACTGAAACTTAAACACAACGTTTTTTGACCCTGCAGGAGGGGGAGATCCCATCTTATATCAACACCTGTTTTGATTCTTTGGACACCCTGAAGTATATATCTTAATCCTGCCCGGATTTGGAATGATTTCACACATTGTAACCTATTACTCAGGAAAAAAAGAGCCTTTCAGGTACATGGGTATGGTATGAGCTATAATGTCAATTGGATACTTAGGGTTCATTGTATGAGCCCACCACATATTCACAGTGGGTATAGATGTTGACACACGAGCATAGTTTACATCAGCCACTATAATCATCGCTGTCCCAACAGGAGAGAAAGTGTTCAGTTGACTGGCAACACTCCATGGAGGTAACATTAAATGGTCCCCAGCCATGATGTGAGCCCTGGGTTTCATCTTCCTTTTCACAGTCGGTGGGCCAACAGGTATTGTCCTAGCTAACTCATCATTAGATATTGTCTTTCATGATACTTACTATGTAGTCGCATATTTTCACTATGTACTTTCAATGGGGGCTGTTTTCGCTATAGGAGGGTTTGTGCACTGATTCCCACTATTCTTAGGATATACATTCAACTCAACATGAGCAGAAATTCACTTTGTAATCATATTTGTGAGTGTCAACATAACTTTCTTCCCACAACATTTTTTAGGTCTATCTGGCATACCTCGATGATACTCTGACTACCCAGATGCCTATACAACATGAAACACTATCTCATCAATAGGCTCACTCATCTTATTAACAGCTGTCATGGTGATAATTTTCATTATCTGAGAGGAATTCGTATCCAAACGAGAAGTTCTAGCAGTAGAACTTACTACTACAAACTTAGAGTGGTTAAATGGATGTCCTCCACCATATCATACATTTGAGGAGCCAACTTAACGTCAGTCTAAAATAGTCAAGAAAGGAAGGAGTCAAACCCTCTTTTATCGGTTTCAAGCCAACATCATAACCACTATGTCTTTCTCCATAAATGAGATATTAGTAAAATTTTATGTAACTTTGTCAAAGTTAAGTCACAGGTGGAAATTCTGTATATCTCTATGGCATATCCTTTCCAACTAGGGTTTCAAGACACAACATCACCCATCATGGAAGAATTACTACACTTTCACAACCATACACTAATAATTGTCTTCTTAATTAGCTCTCTGGTTCTTTGTATCATCTCACTAGTGCTAACAGCTAAGCTAACATGTACCAGCACAATAGACGCACAAGAAGTAGAAACCATCTGAACCATCTTACCGGCCATTATCTTGATTTTAATTGCCCTGCCATCGTTGCGAATCCTGTACATGATAGATGAGATCAACAACCCGTCCCTTACTGTAAAAACTATAGGCCACGAATGATACTGAAGTTATGAGTACACTGACTACAGAGACTTAAATTTTGACTCCTATATAATCCCAGCATCAGATTTAAAACCAGGGGAGTTACAACTGCTAGAAGTAGATAACCCAGTAGTGTTGCCCATAGAAATAGCAATCCGAATACTGATCTCCTCTGAAGATGTATTACACTCATGAGCCGTACCTTCCCTAGGCCTGAAAACAGACGCAATCCCAGGGCGCCTAAATCAAACAACCCTAATATCAATACGACCAGGTTTGTATTACGGACAGTGTTCAGAGATTTGTGTATCAAACCTTAGCTTCATGCCAATTGTCCTTGAATTAGTACCCTTAAAATACTTTGAAAAATGATCCGCATCAATATTCTAAACTCATTAAGAAGCTAGGTAGCGTTAACTTTTTAAGTTAAAGACTGAGAGCTGAGACTCTCCTTAATGGCATGCCACAATTAGATACACCAACATGATTCCTTACCATCTCATCTATGTTTCTAACACTGTTTATTATATTTCAACTAAAAGTCACAAAGTACACTTATTACCCCAACCCAGAATCAACACGCACCAAAGTGTAAAAACAGTCTACCCCTTGAGAAACAAAATGAATGAAAATCTATTTGCCTCTTTCATAACCCCAACAATAATAGGCCTCCCTGTAGTTATTTTAATTATTATGTTTAAAAGTATTTTATTTCCAACATCAAAATGACTAATAATCACATAATTTCCCTTCAACAATGACTAGTCCAACTTACATCAAAACAAATAATAAGCACCCATAATTACAAGGGACAGGCTTGATCATTCATTCTAATATCACTCATTTTATTTGTTGGGTCAACCAACCTTCTAGGACTACTTCCCCACTCGTTTACACCCACCACGCAACTCTGAGTAAATGTAGGAGTAGCAGTTCCCCTATGAGCGGGCACCATGATTACAGGTTTTCATAACAGAACAAAAATATCTCTAGCTCACTTCTTGCCTCAAGGCACACCCTCCCCACCTCATCCCCATACTAGTGATTATCGAAACTATTAGCCTGTTTATCCAACCAGTAGCACTAGTCGTGTGATTAACAGCCAATATTACAGCAGGACATTTATTAATACATCTAATTGGAGGGACAACTTTAGTACAGCATCAGCACTACCACAGCTTTTATTACATTCATCATTCTTACCCTACTTAACTATCCTCGAATTTGCCGTTGCTATAATTCAAGCCTATGTGTTTACCCTCCTAGTAAGCCTTTATCTGCGTGACAATAATAATGACCCACCAAACCCACACATGCCACATAGTAAAGCCCAGTCCTTGACCCCTTACAGGAGCCCTTTCAGCCCTCCTAATAACATTGGGCCTAATCATGTGATTCCACTTCAACTCAATAATACTACTAATATTAGGCCTACTAACTAATACTCTAACAACATATCAGTGGTGGCGAGATGTTATTCGAGAGAGCACTTTCCAAGGCCACCATACACCAATTGTCCAAAAAGGGCTTTGATATGGGATAATCTTATTTATCGTCTCAGAAGTCTTCTTTTTTACCAGCTTCTTTTGAGCCTTCTATTACTCAAGCCTCACCCCTACTCCTGAATTAGGCGAGTGCTGGCCACCAACAGGCATTTGCCCTCTAAACCCCCTAGAGGTACTGCTTCTCAACACTTCCGTGCTACTAGCCTCTGGCATGTCTATTACTTGAGTCCGCCACAGCCTTACGGAAGGAAATCACAAGCACATACTCCAAGCCCTCTTTATTACAATTGCCCTGGGCGTATATTTTACACTCCTACAAGCCTCAGAGTATTATGAAGCTCCACTTACAATCTCAGATGGAGTATATGGATCAACTTTCTTCATGGCCACAGGGTTCCATGGACTGCACGTAATCATTGGGTCCACCTTCCTTATTGTCTGTTTTCTGCGCCAATTAAAATTCCACTTCACATCCAACCACCACTTCGGCTTTGAAGCCGCTGCTTGATACTGACATTTTGTAGATGTTGTGTGACTATTCCTTTACGTATCCATCTATTGATGAGGCTCATAATTCTTTTAGTATTAATTAGTACAACTGAATTCCAATCAGTTAGTTTTGGTACACTCCGAAAAAGAATAAGAAACTTAATAATAACCCTACTAACAAATACAGCACTGGCCTCGTTGCTCGTACTCATTGCCTTCTGATTCCCTCAACCAAAACACTTAAAACAGAAAAAATAAGTCCCTATGAATGTGGATTTGACCCCACAGGATATGCCCACCTGCCCTTTTCTATAAAATTTTTCCTAGTAGCAATCACATTACCCCTCTTTTTTTTTTTTTTGCGGTACACGGGCCTCTCACTGTTGTGGCCTCTCCCTTTGCGGAGCGCAGGCTCAGCGGCCATGGCTCACGGGCCCAGCCGCTCCACGGCATGTGGGATCCTCCCAGACCGGGGCACAAACCCGTGTCCCCTGCATCGGCAGGCGGACTCTCAACCACTGCGCCACCAGGGAAGCCCACATTCCCCCTCTTTGACCGAGAAATTGCCCTCCTACTGCCCCTCCCCTGGGCAACTCAAACAAATAATCTAAAAACAATACTTACCATAGCTCTACTTCTAATCTCATTATTGGCAATTAGCCCAGCCTATGAATGAACTCAAAAGGGGCTAGAATGAATTGAATATGGTATTTAGTTTAAAATAAAACAAATGATTTCGACTCATTAGATTATGACTAAACTCATAACTACCAAGTGTCTTTAGTGTACATAAATATTATTATGGCTTTCACAATATCCCTTGTAGGGCTGCTAATATATCGATCCCACTTAATGTCCTCACTATTATGTCTAGAAGGCATAATATTATCACTGTTCATCATGGCAACCCTAATAATCCTAAACTCACACTTTACCTTAGCCAGCATAATACCAACCATCCTACTGCTGTTCGCGGCCTGTTATCCTTGTTAGGAATAGTATCAAATACATAAAACCTTAACCTCCTCCAATGCTAAAATTTATTATCCCTACGATTATACTATACAATGGGTGATCCTTAGGATAAGCTGGTATGACAATAAATACCTTAAAACCATTTGATCCAGAAATTTAGCCTCCAGGAATTATCCTAAGGAAATAACCATGACTGTACACAAAGATCTGAATGTTATTTATAAAAGCAAAAACAAACACACAAACAAAACCACAGAAATAGTGTAAATGTCCAGCATTAGGAAATTAAGTCAATGGTTTTAAAGCAGTACTTGTTTGAGTACAGGGTTCCATAGAAGTGTGTTGACAATCACCTCAGAAAAACTCTGGCCCTTCATCACCATTTCAGAGTATTTTCACTTTTATTTCTTGTACATATTAATGTTACATGTGAGATTTTCTTTAGAAAAAAATGATTCTGCGCATAAAAAAATTTGAAAACCACTGGATTCAGTACATTACAGTAATTGATATAACAATGGATATGGAAACAGGTATGTTAACAGATCAGGTTATCTTTGGGTAGTGATTATAGGTCATTCTTTTTCTTAGTTGGGTTTGTCTCTATTTTCCACATTGCCTACAGATAACGTGTAATTATTTCTGTAGCCAGACCCCAAAAAAATGGTTTTTGAAAAAAAAAATTAGTTGACAGCAATAAATATTCCACAAGCCATTAAAATTTCCCAGGTTTGGCATTCAAATCATAGGTTTTATAAACCCACTACCATTATGAAATTTTTCCCATGAAATATCATAGGCTATAGAGAACATTGAAGATATAGTCCAACCTCCTCATTTTATATTTGAAGAAACTGTGATCCAAAATGTTTTAGTATATTGAAGCTAGGGCTGGGAGCCTGTGGTCTTCTGAGATTCCATGTGCTTTTTCTGCTGTTCACCTAATTTGTAGAATGGATAGTTATAATTTTCATTTCTCTCATTTTTGTGTACCTAGTCTGAGCATCTGTCATTGTGTTATTGCTTACTTTTTCCTATGAGTGAAAATTTGAAGTACCAGTGGTCAGAATTTCTCTATTTAGAGAAATTGGCACAAACTATAAAACATTAAAATGGGTCCTAAAACTGTCATATGACTCATTGTTCTGATTTATACAATTAGAGTTTTATAATCTACTTTATTCCACTAATTCATTAAATGTGTATGTTCACTTAGATTTATAATTTAGAGTTGGATTAAACTGACCTCAAATAATTCTTACAGTTCACCTTCACTCTTGGCATCTAAAAGGTAGACATTAGATACATGTTCCATCTGCCCCGCCTTCCTTCTCAGACATGAAGGTACTTGGAAATCACTCTGACTTAGTTGTGTTTCAGGATCTTAACTCAGCTCTGAGTTATCTTGCTATGATCACATTGACACCCCCCAAAATGTTATGGCTTTATGTAATATTTTTTACATATATGTATATACGTCAGTACTTTCCCGTTCTTTTTTTTTTTTTTTATGACTCTGTGTGTTTGAGACTTTGTTTCTAGGGCTGCTGGAGACAATAGTGACACCTCCCATTGAGAGGTGTGTTTGCCAATTTAGTCATTTTCCAAATCAAACCAGGTCCCTCTGGGAGCCCTTTGTGATTCTTTTATTTATTATTTATTTATTTATTTATTTATTTTAACATCTTTATCAGAGTATAATTGCTTTACAATGGTATGTTAGTTTCTGCTTTATAACAAAGTGAATCAGTTATACATATACATATGTTCCCATATCTCTCCCCTCTTGCATCTCCCTCCCTCCCACCCTCCCTATCCCACCCCTCTAGGTGGTCACAAAGCACCAAGCTGATCTCCCTGTGGTATGCGGCTGCTTCCCACTAGCTATCTGTTTTACATTTGGTAGTGTATATATGTCCATGCCACTCTCTCACTTCGTCCCAGCTTACCCTTCCCCCTCCCCATATCCTCAAGTCCCTTCTCTAGTAGGTCTGTGTCTTTATTCCCGTCTTACCCCTAGGTTCTTCATGACCATTTTCTTTTTTTCTTAGACTCCATATATGTGTTAGCATACAGTATTTCTTTTTCTCTTTCTGACTTACTTCACTCTGTATGACACACACTAGGTCCATCCACCTCACTACAAATAACTCAATTTCGTTTCTTTTTATAGCTGAGTAATATTCCATTGTATATATGTGCCACATCTTCTTTATCCATTGATCTGTTGATGGACACTTAGGTTGCTTCCGTTGTCCTGGCTATTGTAAATAGAGCTGCAATGAACATTTTGGTACATGACTATTTTTGAATTCTGGTTTTCTCAGGGTATATGCCCAGTAGTGAGATTTCTGGGTCGTATGGTAGTTCTGTTTTTAGTTTTTTAAGGAACCTCCATACTGTTCTCCATAGTGGCTGTATCAATTTACATTTCCACCAACAGTGCAAGAGTGTTCCCTTTTCTCCACACCCTCTCCAGCATTTATTGTTTCTAGATTTTTTGATGATGGCCATTCTGACCGGTGTGAGATGATATCTCATTGTAGTTTTGATTTGCACTTCTCTAATGATTAACGTTGTTGAGCCCATGGTTCTTTTTTGTTTTCATATTAAGCAGTGAAAATTAGGTAGCCCTTTGAACTTGGAGATGCTGAAGAAATAGTGTGAAGTAATGTGTTTCAAATAAAGGAAATTGGAAAGGTTGAAAAACATGTCACTCCCCCAAAACCTTCTCTGAACCCCCAGCTCCCTCCTCCCCACTAAAAATGAGTAATTCATAATGAAAAGCAAACAGAACAAATACATGGCAGTTCTCAGTTTAGGTGAAGGTGATATTGTTTGTTATTGAAGAAAACTAGAAATAAGGGGGACTTTGTAGTGCATTGTTTTTTAACTATTTCCCCCAAGAATCTTAATGTCTGAATTTACTTAAAATGCAGACCTTCCAGGCTTATATCTTATAAAGAGCATTTTGCTAAAAAGAGTTGTAACTTAAACTGAAATAATTTACACAGTTGTTTTTACTAAAATAGTAGATTTGGGATAAATTTTAAAATATTTTTAAATGTCATAGTTTTGCAAATCTGTTTTCGGATTTAGTTATTCTAACTGTTTTAATACATTAGGGCTGCTGTTCATTTACTCTAGGAATCAAGCACAGAAGCTCACAGAATTAAAAATTGAATCAAATTTGTAAACGGTTTAATAACTTGAGCTTACATGCAAATTTATTTTCTCATGATTAAACCTTTGATGTAATGCTTCCAATGAAGCATTCAAAGCTAGGAATGCTATGCCACTAGCTAAATGTTTCAATATTGTGGCACTTCTTGGTTAAAATTTTGAGTTAAATACCTATAGTATATAGTTTTAGAATAGTAGCACTACCTGATTTTATTTTCCAGATAATATTTAAGAAATCGCATTTTATTTATATATAAAACTGCACAGCTTTTAAAGCACACACACATATTACTTCATTTAGTTTGTACACAAAACCTGTAAGAGAGGGAGAGGGAGGATAGTGAAGTTAGTAACATACCCAAAATTTCATGGTTGTGCACAGGTTCTTAGAACCTGCCGTGTGTCCACCATTGTTTCCACTAATCTTTTAGCCTCCATAAATGAATATGTGTACCCTAGAATTTCTTACAACTTAATAAAAGCAAGTTGCAAGATTGTACATACCTTATAATGGCAGTTGGTAAAAAACAGAACAGAAAATAGCAAGTATTTTCTATTGATGAGTAAAGGTTTTGAAAGGTTACATATACACTGTTAATAATGGCTACCTCTGATGCAGATGGGGGTTGGAATTGGGGGCGGGGGTGAGTATCTAAAAGGAGATTTTAGCCTTATCTAAAGTACAGTCTAAGTACATTCGTGTATGACTTGTAGAATTTAAAATAATTTTTAAAAACTGTAAAGAATGTAGAGTTGGATTCTGGGAGTTATTGGACTATACCAGGAAAGAGAAGGTATAGATTGAGAGGTAAGTGGGGGAGTTACTACGTTTTGTAAATAAAAAAGGTCATCAAGCTGTCTTTGGAATCTCTGTGTAAAACAAAGGAATGGAAAGTAAGTATCTTTTCAGAATCATTCTGATTTGTTCATAGTTTTGGGAAATACCCTACAAAGAGAAACTGGCTGTGGTGCTATATTGTGCGACAAATTAATATCAATCAAAGTGAGGGGGGATGTTTGTTTCATCACAAGAGCTTTGGTAAATTGAAAGTAATAAATCCCACTGAGAACCATGAGTATGTTCTTGTAATTCTGCACTGTATAACTTTTTCTGGTCCTGTGGGTAATTCCTTTGGGCTTTATTCAGAGGGGCGGAGGCATGGACTGTGGTTACCTCCGCTTCTCTCCACCCTCCTGGGATGTAGCGTCTGATTTACAAGAACTTAAAAACATGACTTTTCACAGGAGCTCACTATTGCCTTTTTCAAAGTTTGCTTGAATCAGAAGTGGGATTCATGTAAAAATATCCCCTGACCTTGTCATGGGTTCCTTTAGAAAAGGCAGCAGATCCAGCCCTTAATGCTTGGTTAGTAAGAGAATATCCATAGCTGGGTGAGGTTCTAGAATAATTTAGCACCCACCACACATCTCTGACTGAAACCTAAATGTGACTCTTGGGACCAATGGACTATGACTTGGTCTGTCTGTGTGAATTTCAGTATCCTTTCTCCACTAATCAACTTCATGCCTAAAATCTCTAAAAGAAGCTCCCTGTTACAGTTCTTCTCTGACCTTTCTGACTCACACATTCACTTTTCCATCTGACAGCATGTCACCTCTATTCCATGCCCAAAGCAGCCAACTGTGGTCTTCACCCTCACTTAGTGGCTCTCTGAAGTGATTCTCCAAGATCTGCTCTTTATAATACAGGCAACCCTTTACATTTATTTGTGATAACAGTAATAATGATAGCAATAATAACAGCAGCCATAATTTATTTAGCACCTACTGTGTTTTCACCATTCACTACATAGATTCTCTCTAGTCTTTACAACAGTCTTGCAAGGTAGGTCTTGTTATCCTCATTCAACTCATGAAGAAACTGAGGTACAGGGAGCTTTCCCAAGAGAACTTTCCCAAGGATATGGCAAAGTAAGGATATAGATCCATGTCTAAATAGTATACTCCAAAAGAAGCTTGCCTAATAGCAGATCTCGCTCTATAGTGGTAGCTATGAGGTTCCAATGAACACATATTGCTATCAAAATCAGTTTTTTGCCACGTATCAGTTTCTTGTTAATTTTGATGTTTGCTGTAAATTAAACAGATATGAGTTAAACTGTTGAAAGATAGTTGCTATTACCTTTTCCTGGCATTTTCTGCTTCAAAGACTATATTAAATGCTATTTTCAGATACTTATACTAATCTGATTATCTGCTAGTCACATTCCTATCCTAGAAATTGTTCAAAAGAATTGCGTACCACTGGCCTCTGTTCTTCAGTAACTACAACAAAGTCAGCACATAGTCAGTCACTGGTTTGGAAAGGTGGAAGGAATTCTATTCATTCAAAATCATTTCTTGGTTAAATAGCAGTTAAGAACCCAGGCTTTAGAATCATGAGCTCCCAGCTTTTTTGACCTCAGGCAAATTACTTCATATCACTAAACTTTTTTCTTCTCTGTTAAAGGTCATATTAAGAGGTCATAGCTTATAGTTTTTTGTTTGTTTCTTTCCTCTTGTTTTGATGTTGAATGAGATAATCCATGTAAAACACATAGCATAGTGTATATCTTATGATAATAAATGTTTCTCTTTATTATTATGTAATTTTTATTTGAAAATAATTGTTTAATATTTGTAGCTATGTAGCATAACGACTTAACACATACTGTAAAAATTTGTTGATTTAGATCATATAACATTGCAAGGTTTTGGTGAAAGTTTTTATTATTCTTAGCTAGACTGCAAATACGTACTAATGTGTAGTATATATCTTGAATCCCTTATAAAAAGGCTTCCTTAAAAATTTCTTAATTGGTAGTAAAGATGGAATTAAGAACAGAATTTGTTGTTTGGGACTTTTATCATGTGAAAACGTATTTTCCCACTGCTGCTTAGATCAGATGAAAATAAAAAGTTATTGAACATCATTATTCCAGTAACATGAGCCATCTTCTTGGTCCTAAATGTCAAAGACCTAAGCATTGCATCAGTGTCACTGGGAAGCTTAAGGCAGAAATGAACAAATAGAAAATTTTGTGTCAGTCAAGCTTCTCCAGAGGAACAGAACCAACAGGAGAGGGGTGTGCGTGTGTGTGTGTGTGTGTGTGTGTGTGTATGTACACATATACATACGCATATACACTTTCATTCATACACATATATACACACATATGTATATGTATATATATGTATATATATATGAATTGTGTGTGTATATACATAATATATGTATGTATACACACAGTTCTAGTCAACACATTCTTAGATAGGCAATTGGAAATGAAAGGCATACATACTAGATCTGTCAGTGGATTTGGTATTTGGTCCATTCATAAGGTTTCAGGGACAATATGAGGAAGAAAAAGAAATCTTCAGTGCAAAATTATTGGCAGAAGCTTATCCATCTGACAAGGAAATCTGTTTTCAAACAATGTACAACTCAACATCCCAGGGTAACAGGAAGAAGATAGCACAGCTCTCTAGACCTTATTCTGCAAAATTTAATCCAAAGGGTTGTAAAATAAAGGTGAGTTAAATTTTATTAATGTTGATGTTTGATTATTTCAGCCTGACAACTTACAACACCATTTTGTAATGCAAATAGTTTTCTTTGCTAATCTTATAGGTGATTCAGGATGGAAGTGCAGGCAGGTATCTAGAATCTAATCATAAAATCCTTGTGATATATCTCATCCATAAATTATGCAAAAGACTGTGGATTGCTGACAGTGTTTTTACCATCTGTACTATGTTCAGTCTTCCCCCAAATGTTTAATTTTCTTATTTGAACATATTTTAAATTAATGAATAAATTCAGTATTACATAAAATATTTACAGTTTACAAGGTACTTCCATATACATTGTCTAATGTAATAATTTTTATTCATCTTTTCACGAAACAGCTTTTGGTTTAATTGATTTTCTCTATTGCTATTTTGTTTCCAATTTTATTGTTTTTTGCTCTAATATTTACTGTTTCTTTCTTCTGGTTGTTTTAAGCTTAAGTTAGTCTTCTGTCTCCTCAAATGGAAGCTTAGGTTATTGATTTTAGATATTTCTTCTTTTCAAATATATGCATTCAAAGCTATAAATTTCCCTCTAAGTACTGCTTTTCATCCGTCCCACAAATTTTAATAAGTTGTATTTTCCTTTTCATTTACTTCAGAGTTTTAAAATTTCTCTTGAGATTTTTTATTTGACCTATGTGTTTAGAAGTATGTTGTTTGGAAGTAATTAGAAATATGTTGTTTAACCTCCAAATACTTTGGAATTTTCCAGCTGTAACATTTCTGTTACTGGTTTCCAGTTTATTTCCATTATGGTTTAAGAACATACTTTGTATGATTTCTGTTCTTTTAAATGTGTTAGGCTATGTTTTATAGCCCAGTGGATGGTCTATCTTTGTGAATATTACTTGTGAGCTTGAGAAGAGTGTGTCTCATGCTGTTGTTGGATGAAGGATTCTATAAATGTCATTTAAATCAAGGTGATTGATAGTGCTATTCAGGCCCACTGTATCTTTACTGATTTTCTGCCTGCTTGATCTGTCAATTACTCAAATAAGGGTATTGAATCTCCAACTCTAATAGTGGATTTGTCTGTTACACCTTTCAGGTGTATCAGTTTTGCTTCTTGTATTTTGACCCTGTTATTAGTTGCATACACACTTAGGATTATTACGTTTTGTTGTCTATTATATCTTTTTTATGGTTTTCTGAGAAAAGCATTACTTCTCTGATTTTGAAGGATAATTTCACTAGATATAGACTTTTAGGTTTTTGGGCTTTTTCTTCAACACTTTAAATATTTCACTCCACTTTCTTTTTGTTTGCATGGTTTCTGATGAGAAGTCCACTGTAATTCTTTACTTGTTCCTCTCTAGGTAAGATATCTTACCTGCTCTTGCCTCTTTCAAGATTTTTTCTTTGTCTTTAGTTTTCTGCAATTTGAATATGATATGTCTAGGTGTATGTTTTTTGTTTTATTTTTTTTTTCTGGTGTTTGTCTAGTTTGGTATTTCCTGACCTTCCTGGATATGTGGCTTGTTTTCTGTCTTTAATTTTGAAAAATTCTCAGACGTTAGTACTTCAGATCTTTCTTCTACTCTGCTTCCTCTATATGTTATACTTTTTGAAATCGTCCCATAGTTCTTGGATATCCTGTCATTTTTCATTCTTTTAATGTTTCGTATTTCAGTTTTGGTACTTTCTGCTTACCTGTTTTCAAGCTCACTGATTTTTTTTCCCTTGGCTGTGTGCAGTCTGTTGATGAGCCCATCAAATATATTCTTCATTTCTATTATAGTGCTTTTGATTTCTAGCATTTCATTTTGATTTTTTTCTTAGAGTCTTCATCTCTTTGCTTACATTGTTCATCTGTTCTTGCAAATTGTCTACTTTTTCCATTAGCACCCTTAACATGTTCATTGTAATTATTTTAAATTCTCTGTGTGATGATTCCAACATCCATTCCATGTCTCAGTCAGGTTCTGATGCTTGCTTTTACTCTTAACACTGTTTTTTTTCCTTGCTGTCTATCATGCCATGTAATTTTTTGTTGAAAGCTGAACATGTATTGAGTAATAGGAGCTGAAGAGGACTTTAATGTGAGGATTTATGTTACTGTGCTAGGAGTTGTGCAGTATCTAATGTTTATTGTCAGAAGCTTCAGATTCCCCCCGTGCCCTTGTTTTTGTCTCTCCTCTTATCTTTGGACTTCCCTGAATACGTCTCCTCAAAGAGAGTCTGCATCTTCCAGCTCTTTCAACTCTAATCAACTGTGTTTTACTGAAACCCTATTGGTGTGATGGTATGGTGTAGGAGAAAGGCATTCTACCTTTTTATGATTAAATATCAGTCTTTCAGCAGGCCTGTGTCTTGGGGCTGTGAGTTTCACAAGTGTTTATCTGGTGTTATAGCTCTTTTTTCCCCTCTCCTCTTAAGTGAAATAAGAAAGGGAGGGAGGCTGGAGCATGAGAAATATCCTTACCCCACATGGGAAGAAACTCAGATCAGGTCTTTTTCCCTGGAGAGTAGGCCTTTGCTACAGAGAGTCTCTGGGTCTATTTCACAAAGATGACTCATTCCCTCCCCCCTGCTAGAATCAGGAGAGCATCTTTCTTGGATCTTTACTATGAGAACCTGGTGGGATTCCTGGAGGCAAAATCCAGGAAAGGGTGGGGATTCCCCAAAACTGTGCCCCCCCCCCCCCGCCGCAAGAGTTTCTTAATCTCCAGCTAGTCTACATCCAGCCTCCAGCGATGCATTGCCATTTAACCAATTTATGGCTCCCGGGTCCTCAACTCCAGGGAAACAGATCTCAGCCTTGATAATCTGGATTAACCTATCTCTCCAGATTTTGAGGTGGTGGTTTGCTCTCCAATCTCAATTATCTGATTGGTCCAACAAACTGATTTTCAGTTTGTTCAGCTTTATTTGTAAGGATAGGAGTGATGACTTCCAAGCTCGTTACATATCAGAAATGAAACTGGACATCTCCCTTATGTAATACATTAAATTTACTTAATCCAAAACAGAGAACTGAAATATTGTTGACTAAATTCAGCTTTAACAATTGAGAAATTATAAAAACGTGGTTATGTATACATTATATAAGAATGATATATAAAGTGGATACTTTTATTAATTCTGTTTAAGAAAGTCAAAACTTAAATGTCTATCTGTATTTCATTCATTTTATAAATACTTATTGCATGATAACTACATTACAATACTCTGATTATATTCTGTACCATATGATTTATAAGGATTCTCTGCTAAAAATAAATCTTCATTACTTGGACACTTAAAAAGCACATTATTAAGGCTCAAGCTAGCAGTTTCTTTTTTTTTTTTAATAGTAATCTTTATTTTTATATTTATTTTTGGCTGTGTTGGGTCTTAGTTTCTGTGCGAGGGCTTTCTCTAGTTGCGGCGAGCAGGGACCACTCTTCATCACAGTGTGTAGGGCTCTTCACTACCGCGGCCTCTCTTGTTGCGGAACACAGGCTCCAGACGCGCAGGCTCAGTAGTTGTGGCTCACGGGCTTAGCTGCTCCGCGGCATGTGGGATCTTCCCAGACCAGGGCTTGAACCCACGTCCCCTGCATTGGCAGGCAGATTTTCAACCACTGCGCCACCAGGGAAGCCCCGCTAGCAGTTTCTTGACTGAAAAATAGTTGGGAAGAATCTGTTTCACCTTATTATTTTCATAAAAGGAAATTTTTCATTATTTGTGATTTCTTGTTTAAGAGCTTATGTAGTAGTTTAGAGAGCTCAGGGATTTTCTAAATTAATACAAAGAAGTCTAAGTTCTCTACAGTTTTCTTTTCTCTAATCTAAATAAATTGAATTTTTATCCTTTTGTCAATAGTCATTATTCAGAGATTTGTAGAATGCTACAAAATTACCACCTCTTGTGAATATTGGCCGGTAAAGATGTGCTTTTCTTTAGGCATGATAATAACAGTATCACTTTTTTGAGGGGGGGCTGTGTTGGGTCTTAGCTGCAGCACCTGTGATCTTTGATGCGGCACATGGGATCTTTTGTTGTGGCTCCTGGGCTCTTCGTTGCGATGTGCAGGTTACTCTCTAGTTGTGGCATGTGGTTTTTCTCTCTCTGGTTGTGGCACGCAGGCTCCAGAGTGCACGGGCTCTGTAGTTTGTGGTACGCAGGCTCTCCTGTTGTGGCATGCAAGCTCAGCAGTTGTGGCATGCGGGCCTAGCTGCCCCGCAGCATGTGGGATCCTAGTTCCCCAACCAGGGATCGAACCCACGTCCCCTGCACTGGTAGGCGGATTCTTTACCACTGGACCACCAGGGAAGTCCCAATAATAGTATCACTTTTGAAGGAGAAATGTACACTCACAAAAATCATTACTTTGTCATGTTTCAGCTTAGGTAGGTTATGCATGTGTTGTCAAGACTTCAAAATCAGCAGATGAATATGAATAAATTTAGAAAGGAAATAAAATAAACATTGTTGGTAACTTTTAATATTTAGATATGTAAGTACATAGAATACAAGCACAAAATGTATTACTATATCTTATTTTTCTGCAATGTGTGAAGATTTTCAAAAGCAAAACAAAACAAAAATGTGGGAGGCGCTCTGGTGAATTGGAAAGCCTAGGGGACAAAGAGTTGAAAGATTTGGGTTTTAAGCTCTGGTTAGGCCACGTGTTTGTGTGACTTTGAGTTCATTTATCACCTCTCCTTCCTTTTAAAATTTCATACATAAGTGAGACTTTTGGATCAGGTCATCAGTAAGAGTAGTTTCAGCTCATAAATTATATAATTCTACGTCACAGTTCACACTAGGATTATGCAATTATACAATTTATAAAATATGTATAAAAAAAGTTTTGGGGCTTCCCTGGTGGCACAGTGGTTGAGAGTCCGCCTGCCGATGCAGGGGACATGGGTTCGTGCCCCAGTCCGGGAAGATCCCATGTGCTGCGGAGGGGCTAGGCCCGTGAGCCATGGCTGCTGAGCCTGTGTGTCCGGAGCCTATGCTCCGCAATGGGAGAGGCCACAACAGTGAGAGGCCCGCGTACCGCAAAAAAAAAAAAGTTTTGTCATTTTCCTATAAAATGTGCCTGAATTTTCTTTCTCTATTTCTTTCTTTCTCTATTTTCTGTTTCTTTCTCTGTATTTTTCTTTTGTGTTGGGAAGGGTAGAAGAAGAACATTGAGAAATTTAAATACTTTTCCCAAAGAATAATAGCAGTGCTTTCCTTGGATAAAAATTTGTTACTGGACTTACACGTAACAAGGTGGATAGATGCTTATGTAGCATAGTTGTTGGATCAGCAGAATAGAACATCTTCCCTCTGACTTAATCCACCTTCAAACTTCATTAACTGTTTATGGTTTATTTCTTTAGGTTAAGACAGATAGCCCTATGCTTTTAAAATTTCTGTACACCTGATTATTACCAACTTTATCTGCCAAATTAGGTGCTTTTCTATGACACCTGATTCAGAGGCACGATGTGTTAAGACTTTTGATTTGGGAGAAAGGGAAGGAGAAAACAACTGGATCCTGGGGCATTGCTCAGAGAGGGTAAATTTTGATAGGTAGATAGATATGAAAGATACATACATATTTAAAATTTTGTATTTGTATAAATGCGGCATATATATTGTGTGTATGTGTGTGTATTTATATATATTTGAGGTATAGGGCAAGATGTGGGACTTGAGGACATTCTGTGAATAAGACGTAAAGAAAGGTTAAGCGAAACTACCGAAGTTTGTAGGGAAAACTGAATCCCATCATTTCTCATAAAGCAGCATCTCAGAGTTTGTTCCTTGAAATAGTAAAAAAGAACTGTCCGGCAAGTAAGAGGTTCCCTAGCCATCTACTTTGGGGAAACAGAGTGGTGTGTATCTTTTCTAATGGCATCTTTTTATGTACAATTTTTTATTATAGAAATGTAAGGTAGATTATTCTATAATAATCTTACATTATTCTAATGTAAGGCACATCATTGTTTTTTTTACTTTGAAATAATAGCACAGTGTATTAAAAAGTTTGTTCCATACTAATACATGACATTTGATGAAAAAGTGGTCCTAGGTCAAACAATTCATGACCAAACATCCACAATCTTATCTCCTAATACTACCCTATGATTTACTTATCAGTTACTGTTCTCAAATCAGACTTACTGAAATTCTGCGAATATTTTTTCATCCCTTCACTTTTATGTTTTTGTTTTGCCTAAACTCTCTGCTTAAAAATTCTTATTTCCTACTCCTTTTATAGTCCTAGCCTTTAAAAGTCACCTCTTCTACCAGACTTGCCTGGAAATCCTGAGTACAATCTTTCCTCTTTGAGTTTGTAGGCTATTAAGTACATCATCTAATTTTTAATCCATTTTGCCTGGTATTTATGTATGTGAATTACCTCCATACTAGGTTTTTAAGCTGCTTGAATGCTGAGGTAGTGCCCTGGCACCTTCTGTATTCCATGGCACTTAGCAAGATACTTGTACTTTGAGTGTTAGACAAACATGAGATATTTCTTGAATTAATAAATGAGTGAATGAATGTGATTTTACATCAGATTACCTAAGAAAAAGGTTAGAATATACAAGAATTTATAACTACAGAAGCAATTTTGAACAGAGTAGGTTGCAAAAGTTTCTTATAAAAGCAACCAATGTATAGATATTTTAAAGTTGGTTTCACTTATAAAATTGTAGATATTAATAATATCATTAGTATCTAACTTTAACTCTTTGTATCTCTTTTCCAAAATGGTCAAAGATGTTTAACTTTTGTCTTTTTCTCTTTTTATCATAAATAGGTATAAATAATACTTTAAACACTCTGTGGACTAAAGAATAAAATATAATAACAACAAAAAAATGACCATGACTATTTACACCATCTGTTGGTAGGCTAACAGACATACTTGTGCTTAACCAATGGCATGTATATCTACAAAAGTTCCTAACTACAGAGACGAAACTTAGAGATTTTTTTCTACTCAAATAGTATTTTGTGCCAAAGAAATAATCAAAAGATAATGGGAACAACAAAAACAAAGATTCAGTATAATTGAATTCAAGGTTTAAATTTTTGGTGTTTTGAACCAAAATAGTTCAAGGAGTAATAAAAATAGCTTCACCAATGGAAATTTATCTTCACTATATTATGCTATAAAAAGTCATGTACTCCAAGTATTTATGACTATCAGTGAAACTTCTAGTGAACTGGCTAAACAAAAATGTTTTAGGAGCAGTGGACATCCAAGTAACACTTACATTACTTCAAAGAATATATGTGGCCTATAAAAACCATACCCAGAGATTACCAGTAGCAGCAAATTCTACCTGAATAGCTTTGTAGGAATTAATTGAGAGGACTTCTGGTTGCCTTATTGGATCACAAGAAAACAAACAAACAAAAATAAATAAAATAATAAGAAGAAAAATAACAATAAAACTAGCATAATTATGGTTAAAGGACCATGTTTTGAAAATAAAACACACAAAATGGAAAGTCTGGATCTAGGCCTGAATTTTAGGTATGTGTAAATTATTAGTGATTTATTACTAGTTCATCTAAATTTACTTAGCCTTAGTGATCATGCTTTTCTTCCACCTCTTGACATTGTTTTAGAACCTTTAAAGGCATTTTTAGGACATTTAAAGACATTTTTATAGAATAGGAGGGTTTGGGGAAGAACCATTTGGTGCTATGATGAAATCCTTGAATACATATAGGTAGGTAAATAGAAAAGACGATGAACAAACTG
Source organism: Phocoena sinus (assembly GCF_008692025.1). Classification (NCBI taxonomy): domain Eukaryota; kingdom Metazoa; phylum Chordata; class Mammalia; order Artiodactyla; family Phocoenidae; genus Phocoena; species Phocoena sinus. Next base: position 106,965,920 of record NC_045765.1, on the reverse strand, counting down.
TTCTTCCCTGGAACTCTATAGGATCATTTCTCAAAGTTTCTTACGTTGAACACTAATACCTCAAGAGGTTAATAAATGCTACTAAGTAAGAAAATGAAGAAGGAATTTGCAGAATCTACAAATACAGTAATCAATGGATTGAGTAAAACTAAAAGGGTTCCTTTACTTCTCGAAGCTTTCAATATCCTAATGTGCATTAGGGACCCTCAAGAAGAACATATAGTTTGTAGCACTTGCAAAGAATTGTTTGACCTAGGACCACTTTTTCATCAAATGTCATGTATTAGTATGGAACACACTTTTTAATACACTGTGCTATTATTTCAAAGTAAAAAAAAAATGATGTGCCTTACATTAGAATAATGTAAGATTATTATAGAATAATCTACCTTACATTTCTGTAATAAAAAATTGTACATAAAAAGATGCCATTAGAAAAGATACACACCACTCTGTCATCATAGAGCTTCCATGTTAGGAAAGTAACTTTGTAAAAAGTTGACAAATATAAAAACTAATCGTACATTATGATGTATGCTAAAAACAGGGAGTTGAGATACGTGGTCAGGAAAGACTCGAGGCAGGTAATATTTAAGCTTCGTGTAATCTGTTTACATAGGCATGTAATCTGTTTACATAGGAATAGGCTTTTAGAAGTAAGGTATTCCGTGAAGAAAGAAGTGTATATGCAAATATTCTAAGGTGGATAGAAACTCGGCACGGTTGGGTAGTAACTTACACAGGAGTTTAACACACACACACACACACACACACACACACACACACACACACACACACACACGGAGAGGTAGGCAGGCCAGATCATGCAGAGCTTAGAGCCCAAAGTAAGGGAGGTTGGATTTTGTTCTTTGTGCTTTGGGAAACTTGCAGTGTTTTAAACAGTGAATTTTGTTATTTGATTTACATTGTGAGATCACTTTTTCTGCTCTATGGTAGATTGATTGAAAGTGGTCCCAAGTGGAACTCTGGAAGACCAGTTAAAAGGCTGCTCTAATCCAGATGAAAGATGAAAGGGGTGATGTATTGTCAGATTCAAGATACAGTTTGATGCTTTGCAGTGGAAGATAAGAGAGAAGTAGCAAATAAACATGACCTTGATCTCCTTTTGCCCCTCTGCTCTTCTTTCCAGATAGCAGCAGCAGTGATACTTAGCATTACTTTTTGCCAAAGTGTAAATTATATAAATTACAAATCTCTCTTGAGATTGACTTTATTTGATGTAACGTTTGGAAGAGTTCCAAAATGATTGGCAGAAACAATGTGTAAAATCGCTTGGAATCACATCTACCTCTTTGCCTGTTCCATCCATCTTATTCTGACACTTTATTTCAGCACACCCTTTCATTTTGAATGAATCTCATTTTCTTTTATGACACCCTTGTATAGGACATGCAGATGAAAATTAATTTGGTACTATGAGAAATGAGAACTCTTTTAGCAAGGATATGCCACAATGGCATTCTCTGCAATAGCTGTCCTTATCAGCACTATCATTTACACTAGCCAACTGTTATTCCCCCTAAATTTAAATCTTGCTTCCTACCACTTGTGGCCTTTGAGTCCATGATAAAAAAAGCAAAAGCAAAACTAAGTTGGGGGGGACCTCTTCCAATAGAATGCTTATGCTACACAGACATATTATTCAGACTAATTTTAACTTCACTTACTCAAATTTAAATTACATATACTTTTATATGTTAGCCAAATTCCAAGTAAATGAAAATTATAAAGAAAATAGAGTTTTCTTTAATATTCGCTTCATTTGTGTTAACAAACTGAATGGCCTCAAAAATCTGTGCATAGAAATATTTTCTCTTGAGTTTTCTAAGATTATTTAGCGAATACACTAATATGCAAGTATTTTAAGTATCTGTTAATAGCAAGTAACAGAAATATGCAGTGTTTGCTTTGGGGGATTGGCTGTGAAGAAATACCTAACAGTGAGGATTATTAAACTTTAGACGATATTAAAGAGTGAGATCAGAGAATACTTTAAAAATAGACTTACTTAAAAAATAAATCTATATCTGTTATCTATATAATATATGTATATACACACAAATAAAATATACTATAGCTCAGTTGCTTTTCCGTGTAGGTCATAGAGACATTTGCCTTAAAGATTGTGTCTTAAATTCTCTCTTTTTAATGAATGAAAAAATTATGTGCTTTAACATTTTCAGTTATTCACCAAAGAATTTTAAAGTAATAGCTATACATTTAGTAGACCTAGTTTCTGTTAGTTCTCTTTGGCACTGAAATTGTAAACAGGAAGATAAATATCTGTGAAGATATGTCCTTTCACACGCTCTTCAAGCCCTCATTATTTCTCATCTGATGTATTATAATTTTTCCTAACATATCACCCTGCTTCTAGTTTTCCCTTTCTCTAAGCCATTCTCCGTCTTGCTGCCAAAATGATCTTTCTAAAACATATCTAATCATGCCATTACTTGTTTAAATTCATTATTTTAAAATCTAAACCATCTCTCATTGCATGTAGGACCCGTCAGTGCATCATCTCTTTCTGTTTCTGGTTACACAGCTGACGTATACCATTGTTACCCCATTTTGAATTTAGGAGACTGAAGCTCAGAAAGGCTAAAGAACTTCAGCAATGTCACAAAGCTAATAAGTGACAGAGTTTAGGTCACATGTTATATGGATTCAGTCCTTTGAAGTTTGTTGAAAATTTTCTTAGGCACCATAAATGTTCTATATGCGCTAGAAGAGAATATGTCTGCATTTGTTGGGTGAAGTGTTCTATATATGTTCAGTGGGTCAAATTTGTTAATCTTCTTATTAAAATCTATATCCACATCCATTTTCCTCTGGTTATTCTATGAAAAGAGATGTGTTAAAATCTTTCACTACCATAATAAGCTTGTCTATATCTTATGTAGTTGTTAATCTGAGTCTATGTTATTAGATAAAATAGTTTTATCTTCCTGAAAAATGGAATCTTTAAATTATTGTAAAATCACTCTCATTATTTCTAGTAATGCTGTTTATCTCAATAAAAGATATTAATATAACTACATGAGTTTTCTTTTCGTTAGCATTTACCTGGTATACATGTTTTTCCATCTTTGTTACTTTCTACCTTTAGATATCCTTACGTTTTGGAAATCTCTCTGGTATACTGCATTTAACTGCATTTTTTGTTTGTTTGTTTTTGTTTTGTTTTGTTTTTTTAATCTCATCTGATAGTTTTTGTCTTTCAACTTTCGTCTTTTTACTGTTTTGAAGTAAATATATTGTTTCTCTTCTTTTAGTGGCTACTCTACAATTCCAACATGTTTTCTTAACTTATGAAAGTGTAGAAGTCAATCACATACCCTTTTGCTCCCATCAGAGAACACAATATTTGGAACACTTGAATTCCTTTAAATTCCTTTAATACCCAAATCCCACAAAGTTATATGTTATTTTAATGTATTTGAGGATAGTTAAATTCTGTCTTTTTTTTTAAAGACATTCTTCTTATTATTTCATATATATAGCCAGTGCTCATTTAAATTTATCTACAAATTTATAACTGTCACTGTTCTTATTTTCCTTCTTGGATTTAGAACTACTTGCATTTTAGAACTACTATCTGGGATTATTTTCCATTTATCTGAAATACATTCTTCAGAATTCCCTTTAATGAAACTCTACTAGAGGCAAATTTTCTCAGTTTTTAGTGGGTTGAAAAATGTCTTTGACTTTTGCTCTTGTGAAAATTCTACTGGAGCTAGAATTTGGGTTAGCAGTTATTTTCTTTCAACATGCTAAAGATTTAATTTCATGGGAAATTGAACATTTGCTGACAGTCTCACAATCACTCTTTGGGAGGTAATCTGCCTTTTCTCACTGGCTACTTTTAAGATTACCTCTTTGTCTTTGGTGTTCTGAAGTTTCACTCTGGTACATCCAAGTGTGAATTTCTTTTTGGTTATTTTGCTTGTGATTTGTGATTTTTAAGGAGAGTGATTGGTCACTTTCATTGGTTCTGAAAATTTCTCAGTCATTATTTCTTCAAATATCTCTTCTGCCTTTTTCTCTCTGTCTCTTTCTTTTGGAACTCAAATTACACTTAGGTAAGGCCATCTTACTCTATTTTCTATGTCTCTTAACCTTTCTTTGACTTCCTATGCTGAATTCTGCATAATTCCTTCTAGTCATGTTTTAGGTTACTAATTCTCTCTTCATATCTGAAAGCCTAATCTCTGTTAAGCCTGACCATTGAATTTTGAATTTCAGGTATTATATTTTTTCTTTCTAGAAATTGTATGTGGTTCTCTTTCAAATATGCTTTATCATTGTTTATAGTTTCCTGTTACTATTCTTAAGAGTATCTTTTATTTCTTGAAATTTAGTAAGCATTGTTATTTTATTGCTGTCTGTTAGTTCTAATATTTGAAATCTTTGCAACCAGTTCCTGTTGTTCTTGTTTCTACTGTTCTTGTTCATAAGTGTTGTTTCTTTATGAGTGAAGTAATTTTTTACTGTGTGATACTCATTTTTCCGTAGAAAATTACTGGTAGGAGTTCTTTGAGACCTAGTATAAAGGTGTTTTCTCTGAAAAATATTTGTCATTGCTTCTGCCACAAAGAGGCACTAATAGTCTTCAACTACTTTAAACTACCTGGTTTGAGGTGTTTTTGTTTGCTTATTTTTCAGTTTTATTGAGGTATAATTGACAAATGAAAGTGTAATGTATTTAAAGTGTACAACATGATGATATGTGTATATTGTGAAAGAATTACCACAATCCAGCTAACACATTCATTCACCATTGAGGGTTTGGTTTGGTTTGTTTGTTTTTTAAACTACCCAAGTCACATTAATTTGAGCTGCAAATATACCCAAGGGTAGATTTGTGGTTACTAAATGAATCTCGGGTGACCCACTTCTATGGGGGAGGGTCTCCTCTTTGGGCAGCTTTGTCTCTGTACCCCTGTGCCCCGCAACTGTGTGAAAACTGCAGCTTAGGGTCACAGAGTTCCAGTAAATGTCCTCAGGCAAAAAAAGGCTTTAGTGCATTTTAACCCTCTAGGGTTCTGCCTTCCTTAGATTGTATTCTAATAATTTCCCTAGTACTTTATCAGCTCTCCAGTGCTATTAAGAAAAATAACAAATGTATGTATATATGTATACACACACACACACACACACACACACACTCACACTCCAGCATGTTTAGTTCTTTTAAGCAAGAGATATTATGCAAACACCTAGCCTTTCAAATATTGGAAACAGTCATTCAAATTCATAAGCTAAAATTTAGCAAGATTTATACTAAAGGTATAAGTAGAATAACTTAATGGGTAAAGTTAATCAGATGGCTATAAGGCAGCTTATTGTGACACACAAATTTCATCTTTAATAGAAAACAAATTGTGGAAGACCTAATTCAATGAGAAATAACTCATAAGGGTTCTTGGGAGGCTGAAAAATAACACCAGCAGAAATAATAATAGCTAATACTATTAAGGACTTAAAATGTAGCAGTTTTTCAAAGTGCTTTACATGCATTACCTTAGTTAATCCTTCCATTAAATCTATGACATACCTAGTATTTTTATCCCCATTTTATACATGAGAAGACTGAGATGCAGAGAATCACAGATTATAAGTGGTATAAAAGGGAGTCAAACCTGGGGAGTAACAGTCTAAAATCCATGCTTTATCTATTGATATATTGCTGCCCTAACAGTAAAGGAAAATGATGGATATATATTTTTAAATTTATGTGTGAAGAAAGGTTTCAACTATATCTCATTGTGGGTAAAATTAAAGCAAAACATGCATTTGAAAGAACAGTTATTACATAGTATAGGAGACATCACATAAATGTTGGCTGGTGACTGAATGTTCTTATAAGAAAGCTTTGATTATTATTGTGGTAGTATAATATAAAGTATAAGGAAAATAAGTAACAGCAATAATCTACTATACTTCCAAATTGTAAAAAAGAGAGATTATTTTCATGGCAAATTTTAAAGAATGGGTCAATTAAAATAACTTTAATTTTATACTGCAATAACTTGTGAAAATCAAGTATAATCTAGCAAAAAAACCCTACAAATAACACAATAGAAAATTCAATTAGAGAGACAAAGAATACCACATACCCTACTTATATTTAGTTAATATTATGTGGAGTAAACTATTTAAGAATAAAGGATTTGAGGGAATGATTCAACTGAGTGTAACTTCAAGTTAAAAAAATGTTTACAAATATAATTAGGGAAAACTCTGATAATATTTGCAGATGACACATGGCAAATCAGGAAACAATTTGAGAATATAGTAAAACTAAGTACTTGGAACTCAACTACATTCAACCCTTGTTTAACTGGCATAAATGGGGTGAAGAATAGATAGAAAGGAAACCACAGACTACCCAGAATCATGATTAATACAAAACTGTAAAACTAATAACAATATGACATAAAACAAATTTATGAATAATCTAGTAGTTCAACACAGTCCACAGATGTTACCCAAAAGTGTAAAAGAAATACAAGTACTTGGATTCAAGACCATGTAAATTATCTGCCAAAAAAGTACTGGGCTGTTAAACAACTCTTAGTAAAGATCCTTGTATTTATGAGTCTTGAATTAAGCAGACACATGCCTCCTTTCTCTTTCATTACTACCCTTAATTAGAAGTTCAACTAAAATTCTTGCTCAGTGGTGTTAGAATACAGGCATACCTTGTTTTATTGAGCTTCACTTTATTACACTTCTCAAGTATTGTGGGGTTTTTTTGTTGTTTTGTTTTGTTTTGTTTTTTACAAATCGAAGGTTGGTGCCAACCCTGTGTCAAGCAAGTCATTTTCCAATAGCATTTTCTCACTTCATGACTCTGTGTCACATTTTGGTAATTCTCAGAATATTTCAAACTTTTTCATTATCATTATATTTGTTACTGTGATCTATGATCAGTGATCTTTGATGTTACTATAGTAGTTGTTTGGGGCTGCCATGAACCACACCTATGTAAGACAGCAAACTTAATCAATAAATGTTGTGTGTGTTCTCACTGCTCCACCCACCAACCATTCCCCCATCGTTCTCCTTCTCCTTGTGCCTCCCTATTCCCTGAGATACAATACGATGTTGAAATTAGGCCAATTAATAACCCTACAATGGCCTCTAAGTGTTCAAGTGAAAGAAAGAGTCTTACTCTTTCTGTAAATCAGAAGCTAGAAATGATTAAGCTTAGTGAGGAAGGCGCGTCAAAAGCAGAGATAGGCTGATAGCTAGGATTCCTGTACCAAACAGTTAGCCACACTGTGAATGCAAAGGGGAAAGTTCCTGAAGGAAATTAAAATCGCTATGCCTAAACACACGAAAGATAAGAAAGCAAAACAGACTTACTGCTGATATGGAGAAGGTTTTTGTGGTCTGGATAGATCAAACCAGCCACAACATTCCCTTAAGCCAAAGCCTAATCCAGAGCAAGGCCCTAACTCTTCAATTCTGTGAAGGCCAAGAGAGGTGAAGAAGCTGCAGAAGAAAAGTTTGAAGCTAGCAGAAGTTGGTTCATGAGGTTGAAGGAAAGAAGCCACCTACATAACATAAAAGTACAAGGTGAAGCAGCAAGTGCTGATGTAGAAGCTACAACAAGTTATCCAGAAGATCTAGTTAAGATTATTAATGATGGGGGATACACTAAACAACAGATTTTTAATTGTAGACAAAATAGCCTTATACTGGAAGAATATGCTATTTGGACTTTCATAGCTAGAGAAGAGAAGTCAATGCCTGGCTTCGAAGCTTCAAAGGATTGGCTGACTCTTGTTAGGTAGAGGCTGGTGCAGCTGGTGACTAACTTGAAACCAGTGCTCATTTACCATTCCGAAAATCCTAAGGCCCTTAAGAATTATGCTAAATCTACTCTGCCTGTGCTCTGTAAATGGGGACAACAAAGCCTGGATAATAGCACATCTGCTGACAATATGGTTTACTGTTTTAAGCCCACTGATGAGACCTACTGCTCAGAAAAAAATTCCTTTCAAAATATTACTGCTCGTTGACAATGCTCCTGGTCGTTCAAGAGCTCTGACGGAGATGTACAATGAGATTAATGTTGTATTCATGCCTGCTCACACAACATCCATTCTGCAGCCCATGGATCAAGGAGTCATTTTGACTTTTGAGTCTTATTATTTAAGAAATACATTTCATAAGACAATAGCTGTCATAAAGAGTAATTCCTATGATGGATCTGGGCAAAGTAAGTTGCAAACCTTCTAGAAAGGATTCACCATTCTAGATGTCATTAAGCATATTTGTGTTTCATGGGAAGAGGTCAAAATATTAACATTCACAGGAGTTTGGAACAGGTTGATTCCAGCCCTCATGGATGACTTTGTGGGGCAAAAGACTTCAGTGGAGGAGGAAACTGCTGGTGTAGTGGAAACAGCAAGAGAACTAGAGCTAGAAGTGGAAGATGTGATTGAATTGCTGCAATCTCATGATAAAACTTGAGCAGATGAGAAATTGTTTATTATGGATGAGCAAGAAAGTGTTTTGAAATAGAATCTAGTGCTAGTGATGATGCTGTGAAAATTGTTGAAACGACAACAAAGGATTTAGAATAAATATTGCACAAACTTATTTAATAAAGCAATGGCAGGGTTTGAGAGGATTGACTCCAACTTTGAAAGCAGTTCTACTCTGGGTAAAATGCTATCAAATAGCATTGCATACTACAGAAAAATTGTTCATGAAAGGAAGAGTCATCGATGTGGCAAGCTTCATTGTTGGCTTATTTTAAGAAATAGCCACAGCCACCCCAACCTTCAGTGACCACCACCCTGATGAGTCAGCAGCCATCAGCATCAAGGCAAGACACTCCATCAGCAAAAAGATTGTGACTCTCTGAAGGCTCAGATGATGGTTAGCATTTTTTAATAATAAAGCATTTTTAAATTAAAGTATATGCATTTTTTAGACATAATGCTATTGCACACTTCATGCTATTGCACACTATATTGTAGTGTGCAATAGCATTACAATATAGTGTAAACATACTTTTATATGCACTGGGAAACCAAAAATTTCATGTGACTCGCTTTATTGCGATATTCGCTTTATTGCAGTGGTCTGGACCCCAGTCCACAATTATCTCTGAAGTATGCCTGTACCCCACAAGTACTGCTGTATGAACTGAGGGATAGGGCCTAGTCTATCAGGCTATCTTAGATAGCTCTGTACCGTTTATTTATTACTACAAATAGCTTTTGGTATATAGTTGTTTTATTCATAGTAATTTTCATTTCTTTACAAATGTACTCTTTATGATTAATTATTACTTTAGTTTATCTTCTACCAGATAATCAAGAGTTGAGTGCCCTCCCAAATATATAATCATTTAGATATTGTCTAGAGAAAATTTACCTTTGCTTTTTTGCTGTAAAAATTTCACATAAACTATAGATTTTTGCATAAATTGATATTTAGATAAAACTCTAGGAGTAATGTTTCCTTTGTTTCAGAAAACAAAAACTTTGTTTCCTTTAAAGACACACTCAGATTGGTTGGTATGATATAGCAACCTAAAAATATTTATTAAATTGAATTACTGAACTGAAGTTGAATTTCTGAATTAATAACAAACATGGAAATAAACTAATTCTAACTAATTCATATCCTGAGAACATTTTATAGTGATTGGGGAAAAAAGAAGAAAACCCAAACCTTACTAATCATTTTGCAGCTGAGAAGACCATTATACTGAGCTGACCAAGACTTCACAACAGCAACCTATTAGAATGGAATCTTCAGCTCCCAAATGAACTTTTTTTTATGATGGACTATATTTTTTAGAATAGTTTTAATTTAGATTTACAGAAAAATTGAGAAAATAGTACAGAGTATTTCCATATATACCCCCCTGCCATCTTCTATTATTCACATCTTGCTTTAGTGTGATACATTTATTACAGGTAACACACCAATACTGAAACCCTTATTGTGAACTAAGTCTATAGTTTAATTCTGAAAATCACCCTTTGGAAAATTCTGTCCTACAACATACCATGGCCTACCACATTAACTTAGACTCGGTTAATATATAAATCTAAAAGCATTAAAACTCAGTTTCATTAGAATTATCTCTGGAAGTGTAGCTAAGAAATTGATAATAGCAGTTAGTTCTTAGAGAGAGTTATTGGCTGAAGGTATAAAAATGAAGGGAAGATCTGTTTCTTGTGTACCACTGTGTACCTTTTAAAGTTTTTACCAAGTATATATATTACCTATTTAAAAATTAACAAAATGCTATAAATTTGATTACTCTGTAATTCAGTCTGTCCTGGAAAAAAGGGTTTACTGTGTAAATATGGATTTTGTTACCATAACTTTTATAATACATGTCCACAGCAATAAAACATTGTTGCTAACTAAAATCATACACATATAACCTGTTCTCAAATATAAGATGGTAAATTGTTTAACATAAAGCAATCAGTATAGGAGTATTTTAGAAAATAACTAACACACGATGTTCTTAGATAAGATAGTGAGAAATCAGAGAATTATACTCACAAGACATGCATGTCTATAATTTAATAAAATTAGTATAGTATGCCTTATTGATTTTAGTTTTTAACTTAATATGAGTAATATGTTTTTAAAAGTTGGTTATTCTGGAGAAATTAACCCAAATTTGTCAAAGAAAATCAAAATAAAAGTTCATTAAACAATATTCATCATAATTTAGCCTCTATGCAAACAGCAACTTTCTCAGCCATTTCATTGGGAAATGTCTATCTAAATAAAATTGTTGTAAAATACTTGGCTAGTGGGGTCTGTACTATGGCATATTATTCTGATTTACAATAATAAAATTATAACCTACTTTCATTTATTTTCCATATATTTATACTGTTATTATCATTATTATTATTTTACCCTTTCAATAGTCCTGGGAAGTATGCTGTTGATGCCACTTTCCAAAGCAGGGGATGGACACAGCAATCAAAGGTCTTTTTCTAGGTTACCCAGAGATCTCAGAGCATTGTCAACTCTACTTTCTTGACCCAGGTCAAGGTACCCCCTCTTTATATTATACTCCCTGACTGTAACTACAGCTTAATTATACAAAGCCTTAATAATTAGAAATTCAAGCAGAATTAATTTAAAAAGAGAAAGATGATATTAAGTATTTTTAAAGTAACAGTGTCCAAGGAGCTTCAGAATAATCTCTCAGGATCACAACGCAGTGAGAACTGATTCTCAGGATCATCACATGATGGAGATATTAAACTTTAATCTGCAGGCTCTATTAATTAAATCAGGAAAGTAGGATGTATTTCACAAAAGTTTTCAGCGAACATCTTTTGCATTAGTGCTCAGTTATCCCGAAAAAACTCAAAACTATTAACCATACCAATTTTATCCCTGAACAGTCCAGTGAATTTTCTACAGAAGACTGCAAATTCTTAGTGAGCAGAAACCATGTGGTCCTCATCAAGAGTTGTTATGATACCTATATGTGCTGTTGCATAATCAGTGCTTGTATCTATACATCAGTAAATATTCATGAGGACCAAGAAGTAGGAAAATGAGTAGTTATTAAAAACCATGGAATTTGTCATCACATTAAAATTTATTTAAGATTAATTTGTCATTCTGTGTTCATCTCATTTTAGACATGTAAAGAAAAATATTTCAGTAGACGAAATCACAGATTATTGAATTCCCATGTTAGGCTTTATAGTCACAATTTAAAGCGGAGCCAAACTTAAAAACATTCAAGTAATCAGGTAAATCTCTTAAGATTGTGGACTCTTAAGATTGACTTTGGGTGCCAAATGTTTAAGATTTTATGTTAACAAAAATAATTTTATGATCAAAGGAGTGTCAGTGTCATAGAAATGGAGTGATACAGTTCCCAGTCATTGTTGTTTTAGACTTTGTATAGTTTAGAATTTTCAACAATACCTGGCACTGGTGGCGAGTGGATGATGCATGCAAAGCCACAGCAGCAATATCCCTCCCCAACTCCTGTGAGAGGGCCGATTAGGCAACAGGAATCTGCATCACTGAAGTGCTTCAGCTCAGCCAGTGTTTCTATCACAGAGGCTGGAAATCCTGACTCATCTTTGTGCCTTCTTTTCTTCCATTGTGAGGCACAAAATACAGAACAGAGAAGAGAGCACAACAAAAAACAGGGGAAAGGAGAAAGGGAAATTTTGTAACTCTAAAATATTTCATTGTTCAACGCTTTGGTCAGACCTTATTTCTGCGGCAGTAAGTAGTCAGAATTGCTCGTGTTGAGGATTCAAGGCTATTACTACACCAGAGGGAGAGCACAGTTTCCTTTGTTCCTGCTCCCCCTGTTATGTATTCTAGCCTCACCCTGGCCAGATATTGAACAGAGGTACAAGACTTTTTCCCAAAGTATTTCGGTCCAGCACACTTTTTTGCTAATGGAAGAATTCGAAAAGCACTCAGGGAATTCGGATGGGATTTTTAATTTTATTAATTCAAACTAGTAATGTTTACTCACTTTTTTCTAAAAAGTGGTTATACATGGTTTCTGCCAGTTGTTTGGCGTTTGGGGGCAGTGGAGGAGTTGTAGAGAATAGGTAATTTTTCTATCTATGGCCCTTCCATAAGCAATTCTGAAAGATCTCACACTATACTCAACACTGAGGGGCTACCAGCTTTCCTTAATGTAACTCCCTGGACATAGCTATAATTTAGCTGAGAGATGAACAAGCACACAAAATCTATACTTCAAGGCAAAATAGAACATATATCTTAAGAAAACTATAAGAAAATATTTTTATTTGTTAAGAGAATCATAAGCAGGGTGTCATAGACCGGGTGGAGGGCACACTGAAAGTCATGACTATCAGGAAGCTTTATACCAAAGTGTTAAAGAGCTGGGTTTGTGAATGGTGAAGGCAAGGCAGAATCCCAACAGAGAAAGACAGATGTAGAAGCACAGGGATAGAAAAACAAAAACTATGCATGAGGGGCAGAAAGCAGTTAGCAGTTCTTTTTTAGTTGAAATGTAGGGCATAGCAGGAAGACTGAGAGAACTGCGTAAGTAAAGTGAAAGCCAGGAGGCATTATGTGGTTATGTATTCAGTTCTTTACTACATGTACATGCTATAAAGGATTGCCTGTCTAGAACCATGTGGAATTACAGATAGAAAATTCCAGATCAAATAACTATAAATGATTGAACCTTATATTTTAACTTTTGTGAAGAAAGCCCTTATGAAACATGCAGTATACTTTGCGTCTCACTAAAGCATGTTATATATTCCCCCCTTTCCGACTGTGTTTCATGAAGCCCTAAAAATTTGTCAGATGTATTTTGGAGGACCAAGGGAGCTGGTAGTAAATGAGACGGTCTTCCTTCTACCTCCTCTCCCTCATTCCCAGAGCAGTTTAACTTTTTACTGTTTTTCTCGTTAGATTACTTCTACAAGATTTCATTTGAAGAAGGAGTTCCACCAATAAAATGAAGTTTGAGTCCAGTGAGAAACCCTTGTGTAGTCAGATTACTAAGAAAGCATTGACTTATTGTAAGCAGTTTATTTCCTTTAATGTAACAGACATAAATGTCATGGATAGATGAATAGATAGAAGTATAGGCACATGGATGGAAGTAGTAGTACATGGTAGGGGATATTTGAATGAAAAAATATGTGTGTGGGAAGAAGTTAATATATTATAGATATAGACAACTTTTTCTTTTTTTTTTTTTTCCGGTACACGGGCCTCTCACTGTTGTGTCCTCTCCCGTTGCGGAGCAGAGGCTCCGGACGCGCAGGCTCAGCGGCCACGGCTCATGGGCCCAGCCGCTCTGCGGCATGTGGGATCTTCCCAGACCGGGGCACGAACCCGTGTCCCCTGCATTGGCAGGCGGACTCTCAACCACTGCGCCACCAGGGAAGCCCTAGAAATAGACAACTTTTAACCATTTATCTTTTGGAGAACATAGAGATCTTGTTTAATATATGGATACAGGCATTTTACAGAATAATTACCTGGTTTCCTTAGAAGGGTCAGTGCCAAAAGTCCTCCACACTTTTGAACATGTTTTTTGTCCTTAATTCAAAAGTTCTCTTTGAAAATTATTTACATCCTGAGAAAATGTAAGTACTTGTAATATTTGGCATGTTTGTTACCTAATAGAAAAAGGTTCTTATTAAATAATGTCTCCTAAACTTAAAATAATAGTAAATAGAATCCTAGTTGTGTTTTTTAAATGAAATGTTTCTAACTGATTTTTACTCCTTGTATAATCCACAAGCCATTCTTTAAATTTTAACTTTCATAATCATTAAATCTTTGTGCAGCTTAGTCTTGATTCATAATTATTTCAATTAATATTTTTATCCCAATACTCAAATCTGATTTGAGTTGTCCATAGTTCCATGTTTAGGAATTCATGATATGGAAACCATCCTTTTCATCTCTTGCATAGTAAGATCAACTCTTAAGAGAGTATTATCCGTAGAAAATGTAATTTGCCCTTTTGAGATGGCTATTTATGGCGATCACATTAAATTACAAACATTGAAATATTAAAATTGAAATTTTATTCGTGCTCTGTTAAGCTACTTTTGTTAATATTTAGAGGAATGTGATTTTCTGTGCTTTTTGAACAGAAAGAATTATTTTGGGTCTTTTCACAAATGGATTAAGGATTTAGGAAAAAGGAACTTTTACATTTCATCTACTGTCATCTCTTTGCAGTTGGTGACTGGTCTAAGTACAAAGTGAAAGCACAGGAAATTAATAAGAATTTTAAAACTAATGTTTATGTAATAGAAAGTTTAGAGAACAAATACACATATTCTATATATATAAAAATAGGAATATGCTAATAAATAAATGTATTAAACCTCCATGTTGTACACCTCAAATTTATACACTGTTACATTCAGTTATGTCTCAGTTTAAAAAAAAAGTCACTGTTGGGCTTCCCTGGTGGCGCAGTGGTTGAGAGTCCACCTGCCGATGCAGGGGACATGGGTTTGTGCCGCGGTCCGGGAAGATCCCACATGCCACGGAGCGCCTAGGCCCGTGAGCCATGGCCGCTGAGCCTACGCATCCGGAGCCTGTGCTCCGCAACGGGAGAGGAATCACTGTTTAAAAAAGGTAAACATGTTTTTTAAGCTTAGTAGCATGAATTTCCTTTTGCTGTATTCAGGAATGACAAATAATTAACTGCCTGTGAATGCAAACTAGAGTATCTGATGTCCAGGAGCTTACATTCCTTCTGAGGATAAAGATGTGGTCATATGTGAAGATAACTGCACACAGTCATAAATCTTATGATGGTAAAGGCAATATTACAGGATCCTAAAACTCTCTCTAACTGAAGTGATGGGGGAAGATTTTAGGGAGTGGGGAGGATTTCTGTTGGTCCTGGCAATAATGAGGGAGAATTGAGCTTTAGGGAGAGGAAGGAGGAGGCCATTCCACCTCCTTCCAGAGGGGGTAAGTTCATGTGGCCATCTGTGGACGCTTGATGTGCTCTAGCAGGAGGGTTATCTAGTAGAGCAGCAGGAGTCCAAGCTAAATAGGAAGGATGGGCCAGATGTGGGGAAGGTGGTAAAAGAAAAAAATTCTCCTGGCAGCATTAAAAAGTTTATTATTTTTTTTAAAATTAATTTATTTATTTTTGGCTGTGTTGGGCCTTCGTTTCTGTACGAGGGCTTTCTCCAGTTGTGGCAAGCGGGGGCCACTCTTCATCGCGGTGCATGGGCCTCTCACTATCGCGGCCTCTCTTGTTGCAGAGCATAGGCTCCAGACGCGCAGGCTCAGTAATTGTGGCTCACGGGCCCAGTTGCTCCGCGGCATGTGGGATCCTCCCAGACCAGGGCTCAAACCCGTGTCCCCTGCATTGGCAGGCAGATTCTCAACCACTGCACCACCAGGGAAGCCCAAAAGTTTATTATTTTTATATCATGTTTTCACATGTGTTCTATACCTTTCTGTGGTAGGTAGGATAATGCTTTTTCCCACTCACCATCCCAAGATGTCAGCTTACTAATGCCTGGAACCTGTGACTGTGTTATCCCATGTGGTGACATGTGAAAGAGGAAGGCGTAGTGTGGTAGGCTGAATAATAGTCCCCAAAGACATCCAAGTCCTAATCCCTGGAACCCATGAACGTTATCCTATATGACAAGTGAATTTTGCAGTTGTGATTAAATTAAGGATAATTAGATGCAGAAATTATTCTGGATTGTCCAGATGAGCCCTAAATACAATTACAAGTGTCCTTATTTAGGAGAAGGAAGAGGAATATTTCAGACAGAGGAGAAGGAGGCTATGTGATGGAAGTAGAGAAGATGCTAAGGTGCTGACTTTGAACACACAGGAAGCGGACATGAGCCAAGGAATACAAGAAATGTATTTCTATACACTGGAAAAGACAAGGAAATGGATTTATTCTAGAGCCTCTGGAGGAAGCTTAGTCCTGCCAACACCTTAATTTGAGCCCCGTAAGACTCCTTTCAGACTTGGGGCCTCTAAAACTGTAAGAGAATAAATTTCTCTTGTGTGGGTCACCAAGTTTGTCATAATTTAGCCACAGAAAATTAATACACACAAAGTCATTGGAAAAACCTGGACTGTGCTCTAGTGGACTTATAAGAATGGCCTACCTCAGGCTGCCATGAGAACACAAGAAGTCATCGCCATAACTCTAATCCAGTTGCCAGGAACCTCCTCTGCATGACACCCTAAAATTGGTGAATGGCCACTGGAACTTGTATTCTGACCGTCACCTCAGCCACAACTGCCTCTTGACACACAGCCGAAAAATGGGCACAGGAATCTGCTGCAGGAAAAAAACAAAAAAAAAACCCCACCTCTTAATTTTCCATTAAGACTTTGCTTTTGGGGGTATGGGCGGACAGTAAAATAAGTCAAGAAGGTGTCCTTTGCCGCCTTTTCACCTTCTAGATATCTCAGTAGTTTTACAAAGGAGACAGAAACACAGTTTTTAGCTTTCCAGCTCCTGCAGTAGTAAAAAGTTATCCTAGAAAGAGAATGAATGAAAGATGAGCAGAAAACTCCACAGAATTTACCACAAAGGCTTTGAGATTATTTACATGACCACTCTGGGCTCCATCATTCCCTATGCTTTTATAAAATTACAGTTGACCTTTGAACAGCATGAGTTAAAACTGCGTGGGTCCATTTAAATGTGGGTTTTTTTCCAATGGTAAATACTACGTGATCCGCAGTTGGTTGAATTTGCAGATAGAGAAAAACTGCATTTGGGGGGTGGATTTTGACTATGCAGAGGGTCTGCGCCCCTAACTCCCCGTTGTTCAAGGGTCAACTGTACTTTCTAAGCAACGTGAATTAATAAAATTGCCAATTAATGCAGCAACATGAACAGAACATCTGTGTGCAGAGTATCATATGAGGTCAAGACAGGAAGATACTAAGGAAAGGAAAGACTTGGTCCCTGTCCTTTCAGAGAGTACATGCTTAATGTGAAAAAGAACTGATGTGTACATATAGTTAATACAGGATAAATTGTGTTTGGAAGTTCTAAATGAATTCAGAGAGTCGTCATGTGGGAGGAGAGTTTTGAAAGAAGAGACTCTTTCTCTGAGAAGAGTAGAAAATGCACCTCTGGATGATTGAGGACTTAGCTTACCTGTAGGATGGAGGCAGGAGGGAATGTAGTCATATGTGTGATTCTAGTTGGCTGGCACACAAGTAAGCATGGAGAAGTTATGGAAATGAAAGTGCTGAGGTTGACATTGTTGCTAAGTAGCCAAGAGGAAATTGAGGAACTGATTTTTCTTAGTGAAGTTATTATGACCCGGTAAAATCATTGGAATAAGCTCTGAGAAAGGAAGTTAGGAAACAAGAACACTTGTGAAATTCATTTAAGGATGGTGAGATGGCATCCAAACTGCAAAAGGCAAAACTCTTACCTCAACTGCTGATGAGGTTTGACTGAAAAGAGACCATGCTGCAGATACACAAATAGCTCTTTTTCTTGTATTTTTAGAGTAAAAGTAATATGTAGAGATGGTTTTTTAAAAAGTACAGGAAAGTGTAAAATGAAAAGTAAAAACCTCTCTCATACTCCACTTCTGGATCTTCTGTCTAAAGGTTCCTGCTATTAACCGTTTCCTATGTATCCTTTTGGAAAGCATTTTTCTGACATAAAGACCACATGTAAATATACAAAAATAGGATCATGGTATTATACAGTGCTTACCCTGTCCATTGAGATCTTTTAATACCAACACATTTAGATCTAACCTATTCTTGGTATGACTCTAAAAGTATCTCATTGTACAGAGGTCTCATGATACATATAATCAGTCTACTACTGCAGGATATTTATGTTGGTTTTTCCCCCAGTTTTTACGTATCTGTCCCATTTACCTCTCTGAGCTCATCTACTCTTCTCCCTAGGGCTCACTCTGCTCCAGCCACACCAGCCTCCTGCATATTCTTCAGACACATCAATTGTAGCCTCGCTTTTGCACAAGCATTCCTCTGCCTAGAATGCTCTTCCTTTACATATCGACTTGCTTCCTCCTTCACACCTTAGCTCATATCTCAACTTCATCTTTGATTGTACTATATGATATTGTAATTCCATCACACTTCCAATCTACTTCCTCTTTAAATTTTTCTCCATAGAACATTTCACTCTGTAAAATATCATATGCTAATTTATTTTATTTGCCTCTTTTTTTCCCTAAAATTTAAGTTTCATAAGGAGAGTGATTTTTTTATGTTATTTGTTACTAATACCTTTAGGAGTTAAGAATTGCTAGACATCTTATGTCTAGACAAGAATATAATCTTAAATAAAATCTTATTCTCAATCAAATTATTTAATTATTGTTTAATCACATCTTTGCTCCATATATCTCTCTTTTGATTTTCAAATATCTCCTAACACTGTAGACTTTTCCTTTTAGTAGATGTTACTTTAATATATATTCCTTTAAAGAGGATGATCTTAGCACGTAGCAGACACCAGTTTAAAAACAAAAAAAAACTGTATTAGTCAAATATATAAATCATACCCCTTGCTCTAATAAAGGGATAAAAGTAATATAGTCCCATACTCTGATAATTATCCGTTAACACCATTTTTAGGTAATATCTGACCTAGTGAAAGAAAATCATTTGATTGCACAAAAGAGTTTTAATTGCAGATAAAATTGTTATGCGTAATAGTCTGGATTCTCTGTACCCAAAATTGAAAGAGGGAGCAATTTAAATGATGTAAATGATAACAGCTTTCAATGGACACTGTTGTTCCAATATTCAGTAAACAATAGTTTTGAGCATTATGGGTGCTATAAATTTATGTCAGTTTCACTTCATTTTTTTCAAGTTGCAGAATTTGCCACAAATTTCATCAGATATTTTGGAATGACATAGCAGGGTGCATCAACAAAATACCCAAATCTTTTGAAAGTAAGTGCTTTCAGAGATTTTAGATCCTTCTCCTTCATGGAAACTTTTATATTATTAACAAAGAGAAACCTAGATTAAATTATTTTCTTGGTAGCTTGGTATGTTCTATTAAGCCACAGCAAATATTTGTTAATAAGGTTAACAATAATTAAATATTTGTTAACAATATTCACTTTTTTATTTTTCAAATTGCTGTTAATCTCAAGTACACTTTGGAGAACAAACATGCAAACAACTTGATACCTCATAATATAAAGTATGTGGGTAAGTTAGATCTGTCTACCTTACAGGCACAAGTATGGAGGGCTTATTTCATGGCATTAACTGGAATTGTGGAATACAGGTAGGAACATTAATGTAATTGCAGAGATGTAGTGATCCCTGAAGAATGGCCTCTATCATGACATTTATCATCCTTGATCAAGGTGTAAAGAAACTGTAATGTGTTGTGATATTTTCCCTTATTACTCATGATTAAGTCACACCAAAATGGCACGAAGACCAGGAAACCAGTTAGATGTTCACCAGTGGCATTCATATTTAATCTCTGAGAGATCCAATTGACTTCTATGAGTTAGTTAATAGTTCATTACCTAGTATGTATGATTTTTAAATAAAACAACCCTTTTAAAGATAATAGTTGCAAATATGTGAACTGTATTTTTAATTAGAAAAATAGCTTGTACTGGTAAGCTATTTCTTATCATATGTTTGGTGCTGTCACACTTAACAGTTATTTAATTATTTGTAAATTTTTCTGGTTGAAGAATTTTTTCCTATTTGATGTCAGCATATTTTTTGAGTGTTGTTAGACATTAAATGGGAACCTAATTATAAAACAAATTCAGCTATTCAATATATATGGCCACTAATAACATTACTATTAGCCTGTGAAAGCCTCTAGTCAGTTTTTCTCAATACTGAATTCTACTGAACACTATAAACTCACAATTTTGCATGACTTTATATACAGTTAACACCTCAGTGAAATTATGTATTTGTTTATGCAACAATTATATAGCATTTAGTCTGCGCCAGGTAATATACTAAGGACTGAAGGTATCAACATGAATAAGATACCTCTCCCTCACTGAGTGTGATAGACTGAATAATTGCCCCCTAAGATGTCCATATATTAATCCCTGGAACATGTGACTGTTACCATATATAGCATGGCACAGACTTTGTGGATGTGATCAAGTTAAGGATCTTGGGATTATCCAACGATTATCCTAGAGTATTGAGGTGGACCCAAATGCAATTACACATATTCTTTTAGAGAGAGGTACAGGGAGATTTGACACAGAAAGAAGGAGAGAGAGCAGTGTGACGGTCGAGGCAGAGACTGGGGTGACGTGCCTCCAAGCCAGTGGATGCTGCAACACGTGTAAGCTGGAAGGAGCAAAGACCAGATTCTTCCCTAGTGAGTATGGAGGGAGCTAAACCCTCCTGACCCCTTGATTTTGGCCCAGTGATACTGATTTTAGACTTACCGACTCCAGAACTGTGAGAGAATAAATGTGTTTTGTTTGTTTTGTTTTTGGCTGCGTTGGGTCTTCATTGCAGTGCACGGGCTTTCTCTAGTTGTGGCGAGCAGGGGCTGCTCTTCGATGCGGTGCGTGGACTTGTTGCAGTGGCTTTTCTTGTTGCAGAGCGGGGGCTCTAGGCACGTGGGATTCAGTAGTTGTGGCACGCAGGCTCAGTAGTTGCAGCTCGCGGGCTCTAGAGTGCAAGCTCAGTAATTGTGGTGCACGGGCTTAGTTGCTCCACGGCAAGTGGAATTCTCCCGGACCAGGGCTCGAACCCCTGTCCCCTGCATTGGCAGGTGGATTCTTAACCACTGTGCTACCAGGGAAGTCCCCAATGTGTATTGTTTTTAATCATCAAGTTTGTGATAATTTGTTGCAGTAATCACCAGAAATGAATATACTGAGATACTCAACATTTAGTGAGAGACAGACACAAAAACTAGTAATTATTGTGCAGTGAGAGCGCTATGGGAGGTATGTGGGAGAAAGGAAGTGGGAGGACAGGCATGGAGCACTAACTCTGACAGATCAAGTTCTTATAAAGCTACTTAGAAGATCTGGACTGAGGCTTGAAATAAAAATAAGAGTTTTCCAAGCAAGGAGAGGAGTGCAAAATGGCAAAACAAAAAAAGTGCAGTGAGTTGTATAATACAAGACCGTATTTTGAATTGCATATTTTATTTCAGGAAATACTAAGCGCTAACATAATTTTCATTGACTTTTAATATTTTGATTAGTTGTCATATTTATCAAAGAAGAGCCGTAAGGCTGTATGAAGCATTCTTGGAAAGAGTAATATATATACTACAAATAAGATAAAGGAATAATCCAGTGTTACAGAAGTAAAGAATAATTATTATTTCCTGTCATTGCTAGTAGCTGGGTGTTTTAGAGAGGTTATTAGATGGAAATTTTGATTAAAGTCATCTCAACAGTGTTGTAGTGTGATCAGTTGGAGAGAGAGATCATTTATTCTAGTTATACAAATAATCACCAGCCACTCAAATCGTAGTAAAAATAAGGCAACAATTTTAATAAAATCTTTCTCTTATCGTCTTTCATTTTATTTGGATTATTAAGTTTGCCTAGAAGTTTTGGGCCAAGTAAAAAGTAGAGAGAGGTCATTTCTTTGTATTCTCTTGTCAAAATTAAACAATAGAAGTAGTGATGATGACTGAACAAAACACCTGATACTGTGTTGCGGACCTCTAGAAATTGTGCAGACTGAACAGAATCTGCATGAGTTTTGAAATCTATTTTCAAAGTTGGATTAAGTGTTAGAATGGTAACAAAAAGAGGTCATAAATCAAGTGGATATTTATTATAGCGTGCATCAGGTATCAGTGATTTGGCTGTAAGAACAAGGTAAAGACAGATAAATTATAATATAAAGGACAATTAGATTATCCAGGGATGACAAGAAAAGTAAAATTTAAAAAGCAGCTGTTGGTTTTAGTTATTTTCCCAGTGCCAAGAAACTAGATTAGCTGATCACTAGATACTGAGAATTTCATTCCCACACCCTTCACAGCATTAGGCATTATCAAACTTTTTAATTCTGTAGGGAAAGAAGCCAAATACTGGCACTTCCCAAAACACTAGGGAAAACATTTTTTTAAATAGTGTTTTGGCCGTATTCATTAGGCTTGCTCCCCTCCTCAGCATCTCCAGCTCACCTGAGGGCCGTGGAGCTCACTCACAACCCCTCCCCAGACCTTCCTGGACTCTGACCCAAACCCTAGGTAAAATGAACCATGTCTACACCCCACTCAAAAATAGATTTGTAAACTCAGCCACTCAGGGAGGTCTAATTTCACATTTCATTTTGGCAGAGGGTTTTCTGGGATAATTGCCTCCAATACAGTCTAAACAACTTTGCTATTAATGGAAATCGAAGCAGAACTGAGAAGGAGATTAGAATTCATTTAGATGGCAATATTCTGTTTTGTTTTGTTTAATCAGTGGTCCAAGAGAGCTTTCCCATTGATACAACTTTAAAAATACTTTAATCATATGCACAGTAACTAGAATAATGGATGGCGCTTAGTCTAGGAAATCCTCTTTCTCATTATTTCTGTGAGCATAGTTTCATTTTTTTCCTGTATATATCATTTTTTCCTCTATATCCTATAAAAATAATCCAGATAATAGTATAATAGTATGATAACCTATAGGAACTGTACATATGCTAAAATACACTTATAGAAAAAATTTATTTTAAATATTTTACAATTTCTACTTCTCATTTTACTGCAAAACAAAAGATTTCTATGATTATTCTAAAAATATACTTATCCCTTAGTTTTGTAATGAGATACCCAAGTGTTTCATGTACATTGGTAGTATCATCTGTTTACAGAGGCATGTACCTTTCCATTAATTTTCAAGGATTTTTCATAAGTTATGTCTGTCAGCTACTCTGTTAACAAAAAATATAGTCTTATGCTGTCTCTATCTCTCTGGTTTCTATCCACATCAACCTAAGCCTGGAAACCAGTCATTCCAAAATTATTTAGTCTCTAGACAACAAATTATTTCAGTTAGTTACCATTTGACAATAATAGGGATACTAAGCTGAAAAGTAACTACCAGTTTAATCAGCCAATATACCAATGTGAATTTTACAAAAGTCACAGTTGTACTTGGGATACTGTGTTAATTTATTTAAAATGTTAACAGGTCTTATCCTTGCCCCAGCCTAACAGATGTAAGAGAGAAACAGTAAGATGTCTGCATCAATGCTTTTTTTTTTTAAGTACATAAGATGGGGTTGGCTTTTGCTATCCCTGCAGCTTTTTGTGCAGCTGGAAGAAGGAAAATACAGTTTTTATTATTCTAGGAAGAATAAAATATGCTCTAGTAAATGGGATCTATTTGACATGAGGTAGTCACCTTAAGAAGGTAAAGATTTTGATTGACTCAAGATAATATACCTACTGTCACCATTTAAATTCAAAAACAAACCCACTCTGTAAAAACAGACTAAAAATCATTTGAAAATAGAATTATTGGGAACTCACAAGATTGATTTGGTCCCGGGTCATCAACTATAATGGGATCTCTCCCCACTTTTTGCTACTTTCACAGATAAGATGGGAGCCCTTCAAGTGATTTTTTATGAAGTTGCTTCCTAGAACAATGTAGAACAGAATAGTCTTTCTTGACATGTAGGCATTTCCTATTCTATTCCCTACTACGATCTAATTCCAAAGTCAATATTCCCTTTTTGCAGTGAGGCTGGAAATGTTTCTGTCTCATAATCAAACTACCACATAGTTGAGCTTATTGTACTTTTAGAAATTGTGACTTTACTTGCTTTCAGCCAGATTCTCTTGTTACTAATAGGCAGTTTTCCTCCAAATTCCATTTTATTTATTCATGATAGAATCTGTGTCTAATTTTTTAAGTATGATTGAAATAAATTAAGTAATCCTTCTAACCAGGCGTGAGCCATTTCACATTTAATATTCTTTATGGGAAAATCCGTTTTGTATCTATATATTCTATTAATACCACGTTTTCCACTCTTCCATTTTGAACTACAATATGGTTTATTTCTTGAAGTTTGGCTTTGACAAGTGTAATTTTGTCATTGCATAACATTAGTTTTTAGTACTGTACATTTCGTTTGGTCTTATAGCAAGTAGTTCTTGCCAGAAAGCATCTCATAATCTATGTCTTAAAGAGTGTAGAAAGAAATAGAAAATCTTAAGAAGAAACATATTAAACATCCCTTGACAGTTTGAAACTAACAAGCCCCTTTCCTTAATCACTTTCCTCCATTACCAGAGGCTTGGTAAGGAACTCTTATTGCTATTCCATGGATATGTATTTCACAACTAACAATACACTGTATTTTTTTAATCAGTAGATTTTTAAAATAATTAACAGCATAACTCTGTATGTTAATCAGAGATGAAAAGCTCATCGTGAATATAGCTTGAAAATGCTCTTTCAGGGGAAAGATTGCTACCTGTTTTTAATTTGTATGTTTTGCTTATTGAGGTAAAATTACCATAAAGTAAAATTCATGATTCTTAGTTGTATAGTGCTATGAATTTTGACAAACAAACAATAAAGCTAGGAAATATTTCCATCATCCCAAAAAGTGTCTTCACGCCTGTTTGTAGTCTGTACTGTCTTCCCACACTCAGCCCTGGCAACACTGATCCGTCCCAATTTTTGCTTTTTCTGGAATGTCATATAAAATCATGCGGTATGTAGCCATTTTTGAGTCTGTCTTCTTTCACGTAGCATAATGCCTTTGAGATTCTTCCATGTAGAACTGTGTCAATATTTCATTGCTTTTAATAAGTAGCACTCCATATGTGGATGTATCATGATTATTTATCTATTCACCTTATAAATTCTCCCACTATTAATTATATTATTATTGTTGTTATTATTATTATTATTTGGCTATTATTTTAAAGTACTTATTATGTGCCAAGTACCATGGCAAACTTTTTACGTAATTTGAATGATTTAATGCTTCAAATTATAGCACAGTGTTTTTTTTAACAAACCTAAAGAGTCAGACTTTAGGTTTGACTCTTATCTCCTCCACTTATTAGTTTTATGGCCTTGGGCAAGTTACTTAACACCCTTTAATTTTACACAACTATGCAAAGGTGATGATAATAATGCTACTTCACAGGGCTGTTGTAAAGATTAAATGGGTTAATACCTATAAGTACCTGTAAGAGTGTTTGACTCTTAGTGTTCAGTAAATATCAGTTATATTTATATTTTGTAGGGGTTAGTCCCCAATTTGAAGAGGAGACAAGCTCAGAAAAGTTCAGACTTCCTCAAAATCACATGATAACTAAAGTGGAAGATCCAAGATTTTAATCCAGCTTTATCTGACTCCAAACTAGGTACCTCTTCCATGACAAGACATTACTTACTGTCAAATTGAAATCAGTGGATCTTTCTCTGATATTATGGCAAACTAGACATTCTGAGATCCACTAAAATGTAAAATGCTGAATTATGAATATACATATTTTTTCTAGTGCACACAAAAATGAGATTAAAATTATAAGAATCTTCAAGACCAAAACAGCAAGCTGAAGCCAAAGCAGGCACCTTGCTACAAGCAGTAAACAAACTGAAAAATTGTGCTGCCCTGAGATAAACATGCTGATTGAATGCAGCCACTGAAAGACTACATTAGGCCCTGAGCACCCAGGGGTAGTACCCCCTGCTCTCATTAGAAATAAACACAAATCCTCTCTGGAGGAAGGTCCTCAGATTTTGCAAGGAACGAGTCATTTTAATATTATCAAACTTTTCTGGCAAAGTAAATGGGAGAACACTCCTAACTCATTCTATAAAGCTAACATAACCTCAGTTCTGGAACCAAAAAAAAAAAGTAACAGCTCGACACAGAAAATTACAGACCCATATTATTCCTGAATATAGGTGGAAAAGAAAAATCCTGACTGGTATTAGAAAACTAAATCTAGCAATGCATATTTTAAGCATAAAAAATATATGATGAAAAAGTTGGGTTTATTTCCAGAAGGAATAATTATAATGTATCACATTAGTAGATAAAAGGAGAAAAAACATATGATCAACTCAATTGGTGCATAGAAATTTAATGAAATTCACCACCCAAGCATAACATTTCCTTGAAAATTAGGATTTATAGGAATTTCCTTACGTACCTAACAAGAGCTCATGAGAAATAGAAGCATTTTTTCAGATCAAGATTCCCACGATCACTACTTCAATTCAATATTGTATTGGAGATCCTAGCCAATGCATGTAGAGCACAAAAAGAAATAAAATGTATAAATCTTGGAAAGAAAGACAGTTTTCAATACTCATAGTTCCTATGACTGACTACATAGACAATCTAAAAGCAATCTACAATTGAATTTTATACACTAGCATCAAATAATTAGAAAAAAAATAATTAGAAAATGTAATTCAAAACATACAAGGATTAGGGGCTTCCCTGGTGGCGCAGTGGTTGAGAGTCCACCTGGCGATGCAGGGGACACGGGTTCGTGCCCCGGTCCAGGAAGATCCCACGTGCCGCGGAGCGGCTAGGCCCGTGAGCCATGGCCGCTGAGCCTGCGCGTCCGGAGCCTGTGCTCTGCAACGGGAGAGGCCACAACAGTGAGAGGCCCGTGTGCCGCTAAAAAAAAAAAAAAAACAAGGATTAAATTATTAAAAGGTGGAACAAATTTTAAACTTTGAAGGATAGGAATATTCAGTATCATAAAAATTTCAGTTCTCTCAAAATTGCCTGTAGATTCAGTACATTTATAATTAATATCCCAACAAAATTTTGGCAAGTTGTTTCTGAAATTTACACAGAAGAACAAAAGGCTAAGAATAGCCAAAAGTAGTGCTGAAGAAGAATAAAATGGGGGAACTTTCTATACCAAATATCATGACTTGTAATAGAAGAAGAGTAAGTAGTAAAGTATGATATTGACACTGACATAGACAGTTGTGTAAACTAGAGTCTAACAGTACACTCATGCTTATATACAGATTTTGTATGCGACTAAGTAGTAATATAGTTCACCAGGGAAAAGATAAACTATTTACTAGGACAGTTGGTTTTCTCTTTGAAAAATAATGAAATTTAATTCCCTCATCACACCTCCATGAAAATAAATTTCCAATGGATTAAAAATGTGAACATAAAGGGCAATAGTTTAAAATTTTGGAAGAAAACACAGGAGAATATTTTTAAGGTCTGGAGGAAGAGTTTCTTAAATAAGGCTGAAAGAGTGTAACCCATAGAAGAAAAGCTATATTAATTTCACCACATTAAAATAAAGAGCTTCTGTTCAAAAGATATCATAAGGAAAATGACAAACTACATACCAAGATAAAATATTTGTAACCTATATAATTGGAAAAGAATTTGTGTTCTCCTCCTAAATCAGCAAAGTAAAAGGCAGGCAGCGTTAGAAAAATGGGCCAAAGACTTAAGCAAGCATTTCAGAGAAGATATGCACAAATAGCTTTCAAACATGAAAATATGGTCACCTTCATTATTGCTTCATAAAACACATTAATGACAAAGGGGGAACAAGAAACTTTATAGTAGAAAAGCATGGCAGACACTACCTTGTGATCAAAGTGAACAGCATCAGTAACGGTACAAACTGAAATCATACACCACCTGAGCAGATGCGATAAGAAGAGCACAGCAGCACTTCTGTCATTGTCCTGCCAAAGGTCCATAATTTGAATCAAACCACGAGAAAAAAATCAGGCAAATTCAAATTGAGTACATTCTACAATATAACTGGCCAATAATTGTCAAAATTACCTCAAGAAATGACTGAGGAACTGAGAAAGGAGTCTAAAGAGATGTGATTACTAAAGTAATGTGTGATTTTGGACTGGATCCTTTTGTTAGAACGGATATTGTTGGGACTCTTGGAACCTGAATGGAGACTGAGGATTAGATGGCAGTAATGTTTCAGTGCTGATTTTCTGATTTTTATGGTTATATTGTGGTTAAGTAGGAAAATGTTTACAAGGACATTTGTGCTCACCAAATACTCACTAAAGTAGTGAGGTAGCAGAGGCAACACATTGGCAACTTATTTTCAAATAATACTGTTCCTTCAACTTTTTCTTTCAACCTCAAAAATTAAATTCTTTTAACATGCTACAGAGAGATACCATTTAACATCGTTTTGGCAAAAATTTAAAGTTCTGACGGTATCAGGTGTTGGAGAGGAATTGATCAACAGGAACTCTTAAACACTGCTAATAGGAATGGAAATTAGAGCAAACACTTTGAAAAACAATTTGTTCTGTAAAAAGGTTAAAACATTCACATGCAGTATGACCTAGAAATTTAGATTCCAGACATATTACCAAAGAGAAATTCTAGTGTTATGTGCTCTAAAAATTTCATATACGAATGTTCATAGCAGTGTTGTTTGTATTAGATAGATAGATAATAGATAGATAGATAATGTGTGTACACACACCACTATAATATGTATACATATGTATATAAAATCACACAATATAATATACGACAGTGAAATGAATGAGATGGAGGAATCATAGTTACTTAATGTTGAGTGAAAGAAGCAAGTCACAGAAGGCTAGCAATAGTGTGATTCCATTTTTATAAAGCTCAAAAATAAAGTAGGATTTATACATTATTTAGGAATCTGTACATGTGTAATAAAACTCTCCTTTTATGGCAAAGGAATGATTAACACATAATATAGGATACAGTTATAACTCTGTGGGGAGGCCAGGGGATAAGGTTGGGGAAGGAACATGTTGGATGTAACAATATTAGTAATTTTGTATTCTTAAATTAAGCTATAACAATGCATTAGTTTGATTTATTATGATGATTTTTATATGTATTTATATAGTATGTATCAAATATTACATAAAACTATTTTTAAGTTATTGAAAATACTGAGTAATTTAAGGTAACAGGTTTGAGTTTTCCCTTTTGATGCTGGAGAGAAAGGGGAAGACACAGCAAATCAATCTGCCAGGACATTTTTGACTATGTAGTCAAACAATAAAAGAAAACCCTGGGGCTAAAGCATTAAAATACAGCTCAGTATTATGTCCCAAGGGCCCAGGTTATTTGAGAATACTTACAACTGTTTCTACCTCAGCCTTAAACTACAACAGGGATGGTTGGATACAATATTCTAGATACCTTTGATGCTGTGTGCCCACCTCGTATATAGTTTCCTAACCAAAGTGTTCCATAGAAGTAGACTTTGGCATGCTGATTTTCTTTGTTTTAAAGTGTCTCCTCAAAAAAGAAAATTAAACTCTTAAAAGGCTTTGCTGTTAACTAGAGAGGTCCATCTCTACTTGTCAGATGGTGCTCTGACACATGAAGAAAACAAGCAATCGATTATGTAAATAGGTAGACAGCTTTATGAAACACAGACTAGTGACCCTTGGAGCTCAGAGAATCAATGTTTTAAAACATAGATGATTCCTGACAGCTTTTACATGGGTTTTGTTTATCTGCAACGAATCCATATATATTGAATCAACATTTAAACTATATGCAAAAGAAAACATTTGTAGTAGTTTAATACTGAGCTCACATTCTGAGGTACTGTACATGAATACTTACCCTAACAATCATTAATTAGATCTATAGGAGTTGTACGGCCACTAAACATTTTATTTTCTGTTGAAGTAAAATCCTTTGAAAAGGAGAGGATATAATGTAAACTTTACTGGCACAATCTTTACTAATAAAATGCAGCAATAGACATCTGTCCCAAAGATATTTGACTGAACACATATAATCATCACTTACCTCACCACAAGGATAATATAGCAAAGCAGCAGAAGAAGAGTTTATATTTTAACATCTCAAAGTACCCATTTTTGTATTTTCCACTACTTCAGGATGGATAGTACCATATGGCTTCCACATAAGTGAACCTGTTACCAATAAACTAGGACCAATGTGTAATTACATTTTCAGTGATTCATCTGTGAAACACCCTGGGTTATTTTACATGGAAGCATCTGGTTCACATGTGTACAGTGGTTATTCTGTGGTGATTGACATCTGTATTCTTCTAATAAAGTCCCAGTCTCCCAGATGTGAGCCATTGCCTTCTTTCTTATACAGACAAAACCTGCGTTTGAAAAATCCTTACCTCAGCCCTGAATATGAACACTTCAGCCTTCTACACACACACACACACACACACACACCCCACTTGCACTGTGACTAGAACATAATGTAAATATTTCATGCAGTGTATTTCAATTGTTGAACAGATGTATGTGAGCACCTTTATCTCTTTCTATGTTTGTTTATACCATGACATCTGTTTTAGATTTTAAGGTCAAAGAGGGCAGTGACCATGTCAATTGACTATTATGCAGACAATGTCCAGTAAAGCATAATTCACTCTCAAATGTTTATTAAGTATTTGTCCATTAAGATGGTGATATTAAGGACTTTAAGGAAAAATAGAGCTTATAATCTGACTGTAAACACCTTTTTGCGCTTTAAGAAATATTTGCTGTAAATGGCCCTGCTTTCAATTTCACACATTATAATTAACCGGGTAACACATAAAGCTATGTTGTTTTGAGCAGAATTAGTTTACTTTATGTTAGAATAATTCTGTAGTGATGTGTGATATGAGATTTCAAAGAGGCAGAGTTCAGGGCAAGTTTCATGAAGGTGTAGAATTTTAGCTGAGCCTTCAACATTAAGTATAATGTGGGCATGTAATAATGAAGGAAAAGACATCTGAGGCAAAGGGAAAAAGGGAAAGAGGCACTGGTTAAAAGCATGGAGGAGGCCAGCAGGCCTGGGTTCAAGTCTTGCATTGGCCATTTATGAATTGTGAGAACTTGGGTGAGTTGCTTAAATATCTAAACTTTTGGTTTCACATCTGGAAAACAGAGACCATACAGGACATAAGATTATCGTGACAATTACATGAATCAGGAATTTAACACAGTACCTGGCATAAGGAGAACATTTAACAAGTGTTAGCTGTTGTTCTCAGTGATAGATTAGCAACTTTGAATAGACTTTCAACAGAATTTTGAATATTGAATTTGAAAAAAAACAAGACAGGGAGGGCAGCTTCAGACTGTGTTGGAAGATCTAAAACTTCCAGGTGGGATTCTTATTTGTACCAAGAAAGGTCAAGTTTCTCTTCTAAAAAAGTTATCTTTTTCTGTCTTAAATTATTCTCTTCAGTTACATATGTGGCAGAGTGACATCAGAGCATGATTATGTATACTTGAATTAAAATATCAATATCTCAATGAATAAAAAACTTTTCAATGAGTTGTCACCTTTGTTTTTTGTCCTTTTACTTATCCTCTGCACACGAGGCTCAGAAACATTGTATGCTCTGACTCTCCCTGAATTCTGTGAAAAAACTCTTTGCCTTATCTCCAAATTGATAATAACCATTTATTTCATGTTTAAGAAAGAGAGTTTGGCCCACACGTCAACTAGCAGACACAAAACACTTATCTTCTGTAATAGGTCAGATGACCTAATATAATTTCCCCAAGAAAAATAAATAAAAATAGCAGTCAGTATATAATATTTATGTGGTCCACCTCTGAAGTCCAATAGCAAAACCTTTAGACTTAGAAGCAAAGTGAGGGTGGTCTTCAATGAGAAACATAAAGAATTTCTAACTATTTTCTATGTTGGTAATATTTTGTTTATTTTATTTTAATGAGTACTCTCTTCACTTTCCCAGGTTTTTTTTTCTTTTTTAAATAAATTTATTTATTTATTTATTTTTGGCTGCATTGTGTCTTCATTGCCGCGCGCAGGCTTTCTCTAGTTGCGGTGAGCGGGGGCCACTCTTCATTGTAGTGTGAGGGGCTTCTCATTGTGGTGGCTTCTCTTGTTGCGTAGCACAGGCTTTAGGAGCATGGGCTTCAGTAGTTGTGGCTCATGGGCTCTAGAGTGCAGGCTCAGTAGTTGTGGCACATGGGCTTAGTTGCTCCATGGCATGTGGGATCTTACCAGACCAGGGCTCGAACCCATGTTCCCTGCATCAGCAGGCGGATTCTTAACCACTGCGCCACCAGGAAAGTCCCACTTTCCCAGGTTTTAATCACTATTTTTTTCCAGGTTTATATGTGTTGTTACTGTGTTTGTTCTTAACATAGAACTCTCATCTAAAAATAATTTAATTTCCAGGTAGTTAAAATACATATATGCTACTTTCTTCATTGTGAGCTGTACTTTTCCCCTTAGCATTCCTAAGAGTAAGAAATTTCAGGAACTATAGTCTTATAGTCAACCATTTTCAATTAGAATTAAATAGACCTGTTGTCTTAACATTACTTAGAAAGAGTATATTTAAGGATGTTCATTGAAATGTAATTTACAACAAGTATTTAAATTATTTCTAGTATTTGTCTATGAATCAAGATTAGTTATAATTTTAAGGTAGCTCAGTGTGGTGGAATACTATGAGGCCATTAAAAATGATTATGTAGACCCATAATTGTTGACAAAGAGAGGTATTCCTCAATTAATTTTTAAGAAAAATAAAATAAAAAGTACTTTTCATAGTATAGTTAATTTAAAAAGACTTTGTATATATAATATCATGTATATAAATTCAAAAAAGATATACACTAAAATATCAACAGGTGAATAGACAAAGGATAATCTTTATTTTATTCTATTTTGATGAAATTTTTGAAGTCTTTGTAATAGACATATATATTACTTTATATACTCCCAAATAAATAATTTTTTGTTGCTTGCATCTACTAGGATTGTTACAGGATTTTAGAATTTCTATATTTGAAGCTTAAGTCTTCTTAAGAAATGATTAGGAAACTTCATTATTTCTTTTTACCAAATGTTTAAGAAGTAACAATTTCATGCTAAGGAATTTTTTTTTATTATGA
The DNA here is from genome assembly GCF_008692025.1 of Phocoena sinus. Taxonomy (NCBI): domain Eukaryota; kingdom Metazoa; phylum Chordata; class Mammalia; order Artiodactyla; family Phocoenidae; genus Phocoena; species Phocoena sinus. The sequence goes on along the minus strand of NC_045765.1, from coordinate 106,932,537 downwards.
TTCAACACCCAAAATAAGTTAGGGAGAGAAGGTTATACAGAAAATTTAGATTCATAACTTTGGATGAAACCTAAAAGTTACACTAGTCTCTTCTATCCTGAAAATACAATACTAGAATTTTGGACCTATAAGGGAAATTCAGATGTGGAAATAGCCTTTTAACCCCATCCGACCTAAATGTTGGCTGTTTGGATTGGGTTTGTCTGGATAGTGTCTATCATTATTTTAATAAAATTCTCATGAATATAAATAAATGTTTCCCTTAAATATTCAGTGTTCTGGGCTTCCCTGGTAGCACAGTGGTTGAGAGTCCGCCTGCCGATGCAGGGGACACGGGTTCGTGCCCCGGTCCGGGAAGATCCCACATGCCGCAGAGCGGCTGGGCCCGTGAGCCATGGCCGCTGGGCCTGCACGTCCGGAGCCTGTGCTCCACAACGGAAGAGGCCACAACAGTGAGAGGCCTGCGTACTGCAAAAAACAAAACAAAAAAGAAAAAAAAAAAATTCAGTGTTCTGATACAGCAATCAATTCCATTTTCTTTATGAGAAAAGTTGCTTAAGGAAAGAAAACAGTCATTGCTATTGTGAGTAAAAATTACTTTTAATCGTTAATAATCAAGTATCTCTTCAAGAGTTATGGGAAATTACCATGTAGTAAACATCAAAATGTGTAACATGTTAATTTTTATGTGTACAACTGCAAATACAAATAAGCCTTCCATAAGCACAGGTGTGTTCCTGACATCTAGATTTGGAAAGTAAAATATTTTTTTAATCTTATAAATCAATACTTTGTACATACTTCATCACACATGTTATATTTAATTATTCAAATACATTTTTGTTCAACTGGACTGTGAGATTTTCAAAGTCTGGGATTATGTTTTATTTGTTCATCTCAGAAGCCGGCACAGTGCCTTATACTGAGAAAATATTGCTTGAAGTAAGGAATGTATGAAAAACAGATTCTTATAATTATGTTGACCACTAGTTCTCATCATTAATACTGTCTAATAGTTTGTCTATATCATAGGCTAAATAGTCTTAGTGGAACGATCTGAGAAAATCTATTATTTATAACATTTCTAAAAACTGTATCCTGAGTTTGTTTAAAAACAAACTCTATTAAGAACAATTCTTTCCTAAGTTGTAAATCTCCTATATGTGGTTAAACTATACAAAGATAAGCAAGGTTCCTGCCTTCTGGAAACTTAATACTCTTAAAAATGGAATTTTTAGGTGGTCCTTCTAGTCACTTCCAAACTTCTTAGTTATAGAAAAGTGTCCAGTGATAGATTAGGAAATGTCAAATATCTTTCTTCTTTTGCAGTATGATAAGCGGGCCTATTTTTACAGAAAGCAGTAAAAGAATGCACGGTAGACAGCAATTTAAATGATTTAAGATTTTCTCTGATTACCCATCCACAGAGGCCTAGTAACATTTTGAGGGGACTTTGGAGGTTATATATATTTTAAGGGAAATTATGATCAGACTGTAGAATCTAGCTGAATATTTTCCATGCATGGTTATAGCCTGTTCAATTTTCATGGTTGTCTTTTGGGGCTGCATGTGAATTTATGGGTGACAGCTTTCCTAATTCCAAACAAGTGTTAGAATTTCTTGGTTTAACATTTAATTTCTGTTTATGGTTTCTGATTTTTGAAATCTGATTCTTCTTCTTCATTGGTCATTGAAGGTGAGATTGTTGGTGGTAATTCCGTGTTGCTAACAGGGGTCACATTTCTTCTCAGAATAAAGGATGTTTGGAGATGAAGATTTTATTTCACTTCTGACTTTTACTTGCATTAGTAATGAATATTGTGATTGCTTCTTACTGTTGTTGTTTTTCAATAACCAGACAGAAGAGGTTTAAATTAACTAACGCTCCTAAAGCTTAAATAATAATAATAATAACTCAATGAAACTTAAGTTAATAGAAAATCCAACTACCTAGATCCTTCTAGTAGTTGGATTCTGAGTGTGTGTTTATTTAGAAGTTGACCAGCATTTGCTAGTGAGGCTTTTAGCCATGAGGATTGAAACACCATTCATTTAACCATAGATCTCCCTTCCCAAACATTCCAGTGAAGTGGAGTATAACTAAACTAATGGTATTGTGTGAACTTGTAAGCATATAAATTTATAAACATCCAAAACTACTTGGAAAAGTAAATAATTTAAGTTACTTCATGATGGAAAGTGAGCTAACTAGTGGCCAGCAAAAGTTGTCAGAAATTAAAATTTCCTTGCTGAAGTATAAATTTTATGTGATTGCATTTCTAAAAATATAGTTGCCCTTCTGATCTGGAATGGTTTTTATTCTGTGTAAATCGTATATGAAACTAGCTATAGCTTTTTCATACTCAGCTCTTAGAGAAAAAAGGCAAACACCCTCAATAAGACACTTCTTAGTCAGTTTCAGTGCACATAGTTCTTTATTCTAGGAATTGTGCCAGATTCTGAAAGAAACAGTAATTCTAAATCATAGTCCTTGTTCTCTGATTGCTTACAATATAAGTGACAAAGATGTGCAGAATTAAAGTCTGAGGTTGATATTCCTTCCTTTGAGAAGTGGTTTCTGTATCCCCTCCCCTTGTATCTAGGTGGGCTTTTGACTCTTTTGTAAACAGTAGAATGCAGGAGAAGTGATGCTCTGTGATTTGCAGAGAGGCTAAGTCAACAAAGGCACCTCACGCTTACAGCCCTAAGCTTTCATGTAAAAAGTCTGACTATCCTAGGCTGCCAGGCTCTAAGGAAGCCAAGCCACTGAAGAGTCTCCAGGAGCCAGTCCTACTCTTTCAAGGTTCCCAGCCAAGCACCAGACATGAGTGAATGAGCTTTTCAGAGGATTCCAGCTCCCAGCCATCATGTCAGCCCCAGTTTTTCTGGTATTCCCAGTTAAGGCCTGGATACCGTGGCACAATGACAAACCATCCTCACTGTGCCCTGTGAGATTCATGGAAAGTATGAACATAATAAAATTGTCATTGTTTTGTGCCACTAAGTTTACGGTCGTTTATTACACAGCAATAGGTATAGGAACAAAGAGCTGCTTGATTTAAGATGTACTATGGGAGAATAGGAGATAATTAATTCCTCTGCCTAGGAGGGTTTCCCAGAAGCAGTGACATCTGAACTTGGCTTTTAATGATGAGTAGGAGCCTGCTAAGTAAAGAAGGCAGGAGAAAGAGTCCTCAAGCTGAGGGAACTGTATGGAAAAGAATGGCAATGAAGACAGAATGATGCATTTGGTGGATGACAAGAAGTTTGGTGTGGAAGAGCATTGGATAGCTAGAACCAGAAAGGCAGACATGAAGCTAGAAATTTTGTGATTTTTTTTTTTTTTTTTTGCTATGCCAAGGGAGTTTCAACTACAGCCTTGTAGGAGTACAAAGTAATAATCAGACTTGTGTTGTAGAAAGCATTTGCAGCAGTTGGAAGATGGGCTGAAGGAGAAAACAATAAAAGGCAAGGAGAAATGTCAATAATTGTACAGTTCAGATGGCAGATGATCAAAGCTGAGATATATAGCTTTCTTATAGTAGCAAAATAAGACCAGTTAGGTAACAGTGGTTATTTAAATTGCTGATCAGTTATTTACTGAATGTGTCTGTTCCAGCCTTAATAATTAAGTGCTACAGCCAGTCCTGCATTTTGGCAAATCAAACCAATGCCTTTACAAGACACTGATCTCATTACATTTGTTAATGATAGTTCAGTGCCATGTAAAAGCTTCCTCCACTATGAATTTTGGAGAATTATGACTAAATAATATTATTTTTACATTTTTTAAGACATAGATTGCAATGGGACATTTAAAAGAATGAGACCAAACTGTACCAGTTAATACACTAATGGAACCATATGTAGCACTTACTCTACTTCCTCAAAATAAACATTAGTTCAGTAAAAAATCTTGAAAAAAATGGTAATTTATGTAATCATAAAGATATCACAATGAGAAAGGTATATAGTGCACTTAGTAAAGATAGTTATCTAAACATAACACACAACTGCAGTCAACATCTTTTTGTGTGGATTGGATTGCAGTTTAGCAGTGACATTTGAACTTTTATTGAAATCATAAAACCATACATGTAATAAACGTTTCCAGGGCAAAAAGGTTAGATAAGTCTTTCTCCAGTCATTCTGAGCATATAGACTGAATCCTCCATGGCTTATACTGCCTTATCTCACAGTGACTTGCCACCAGTTGTGAGGTATAGTGATTTGTTTTTAAAACATTCTATACAACTTGGTTTTACTTTACACTTTGGTTATATTTTTAAAGTCAACTGAAAAATTTAATCTTTTTAATTCAAAATCAAAATCCACAGAATTTTGTAGATTGTTTCCATCTGCCTTCTTGCAGTGCTCTGACTCCTTTCTGGCATGTTTCTTTAAGACAGAACATCTCCCAGAATTTGAGCAGAGACTGTCTTTACATTTGCCAATAATACCACATTGAGTTAGTATGCTTTGTGAAGAGATGTTTTTTGTTTGTTCATTTTATGTATCAGTTATATGATACTCATTTTATCTAAAAGTTCTATGATGTTGGTGGTGTTACAAAGTAGTCTGTCTTCTTTAAAATGTCTGACTGCCACATGATCCTTGGTCACCCATTCCATGAAAAGCTAGGAAAATATTCAGGAAGGATTTGGGGCAGACTGATACTCAACAAATCAAAAGGGAAAGAGATAGGTAGGCCACAGCACAGGATGGCACTGATGAGAGGTTTGCTGCTTTGTGAGCCAAGGAATTAATTAGAGTGGGTAGTTTTGAGAACACTAAGAATCAATTCCACTAGCAAGGACTAAAATAATGGAAAAATCTGTTAATTAAAATAGAAACTGAATTCTCTTACTATAAAACAAAAAACAGTGGAGCTTTAAGAGAGAGAGAGAGAAGGCAAGGGAGGAGAAGGAGAAGCCTAACAAAGCAGAGTATTTATTTGCCGGGAAACTACATTCATTCTTATTTATTTACAGGTCAAAAAAAAAATTACCAGTGAAAAAATTCACCAAGTATTTCCCTGAAGAGAAAAAGCAAGTGCTTTTCAAGTGTTAAAAAGGAGGTTTACTGGTGGTTAGGCTAATTAAGGATCAAAACTCCATTCTGAATAGGACAGAATGAGTCCATACATCAGTACATAATTAGTTTTTAAAAAAAAGTCCCATTGTTTATTGGTCCAGAATAAGTGTGAGCAATTGAGCAATTGTTTAGGTTCAGTTTGGGTCTGGTGTAAGAAGGTCACTGAAAGTGCGTGGTCTGGACACACTACAATAATTTGCAGGACCAGTGTAAAATGAAAATGCAGAGCCTTTTGTTCAAAATTATTAATAATTTCAAGACAGTGACAACCGAACATTAAAGCAGTGATGAGGCCCCTCTAAGCTTGTGGCCTTGGGTGACTGACAGCACAGTAACACACCCATGAAGGTAGCATTGTCTGTAGAGCCTCACTCGTTAGAGCTGTCATAGTGAAACAGTCTCTGTGTTATCCCCTAGACAAGGGTTGTAGTTAGTGTATGTTCAGGGGAGCTCAGCCGCTCAGGGTTACCTCTGCCTTGGACCGTTTGTTTGTTCACTTTATATCCCAAGCATCTTGCACAGTCTCTGACCCTCGGTAAGCACTCAGTAAATAGTAGACACGGTAGGTGATGGATGATGTAGTTGACAGCCTATCTCAATGATTCTGGTTCAGTTCATCTCTAGATAAGAAGCCCCAGTGTGGATTCTTTTGAGTTTCAGGTCATATTGCACAGACTTTGCAGATGCCTCCTCCAGCCAGCTTAAAGGTTTCTTTTAGCTCTGGGCCTTGTGGGTCCTGCTCTTACTCAAAGCCTGTTTCTCTGTTAAGTGATCCTGAAACATTTAAACTGATAGATTACAGTTGAGCCCTAACCAAGTTAAGGCTGGAGCAGTAGGCAGAATACTGCGTTCCCCACCCCCTGCCACCAAAAAAAGGATGTCAAAGTCTTATTTCCTGGAACCTGAGACTATGTTAGAGCACATGGCAAAAGGACATTAAGGTTGCAGATGGATTAAAGTTGCTAATTAGCTGACCATAAAAGTAGCTAAATTATCCTAGATTATCCGGGTGGGTGCATTGTATCACAAAGGAAGAGAGAGGCAGAAGGAGAGTCAGAGAAAGATGTGACAAAGGAAGCTGGCTCAGAGTGATGTGATGTGAGAAGGTGTCCACCTGCCATTGCTGGCTTTGAAAATGGAGGAGGGGAGTAGCCTCTGGAAGTTTCTCCGCTAGAGCTTCCAGAGAGGAGCACAGCTCTGCCAACACCTGCATTTTAGCCCAGTGAGACGTGGGTCAGATTGCCGACCTCCAGAACTGTAAGATAATGAATTTGTGTTGTTTTAAGCTGCTATGTTATGGTAATTTGTTACAGCAGCAGCAGGAAACCAACAGCTGGTTCCACATTGTGGTGAAACTATCACTCCTGGTTCCTGGTTCATTAGAAGTCACTAACCTCCATGGCTGGGTATTATTTTCTGCCCATGTTTTTTACACTTCTCTTGGTAGCCTGAAGTAGAGTTCTTTTTTTTTTTTTTTTTTTCTGTGTTTTTATTTTCCTTCATTGGACCACTGCATTTTGGGGTTCAGGCTAGTAGGTATTATATTCTCAGGAAAGCAAGCAATGCAGGCTGTTCTAGAAACACTCGTTTCTTGGGATATTAGTAATTGAGAGATAGTGAGAAAAGAGGCTTTGACTGCCAAATTCATTTGTAAAACTGAGGATAAACAAGCTATTTTTTTCTTAAAGCACTTTAAAAAGATATAATCTGTGTATAAATTGTTTTTTAAATCTCAACAGTTTAAGAGACTATCCAGCAAAAATTATCCCTGGCCTTCAGCCAAAGCTCCTCTCTCCAGAGTCGACCATCGCTGGTTTCTTGTGAATCCTTCCAGAGATATTCTGATATTCTATATACATATAAATGCACACATACACACACACATATAAATGTGTACATATATTTGTGTGTGTGTGTGTATATATATATATATATATATAAACAATCTAATTTTCTACACACACTCTCCTGCACCTTGCTTTTGTTTTACTTAATAATTTAACAAGTTTATGGAATGACTTTAATAGCTTTAAATGTATAATATGCACATGAAACACTTAGAGGACTTAATGGAGAAAAATAAATACTTTCCAAACATTTTAGACTGCAGATTTTATTTTTTAGAGTGTCTCATGGAATTACTTTTTCAGACACACTGCACAGCACCAAGTTGCCTTTCTCTGCAGTAGAAATAAGAATTAGTGACTCCCATATACTGCTGTAGTAAGAAGGGTATGGATTTCGGAGTGAGGGAAACCTAGGCTAATACCCTGGCTTCATTGTTGACTTACCTGCCTGCTCACGTTCATGTTTACTGGCTGTGTGGCTTTGGGCAGGTTGCTTAACTTTATAGAGGCTTCTTGTTAATACTGTCTACTTCATTCATTCAATCATTTGTTCATTAATTAATACATGCAATCATTGGAACGTTTATGAGCCAGGTCGTATAAAGCAGAGTCATTCTACTTGAGAAGCTTCTAATCTAGTGAGGGAGGCTTCATTTATAGCACACCAAGTAGCAAAGAGCAATGGCCTGTCTTAAAAATAAAGTTGTGGAAAATCATTTTTTATTAAGATGACGGTTTTCTGCTTTTATGGGCACAGATCACCAGTAGCAAATGTCACCTATACCGTTTCAAAACTTGCAAGGGATGCGGGAAGTTTAACATAGGGTTTTTCAGGTATTGAGTTTTTAAAGCATGTATGGGCTTTGATATTGCTGATCTAATGAATTACCACAGTAATGTTATTTATCTAAATAAAGTAGAGTAAGAATGACAAAATCTTCCGATTTATTATTATGAAATTTCTACATAAATTTTGGCATCCTTGTGGATTATGGACATATTGATCCTAATGTTTGTAACTTTAAATGTTAACTTGGATAGAACTAGAGAATCTTATTTTCAAACCCCATAATATGAATATTTTACAGGGAAATGTTATAATTATTCTTTCCCAATATCTATAAAGCATGGTAAGTGCATTTTAACATTGTATATTTACTCTTCATAATTCTCTATTCTATGTTTTATTCAAAATTACTTATTTCAAAAGCCTATTTCTATTTTATTCTTGTTCCTGATAAAGTTAAACAGCAAAAGAATATTCATTAAAAAAAATTTAGGAATTTAGTTGAAAATAACTAACACAATTTATTTATTTGCCATTTTGGTTACCAGAAAGCAAGTTTCAACTTCTTTTCATTTTCTCAGACTAGTGAAATGCTGTCTAGGCCTATTGAATTTCAGACAATGTTTGGAATTCACTTGTTTTACTGAATCCTGATGACTTCAGTCTGTTAATTTATTTAGGAGGTGCTTTTGGTTTTTATATGGTCAACTAGAAATGTGTAGCTATTTTCCCATTTATTCAAAGTTCAAATATTTTTTTAAATACTAAAATTTAATTTGAAAATACAGTGGTAATGTTGGTGATGTCAGATCTTTAAGCCCATTATTTATAACTTTTCAATTTAAAAGGTGTTTCTCTAATTGAGTTTGTTCCATAATGAGAACTCTGTTAAGGCCAGTTCGATAGCTGTCTAGTTATTTAATAGTAACAAGTACATAATACTCTGACTTGGCTGTTTTTGTGGTCATTTTGATGAAGGTTTGATTTGTTACATCCTAAAAAACAAACCATTAGATATTTGGCTTTTATTATTACCAAATAATGTATGTCTCAACCAATGTTCGGGTCTGTTTCTCTCCTAATACATTGCCCTTACCTCATCTCTCATCTTCATCTCTTGCCACACATCTGACCTCTACCCCAGTCCCAGGAGAAAGTCAGAGGTGAGGTGGATAGATGCCAGGGAAGTTGCTAGTAAAACAAAGCTCTCTTTCTGTCTCTATCTGTCTCTGTCTCTCTCTCCCACTCTGTCTATCTATCTATCTATATACATATATATATATATAAAATATATTTTATCCTAATGTGAGAGAAAGAGCTACTTAAAAATGCTCTGCTTTGGTGGCCAGGCAGGAGTTGACCATTGACCATTTTGCTAGATTTTTGCTCTGACGGCTGCAGTCCAAGGGTTTAAGACTTTCTTCCTCCCAAAGAAAACATTCCCTGTTCTTCTTGTCTGTAACGAATCACAAGCATAGCAGCATCCTTCCAGCTTATTCTTCTCAGCTCCATATAATTCTTAGTGGGTGAAAATAATTTACCTAACATGCGTTTACAGATTCAGCAGTCAAAGTTGTATAGAAAGCCAGCATTTGGGTGGCAAATGGGAGTAGCACAAGCTGTGGGCACACAAAATAAACTTGGTTCTTGGCTGCCACAACAACTCTCTTCCCTGGTTCTCCCCATATCTCTTGAATCATTCTATTTCAGTCTCCTTTTATTCATTTCTCTCTCTTTCCATCTGCCCCTGTAATTTTAACATTTCCCAGGATTCTATATTAAACATTTTTTCTCTGGTAGACTCTCTCTGGGAGTTTCTTCAACTCATTTGAAGATCTCTTCAACTCATTTGTCTTTAGTGGCCAGTAGTAATGGTAGTGACTGCTATCTCTGTACATGTAGTCCAGTCATCTCTCCTGAGCTCTACATCTATACAAGCATTTACCTACTCAACATCTATCTCCATTTAGATATCCTGTGGTCACTTCAGAGTCACCCGTTATATCTGAAATGGAACCCTTTATGCATAGTACTCAACCTGCCCCTTCTGTAAAACCATCTTCACAGTTGCCAAAGTTACAAGACTCAGAAATCTGAGAGCATTGTCTTGGAAGAGCAAATAAGATCCAGAACTATTATGTACATACACAGATACACACACACACACACACACACACACACACAGACACCAGTGTTCAAAGAGTAATATTATATAGTTTTGCATGTTTTTGACTTTAAGTAAATAGAATCATATTGTGTATTATTTTGTGCCTTGCTTTTTTTTTGTTTGTGTTTTTGTTTGTTTGTTTGTTTTTTGTGGTACGTGGGCCTGTCACTGCTGTGGCCTCTCCCGTTGCGGAGCACAGGCTACGGACGCGCAGGCTCAGTGGCCATGGCTCACGGGCCCAGCCGCTCTGCGGCAAGTGGGATCTTCCCGGACTGGGGCACGAACCCGTGTCCCCTGCATCGGCAGGCGGACTCTCAACCACTGCGCCACCAGGGAAGCCCTGTGCCTTGCTTTTTTGCTCACCATCATGTTTGAGATTCGTGCATGTGTGTAGCTGCATTATAGTCCATGGTGTGAAAATTCCATAATTTACTTGCCCATCCTGTGGAGAGACATTTGGGTAGTTTTCAGTTTTTCACTATTATAAATAATGCACCTGTGAACATTTGTGCACATATCTCCTGACACACATATGCAAATATTTCCTGGAGTATGTAACTAGAAGTGGAATTCCTAGTTATAAGTACATAAATCTTCATGTACATGGACAGTTACTGCCAAATTGTTATCTAAAGTAGTTTCAAATGTTTATACTCCAGCCAGTAGTAATTCATCTTGTCATTTCATGTTCTCTGTGATCTTTGCTATTGTTGGACATTTTCATTTTTGCTAATCTGGTATAAAATACTTCATACTGGTTTTTATTTGCACTTCCTTGGTTTCTAATGAAGTTGAGCTAATTATCATATGCTTATTCGCCCTCACTGTTCCCTCTTCTTGGAAGTTCCTGAAGTCTTTGGCATATATTTTTTAATAATGTTGGGTTTTTAAAAATCGCTTGTAGGAATTCTTTAGATAATCCTTTGTTAGTAGCATATGTTGCAGTATTTCCTCTCAGTTTGGGACTTGTCTTTTCACTGTCTTTAAGATGTCTATTGATGAATAGGAGTACTTACTTCTAATGCTTCTAATGTAACTGAATTTATCTATCTTTACCTTTATGGTTTCACTTTCCGCCTTAAAAAAAACTTTCTATCCTAAGATCCTAAAGAAATTCTCCTCTATTTTCTTCTAAATGCTTTAAAATTTTGCCTTTTCTCATTTAATTCACCTGGAATTGAATTGTATGTGTAGGTAGAGATATAGTTAAGCCACATACAAATTGACTTTTGGTTTTTGACTTTAGAACCATTGCTTGTGTCATAGTCAAAGGAAAATGATTTTTCAAGTGTCAGAGTGCCATCAATCATTACACCTTTTCCTGGACCTCTCAGTCTGCTCAGACTGGCACCTTGACATTTTTCAGAAATATTATTTTCAGAATATGTTATAAAATGCAAGTAATTCACTCCAAACAATACTAATGATTCTCATTTAAATAAGAAAAGGTTGATACTCCAGCCATGGTAATACCAATATTAAACATGGCTGAGAAAATGTCTTTACAAAATGAGCCAATAACTGGAAATAATCATTTTAAAAGATGTTGATAATTTAACTCTCAGAAAATTAGAAGTCAATCATTCATTCTAACATTTTAGAGAAACTTTCCCAGGATGAGATATTTCTTTTGACAAATCTAACTTCTGATCTACACTATTTACTGTTAATTAGATGGTGGTAATGCAATTTTGATTCAAGTTATAGAGTGTGTGTGTGTGTGTGTGTGTGTGTGTGTGTGTTTTAATGCAGTGTGAAATCAAGTAATAAAACATAAAACTCTCTGCAAATTATTGAGACTATAAGCCATTTTTTAATAAGGCTGTCATCTGGAGAAGTTTCATTTATTCACTTTATTTGAAAAATCCTTATACTTTAGCCTTTAACTCTACAAAGACAATTTCTTATTCTCTCATTAACCTTTCCTTTTTAATTCACCTTTTTTCATTTATTCCACAGGTATTTATTGAGAGCCTGTATTTTGCAAAGTAGTCTATTTGAGTATAACTGTCTCAGAATTTAGGGACTGAAAGAACTTCCAAGATCATTTATAGTAACCTTAACTTTCTACAGCTTAAATCAAGACAGAGATCCAGAAAGGTGCTGTCACCTGACCAAAATCTTAACGTGGTGAAGCATAAATAAAGATTGCCTAACCTTGAATTCAGGATTCTTCCTTTTGAACCATGTTGTCCATAAAAACTATCTAAAAGTCTACTTGAATCCTATATACTGATTTAATGTTTATAGAAATTCCTAAAGGGATATATCACTGTGAACAAATTATATTACACAGTCATTGCCTTAAAGCTGCTTATAAAATGTTTAGGGTGAAAAAACATATTTGAAAAAAATTAGAGAAAGTAAAAGGTTTAACTGAAAGATTCCTGAGGGCAGAAATTATGTGTTACCTTTATCACATTTGTTATATTTCCCTAACACAATGAGCTGATCATAGTACATACTTAAATATTGATTAAAGGCAAAACTAGTATTGAAATATTGGGTGCAGACATTCGGTACTTTAAATGATTACAGAAAATGAAAATCAGCTTCAATGTGGAAAGTTTAAAAAAAAAAAGGAAAAAGAAAAAAGTCTTCATGGAAGATTTAGAATTTATAGTGGTCCATAACTAGTGGTTGTAACTTACTTAGAAAGAGAGGAACTCCCAAGTTTCAAGTTGCTTCTTTAGCTCACTTTCTATTAAGACTTCAGGTACAGGTTTCTGAGTTATTTGCTTTCAAATTTCACCTCTAAGTGTGAATGCTTAGAATAAGCATGCTCGTGAAAAAATAATATGATAAATATACTAAGATATAGGTAATTGATCATTGTGTTGTTTGTAAGAGCATTAAGAAATGGAACCAACCCAAATAGCCATCAGTGTATTCTTAGTATAAACAAATTAAAATTAATGATGAGTATAGATCTAAATATATTTTTCAACATGCAAAGACATTTCTAATATATTTTAGAGTAAAGACATCAAGCTGCAAAATTATATATATAATCTCATATTTGTAAAAAAAAAAGACATGAAAATACAAATGATACAAAGTAGGATGATGGACATTTTAACTTTCTTCGTGTTTTTCAGGAGTTTTATAAAGTCTTACAATAAACATTTATTACTTATAAAAATGATTAAACTATTATTTTGGTTGTGGGGAGAGTTTTAAATTTACTCTGTTGACTTACCACAGATATGAAAGCTGTAGAACAATGATCTCCATTCATGGAACAGCTTTCATTGAACACCTATTATGTACTAGACACTAAGAACAAAAGAGTCAAAATCTATATCTTAGGCTCCCCATGACTTTAGAAAAAGATGGGAATCTTAAACGGAGAACCAGGGATCTATTCCCTTCAGACTTGTCACTTCAGAGTGGTCCTTTTGTCATATGCTGATTATTTTTTAACTAAATTGATCACTCTTTGTGTTCTGGTTGTACAGTGTCTAGACGACGAATGAAATTACAGAGGTTTTTCCATATCTGGCTTTTTAATTGAAATAATTCAATTCTGTCTTTTGCTAGGAGGAGAAAAAGCAATTCTAAGATGTATAATGTGTTTTGAGTTGACATTGAAAACTTATACATGTAATAATTATACTTCTGTACTGTATCATTTTCTCCTTCTATGGAATATATTTTTAGATATTTAATTACATGTCACAGTAATTATGTCAGTATTTATTGTTAATTTTAGCATTGAAACTCCCAGAGGGTAGTACTTGTCATCTTGACAATGCATTAATGCATAGCACCTCCGCATTCCTGTGAGGGTTATGTTATCTGAACTTGGCTTGCTCAGGATAAGACAGAACATGTCCCAGGCCTAGTAGCAGCCAACCATGGTTAATTGTATGCAGTCATGAGGCCAAGGAGGACCCTGTGGTGGATTCATTTTTAATAATCTGTGCAACTAAGTATGGGTACAGGCTTTTGGAAGTACTCATAATCTAAACATAACATTTGGGGATCTTTAGTTGATTAGTCTTTTAAATTAAAGAAACTATTAGCAGGAGCTCTTTTGTAATTTATGCAATATTAGGAGCTAATAATAATAGTTTCCAAATGTTTTGTGGGAATTTACAAGCACTTTCATTTATAACATCTCATTTAATCTTTAGACCACCTCTGAGGTGAGAGAACAGAAGTCCGGTTAGGTTAAATAACTTGCCTAAAGTCACATGGCTAATAAGAAATAGACCTAGATTTAAACCCTATGTGTCCTGACTTCAAGTCCTATTCTTTTTGTGTGTGTGTGTGGCTGTGTTGGGTCTTCATCCCTGCACGCAGGCTTTCTCTAGTTGCGTCGAGCAGAGACTACTCTTCGTTGTGGTGCCCAGGCTTCTCATTGTGGTGGCTTCTCTTGTTGCGGAGCATGGGCTCTAGGCACATGGGCTTCAGTAGTTGTGGCATGCGGGCTCAGTAGTTGTGGCACACGGGCTTAGTCGTTCCACGGCATGTGGGGTCTTCCCAGACCAGGGATCAAACCCGTGTCCCCTGCATTGGCAGGTGGTTTCTTAACCACTGACCCACCAGGGAGGTCCCTCAAGTCCTATTCCTTTTTAGCTGTACCAAACTGCTATGATGCTTCTGCCTTTGTAGTTGGAAATATGGGCATTTTACTGAGTATTACTGGGTTGATTCAGACCAGGTTTATACAAGGGTATAAATATACATTCCTAGGGTCTTCTTCTGACTGAGCTCTGTTACCCTCCAGCTCACCATTTTTGAAACACCAATTATCCGTTAGTGATCATGCCTTTTATCCTAGGACTCAGAGAACATTTACATGAATATAGAGATCAGTCCATTGATGTAGTAACTACAGTACTGAAACTGAATAAATTTACTTACTAAATGAAGATATGTAGATTCAGTAAAAGAATGTGGACCAACAGCATTTCATCAGCAACTGCTAAAAACGTGAAGTCATTATATACGCACTTACAAGCAAATGACCACTAAAAGAAATTTATGTGATCAGAACTTCCTGCTGTTGAGATTCAAATGAATGTTAATAGTTAGAACTTAAGGGAGCCGAAGGAAAGTGTAAATTGTGATGGAATTATTAAAGAAATGGCTTGAGAAATCTTCAGTATCTTGGCATAAAAGTACAGCACAGAGGATATTTTATTTCTTGACCTTAATTATGAATATTGTTGTAGGCCCTTGAATTTTCGTTAGCTCAGAATAGAGGCAGATTAATTCCAAAGCAGTTAAAGAAATTAAGTGCCTTTCATCTCTCTTTATGTTAATGCAGCAGTTTGGAAGCAGGGTTTAACTTTTATTTCACTTATGTATCTCTTAATTTTCTTTTACTCTGTATGTAGTTTTTCAAAATAAAATTGTCTTGATTTTTCTTTTTACTCCAGGCTTGATCCTCCACAACCTGAGATGCTGAAAAAGGATCACAGCCCAGCTGAAAACATGTCTTTAGAAACTCTAAGAAACAGTAGTCCAGGAGACCTCTTTGATGAGATTTAATTGTCTCAAAAAGTACTTTGATGTTCACAAGGCTGTGTTTTCTATTCATTTCCTTAAATGACAAAAGAAAAATTTCAACTCAGCAGCAGCTCTTAGTGTGCTTTACAATGTAATTCCATACACACTGAGCTGAAACCATTATGCAAAATGGATTACACATGTATATGAAGATATGATTTGATGACAGTAGTGCATTATTCTAAACTATTCATTCAGCATGCCTAGAATTAGATAAAATCTCAGACCTTTTTGTTGCAAAGGTCACATTTACCTTATTCAGTTCACACATACTATATGTAGTAGCTATCTATTCTGTCTCAGAAGATTTTGAAAATAGGACAAAGAAAATGTCTACAAATTCTTTTTCGAATAGTCATATTCTGAACACTGATGTTTGAGCATTTTAATTTGTGGAATGTTGTGTAAAATCTATTTTTAGTTTGTACACAAACAACCTGAAAATCTGATGATAAAACTTTTGATTGAAGATTTTGTGTCCTTAATAAAAGGTGTTATTTAGTTAAACTTTTTCCTGCAATACAGTAACAGGTCTTTATAGAGTATATATTAATATAAATGTAACCCTGTTTTGTATCAAAGAGTGTTTTCCAGAGATTGTTGATAAAAGGTTTATCTTATAGGTACAAGGGCCCTCTTTGAAGACAAGGACCTTTTCATATGCGCTTATCTATCCCCACTTACATGTGGCACAGATTTGTTTTTTAAATAATCATCGTTTCTACTACCTGACCTCACATTCATTTCTATCCAGCTGAACATCCATTCCCTCCATGCCACTCAAGTTAACAGTGACCACCATGTTGCTAGTTGGTCCTTTCTCAGTCCTCATCTTTCTAAGCCTCTCAGGGAAACATTTGACAGCCAATCACTTCTCCTTAAGAAACATTTTCTTCACTTGACTTTTGCAGTAACATATGCTATTTGTATTTCTCTTCCATTCTGGCCACTAATTTTTTAGACTTCTTGGCTGAGTCCTTCTCCTTGTCCAACAGTTAAAAGTTTCAGAGTCCTGGGCTTAATCTTCAGACTTTTCTTTTCATTACTTACATTGTCTCCCTAGATTATCTGTGGTTTTAAATACCATCTATATGCTAATATCTACAAACTTTAAATACTTCCCTTTCTTCCCTTCCCTTCCCTCCTCTCCCTCTCTCTCTTTCTTTCTCTCTCTCTCCTCAACTCCCCCCTCCTCCCCACCCCCGTTTCTCTGTCTCCCTATAGAAAGTAAGCCCCATCATAGCAGAGGCATGACCCTCTGGTTTATCTCTCTACCTTCCAGTACCTAGGACAGGGCTGGATTCATAGAGACTTAGTAAGTGTTTGTTGAAGGAATAAATGCATGTCTATCACGTAGTAGCCCCTCAAATCATCTCGTTTCTTTAAGTTACTAGATCACTTTGAAAAGAAACTCATTAAAAGATTGAAATTTATCTTGATGATTTGATACAAAGAAATAGTTGTTCAGAAAGCTCAACTACCTTTTGTGATTAATTATAAATAAATATACATAATGTTTACACATAGGCTTGACTACAGAGAGAGAATGAGAAGGAAATTATACATTATTGTTTATATCAGAAATAGGATTTTATTAAGTCAATAGAACAACAAAATATTTTAAATAGAAATTTTACTGCATTTTTATTTCTATACTAGCTTCCATTTAAGAGGAAAAATTTTAATTAAATGTAAATATAAATATGTGAAATATAATTATAAAATTCTACGCAGTCACCTAGGAAATTCACTATAATAATGAATTAATATAATCCAAGATTTACCTTGGATCTTTCCAAGGAGATTGTGTACATAAAGTACCAGAATCTCAAGATAATGCTACCACATCTGAATAGACCACAAATGACTAACCAAAATTAGCATACATCAGTGTATATATGTATGTATATATGTATATGTTATATATATGTATATATATATTTTTTTTTTAAGTGAAAGAGAAGAAGAAGAAAACAGAATTTGGTTGTTAACTCACTAGTGGTGAGAAAGGGATACATGGAAAGTGTTTCCTAAGTAATCATAAAAAGAGAATCTATAAAGTTCATGGTACAGTTGATCCTTGAACAGCATAGATTTGAACTATGCAGGTCCACTTATAAGTGGATTTTTTTCAATAGTAAATAATATTGTACTACACAATCTGCAGTTGGTTGAGTCTTCAGATGCAGAATTACAGATATGGAGGATCTGAAGATATGGAGGAGCCACAGATAAGAAGGGCTGACTATAAATTATACTCAGATTTTCGACTATCTGAAGGGTCAGCACCCCTATCCCCCATGTTGTTCCGGGGTCAATTGTATTTTTTCAGGGCAGTGTATCTTTTCAACCACTGCTATGTGTCAGATTAATTCAGCTGGTTAGAACAGAACAGAATAAGCCCATAATCATAGTTTCCTCTTTTCTATCTCTTGTGGTTTTAAAGTTCTTGTCCTCTATAGACAGATATCTATAGATTTGGTTAAGATGTCCAGATTCTATCATTCCATGCCATGATTTTTTTCCCACATTTTTCCATTGTCTATACTCTAAAATAGATTGTTGTGGAAGACACTGAAATGGAAGGCACAAGAATTGAGTTATAATGCAGCATGGCTTTTTTTTTTTTTTAACATATATACAATTTTATTTGCCAATTATACCTTGGTAAAGTGGGAAAATTACCAAAGGATTTGAATAGTTATGTTTACAAAGAAGATATAAAAATTGTAAGAAACCCATGAAAAGAAGCACAACTTCATCACTCATTAGGGAAATGCAAATCAAAACTATATTGAAACCCCCACACATAAAATAGATAACTAATAAAGATCTACCCATAGCACAGGGAACTCTACTAAATACTCTGTAGTGACCTACATGGGAACAGAATCTAAAAAAGAGTGGATATATGTATACATATAACTGACTCATTTTGTTGCACGGCAGAAACCAACACACATTTTAAATCAACCATACTCCAATTTAAAAAAAAACTCTATTGAAACCAGATCACACATACTAGGATGGCATAAAGACTATGCCATATTGTCCTTACGCTGGCATAAGGACTCCTGTACAACCAAGGCTATAAGATGGATATACACATAATTGGGAAAAATGGAAAGAAAAGCAATTGGGTCAGGACTTGTGCTCCTGTGAGGGGATTCAGAGAAAAAGGGAGATTGTTTGGGTGGGCACCCTCTCTAGGTAGTGGGTGGGTTGAGAGCCACAGACCCGGTGTGTCAGTTCCTGGGTCCTAGGTAGGAGACCAGCACCCTTGGCTGGTTGAAGAACCTCTGGGACAGATAGAAAGGCTGGAGAAGCCTGGACTCCTTCTTAAGGACTGCACACATGCTGGCTTGCCACCAGACAGGTGCTTCTTGTATTTCAAACATTTGTTCAGTTAAGATACCTTTGACATCTTCAGCATTATTATTTCTGGAAATGTATTTTGTTTTGAAATTGATTTTATTTGATGTTAATATAAAGACTCTAGCCTTATTATTATTATTACTATTTGAATTGTACATCTTTTTCTGTCAATTTAGTTTTAACCTGTATTTTAAGTTCTATTGTGGTAAGCATAAAGTTAAGTTTTTTAAAAACACATTCTGTTAATCTCTATCAGTAGATGGTGTTTAGGCCATTAGCAATTAGTTTGATGTGATGGTTATGATTTTGTTTCAGTCTACCAATTCATTTTTTGTTTTCTAAATTATTTTCTTGATAATGATTATGATTTTATTCTCATTTATTTAATACCTTCACTGGAATATAATTGCTTCACAATATTCTGTTAGTTTCCGCTGCACAACAAAGTGAATCAGCCATACGTACACGTATATCCCCACATCCCCTCCCTCTTGAGCCTCCCTCCGACCCTCCCTATCCCACTCCTCTAGGTCATCACAGAGCATCGAGCTGATCTCCCTGTGCTACGCAGCAGCTTCCCACTAGCAGCATGGCTTTTTTGATCTTGGTGCCTTCACTTCTAAAACAAGGTGATTGCATTTCTGAAGGTTTTTTCAGCTTAAGATTTATAATGATTGACCCTGGCATCAGATGGTATGCGTCAGGCTTCATCAGGGAAGTTCATGGAAGAAAAAAATCCCATCCCAGGAAGAGACATCTTTATTATGTAGTTTTAAAAAAGGTCAGGAAACTATTTAAAACTTTTTTCTTAGTGGTGCATAACTCAAATTTATAAAATACTAGATCCAATGTTTTGGAGCCAAGCAGCTCTTGGGTAAGTTTGTTTCAACAAATGTTTATAAGGGATTAGTTATGCACAAAATACAGAACTGAGCCATGTGGAGAATTTAAGGATAAATCCATCCATTCACCAGATATTTGTTAAGCGCTTGCATCAATCTCTGTTCTGGGCACTAGATGAGGCAATGAATAGTACAACTGCTCTGTTACCGTGGAGTTTATAGTGACGTGAAATTTGGGGTCTGCTCTCCAAGAGTGGAGTATATGAGTGAGTATATGAGAGTGGGGTTGAGATTGGGGCTCAAAACCGCTGTATGGTGAATTATAATATCAAGGAGTAGTAGGATAAGTGGCTTAAAGAGAAGGATAAAAAATTTAAAGTTGTGGGTGAGGATCCATAGAAGATAAAGGATCCAGTTGGGGGCTTAAGAGAAATTGGTAGGGGTTGGGGGAAAGTCAGCTGAGGGTGAAGCTGTCTTCCAGGTCAGAGGAGAGTACAGAGGGTCCTGGGGGATCAGGTGTGAGGTTAATTTCCAAGTTTGTAATTGTGAATCATCCGAATGAAGAAGACAAGTTAAAAGGTATCCCAGGAGGAATGTCGGCCCGGAGCATTTAGGAGTGTGAAACTAAGTTATATAATAGAGATACGGAGAGAATTGAGCTCCACAGTTCTAACTGGCACCTCCTTGGGAAGGTATGGGCTTCCAGAAAACTTCAGGTCATGGAACCCTTCCTGGGCATCTGGGAATGGGAAAGCAAGGCCAGTCAGTAGGCCCCTTAGCAGACATTTCCCAGAGGTGCAGCCAACCCTCATTCTTTTGTGTCTCTCTCATTCTTTTACTCAGTTATATTTGTATAGAATCCTTTTTTAATAAAATGAAATTAAATAGCTGACATCTAAATTCATGAAAGCCCTCATGAACTTACCTATAAATCAGGAAATTTAAAAAAATAGGTAGTTAACACATTTTGTAAGGGAGAATGATATAGTCACAAAAGAACTATTCATGCATCCATGTGTAGCTATTGTCTGAATTAAAACTTTTCACTGCTGATCTGACAGCTTCTAGTAAATGCTTCTCAGGAGGGCAGATTTCATTTGCAAGTGTTCTGTGCTCAAACCTGAAATGATTTCCTCTATTTTAATAACTGGAAAAGGATACCTTGGAAAATACATGACAGGCAAGGACCATCTCCTGTCCTGTCTCCCAGCTCTCTTTTACTTACTCAACCTAAAACACTCTCCAGCCTCCCTTTTACTCATTTTCTCCCTTTCAAATATACACATACCCTCTCATTTACCAACTATGATCCTCACTTTTTGATTTTCCTCTCCTCTCTTTGAATAAAATTCAATATGAATTTTATTGTTCATATGTTGGTTTTTCTCCCTTTTGGAGGCCCTTCATCCTAAACTCTCATCTCACAATCTCACTGAGAACTACGCTTTCTGAGTAAGGGTCTCTTTGTCCCTAAAGGCTCTTGGTTCTACAGAAAAAAGAGAGAGATTTCCTTCTTGACAGTAGATGTTTCTATTAATGGCAGGAGCAATTTTGGTGGCCACTGTTCCAGTAAATAGAATGTAGGTTAGTCCTGAAACACTTACTTTTTTAAAAATTTATTTTTTATTGAAGTATAGTTGATTTACAATGTTGTGTTAGTTTCTGGTGTACAGCAAAGTGGGTTCTCCCTCTCTCTCCCTCTCTCCCTCTCCCTCCCCCCCCTTCTCTCTTTCTCTCTCTCTCTCCCTCCCTCCCTCCCGGCCTCTCCTAAATTAAGTGATCCGATTGAAAACCTCATGAGACTTCTAGAATCCCTACTGGGACAAAATGGTGGTAGAGATGATGAGAGAAGTAGGCTTGAAAGAGATGGTTTTGTCCTTATGCTTTGCAAACATTTCGGGAATTCAAGCATGTGAAATTTTCCAGAGCCCCTACTAAATAATACTGGAAACAATCTTGTTCCACTCCCCTAAGAGATATAATGTATCTCTCTGAGGAACTAAGTTTACAGAGGAGTAATTAGATTACTTTGAAAGGTTAAAATATTGTCAATAAATTTTTGCTCTTCACCACCACCACTCAGTTGACTTGCTTTGGCTGATAAAATGTGGATGAAATAACAATATACACGTTTTTGAGCCTAGGAGTTAAGAGGCATTACATGTTTCTGCTTTTCGCTTTGGGAAATGCTGATCTCTGCCGTGAGACAGACACGCCCCGGGTAGCTGCCACCCTTCCTGCCTGGGCCCCTCGTGAGATACAGAGTGGAATTGAACTCATTGCCAAGCTGGAGCCAAGCTCACTACCCTGAAACCTAGAGAAGAGCCTTCCATCTGAGCCCAATCTAGGTAAACTGAACTATAGTCAACCATGCTGATTGTGAGCATGAGAATAATTGCTTTCTACTCAAAGCCACTGAGATTTGGGATAGTTTGTTATATAACTGTATTTTGATAAGCGCTGACTAAAACAGCTAATCACATAGAATAACAAAGACAATTTTGCATTTGTCATAGCTTTCAGTATATACATGGAACAAAAATCTGGTGTCTTCTGGCTAGAGCCTGATAATAGAATAAATAGGAATTAGTAATGTGAATTTGGGGACTTAAGCCAGGTTTCTACTCTGTGTCTGCCAGCTGTTAACTGTCTAACCTTGGGCAAATTCTCTGAACTTGAGCTTTCTTATCCATACATTGAGAATTAAGTAAGATAATGCAGATAAAGCATTTAGCACAGTGCCTGCTTCACAGTAAGTGAAACACATATGGAAGATCGTATGATTGTTGCTGTTGTTCTGTCTTATGATGGTTGTGTTGCACATAATGAATCAGCACAGTTGTGTACCACCAGATTATCAGTTACACTGACCCTCTCTGAAATTTATTAGCTCAAGCTCCTTGTCCCTGATCCGTTCTAAAGTCTGACGCTCTTCCCAAGAATTTTGTGAATTCCTGCGGGATTTATTTTCATGGCTACCTCTGCTCTGAATTCTGTGGGGCTGAGCCTCATGTTTTATCAACCCCAATTTTCTTTTTTCTCCCATCCATGCCCACTCAGCCATGGAACTCACTTCATTTTCTTTGATTTACATGACAAAAGCACTGAGAAATCTCTGTGTATAGTAGAATTTATTGAAGGTGTGGGTCAGAGAGAGGCAGTTTACCTCAAAATGAGCACTTATATTTGATTTTACCATAACTCTATTCTTTAAAGTCTTCTGGCTTTCCTACTCATGAATCTCCCATTGGCAACTTGTCTTCATTGGATCCAGCCTCCTGCCACGTTGTCCATCCATCCCTTCCCTCTCTCCTCCCTCCTCTACTCTCTTCTCAGCTTTCCCCCAATTCCTCTTATTTTCTCATGCAGAACCACTCAGCTATTATCTTTCTTTTAATTTTTCCTTGTTTTTATCAGTCGGGGAACATGTTTTCATATTACATTTTCCCTAGTGTTAAATGTTAAAATAATACTGTGTACCATACCTGCAATGTCATTTTTAAAAGACGGCATGACTTCTAGGCAAAGCAAGACCTGATTGAAGGTATTGACCTATCTAAAGAAATAATGTAACTGTCAGAAGGGAGGTGGAGTGGCCACTGAAATATAAAAAATGAAGAACTCCAGAGGAAAACACTTTAGGTGTCTGTGCAAGTCAATCAGGTCTTGCTTTCTAGGGAAGAGAAAATCTATCCCAGAGCTTTAAGTATGTTCATGTATTCACTCATTAATTCATTTGTTCATACTCTCCCTCAAAAGATAAAATTGCAGTCCTTCTGTATAGGCCATAACTGGTTATCTTTCCTTATGATTAGAATGTCAAAATTCTGACTTGGAGACAGATTTTCATACTTAACAATATATCATCTGAAGGCCATGTTTGTTTAATAAGAATTTTATATTCTGTAAGAATTATGGCATTTGAGGAAGGTGAGAGAGAAAAAAAGTATATAATAAAACAAATACTAGTATTTTCTTGAGGAATTTTATATAAAATATTGACATTTCTGAAGGGCATTTCTTTTTTTAAAATTTATTTATTTTTGGCTGCATTGGGTCTTCATTGCTGTGCGTGGGCTTTCTCTAGTTGCGGCGAGCGGGGGCTACTCTGTTGTGGTGCGCGGGTTTCTCATTGCGGTGGCTTCTCTTGTTGTGGAGCACAGGCTCTAGGCACACGGGCCTCAGTAGTTGTGGCACGTAGACTCAGTAGTTGTGGCTCGCATGCTCTAGAGCGCAGGCTCAGTAGCTGTGGCGCATGGGCTTAGTTGCTCTGAGGCATGTGGGATCCTCCTGGACCAGGGATCAAACCCGTGTCCCCTGCATTGGCAGGTGGATTCTTAACCACTGTGCCACCAGGGAAGTCCCTGAAGGGCATTTCTTTGTTTTTCCTATTACAGCTCTAACCTGTCATACATAACATCAGTAACTTTCATAATTTTTTAAAAAATTTTATTGGAGTATAGTTGATCTACAATGTTGTGTTACTTTTTGCTGTACAGCAAAGTGAATCAGTTATACATATATATATATATATATATATATATATATATACACACACTCTTTTTTAGATTCTTTTCCCATATAGATCATTACAGAGTACTGAGTAGAGTTCCCTGTGCTATACAGTACGTCCTTATTAGTTATGTTTTATATATAGTAGTGTGTATATGTCAATCCCAGTCTCCCAATTTATCCCTCCCTCCCCTTTCCCCCCAGGTAACCTTAAGATTGTTTTCTACATCTGTAATTCTATTTCTGTTTTGTAAATAAGTTCATTTTTACCATTTAGTAACTTTCTAACTGCCTACAATCAGCCAATGTCGAATTTCTTTTGCTGATAGTAACCCAGTGGTACTTTCACTTTTACTATCCTTTGTATCAGTCATCTTATTAAACTTCAGAATTTGAAATTTGGATTTTGAACAAGGATATGGTACCTTAAGTTTACACACAGTTCTCACTTATAGTTAGAACACAAGTCCTAACGTGTATGTGTTCATTCACTCATCAAATGTCTACTCAACGCTTTGTGCCAAGCACTCTGCCAGGTACTGGGGCTAGAAAAATAAATAAGACATCACTTTTGTCTCTCAGTGTCTGGAAGTCAAGACTAAGAAAAGGGGCAGAGCTGTACACAGACAATCAGGGTGTGGTAAGTGCTGTGAAAGAGCTGTGCCCCGTGTGCTCAGTGCACAGGGAGAATCAACCTGATCTTATTTTGTTGGGAGAGTACAGGGAGAAGAGGCTGTAGCCAAGGGAAACTTGAAAGAGGAGACAGAAGAAGTTTGAGCTGAATTCTGGGATGACTCTGGCCTTGCCAGTTGGCTGAGGGATCCTCAGCTGTGTGTGAGGCTCTGAGGAACGGGTGAGTGTGGCATCTTCTGTGCCTTGAGGCTTCAGTGAAGGGAGAGAGAAAAAATGAAGCACGAGGCTGAGAGGGTAGTGCAGGCTACCTATTGATTTTGACTTGAGTGAACGGCTATAGAAGGATCTTCAGGGAAGTAAGGGATGACCTGATTAGATTTGTACTTTGAAAGGGAGCACATAAGGGCATAACCACAGGCACCCAGAGGCTCCCATCTCTTTGCGGTTTGTATAACTCCATGATGCTGTTCCCAGTCTGTCTGGAAAATTGTCAAAACCCACTGCATACCGCCACAGATTAAACCTTTCCGATAATCTTTGGAAGTTGCGAGTCTCCTGTTAGAGCGACACGACGTGCTCATGACAGAGTGAACCCCTTTCTAGTGCCTGGGCCCAGGCCTTTGGTACAAGCAGAAATGGTTTCATCATTTCCTCTCAGAGTGATTTCAGGATATATTTAAGCCTCTTGTGGAACTAGCCTCTTTCTTGAACATTCCCAGCCCTGCTTTGACATTCCCATTTCCTGCAGAATGCGGCTCGTATACACCTTTGGAGGAGCTGCCGTCGCTGTCCTCATTAATTCACTTCTTGCACCTCTTCCTGGAGGCTGTAGGTGTAACCACGCTATTGGAAGCAATATCCACATTTATTTCCTAAGGCTTCAGCACTTTGTACCTGTTCTGGATCCAAACCTCACTGGGGGAAGGAGGGCGTGGATTTCAATACACTGGTGCCATTCAATGGATGTTAAATAACATAAAGCATCATGAAAGAGGGGCTTAAATCCTGGAAGGAGACATTGTGAGCTAACCCTTTATTCCCTGGGATTCTGATCTCAGTACAGTGAAGAGCTATAGAGTACCTTTTCCCCAAATATAAAGTGGCAGAAATAACACTTTTTGAAAAATCACATTATATTTAGTTTTCAAGTTTCAACAGAAAACTTGAGACAATATTTCTCACTGTCTTTCCAGTAGATACATATTTTGGCCACTATTTCTCCACAGATTTCAGTGGGCAAGTGCGTGAAGAGGTGCTTTTTCCACCTCACTGATGATTTTCTCAGTAACTGAACTTTATAAGAATATAGAAAATCTTCACAAGTCAATCTTCCAGTGCACTTGAAAATAATTAGGTGTTCTATCACTTTCCTTTATCGCCTTATCAGAGAAGCATTTGCAACCAGGCCTTCTATGAATGTGGCTAAATCATACCACAGAATCATTGAGAATGTCTTAAATATTAAAGCAAGTATCAGCGTCCCCACATCAGTCCTGCTAATGGAACAACCCAGCAGCCTGTTATAAAGAAATGTGAGGCTTAGTCCTTATTTTATTCCGTTTAATTAGAGAACAGCTGAAAATCCTGTCTTGCATTTTCAACACATGTTTCCAATTAGTGTAGCTGAGCAGGACCCTGAATGTGATAAAAGCACTGATGTGTACCTTTGGTGCCTGTACAATGTACTCTTTCATTTTACAAGGTGGCTGAAGTGCAGTTTTAAATATCTTTTTTTAAATGTTAACAAAAACCCAGGGGTATAAACTTAGAAAAAAGTGAAGAGAGGCAAACACAATTTTGTTTGAATTGCTTGCCTAGACTTTTAGAACCCTGTACGCAGAAGGAAGCTTATTTGGTAAAATCTGCACTGGGCATTTTACAGGCTTGTGTGCAAAAAGCATTATGGTTTATGCGAATTGTGCTCAGAGGCCATTAGACGGGAGATCCATCACCTCAGGAAATACCACTTACTGTACTGTAAATTTGCTTCATGTGACCGATCTGCTTAAAAGGCAATGGAAATCCCATTCAAATAAATTGTTTCAGACCATGCTATAACTGATAGGACATTTGCCTTCGGTGAAACTCTTTCTGGGTAACTTTTGGAAGTTCATATATCTTTAAGTAGGAAAGTAAAACTGGTGTCCAAGAATCTGGGAATTAGATGTGGAAAAGCCCAATTTAGGTCATCACATCCCACCTCCTGCCAAAATAAAGGGAACTAGCAAGAGGAAAAAGTAAGATAAAACAAGTAAAATATTTTATGACTCCTTCACATGGTGTGCGTTCCAAGCTGTGCCAGGAACAGTGGAATGATTTTCCATTTTGTGTCATGGGAAAGCATGATGTCTTTAGTCCAAGAAGGTAGAGACACTTATACTGTTATAGGGTCCTACATGAAGATTAAAAACAAAATTCTTTGTGCCTGAATTTTATTTTCAGAGCTACCATTCCATTTTTGGTCCATAATTCACAAACTAGAGAAATGTGCCCATCAAAAACAATAAACTCCATCTCCTAGACTCATTACCAATTGCTTTATTCAGAAATAACCCAAAGTGCCAAGATAATAACAAAAATCTGAATAGAATAAAACTGAGTAACTGGATTCCTTATAACTAACTTAAACTTAAGAAAAAATAACTCAAGTGAGAACACTTAAGATCTACTCTCAGCAAATTTCAAGTATATAAAACATTATTATTAACCATAGTCACCAAGCTGTATATTAGGTCTCTAGAACTATGTATCTTATAAACTGAAAGTTTGTGCCCTTTGATCAATATCTTCCATGCCCGCCACCAGCCTATTATAACCACCATCCTACTCTCTGTTACTGTGAGTTTGGCTTTTTTTTTTTAGATTGCACATATAAGTAAGATCATATGATATTTATCTTTCTGTGCCTGGCTTATTTCACTTAGCATAATGCCCTCCAGTTTCATCCATATTGTTGCAAATGGCAGCATTTTCTTCTTTCTAAAAGCTGAATAATAGTCCATTCTATATATATATATATATATATATATATATATATATATATATATATACCACATTTTCTTTACTCATTCATCTTTTGACAGACACTTTATTTCCATATTTTGGCTACTGTGACTAATAATGCTTCAATGAACTAATTTTCAACAAAGGTGCCAAGAATACACAAGGGGGGAAAAGATAGTCTCTTCAATAAATGGTGTTGGGAAAACTGGATTACCACATGCAAAAGAATGAAAGGAGTCTTATCTTGCACCATACACAAAAATCAACTCAAAATGGATTAAAGACTTAAATGTATGCCCTGAGACCATAAAACTCCTAGAAGAAAACAGGGGGTAAGCTCCTTGATGTTGGACTTGGAAATGAATTTTTTTTTGGAATTGACATCAGAGCACAGACAGCAAAAATAAACAAGTGGAACTGCATCAAACTAAAAAGTTTCTGCACAGCAAAGGGAACCATCAACAAAATGAAAAGGCAACCTGTGGAATGGGAGAAAGTATTTGCAAGTCATACATCTGATAAGGGATTAATATCCAAAATATATAAGGAATTTCTACAACTCAATAGCAAAAACAACAAATAACCGTATTTTAAAATGGGCAAAGGTCTTGAATAGACATTTTTCCAAAGAAGAAGTAAGACGCCCAACAGGTATAAGAAGAGATGCTCAACAACACTAATGATCAGAGAAAGGCAAATCAAAACCGTAATGAGATGTCACCTCACACCTGTTACAATGACTATCATCAAAAAGTAGAAGATAGGGACTTCCCTGGTGGTCCAGTGGCTAAGACTCCGTGCTCCCAATGCAGGGGGCCGGGGTTCAATCCCTGGTCAGGGAACTAGATCCCACATGCCGCAACTAAAAATCCTGCATGCAGCAACGAAGATCCCACGTGCCTCAACTAAGACCAGGCGCAGCCAAATAAATAAATATTTCTTTTTAAAAAAAGTAAAATATAACAAGTATTGGTGAGCATGTGGAAAAAAGGAAACTTTTGTGCACTGTTGGTGAGAATGTAAACTGGTTCGGCCATTATGGAAAGCAGTATGGAGGTTCTTCAAAACATTATAAATACAACTGCCATACGATCCAGGAATCCCACTTCTGTATGTATCCAAAGAAAATGAAATCATTATCTTGAAGAGATATTTGCACTGCCATGTTCATATTAACTTTAAATATCCAAATTAAAGATCTGAGCCTTCACTTTATGTGACTGTTGGGCTCTTCTCTCTACAGGTTCTCCCTGGTCATCATTTATCATTTCAGCCAACTATCTGGCTCATGCTTTAGGTCCCACTTCCTTCTATGGGCCACTGATCATTTCTTTATCTCCCTAGAATGAGTTTCCTTAAGCTGCCACTGCCCCACCATATTGCTTCATCCCCAAAAGGGGCATCAAGCCTTCTTTGATTCCCCACAGTGCAGCAGAGACCAGGCTGTTACTTTAAATAAGTCTTTATCAAGGACCCCAGTGAATTCCATATTGGTAAATTTGGTGGTCATTCCATGCTACAACCCTGATTACTTGAAAACCTAAAAAGTTGGCAACTATGCAAGGGAAGTACACCACACTGACTAATTTAATTACCATAGCCAGACCTATAGGGAGTCACCAGTGACATGCGGCCATGTTGCAAGAACCAGCTTATCATCACATACCCTCCAGCACACACATATGCACCCCCCCTCAATGGGAGTCTCCTCTAACATGTCTCCCCTCCTGGCCCAATTACCTTGAGGCCCCAAAGGAAAAAGAAGTGCCTAGTCTTATCTCGTCATCTTATGTCAGCTTCCTGGCCCATCACTGCATATCCCAGGATCTGTCTCTTTCCAGGATGATTGTGTTAATTCTCCAAGGGAAGCTCCATACTCCACCCAAACCAGCCTTAATCTATATACTTCAGCAGACAAATGTTTCAATATCAGTATATTTCTCCCAAACTGTGACTATTGAGTCGTTTATTACACCAAGTATGGACATCTGTAACCCAATCAAAAATCTTTTATAAAATGTCACGTTCAGACATACCCAACTTCACTGCAGTCTTCAGATTCTCTGATACAAGATCTTGTATGGGAACAGTAACGTATAAACACATGCATTTATGTACACAAACACACACACACACACACACACACACACACACACACACACACACATACAGGCCTGCATGCTCTGAGAGGGTCTTCTTAACAATAAACAATATGCTATTATAAAGCAGCATAAATCTATATAAAGAAAAAGAAAAGTTTTCTGCCCTGGATTCTGCCCTCCTCCACCACAAAAAGTATCTTCAGAGAAAGAGAAGTCTGTTAGATTATATTTGATTTATGTGACTAAATGGACCTCTGGGTTTAAGTGTCTGAGTCCAGGTTATTATTTCTCCCCCAAGAAGAACAGAGGGTAGTTACTTCCTTTATTTTTCAGAACTGAAAGCCATATTGGATCGCTTTTCACAGAATCAAAAATCTGTCTGCTCTAGGTCTCACTTCTTGGGATATAAAAAATTACTTGCAGCATCAAAGTGGCAGATTCCTCAGTTTCTGCCTTTTGGTGTACAAGAACTTTGAAGTACAGACATACAGGAAATCCCATTGCATTTGATTTTCTGAGTGTTTGTGGTTTATACACATTACTTCTCTATAATCTGGGCTTCCTTTATCTATTAGATAATAGTGATGCTTTGCTTCCAAAAAGTTTTCATGCCATACAATAAATTCTCACAGCATCTTTTCTGAACTGGGAAATGATAGCTGTCTCTAGAAGGAAGACAATAATGTTTTTCTAACTGTAGAACTGTCATTAGGAAAAATTATAAAGAGACTTGTCATGTAGTTTCTTAGAGTGGCCGCTAAGAAATTAAATCTGATTAATTGCCTTTCAAATAAACTGCAATGCATCAGAGCCATCTTTCTTTTTTTTTTTTTTTAATTTCTGCTATGTGGGACTAGCCCATTATGGAGGAAAAAAAAAAAAAAAGCTTTTCCCTCATTCGTCCCACTTGATCTCTCATGAGCTCTTCAGTGGGTCCCCACTGTTGTAACTGTCTCTGGCCTTCCCACTAACAAAATATACCGGCCCATGTCTCCTGTCCTGGGACGTTCCTGAATGACAAGGTGGCTAAAAAATTGATGGCAAAGATAGATGGGAGTTAATTTGTACTGGGCTACCCTTTGTCTTGTCATATGATCAGTTTGACAGGCCTTCGTTGATCTAACCCAGAGTTACTGACATAAGATTTTAGGCTTTGTAGCCAATCAGTAGGGTTTTTCTTTTCATCAATCATTTAGTGGCCCTCAAGTGCACAATGCGGGCACTTCTGGGTTCCATGTGCAGTAGAACTGCTTCAAATGCTGCCCAGAGACAACAGAGCCAATGCAAGCCCTTCAAACTGTTTTTAAAACATGGCTGTGGACCCTTATTTCAATAAGCTCTACATTGAACCTCAGTATATAAAACAACAAAAGAAGAGTTGCTTGGTTGGCATAGGATCCTGGAGCTCTGCCCCTTCACCCTTCGGGAACAAATTTGCAAGCCATTGGTCCAGTGATTAAGGGGACAGATTCAAGAGTCAAGCAGTTGAGTTCAAACCCCAGTTCTGGATGACCCTTGGGAAATATCTTCCTCTCCCTGAACTTCAGTTTTGTCATTTCTAAAATGCAGCTAATAATCCCACATTGCAGGTGGTTCTAAGGATTAAATGAGATCATGTAAAACAGCGTTTAGAACAGCGCCTGGTGCACAAGAATAGGTGCATTAGGGGTACAGGTTATTAGTGTTAAAATGCCACTTCCATTGCAGCCAAAACTGTTACAGAGGAAGGATGGGGACTGTATGATGTGGGACCAACAAAAGCTGATGCTGGTGACTAACTAAACACTGAGCATAGTGGAACAGTCTTATAAACTGAGTTAAATCACTCCCTGGTGTGGCTGACAATGAGTAATTCAGCAGAAGGGAGTTGGCCACCCTTGTCAGGAAGTTGACCGGACTCTGTGTATAGAAATTCAGGTCACCGATGAGCCCATATCCTGTAGCTCCTGCCACAGTTCTTAACTTAGAAGAAATCTGCTCATTTGTAGAAGAAATTTCAACCCTTAACATACGCTAAATAGAATTTTTCTGGGCATTCCTAACAGACTTCCAAGAGTGAAATACATTCAATTAATGGTGTACTGATAGCCTGTTGACGAGGCAGGTTATGTTGGAAATATTTTATGTGTAAAAATTATAAATATTTATATTTATATTATAAAAATATTTATTTTATAAAATTACAAATATTTATATTTATAAAATATTTTATATTTATATAAATAATTATAAATAAATATTTTATGTGTAAAATATTAGCATGGAGAGAGACAGAGGATGTGATAGATGATAAGTAATGGGAACATGAACTGGAAAACGCATGTTGAAAACAGAAAAATGGTCCCCTTACACCACAATATTTGAATTCTTTCATTTTTGTCCTGCTAACAGCACAGAAAAGCACAGTATTTCAACTAAGTGTGTTAGAAAGGTATTGGCATTAAACAAATATCTAGCAATTTGAATGATTTCTTCAAAGTGACTGAAATACATTTCCTCATTTTTTTCTTTCACTTCTACATACTGCTCCAGATAGGATTGCACAAGCGATGATCTTGCAAGAAATAAGACCTCCACTGCAAATGGTTTGTGCCATTAAAATACAAAAGAAAATTCACAAGCCAACGAAGCTAAGATGAGGAAAGTTAATATTTTTCTTCCCATACATCCAATCTGTCTAGACTCATTTCAACTTGGTCTGATTTGCTGACCCCAAACCTGGATATATTGCTTAGACCTTGCCAGGATCCTGAGAAAGGACAAGAGCCCCCACTCAGGTTATAGCTATTTCAGGGCTGCTTCTACTTCCCCAAACTCCTTACCCTCTTTGACCACTGAGGCCTATTAAAGCATATTGCTGAGAACTTGGCAATGAGGTCATGTGAGCTTTGGCACTAAGTATCTGATTCTCGTTGCAGAGTCCTGATACCCCAATTCTCAAAGCCATGGCTCTTGAGCAGTGGCTTCTGTCTGACTGTCATGGGAAGTGTCCTCCCACTTAGAAGAAAGGTAGATTCCCCCTAGAAGCATGTCATGCCCACCCTCCACATCATGCATCATGGGTCACTCAGATGTACTCCCTGAGATGGGTCCCAGGAACAGAGACATCATCATTATTTCCTCCTTCCTTTACTTATACTTGAAAGAGACAGAGGAGAGCCAGTATCTTTCAGGGTCCCCACTGCCTGTCTGTGTCTCTGCTTGTGAAGAGTGTCAACGGAACTCATAATCTCCCTTCTGCCTTTAGCCACATCTTGTTCCTACTTGGGTGTTTTCCAGATGGGTGAAAGGCACCAACCTTATCAGGATTATTATTGACTCTTACATCTCCCTGACCAGATGTTGTTCCCTATCCTAGGCCCCAGCCAATCACCAGATTTTGCTGTTTCTTCCTTTGTAATATTTTTTCTGTTCCATGAATACTACCACCATCTGTTGCCTGGATCAATGCGACAGACTCCTAACAAGTCTTCCTTCCTCTAACCTTGCCCCGTTCCAATCCTTTCTTCCACTTCAGTCATTTTCCAGCTCAGCATTCTTCAGTGTCTCCCCACTGCCTTAAATGAAAGAGTCCAGTCTTCTTAAATTGTCTTACAAGGGCTGTCATATGATTCCTCTTCCCTCCGGTGACATTTTTATCACTCCGCCTTTGTTACCCTTTCCCCCCAAATACCCTACATTTGACTGGCACTAAACTACTCCATCTCTCCACAATCTCTCTTCACCTCCAAGCCCCTTCATCTGCTCTTTTGTTTGTCTTGGGTCCCCTTTCTCACTTCGCTTTCTCCATTCTCTTCCCCTCCTGTTCATCTTTCAACTCCTGAATTAGATTTCACTTCCTCAGGAAAGTTTCCATGCCCGAGTCCTTTCTTTTTTCTTTTTTTTTTTTTGCTGTACACGGGCCTCTCACTGTTGTGGCCTCTCCCGTTGCGGAGCACAGGCTCCGGACGCGCAGGCTCAGCGGCCATGGCTCATGGGCCCAGCCGCTCCACGGCATGTGGGATCTTCCCGGATTGGGGCACGAACCCGTGTCCCCTGCATCAGCAGGCGGACTCTCAACCACTGCGCCACCAGGGAAGCCCATAAGTCCTTTCTTAACACAGTGTTTTCCCCACCCTAATATTAATATCTAGCACACTTTATTGTAACTGTGTATTTCCCTCTCTGTCTCTCTCACATTGTCATTCATAGAGACAAGAACCCACTCCTTCTTTCTCACTGTTCTATTCTTTGTACTTAGAACAAGTCTTCCTGAATGAATAAATGAATGAGTATAGTTGATACAAACTTAAGTATTCAAAAGAGTGTCAACATGTCAGATGAGTCTTAGAAAGCAAGTGAGCTGAGAACCAAAAAGTGACCTTTGGGCTCATATGGAAGTGGCTTGTGATCATGACAAGAGCACTTTCAGTGGGACAACGGGGACAGAAGTCAGAGTAGAATGGGTTGAAACCGGCTAGGACGTGAATTCATGTAGACAGCAAATATAGACAAGTTCATTGGAAAGTCGTGCCATGGTAAGGAGACACTGTTGATGCAGGAGGGAGAGGGGGCACCTGCAGGAAGATACCCATGAAAGACTGGATAAACTGCCTGTGAGAAAGTCAGAACTGTCCTTAGGGTCACACACAAGGCAGCCACAAAAGAAGGGAAGCACAACTGGGCTAAAGTCTACAAGCACATTTTGAATCCCAAGTTTTGATGCCATTTGCTAAGACAAATGAGTTGAAATTCCATAAAGCGCTCAGAAAGAGGTTTACAGTGTTGCTTAGCTCTGCTTTGTATAGCAAGTAAGAACTTTATTGGTAGACTTTGTTGGCCTGTGCTGATAATATATATATATATATATATATATTTATTTATTTATTTATTTATTTATTTTATTAATTTATTCTTGGCTGCGTTGGGTCTTTGTTGCCGCGCGGGCTTTCTCTGGTTGCGGCGAGCGGAGGCTACTCTTTGTTGTGGTGTGCGGGCTTCTCATTGCAATGGCTTCTCTTGCTACGGAGCACAGGCTGTAGGCGCACGGGCTTCAGTAGTTGTGGCATGCGGGCTCAGTAGTTGTGGCTCGCGGGATCCAGAGTGCAGGCTCAGTAGCAGTGGTGCACGGGCTTAGTTGCTTAGTGGCATGTGGGATCTTCCCAGAGCAAGGCTGGAACCGTGTCCCTTGCATTGGCAGGAAGATTCTTAACCACTGCGCCACCAGGGAAGCCCTTTTTTTTCCTTTTTTTTTAACTGAGATGCAGGAAATCCTTGTGCTTTCATTTGTTATTAAATACAGATGTTACAAAGGTATGGAAAGTCGTGCAGCAAACAACCGTGTATCACCACCTGCCTTAAGGAAGAACATATCGTTAAATGCAGTAGTGGACTGGTACATCTTGAATTTAAAACAACTTTTCTCCTAGTTGATCAAGTCTCTATTCAAAGCGCAATTCATTTTTTAGCATGAAAGAAAAAAGTTTCCACTGCGAAAGTCATAACCAACTTGTTGAAGTTTATACAAAAAATATTTTCAGTAAACAAATCCAAGTACAGTGTTTCAGGAAGAAAGTGTGAGGGTCATGATGATAAAACCAATGGAAGTCCAGCAGATGTGCCCCAGGCTTTCCTCATTGTCATCAGTCATAAGCCTGTCCTACCCTGTGGTTCCCAACCAGTAGGTCTTGGGCCCCTGGGTGTAGCAGAATTTATTGTAAGGGGCCTATATATCCATATGCACAGTTAGTATAGTAGACTAAATAAATAATATGTCATATACACACACACTACTATTTTTTTAGATGTCTATAGATGAAATTTTGAATAAAATACCAATTTGCTTACTTGCTTTGCTGAATTAATAGCAGCCTTTGATCACTGTGTGTTTTCTCAAATCGTAGACGTTGAAAATATAATGTGTAGCATGATACAGTTCTCATACTCAAAAACGTTGGCCTCTTGATATAGTTATTTGCTAGAAAGCCACTGGATGATGATTTAAACAGGAGGCAAAACGTGTTCTTTAATATTTTAAAAATTGTTGGCCTTATAAAAATCTGTTCTTCAAAATACTTGCAGTATGTTTCAACACACAAACTTGTTTTATTCACAAACGTATGGACGCCAAGGGGGGAAAGTGGCGGGGCGGGGTGGTGGTGGTGGTGGGATGAATTGGGAGATTGGGATTGACATACATACACTAATACGTATAAAATAGATAACTAATAAGAACCGCTGTATATAAAAAAATAAATAAAATAAAGTTCAAAAAAATTGTTTTATTCAGTCTCTGCTTCTGCAGGATGCTTTTGTGCTAAAGCCCACCTTAGTCCATACTCAACACAGCAAACACCATCAGATCTTGCACCATCAGAGCATCCAAAGGCCAATTCTTTAGGAGTCTGAGTAGGGTTTCTCTCCTTTGACCACAGATAGTACTTCCAGGGGCAGAAAAGTAGGATCAGAAATCCCACCTTCCTTTTACTTGCCTTCTGCTTGCCGTGCCCTGGGCCCCGCTGGGCTGCTTCTATCAGACGTGACTCATTTCTGATTTGCCCAGAAGAAGCACTGTTTTGTGTATTATTCATGCAGAGGAGCCCAGGGGCTTCTTATGTGCTTTCATCTGGCCAGATACTTGGATAAGAACCCTTCATTGAGCGTTGATTTGTTTAGTCATTATTTGTTTCAAATATATTTGCCCCTCCTCACCAAGAGAACAAGCTACTCGAATAGCTGAGCACATAATTCATATTGTGTGTCAAGTGGCATTGACTGTGGAGGAAAAGCAACACCCAACGTTGTCTCAAGTTCTCTTCCTCACGAGCATCTAATTGAGCAGCAGAAATGCTCTTTCAATCAAGGCAAGTTTTACAAAAACTCTTCCCTACAGTATTTCCCAAGTTGAGAGAGCACACAAGATGGCACAGTGACCCAGCATCATTACTCTGAATTCTATAATGAAAAATTGATTTCTTTATCAATTTTCTCTCAATCCTCTGATCACACAAAAGAGATCTTAGGGCTTCCCTGGTGGCGCAGTGGTTGAGAGTCCGCCTGCCGATGCAGGGGACGCGGGTTCGTGCCCCGGTCTGGGAGGATCCCACATGCCGCGGAGCGGCTGGGCCCGTGAGCCATGGCTGCTGAGCCTGCGCGTCCGGAGCCTGTCCTCCGCGGCGGGAGAGGCCACAGCAGTGAGAGGCCCGCGTAACGCATAAAAAAAAAAAAAAAAAAAAAAAAAAAGAGATCTTAAGTTAGTGCTGGCATGTGTTTGACTTTCCTTACAGTGTCCCCTGCCCTCTCTCCACTTTTCTTTTCTTTCTTTCTTTTTCTTTTTCTTTCTTTCTTTCTTCCTTTCTTTCTTTCTTTCTTTCTTTCTTTCTGACAGAGAGAGTATCTAGGGCTCACATTCAGCGTTTTTAGCACAAGGTAACAATATTTACCTAAACTTTAAAGCATTGTTTTATATGCATTATATATTTTATAGCTACCTCCTATTTAAGGCAAATAATATACTCTAACCATTTACAGTAGTGATGTAATCTTTTAAAATAGTAGAAAAAGTGGGTCAATTTAAAGAAAAGTATTATATAGATATTGGTGGTTTCACAGTACAGCAAAAACCATGTGAGTTACTCAAGAGCAAAGTTTGTGAGATCCTGTCCTATCACAAAGCAAATAGATTACTAGGAGACACAGAACACTAACCTGTGAGCACGAAGCAGTTTAACAAGGTAGAAAATCCACTCATCACCCAGCACCCTTAATAAGAGGACCCAGAATAAGTCAGTGTTATGGCCATAAGGCTGTGAGTTCTGACTTGCCCCTTTCTGTCACATTAGCAGATGCTGTTACCACTTGCATTGGCCCCAGCGTCTCTGAAAGTGAAGAAGAATGATAAAAGCAGTTTTTCATCATGTTTTTAACCTGGCAGTGTATCATTTTTCCCATGCCACAGTGTCACAGGCTCCATTAGTATAAGGGGTTAAAGATTATGTTCTGAATGGCTGGCAAAACAGTTCTCAAGTGCATTACTCAGCTCAAGGCAGACGTCACAAGGGGAACTGGCTATCGGTTTCAAGCCAGTGGGTGTAAAACTTACTGTTCCTTTCTATTTGTCTGTGAGATAATTCTGGCTCTCCCTTTCCCTCCAGGATATGGCTGCCAAAACGAATTAATCCCATACCCCATTCGTGATGACCTCCACAGCAGAAGTAAATGTTTCTTACTGCTAACTGGGAACATTTCCCCCAAATGATCGCAAATAGCGTGAGTGCCTGTTCCATAATTCCAGCAACAATTTTTTTTCAGCAGAGTGGAGGTAGCGTCACAGTGGGATCAAATGGGCTGGAGCCACTAACTTTGACGTTCCAATCCTGGCTCTCCCACTTCCTAGCTCTCTCCTCTCCAGCCAGCCACTTAACCTCTTTTTGGAAGGCAGCTTCCTTCAGAATTAGACCTGCTCATATGTACTTCTTGTCTGAGCATGGTTAAGGCAGATGCTGTACAGAGGCAGTAGTCACAGCCTAATCCACAGTGCAAAAGTGCTTTCCAGAAGTTTTTATTTTCTAAGTGATTTCTTAGATCACTTAATTTCAAATACTCCCCACCAGTGTCCAAGACTCCAGCCAGACAGAAAACCCTTGCTTGTACTGAAGAGCATCCCTTTGCCTGGTTGTGGGCTCATTAACCACATAGCATGATACACTTATAGAAAGAGTGGACTTGCTTTTCTTACTATCTCTATGTTGGTGGATATCATCTAAGTGGAAAATTTTTCAGTTTTTTTGTTGTTGTTTGTTGTGTTTTTTGTCTTTGCTTTTGTTTGTGCTTTGAGACTCTGAATTTCCAGATATCTGCAGAAACCGGAAAAAATATGCCTTACTTCCCAGAGAAATAGTTTTTGTAAAACAGAGATGTCTAGGACTTCCCTGGCGGTCCAGTGGTTAAGACTTCGCTTTTCCACTACAGGGTGCGCAGTTTCCATCCCTGGTCGGGGAACTAAGATCCCACATGCCACACGCCATGGCCAAAAACAAACAAACAAACAGAGATGTCATTTGTTATCCACGAAACATGCTTTGCCTTTTGACATCACCTGGAACGTTGAGACGATGTACTCATGTGTCTACTTGGGCTGAGAATAGATAGCCAAAGTTGATCTTGGAAATACATAAAGGTGTCACTGTTATCTTTCACCTCAGCCATTACCAAAGAATTGGATTGGGTTGGAATAGGTATTTGCTGAGCAGTAAGGAACACTGAGAGAACAGATTTTATTTAAAAGTGGCAAGCTAGAAGTGGTGTCTTGCATGGACAAATTAGTTTGTGTGCTTGAGCCAAATAGTTAGCAGAGAGCAAGAGGCACCCAGTTTTTCAGAACCCTGCCCCATAGGCTGTTGACTCCTGGTAGCTATTTCCTACATGATACTCTCGTGGACTGAAAAAGCCAAGTGACTTCCAAAATTTACCTTATGTTTGCATAAAAGCACAACATACATGGAATCTTTTAGTCACACTAAATGCTTTGGTGTCTCATCTTTAATAAGGAGCTAACTGGATTAAATTTAAATCTCTCAGGTATAAAGTAAAACATACATTTAGAGCATTTTTACAACTTTTGTGACTATAGAAAGCAATAAATGGTTATTTTGTAAACCAATTTGTGAACCTAACCTTGATGCCCAGGGTTCAAAAGAACAGGTTATAATGGACAAGACTGATGAGAAACCACATGTGTAGAAGATCTTGGTGAAATGAAATAAAAGAGGCCTCAGAGACATTTTTTGTACCTGATTTGGCCCAATCTATTGACCACTTTGGCTTTTCATCTGTCTCACTGGAAATAGTTTTCAACAAATATGTCCATTAGGCAAATTACAAATGGTGTGTTAACGTGTTTGATGAGGTTTTTCATTTTTCTTTCTTCGAAGTTCTGAAAACAACTTTCTGGTGATTATTATAATTGAAGTCCACTTGCACACTGGATTCCCTTTATTTCTCATTAACCATGATTTTGGGCTGAATTTCCACCAAGGGAAAGTAGCACTGGTGCTAATCCCAACTTGGCAGAATTACTGGGTTCCACCCCAGCAGTCACCAAAACGTTTGGGTTTAGTCAGAACACCAATTCATCACTTCCTAAAACCAAATCTCTTCTCCATCCTTCAATAACCTGTTCATAGACCATAGGGAGAGTGAGAGAGATGTGAATAGATTCATTGAATAATAGGGCCCAGGCCTCTGAGGCGTCAAGAGAGATCTGAGCCACTTTCATTTTTTGAGTCTCCTGGAATATTAAAAAAGAAGAAGAAGAAATGCCAGAACAGGATAGCAGAAATTGTATCACATTTTAAGTACTTAAAAGCATGCTTTAAACACATAAAAAATAAACTAACCTTTTTTGGAATGCAGATCAAAAGACCAGATTTGAGGCCTTTTGTGAATATAAGGCCCTGACTAAATGGCTCTCCTGAAGACACCTATTTCCCAGCCATCATGGCTCCTGCTCTGATCTGGATGGAAGTTCCAGGATCATTTAGCCTCGTTTGATAAGAAAACTGAGGCCAAAGAGTGTAAATTATGTGCTTTGCAGCACAGTTAGTTGATGACATCATATCTCGGTGTGCTCTGTATGTAGACGGGAGGCACAAGAGGAGGTCTTGCTTGGGTGGAGTGACTACCAGCAACTGATCAGGTGACGCGTATTGAGAGCATTATTGCAGGGAAGATAAAAATATTCGTCAAAGGCACCATAAAATGGACTGAGTCATGGCCAGATGTGGCTAATCAAGACTCCAGATTTAAATATCCACACAATTTCGGTGAGTGCTGTAGTTGTAATGCTACTCCATAAGTGGAACCCAGAAGTTCCTTATTTCTAATACTCTTACTCTGTTTTTAGTCCTCTGGTTGGGAATCTATGTGAGATCCCTGTGTAGAGAGGAGACAGCTTTTTCCAGTGAATGTCTAAGCTAGGAAGCAGGGACATTAGGAGTTGATTTTGACTCAGTCTTTTGTGAGACACTCTCTTCTCTGAGTCATGCATTGATAATTTGGATCTCAGCAATGATTTTACTTATTTAGGGGAATTTTACTTTTCTAGACAGCCAGAATAATTCCTCCCTTGTAGATATCAGAAGCAGACACTGGAAAAGCTGCTTTCTGTGTCTTTCTCATAGTGCAGGGATTCTGGGCTCCTTGATAACTTGGCCAGCCATCTTGAATCAAATGTTAGACAAGTATTATTGGCTCTATCTACTCAGAGATCATTTCCAGCTGTTAGCACAACACGAATATGAGATCTTCTAAGCCAAGTAAAGTTGAAATTTTTATTGGATCCCCCATACAAAGGTTGGATGCAATGATTAAAAGGAAGTGTCAATCCCCTGTGTTTTGAGGGTGACAGGATACAGGTATCATAACACTGTTAGTGGAAAGGTAACTTGTGCATACACTTTAGTAGACAGATTAGCAATATGTATCAAAACCCTCAAAATGCATATATTTTCCAATTCAAGGTGGCAGACTGAACACATGCATTGGCCTCCCATTTCTTCAAAGACCTCATTGAATTAAAAGTATGGAAATATAGAATAGAATATCCCCTTTATATCTGTATCTCTCAGAATTCAGCCAGAAAACGTTGAGCCAAATAGTTCAATAGAGAGAACTCACCACGGGGAACTACTTATGAAGGTGTAGGAACATGTTTAAAAAAAAACAGATAAATTAGCAACATTGGGTGCTACTATCAGCACCAGGACTAGAAAGACCAAAGAAGAAGTTTATTACCCCTGGAGCCCAGGAGCCAGGACTATGTGGCAGGAGCTGGAACCATGCGAAAAGGGGCTGCTTGGGGTCAGGACATATTGGACAAGATGGAAAAATGTAGCCACTTCTAGAGATATTGCCCAAGGCAGAAAGAGAAGAGAGAAATATCCTGCCTTCTCTCTTCTTCCTCCTCCCCAATATCCATTCTATCAGTCTCCCGCTGGCTGAACCTAGGTGGAAGCCAGTTGGCATGGACATGTCATTTGCAGGAGTCACTCCCCTGTGATGGAGAGCAGAGCAGAGGAGTGGTGAATAATGGCTGAAAGCAAAGCAAAAAGGCAGCTGCCTGGCACAACAGACAGGAGAGCGTGTGGGTGTGTCTGTGTTACTAAAGGGTGAGATATTTAATAACTTCTGGACTACAAAATATAGACAGGGGCCATTAGAAGAAAAGGGCAGAGAAATCATCAGCTTGGAGGAGACTCTGTCAGCTCTGTACGTAGAGGAAGAAAGCTAATCTGCCCCGTGGAACCCCAGATGCCTTTGGTACAGAGTCAGCAGACATAACAGAAGGAGAGAGTGAAAGATGGAGCTAAAAAGAGAGAGATTACTTAAAGGTCTGAATATGTTCTGAATTCTTCCAGTCAGCACCCCATCTCCAACATGTACACCATGAGCAGGCGGCCAGCATTTTACCCCCAGGCAAAACATGATTACTCCTCTCTAAAATTAAACAAACTGGGTAAGATAACATTTCTAAATTTGTTGGTGCCTCAAAGGGAAGCCATTATCATTGGGGCATTTTGCAAGCACTCAGCCTGACAGCCAGTTCTCACTCCATTGATCCTCAATCAGAGTTCACCAGTCAACACTGCCTGACCCATCCTAGGAAGAAATTTCAGAAGGGAAGACACCCATTAGGAAAACAGTGTTATTCACACAGAAGCAGAAACATCTATTCCATCTACCCAAGCCTCCTTTTTTAATGACGGAGAGGAATCACTAGAATGTAAGGAGAACTAGCAATATAAAAAGAGAAATACCAATTCTATAAAACAGAAAAGCAAAAAAGAACTTTAAAAATCATCCTTATGTCCTCAAAAAGATTCAAGGAAGCATTACATCTACAAAACAAGAAATAGAACGATGAGGGAACGAGAAGAGGTATTAGCCATTTAAAATGTAATTGCCAAAATTTAAAATTTAGTAGCGATACTAGAAAAATCAAAGAAATCTTCCAAAATATTAAACAACAAGCAAAAGAGGGAGAATATGAGGAACAAATTGAGAGGACCTATATTCAACCAATAAACACCTGGAAAGAGAGAGAAAGGCAAAGAAGTGTTGAAATGATCCAAGCAAATGATAAAACAGATACGTACCAGAGCCAAAGAAGGATAGAATCTTTAGTCTGAAATGGCCCACTGAATGTTTAACCCAATGAATGAAAAAAGACCCCCACCTAGCCACACTGTGGTGAAATTTCAGAACAATATAATTAAAAAGAAGAATCTAAAAGCTTCTAGGAAGAAAAAGGTCATGAGTTATTACAAAGCTGCTTGAGAGTGCTTCAGCAGAACAGATCAGCAAGCTAGGAAGGGGGGACCAATAGATCTGACCCAGGAAAGGAGTAAAGGGATGTCCCAGGTTGCCACAGGGAGTGAGACCATAGCCCAGGGACAGGATTCTGGGACGATCCATGGAATAGCGAATATGACTTAGAGTGTGGAAAAACTAAAGGACAAATAACAAAAGGGATGGGGTCGGGGTGGAAATAATAGGAATTCCAGGGGAAAAATTGTACTTGATCAAAGTAGGAAGTAACCTAAATGCTGTGATTTTAAGGAATCAGTGGACCTTCATGCTAGGAACAGTATTCTTTGGGTGG
Organism: Phocoena sinus; assembly: GCF_008692025.1. Classification (NCBI taxonomy): domain Eukaryota; kingdom Metazoa; phylum Chordata; class Mammalia; order Artiodactyla; family Phocoenidae; genus Phocoena; species Phocoena sinus. Next base: position 106,889,019 of record NC_045765.1, on the reverse strand, counting down.
CCCAGATTCCTGAACAAGGGCCTGTGGAGAAGGCATTGGAAGCCTAGTGCATCACTTGGCATGGCGTAGATCTGTTTTTGCATTAAAGCCTGACACCCGGCAAATCTGTTTGTTGGTTTTCTGCTTTAAGAAACAACCTAAGCACATAAAACGGCAGATTTATCTGTGGTTCCAGGAGAGAACAGAATAGTAACTACCTGGATTATTTATATGTCAAAGCAAAGCTAAAGATGGAACAAAATTTTTCTGAGAGGAAAGATGGAAGGAAAAATAGGATTCTAATCATCTCATCTTTTAATGGGGGGTTGAGTATCAAGAAATACTGTCAATATAGGAGAAAGAAATTGGAATTTAGTTATATTATCTAATAAAATTACAAAAGTAATCAATAGTAGAAGTAATAATATAACAAACATTGAAAGAAGGAGGTGAGAGGGGAGAATGAAAAGAAGCAAACTCTGTCTTTAACTCAGGGAGTCACTGCCTATTGTCGAAAGGAGTTAAATAGAAGAACATCTGTATTATATAGCTCCTCAATACACCGAAGTGTGGTCTGCAGACCAGAGGTATTTTTTTGTGTGCTTTTTTTTTTTGCGGTACGTGGGCCTCTCACTGTTGTGGCCTCTCCCGTTGCGGAGCGCAGGCTCAGCGGCCATGGCTCACGGGCCCAGCTGCTCCGCAGCATGTGAGATCTTCCCGGAACGGGGCACGAACCCGTGTCCCCTGTAGCGGCAGGCGGACTCTCAACCACTGCGCCACCAGGGAAGCTCAGACCAGAGGTTTTGACATCACCTATTAGAAAAGCATAACCTCAGCTCCTCCCACCCCCGACCCCCTGCAGAACTACTGAAATGGAATCTGCAATTTTAACAAGTTCCATCAGTGTTTCATATGCACGTTAGAGTTTGAATAGCACTCCTCCAAAACAGTGAGTCTCAGGTTTGGCTATGCATTATTAGAATCACCTCGGAAGATTTAAAAAATATTATTTAAGGGCTTCCCTGGTGGCGCAGTGGTTGAGAGTCTGCCTCAACCACCCGATGTAGGGGACACGGGTTCGCGCCCCGGTCCGGGAAGATCCCACATGCCGCGGAGCGGCCAGGCCTGTGAGCCATGGCCGCTGAGCCTGCGGGTCCGGAGCCTGTGCTCCGCAACGGGAGAGGTCACAACAGTGAGAGGCCCGCGTAACGCAAAAATAAATAAATAAATAAAATAAAATAAAAATATTATTTAATAAGAGGAAAAGCCCAGACCCCACCTTAGGAGATTATGCTTTAAATGGTCTGGGATAGAGTCCAGAAATATATAATTTTTTAACAGCCTCTAAGGTGGCTGTAATGTACAGTTATGGTTGAGAATTAGTGATCTAGAATGACTGTGGTAAGTGACCAAGAGAATGGAAAAAAAACAATTTCGAAAATTTGCTTCTGGATCTATCTGGTCAATGGGCTGAGGATGGGGAAGCATGGGAAAGAACACGATTATTTTGATTGTAAGAAATTTTGTAATGTTTGATCTGTACCTTGTGAATGTATTACTTTGAAATATACATTAATTTTCCATGCATATACCCTTTGACTCAGCAATTCTACTTCTAGGAATTTTCTTAAGAAAATAATTCACCAATTATACAATTATTTATGTTCATAGAAGTTCATTATAATGTTCATAATTTTAATAATTTTAAACTATAAATACTGCACACCCATATTTATAGCAGCACTATTCATGATAGCTGAGAGGCAGAAGCAACCCAAGTGTCCATCAGTGGGTAAATGGATAAACATAAAGTGGTACATACATACAATGGAATATAATTCAGCCTTATAAAGGAAGGAAATTCCTTTACATGCTGTAACATGGATGAACCTGAAGACATTAAGCTAAGTGAAATAAACCATTCACAAAAAGACAAACACTGTATGATTGCATTTATATGAGGTATCTAAAATAGTCAGATTCATAGAAACAGGGAGTGGTACTTACCAGGGGCTGGGGGGAGAGCTGATGATTCATGGATATAGAGTTTTAGTTCTGCAAGATGAAAAAGTCCTGGAGATCTGTTTCAAAACGATGTGAGTAAACTGTACACTTAAAATGGTTAAGATTGTAAATTTTGTGTTATGTGTTTTTCATCACAATATAAAGGGTGTATTTTGGTAAACAACTCTGTGTGTTTGAATGCATATTAAAAATTACAGAAGGGTATGCAACAAAATGGTTGTAATGCCTAGCACAGCTACAGTTAAGACCTCGTCTTACCTTTCTAGATTCTCTAATATTTATAGAGTAAGCACAAAATATTGTTGTAATTATGAGGAAAAGACAGAGTTCTTTTGATTTGAAAATATAAAACAAAACTTCCATTGGGGCTTACTATTAGTGAATGACTCATGTACTGCAATCAAATCCCTTATTTTCCAAGGGAGCAATTCCATTCTCCTGAGAAAGTCAAGGCTTCACAACCCTGTAGGAGATCTTTGAATAGTGTGTGGATCTTCTGAGACTTCTGCAGTTCTGTCCAGTCTTGGGAAAAAGAAGCAAAAGCTAGTTAGCCCTTTTTCACGTGAAGTAGTAAAACTCATTATCTTCAAAGAACAAATCATGTTTCATAAATTGCTTTAACTTCAAGGAACCAGGAAGCAGAGGTAGACATTGGGGAAAATAAGAGGTGGGGGACCTAGGGAGGACATTAATTGCTTTGGACAAAATGGCCCAGCCCAAGTGTAAGTTGACATTTTAGCTTTGTGTTAACAGCTGTTTTATCTTGACCCCACCTGTGTATCCTGAGCCACAGTGACAAACAAGTGGGTCATTGCATCGCAATTGTTTTACTACTATTTGTGTATTTGCGCTTTTGGCGCTTGAGGCTGTGGTCCTTTGCTACATTATATTGTGCTGAAAGGGGATTGTTAATCATTTTTCTTTTATTTTAAAAGATTGGCCAGATGAAGTATCTATGAAAGTATAAGAAAGAGTTAAAGATTTAAAGCAAGTTATAAAGTTCAAGTTTATTAAAACCAAATGTTCAGAAAAGGAGTTTCCTGTGAATGTCAAAGTCTCTCTGTGGCTCTGTAGTGCTTTTATATTCTACCAGATATTAAAGTTCATCAATAAGACAATGTATATCTCAATCAGCAAAATCCATGGATCATACCTGTGTGAGACTTCTTTTGTGGTGTTTTAAGCATTCTAATACAAATGGCTCCAGACACCAACACTGAGTGCTTTTTAACCTTATAAAAATCAGATGGTATGCAATAATCTTGGCAATCAAGAGTTTTAAAAAATTGATAAAGGTATCATAGAATGAATATAGCAGTTAGATATATTTGAATCAAAGAATTTAACAAATCTTATCTTCAATCTAACATTAGAATTGTGATCCTAGACTACTTCTATCCTTGTTATTAGGCCTGAATATACAGCTTTGGTTTGACATTCTCATTTTTTTCTCACTTTTATTTTTAAGGAATAACCCTGAAATATCACATTTCTGGTTCATCTTTTCCTTCCTATAATCCATTACTCAGTTTAGAATACAGCTTCCATCTTTTTTTTTTTTTTTTTTTTTGTGGTACGCGGGCCTCTCACTGTTGTGGCCTCTCCCGTTGCGGAGCAACAGGCTCCGGACGCGCAGGCTCAGCGGCCATGGCTCACGGGCCCAGCCGCTCCGCGGCATGTGGGATCTTCCTGGACCGGGGCACGAACCCGTGTCCCCTGCATCGGCAGGCGGACTCTCAACCACTGCGCCACCAGGGAAGCCCTACAGCTTCCATCTTTTGAAGAGAATGAATGTAGTTGCTGAAGGTAAAATAGTTTCAATAATTCAGTAATGATTTTTGCAGTATAAGTGACCCAAGTTTTTATATACTTAGTAATCTTTCATGATATTGGTTGTTGATATTTTAGTCATGAAAAAAGAAGGGATGGGGGGATAAAAGTAAATGAGAGAGAACAGAAGTAAAGAAAGGAGGGAAATGAGGGAAAAAAAGCAAAATAAGAAAGAAAGAAGGAAGGAGAGAGGGAGGGAGGAAAGAAGGCAAACAATCAGAGCTGACTTTTCAGATATGTGTTTCTTCCGTTACTGGTGCTAGTCCGGAGTAATCAGTTGAATTTCCGCACTAAGTCCAATTTGAATAAATGTTCAGATCTGTAGAATAAAAGCAAAACACATACAAAAATAGCCCCAAGTTGTTTTATTGAATCTAAGAGAATTTTTTTTAAATCTTAGAGGTAAAATGTTGCTACAGTTTTTCAAAACATTATAATTTTTAAATAATGTCATGCAAAGGGAAAATAAATTTTCTTATTGCCTCCAGGATAATTTGGGTAGCAAGCCACACAAAATTTTTGAGTGGATTTGTGCTGACTTAGAAAAAATTCTCAATATCTGGGTCTTAAAAAAATTGTGCTAAGCTTGCAAGTCCTTAGCAGATCAAGAATAAGAACTGTCTTAAGACATTTGTTGGCTTTTCTTTAGTTTATATGTAGCCAGCTGGTTTCTGACCTTCTTGTGTAAATATCCAGCTTTTCACATAATCAGACTCCATATTACCTTGTTATGACATCATTCGGGGCAGACTTTGATCCCTTACTAACTTTTCCAAGCTGTACACAGAGACTTAAATAACAATAAGAGGATTGCTGCTTATCCACTAAATACCACTGCTGGTGGTGTAAAAAAAATGTATATATGTATACATATACATACTGAGAAGTATATCCTATTTGATACTGAATTACTGAATTTTCAAAAATGTGTATCTCTAGTGAAATATACATTTAAGTTCCCACTTTCTGCAATAGTAACTGATATTTTTGTTCAACTGATATTTTTAAAGCAGGTGATTTGAAATATAGGATTCAGAAACCCTATCACATATTATTTTTCTACATGGATAGATGAAAGTAAAGGTTAAGCTGTATTCTTTGGTGATCCAGGAACCATGGTATAAAACAATGATCTCGTTAAATTATTAAAAAATGGCTTATTTAGTGTCTGATCAAGATAAATGACACAAGGCAGGTGTAAAAAGGATTCTCACTAGCCACTGACCCATAAATGGTAGTGTCATTTTTCATTTTTAAAGAAGAATCTAAATCAATTTAAAATAATACCAAATCTTTAGAGTTATAATTAAATGTCCTAAATTCTGCTTCACAGGATATTTTAATTAATGTTATTTTTTAAGTTAAAAGTACATTAAAACATTCTGATTTCTATAGAACTTGGATGGCTATTAAATATGAATCATCTTTCTCTGGGCACACTGTATCCCCAACACCTAGAACAGTGCCTGGTACATAGTAAGTGTTCAACAAATATTGTTGAATGAATGAATATGAATAACATATTAACTCATGTGGAGGTTTGGATACTAAAAGTGTTGTCACACACACAAAAGATAAATATACAGAATTAATAGACACATAATAGTAATGAACACATATTGGCCACTTTTTATGTGCCAGGTATGATGCTAAGTACTCTACCTGTCTTCTCTTAAATAATGATCAAAATAGCCTTATATAAAGTCGTGGTTAGGCTATCTCACATGAAAAACTGTGGCTTAGAAAATAGTAATAATGTGTTCAAGGTTACACAGCTAACAAATGGAGCCTCAGTAAAAATTCACAGCATCCCGGCTCTAGGGCATACATGTTTTTAACAAGTAGGTACCACTCTCTTCGACACACTGTGGTTTCATGGTGACTTTATGTTCTCTAGGATCAGTCATAGACTACAGCTACAAAGAAAAGAAAAACTACATTTTCTACTTCTAGAAGAATTAAGGCTCTCATGAAGTATTGTTTTCCATCAACAGATTAAATGTTTCCATTATTATAGGATGTAGAAATTTTAAAATCGATTGACCATATTGTGCTTTTTCTGCTCAATACATAGGAATTTATCCTGTAAGTACATTTGCACAAATGGGAAAAGAAGTAGGTATAAGGATTTAATGGTTGTGTTTTTTCGTAATAGCACGAAACTGGCAACAGCTTTAGTGCAACTCAGTAGAGGTCTGATTAAGCAAATTATGAATGTGTAGTGGATGGCTACACAGTTATTAAAAAGACTGACAAATGAAATTCCAAATTTGAAAAAGAAAATAGCAAACTGCACATGGGTACCACAGACTTGGAAACAAGTGGATCTGGGTTCAATCCCAGCTCATGCCCACTTACCAGATGTGTGACCCGAAGCAATTATTTAACCTTTGTAAGCCTCATTTCTTTCATCTGTAAAATGTGGATGCTAATAGTATCTACCACATGGAGTTCTAAATGGCACTGGTGAAGAAGGTGTGCGGGGTTGTGGGAGGGAGTTTAAATGCTGATCCAGCATATATTTTGCTGTCTCCATGCTGCATTATTTGAAGTATCTGGATCAGTATCACTAGATAATTACCAATGGCAATCATAGGGAAAGATGACCAAATTGCTGGCCAGAGTTACAACATTCTCAAATTCCTTTTTATTTTTATTAATTTTTTTAAACATCCTTATTGCAGTATAATTGCTTTACAATGGTCTGTTAGTTTCTGCTTTATAACAAAGTGAATCAGCTATACATATACATATGTTCCCATATGTCGTCCCTCTTGCGTCTCCCTCCCTCCCACCCTCCCTATCCCACCCCTCTAGGTGGTCACAAAGCACCAAGCTGATCTCCCTGTGCTATGTGGCTGCTTCTCACTAGCTAGCTATTTTACGTCCGGTAGTATATATAAGTCCATGCCACTCTCTCACTTTGTCACAGCTTACCCTTCCTCCTCCCCGTGTGCTCAAATCCATTCTCTACATCTGCGTCTTTATTCCTGTCCTGCCCCTAAGTTCTTCAGAACCTTTTTTATTTATTTCAGATTCCATATATATCTGTTAACATATGGTATTTGTTTTTCTCTTTCTGACTTACTTCACTCTGTATGACAGACTCTAGGTCCATCCACCTCACTACAAATAACTCAATTGCATTTCCTTTTATGGTTGAGTAATATTCCATTGTCTATATGTGCCACATCTTCTTTATCCATTCATCTCTTGATAGACACTTAGGTTGCTTCCATGTCTTGGCTATTGTAAATAGAGCTGCAATGAACATTGTGGTACATGACTCTTTTTGAATTATGGTTTTCTCAGCGTATATATCCAGTAGTGGGATTGCTGGGTCATGTGGTAGTTGTATTTTTAGTTTTTTAAGGAACCTCCATACAATTTACATTCCCACCAACAGTGCAAGAGGGCCCCCTTTTCTCCACACCCTCTCCAGCATTTATTGTTTGTAGATTTGTGGATGATGGCCTTTCTGACTGGTGTGAGGTGATACTTCATTGTAGTTTTGATTTTCATTTCTCTAATAATTAGTGGTGTAGAGCATCCTTTCATGTGTTTGTTGGCAATCTGTATATCTTCTTTGGAGAAATGTCTACTTAGGTCTTCTGCCCATTTTTGGATTGGGTTGTTTGTTTTTTTGATATTGAACTGCATGCACTGCTTGTAAATTTTGGAGATTAATCCTTTGTCAGTTGCTTCCTTTGCAAGTATTTTCTCCCATTCTTAGTGTTGTCTTTTTGTCTTGTTTATGGTTTCCTTTTCTGTGCAAAAGCTGTGAAGTTTCATTAGGTCCCATTTGTTTATTTATTTTTTTTAATTTCCATTTCTCTAAGACGTGGGGCAAAAAGGATCTTGCTGTGATTTATGTCATAAAGTGTTCTGCCTATGTTTTCCTCTAAGAAAACATAGTTCTCTTATGTAGTCTTTATGATTTATGTCATAGAATGTACTGCCTATGTTTTCTTATAGTGTCTGCTGTTACACTTAGGTCTTTAATCCATTTTGACTTTATTTTTGTGTATGGTGTTAGGCAGTGTTCTAATTTCATCCTTTTACATGTAGCTATCCAGTTTTCCCAGCACCACTTACTGAAGAGGCTGTCTTTTCTCCATTGTAAATTCTTGCCTCCTTTATCAAAAATAAGGTGACCCTATGTGCATGGGTTTATCTCTGGGATTTCTATCCTGTTCCATTAATCTATGTTTCTGTTTTTGTGCCAGTACCATACTGTCTTGATTTCTGTAGCTTTGTAGTATAGTCTGAAGTCTGGGAGCCTAATTCCTCCAGCTCCGTTTTCCTTTCTCAAGATTGCTTTGGCTATTTGGTGTCTTTTGTGTTTCCATATAAATTGTGCAATTTTTTTTTCTAGGTCTGTGAAAAATGCCATTGGGAGTTTGATAGGGATTGCATTGAATCTGTAGATTGCTTTGGATAGTATAGTCATTTTCACAATGTTGATTCTTCCAATCCAAGAACATGGTTTATCTCTCCATTTGTTTGTATCATCTTTAATTTCTTTCATCAGTGTCTTATAGTTTTCTGCATACAGGTCTTTTGTCTCCTTAGGTAGGTTTATTCCTAGGTATTTTATCCTTTTTGTTGTGGCGGTAAATGAGAGTGTTTCCTTAAGTTCTCTTTCAGATTCTTCATCATTAGTGTATAGGAATGCAAGAGATTTCTGTGCATTAATTTTGTATCCTGCTACTTTACCAAATTCATTGATTAGCTCTAGTAGTTTTCTGATAGAGTCTTTAGGATTCTCTATGTATAGTATCATGTTATCTGCAAAGAGTAGCAGCTTTACTTCTTCTTTTCCTATTTGAATTCCTTTTTTTTCTTTTTCTTCTCTGATTACTGTGGCTAAAACTTCCAAAACTATGCTGAATAACAGTCATGAGAGTGGACAACCTTTTCTTGTTCCTGATCTTAGAGGAAATGATTTCAGTTTCCCCACCACTGAGAACAATGTTGACTGTGGGTTTATCATATATGGCCTTTGATATGTTGAGGTAAGTTCCCTCTATGCCTACTTTCTGGGGTGTTTTTATCATAAATGGGTGTTGAATTTTGTTCAAAGCTTTTTCTGCATCTATTGAGATGATCATATGGTTTTTCTCCTTCAATTTATTAATATGGTTTATCACATTGGATGATTTGCAATCCTTGCATTCCTAGGATAAACACCACTTGATCATATGGGGTTTGATGCTTCTAATTTGCTGTTAGATTCTGTTTGCTAGTGTTTTGTTGAGGATTTTTGCATCTATGTTCATCAGTGATATTGGCCTGTAGTTTTCTTTCTTTGTGACATCTTTGTCTGGTTTTGGTATTAGGGTGATGGTGGCCTAATAGAATGAGTTTGGGAATGTTCCTCCCTCTGCTATATTTTGGAAGAGTTTGAGAAGGATAGATGTTAGCTCTTCTCTAAATGTTTGATAGAATTCGCCTGTGAAGCCTTCTGGTCCTGGGCTTTTGTTTGTTGGAAGGTTTTTAAACACAGTCTCAATTTCAGTGCTTGTGATTGGTCTGCTTATACTTTCTGTTTCGTCCTGGTTCAGTCTTGGAACGTTGTGCTTTTCTAAGAATTTGTCCATTTCTTCCAGGTTGTCCATTTTATTGGCATATAGATGCTTGTAGTAATCTCTCATGATTCTTTGTATTTCTGCAGTGTAGTTGTTACTTCTCCTTTTGCATTTCTAATTCTATTGATTTGAGTCTTCTTCCTTTTTTTCTTGATGAGTCTGGCTAATGGTTTATCAATTTATTTTGTCTTCTCAAAGAACCAGCTTTTGGTTTTATAGATCTTTGCTATTGTTTCCTTCATTTCTTTTTCATTTATTTCTGATCTGATCTTTATGATTTCTTTCCTTCTGCTAACTTTGGGGGTTTTTTGTTCTTTTTTCTCTAATTGCTTTAGGTGTAAGGTTAGGTTGTTTATTTGAGTTGTTTCTTGTTTCTTGAGGTAGGATTTTATTGCTATAAACTTCCCTCTTAGAACTGCTTTTGCTCCATCCCATAGGTTTTGGGTCATCGTGTTTTCATTGTCATTTGTTTATAAGAATTGTTTGATTTCCTCTTTGATTTCTTCAGTGATCTCTTGGTTATTTAGTAGTGTGTTGTTTAGCCTCCATGTTTTTGTATTTCTTACAGGTGTTTTCCTGTAATTGATATCTAGTCTCATAGCATTGTGGTCAGAAAAGATACTTGATATGATTTCAGTTTTCTTAAATTTACCAAGGCTTGATTTGTGACCCAAGATATGATCTATCCTGGAGAATGTTCCATGAGCACTTGTGAAGAAAGTGTATTCTGTTGTTTCGGATGGAATGCCCTATAAATATCAATTAAGTCCATCTTGTTTAATGTATCATTTAAAGCTTGTGTTTCCTTATTTATTTTCATTATGGATGATCTGTCCATTGGTGAAAGTGGGGTGTTAAAGTTCCCTACTATGATTGTATTACTGTCGATTTCCCCTTTTATGGCTGTTAGCATTTGTCTTATGTATTGAGGTGCTCCTATGTTGGGTTCATAAATATTTACTATTGTTATAACTTCTTGGATTGATCCTTTGATCATTATATAGTGTCCTTCTTTGTCTCTTGCAATAGTCTTTATTTTAAAGTCTATTTTGTCTTACATGAGAATTGCTACTCCAGCTTGCTTGTGATTTCCATTTGCATGGAATATCTTTTTCTACCCTCTCAGTTTCAGCCTGTATGTGTCCCTAGGTCTAAAGTGGATCTCTTGTAGACAGCATATATACGGGTCTTGTTTTTGTATCCATTCAGCCAGTCTACGTCTCTTGGTTGGAGCACTTAATCCAGTTACATTTAAGGTAGTTATCGATATGTGTGTTCCTATTCCCATTTTCTTAATTGTTTTGGGTTTCTTATTGTAGGTCTTTTCCTTCTCTTGTGCTTCCTGCCTAGAGAAGTTTCTGTAGCATTTGTTGTAAAGCTGGTTTGATTGTGCTGAATTCCCTTAGCTTTTGCTTGACTGTAAAGTTTTAAATTTCTGTGTCAAATCTGAATGAGATCCTTGCTGGGTAGAGTAATCTTGGTTGTAGGCTTTTCCCTTTCATCACTTTAAATATGTCCTGCCACTCCCTTCTGGCTTGCAGAGTTTCTGCTGAAAAATCAGCTGTTAACCTTATGGGGATTCCCTTGTATATTATTTGTTGTTCCTCCCTTGCTGCTTTTAATATTTTTTCTTTGTATTTAATTTTTGATAATTTGATTAATATGTGTTTTGGCATGTTTTTCCTTTGATTATCCTGTATGAGACTCTCTGTGCTTCCTGGACTTGATTGACTATTTCCTTTCCCATATCAGGGAAGTTTTCAACTATAATCTCTTCAAATATTTTCTCAGTCCCTTTCTTTTTCTCTTCTTCTGGGACCCCTATAATTTGAATGTTGGTGTGTTTAACATTGTCCCAGAGGTCTCTGAGACTGTCCTCAATTCTTTTCATTCTTTTTTCTTTATTCTGCTCTGCAGTAGTTATTTCCACTATTTTATCTTCCGGGTCACTTGTCCATTCTTCTGCCTCAGTTATTCTGCTATTGATTCCTTCTAGAGAATTTTTTTTTTTTTTTGAGGTACGCGGGCCTCTCACTGTTGTGGCCTCCCCCGCTGCGAAGCACAGGCTCCGGACACGCAGGCTCAGCAGCCATGGCCCACGGGCCCAGCCACTCTGTGGCATGTGGGATCTTCCCAGACCGGGGCTCCAACTCATGTCCCCTGCATTGGCAGGCAGACTCTCAACCACTGCACCACTAGGGAAGCCCTAGAGAATTTTAATTTTCATTTATTGTGTTGTTCATCATCATTTGTTTGCTCTTTAGTTCTTCTAGGTCCTTGTTAAACATTTCTTGTATTTTCTCCATTCTATTTCCAAGATTTTGGATCATGTTTACTATCATTACTCTGAATTCTTTTTCAGGTAGACTGCCTATTTCCTCATTTGTTTTGGTCTGGTGGGTTTTTACCTTGCTCCTTCATCTGCTGCGTATTTCTCTGTCTTCTCATTTTGCTTAACTTACTGTGTTTGGGGTCTCCTTTTCGCAGCCTGCAGGTTCATAGTTCCCATTGTTTTTTGTGTCTGCCCCCAGTGGTTAAGGTTGGTTCAGTGGGTTGTGTAGGCTTCCTGGTGGAGGGGACTGGTGCCTGTCTTCTGGTGGATAAGGCTGGATCTTGTCTTTCTGGTGGGCAGGACCATGTCCGGTGGTGTGTTTTGGGGGGTCTGTGACCTTATTATGATTTTAGGCAGCCTCTCTGCTAATGGGTGGGGTTGTGTTCCTGTCTTGCTAGTTGTTTTGCATGGGGTGTTCAGCATTGGAGCTTGCTCGTTGTTGAGTAGAGCTGGAGATCCCTGGGAGAGCTTTCACCATTTGATATTTCATGGAGCCGGAGGTCTCTGGTGGACCAATGTCCTGAACTCAGACATTGGTCCACCACTTGGCTCTCCCACCTCAGAGTCACAGGCCTGACACCTGGACAGAGGGCCAAGACCCTGTCAGCCACATGGCTCAGAAGAAAAGGGAGAAAGGAAGGAAGGGAGGAAGGGAGAGAGGGAGGGAGGGAGGAAGGAAAGAAAGAAAGAAAGAAAGAAAGAAAGAAAGAAAGAAAGAAAGAAAGAAAGAAAAAGAAGAAAGGAAGGAAGGAAGGAAGGGAGGAAGGAAGAATGATTAAAATTAAAAGATTAAAATGTAATTAAATGAAAGAAAAACAAAAACACAAAGAGGAGAGCAACGAAACCAAAACACAAATCTACCAATGATAACAAGCGTTAAAAAGTGTACTAAGAAAAAAAAAACGATAGAACCCTAGGACAAATGGTAAAAGCAGAGCTATACAGACAAAATCATACAAAGAAGCATACACATACACACTCACAAAAAGAGAAAAAGGAAAAAAAATATATGCCTATATATTAAAAAAAAAAGGAAGAGAGCAACCCAATGAAAAAACAAATCTACCAGTGATAATAAACTCTAAGTACTAAGGTAAACATAAAACCAGGAACAAATTAGATGAAGAAAGCAAACTCCAAGTCTACGGTTGCTCCCAAATTCCCCTGCCTCAACTTTGGGATGATTCTTGTCTACTCAGGTATTCCACAGATGCAGGTACATCAAGTTGATTGTGGAGATTTAATCCGCTCCTCCCGAGGCTGCTGGGAGAAATTTCCCTTTCTCTTTGTTCGCACAGCTCCTGGGGTTCAGCTTTGAATTTGGCCCCACCTCTGCGTGTAGGTTGCCTGAGGGCGTCTGTTCTTCACTCAGACAGGACGGGGTTAAAGTAGCCACTGATTAGGGGGCTCTGGCTCACTCAGGCTGGGGGGCAGGAGGGGTACGGATGCAGGGCGAGCCGGTGGCGGCAGAGGCTGGCATGACGTTTCACCAGCCTGAGGCGCACCGTGCGTTCTCCCGGGGAAGTTGTCCCTGGATCACAGGACCCTGGCAGTGGCGGGATGCACAGGGTCCCGGGAGGAGAGGTGTGGATAGTGACCTGTGTTTGCTCACAGGCTTCTTGGTGGCGGCAGCAGCAGCTTAGCGTCTCATGCCCGTCTCTGGGGTCTGCGCTGATAGCCGCGGCTCGCGCCCAACTCTGGAGGTCATTTAGGCGGTGCTCTGAATCCCCTCTCCTCGCGCACTCTGAAACAATGGTCTCTTGCCTCTTTGGCAGGTCCAGACTTCTTCCTGGACTCCCTCCCATATAGCTGTGGCGCACTAGCCCCCTTCAGGCTGTGTTCACGCCACCAACCCCAGTCCTCTCCCTGGGATCTAAGCTCCAAAGCCCGAGCCTCAGCTCCCAGCCACCACCCGTCCCGGCGGGTGAGCAGACAAGCCTCTCGGGCTGATGAGTGTCGGTCGGCACCGATCCTCTGTGTGGGAATCTCTCCACTTTGCCCCCCGCACCACTGTTGCTACGCTCCCCTCCGCAGCTCCGAAGCTTCCCCGCTCTGCCACCCGCAGTCTCCGCCCGGGAAGGGGCTCCTAGTGTGTGGAAACCTTTCCTCCTTCACAGCTCCCTCCCACTGGTGCAGGTCCCGTCCCTATTCCTTTGTCTCTGTTTATTCTTTTTTCTTTTGCCCTACCCAGGTACATGGGGACTTTCTTGCCTTTTGGGTGGTCTGAGGTCTTCTGCCAGCGTTCAGTAGGTGTTCTGTAGGAGTTGCTCCACGTGTAGATGTATTTCTGATGTATTTGCGGGGAGGAAGGTGATCTCCATGTCTCACTCCTCCGTCATCTTGAAGGTTTCCTCCTCAGATTCTTTTTTAAAAGACTATTTCTGGTAGAAATTTTAAATTTTACTAACAACTGTATGTTTTTTACTTACCAATCCGAGTGCTTCTTTATATGGCATAGTTAATGGACCTCCAATCAGATTCTTTTACTGAATGAGGAAAATGTTCATGAAATACCTTTTTCAAGGGAGGAAGAGCTGTCTGACAATGCCTTTTTTTCCTTTTAAATCATAAATACTGTTAATTACATGTCAGTAAACAAAAGAAGAGAGACAAACATTTCAAGCACAACAAGGTCAACTCTCTACATCCAATACTTAAACTCCATTTTCAGTTGCAGCTCTCTGCCTATCAGTGTACAGTGAAAACATTCAGACTTTGGCCATAGAACTGGCTTCAGAAAAAAAAAAAAAAATCTAAATAAGCCAGCTCTCCGAGCCAATCTTATTACCAGAAGCACAATGAACTCATTAATCTTATTCAGAGTTTTACCTTTTGTCATCATGTTTTTTGTTTACTTTCCTTCCCGAAGAAAAACATGTTTTCAGTTCTGAATCCAAACTCTTGATCATCCCCTCCCTTAGGACAATCGAGTCTGCATCTGTATAAGGAAAGCAGAGCTTCAAAGGAACTTCCTGTGTTCACTTCAACCTCAAAATAGGAAAATTAAAATTACTACATTTCCAAAGTTTACTATTTCCCTGTGGTTCACACTAAAAAATTGGGAGATAAATGGAGGTAAGATTGGGAGCAGGTGAGACGAAAGCTGCTGGGACTCCCAGGCCTTATTGTAGGCAGTTTACCTGAGGATAAAGTCCACAAACTTTAACGTGGCATACACAGCTATTCCTGATGGGCCCCTGACACTTCATTCTAATTTCAGGTTTTGACTTTTCTGAACATACTTCATTTCCTAACATGTTTTATAGGCCTTTCAAAGTGCAATCCCTATTGCCTGGAACTATTTGCACCCTTACCTGTTCTGTGTGACTTCTCCTCTTAACTCCTACTTATTATTGTTTCTTTATCCTTCAGCCAAGATGTCACTTCCTTTGTGAAATCTGCTGGGGCCACGACTGGCTGAGGTAGCTCTTCAGTATGCTTCCATGGCTCTGCATAGTTTTGCTGTCTTGATACAGTTATCACGATATATCATAGTCCTTCCTGTTCACTCAGCATAGTGTGCTGAGCCCAAAGGAGGAGTTTAACAAGTAGATGAATGAATACTGCATTTTCTAATACTGAGCAAATAAAGTACGTCTCTACTCCAGACCTGCAGAGGAAAGCATAAGACAGGTCGCTATTGAAAAATAGAATTCTTATGCAAACTATTGATTCACACAACAGCATGTATGAATCTTAATTGTATTTTGTTAAGTGAAAGAAGCCATACATAAAAGGCTGCATATAGTGTCAATATGATTTCACTTATATGTCATTCTGGGAGAGGCAAAACTATAGGATCAGGAGATAGATCAGCCATCTCCAGGGGTTCTGGGTGGACGGATGGGGAAACTGTAAAGTGGCAGCCCAGGGAAATTTAGGGTCATGGAGTCGGTCGGTGTGGCACTGTGGAGCTGGATGCATGACTCCATGCATTTGTCAAAAATCATAGACCTGTACACTGTGCCACCTGTATGCAAGTGTAAAAGGATTAATCAGGATGTTGAGAGAACCCAGGATGGGATGCAGAGTGTGACAAATGAATCTAACCATTAGAACACCACAGTACCTGCACTGCAGGCAGGATCCAGTGACAAATGCCGAAATCAGTGGGTGGAAACTTTAAGGAGGAATGAAATGTTTGCATCACTTTAAAGTATCGCCTTTATTTATTAATTACTGTGGTGGTTTTAACATATGTCCATCAATTCAAGAAGTTGAAACTTAATATCCTCCTCTGGCTGAACATGGTGACTTGCTTCTAACAAACAGATTATAGAAAGGGAAAAATAGTAACTTCACATTGGAGATATGTAACAAACACTAGGTTAACCTGCATGTCACAGTCAACGACATCGCCAGTGATAAGACCTATCAAAATCCTGTACCTCGTTTTTTTGTTGTTTTTTTTTAAGGTTCCGGACGCACAGGCTCAGCGGCCATGGCTCACGGGCCCAGCCGCTCCACGGCATGTGGGATCTTCCTGGACCGGGGCACAAACTCTTGTCCCCTGCATCAGCAGGCGGACTCTCAACCACTGCGCCACCAGGGAAGCCCCTACCTCGTTTTTTTTTTTTTAATATTTTCTTGGCCGCGCCATGCGGCATGTGGGATCTTGGTTCCCCAACCAGGGATTGAACCCACGCCCTTTGCATTGGAAGCACGGAGTCTTAACCACTGGACCGCCAGGGAAGTCCCCAAATCCTGTACCTCTTGACGTGATGTATTGAGAAGGCACATCACTTCTGTGGATTCCTCTTCCAGGATCCATAAGCTCAGTCTAATCATGAGAGAAAAACACCAGACAAATCCAGATTGAGGGGCATATTGCAAAATACCTGACCACAAATGTGTCACAGCCATAAGAGATGAGGAAAGACCAAGAAACAGTGACAGACTGGAGGAGACTGAGGAGACAGGATGAGTGCATGTAGTGTGGTGTCATGAATTGTATCCTGAAACAGAAAAAGTCGTTAGTGGAAAAACGGAGGCAACCTGAATAGAGGTTAGTTAATAGTATTGCGCCATTGTTAATGTTGATAGATGTACCATTGTTCTGTAAGATGTTAATATTAGAGGAAGCTGAATGAAGGGTATATGGAAGCTCTGTTTACTGTTTTTGCAACTCTTTTGTAAATCTAAGATAATTCCAAGGAAAAAGATTTTAAAAGGATACCAGATAGTTCATTGATTTGCTGAGATCATAGGAGTAGCAGCCTCAAAGGCCACACAACCAGAAGCACTGTCCCAAATGGTGTGGTGAAACTGACCTCCCCAGCATATGGCTCTCTCTGCTGTTTGAACTGCCAACACCACTGGCACTGATTCACCCAGAGGGAGCCATGGTCCCTGCTGCCCTGGGAGTGGAGTCTTGTTGCAATTGTCACTGACTCTAGAAAGAATTCCCTGAGCTCCTGCTTTGTATCCCTAGCCTTCTATTCAAAATATGGCATATGTATGTGATTAGTGGATGTCAGGTCTTATGCCTATATCTTGCTTAGAGAAACTGGGAAAGTGAGAGTCTGGCCTTTTTTCAGTTTGTCTAATGATGAATAGATAATAGATGAATATAGGAAGGGAGTTCAGATACTTGGCAGCCAAGGATAATGAAAAAAACCTGCTATATTTTGTGAATATAATGTTGGTACAATTAGAACATTCAAGCTATTATCAAAGAAGTCTAAGAGCAATTCGATTCAGCATGTCTAATTGTATAAAACAGAAAACTAGGTAGAAAGACAAGGTAAACAGAAATGTTTTGTTTAACCTTTGAAAGATATGTATTTTGATTTAACTTCCTAGTATTCAGTCTCCTACAACTCATCATTTTTCTTTATTGGCAATCCTGCCCCTTCACTTTAAAAAAAAAAAAGGTGGGGGGGGGAGTGCAAACAAAAAGCTCTGCATCGTCTGTTTCCAAGTGAAAATATTTATTCCTCTCTCATTGAAGACAAGTTTTTTTTCACAAAAGTTCTTCTTAATTTTAAAATATGCATCACTTATAAATCACTAATAAAATATTTCAGGGATTTAATTTACGAAACAAACCAAATAGATAATGATTTGTACTCAAGCTTTAAAAATCAAGTGAGCATCTATGCTTTCTTTTTTCTTTTTCTTTTTTTTTTTTTAATCTTCTGTGAGCAATGAACTCAGTGCAGACAGTGTGGGCAAGTCTGAGCAATTATCATCATCCCAATATCGACAGGGTTCCCTTTGTTGTTACCATGTACCTTTGGTCACATTCATGGTCTCTGCTTCTACCCCATCTGTTCTCTTTTTAAACTTATGGACAGTTAACTGACTTTTGAAATGGAGAGAAATGGAACTGAAACACTCTGGCCAATAATTACTTTTTAACCTTCATAAGCGAGTCTGGCTGCCTCCATGATAAAGTGTCCAATGAAAGAGAAAGGGCAGCAATGTCCTTTCAAGCATTAATCATTACCTAGTGCCAGGGATTTGGAAAAAAAATTAAGAATGTCTTAATATGTGAAAATTCATTATAAATTCCACTCCCCTCAACCAAAATCTTGGCTCATGGTGGAGCTACCCATTCCTTACAACCATGATAGGAAAACTGGCCTTGAACTTCCCACTGTAACTCAGCCACACTGAAAAATGTGGCAAAGACTGGGTAGGCTTGGGCAACAGAAATCTGAACTCAGATTCATGCCTTGTAAAAATGCCCTTTCAGCAGCAGGAAGGGGACAGACACATCCACCTGGAACCAGATCTCACCCCCAAGTTATTGTTGCCTGTGAGTGTCTTAAGCCAATTCAAATTTAAACGTTTTCTTGGGATTTCCTTGGTGGCACAGTGGTTAAGAATCCACCTGCCAAGGCATGGGACACGGGTTCGATCCCTGGTCCGGGAAGATCCCACATGCCGTGGAGCAACTAAGCCTGTGCGCCACAACTACTGAAGCCTATGCGCCTAGAGCCCGTGCTCCACAACAAGAGAAGCCACTGCAATGAGAAACCCACATACCGCAATGAAGAGTAGCCCCTGCTTGCCACAACTAGAGACAACCCACACGTAGCAACGAAGACCCAAAGCAGCCAAAAATAAATTTTAAAAAATAATAAAAAGGTTTCTTTTTTATAAGTCTGAAAGTAAAAAAACCAAAAGATTCTTCCCTTCTGACTGTGTGAGAACATAGAAGAGTGAACTCAATGAATAGAATTATAGTAAAAGAAAAACTTTATTACTGCCTCCCAGCATCCCTAGACATGGAGAGAAGAAGAAAAGGTGAGAGAAGGTCCTTTGCCTAGAAAAGATGTAAGAGTTATAAGGCTTAATATTCCAAGTGGGACGGGAAGAATGACTCAAGTATTATGATAAAAACGATAACAGTAATAACTAACATTGATTGAGTGCATACCATGTGCCAGATACTCTTTTAAATGCTTTATATTGCTTAACTTGTTTAGTCCTCAAAACAACTCTATGATATAGGTATTATTATTTTAATGACTTAACAGATAAGAAAGATGAGCACAGAGATGTTAATCAAATTGCCAAGTGACACAGCCACTAAGAGGTGAAAGCAGGATTGAACTCAGGTAGTTTACCCAGACTCCACCGCGTGAGTCTTTAAGGAGTCACAGGTCCATAGGACTTGAGAGGAAATCAGCAGGTTCCAGCAGATTTAGTGGAGAGAGAACCAATCTGACTACTACTGGGCCAGAGTGGTTGCTGGGAGCAGTCATGACTCTTAACAGGATCAACCAGCCCTTTGCAGGTGAGGCCACGTGTACAAATAACACACCCATTTTCCCCAACACACATCATTAAATACCAATCATAATCTTTATTTAAAATGCAGCATTCGTCCCAGTGTGCATACTCCAGGACTGTTTTAGTTCAGATAAATAATGTTAGGTGCTGTTAAAATCCCAGTGACCTAATAAAGTAAAAGCTTATTCTCACTCTCGCCATTCTCTGATGCAGGTTGTCAGGGAGCCCCTGCCCCACCCACTTGATCAGGGACCTAATTTGCTTCCTTCCTCAACACAAGCTTGCCTAGTGTCATCTAGCAGGTGGATGAGGAGAGAGAATGAGAATGGAGGATCCCAAGAGAGGTTGTTAGAGACCAGGCACATGGCTTCTACTCATGTTTCATTGGTCAGCATGTCAAGAGGCCAGGAAGTACGGTTTAGTGTTGGTTCCAGGTAGAAGAGGAAAGTTGTGTGTATGTATAGGCACTGGCATTCTGTGCTACAAAATTTCTAACCGATTTTACCACTATGTTTATGTGGTAGGGTGCATAGGCTTCAACTAATTTAGGAGATTATCTGGGAACCAAAGGGAGAAACTCTCACTGCAAAATAGCTTGAAGGATCTGCTGTGCACACTTGTCTTCTGACCACTCTTCTTTGCTATGTTCTCTTGTTTGCTCATGGGATCAGCTTATGACCTGGCTTCTGGCTTTACAATGGTTTGTTCTTCAAGCTCATATTAATCCCTTAAATTCTGTCAATGAAATGTCCCACCATAGATTTCTCCACCAGTAAAGTACCCATGATTATATTTGAGACTGTGTGTTTTTGTCTCCCCAACACTGTCTTAGAGTGAATTGCTATTAACTACACAAATATTTCTTATTTTGATTTTATTAAAAATAAAATATGACTGATTCCTTAAAAGGTATATTTTATCACTAACTTTATAAAATACCAATACATGACAATATAAGATATTCTGAAATCATAATTTTTAATATTTGTGCTGAGTGATATGGGCTATATCCAAACCTTCAGAAAAATTCTCTAAAATTAAGAAATCATGAATATGTTAGGAGAGCAGAATGACTCATAATGGATGGGTCACTCCATTAAAGCATTTAGCATTTCTTATTATATTTGCTTTGGAAAGTATCAACCTTGCTTTCGCAATGAAAGAACTTAGCTGATCTCCAGGGATTACAGGAGGGAGTAAAGGTTAAGAGCTTAGACTCTGGTGACAGACTTCTTGAGTTTTATTAGCTCGTGTTTTGGGGCAAGTCACTAACCTTTCTGTGCCTCAGCCTCCTCAGCTATAAAACAGAGATAAGAATAGTACTTACCCCATAGGGTTGATGTAAGAATTAAATAAATTCAATCCTGATAACAACCTAGTGGGGTGGCTACTATTATTTTATACCAACATGTGAAAGCACTTAGAGTAGTGCTTGGCCCATACCAAGTAACCAATAAATGTTAGCCACAATCATCATCAGTATTATCATTATTTATTATTACCCCTCCCAATCAAGAAATAATTTTTGCATTTTTAGATAAAAGCTTTATTTTTATTTTGAGATAGCTGAGAGCCAAAGTATTAGACTGTGGTCCACAAGAAATACTGCACTGAGGATTAGTTGTTAATACACCCAATGGTCAATAGTCAGCCAGCTTGAGCCCTCATTCTCAACCATAATTTATTCATTCGTTTATTCATTCAATCAATACTTACTGCATGTCTACAATGTGTCAATATTATAGCTCTGCCACTTAGCAGCTATGTGAACTGGAGCAACTTTCATTACCTCTCTGAGCTTGATTTTCTTCATCTGAGAAGTAGAATAATAATATCTACTTTTATCTCTGTTGTGGAGAGTAAATTAAGTAAGAAATTTTATGAAGTACTGGCATAGTGCCTGGCCTGTAATAAGCACTCAAAAAATAAATTATTATTTTTACAAATATTAATATGAAAAGGTCTTTTGTCCTGAGATATGGTTCTTTCATACAGTTTTTCAAAGTGAAGATCTTGATCCATTGGTAGGTGGTAAAATCAATTTTTAACATAAAATCAGCACTTTTAAAAAACAAAATTTGGGGGCAGAGTCAAGATGGCGTACTAGGAGGACACAGAATTCACATCTCCTCACAACTAGGGCACATACCAGGCACCGGTGGGGGACCATGGACACCTAAGGGGATGGGAGGAACCCCCAGAGCCCGGGTAGGACGTGGGGCGTGGGGGGAGTGAAGGGGGAGGAGAAGTGGAGGCGGGATGGGACTGGAGCCCCTGAGGGGCGGCTGGGGAAGGGGAAGGGATCCCACACCCGAAGGGGGAAACTGGGGAACCATTGGGAGGGCAGAGGATGAAAAGGGAGCGTGGCCAGGTTTCCCCTGCCCACTTGGACCTCCAGGAACCTGCTGAGATCCCGGGCCTGATCCTCTGCCCCCCTAGGCCCCCTCCAGCCGAACAGGTCCTGAGGGAGTGGGAGGGAGGGGAGGGGGAGCAAAAGTAAAGGCCAGACCCCTAAGACTGGCACCCCTGAGGGACGGCTGGGTTAGGGAAGGAGTTCCTACACCCAGCGGGACCCACCCACGGTTAGGGGTCCAGCGGCAACGGGGAGGCCCTGGGGGAGACAGTGGGGGAGGGGTGTGAAGGAACGGAAGGGAATGGGGCCTGTGCTTTCCCTGTCCACTTAGGCAACGGGAAGCCTATTAGGCTCCCGGGCCTAATCCTCTGCCCTCGGAGCCTCCCTCCTGCCACACAGAGCCCAAGCCCCGCCCCTAAACCCCCCCCACCCAGGGCCCTACCTCTACACTCGGAGACACCCTCCAACGCTGGGACTAAACCCCACCCACACACCCTCACTCAGGGCCCTACCTCCAAACTCCGCAACTCCTCACTCCAGAGGTCCTCTTTTCAACACGCTACCTCTCCCCTTCTGTGTAGGTCCTAAGGAGAGGCCCCGCCCCATGCTTGAACGTCACGCCCCCACCTGCCTAGGTCCCATCCCTCCCAAATCCCCGCCCCTGCCTAAGTTCCACCCCCTGCCTAAACTCTGCCCCCATAGCCAAACCTTTTTTTTTTCTTTTCTCTTTTCCTCTTTTACATTGGGGTTCTGTTTTACCTTGTTGATTCATTGTTGTTGATTCTTTAATATTTTTATTTTTCCTAATAAATCTTTCATTTTTCTAATTTTATTTTATTTTTATACTTTGTTAGTGATCTCTCCTTCTGGCTTGTTCCACACGCCCCCCCCCCCTTTTTTTTTCTTATTCCTGTTGTGGTTTTATTTTACCTTGCTGCAATTGTTTCAATTACAGTTTTATATTTCCTAATATATTTTTTATCTTTCTAATTTTATTTTGTTTTTTATTCTTTAATATTGTACTGCTCCGTTTTTTCTTTCTTCCTTTTTTTTTTTTCTTTTATGGTGCCATGAAGCTTGCGGGATCTTTGTTCCCAGGCCGGAGGTCAGGCCCAAGCTCCTGTGGTGGGAGCTTGAGTCCAAACTGCTGGACTGAGAACCTCAGGCCCCAGGGAATATCAATCAGAGTGAGGCCTCCCGGAAGTCTTCATCTCAGCACCAAGACCAACTGCCTATCCAACTGCCTGCAAACTCCAGTGCTGGACATCTCAGGCCAAACAACCGGTAAGAGAGGAATACAGCACCACCCATCAAAAAAAACAATGAAACGACAAAAAAAAATTGTTACGGATGAAGGAGCAAGGTAAAAACCTACAAGACCAAATAAATGAAGATGAAATAGGCAATCTTCCTGAAAAACAATTCAGAATAATGATAGTAAAGATGACAAAAGACCTGTATGTGGAAAAATATAAGACACTGATGAAAGAAATTAAAGATGATACAAACAGATGAAGAGATATACCATGTTCTTGGATTGGAAGAATCAACATTGTGAAAATGACTATACTACCCAAAGCAATCTACAGATTCAATGCAATCCCTATCAAACTACCAATGACATTTTTCACAGAACTAGAACAAAAAGTTGCACAATTTGTAAGGAAATACAAAAGGCCCTGAATAGGAAAAACAATCTTGAGAAAGAAAAACGGAGCTGGAGGAATCAGGCTCCTGGACTTCAGACTATACTACAAAGCTATAGTAATCAAGACAGTATGGTACTGGCACAAAAACAGAAATACAGATCAATGGAACAGGAAAGAAAGCCCAGAGATAAACCCATGCACCTATGGTCACCTTATTTTTGATAAAGGAGGCAAGAATATACAGTGGAGAAAAGACAGTCTCTTCAATAAGTGGTTCTGGGAAAACTGGACAGGTACATGTAAAAGGATGAAATTAGAACACTCCCTAACACCATACAGAAAAATAAACTCAAAATGGATTAAAGACCTAAATATAAGGCCAGACACTATAAAACTCTTAGAGGAAAATATAGGCCGAACACTCTATGATATAAATCACAGCAAGATCCTTTTTGACCCACCTCTTAGAAAAAGGGAAGTAAAAACAAAAATAAACAAATGGGACCTAGTGAAACTTAAAAGCTTTTGCACAGTAAAGGAAACCATAAACAAGACGAAAAGACAATGCTAAGAATAGGAGAAAATACTTGCAAACGAAGCAACTGACAAAGGATTCATCTCCAAAATCTACAAGCAGCTCATAAAGCTCAATATCAAAAAAAGAAAAAAAATCCAGTTAAAAAATGCGCAGAAGACCTAAGTAGACATTTCTCCAAAGAAGATATACAGATTACCAACAAACACATGAAAGGATGCTCAACAATACTAATCATTAGAGAAATGCAAATCAAAACTACAATGAGGGATCCCCTCACACCAGTCAGAATGGCCATCATCCAAAAATCCACAAACAGTAAATGCTTGAGAGGGTGTGAAGAAAAGGGAACCCTCTTGCACTGTTGGTGGGAATGTAAATTGATACAGCCACTATGGAGAACAGTATGGAGGTTCCTTAAAAAACTAAAAATAGAACTACCATATGACCCAGCAATCCTACTACTGGGCATATACCCTAAGAAAACCATAATTCAAAAAGAGTCATGTACCACAATGTTCATTGCAGCTCTATTTACAATAACCAGGACATGGAAGCAACCTAAGTGTCCATTGACAGATGAATGGATAAAGAAGATGTGGCACAATATATACAATGGAATATTGCTCAGCTCTAAAGAGAAATGAAATTGAGTTATTTGTAGTGAGGTGGATGGACCTAGAGTCTGTCATACAGAGTGAAGTAAGTCAGAAAGAGAAAAACAAATGCCGTATGCTAACACATATAAATGGAATCTAAAAAAAAATTTTGGTTCTGAATAAACTAGGGGCAGGACAGGAATAAAGACACAGATGTAGAGAATGGACTTGAGGACACTGGGAGGGGAAAGGGAAAGCTGGGACAAACTAAGAGAGTAACATTGACATATATACCCTACCAAATGTAAAATAGGTAGCTAGCGGGAAGCAGCTGCATGGCACAGGGAGATCAGCTCAGTGCTTTTTGACCAACTAGAGGGGTGGGATAAGGAGATTGGGAGGGAGACGCAAGATGGAGGGGATATGGGGATATACGTATGCATATAGCTGATTCTCTTTGTTATACAGCAGACACTGACACAACACTGTAAAGCAATTATACTCCAATAAAGATGTTAAAAACAAAAACAATATTTAAAAAAATAGACTAGGCTACTATAGAATAGTATACATGAAAGGAAGAGGTTCATATAGAGCAATACAGATAACAGTTTATCACATGTACTGAAACATTAATTTTACTTATGCAATGCCTACATGTATATGGATATTGACTGTGTGCAAAACGTATTTCTTACTATGGGTTGCAGTCAAGAAACTTTGAAAGCTTTTTAACAATATATGACAGTGCTATGTTGGTACCTTTAATTGCCCAGAAGATTGTGTTTGTTATGAAGCTAGTTCGAAGAAATATCTTTAGCAGCATGTGGCAGAAACTGCACATATAGAATTTTTAACTCAGTCAGTGCCAAGCTTGCTTGGTTTGGTGGAAAGGATTAAAACCATTACCTAAAAAGGAAAAATCAGGATTATTGATAGATTGCATTTTTATGTGCTACTTCTGCCCACTGTCTTTCTGTAAAATTTAAAAAGTCATTTATCATGGAGGTAAGTCATATGAATGTATGATACCTTTGAAACATTCTGCATTAAACCTGCCTTCTCAGATGCGAGGGGAAATCCAGCAGTCCTCTGTTGTTCCTCGTGTTTAGCCATGTAGACTATAGGGAAGAGAGCTGTCACCAATCGCCTGAAAAACTAGGTGAATAACTGCCACCTTTCCAGGAGTGTCCTTTGCCCTAAAAGCCTTCAATTCCAGATCATCCGTCTTTAGTTTCTTGGCCACAGAGGCTTCCTGTCTCTCTTTCCAAATTAAGGGCACTCAACAGAGCTGCCACACTGGGCACTAATGAATTCTCTGAGACTAATCTACACAGTAATGAGAACTGGTATCTGTCACTCACTCTCCCAGGAGGTAACAGTTCACACACCATTACATCACCCTATTAAAATAACTTATTAGCTGTGTTGCTTGTCCGCTACTATTCATTAAGAAGGTGCGACCAAAGAGACATGTATTTGCACAAATGATGAGATTTAATTTGATTTGTTCTCCATTTTGTTTTTATGGCTGAGTGCACACATGCTGTAAGTAAATGTAAGCATTTTATACAGATCATCTGTACCTTAGGGAAGCATCAACACAATTATGACTTTTCACCAATTAGATGAAAAACAAGTTAGATGAGACTCTGCATCCCATTCAAAATGTGTGAGGAACTCGTATACTCCATTCCCTGCATTTTTGTATCCCAGGAAGTATTTATATTTTCTCAGAGGCTTTCGTTATAGGCATAATACCATGAAACCATTGATAAATGATTCTGAGAGCTAAATTAGGGAGGGTAATTTTGGATGGAGTAATAGAGAGTTGGTACAATTTTTATCACAAACTCGCCAAATTATGTAAGCATTTCTTTGCTGTTTATTTTTGTCATTGTAATATCTCAGTAAGAGCATGGGCTTTTGTCCTTATATGGAGGTTACTTAAGTCCTGGCTTTTCCTTTTGGTGGTTGGTTGTGTGATCTTAGAGGAAATTACTTAGCTTTTTTATCCTCATTTACTTCATCTGTAAGATGAGAGTAAAATAATATCTATCTCATACCTGAGGTCATTAAGAGGATTAAATGTGTTTAAACAGTGCTTGACCCACAGTAAATACCAATTATTATTATCACTATCCAGTCTTCCTCCTTAAAGAAAAAATCAGAAAGATTTTTTTGCATTTTTGCTGTATTTAAAATTTTTCTTTTGATGCAGTTGTCTGAAAACTATCGAGTGTAGTTAAAAAAATATTGGAAAGCAGCATCAATGCTTTAGTAAGCTCAGTGGCCCCATCAGTTGCCCTGCAGGTCCATCCTCCAACATCGTTCTCTGAAGAAAAGCATTTCTTCCACGTATTGCTATGGCTCTGCCAGTTATTAGCTGTGTGATTATGAGCAAGCTTCTTTAAATCTCCAAGCTTCATGTTCTTCTTCTTTGGAAAGGGGATAATAATACCTCCTTCATTGTATTGCTATGAAGATTAAATCAAATTAAACACCTTTGTAAAACATCTATCACTGTGTCTAGCAGGTGTAAGTATTCAATAACCTGCAATTGTAATGATTATTATTACTCATAATGCCACTCACTGACCCATCATCTGTAAGAACATTTCTGAATTACTTTCTAACAGTTGCATAGATTCAGGCTCTAGCGTCCCCACCCTTGCCTAGTCTCTCTTGTGTCCTCAAAAGCCAGCAGTCCCAGGAGGCTGCCTGGAAGTGCACTTATTATAGAACAGAGCTTTTCAAACTAGACCATGTCATACTTAAATAGAATCGATAATTTTGGCCTCATTTGCTCAACATTAGAGCAAACTATACAAAGTAGCCTATGTTAGTGTCCTAGTTGTTCTATTATTATATCATTAATTGGATTAAGTACTATTTTAAAATGTTTTTAAATAACATTTGTATTCATATAATCGGTGAACAACATAAACCACTCACAGGCTTTCAAAACTACTGGAATTAAAAGGATATTCCAAAAATATCAATCACATAAGGACAATTATTCTATAACATAATAGGTTGAAGAAGAGATTTGATAATTTTGTATTTTTCAGAGTCAAGCTAAATTCATGAACAACTGGCAATTAAAATTGTACTCAAATGCTATTTAAAACAAACCAGATTCTTTCCTGCACTTTGGGACTTGGCATGAGAATGTTCTGGGGAGTTTTATAGCCGCATGGTGCATACAAAATGAGGTGCTGAGTTTCCGTCATTCTGCATGAAATATGTCTTTCCAGATTTGTGTTTCCCACAAATCTTATCATAGTTTTCTAAAATGCAGTATAGTTTGGTTAAAAGCAAATTCTTAACAACAGTCTTGAAAATACATATAAAGAGTTATCTCCACTTTTATTTTTCTTGTCTAGACTAAAACATCCTTAATAGATAGCTCACCATCTTAAATTAGAATAATAATAATAATAGTAATACGGTAATAATAGCAAATACTTCTTCCCTACTTCTACATCCTGCATAAGCCGCTTACACATATTAAGTCATTTAATCCTCATAGCAACCCTATGAGGTAGGTACTATTTTTGACTCCATTTTACATTGCAGGAAAGTGAGCCCAGAGGAGTAAAGTAACTTGCTGAAGGTCACACAGAAAGTGGAAGAACCATGACTCAGACATCAGATTTTTACCCTAAAATATCATCTGGCTAAAATTGTTATGTGGTCAAAACTTACTCATCAATGTCAAACTTATGGCACATCAGTTGGTGATGAAGACCCCTGTCTTGAAACGCAGTACTCGTATATAATTCTATGAAGAAAAATTCCTTCTTTTCTATGGCCTAATTTCTCTCAAACTAAGCTAAATTTCTTTCCTGTTTGCATGATCTGGGCTAATTTACATGACTAGTTTAGATAAAGCAAGTAAGAGAAGATACTGTTAAAAATCACATTAGTATAAATTTCTAACTCAAAATTGAATCGTTTATTGGCATTTGAAAGCAGCATGGTGACTGTATCAAGCTAATCAAAAAACGATATAGGTCTTTTAGAAAAAGCTGGTTACAGGGATAGTGTAATTGACCCTCTTACAGCCATGTGGTTTGGGAGCTGACCCTAATTCTGGAGGCAGGTTCTGATTTGACTAAGCCAATTATAATAATCCCATCTTCCTTGCCAGCATTTCTTGAGGAACCAGTGCTTAAGCCTATCAGAATACAGCATTCCCCTGGCTGTCATTTGCTGAAGAATGAGTGACCTAAGTTGGCCCATTCAGACTCAATGGAGGGACTTACAGTTGAGAGGAGCTGCCTTTACTCCCACTGGAGAAAGAGATGTGGGATGAAGTTAATACTGTGGACAAGATAGAAGAACGAGAAAGAGCCTGGATGTTTGATGACATTCTTTTTTTTTTTTTTTTTTGGGGGTACGCGGGTCTCTCACTTCTGCGGCCTCTCCTATTGCGGAGCACAGGCTCCGAACGCGCAGGCTCAGCAGCCATGGCTCACAGGCCCAGCCGCTCCACGGCATGTGGGATCTTCCCGAATCGGGGCACGAACCCGTGTCCCATGCATCAGCAGGCGGACTCTCAACCACTGCGCCACCAGCGAAGCCCTGATGACATTCTTAAGTTGCTAAACCCACCAGCCCTGAAGGCCACACTGCTTTGAACTTCATCTTGAAGGAAAAAATACATTTTTTATTACAGTTTAAGTTTGTTTTAAGTCTGGCTTTCTGTTAATTTTTGCAGCTCAAGCACAGCTAGGAAACACATTTTTACCCCTTAGCACCTGCCCTATAGTCTTGGTTTTAAAGGGGAAGTTAGGATCTGAGCATTTTGAATCATTGATAATTTGGTTCAAACATATGAACTGACCCAGATTCATATCTATATTTATTAAGCACATAATGTAACACATGCCAATAAAACAATGTAGACACTTCCATATACATTATCTAGAAGTACCTTCGCAACAGGCTCAGGGAGAGAGAGATCATTATCTGCATTTTTTAGATGAATAAGTAGAATTCAGAGTGGTTATGTTACTTTCCTCCCATCACACTATTACTTGTTGGAAAATTCTTACTTGAGCTCAGGTCTTTCAAATCCAGTTTCCATTACCCTGGCAGTTTGATTCAGTGCAGGAAAGATGGGGATGCATGAAGAACTCCACCCTGTATCATTTGGAGGCAATTTCTTTTCATGGGATAGACCCCTACTTACTACCATGAACCTTATACTCTAACACTTTTTTTCCCCTGTTGTATCTTGTGGAAAATTACCAAAATCATCGTGTGTGTAACATTCTATAATTCTATGAAAATTGAAGTAGAAATATCTATTCTGGCACAACTAACACATTTCTGAAGTTTCTTTGCAGTCACATAATAAAATTATGTGTATATATATATGTATGAATATATATATAATATATATATAGAGAGAGAGATGGTATATCTGAAGCATATTTAATTTAGCTTTAAATTTCTTTATTGTCTCACGAATCTCCCTTTCTTGGATTTGCTAACTTAAAGCATTCTAATGCCATTCTAAATGGGAAATATTCCTTACTCATTCTAGGGCCACATGCTGAATTAGGTTTGGATAACACAGTAAATAAAGATGATTATCACACAAGAGAGTGAAACAAGCCAGTGTCAATCTCAGATGACAAGATCTCTGTAGAGCTCTGCCTTTAAAGGTCTGAAGTTCTTCAGAAAGTGCTACTGCAGATTCTCTTGATTCTTATAAAATAATTTGTCTGGAAAGATAAAAACTCAAGTAATCAAAAATTTTCCTCTTCCTCTCCCATCCAGCACTTTCTCTTGAGTGTTTCTTTTAAAGCCAAGATAACTTGCATTTGTTGCAGTTTTGGACTTTAGCATGAAATTAATTTTTACCATAGCCAACAACTGGTGTTCAAGCCCAAGTGTGGCATGCGAATTGTCCAGAGATGTTGTAAACCTAGATCTCAACCATAAGGCGGGGGAAACATAGAACTTGGGGAAGCAGGATAAGTTCAGACTTTGACCAGTCATACTAGCAATGATTTAACTCAGCGGTCCCCAACCTTTTTGGAACCAGAGACCTGTTTCCTGGAAGACAATTTTTCCACGGATGGGGGAGGGGGGATGGTTCAGGCAGTAATGCGAGCGATGGGGAGAGATGGGGAGCCATGGGGAGCCATGGGGAGCGTCCATGGCCCGGGGGTTGGGGGATCCCTGACTTAACTTCAAGGAGCTCAGTACAAACTAAGAGGCATTGTAAGGCTGCCCAGAGCGTGCTGGGCTGAATAGAAATTCCAATGGATATTGATAGGTAATATGTATTCCATGGGTAGTAAATACTCTATGGATAATAAGTATTCCATGGATACAGGATGTAGGATTGCCTAAATTTATTTATCCGAAGAACCTATTTGTGTGTGTGTGTGTGTGTGTGTGTGTGTGTAGCATCTTAGCAGACCAGTGCTCTGTAAAACACACCTGGGGAAGTGTAAAACACACCGTACAAAAGGGCTCCATTTGAAATAGGTTAACTACATGAAAATAAAGAGGATACAATGGAGAAAACATTTCTTTTTAACTATTTTTGTTTGGAAGTTTTACTTTGAATCTTTTCATTGAAATAATAGCGTTTTGTATAGTGTAAATACTTTTTTCTAAATAAATCCCTCTCCATTTCTTCTTTTTACTCTTAAGGAAACTCTGAGAAGATAATTAGGACAGTTGTATTCTATTTTACAGTTGAAGAAACTGATGCAGAGAGAAGTAAATGCCTTTTACACTTAACATAGGCTAGGTAAGGGCATTGGAAAACTAGGGCCAAATCTGGT
This sequence comes from Phocoena sinus, assembly GCF_008692025.1. Lineage (NCBI taxonomy): Eukaryota > Metazoa > Chordata > Mammalia > Artiodactyla > Phocoenidae > Phocoena > Phocoena sinus. Next base: position 106,857,580 of record NC_045765.1, on the reverse strand, counting down.
TTGCAGCTTATTTTTGTGTAGTCTGGAACTAAGAATTGTTTTAAAGGCTTGTTAAGAAAAATAAAAAGTGGAATATTTGCTATCTGGCCTTTTACCAAGAAAGTATGCCAACCTCTGGACTAAGTTATGCTGTGGTAACAAACAATACTTATATCTCAGTGGTTTTGTCAGGCAGAAATGTATTTCTTGCTGACACTGCATGTCCAACACAGGCTGCTGGGAGTCTCTGCTTCCAGATCACTCAGGGAGCCAGACTGACAGAGACCTTGTGTCATTATATGCTTCTATGGCTGCCACAGCCGCTGGAAGGGAATATGATGGGATGAACACTAGCTCTCAAAATTTCCACCTGGGCGTGAAACATACCACTTCTGCTCACATTTCACCGGCCAAGCAAGTCACATGGTGTCATCTCACTTCAAAGGGACAGGGAAATGCTGTCCTACCTTGTGTGTACAAGAAGGAAATCCAAAAATATTTGGTGAACAATTGCACTAATACAGGGTACACATACTCACACACACACATATGTGTGTAGAAAACGAATTCAAGAAACTATATCCTGTGAAACTTGATTTATTGATCCTTTCTCTCTCTCTCTCCATATATATATATATACATATACATACATACATACATATATGTATGTGTGTAGCTATCTCTATTATATATATAGAAATCTCTATTATATATAATTCTTATCCTATGTATAATTCCATATATATATCTCAACATGTAATAGTTATCTCTTTATATAGATAGACCTATGTATCTATCTGTTGACAAATATTAACATTAGAAGGAAACCTACAGCTGATTCTAAGGAAACTTTTTATTTTATAAAGACAGGTGAGGTTAATAGTGACAGATCCAAAGTGCAAGGTTCTTATCAATTTTTAGGTTCCCGATAATCTCTTGAGTACTTCTTCCTGTACATTAAACTTCTTCTTTTCTAAGTAAAAGCCTTATATCATTTTGAAATCATGCTAGATAGATTTTTATATGGTCTCATGTTGGAAGTATTTGCTCTGTGTGACAAAGAGAAGTCTGCCTACGCCCAACCCCCACCCTCCCCACACACACAGCGAAGAACAATCTTGGTTTCCAAGAGTCATTGTGAATTGACAGTCTCCTTACTACATGCCTGCATGCACAAGGTCAAACTGTGCTCTGAAATAATCCCACACCTGAGAGCACAGTGGCCACACCCTTCCTGGCTCAGTGGCAAAGCAAGAAAATTTGGTGTGATAAAGAAGTGAAGGAATCATTTTTTTCCTCTTCATGTATGTGTCCTTCCTTCAACCAGAGATTATTGGTGGGTTTGTCTCCTTCCATCTTCAGCCCTTTCTCTTTACTCAGGAGATGCCAAATGAGAGAAACATCAATTGTGAGGTTTCTTAACCATACACTTGGCCATTCCATCCTTGTACACTTTGTCCCCAGAGAGCTATTACTGCCAAAATGGCAAGTTACAAATAACCAGTTCCGGGTGAGGGGGAAAACCGCTGAAAGGGACAATTTCTTTTCAGGAGAATAAATCATAATATTTAAAAAGGGGAGATCTTGGAAAAAGCCATCAGTGGAAGAGTCCAAACAGGTCTTCCATCTGTGTTTGGGGAACAGTTAACAGCAATATGTGGGAAGTCAAACAAAAATGGAGAGCAGAGATTTTCTTTGCTTATTTTTTTTTTTTAAAGGATGTTTGTTTAAGGAAAGTATGCGTGGGGGCAGGAAGGGGGAGAGCCATGGCTCCAGTGAAAGAGATGAGTCTTGGTGAGACAAATACCAGCAGTAGTTCAAAGGACTTCTTGGCATGAAGATAGTAAATAAACTAAAAAGACAATTTTCATAAAAAATATTTGCCCAGCCATAGAGGGAAGACAGTGAAATTGTAAGGTTGCTGCTGAATAATTAAATCCATCATGTAGGGCTCAACTCGTGAACATCACTGATATCTATCTCAGTTGGTCTCTGGCTTTTTCCATTTTTTTCTCTGAAAGTCTCCATATTTCCATTGAATTTCTTCTGGAATTAACCTGTACCTCTGAGAAATGTGATTAAGCTGCTTTTAAAAGCCCCTGGTTTCCATCAGGAAAGAGAAAATATAAATGGAAAGAGAGTGCAATAGCTCCTAGCTCTATTTCCAAGGCATCTGGATGTCAGCAAGTTGGAGAATAAAGTAAGGAAGGCATTTTATCAGACACTATGGAAAGTGATGCAGAAATCCCAGAGAAGATGGCAACTTTTTTTTTTAAAGGAGCACGAACATCCAGTTATAAAGGCTACGTTTTGGTTAAAGATTATGTCTGCTGAAATGAAAAGAGTTGGAAGAATCATTTTACATGACTTTGTTGGCTCATGAACATAAAAACTTAAAAATATTTTAAGCTTTTACTTTGAAAGGAACCAGTAATAATTTTATTATTTGTCTTCAAAGAGAAACAAGTTTAAGATTCTCAGTTTTTCACGGATGAAATTACAGGCTATCCAGTTCTCTATGAAAATGATAAAGGAACTTATATAAAATTTTATCCCCACATATTTAAACCTTTCTTATTGTTGTAAATTCAAGTCAATATATGAAAGTTAAAACATAGCTCATATTTGGACTGAAATTAAACTTATTTCAAAGAAAATATTCAAATATACAATGTATCATTCAATTTCAGAAAATAGAAAGTCTTCAGACTTTACATATTGCAGGCTTTATATGTTAGTGGATCATACTTAATCACTGAAGGGTTAATATTCTATGCATACTGTAATTAAAAATAAATAGATTTCTAAGCCACCTTGTTCTCAAATGTGCCAGATGAGGCAAACATTTCACTTCTGTAAAAATAACTTTCTAATTTTGAAGCATTAGTTGAGCCTCCCATCAAGAAATTCTGTGGTGTTTGTTCATTTATCTAAGGTACTTTTTTTCAGACTCATGAATATTTATGAACTACTGGGTTCAACTGAGTGTTATGAGAAGTGAGAGGTAGTGTCTTCCAGATGTAAAGGGTGCTTTTAATTCTATTGCTTCTCCAGATATTCACTGGCATCTTGTCATGCTTGAATGAGCCATTCAAAGTAGAGCTGCCATCTAATCGAAGTACCTAAAGTGCAAAGACGAGAGGAGAATTTAATGAAGCATAAATTGTCTGTTCGGTTGGAGATACAGACTCCTTTACCATAGCACAATTAAATAAAGCATAGTGAAGGCTTCCATTAGTCAACCCCAGCCACCTTCTGTTTTGCAGACACGAAACCTACAAGATCAATTAATGTCTTTATTATGAAGTGTGATGCATGGACAGTAAATGTATTCTGTGTGTGTGTGTGTGTGCGCGCGTGTGTGCATGTGTGTGTGTGTGTGTGTGTGTGTGTTTATAATCAAGAGTGTACTTTGGGCTTCCCTGGTGGCGCAGTGGTTAAGAATCTGCCTGCCAATGCAGGGGACACGGGTTCGATCCCTGGCCTGGGAAGATGCCGCGGAGCAGCTAAGCCTGTGTGTCACAACTACTGAGCCTGCACTCTAGAGCCCGTGAGCCACAACTACTGAAGCCCGCATGCCTAGAGCCCATGCTCCCCAACAAGAGAAGCCACTGCAATGAGGAGCCCATGCACCACAAGGAAGAGTAGCCCCCGCTCACCGCAACTAGAGAAAGCCCACAAGCAACAACGAAGACCCAACACAGCCAAAAATAAATTAATTAATTCAAAAAAAAAAAAAAAAGAGTGTACCATGACGAATGTACCACTCTGGTGGGGGATATGCGGGAGGATAGTGGGGGGAGTTTGAACATGTAGGTTCAGGGGATAAAAAGGAATTCTTTGTATATTCCACTCAATTTTGTTGTGAACCTATGACTGCTCTAAAAATGAAGTCTATTTTAAAATATGAAAAAATAAATAAATAAAAGAGCCTACCATGTATAAGACACTCTGTTCAGTGCTGGTAGAGGATACTAAGATTAATCAAAATGGTCCCATCAGCTATAGGAAACAGTAGCCCTTATCAGGTACCAACAAACTGGCTTATTGTTTAACAACAACAACAAAAACGTCATTATGCAGCTCTTCAGGCTAAGGCTGTGAAAAGGGCAGGCATTGGAATTTGGAGGAATGGCAACTAGAGTGGCTCAATGGAAAAAACCTCAGCTATTTTTGGGATAATGAACTTTCTTCTGGTTGTGAACTATATTGAATTTCTTAGTCTTATGGATGTGTCCATGGGTGACTATGAGCAAGAAAGTCATTAGTCATTAAGGGGAGAAGCTTAGTCATTAAGGGGAGAGAAAGCAGAGGGCTGTGGGAGGAGTAGCAATGGTCAAGTACACACTCTCCCCACTTGTAATTCTACGGGAATCAAGCAGCTCAAGACATGGAAATGACAACTGGCTGAGTGACCAACCAAGTTCAGAAAATGGGAATGGCAACCAAGAGATCTAAAAATCCGCCAATAACATGCTATTCATTCATATATTCTTTATTTTAGAAACTATTTCTTGAGGACCTATACATATATGTAAAGCATTTGGGGTGCTAGTCACCAGGTATATAGTAGTGAACAAGTGGTGAATGGTTGGCTCTTTGTGCCAGGAGGCTGTATCACCTGCCACTTTTCCTTTTACCAACACAGAGCTCCAGGATCCAGTTCAGGATCATTCATTGCATTTAGTTGTTATATCTCTTTATAGACTTCTTCCATCTAGAATAGTTCTTCACTCTTCCTTTCATTTTCTTGACCTTGACTCTTTGAAAAATACAGGCATGTTATTTCGTAGCATGTCCCTTAATTTTGGTTGTCTCATGTTTCCTTACAATTAGAATCTTGTTTTCCTTCCATGGTTATATAGATTGGTCCTCAGCCTAAGACTCAAGGGGACCCTTCTGCAAAGCCAGAGCTTTCTCTCTGTGCAGTTCCTTCCTCTGGTAACTCTGTCACATGAATTCTAACTCCTTGGCTTTCTTAAACTCTGATCTCTATCTCCTGAACTCAGTGAAACTAACATGCTTTGCACATTGTACATTGTACTGTGCTGTAACCTGTAAACTATCTCCAGGAAATAAGCTCTCCCCTTTCTTGCCCTTCTCTGGGATAATGGTATGGTGATTCCTGTTGTCCAATGTCTTAAAATTATTGTTTCACGTGTTTTGTCATGTTCTCTGATTGTTTAAGAAGCAAGGATTTATTTGGTTCTTGTACCCTATCATGACCAGAAGACAAAGTCTATTATTGTCTTCTGACAACTGAAACTACAGCATAAAAATTTAGTGAGTTGACAGATGCTAAATGCCTAGGATGACTGTAGTTTCCTTCTTCAAGTGTATGTGTCTGGAACCTAGAGCTTGCTCCTGATCAGCTACTCCAAGCCATGCTCCCATTTTACCACTACATTCTCTGCAAATTGCCCCAAGGGCCCACACCTCCCAGATTAAGCAGCAGCCACCTCTTCTCAGTTACCTGCCATTGTGACCACATCCTCCTTGCAGGTGCCCCAAAGCACCACAGGACTGCAGAACCAAAAAGGTGGACAATTTGCCTCAAGATATCAATAAAGCCAGCCCTGATGATGGGAGAGCAGGCTGATCACAATGGACTGTGCATAACACCCAGACAATGTGTGAATCTGTTATTGCTGGAACTACAAAACTGGCTACAGACAAGAGTGACACCCATTTGTTTGACTTCCTTGAGACTCATTTCAAGCAGATGAAATCCATTTTAAAAATGGATGATTATATAATAAACTTGTGTAAGACAGGGGTTCAGGAACCTGGTATCACAGTATGTACCTTTGACAAACACACCCTGGGAGACAGTGACAATAAGTATGAAGCCTCAGGCTGGCTTCCTACGGCTAATGGGGATGACCTTCCATGGTGAATAATGCCGTGCATTCACATTTGTGCCATCTTTACACTTTCTGTAAGCTTTACCAAAGGGACCACCTCTGCTTTCTTCCCATGTTGGAAGAAATTGGAAAAATTGGATGAGTCTTTTCAATAAAGAATTATGGTACAAAAAAAAATGTCCTGATGGGTGTGGCAGGGGACGATCGCCCATTCCAACACCTGCGGATACATGCACAGAATGCCCGTGGTGCCAGGGAGCTCCTGAAGGGACTGCAGCAGCCACAACCACAGGACAAACTCTAACCATGTGGCTGACAGGGTCTTGGTGCTCCAGCTGGCTGTCAGGCCTGAGCCTCTGAGGTGGGAGAGGCAAGTTCAGGACATGGGACCACGAGAGATTTCCGAGCCCCATGTAATATCAATTGGTGAGAGCGCTCCCAGAGATCTCCAACTCAACACTAGGACCCAGCTCCACTCAGTGACCAGCAAGCTTCAGTGCTAGACACCCCATACCAAACAACTAGCAAGACAGGAACACAACCCCACCCATTAACAGAGAGGCTGCCTAAAATCATAATAAGTCCACAGACACCCCAAAACACACCACCAGACGTGGTCCCACCCACCAGAAAGACAAGATCCAACCTCATCCACCAGAACACAGGCACCAGTCCCCTCCACTGGGAAGCCTACACAACCAACTGAACCAACCTTAACCACTGGGGGCAGACACAAAAAACAATGGGAACTACGAACCTACAGCCTGCGAAAAGGAGACCCCAAAGACAGTAAGTTATGCAAAATGAGAAGACAGAGAAATACACAGCAGATGAAGGAGCAAGTTAAAGACCCACCAGACCAAACAAATGAAGAGGCAATAGGTAGTCTACCTGAAAAAGAATTCAAAGTGATGATAGAATCTTTTCTTGGAAATAGAAATAGAACGATGAAAATACAAGATCTTGGAAATCTTGGAAATAGAATGATGAAAATACAAGAAATGTTTAACAAGGACCTAGAAGAGCTAAAGAGCAAACAAACAATGGTGAACAACACAATAAGTGAAATTTAAAATTCTCTAGAAAGAATCAATAGCAGAATAACTGAGGCAGAAGAACAGATAAGTGACCTGAAAGATAAAATAATGGAAATAACTACCACAGAGCAGAATAAAGAAAAAGGAATGAAAAGAATTGAGGACAGTCTCAGAGACCTCTAGGACAACATTAAACGCCCCAACATTTGAATTATAGGGGTCCCAGAAGAAGAAGAGAAAAAGAAAGGGACTGAGAAAATATTTGAAAAGATTATAGTTGAAAACTTCCCTAATATGGGAAAGGAAATAAGTTCAGGAATCACAGAGAGTCCCATACAGGATAAATCCAAGGAAAAACACACAAGACACATATTAATCAAACTATCAAAAATTAGATACAAAGAAAAAATATTGAAAGCAGCAAGGGAAAAGCAAAAATAACATACAAGGGCATCCCCATAAGGTTAACAGGTGATCTTTCAGCAGAAACTCTGCAAGCCAGAAGGGAGTGGCAGGACATATGTAAAGTGATGAAAGGGAAAAACCTACAACCAAGTTTACTCTACCCAGCAAGGATCTCATTCAGATTTGACACAGAAATTTAAAACTTTACAGACAAGCAAATACTAAGAGAATTCAGCACCACCAAACCAGCTTTACAACAAATGCTAATGGAACTTCTTTAGGCAGGAAGCACAAGGGAAGGAAAAGACCTACAATAACAAACCCAAAACAACTAAGAAAATGGTAATAGGAACATACATATCGATAATTACCTCAAATGTAACTGGATTAAGTGCTCCAACCAAGAGACATAGACTGGCTGAATGGATACAAAAACAAGACCTGTATATATGCTGTCTACAAGAGACCCACATGAGACCTAGGGACACATACAGACTGAAAGTGAGGGGGTGGAAAATGATACTCCATGCAAATGGAAATCAAAAGAAAGCTGGAGTAAAAATTCTCATATCAGAAAAAATAGACTTAAAATAAAGACTATTGCAAGAGACAAAGAAGGACACTACATAATGATCAAAGGATCAATCCAAGAAGAAGATATAACAATTGTAAATATTTATGCACCCAACATAGGAGCACCTCAATACATAAGGCAAATGCTAACAGCCATAAAAGGGGAAATCGACAGTAACACAATCATAGTAGGGGACTTTAACACCCCACTTTCACCAATGGACAGATCAACTAAAATGAAAGTAAATAAGGAAACACAAGCTTTAAATGACACATTAAACAAGATGGATTTAACTGATATTTATATGACATTCCATCCCGAAACAACAGAATACACTTTCTTCTCAAGTGTTCATGGAACATTCTCCAGGATAGATCATACCTTGGGTCACAAGTCAAGCCTTGGTAAATTTAAGAAAACTGAAATCATATCAAGTATCTTTTCTGACCACAATGCTATGAGAGTACATATCAATTACAGGAAAATAACTGTAAAAAATACAAACACATGGAGGCTAAACAATACACTACTAAATAACCAAGAGGTCACTGAAGAAATCAAAGAGGAAGTAAAGAAATACCTAGAAACAAATGACAATGACAACACAACGACCCAAAACCTATGGGATGCAGCAAAAGCAGTTCTAAGAGGGAAGTTTATAGCAATACAATCCTACCTCAAGAAACAAGAAAACTCTCAGATAAACAACCTAATCTTACCCCTAAAGCAATTAGAGAAAGAAGAACAAAAAACCCTAAAGTTAGCAGAAGGAAACAAATCATAAAGATCAGATCAGAAATAAATGAAAAGGAAATGAAGGAAATGATTGCAATGAGAATAAAACTAAAAGGTGCTTCTTTGAGAAGATAAAAAAAATTGATAAACGATTAGCCAGACTCATCAGAAAAAAGGGAGAAGACAAATCAACAATTAGAAAAGAGAAAGGATAAGTAACAACTGACACTGCAGAAATACAGAGGATCATGAGCGATTACTACAAACAACTATATGCCAATAAAATGAACAACCTGGAAGAAATGGACAAATTCTTAGAAAAGCACAACTTTCCAAGACTGAACCAGGAAGAAATAGAAAATATAAACAGACGAATCACAAGCACTGAAATTGGAACCGTGATTAAAGATCTCCCAAAAAACAAAAGCCCAGAGCCAGATGGCTTAACAGGAGAATTCTTTCAAACATTTACAGAAGAGTTAAGAGCTATCCTTCTCAAACTCTTCCAAAATATAGCAGAGGGAGGAACATTCCCAAGCTCACTCTACGAAGCCACCATCACCCTGATACCAAAACCAGACAAAGATGTCACAAAGAAGGAAAACTACAGGCCAGTATCACTGATGAACATAGATGCAAACAAAATACTAGCAAACAGAATCCAACAGCAACTTACAAGGATCGTACACCATGATCAAGTGGGGTTTATCACAGGAATGCAAGGATTCTTTACACAAATCAATCAATGTGATAAATCATATTAACAAATTGAAGGAGAAAAACCATATGATCATCTCAATAGATGCAGAAAATCTTTTGACAAATTCAACACCCATTTATGATAAAAATGCTCCAGAAAGTAGGCATAGAGGGAACCTACTCCAACATAATAAAGGCTGTATATGATAAACCCACAGTCAACATCGTTCTCAATGGTGAAAAACTGAAACCATTTCCTCTAAGATCAGGAACAAGACAAGATTCCCACTCTCACCACTATTATTCAACATAGTTTTGGAAGTTTTAGCCACAGCAATCAGAGAAGAAAAAGAAAAAAAAGGAATCCAAATCGGAAAAGAATAAGTAAAGCTGCCACTGTTTGCAGATGACATGATACTATACATAGAGAATCCTAAAGACTCTACCAGAAAACTACTAGAGCTAATCAATGATTTTGGTAAAGTAGCAGGATACAAAATTAATGCACAGAAATCTCTTGCATTCCTATACATGAATGATAAAAAATCTGAAAGAGAAATTAAGGAAACACTCCCATTTACCATTGCAGCAAAAAGAATAAAATACCTAGGAATAAACCTACCTAAGGGGACAAGAGACCTGTATGCAAAAAACTATAAGACACTGATGAAAGAAATTAAAGATGATACAAACAGATGGAGAGATATACCACGTTCTTGGATTGGAAAAATCAATATTGTGACAATGACTGTACTACCGAAAGCAATCTACAGATTCAATGCAATCCCTATCAAACTACCAGTGTCATTTTTCATAGAACTAGAACAAGAAATTTTACAATTTGTATGGAAACACAAAGACCCCAAATAGCCAAAGCAATCTTGAGAAAGAAAAATGGAGCTGGAGGAATCAGGCTCCTGGACTTCAGACTATACTACAAAGCTACAGTAATCAAGACAGTATGGTACTGGCACAAAAACAGAAATGTAGATCAATGGAACAGGATAGAAAGCCCAGAGATAAATGCATGCACATATGGTCACCTTAGTTTTGATAAAGGAGGCAAGAATATACAATGGAGAAAAGACTGCCTGTTCAATAAGTGGTTCTTATTGTCCAGTGGAAAACTGGACAGCTACATGTAAAAGAATGAAGTAGAACACTCCCTAATACCATACACAAAAATAAACTCAAAATGGAGTAAAGACCTAAATGTAAGGTCAGGCACTATAAATCTCTTAGAGGAAATCATAGGCAGAACATTCTATGACATAAATCACAGCAAGATCCTTTTTCATCCACCTCCTAGAGAAATGGAAGTAAAAACAAAAATTAAAAAATGAGACCTAATGAAACTTAAAAGCTTTTGCACAGCAGAGGAAACCATAAACAAGACAAAAAGACAGCCCTCAGAATGGGAGAAAATATTTGCAAATGAAGCAACTGACAAAGGATTCATCTCCAAAATATACAAGCAGCTCATAAAGCTCAATATCAAAAAAAAAAAAAATCCAGTTAAAAAATGCGCAGAAGACCTAAGTGGACATTTCTCCAAAGAAGATATACAGATTACCAACAAACACATGAAAGGATGCTCAACAATACTAATCATTAGAGAAATGCAAATCAAAACTACAATGAGGGATCCCCTCACACCAGTCAGAATGGCCATCATCAAAAAATCTACAAACAGGGGCTTCCCTGGTGGCGCAGTGGTTGAGAGTCCGCCTGCCGATGCAGGGGGACACGGGTTCGTGCCCCAGTCCGGGAAGATCCCACATGCCACGGAGTGGATGGGCCTGTGAGCCATGGCTGCTAAGCCTGCACGTCCGGAGCCTGCGCGTCCGGAGCCTGTGCTCCGCAACAGGAGAGGCCTGCGTACTGCAAAAAAAAAAAAAAAAATCTACAAGCAATAAATGCTGGAGAGTGTATGCAGAAAAGGGAACCCTCTTGCACTGTTGGTGGGAATGTAAATTAATACAGCCACTATGGAGAACAGTATGGTGGTTCCTTAAAAAACTAAAAATAGAACTACCATATGACCCAGCAATCCCACTACTGGCCATATACCCTAAGAAAACCATAATTCTAAAAGAGTCATGTACCACAATGTTCATTGCAGCTCTGTTTACAATAGCCAGGACATGGAAGCAACCTAAGTGTCCATCGACAGATGAATGGATAAAGAAGAAGATGACACATATATACAATGGAATATTGCTCAGCTCTAAAAAGAAACGAAATTGAGTTATTTGTAGTGAGGTGGATGGACCTAGAGTCTGTCATACAGAGTGAAGTAAGTCGGAAAAAGAAAAACAAATACCGCATGCTAACTGATATATATGGAATCTAAAAAATTTAAAAAAAAATGTTTCTGAAGAACCTAGGGGCAGGACAGGAATAAAGACGCAGAGGTAGAAAATGGACTGGAGGACACGGGGAGGGGGAAGGGTAATCTGGGACAAAGTGAGGGAGTGACATGGACACATATACACTACCAAATGTAAAATAGCTAGTGGGAAGCAGCCGCATAGCACAGGGAGATCAGCTTGGTGCTTTGTGACCACCTAGAGGGGTGGGATAGGGAGGGTGGGAGAGAGATGTAAGAGAGAGGAGATATGGGGATATAAATATACGTATAGCTGATTCAATTTGTTATACAGCAGAAACTAACACAACAATGTAAAGCAATTATACTCCAATAAAGGTGTTAAATAAATAACTAAATAAGTGCAAATGAAAAAAAATGTACTAACTTACTGTACAAAAAATGTTAAACAAATTTGTAGCAGAGGTTAACAAATTTTACATAGTAGTTGATTATTGGCAGAAGAAAATTTGATCTATGTATCTTGATTTCCAGCCTGAGCTTTTTTATATAAACTAAATAAAAGTTATTTCATAAAGTTTTATGACAGTGAAACTCTTTAGAAGTAAGTATTAGGGTCTAGGGTTTTCTCTAGTATTTTAAGTATATAAAATTATAAACTATTTTTGAATGTTTTAGACTTTTGTTAAATACAAGTGATTTTTGTCAAGTACATCTTCTTTGTGTTTCTTTTTGGATTCTTCCAGGCTGTATTTCCTTAAAATGAATGTTTAACCTACTAGATTCACTCACACAATGACAATTGGCTTTCTAAGAACTATTAGATGGGCAAGAAGCCTTTGAGCCTAATAATAGTTCATTCTTAGAAACAGGAAACAAAACTTTGCCAAGATTAAACAAGACCAAACACCAAAGGTTCCAGGTCAGTTTGAAACAGAAACCACAGATTTTGATTGGATCTAAACATGTCAGTGTAAGACTCGCAAGGATTGTTTCCAGTATTATATAGAGGAGATATATATACACAGTCTAACAGAGGGAGACAGGAAGACCAGTTTAATCTAGCAGAATGTTCAGGGAAGGATTGAAAACTCAAGTGTGTTGTAATGAACATACACCTGAGCCCCAAGTCTCATGTTCTGTCACTAACACACCTGAAGTAAGTTAACAGAAGGACAAATGCTTTTGGAGACATCAGCTAACTTTTCTGAGGTGAATGAATGACATGCAACACTATGCCAAGTACACCCTCCTCCTCAGAGAGAAAGCAAAGCTAAGAATTGAGAGTTCAAAGGATAGAGTTTAAACATGAAAAAATTAATTTCAGAATTCTCATTTTCTTAATTTATATGATGTAGTTAACTGGGCCAGCATCCCCTCATCTTGTTACCGGGAGGCCAAGAAAAGCAAAAAGATATTCATGAAGTGTTTTCGAGTCACTAAAAAGAAAGTGGAAATATACATTAAAATGCTTTACTTTTAAAGTGTAACTATAAAAGAAATTGTTATTATACAGCTGGAAACCAGTTTTTCATTGTCAGTGGATCTCAGTGAATACGACTATTGGGTTTGTTAGCACTTCACTGTGTTTCTTAAAGGGCCTCACAGATTCAAAAACACAGAGCATAACATTTTTAAAGCTTTTTTTTTTAATATGAAATATAATACACATAAAGAAAAGTATAATATATAAAATAACATTATTATAAAACAAAATAACACGGAACCACCGCATACGTCAAGAAATAGAACAATGTCAGCAACCCACTGGCCCTTCCCAAGGTTTGTGACATATTGAGTTGTTTGTTAAAATAATCCCATAATGTTTTCAGAGGATAAAAACATCATAAATCATGTCTTCAAACATTCACATCCCAGATAAGAGGCATGTTCCAGACTCACTTGAACACGGTAAATTCAAACCAACAATAAGCCAAGATTTGTATTTGGTTTGAGTGAAACATGTCAAGTTAGGAGTTAGAGATAATGAATACAGTCAGCGTCCAACAGAAAACTCAGCTCTGCCCTCCTGGTACTTTGCTTCACGATGAAATTATGCTGTTAGGATCTGAGGCCCACCTACGGCTTTTGGGGGGGAGGGGCGCCTGGGAAAACAGGTAAATATCATAAGGCCTGGAGGCAAAATTTGTGTAGGAGTAGGTTAATATTGGCCTGATCTGGCATTCACTTTCTAGAGTAAAGGAAGAACTTGTCTTTCTCACAGACAATTTACTTGGTGTTCTTGCTTCCATCTTTCCCAGACCCGATGCTTCCTCTCAATTGGAAATTGTTTCTGGCAGCAGGTATGTGGTCACACACAGCTAGAGATTCTTCACAAATGCATTCCAAGATAGCTTCTCTTCAAAAGAGGCCATGTGCCTACTATAATATCTTTTCCTCACGTCTTCTTCACCAGATCTTCTCCTGTATGTTTTGAGATGAGCATAGATTTCTGAAATTTTGCATACCAAGTTTGTTAAATTTTGATAAGGATAACTCCGTAGCTGGGTGCAATTGTTAGGTGAGTAAACTCAATCTCTCTCTGTATATGTAGCTTCATCAAGAACAACAGAAAGAATAAATGAATAAGTGAATGAATGAATGAATGGAATCCTACTTGTGTGTGCTTTCCAGCAGATTCTGGGCTGCTCATGTCTTGGAGCTATTTCTTGTCCCAGCAGAAAGCATATTAGAAGCTTCCTGACTAGGACAAAATTGATTTGCACACCAGATTCTTGTATTCTTACTGGTTACCTGGTCAACTGCTGCCCATCTTCGCTGTCCAGGTGTTTTCCTCATCACCTTGCCTAACCTCTGTCTTCCCTCATGATTGCCTCATGCCATCTTCCTGGTCTCTACTCACTTGCCTGGGCTTTGGTTTGTGTGGCATCTGACTCCCACATGGATCCTGCAGCTAACCTGGTTACGACACAGCCTTGCTGTTAACCCCTGGCACTTATGTTTTCCATTTCTAACCAAACTGCCTTACCTTTGTCTTTGTTTGAGTCCTTGACCAACTTCTGAACTCACCTCCTCTCCCACACCCTCAGCCTTGCCTCACTTTTCTCAAGGCCTGCCTTTGCCTTGTCACATGACACATTCTGTTCGGAGCACCAGGCACTGGTCATTGTTTAACGCACTCTCTGTATTTTTATGGCCATGAGATTATTTGTTTCTCCAGCTATACTATAAGGGCTGATTTAAGACAGGTGCCATTTCTGCACCCTCAGCATCCAGCTTTGTGCCTAGAGCTTAATGTGCCTATATGTACATTTGTTGACGAAAGCTTTTAACCGGGACCAGGATGATGCAAGTGACATGGAGTCTAATCCCTATCTAATACTATAACCTTAGGCAAGAGATTTGATATCCCTGGTTCTCAGTGTCTTCACTTGCAAAACGAGGATGATGATTGGGATGTCCAGCTTCAAAATTCTTCAACTGTGCTTGATACTCAGAACCTTAATTATGAAATCTTCCATAATGATAGTACTCAATTTTCATCCTAAAGGGGGATCTGCATTGTTCTCACCATTCTTCAAAACTGATTTTCATAGAAAAGTGATTTTTAAGGCAAACAATCCATATTTACCTTTCTCACGCCCATCACAGTGCTTAGCAGACAGGTTCTTCCATCCTAGGACTAATGTAAGAGATGAATCGCCACCTAGTGGACATGTCCCTAGCCTGTGCACTCCCCACCAGAACAAGAGGGAGCTTTGTTCTCTGTGGCTGATGGATCCTACCCATAGCTTCTCCTTCCTCCACCTGACATGCATCTCAACCTTGTAACTGCTTTTGCTTTCTAAAAATAAAAAGTAAAAGACATGTTGATTTTGGTAAGAAAAATGTATTTATTTTGACCATATTTGATTTAATTTTTACCTATTTGTGTTTCACAGTTACATTGTGGTAGGCATTTTAGGGAAAAAAGATAACGTCCAGCAAGCTCAGACTGAATCTTTTTAGTCTCTTATCAGTTTGCTTTGAAAACAGTCCTTGAGCATGCAAAGACACACCAATTCTACTACCCCTAGACACGCAGAAAAGGGGTAGTAGAATTCACATGTCTCCCAAGCAGAAGGACTATATAGGTAGCCCAACTTTTCATCCAGTTCATCACCAAAGCCTCAGAGTTTTACAGGCTTTTTTGTTTAAAGGAAGACTATTCAGAGGTTAATTTAGGGCTTTGGATTAGTAGTTATTTCCGTGTGGAGTGGAATCTTCGCCTGGATAATGTTTTCACTGAGCTTAAGGAAATCTAAGTGACCACTGCTTAGAACAAAAGGATATAACTGCACTAGTTTTTCTTTCTCCATCTAGGAAAAATTAGCCATGAGTTCTGTCAGTGGAGGTTCAAAGAAGCTTAGGAGAGGGTGGTCTGAGTTAATTAATGCAATAGCAAGAGAATTGCTACAGATCTTCAACACAGCTTCTGATGCCTCTAAGGTACTTAATTATTTTAGCAACAGAAACATATTCATTTAGCCAGCGCTAATGATTCCTTCCAGCAGCCCCAGATTGTCCAGCTATTCATACTGTAATTGCAGCACATGGCTCTACATTTCTCCAGCCTTCTCCACAAACACATTTTCCCCCTTTTCATTAGTTTTTCTTTGCCACTAAGTACCTCCAGCCAGCTCATGACCTTCTGAGAATTTAACTCCTGTTTCCTACAACCAACCACCCAGTGCAAAATTTCTTCACTTCTCCACAGACCTTTGTTTAATTTCTCTCTCTTTTATCTCTTACTATGTCTCAAAAAAACCTTGGAAGTTCTTTGAACCTAAAAATAACTTATCTATTGATCCTAATATCTATTCAAACTAAAGTTCTCCCCACCCTCCCTCCTTACCCGCTTCCTTCCTTCCTTTCAAGATAATCGTTCCAAACAGCTCTAACCAAGGTATTAATACAGTCTCCCTGAGTTCTACAGACATATTGCCCAGTGGCAATCCTGTAGAGCCTCAGTCCTAACTAAATCAATCAAAGGATTTTGTCAAAATTTCTAAGCCATGATCTTGTACCTTGCTCTTGAACAGATTTTACAGGCTTGCTCTTTTTACCTGTATTTTCTAGAAGCAGGTATGTAAGTCAATCCAAATAACCAAATAGAAAGGACTCAATAGGGGGTGGAGGGAGGAATGAAGAAATTATCAGCCTAGAGCTAGTCTTGGTCATGCTTTCACACCCGACCCCCGAAGGAAAATATACTGTCCTACAAAAGCTATTCTTACTCCTCTGCTACATTCATACTCTTAGCAAAATCTCTACAGAGATCAGGGAAAAAGACTGATTTCAAAATGAATATACTAATTGATATGCAATCAATAAATATCTGACAGCGTTAGGCTGTCTTAGGTGTTGAGTAGAAAAGAGAAATAAATATAAAGCACTGTGCTTGGATTCTCAGAGCTTACAATATTATTTGAATGTTGAACTAACATTTAAATATTCATGGAAGACAGATAAGCAGCCATGTCATAAATCACATCTAATTTTTTCTATAGAAATCATGGCAGAATTAAGCCTTGTGTTGTTGACCAAGGACTTGATGCTCAGCCCTTCATGGAATTTAAAATGAGAGCCACATTAAGTATAAATAGTATATCTGTATGGTATAAATGTTTCTAAGAGGTGTATCAGGAGATCAAACAGTGAAATGTGGTATATTCTGTCAGATGGTGGACTGACAAAAAAAAAATATGTTCACATCTTAACCCCCGGAACCTGGAAATGTGACCTTATTTGGAAAAAAGGGTCTTTGCACGTGTAATTAACTTAAGGATCTTAAAGTGAGATTACCCTGGATTACCCTGGTGGGCCTTAAATCCTATGACAAGTATCCTTATAAGAGAAAGAAGAGAAGACACAGACACAGAGGAAAAGGTTATATGAACACAGAAGCAGATATTCAAATCTTACAGCCACAAACCAAGGAACCCCTGGTACCACAAGAAGCTAGAAGAGGCAAGGAGGGTCCATTCCTAGAGCCTTCAGAGGGAGAGATGCCTGGCTAACAACTTGATTGCAGACTTGTAGTCCATAATTGTGAGAAAATAAATTTCTATTATTTTAAGCCACTAAGTTTGTAGTAATTTGTTGTGACAGACACAAGATTTTAATACACATGGTAACCAAGTACATAAAACCTTTCGATGGTCTTATTTTACTTACCATAAATTCTGCCTGACCTTTACTGTAATTAGTCAGAAATTAAAGGTATAGCCATATAGGATTAACAAAATTCAGTAGATTTTCTCTGGGGAGTGTGATAGCATCTCTGAAGAGACGTGTGGGGATGATAAAAAAGATTTACAGAAACTTATCCATGTGTATCTGTCTTGCTCTCACCTTTTCTTTTTTTCTAAGTTCTGGTTAACACCTAAAGGAATTAGGGAGTAAGCTTTGGCTCATCTGTCACTCTCAAACCCAAGTGTGCCTGGCTTCTTGAGGCAAACCTAATTTTAAAAATTGTATTGTTTTTATTATCTGTAACACAGTTGAGAAAACCAGATCACAAATCTTTAAAATATTCAAACCAATCCTTTAATTTACCACAGCATTACTTCATCATTTTGGAATCCTTAAAGCTATGCTTGGATTTGATGACCAAATCGTTGTTGAAATTTGATCCTGAATGTGTATAATTAAAAGCGTTTGTATCCTAGTCATAAGACTAACTCTTTATCAGATATCGTTTGTAATCATAATCATTAGTCAATTTAAGGGAAATCCAAGATATAATCCTGAAGTAATGACATTGAATCCTAAACAATGCCAGGTATATAGTAGGCACTCAATAAATATTTGTTCGGTGAATGGATTTATTCCGCTAAAAAAGAGTTTGACTTCAGGTAGTCCTCTGGTTAGAATTGCATAATTAAAATAAACCCATTAAAGCTGAGGATACCTATAGAAAGTCAGAGACAGTGATAAGATAATACAATATAGAAGAAACAGCTGCAAATCCCTGAAGAGACTGGAAGAGTGACGCTGCCTGGAGTGAGATAAGAGAGGGGTTGGGACTGGGGTAGCTAGAGGGCACACACACTGTCTTGAGGCAGCAGCCACTACTCAGCTGTAGCCAGTTGTCGCCATGCAGAAATTTGAAACTAATTAGCCATTCGTCTGTATTTTCAAGAGAAGCCAGAAATATAGATGAGAACACTTGCCATTTTAAAAGTTGGCAATGAATTCACTTTTTAAAAAAATGCTCTGTGACGACCAAGCAAAACATCTGCTGGCCAGATAGGGCTAGAGTCCTCCAGTCTGGGTCTCTGCTTCCCAGCATCTTTCCCTTTCTCTACCTCCCTCGGGTTTCTCTCTATTTCCTCTTTCTTTCGCTTTCTCTCCTCAGCCTCTTGAACCACTAATTGTCTAGAAACTAATGTCTCCGATAAAAGTTGTGCAGGGCAAAAAGACCGGAGAACTGGATGGGTTCTGAATGTCAGAACAAGGCTTACCTTGTGCAAGTCAGAAAACAGACCAGGAAGCAAGTAAATGGGCTTTAGATGTCATAAATGCTGGGGTTTGGTCCACAATCTAATGAATATCTAATCACTGGAACATTAATTCTTTGGTTCTTAGTTTCTCCATCAGTAAAATGGGGATAATTGCACCCATGTCAACTGCACCATTATTGTGAAACCAAATGAGATAATAGTTTTAAATGAGCCGCATCAATATAAAGGGCTGTAGAGCTAGTAATCATACAGTAGTTACTAGTAATGAGAGGCATATTTATGTGCTGCATGTTCGTTATCCCATGATGGTTATATTCACAGAGCACCAGAAATGTGGGTAGCCAGAAGTCAGATAGTCATAAATCAAACATGCTGTAGTGAATTCTACAAGACAGTGTATAATTCAGTGCTAAATTATGTGGTAGAGACTAAAAGTGCTATAAAATTTCAGAGAAGATTGATGACAACTAGAGTAATAGGAGAAAGAGTCCTCAAGGAAGCCAGACTTATACTAGACTTTGAAGGCTGCAAAGGATACTCATAATATTATTGGGTTGTTTCAGATGTCAAAACAAATTTTACTTTAGAACTATGTTTTTATGAATATATCCTATGTAGAGCACCAAACAAATTTAGTTGTTGGTTTCCCAAACTTCATTCATTCGTTCATCCATCCATCCATCCATTCATTCATTCCGCTGATACTTGTTGACATCTATATGTGCCAGGAACTTTGATAGGTGCTAGGAACACATTGTCTGTATCCTTGGGGAGCTTACCATCAAGAAGTTTGGAAAATGCTAGGTTAATCAAGATAAAACCTTTTTGGGTGAGGTTACTGTGTGTATGTGTATGCATATATATATGTGTGTGTTTAACTGAAGAATTTTCAGATCTTTTGATATCCTTGAGTCTGAAAATATATAGAAAATGGTGTATTGAGAGTTATTTTACAGATTAGCAATTGGACCCAGCATTTAGCCACCTGAAAAATTGTCTAGAGGTTGAAGAAAAATATTGTGAGTATCATTTGAAAACATAATATTAGACTCTTCAAACATAAATTGATCTTCTGTTTCCTGCATGTATAATAATAGCCAATTTGTAGATTACAGAGATATTTGAAGGTATCCAGGAACTCATCTATAGTGAGGTATCTAGGAACTCATCTAGTGTCGCTGGTTAATAGGGCTTGTACATATGTATGACCACTGTGATCAGCTAAATACAAAACCATTTAAAATTGTTCAGTCGTATTGTTATTATGTACTTTGTCAATTTTTAGGATGTCTATCATGGAGTTGCACTCAATTTTTAAATTTTATTTTAGAATAGGATTCTCTGACATACATTACCACCAGTCTTACAGACACATTACAATACTTGTGTAGTTTATTTTGCTCTACTGTTTTCTTACTAAAATAAAACCTCAACTTTAGGAGCTTCAAAATTTATTTGAAAAAATATTGGTCTCATATAAAGCTGACTACAGTGGCAGGTCTATATCTTACCAATAACTTAAATTTTGAAACATGGGATTTCTGTGAGAGATTTTGAATGAAACTATTGTTTCATTCTTCTCTAAATCCATAATTCGTTCATTATCCCATGCAATCACCAATAAACAAGCACCTAGTATGTGCAAAGAGTACCAAGCTTCAAGGTAGCTTTATTTCAATAATGACCATGCATTTTAAAATAAGCTTTCTACTTGTTTGCTCTAATTTCAACTTCATGACTTTGTTTTTTTATAAAAAATGCCAAGTATCTCTCCATTTTTGAGGGATTAAATGAAGAAGCATTTAAGTGATAGTGTTTTTAAAGTAGAAAAGTAAGTTAGATTAAAAAAAAACAGACTCTAAGGAAAAATACAGAGAAAAAATAGGCATAAAACATAAGCAGCCTGAACCAATGATTTTCAAGCAAAATTGTTTTCCAAAAAAATAATTTTCAAAGTTTTTCAAAAGGCATCTAGGTTTCTTGAAGATAAATTATATATTATAACATTTAAGGTAAAATTCAGCTGCTTTTTTTTACATTAACCTTTATCCATTAACACAAGTACTAATTGAATTTAGTTTACTAAACTCTAACATTTTTTGAAAATTAAAAAAAAATTTTAATTAATTTTAAATAATAGAAAGCTTTATAATTTCTTCAGTAATTTAAGCTACTTTGAAGCATAGTAGTATTCTCTTTAAATTCCTTTAAGAAACTATCTTGTTTGAAAGCAGAATGCAGGAATGCAGTAATTTTTGTCTCTACTTTTCCTATAACTGCAAGCTCTTTGCTCTAGCTATCTCCATATCAATGATGTAGGTTTCTAGTAAGGCAGCCAGCAGGTTTTTATTCCCACTTAACAAATGTTAGTAGTAAAAATGGTAATTGCCAATACATAAATAAATACATAAAACAAACAAATCCACAAATCAAACCAAACCTAAACAACAGTAACAAATAAACTTTTCACCTGTTGAGCCTAAAGGTGAAGTACGAGACTAGTAATCAAAGATGTGCTTATTAAAAGGAGAATAAACATTATTTATCACCTGACAGATTAGTGTAGATTAAAAGTAATATTTTATCTGATGTTTCTGAGGGCACAGAGAAACAGTTGCACTAAGTAAGTAAACTTCTGGAGGGAAATGTAAAATGTGTGCATCTTTGCTACCTGGTACTGAAATGTCCATCCCAACTTTGGTTTCAGCAGACACCAGTTGGAACTATGCAAATAACCAATAGCAGAGGACTTGAGTACTAAGTCACTGTACATCCAGACAGAAGCTTAAAGCATTTTTAAAAATGTTCAGTGAAATTGGTTTTGCGTGAAAAATAAGTTCTTTTCAAATTATTTTAGTTATTTAGTATTACTAAATATTATTATATTAATGATGTTAGAATTTAAATAATTTTACTCGGTGAAAACTGAGTAAAACATACTACAGAATACTTAGGGTGTTTAAGATGCTAAAGTACGTTACGGATTTTCAAAAGGAAGGTTAGTATTTAATGTTTATGGGATCAGAGAATCCTTTTTCCAAGACATAGGTAACGGAATTAGTGCTCTAGGAAACTATATTCTCTGCTTTCTACCATATAACCTCTTCTTTTAATTCTATATCCCTGTTATTTCAACATTTTAAAAATTATAATATTTTTGAAGGTAAAAAAATCATAAAACATTGTATAAGGTGTAGTATTATTGTTATTTAATGCACTTAAAATATATGAAGTACATATGAAAAAATATGTATATATACATATATATGAAAATATGTAAATAAAAATGTCTAGAAAGCTATGCATCAAAGAATTTGCAGTGCTTATCTCTGAAGAGTGGCATAACTAGTAATATTTCTTTTCTTAATTATATTAATATTTTCCTGTAAAGTATATGTATTGAGATAATAATTTATTATTTATGTTCTTTAAATGATTGTTTCAGGAGTATAGCATATAAAGATTAGGAAGGCGAGGAGTATGGGCTTAAACTTGAGATTTATAGCAGAGCATTAGGAGACCCATAAGAACAAGATAGGGGGCATTAGGAAAGCAGGTGCCTTAACAGGAGCGTGTCAGAGGGGAAAGCTGTATCTCTTGCAGAAAATGTATAACTTATTCACATTGGAACAGTGGTTCAGTTGTATCCATTTGTGAGCTGGATCTGGCTTGTACCATCATCACGGGGCCAATTGTGTGCACCTCTTCCCAGGAACTCATTCAGTGATACCACACTGATAACTCGAAATTGGCCACAGTGAGAGTATTTAAGCCATGAAAATTGGGAAACACTATAAATCAGGGATCCTGCACCTCTGCAGAGAGCCAATTGTTAAACACTTACCATCACAGTACTGGTTATATGCAAGTTGTTCATGCACCTAAAGTATGCTTTTGTTTTTATTTTTAATAAATTTATTTATTTTATTTATTTACTTTTGGGTGTATCTTCATTGTTGTGCACAGGCTTTCACTAGCTGCAGCGAGTGGGGGCTACTCTTTGTTGTGGTGCATAGGCTTCTCATTGCAGTGGCTTCTCTTGTTGCAGACCATGGGCTCTAGGTGTGTGGGCTTCAGTAGTTGTGGCATGCGGGCTCAGTAGTTGTGGCTTGCAGGCTCTAGAGCACAGGAGCAGTAGTTGTGGTGCACAGGCTTAGTTGCTCCATGGCATGTGGAATCTTCCCAGACCAGGGGTTGAACCAGTATCCCCTGCATTGGCAGGCAGATTCTTAACCACTGCACCACCTGGGAAGTCCCCAAAAGTATGCTTTTCTTACTGCTACCTACCACACATGTATCTCTTATGGTGAATCACTTCTGCTTACACGACTTAAAATCTTTAGAGGAAATGATTAGGTTAGTTTGGTCAATTTCAAGTTGATAAAGCAGGCTTAGGAAAAAAATTTTGAAGAGTGCTATCTACTAAATATAGAGATATTTTTTCCTCCATCTAACCATTCATCCAGCCAGCCATCATTATAACTCTCAGAGGTAAAGAAAGAAGGGGGCACTCAACACAGAGACTAATCACCTTGGATTATTTCCACCTGGAATACCTGAGGATCTAAGGGTGTTTTCTTTTACTTGGCTCTGTGAATTGACTCTTATTTTAGATTCAAGTTATTTCTGTGGCCAGAGATACTTATTTTATTTCTATATTTGGTGTTAATATTGGTATCTAACAACAATCCTAAAAATATTAAGAAAGCAATAGCATCAAAAAGAATAAAATACTGAAGAATTAATTTAACCAAGGAGGTGAAGGACTCGTATAATGAAATCTACAAAACATTGCTGAAATAAAGGAAAGATAGATAAATGGAAAGACATCCCATGTTCATAGATTGGAAAACTTAATATTGTTAAGATGTCAATGCTACTCAAAGAAACCTACAGTTTTAATGCAATCCCTATCAAAATCCCAATGCCTTTTTCTGCAAAAATAGAAAAACCCATCGTAAAATTCATACGGAATCTCAAGGACTCCAAGAAGCCAAAAAATCTTGAAAAGGAAGAACAAAGCTAGAGGAATCATATTTCATGTTTTCAAAACTTACTACAAAGCTACAGTAATCAAAATAGTGTGGAGTTGGCATAAAGACAGACATTCACTTACGTGAAATGCACAGAATAGTCAAATTCATAGAGACAGAAAGTAAAATGGTGATTCCAGGGGCGGGAGGGCAGGTGGGAGGGGGAAGGTGGACAGAAGAATGAGAAGTTACTGTTTAGTAGGTATAGTATTTCGGTTTTGGAAGATGAAAAGAGCTTTAGGGATGGATGGTGGTGATGGTTGCACAATAATGTGAACATACTTGATGCCACTGAACTGTACACTTAAAATGGTTATTTAAAATAGTAACTTTTATGTTGTGCGTATCTTACCACAATACAAAAATTGGGGGGAAAGAGTAAATTGATTTTTCAATAATTATGATAAAACATTGACTTTGTAGTTTTTAAAGACTTCAGCCTACACCACTTGAGCTTTCTCTTCTTTCTCACTCTTCACTATTGTTTTTGTTTTGCTTCCCTTCAGGGCCTTTGGATCCAAAAAGTTCATGTTTGAAACTCTTGAAACGTGGGCACACTTATTTACAGGCCTTTTACACACAGTGAGGGTGTTTCACTTGCCCAGTTCCATCACCAGTCTGAACCTGCACTAGAGGGATTTATTACAAATGAACACCTTGTAGTCAGGGCCTCCTCTTTGCCTCAGGACACTCACCATCTTGAGAGGCTCCCCAAGAAGTTGCTCAGCCTCTGGGAACCATTTTACTTCCCCCAGAGGGCTGCCACTTTCCATGCCACCACCTCCGATATGTGCATGTCAGTGGTTTCACCCAAAGGCTAGAATAATTTTCTCCTCTGAATTGGCTTTCATTTGAAACAATATAAAGATGGAAGAATAACATGAGGGGAATGGATACTTAAAATGTGCACTAACGAGAACCCTCAGATCCACAAGTCCGTGAACTCTCCACTCTGTGACTTCCCAGAAAATGATAGCCAGTGAGTGACTCAGATTAGAGCGTCTCAGGGCTGACCTTCCTTTTGAGTTGTCAGAGAGTGGCATTTAACTTGCCCTAACTCCCCAAAGCTAGGAAATCTACTCTTCACAGACAAAACACCCTGCTGACACCAGAAAAGTCATGAAGCATAATGTGATCTGTTAATCAACCACCAGAGTACCTAGGGCAAGAAGGTTCTTTACAAACCCTATTTAATGAGAGTTGCTTGATAAACCGCATCAGATGTAAAGTATAATAAAGTGAAAAAGTCCTTAGAGGTCTCTCTTGCAGTTTAGCTGATATGTAACTGGGTTTCTAAGCTACCCATCTTCATTTAGTGA
This sequence comes from Phocoena sinus, assembly GCF_008692025.1. NCBI lineage: Eukaryota > Metazoa > Chordata > Mammalia > Artiodactyla > Phocoenidae > Phocoena > Phocoena sinus. Next base: position 106,832,140 of record NC_045765.1, on the reverse strand, counting down.
GTTCTTACAGTTGACTGGGTGCAGCACTTTTTCAATTCTGGACACATTAATATGTTTGCAGTTTTTGCAATTCTGGACACATTAATATGTTTGTCACTCATATTTCAATAAAGCTGTTGGAGGAGGAGGAGGAGAAGGAAGGGGAGAGAAGGGAGAGGGGAGTTGCCACAAAGCAGGGATTTTCTTCTCAGATTTTAAAAATGAAAATAGATTGTTAGACACTAGCCTGATAATTGGTCATTGTTCCCATGTTCTGGGCCTTGGGCAAAGTCCTTTGTGTACATTATATCCTCCAATACCCACAAGAACCCTATGAGGTAAGTAGTGTTATAATCCCTATTTTACAGATGAATACATTGAAGACTTCTCTTTTGGGGAGACGGTAGAATTAATTTACTTTTCCAGGTTTATTTGGCTAGTAAAGTGGTGAAGTCACATTTCAAACCCAGGCAGTCTATTGCTGTTTCAACCTTTATATGTCTATGAATAATTTTTTAATGACGACAAAATAGGTGCACTAAAGAATTTATTTCATTTTGAGAACTGAGAAGGAAACAAAAGAATCTCTGAAATAGAAATCAGATGTTCTTTCTCATCATTCATTTTTTTCACCAAATAATTTTTCAGGTTATCTAGATGTCAAACGCTGCTCCAGAAATCTGGGACACAGGTATAAAACAAAATAAAACAAAACAAACAAACAAAAAAACCATGATCCTTGCTTTATAGTTATGTAACCCATGAATTTTAGCCTTCTGGGATAAATGTAATAATGGAAGTACATACAATTTATAGTAGCAGATTCCCTGGTTAAGAATCCGCCTGCCAATGCAGGGGACACAGGTTCGAACCCTGGTCCGGGAAGATCCCACATGCCGCGGAGCAACTAAGCCCATGCACCACAACTACTGAGCCTGCGCTCTAGAGCTCGCATGCCACAACTACTGAGCCCCCGTGCCACAACTACTGAAGCCTGTGCTCCTAGAGCCCGTGCTCCACAACAAGCGATGCCACCGCAATTAGAAGCCCGCGCACTGCAACAAAGAGTAGCTCTCGCTCGCTGCAACTAGAGAAAGCCCGCACACAGCAACGAAGACCCAACGCAGCCGAAAATAAATAAATAAATAAATTTATTTTAAAAAAATTTATAGTAGCTACCTCTTCTGAGAGGCAGAAGGGGTGAGGTAGGGGTGAGCGTGGGACTACCTCAGAAAAACTTCATGAAGCACTATAAACTTAATCTAGGTCTTGAAATTTTGGTCAGTTTTTTCCAGATAAACCAAGGTGGGAAGCAGAAAAAGAAGTTTACAGGCTATAGAAACAACATATGAGGCAGGCAGGATGGTATAAAAGAGCAGATGTTTTCAAAGGTAGAAGCCACAAGGAAATTAATTTTTAAGTCAATTTGTTGTAAGAAAAATCATCCATATTAGAGTTGGAAATTTCTGAAACATGAAGAGTGTCCATTAGGCTATAGTAATTTCCAGAAATAAACATGAAACCCATTGTGTTTTGTGGCCAAGATGTGAAAAAAAAAAAGATGAACTTGAGGAGTTCAGCAGTGATAGACACTTCAGGTCACCTAGGATTGCTCAGTGCGTGGTATCTCTAAGTGGTATATCAGTAAAATGAAAATAATTTGGGTCTGGACTAAACTTTTCCTGGTAAACTAAATTTTACATGGCAACAAGACCACCTCAAAGATATTTTAATAAATGAACTAATGTTTATTAAACCTGCTTTACAAACTTTACACTTTTATGAAAATGTCATAAACTACTTTTCTAAATCCCACTTTCTCTTTAGGAAAATGGAGCACTTGAAATGCCCAAACTTTTAATGCTCATTTTCCCCTTACAGAATCTTATGAAATTGCTGTCTTACTTTTGTTGGAAAATTTTAAGTCTATCATTTTTAGTACCATATAAACGGACGTCTCTTAGTTATCTTCTTAAAGAATTTCTGGTTTTATTTTTATAGATTATTGACTTAATTTGTAAACATTGCATTAACTTTAAAGAAACCTCCAAAGACAGTTTTTTTATTTTTGTTTTTTTTTAAGGCCAGAATTTCCTGAAGATTTTGAAACTTCAGTTCATGTTTATTATGACTACCTCAGGGACTGATAGGAGTCTGAGAACACGGATAAGTTATTACAGAAAGTCCTATTGAGCTTATTTCAAGAACATTTCTATCTGTGAGGGCTAATACCCAAGGCTGATGCTATCACGTCATGTTACTTTGAAGCTTGGTAGGGAAAAAAAAAAAAGGTAAAAAGAAGCATTTAATTGACTAAAAGCAATGGAACAAAACACCAATTGATTTTTCTGTGTTCTTGCGTAAAACTAAATGAGGCAGAAGACAAATTATCAAAACCAAAATAATACGTCCCCAGAATAGAGTTTATCATTACGTCCGGGATGGTAAGGATTTACAGAGCACTTAACTAAGTCTGAGGCCACTTAAATGTGATAAGCAGTTTTGCCACACATTTCCCTCCCTTTTTCTCTTTTTTCTTTCTCTCTTTTTTTTTTTTAAGAGGGTGGGAGTAGTGCAGTCCCTGTTCTGTTCAGCTTCAGTTTAGAAAAGAAAAAGGGGAAAAAAGTGGCCCTCTATCTAAACAGTAAGAACTTCCTGGGAAAGTTAAAGAATACTTATTCTTTGGAAATTCAGTTGTAACCTTTTCCTAGATTAAGTTTTGCTTTGGACCTGATAGTATCTCAGGTCTGAGAATAAAAGAAAAATTTGTCACAATAAATCCACACTGTCATGCTCTCATAAGACATATATGAGCTTGCTTGCTGTAATCTCACTCTTTCTCTCTCTGCCCTCAGTCCCTTTCTCTATCTCCTCCAAAAACTGTATAGAGACATATATGGTATGTTGTACATGGACATAGCAGGGGGACATCAGTCGTATCTTGACTGCTTGAGGTAGTGTCTTTTTCCTCTGAACTTCAGGTTTCCCTTCTGTAAAGCCAGAGTAATCATATCTACTCTTCAAGATTATTATGAAGATATGCTTGGCTTATATTAAATACTCAGCAGTTGGTGGCCATTATTACTGTTATTTTTGTTATTGTCATTATTATTCTTTATTACTACCATAATCATGTTTGGAGAATGAATGAAAGAAATTTAGAGCTCATCTGAGATTGTAGTACCTTTTGTATCTTTTAGCCAAACACTTTCCTGGAAACAAAATATTTTGGTTTCCATAACAGGAAGATAGTATAATGATTAGACTTATCACCAAAACAGAAGTAAGAAATCAATGCCAGTCTTGTACATTTACCTTAACCAAGAAGAACATCCTTTTTCAAACCTAATGGTGGTTGCCCCCATTCAGTTTAAAAACTACTTCTGGCTGCAAACTTTTTGAATGTAACTTTAGCCAGCATTTTAGGTTAAAATTGTTCTAAAATCATTATTTCTAGATGGCTAACAGTACTGCCCCATGCCAGCCACATGAAGCCAGCACTCCCAGGGGCCTTCACCTCAGGCCACAGGCCCTCCTGCTTCGCTTCTTGCTCTCAGGAAGAACTGGAGACCATGTCAGCCATACAAAACGCAAAGCTAATTTTCAAGCAATATGAGAGTATATGAAAGCACTTCTACTAATTACAACTTATGACATAGGAGATATAGTAGTATTTTGCTTATAGTAATACAGAACTAGTTAGAGTAGGAAAACTTCTGAATCAATAAAGAATGCTTGCTTTTAAGACTATTTCATTTCCTATGAAACGTACTTGAACAAGAGGGAGAAAAATATGACTTTTCAAGGAAGGGGAAAACTTGTGAATTAAACTATGAATTTTAGGGTGTTTTTAGAAAAGTATCTCTTAGGTCTGTGGAGGCAAAATTCAGTTCAAAAAAAAATTTTTTTTTGCTGTACGTGGGCCTCTCACTGTTGTGGCCTCTCCCGCTGCGGAGCACAGGCTCCAGACGCGTAGACTCAGCCTCCATGGCTCACGGGCCCAGCCGCTCCGCGGCACGTGGGATCTTTCCGGAACAGGGCACGAACCCGTGTCCCCTGCATGGGCAGGCGGACTCCCAACCACTGCGCCACCAGGGAAGCCCCAAAATTCAGTTTTGCAATTGCTACTATTATGCACGTGTGTTTTAGAGCAACTGGCAGATAATTGCAGAATATTTTTCCAGTGCATCTAAAATTTTGACACTATTTTTCTTACAGCTGCAGAGTTGATACGATATAGCCTACTGATGAAAATATTTTATACTTGTTTTCTTGTTACAAATTAATTATTTCAATCATCACTTAACGACATCTTCCAATTAAAGCACAATTTTAAGTACCGAAAATCAAATTGGACCCTTCAAATAAATGAATCCCCAAATATCCCATGTTCTAAATAAACTAAATTTGAATCCAATATCTAATCTTTCTTTCATTAAAAAAGTCTCTAGTCATTTATGTCAAAATTGGACCTCCCCAGTGGAGTTCCTATGTACCTATTTCCATCCTCAAACCACTCATTTGGTTCACAAATCACGTAATTGTGAGTACAAAGGGATCTTGGGAAGTGCAATCACTTTACTGGCACATGTAAGTAAAATATGGCTGCTCAATTTCCATCTTAATGCATGCAAATGATAGACCCACACATCCAGGCATCTAACTGCCCCTGTGCACAGCTGGTCATGCTGGCTGTAGAATTTAAGGAGATCACCCTGCTCCTCTGAACGTGTTGAACAGCATTCAGCAGAATTGTCTCCAACTCTATTTTTATTTAAATGTCTTACTTTTATTTCTAAGTAGGTAAATATTGAATTCTAGTACTTAACATATTTTTATCTTTTGCCTAAGAAAGTTGATGTGTTACTATATTTTATTTTTTAATGAAACTACCCCATTGTCCTCTGTCAATTCTATAATCCTTGTAGGGCTTTGGGTCTAAGATTTGCTAAAGATATGGCCTAACCTCCTTGAGCTTTGCTGTCCTCATTGGAGAAATGGAACTGTATTTAGGGTGCCATGTGCAGCACAGAGGCTGTACGCTGTGCAGTGTGAAAGATGCTTGCACAACTGGACACCATAGCTCAACTATCTACGTTAGGATACAGGTTTAATCTTTGTAACAGAGGCTCAAAATTAGTGACTTAACAAGCTATCAGTTGATTTCTCTCTCATGGGTCAATCTGATTAACTGAATGTAAGCAGATCAACACTGTCACGGCAGAGTCACAGGTCCTGGGCTCCTTCTCCGTTGCTTCTCTGCCATCCCTAGGCTGTTGTCCTATACACATGATCCAAGAAGGCTAACTGCCACATCTGCATTTCAGGCAGCAGGATGAAGGAAGGAGGGAAGAGGGGCCATGTTGCCATCCTTGAAGGACATATCCTAGAATTTGCTCACATCATTTCCCCTCCTGTCACATTGACCAGAATTTGGTCATGTGGTCCTTTGTGATTGCAAGAGACTCTGGGAAATGTCATTTTCCCAGCAGTGACAATCCAAGTATGCTATGCAAGAAGGAGTGACTTATTGGACAGTTAGTTGGGGAGGAAGTACACCGACTATATTTCCTTGTTTTCTATGTTCTTGACACTCTGGTATTTGGGGCCTTGATCCTGGAGGGACTGCTCCTCCTGGAGCTAGCTAATTCCTAAAGAAGAGCATGCCTCCCATTCAGAAGCCAACCAATCCAGAGCCCATACCCTCAACCATCTCTTTTATCAAATACTCACACACCAAGCTAACACAATCCCTACATCTTCCCAGAGCCAGGGGCTAGACAATTAGGGACCACCTCTACAGCCCAGGGCCTGCCAAACTATTCAAACTATCGAACCTCAAAGTTACTCAGTGAACCTACCCTGTCTTGTCCATACCTCCCACAAAATAATGATAATAATGATAATAATAAAAGGCTCTGGATCATGTTCTGCTCTCGCTTCTCTTCTGGCTTTTGACCATCCCTGGTCCTTCTCCAGGTGACCCTATGGGGCATGCCGTTCATCTATTTCTACGGATCTGTGAGTACAAACTTCTTCCTTCATGACAATCATTTCCATGGCTGCTGTCTTACCATACCTGACTAAAACTAATTCTGGGTACTTTTCTTTTTTAACAACTTTATTAGAGTATAATTGCTTTACAATGGTGTGTCAGTTTCTGCTTTATAACAAAGTGAATCAGTTATACATGTACACATGTCCCCATATGTCCTCCCTCTTGCGTCTCCCTGCCTCCCACCCTCCCTATCCCACCCCTCTAGGTGGTCACAAAGCACCGAGCCGATCTCCCTGTGCTATGCAGCTACTTCCCACTAGCTATCTATTTTACGTTTGGTAGTGTATATATGTCCATGCCACTCTCTCACTTTGTCCCAGCTTACCCTTCCCCCTCCCCATATCCTCAAGTCCATTATCTAGTTGGTCTGCATCTTTATTCCTGTCTTGCCCCTAGGTTCTTCTGACCATTTTCTTTTCTTTTCTTTTCTTTTTTTAATTCTTTTTTTTTATTCTGGGTACATTTTTAACATAGGGAGCAAGTAGGAGTCTCTGCCAGAGAGCCTGTTACTATCTTTCATATATACTACACAGGGATAGTTCAAGGATTAAGTCACTAGTGAACACTAACTTTGTAACTTTGTAAATACTAACATTCTATACAAATATAAAGACAGTTATACAATCCAAGAGTAAAAGATCTTTAATATGAAAATTTTAAATATTAATATTTATTGTGTCATGCAGTTGAAACTAACATCCCTCACCACTAACTTTTATTCTGATTTGGCAAACACTGTAAAAAGAATGGCCAGATTTGAGATGTGGGAGATGAAATCTCATCCCAGTGCTTGATGGTGAAGGGGCAAGTAGAAGCTAGATCCCTCAAGTTTTAGACACCTTCTATACAGCCTTCTTGTCTTTATTTTGGTTGATTGTGGGGACAATGGTAATAGAAATTTCTTCCATGAATTACTGAAATTTTCCTTGGTTTTCCTTGTATTACCTTTAATTTTTATCACTGAGCACACTAATAAGAAAACTAGAAAGACAGAATCTTCCATTTAGTCGCCTTTAACTATTAACCCTGAGAAAAGAGACTTTTGTTGTCCAAACTGTTTCTCAACTGTTGGACTTCAAATGTACGTGTATTACAAGGAAAAATCTCCCAGCAAAAGCTGCAACACAGATATAATACAATTCATTTGTAGGACAAACTTTTTGTGTGGTTGACAAACTTGATACAAATGAGAATGACCCAGTGTGCTTGTTTATATTGCACTTTCCTGAATTTCACTCACAGAAATTCCAATTTAGTGCGTTTGAAGAAGGGCTCAGGCACCTGCAATTTTACAAGCATCACAAGTAATTTTTTAATATACATTTTTGTTAATACCTTTTGAGATATAATTCATATACCATACAACTCACCCATTTAAAGTGTACAATTAAATGCTTTTTATTGTATTCACAGAGTTATGCATCCATCAGTGCTAACATAATCCATAACATTTTCATTACCACAAGAAACACCATACCCATTAGCAGTCAACCCCGTTTCCCCGTACTCCCCAGCCCTAGGCAAAGCACTAGTCTATATTCTCTCTATATACATTTGCCTATTCTGGACATTTCATGTAAATGGAATCATACATTATGTGATCTTTTGTGTCTGGCTTGTTTCCCTTAGAGTAATGTTTTCAAAGTTCATCCATGTTGTAACATGCATATATCAGTACTTCAGTCCTTTTTATTTTTGAATACTATTCTTTTATATGGATATACCATATTTTATTTATTCATTTATCAGCTGATGGGCATGTAGGTTGTTTCCACTTCTGGCTACTGTGAATAATGCTTCTACGAACATTTGATTATAAGTTTCTGTGTGGACATACGTTTTCATTTCTCTTAGATATATACCTAGGAGTGAAATTTCTGGGGCAAATGAGTAACGTTATGTTGAACCTTCCGAGGAATAGCCAGACCATTTCCCAAAGTGGCTGCACCATCTCACATTCCCAGTGCCGGAATGTGAGGGTTCTGAATTTCTGCACATATCACCAACACTTGTTATCTGACATTTTTTTTTTTTCCTTTTTTCTTTTTTCTTTTTTGCGGTACGCGGGCCTCTCCACCGCTGTGGCCTCTCCCGTTGCGGAGCACAGGCTCCGGACGCGCAGGTTCAGCGGCCATGGCTCACGGGCCCAGCCGCTCCGCGGCATGTGGGATCTTCCCGGACCGGGGCACGAACCCATGTCCCCTTCATCGGCAGGTGGACTCTCAACCACTGCGCCACCAGGGAAGCCCTGTTATCTGACATTTTGATTCCAGCCATCTTAGTGGGTGTGAAGTAGTATCTCATTGTGGTTTTGAATAATATTTTCCTGAGTTAATAAGCATCTTTTCATGTGTTTGCTGGTTGTTTGTATATCTTCTTTGGAGAAATACCCATTCAGACACTCTGCTCATTTTTTAAAATTAGGTTATTCGTCTTTTTCTTATTGAGTTGCAAAAGTACTTTATAGACTCTAGATACAAGTTCCCTAAGACAGATGATTTGCAAAAATCGTCTCCTATTTGTGGATTGTCTTTTCACTTTCTTTAAGCACAATTGTCGTGTAGCTCCATGTTTTCATCTTTCTGCTATTGCTTGTGATTTTGGTGTCAGAGCTATAAATTCCAAATGATTTTTTTGCAGTGACACAAGATATATCTTGAGGAACGCTGACCTAGCTGCACATGGTCCTTGACTAGTTCATTCTTTTTTTAAAAAAATTAATTAATTAATTAATTTTGGCTGCATTGGGTCTTTGTTGCTGCGTGTGGGCTTTCTCTAGTTGTGGCGAGCGGGGGCTACTCTTCGTTGTGGTGCGTGGGCTTCTCATTGAGGCGGCTTCTCTTGTTGCGGAGCACGGGCTCTAAGTGTGCAGCCTTCAGTAGTTGCACTACACAGGCGCAGTAGTTGTGGCGCATGGGCTTAGTTGCTCCGCGGCATGTGGGATCTTCCCGGACCAGGGCTCGAACCCGTGTCCCCTGTATTGGCAGGCAGATTCTTAACCACTGCGCCACCACAGAAGTCCTAATTCATTCTTTTGGAGCCTGCCCTTGTGGATGTATTGAGAGCTATTCTCAAGGAGGGCTGGGAAGATTAGCCTAAGCACCCCCGTTACAAGACAGTCTTCCATTTAGTCATTCATCTAGTAGCTATTAAAGTATTACAGACATTATGAAAATTAGAAAGAGGTGCCAGCTGTGGGAAGATAGAATCTTTGGTACAAGTCTCAGTGGTAGGCTTGTGTCAGATGTGGAAGACAGTTTGCCCCTTTCTCCTGTCCTGTGTAGCCCTGTGCTAGGTCAGTGGCTTAACTAACAGACCTTGGGAGCTATTTCAAGCCCTGCTTATTCGCTTGGCTGGACACTTGTATAGTGCACAGCTGTACATAGTGGCCTGGCCACTTTATTGGGTGCTTTATTTTGTTATCTCATCAAATCTTTGTGTTAACACCTCTGTTGTATAGATACTGTTACCCCCATATGGCCAGTGAAGATACTCGGGCAGGTCAATTGGCTTCCTTAAGTTTACAAAACTTGTACGTAGTAGTAGAACTGAGATGTACACCCCCATCTGGTGACTTCGATTCTAACGATCTTTCCATTATGCAACTTTCTTGTATTCTATGTGTCACTCAACTTTTAAGACCTTAAAGCTTAGTAAATTCCTCTATCTGAAACAGATCAGGAACTACTTGACATGTCAGGAACCTATTTACTTTGCCTGAGTCTGAACTGAGATCACTACTACCTTCCCGTTGCTTCCCTACATCAAACACCTGCCCTTTGAATTCAGGGGCTTGGCAGTGTTCCTCTTCCTGTATTGCTGAACCAGAGGAAGAGCTCTTCTACTTTCATGGAGTTGCCAAAATTCTGTGAATCAGAAGAAATTCTGGAATTTGGTATGGGATTACCTAATCCCTGGAATGCCTGAAAGGTTTTTATTCAAACGAGACATAAAAGTCTGGGATATGAAGCTCATGAACACACACAGGTACACAAGGGCACAGAAAGAAAACCAAGAGGCTATGGCAGAGGAGACTCGAGGAAAAGCTTTTATAATTCCTTTCTTTGCAGGCAAATCTTTTTTCACCCATGAGATACATATGGCTGCATCTCTGGACAACCTGACAACTTGTTGTTCACCTCACTGATACCTCTCACACTGCTTTCCACCTATACTATGTTTCACTGTGTGTGTGTGTGTGTGTGTGTGTGTGTGTGTGTGTGTGTGTGGAGAGGGCTGTCTATTTTCTCTCTTCTCCTCAAGGGAGAAATAAAAAGGAGGCTACAAGAGAATAATTCACAGAAATTCAGGATGTCTGTAGGAAGTGGAACTCAGCATAGGAAGTGGATTTGTTGCTCATCCTTGTACCTACCTGAACAGGAGCAAAGATATTTGGAGAGAAGTGATTGGAAGGACAGAGGGCATGGGTAGCCTGTGTTCCCACTATGTGGTCTGGGAAGAACCAGGGTTTGGACTATTTTGATGGGCTAAGTGACAGAGCAGAAAGTAGCTGCACTAAGCTGCCTTGCTGGTGTCCCAAGGGTGGCCTGTCAGACTAGGGGACCACAGCACCAGGGGATATGGGGCATATCAACTGAGATCAAGTGGAGGAGGGTGAAAGAAGCACAGCTGCATCTCCTAGGGCAGGGAATTGCACAGGGGGATGTCCCTTAGAGACTCTTGGAAAGAACACATGGGGCCTTCGGTGGCCAGAGTTGAGATATCTGCCACACCAAGGGCATCAGCTGTCAGTCACTGTTATCCAAGGAAGCTTTCATGATTCCAAAGAGGATTATAACAGCAGCCACTTAAGTAAGAGGGTCTTGTTCCTCTCCTTCACCCTCTCTTCTGCCATTTCATAACAAAGATGCTGAAGCCAGGAAAAGACCAAAAGCAGGGTCTCAGAGCAGCCTGCCGGGTCACATCCTCCCCTCCCTGATTCATGTCCCTTGAGCCACAGAAATAGAAGCTTTGGTAGAAAGAAAGCCTTAATTCATATATGAGGTTAGCATTTTAAACTCTGTAAAAACAGGCATATATTAACGAAAAGTGTACAGATTGTTATGAAATCTGCCCAAGATTCAAGAACTTTATTCTCAATGTGAAGGGGACATTTGATATAGTAGTTTGGGTAGTGACTGGAAAAATAAGACCCAATAACTTCCAGGTTTTTATTTTTTCACCTCACTGAGTAGAGTCTGCCAAATAACCTGGTTTTAAGCAACCTAATTTTGTACTCACCTTTGCTCTTTACTACTCTCCCACTGTTTTCCAAACATCATCTACTCATCTGTTCCCAAGTTAACACTGTCCTCCCTCAGGAGATTCTGTTTGTGATCAGTACCTTCTGTCTTCGTTAGGCACCTCTGAGTCATCTTAGGAAATAATTCCCAATTACAATCGAGTTTCTGGCTTATTGCTCAGGTGTGGGCATTCTTGATCTCTACTTCTCCACTTCCTCCGCTTCTAAGGACACAATTATCTTTCCCACAGGAGGTATCCTTTCCTATTTTGTTTACAGTCTGACGTGCCAGTATCTACTTATGAATAATGTAAAATTGTTCTTTCAGATCTCAGAATACATTGTCTCAAAGATTTTAAATCTTGTGGAGCCTACTCATTGAGAGTATACATTGAGGAGTGCAGAATTAATGGTATTATTGTTTACAATTCCCTTATGAAAATGCAGCCACTGTTTCCACTTGGTTTGCTGGGGATTTGGATTCCTCAACTGCAAGAGGAAAAGGGGCTCTCTTGGCCCCTGGAACTGGGGCCCAGGTGGAGTCAGGGCTGCTGATGGCATACGGTAAGGACAGATGGCCCAAAAAAAGGGGAGCTGGGTAGGTATGGGGAATCTTCCCTGCCTGCTACATTTTGGCCCCAACCTTCCTTATTTCTCAGGGCATAGAACACACTCAGCAGAGTGTTCATTCCACATCTATTCAACACATATATATGCTGAGCACCTACTATGGGCCAGACACTGGGCTAAGGAACTGTATGTACAGCGTGAACCTAACATATAAAGGCCCTGGTCTCATAGAACTTCCACCAGCGACTACACGTCTGAGGTAAGAGGACTTTGCAGAAAGTGAATTTATAGTCCTTCTAGACTGTAACTTCCATGAATTTAAGGTTCATTTACGATTTCCAGGACAGCAATTTTTAGGCGTCATCTGGCTAGTTCTTCCTGGGGGTTGAGTTGTATGAGGGAGTCAAACTAGATCTGTGGGCGGGAGAAGAGGCACTGAGATTCAGGCTGGGGATCCTGTTAAGACAGCACTGGGTGTGGGAAAAGTAGCAGTAGGGATGATGATGGTGTGGGTGGAAAGTGGCCTAAGAGGGAGGAGCTTCTGGATGGATTCACACTCCTCCCTGATATCCTAAGACTGTCATCTCATCTTACCCCAACCCAGGTAGAAAACCTGTTGTTGTCAGCCCTGCAGTCCTAGCCAGTGCAGGTGGTGATTAGAATATAGAGAATTACAGCAGCTGTAATTGGTACCCCACCTGTATCCCCTTACTGTTATCATTTCCGTGCATGCTGGACCAACTTCTCATTGCAGACCCAGTATCATTTAACCTGAGAGCTTTCTCTGGCCACCAGAGCCCAGTCTGCCTGCACCCATGCAGAAGTGGCAGACTTACCCCCTTGGAAAAGCTCTCAACCAATGACAGGTGTTTAAATATTCCAGCTCCCTCTCTCTCAGATGGGATACCACTGAGGTTCATGTTCTGCATGGTTTCTCAGCATCCCCTGGTGGGACCAAGCTCCAGTTGCCCGTAGTGACAATCTGCTTGAAATGCACCCTTCATTAGCCTCCTTCCCTGCTCTGTCTCCTTCCCTACTTCTCTATAGACATTTCTTGGCCTTGCCTCCCAAATAAACTACTTGCATTCAAATCCTTGTTTCAGGGCATGTCTCAGCGAGAGCCCAAGCTAAGATAGACATTGTGTTGTTCCTGTTTCTAAAAAAATGTCATTGAGGTTTTGATAGGGATCCCATCGAATCTATATATATCTTTGGGTAGTATGAAGAATATTAACTTTTCTAACCATGAACACAAGCCATCTTTCCATTTATTCGTGGCTTCTTCAATTTCTTTCCTTACTGTCATTTAGTTTACAGTGCCTAGAGCTTTCACATCCACAGTTAAATTTATTCTTAACTAAATATTTTATTGTTTTTGATGCTATTATTTTCTTTTTCAGATAGTGGTTACTGTGTGGAAATGCAACTGATTTTTGTGCATTGATTTTGCACTCTGCAACTTTACTAGTTTATTAATGCAACAGTTTTTTTATGAAGTCTTTAGAATTTTCTATAAACAAGATTGTATCATCAATAAACTGAAACAATTTTACCTCTTCTTTTCTGATTTGGATACATTTTTTTTCTTTTTCTTGCCTAATTGTCATGGCTAGAACTTCTAGTACTATTTTGAATAGGAGTGGTGAGAGTGGGCAAACCACTCTCACTTTGTCTTGTTCCCAATCTTAGTGGTAAAGCTTTCAACCTTTCACTTTTGAGTATGATGTTAACTCTTGGATTATCATATATGGCCTTTTATGTTGAGAGGTAGGTTGGTTGTTGCCAGTGGATGAGAGGTGGGGGAAATGGGGAGAGATTGGTCAAAGGGTACAAAATTTCAGTTATAAGATGAGTAAGTACCAGGGATCTAATATACAGCATGGTGACTATAGTTAACAACACTGTGCTGTATACTTGAAAGTTGCTGTTAGAGTAGAGTGTTAATATTCTCACCATAACAACAAAAAAAAGGTAATTATGTGAGTTAAAGGATGTGTTAACCAAGCTTATTGTGGTAAACCTTTCACAATATATGCATGTATCTAATCAGCACATTTTACACCTTAAACTTATACAACGTTATGTGTTAATTATATTTCAATAAAACTAGGGGAAAAAAATATTTTGTGAAATGGTATGGGAAGGAGGAGGTAGTCACAGGCAGCTACCAACAGAGAGAAAAAGAGATAAAAATTCCCCAAAGGAGTTGCAGAAATAGGGCACGGGAAGGGCCATTATACATTCACAACTGCAGTTTTGAGTGAAACTATAAATTTGATACTATATTTAAAATAAAATTATTTCAACTTTCTGAGGACTAAGAAGAATAACAGTTTTTAGCACAATGTTCTTTTCTCTAGTTTTTTAATGTCTACATTTGATACTCATGTTCAACAGCCAAGGACCCTAGTGTCCTTGGAGTGAGCAATTTCCTTGAATTCTTTTCTTGTTAGAATGACATTTAATGCTTTCCTTTCACCTTTTAACTTGATTTTTAAACATCTTTATTGGAGTATAATTGCTTTACAATGGTGTGTTATTTTCTGCTCTATAACAAAGTAAATCAGCTATACATAAACATATATCCCCATATCTCCTCCCTCTTGCATCTCCCTCCCACCCTCCCTATCGCACCCCTCTAGGTGGTCACAAAGCACCAAGCTGATGTCCCTGTGCTATGCAGCTGCTTCCCACTAGCTATCTATTTCACATTTGGTAGTGTATATATGTCCATGCCACTCACTCACTTCGTCCCAGCATACCCGTCCCCCCACCCCACTGTGTCCTCAAGTCCATTCTCTCCATCTGCATTTTTATTCCTGTCCTGCCCCTAGGTTCTCCAGAACCTCTTTTTTGTTTTGTTTTTTTGGATTCCATATATATGAGTTAGCATATGGTATTTGTTTTTCTCTTTCTGACTTACTTCATTCTGTATGAAGGACTCTAGGTCCATCCACTTCAGTACAAATAACTCAATTTCGTTTCTTTTTACGGCTGAGTAATATTCCATTGTATATATGTGCCACATCTTTATCCACTCATCTCTCAATGGACACTTAGATTGCTTCCATTTCCAGGCTATTGTAAATAGAGCTGCAGTGAACATTACATGAATCTTCTTGAATTATAGTTTTCTCACTGTATATGGCCAGTAGTCGGATTGCTGGGTCGTATGGTAGTTCTATTTTTAATTTTTTAAGGAACTTCCATACTGTTCTCCATAGTGGCTGTATCAATTTACATTTCCACCAACAGTGCAAGAGGGTTGCCTTTTCTTCACACCCTCTCCAGCATTTATTGTTTGTAGATTTTTGGATTATGGCCATTCTGACTGGTGTGAGGTGATACCTCATTGTAGTTTTGACTTGCATTTCTCTAATGGTTAGTGATGTTGAGCATCCTTTCATGTATTTGTTGGCAATCTGTATATCTTCTTTGGAGAAATGTCTATTTAGGTCTTCTGCACATTTTTGGATTGGGTTGTTTGGGTTTTTTTTGATATTGAGCTTCATGAGCTGCTTGTATATTTTGGAGATTAATCCTTTGTCAGTTGCTTCATTTACAAGTATTTTCTCCCATTCTGAGGGTTGTCTTTTTGTCTTGTTTATGGTTTCCTTTGCTGTGCAAAAGCTTTTAAGTTTCATTAGGTCCCACTTGTTTATTTTTGTTTTTATTTCCATTTCTCTAGGAGGTGGGTCAAAAAGAATCTTGCTGTGATTTATGTCATAGAGTGTTCTGCCTATGTTTTCCTCTAAGAGTTTGATAGTGTTGGTCTTACATTTAGGTCTTTAATCCATTTTGAGTTTATTTTTGTGTATGGTGTTAGGGAGTGTTCTGATTTCATTCTTTTACATGTAGCTGTCCAGTTTTCCCAGCACCATTTATTGAAGAGGCTGTCTTTTCTCCACTGTATATTCTTGCCTCCTTTATCAAAAATAAGGTGACCATAGGTGTGTGGGTTTATCTCTGGGCTTTGTATCCTGTTCCACTGATCTATATTTCTGTTTTTGTGCCAGTACCATATTGTCTTGATTACTGTAGCTTTGTAGTGTAGTCTGAAGTCCAGGAGCCTGATTCCTCCAGCTCCATTTTTCTTTCTCAAGATTGTTTTGGCTATTCGGTGCCTTTTGTGTTTCCATACAATTTGTGCAATTTTCTGTTCTAGTTCTGTGAAACATGCCATTGGTAGTTTGATAGGGATTGCATTGAATCTGTAGATTGCTTTGGGTAGTATAGTCATTTTCACAATGTTGATTCCTCCAATCCAAGAACATGGTATATCTCTCCATCTGTTTGTATCATCTTTAATTTCTTTCATCAGTGTCTTATAGTTTTCTGCATACAGGTCTTTTGTCTCCTTAGGTAGGTTTATTCCTAGGTACTTTATTCTTTTTGTTGTGGTGGTAAATGGGAGCGTTTTCTTAATTTCTCTTTCAGATTTTTCATCATTCGTGTATAGGAATGCAAGAGATTTCTGTGCACTAATTTTGTATCCTGCTACTTTACCAAATTCATTGATTAGCTCCAGTAGTTTTCTGGTAGAGTCTTTAGGATTCTCTATGTATAGTATAATGTCATCTGCAAAGAGTAACAGCTTTACTTTTTCTTTTCTGATATGGACTCCTTTTATTTCTTTTTCTCCTCTGATTGCTGTGGCTAAAACTTCCAAAACCATGTTGAGTAATAGTGGTGAGAGTGGACAATCTTGTCTTGTTCCTGTTCTTAGAGGAAACGGTTTCAGTTCTTCATCATTGAGAACGATGTTAGCTGTGGGTTTGTCATATATGGCCTTTGTTATGTTGAGGTAAGTTCCCTCTATGCCTACTTTCCGGAGGGTTTTTATCATAAATTGGTGTTGAATTTTGTCAATAGCTTTTTCTGCATCTATTGAGATGGTCATATGGTTTTCCTCCTTCAGTTTGTGAATATGGTTTATCACATTGATTGATTTGCGATTATTGAAGAATCCTTGTATTCCTGGGATAAACCCCACTTGATATCCACTTTTTAACTTTGGTTTGATTTGTCAACTCTGGAAGACTTTCAGAAACTTAAAATGAATTCTGAGTACATATCATCTAGCCAACTGTTTTTATTATGGAAAAGTAAGAAGCACAGTTTCTTCATCTATAACTAGATTAATGCCCAGGATTCAATGTCAGTAGAATGTGTGTGTGAAGAGATTTTCTAGTAAAGGAAATAGATTTGTTGGGCTACCATTCTTCCCTGATCCATTTGTAGTCAGTGGCGTGTTTTTTTTTGGTTTTTGTTTGGTTTTTTTTTTTGCGGTACGCGGGCCTCTCACTGTTGTGGCCTCTCCCGTTGCGGAGCACAGGCTCCGGACGCGCAGGCTCAGTGGCCACGGCTCATGGGCCCAGCCGCTCCGCGGCATGTGGGATCTTCCCGGACCGGGGCCCGAACCCGTGTCCCCTGCATCGGCAGGCGGACTCTCAACCACTGCGCCACCAGCGAAGCCCCCAGTGGCGTATTTTTAAATGATGGCTGAGTGAACCAGCTAAAGGACACACACACACAAATACTTTTTTCCCCCTCTAAGTTCATTTGTCATTATGTAGGTCATAAGCTTGACTACTCTAATAAATTAATTTTTTTCTATAGAAATTATAAACTTCTTTAGGATGGGAAGCAATTCTTACCTTCTGAATTATTCCTGAATACCTAAGGTCTAAAACAGTGCACATAGAAGGTGCTCAGTAAATGTTTGTGGACTTGAGCAAAGAAAGTAGAAACGAAATTGAGAGCAGTCTGTTTGTGACAAGTATTTGCTGAGTCTATAGATGTTCTTCTCTTCTTTTTTTCTTGATGAGTTATAGCAAATACTTAATCTCATTTGTATCACAGGGTTAAAATGTGATCACTCATATTTTGTGACAAGAGCCTAAAGTCCCTGACATTCATCTCGTCCTTCAATTCTTTTTACTGATAGAATAAAAATAATAACTGCTGTTACTTCTACTCCCTGTTCTGATACCTGTACTAGAGTTCTCCAAACATTCTTCTCACTCTGCAGAACGTCCTTTGTTTTCTGTCTTACTTCCACCTTTGCTCACAGGAGACAGTAATGATGCTATGTTTTTTTTTTTGCCCCAGCCATGATGCTTTCATTAAGCTTCTTGTCCTCTGGGTCCCATTGTCCTCTAATTAAATACATGGAGCCTGGTACTCACTGAAAATACACAGCAACTGCTAAAGTTTTGCCTCTTAAGAAAACCTCTGCGTTGCTCTCTGCCCTGCCGCATAGATTCTAAGATCTCTACCGCTTCCTTGTGTTCAGAAACAAGATTCTTCGGTTTGCCTTGGTTCAGTCAGACAGATGCTTTATAAAAATAAATTAAAAAAAAAAAAACACCTTATACTTGTCAGTCTGTGGGGAGGAAAAGAAAAGAGATTGAGAAAGTGACGAAGGAGAGGAGTAAGGTTGTTATCTTTGATTCAATTTAGTTGGACTGCTTTATTTATGCCTTGATCTTTCCCTTTACAAAAACGATGGCATTTTTGATACTCTCCTCCAGGCAGCCTCCCCAGGGCAAGTGCAGATGTGCTGAGCCATTTGGCTGCAGCATGGACCTACTCAGAGAGCCTCCCTTCTCCCCAGTGAAGTCATCTCCTCTCAGCAGCCCAGCCTTTCCCATCACTCCATGTTGGAACTTGGCTTTGGCTTGCATAGTTCTGTCATGATGTAGATGGTCTTCCAGTTAAGTTCTGGAGAAATCTACCCAACCATGAACAGGACATTTACAGCAAAAAAAAAAAAAAAAAAAGAACTCTTTTATTGAAAGAAACATTTTACTGTAACATTTTGATTTGGAGGTTGGGGAGCAAAGGCTTGGTATCTGATTTCTGGGGGGAAAAATCGCATTCTTCATGGCTTTCTAAGGATATTTGTCTGTATTTAATTTCTCTGAGTAATTTATATACTTCAGGCTAAAGTGTAATGAGCTTGTCACCATCACTTTGCCTTTTGTAGGGTTTCTTTTATTTTTTAAAGAAAGCAACAAAGACCTTATATTATTGAATAGTTCTGCATTTCCTAGAAACCAAAGAAGATTTGAAATGTTGGGTAAAATGTCTTTCCCTAATCTGTAATTTTTTTTTTTTAAAGCAATCTTAGAGGGTTGACTTCCTTTTTCTAGGGTCTTTGGAATTCATTAAAGGTGCATTTTTAATCTTTCACATTCTTTCACCACCCAGAGAGGATATTTGCTTCATTGTGCCTAGGATCAGCCAGATCAGGGACTTGAAATGTGAACTCTGTTTTCGGAGTGTGGATGGGACTGGAACCTTGTCATTCCTAGTGCAGCAACAGATAATACGATGTCTAAGAACACTTCACCTGATCAATAAAAAAGGAGAAGACTGAAATGTGATCCTAAAGGACCTCAGAAGGAGGTTTAGATAAAGATAATGAAATTCTCTGGAGACCCACCTGACATCTACACCTTTCTTCTCTAAGTCTTTGGCTGGCTGCCCTCTGACCTCAGCCAAGTTCCTAAAGACAAGATCAAGGCAATGAAGCAAGGCACATAGCTTCTGGCTTCTGGTTTCTTGTAGACACCAGCGCTGGGAATGAAGAGCTTGTTTTATCTACACCTGGGACCATGGAGTTTACATACAGAACATCCCCAGTACAAGGACATGATTTAAAGGGGGATGCACAGAATGATATTTTAATTACTGTTTAATTCAGACAAGTGTATTGGGCAAATATAGTTTTAGTTATAAAAGCTGCAAATATATATTTTCTCATTCAAGAACTTCTGATGATTTTTCAGACATAGGAGAATAAGAAATAACTTTCTCTCATTCTCTTTTTCTTGATTAAAGAAAGAGAGAAAGGAAGGAAGGAAGGAAGGAAAAGGAAAAGAGAGGAAAGGAAAGGAAAGGAAAGAAAGGGAAGGGAAGGAAAGAAAAAACAAAGAAAGAAAAATAAAGATGTCCTCAAGGAGAGTTACATAGAAATAATACAGCTGTAGACTCTATCCTGGATGTACCAGGTATGCTTTCCTTTTTGTTCTTTCTCTATCATACATAGCTAGAGGGCGAAATCTGCCTTAGAGAAAGAAAGCAGATATTCAGGGGTGTCATTTCATTCTGGTTATTTGACAGCTTGAAGAAGCATTTAATTTTCTAAATAATAATGTTACAAGCCAAGGTAAAGAAAAGGCATGCAGTTTAAAGCTTTTCAACTTTGTCCAAGTTCTGACTAGTTATGTCTGCCTGAGAAAGTGCTTTTGCCCTGTAGAACTACTCAATCAAGAGTTGTAATGTCTATGGACACTACAAGGAACCAAAACGTTGGAGGGCTGGAGAAACACATTTGGCAAGATAAAGGAAAAGATCTCAGTATGTAAGGAGTAGCTGACCCATAATTTTAATCATGTTCCATTATGTACAGATGGTATTATTTGTAGTGAATGTTAACCATTAACATTTGCTTGAAAATGGATATTAATCTGCTATTAGTTTCTTGTTTCTGCTCTAGGTCTCCTTTGTAGAAAAGTTTTACTTAACTGTATTATGAAGGGAGAACAGGGTAATGGGGAGATAATAAGCTTTTCAGATTGGGAGATCTACCACTTAAAAAGTGGCTGTGGGCAGGACACTTAAATTCTTTGGAACTCAACTAGGTTCACTCAAATTTAAAAATGAGAATAATAATATATATCTTGAAGTGTTTCAGAGAAAGGTCTAACCTAATGCCTGGGTATAAACTTCAATAAAGACTCTTATTTCATTTTTCTCCCTTTCTGAGTGAGCTCATCTCGGTCATAAAGATGCTATGAGGAGCACTGAAAAGACCACTGGACCAGGAGTCAAGAGTTGTGTGCTGGTAACAGCTTTGCTATTAATCGTGTAATTTTAGGAAAGTCACTTTCTGGGCCTTAGTTTGCTTATCTGTTAAACGTAAAGGTTGAACTCCAATTCTGTTCTATGACTCTGTTATTCTAAATATATTTTAATGGACTAGAATCTCCATGTTGGAAATGGTCGTATAATAACAGTACTAAGAATAAATAAATCATTTTGAAAACAAATAAGTTGATTTCCAAATCCTAGAATTAATAGTTACATCGTTCACTGTAGTGAGCTCATAGATAGATAGGTAGATAGATAGATAGATAGATAGATAGATAAATAATGCACATTTTGAGGACTGAAGTTCTCCTAACAAATCTTCTACCTGTTTATTAATTAAAATCTATGATAATGCAGAACACATACAACTTTCAAAAGAAACATTACAACAAGAGTCTAGGCTGCTACAAGTTTTAAAGTATGAGCTTAAGCCAACCTACTCAAAGAAATTCAGAGTGAAAATGGACTTTCTCCTTTAATCATCACTCTGTGAGGTGTTGTGTTTGATATAATTTTATAAGTAGGGACTTCAGAGAGAAGAATTATCTCATTTTCCATATTTGGAATACTTCCATATTTGTGTAGAAAGAAAAGTTTGCTCTCCACTCCAGTATCCCCAGTGTTAAACTGATATGCACCTTGGATTTATTTTGTTTCCATTGTATAAACTCAATACTTGACTTCAAAGAAAAGTAAGATACAAAGTCCCTCTTTTCTAGGGGGCAGAAATCCTTTGTGTCAACTGGTTGACCCTTGCTCTGTCAGGTCCTATTGGAAGTCTTTTGTAACACAATGCAGGGGACTCTTCCATGTGTTGATGCTGTTTACATAGTCGGGTGGACCTGGCTAGATATAAAAATCACATAAACTCATGAAAGATTATGGTCCCGTTTCCTGACCACAAGGATGGTGATTGATATATCCAAGGAACCTCTGTTAGTCAGAAAAATTGCTAAATGTTCTACCATGAGGGGCACTTTGAAACACTGAGGGAAAGAAAGAAAGAAGAAAGCTGAATCTAGACTTCTGTAGGTTTCTGGCAGGGGAAGAGGATCTGTTTGAATCCGACAAGGGATTTGCTTCGGGGAATTTCCTGTCCGGCCCATTATTACCGGGGTCTTTGTAGATTGCGCAATGACGTTGGGTTCCCCATTGGGCAGCTCCCGGGGAAAGCAATGGGGAATTCTTACGCTTTCCCTCTAGGTCTCAGAAGGATCTCGTTTTCTCAGTGTCTCTTTCAGGTTGGCAGAAGCCAGGAGCCTGACACTTCCCTCAGATGGGACAGGCAGGCTCGGTGGCCGCGTAAACACACTGTAACCAAGTTCTTTGCTGATTTTACAGAGTTTCATTTGCTCCCGAGAAGCACTGACGGTACTCAATTGTCTAGTGCTGGCCTGCCCCACAGGAGCCTGGGGGCTCCTTTCCCCTAACCCAGAACTAGCAGCACGGGGGGCGGGGAAGCGGGGGTGGGGAGGGGTGGGAAGGCAGTGGTTTCCTTGCGCACAGCGCGATGTTACTTAGTGAGTCGCTGAATGGGGAGCGCTGCTGTCCCCAAGCCGATTGGTACTTCTTGTCAGGAAGAAACGCCGAGAGGTGGGAGTGCCTGGGGAGGGAGGCAGGCGGTCCCTACCGCAAGCGCGGGGAGCTGCCTTTCCGCTCCTTTGCCTGCTTTCCAAGCCTGGGCTTTTAGGAGTGGCTGAAGCTGCGGAGCGCTCGAGGAGCCTGTGAATGAACCCTCCTCCTCTTCCTCCTCCTCCTCCTCGCTGAGTCTCCTCCTCGGTGCTGACGGTACTGTGATATAATGATGATGGGTGTCACAACCCGCATTTGAACTTGCAGGCGAGCTGCCCCGAGCCTTTCTGGGGAGGAACTCCAGGCGAGCGGGCGCAACAGCCGCGAACATTAGGTGCTGTGGACAGGCGCTGGGACCGGGCTCTGCGGTCAGCCCCGCATCCTCCCGCATCCTCCAGCACCATCCCGCACCCTTCCCCAGGCCACCGCGCTTCCTATGTGACCCGCCCCGGCAACGCCGAGCCCATTCGCGCAGCGCTGAGGTGAATTTTTCCCCTCAACTGCAGTAAAGCCGTCTTTCAAGGTAATCACGTTTCTTTTGTTCCCCCTTAAAAAAAAAAAGAAAAAGAAAAAGAAAAACTTATAGGAAAAAAAATCGAGTTTAGAAAAAAAGAAGTACGTTGTAATTGGTAGAAGGCTTTAATTAAAGCTAAGAGAACTAGCTCTGAGAAATTAAGAAAATATGTGCACTGTAAAAAATGCAGGTAACTTTCAGAAGGATGTTTGGAGAGGAGAATACAGGGGGACCTTGGTGCTGAAAAAGATCCAGACAAAAGAAGCCCGGGGTGGGGTGGGAGTAGAAGGACAAATGGAATTGGGGGAAGGGAGGGAAGGGAATGCAGAGAACCCCTAGAAACGTCGTGGGGTCTTAAGCTGGAGAGGAGGGACCCTTGGCACCTTGATCCTTTTTTTTTTTTTTTTTTTTTAACCTGCTCGAGGCAAAAGTTTGAATGGGGACCACCGAGACTTGCCCACATACAAGTCCCCGAAGCCGCTTTGGTGCAGGCCACCTGGCTCCCGGCCCCTGATGTGTGGTCCGTGCCCGGCGTTCCTGGAAAGCTGTTCCCAAGCAGCTTCTGACAGGGCGATCCGGGACCTGCGCGGACGTGACCCCCTCAGCCCGCGGGCGGTCTGGGAGGAGGTCCGGTCGGGGAGGTGCAGGGTCCCCGGTCCGCGTCTCTTCGGCGACGCGGGGGCTGTCAAGGCTCTCTCCGGTGCCCCTGGGTTCTTTTGTCCTACGCGCGGTGCGCCGGAGCCGGCCGGGAGGGAGCAAGGGATGGGGGTGGGGTGTTTGGAGCGACGCGGAGGTCTGCGAGGCGCCAGGGCGGGAAAAGCTTGCCCCGAACCAGTAGGGATGTGCAAGAATTTTATCTCACCCTGAGGAGCGAAGTGGAGGCTTTTGCTCTGGTCTCAACGAGCAAACCAGCGCTCAGATCGCTCTTCAGACAAAGGTGGCGCGGGGACCCGAATCTGGGGCCTCTAGGACCAGCCCTCTCGCCCGGACTACTGCAGTCCTCCTTTTCCTTCCATTTCCCCACCCCCTCCCAGCCCGCGGCCCTAGTTGAGCAACTTTACTGGCGGGTCTTGTGGCGGCGGAGAGCGAGTGGCGGCAGCTCCGGGGGACGCCCTCGGCTGGAGCGCCCCACCTCCCTGCGGAGGCGTGGGCGCCGCCGGTCTACATCCCTGGTGCGTGAGGGCTGGGGGGCATCAGGGTTGTCCAGGCTCACTGTCTGTGTCACTGGGCGTGGAGCAGTCAGTGGGTTAGGCAGCGGAGAGCGAGGTAGAAAACTAGTGTCATAGCTTAAACTATTTGCTCTCGGATCCAGCTGCGCCGTAGCAAGTCCTGCAAGTCCCCAGGAGATGCTACGGGAGGGAGGAGAAATCTACGCGGCGCCTGGAGAGCTGTCCCGCGGTGCGCACACCCACAGGCGGAAGGACAGTCTCGCTATCTGTGTCCGTTTCTCATCTTTGTCTCTCCCTCTCTGTCTCCATCTTCTCTGCCTCTCTTCCCCTCTTCCAGCCTCTGCTTGGTCTCTTTCGCTCCTGCGTCCCCTCCCCCCACGGCTGACAAATGAATGGCTAGTGTGAAATCCCTGCCTCCTCTGTCCGCGGAGGCTGGCAAGGAGGGAGGAGCGAGGGAGACGGTGCGCTCCTTCGGATCTACCCCCACTTACTGTGCTTCGAGCTTGCAGAACCCAGATGTCTAGGAATAGGGAGTTTCTTGGTGGGTGTGGGCGCCCCCTGATGGAGAAATGCAGCACATGTGGAGGACAACGAGCCCCCCGCCACCCCAAACCAATGAGCCGCTTTCACAGCCATGTATTCAAGGATAGAGCACCCTAGCTTCCCCTTTAGTTGTTAGTGTTCTACTTCGGAATCTGCGACGTAAATCTAGGGGTTTGGAGGGCCCAGGAAGGAGACTTGTCTTTAAGGGCCGAAGCGCCTTCTCCAGAGTCAGCTGGGACATGCGCGGCACTCTGGGCCAAGCCTGCAGTTTGGTGGACTAACGCACGTGGCCAAGGGAGGATCCAGGTTTCGGGGGGCTTGGCGCTCAATCTTGGACGTCACTTTAAGAAAGATCATACAGAATGCCTTACTTTTGGAAATTTTATTAAGGCCCACGACCACTCGAACCCAAAGCTAGGGGCCCGCCCCAGACCATTGCCTAAGAAGGGACCCTAATCCAACATTTAAATTTCCTCAATTTCACAACACTCGCCGAACGTGGAAATTTGGGAGGAGGGCGCCGCGAGGAAAAAGGAGAAAAGCGAAGGAAAGGGACGGTGGAGAGAAAGGGAAGAAGAAAGGAACAGAGACGGGGCACATGCACGCAAACAGCCGGGAGCGGACCGGCCGGGTTCCTTTCAAGGTTTTGGACTAAATTTCGCGTCTCCTTTTAAGCCATTGTTTAAATCCCCAAAGCGATAACAAACCCTACTGAAGCGGCGTGCTGGGAGGGAAGGCGGAGGAACTAGCCCCTTAGAGAGGCTGGGGCGGGGGGCATCTCTCCACTCCTCAGCCCGCGCGAAGAGAAGAACCGCACCGGGCGCTTCCCGCGGCGCCGGGGCTCATCAGCCGCCGCCACGTGGGCTGGGGCTTCAGCTCCCGGCCCGAGACGGGTGTGACTTCTTGGGCTCGGAGACAGCTGCACTACGGGACCGGCAGTCGCTCAGCGCAGAGGCTGGCGGGGCGCCGCCTGGGTCCCCGCCCAGAGGCCAGTGGGGGCGTGGCTTTAGTCCTTCCGCGGGAAAGGGGCGGGGCGGGGAGAGCGGAGCGGCGGCGCACCCAGCGCTTAGGCTCCGGGAGGCTGCTGGAGCCGACCAGACTTCTATCCTTACGGCGCTGAACACTCTTATTAAATAAAAAACCATTTGAATTTTTTTTTGCCTTGCTTCTTGGGAGTGGTAGGAGGAATTTTCCCCTTGCGACAGAAAAGAAGTAAAGATTTACTCCAAGCAAACATTTTTGGCAGAAATATGAGACGAGTTTATCCTGTGATCCATATATTGACTTTAAAGATCACTTTTGGTCAATTACAGGATAATCACCTTCCATACGTCCTAAAGAGTTCGTCTAGCATGGCAAACAATTGCCATTGAAAGGACTGATAGATTCCATGAGCGCAAACCTTAGGGGCTGTGAGTGTAACTCTGGTCCCTTTGCATGAGGAGCTTTAGCTCGGGCCCGGCCCATAGTGGGAGCTCAGCTCATATTTATGAAATGACTGAGCTAGTGACTTGGGGGAATGCGGCCCAGAGTTGATGCCGCCACTTAGTGCTACATTTTAGACTCTCCTACTTCTTCGCTTTATCTTGGAAGAACAGAGTTTTAATGATCTATTCCATCTCCAATTCTGACATCTAATTGATCCCCCTTCCCTTCCTTTTTGACTCCTAAAAGCTGTGACCTAAATTCTTTTAAACACTGCTTGGCAATTGTGCCAACCCTACAGTGAAAATATTCCTCTAAAGACCTAAAATGGGATGTTTTGAGTCTAATATAAAAATAGGAAGGCGTCAATGGAAGCAACAACTAGTTTTCTGAGATAAAATCTGTGCCAGTTTGGGGAGTATGTAACCTGGGATGTGAGGGCATATCAAGCAGAAGGTTTCGGAGGCTGACTTCAGGTTCTGAGTTCTATGTGAAAAAAGGAAGATTTTACAATTGTATGTGCCTGTCCCAACTAAACTGCAAAGGGTTCCACGGATTCCAAAGTGGCTGAGCAATTACTTGCTCCAGCAGGAAGTCCACGGTCCTTCATCTTGTGGGTGGTGGGAAGAGGGAGGAGATTCAAGACATTTGCTAAAGATTTGTGTAAGAATTCAAAGTTTCGCTTTGTTTTCCTTAGTAGATAAAAAATATATATATATAAAGTTAGCCCTAAATTGTATTTCCTGCTTTTAATTTCAAGTTTAAAAAGAATTTAATTTTAACTTTAATTCAAATTTAAAGTTTGAAAAGAATCCCCCTAGATTTATATATGTTTACAAACACAGGTTTCTTCTTTTTCCCTGTGCCTACAAACTGGAAGGAAATACCTGTGCTATCCTAAGATACCTATATCTGCACCCTTGTAAATTGTTTGGAAAGGACCTAAAAAGTTAACTTAAGGCTGAATATGATTAATGTTAAAGATATAGTCATTGTTCTTTCTTTCCTCACATTATTACTCTTAAATACTTTGTGGTTAATGATTGGTCAGTAATTGAACATCAGACCCTTTGAGAGCACAAAGATCAACCAACACTGTCACCCAACAGCCATATAACTAAGCTCTTTTTGCCTAGTGGGATTCAAACATTTTTATTGACTTTATTCATGGACAAACATCACTAGATACTGTATTTAAATGGGATATTGCCCTGTGACTGAACAGAACTTCTCCAGACCCATGGTTCTTTTGAGGAAGAGAATGAATGACTGCAGTAGGCTATTATTCCACCACCCACCTAGAGAAACCAGTTAGGACTCACAAATACTCATTGTTGGGGGTTACTGGCTCTGGTACGAGAAAACATGCTGATTGTTGCATAGGTCTGTACTTTACCAGAAAACACAAGGCCCGTACTCTCTCTGATTTGGAATCAGAACAAGGAGAAGTAGAGATAAATGTCTTGGCCAAGCTCCACTTCAGTTAGTGAACATTTGCCAGTTTCCTCTGGTAGCCTAAATGTGGTTAATTACTTATATATACATTTATACATTTATATTATGTATATGTTCTCCAGGGTATTTGACTGCCGTGTTCTTATCACTGAATGTGCCAGGGGTGGTTCTATTTCAG
Source organism: Phocoena sinus (assembly GCF_008692025.1). Taxonomy (NCBI): domain Eukaryota; kingdom Metazoa; phylum Chordata; class Mammalia; order Artiodactyla; family Phocoenidae; genus Phocoena; species Phocoena sinus. The sequence goes on along the minus strand of NC_045765.1, from coordinate 106,804,558 downwards.
TGGTCAGTGCAAAGCATCTTTATCTAATGTTGTTTGTTTGTTGTGTTTCCCTGAAATGCCTCTGGATAGATCTATCATCTTTAAAAGTGTGTAAATGCAGATCTACATTTAAGTTTACCTTTTTCTCTGTATACATCCTTCCTTTTTCTGTGCACATCCTACCTCATTCTTCTTAAGAATTTTAAGAGGTGTTTATGTCTATAAACATGAGATTACATAGTTTATGATAAACACATATATAATATGTGTTATAATGTTTTTATTATTAAATTACTGAGCTGGTATTACCTGTGGTGTAGTGGAAGGAGCACTAGAATCAGAAAAGGCTTAGAATCAGAAAGCTTGAGTTGCATTTCCTAGTTGAGAAAACCAGGTTAGACACAACTTTTAGACATTTGGTGTCAAAAATCTATTAAATGGATATGCAGTTATAAACATCAAAAGGGTGAATACCTGTGAAAGGGCTTTGATAAATGAGAACTCCACAAATAAATGGTGTTAAGATATATTCCTGGGGCTCATATTGATCTAATTCTATGATCTTAATAATAACAGCATTACCCAAATCATGTATTTCCTACTAAACCTACAAAATGTGTTAGAGAGGGACATACTGTTTTAAGAATTGTCTAATTTCACACTTGTATGTGGAATCTAAAAAAAACAATACAAATGAACTTATTTACAAAACAGAAGTAGACTCACAGACATAGAAAACAAATTTAGAGTCACCAAAGGGGAAAAGGGGAAAGGGATAAATTAAGAATTTGAGATTAACAGATACACACAACAATATATAAAATAGATGAACAACAAGGACCTACTGTATAGCACAAGGAACTATATTCAATATCTTGTAATAACCTGTAATGGAAAAGAATCTGAAAGAAGAATATATATATGTGTGTATATCTATTTCTATATATCTGAATCACTGCTGTGCACCTGAAACTGACACAACATTTTAAATCCACTATACTTCAATTTAAATAGAAAAAGAATTGTCTAGTTTAATTGAACAGAAGACAGCGTCCAGAAACAGGCTCAAACGAACATGGATATTCAGTGTAAATGAAGAATTATTCAATAAATGGATTGGGCACAATGGATTGGTTCACTCAAAATACAAGTCAATCGTTACCTCATCTCTTATCCCAAAATAAAGTTAAGATGGATCTAATATGAAATGTAGGGAATGACATTTAAAAAAATAACTAGAGGAAATTATAAGATTTTTAAAATAATAAGCTAAGAGTAAGGAAACCCGTGCTAAGGAAAAGGTGAAACCCATGCTAAGGAAAATGTAAAACCCAGAAGCCATACTAGAAAAGATTAATAAATCTGACCAATAACAATTAAATTATTTACATGAAAACAAATAACACATCTGGAAAATATTAGCAACATATGAGAGACAAAAAACTAACAACTATTTTGATATGCCAGGACCTTTTCCAAAAACTAAACCACAATCTATCAAAAAGAAAAAGTGGCAAATGTTTTATGCAGGCTGCTGGCAGAAAGAGAAAAATAAATATTTTAACATCATCTTAAAAATTGCTCCGTTTCATTCATAGTTAAAGAAATAGTAATTAAAACAACAATGATATTCTGCACCATTTTTTCATCAATCAGAGCCATAAAGATAAAAATAGTTTAATGAAAGTTTGTGTTGGGTCAAGTTGTGGGGAAACTGGGTCTCTCATATATGTAAATAGGTTCATCTTTTTTAGAAAGTGATTTGGTAATAGCTATCAAAAATTTTTTTAACTGTATATACCTTTTGACCCAGCAATTCCTCTTCTAGATATTGTCATATAGACATTGGTATGAATGCCACCCAAAGCAAATGGCCAAGGATGCCCTTTGCAGCATTATTTCATAGCAAAAATTTGGAAACACCTTAAAGGCTCATCACAGGAACTGGTAAAATAAAAGATGCTACATTTATCTAGGGGAAAACTATACAGCTGTTAAAAATGACACAGACACACTGTATTAGCTGATTCAGAATATTCTCCGAGATAAACTGTGTTTTAAGTGAAGAAAGTAAGGTACCAAATAGTGTAAAATATGCACCCAATTATGTACAAAATGGGCATATTCATTCATTCAACAAATATTTACTGGGTGTCCTGGGCATTGTGGATATAGCAGTGAACAAAACATCAAAGGCTACATTCCTGGAGTTTATATTATGGAGGGCAGAGAAAGGCAATTCCCAAATATACATATACAATGGGGAGACGTGCTATGATGTAAATAGAGCATGAGAATGGGAGTGGAGAGTGCAGTGTGTTGTAGATTAAGGGGGAACAGGTTCACCAGGCAGAGAACAGGGCAGTGCTAAGGAGCAATGACATGAAAAAGCTTAGCCAAGTCCAGGTGCAGGAATCCAGTCACATGTTAGTGGTATATCCACATGGTGCCATTATTCCTGTGAAGCAAATTCACGACACTTCATGTTTAAACCATGATATCTCTTTCTGCATTACAGCGTTCCCTCCTTTGAGAAAGCACTCCGTAGCAACATGATAGACAATGCTCTTTACATCTACTTTGTGGCTGAGGTATCCTGGACAATTGGTTGTCTAGGGTAACTAACTCAAAAACTAGAAGACAAACCACTGTGTCTGCATCCTTAAGTCACCCTTTGCTCAGTGGAGCTTCCCCAAGATCAAGGGAGAATGCTAAATATCTGTTTACTAGAACCTTGGCTCTCTCTTTCTCTGAGGCAGCCCATCACCGGCCTGACCGTTTTCCCCTCTGCAGACATCTCTTATAGATAGGAATCCTGTTGACCTTGTCTCTTGTGTCTCCCAGGCAATTAAACAGCTTCAGTCAGCTGTGACTTGATCGTTCAATGACTTTTTCCTCTTCTCATTGACTTCACTGGAATAGAAGACTAAATATAGGCACTGGCTGTCATATCTCCCAGGTCTTTCTGTGCAGACAGACTCGTTATCACTAACAAACAATGCTTACAAGACCCACACACAGAAGAGCAGAAGAATAGAGATGGGGGTCGGAGTGGTGCTCAAAACAAAGAAGCTCCAGAAAGTTTCTCATTTAGTAAAATCAAAGAAGGCAAATGGTGTGCTTTAACAACCATGACCATGAACACAGTCTTATAAAAATTAGAGAAACGGAATGACATCCCTGGACTCTAAGGAAAAGGCAATGGAAATATAGTTCTGAGGTCAGAACTTTGGGCATTTGAGTTATATGGAGTGGAAATGGATGAGAGGCCAAGCAGGGCCAGTGCTAAGCTTGAGTGCACGGAGCCAAGGCCAGAGGCTACTGCCTGCTTAGTGCTAATGACTGGCCAGCTAGAATATGGACCTTGAGCTGCCAGGTCTGATTTTCCAAAAGAAGTCATAGATCTGGGACTTAGTGTGAACTCTCCAATTTTTAAATGTTGGCAACTTATTTAAACATATTTTTGCAAATATGTTTAAAACATGACTGATCTCTCCCTTGCAATTTTAATGCACTGGCTCCTTCCCTAGCCTTGTCTTAGGGACAGTCTTACTTGAGCAAGTGATGAGTATACTTGTTATATAGATGAAGAACTGTTTCCTCCCCTCCCTCAAAAAAAAGCCACTTTTATGAGGATGAAGTATGGCACAAAGAGTTAGACTTTTGAGTATCTGCCTTGGACAGGAGATCAGGATGCAGAAGACCCATTCCTGGTCAGGATTACATCTTCCCCTCTGGTTTTGTTATAAGATCCAACACTCTAGATATCGATAAACATCAGATATTACTGAGTCACAGTAAATATTAAATGTATTTCAGGTGTTAATTGGCCCACTCATCCATGTTTAAAGAGATTGTTGACACTTCTCTTCAAAATGTATTTCTGAATAGGAAATAGGGGCGTTGGTCACACATTTGGTCAACAAACCTACCTCAAGGGTCTACTCTGAAGCTGGCACTGTGGGTGAAATATTGTGGGAATTAGTAAGCTGAATGTGATACCGGCTCTGACTTCCGGAAACCTACTGTTCTACACAGGAGATAAAACATGTTTCTAAATAATGATTCAGAGCACATAGAAATAAGTTATAGGACAATTTATTGTGAGCATGAAGTTGTACACAGCTGTAGTAGTAACCCAGGTTATAATTTTCAAATCTAAGAGCTTTAAACACTTTTCTTTTCTACTAGTGATATGAAACCAGGAAGAGAACACTGGTAGAAAGCTTGAATTAGAAATTTTAATAATAAATATTGAGTACTGAATATGCTGTGTATCACTGAGCTATATTTTATATACATTCTTTTATCAATTTTCATTGTACTGCTTTTCACTATTAAATAGCTACTGGAAATGAGAGAGTTAGTAACTTACCCAAAAATCACAGAGTATAAGCAGAAGATTTGGAACTTGAATTCACGGCTATTTGACAATGGAAATAGACTTTTTATTATTATTATTTTTTAAAATTTTATTTTGGAAATAGACTTTTAACATTAAGCTTATAAAAGTTTCCTAAAAAAAGAAAAAAAATTAAGAAAAATTTTTCTTGAAGGACAATAGGAAATTATTGTTTGTAAGCACAATTACAGAAAAGTTTCTTATTTGGATTCAGTTAGTACTCATGGAATACACTGTCTTTAATAGCATTGTATGATACAATCTTAAATTTCATTTTGTTGAAAACTGTAGGGTATGTGAAATTGATATCTTAATTTTTCCCTGAAATATTGTTATAGTATTGAGATATGGGTATATACTTCCTGCTTGCTGTGGTATCTTATTAATAAAAAAGAAATGTAGAAACATAATTTCCCAGTTAGTGTGTAACAACATTTATTAGCATATCTCAGTAATTATATGATAAATAAACTTAATTATCAAGGTTACTTTAGGATTATCAACTGTATACTTTTCATTGTGAGTTGTCAAATGGCCTATTGATGGAAAATATAAGACATATAATGTATTAGGTAAAAAAAAATGGTCTTCAGGACATATCTAGAATTTTATAATTTTTTTAAGAAAGGTTCTAACACTTATTTCAATATATATAAAATAAAGCAATCAGGTAGGGAAGAATATCAAGAGTAAAGGTATAGCTGTCATAAATTATGAAATTGAATTTGAGCCCAAATTGGACTTGGATTCATTCTTACAGCATTTACTTCTTTTTAATCTAGGTTTTCTAAATCACACAATTTAGATATTTTCTAAGGCAGTTATGCAGGGCACCAACTCAAATATGTGTCAGTTAGGATGCCTTCAGCGACAAGCAACAAAAATCCTTGATTTTATTGGTTTAAATAATAAAGGAATTTATTATCTACTATAAAGAAAGTTCAAGGTTATGGTTGGCTGTAGGTCTAATGCCTGAGCACTTCAGCCCTGCCTCTCCCGATTCTTTCTCAGCTTCATCCCAGAGGGTATCTTATATACTCATGGGTGCGAGATAGATACAACAGTTTCACGAGGTATATCCTATCTTGATAATGTCCAGTGAAGAAAAGCAACCATCACTTCCTTTTTTCTCTTCTTAAAATGAATATACCTTTCCCAGGAGCAACCCCTTCACACAAGATCCTCTCACATCTCATTGGCCAAAATTGCATCATATACTCATTCCAAAACCAGTCATTGGCAAAAGAAATGGGAACAATGTAATTGACATAGAATAATCAGGATCATCCCCCTGGGCTGGGGTTTGACCCAGGTTCCACTAAGGTATATGGCTGTGTGAAGGAGGGTAGATACTAGAATGGAATTAGAGTTTTGTTAGAAAAGAGAAAGAGGAGCGGCTACAGGATAGCCAATCAACAATGGCCGTTATAGAACAGTCCTAAAGGTAACTGAGAAGGGAATAACTGGAGATCAAATAGCCTTCTGCAGTTCTTCTGAGCTTAGCTCTTTGATTTCTAGATGGTCCCCAACAATGGCAGTTATCCTCCTCATAATGATAGCTTCATAGATATTTGAGCTGGAAGGGACCATGCTGAGACCCAGATTTGTTAAATGTCTTCACACAATGAATTAATGGCAAAGCCAGGGCAGGGTTTCTTGGCTCTCAGTACAGGGTGTTTTCTTTCATTCTTTACCCTTCAGACAGTTGGAACTGCTTTAAAACTCATGGCAAGCACTGGCCTTTTCTCTAATTAACAGCTTCTTATAATATATGTATTTTGTTTGTTCAGCCTCCTAGAAAATAAATTGAGTTTGTGCTTTAAAAAGCCTGCTGAGATCCTTGTTCTCTGTTCTGATACCATGTGCATGAACCACCAACAGGTTTCCTCCTACCTCACATTTGATGTGAGTCCCTTTCTTGCAACATCTCTCTCAATAGCTTCCCCATCTTCTCTTGCTCCATCTATGACCAACTTCCTGTTTCTAAATAGATTTTGTGGTCGCCCCTCCCTCCTTGTGCCAGCTCCTAGCCACTAGTTACTTAGGCTGTGGTCTATATTGTTCTTCCAACAGCCTACCCTGTTGTGGTTGCCCCACACATCCACATTGTTATATGTCCCCAGTTTGGGTTCTGGGATTATTTTGGTAACTACCACATTGGGTGAGAGTCAAACTAATAATTTAAAGTGTTGGGACAACTTCTCCTATTGCAAGTCTCCTCCTGTTTTTACAATCCAAGAGGAGCTGCTTCTTGTACTCTTATTACCTATAATGCACAAATAGAATGTGATGTATGGCCTCCCACAAACCTGAATGCTTATGATTTACTTTGTGTTTTTCTTCTTTTCTTTCTAGGACAAGATGTTGATAAATATAAAGAGCATCTTATGGATGTGCTCTACCTTAATAGCAACCCATGCACTACAGAAAGGTGAGTGTGGTAACAATATTTTAGGACTAATTGAAATAAAAATTGAAGTACTGGGGCATGGAATGGGATTATGGAATCATTAAAATAAAGGATGGGGCTTCCCTGGTGGCGCAGTGGTTGAGAGTCCGCCTGCCGATGCAGGGGACACGGGTTCGTGCCCTGGTCCGGGAGGATCCCACATGCCGCGGAGCAGCTGGGCCGGTGAGCCATGGCCGTTGAGCCTGCGAGTCCGGAGCCTGTGCTCCGCAACGGGAGAGGCCACAACAGTGAGAGGCCTGCATACCGCAAAAAAAAAAAAAAAAAAAAAAAAAAAAGGATGAATTTTTGATCTATTCATTGCTGAACACTTTTAGCTAAAATATTATTAGGTTGAAAACAGTGGTTTTAAATAAATCAATCATAACAAAATAATGAGCCAGGTGCTAAAGAAGCAAGTGGGCTTTCAGTAACTTCCCAGATTACTTTCAGACTGTGCAAAAAGGCTCACATGTGGGGCTGGGCATATTTTTAACTTCTACTTTCTTCAACACTGCTCAAAAATTTTCTATATTAAAAAAAGAAGACTATTAAACATTCAGGAGGACAGAGTTTGAAAAAAGTAAAGAAGATAGAGAGAAGGCTGATAGCCAAGTTTCTCCCCCACCTCCATTTCTTTTTTCCTTCCCTCCCCTCCCCTTCCCTTCCCTTCCCTTCCCTTCCCTTCCCTTCCCTTCCCTTCCCTTTCCTCCCCTTCCCTTCCCTTCTCTTCTCCCCACCCCCTTTCTAGTAACTGGATAAGTACACATCCACTGCTTTTGTTAGCTGTAAATTATATATCCATCTAATGAGGGTTCTGTGATTCCAGATTTGTGGACTCTGGTCTATGAAAAAAGATACTGTGCTGAGTTTCAGTGATCTGCTCCCATCAAGGGTCTCTCCAGACTCAGCTTCCACTTCTTTCTCATACTCACTCTATGCTTCCAGTCTCTGCAAGAATTTACAATTGCATTCATAGACCTTCTTATTCCCTTTTATTTACATGCAGTTCCTTCTGCTTGACAGTCCCTTCTCTTGTTCTCTACAGTTCCACTTCAGTTCGTTCTTAAGACTCAAAATTTAAGTATCATTCCATCTATTCATCCATCCATCCTTCCACCTATCCACTCATTTATCCATCCATTGACAGTATTGTTTGAATACATTCTATGTGCTACATGTTAGTCTGGGTCTCCAGGGATATATCAGTGGATGAGTCATACATTGTCTTGGATTTCATTAAACCTAATCTCCTTAGTTACATGAGGTAAGCGATAAACAAGTAAACAAACAATCCAAGTACTTCCGAATAGATGAATATAAAGCAGAATGACATCATAGGAAATGGCATAGGGTGGGGGGCAGGGGGGGTGATAAAGCGTCTTTGAGAAAGTCATACTTAAACTGATGTGGGAATGACGAGGAAGAGCCAGCCAGCTAAGATTTGGCCCAAGTTAGGTAGTGTGTTTGAACAACAGAAAGTTCACTGTAGTTGGAGAACAGTGACCAAGAAGAAAGTAGGAGATACAGAGAGAGATAGTCAGAAGTCAGTTCATATAAATAGTAACAATATCTAATACTTAGAAAAGAGCTTCCTATGAGCCAAGAACAGCTTAACATTAGCTTACTGAAACATTCATTATCCATAGAGGAAACTGAGAACCTAAGAGACTTGCTCAAAGCCACACAACCAGTAAGTAGCAGAACTGGGAGATAAACCAAGGCTGTCCCAGGAGTGTGTGAGCTTTACCTCTGTTACGTTTCTTATCTATATAGGGCATTGTAGCTTTAGAAATGACTAGATTTTATTTCCAGGAAGCACTGAAGGAAGCGCTGAAGGGTTTCAGCAGGCGAAAGACATGAGTTGATGAATGTTTTCAAAGTTCCATGTTTGCTATTCTATGTAGATTTGACTGTAGGAGAGCAAGAGTGGCAGCAGGGAGGTCATTTAGGAGGTTATTGTGGTCACCTGTATGTGAAATGGGGTGTGGCAGAAGAGCTGGAGAAGTGAATTCTCATCTCTCCAACATGGAGATGGAGGATTCAGACCAACAAATGGATCGGATGTGGTGTGGTGAGGGCAAGAGAGGAATCAAGGATGAGCTGACTTCGGACATGGCTCTCATTCCCCTTTCCAGCCAATTTAAAAGCCCTTTCTCTATGTTCCCATTGTCCCCTGTGCTGTGACATCTGTTATAGCCCATACCACTCGCTATGATAAGTTATGCTTCATTTTTCTTCCCAAGGGGAGTGTAGCTTCAAGAGAACTGTTTTTTATTTTCTAGCAGAGTTCCTGACGCACTGCTAGCACTTAATCAATTTATGTGTTGAGTGAATAAGTGAATGAATAAATAAACAATGTGTGAATACCACAGTGAATGACCTGGATGGCCCTCAGAGTCTAGGTCCACCAATCAAAGAGCCCAGGAGCTGTCCTTTTTAGCATTTTCAGGAAGTAAAGGTTGAAGGTCACAGAGAGGAAAGGACAATGGCATCCAGTGAAGAGGGAAGACATAGAGAGGAGATAGAGAAAAGGAGTTGGTTTGAGTGGGAAGTAATAGGAGGGAATTATAGAGAAAGTAGTGGGAGAACCTTGAGGAACAGGGCAACTCACCCTCCACTTAAAACAAAGAAAAAACTCATGCAAACAGTAGGGAAACAAAAAAACACTTATGGGATAGCTCCTTGATGGTATTTTAAAATAGTAATAATAGCTAACAGTATTGAGTGATTTCTACGTTACGCCTCGTTCTAAGTATTTTACTTTGTTATCCCTTTTTAATCTTAGCTCTCCGATGAGACACATGCTTTTATTCTCCCCATTTGACAAATGAGGAAACTGTAATACCAAAAGATTTAGAGACATAGCTAATGTAGAAGATTATACATCAATTTAGTGATTGAGCCTGTAGGTGAACCCAGGCAGTCTGGCTCCACAGTCCATGCTCTCAACCACTGTATTGTACTTTATCCCAAGCATCAAGTTCTTTGCAAATCTGTAATCACTGTTAAGAGATGTCATTAGTTTGGGGCTAATTTCAGAAGAATTTTTACTTTTTCATGAGAGGGGTAAAAACTGAAAATGTAAGATCCATATGAAACAGACTTGCCAAGTTCATAGTGAATCACAGAGCAGTAACTAGTTGAGTCAACACAAGTACTCTTATCTTAAGGTTTTCTCTGTTTATGTCTACGCACGCAAAAGGTCAATAACTAATGAACACTCCATCTATTGGTTTCTGGATTTATTTTAATGCATGAAGAACTCTTTGCTTTAAAAATACCCTTTATATTGATTATCTAGCATTGACCCAGTTATTTGGATATTCCTCTAATATTAATAAATGCAGCCATGCACAGTTATTAGTAAATGAATGAACAAGAGAGTGACATTAATACTAGAGAGGGTGATAAATTCCCCTATACTCACTCTGACAATTATTTGGCCAAGGTCTGTGTGTGTGTTTGTTCAAATTGTGTAGATAGAATTTGCATCAACCTTGCTCTGCAGAATTTATTGGCAGAGAATGAAACATAACTGATCATTCATTGTTCAGAGATTTCTCCCTTACTGTAATCATTTAGACCACAAAATATCTGGTGGGAATAGTGAATTTTTTTTAAAGCAATTTTTTTTGAATTTTATTTTATTTATTTTTTTATACAGCAGGTTCTTATTAGTCATCAATTTTATACACATCAGTGTATACATGTCAATCCCAATCTCCCAATTAATCACACCACCACCCCCACCCACCACTGCTTTCCCCCCTTGGTGTCCATATGTTTGTTCTCTATATCTGTGTCTCTATTTCTGCCTTGAAAACTGGTTCATCTGTACCATTTTTCTAGATTCCACATATATGCGTTAATATACGGTATTTGTTTTTCTCTTTCTGACTTACTTCACTCTGTATGACAGTCTCTAGATCCATCCATGTCTCTACAAATGACCCAGTTTCATTCCTTTTTATGGCTGAGTAATATTCTGTTGCATATATGTACCACATTTTCTTTATCCATCCGTCCATTGATGGGCATTTAGGTTGCTTCCATGACCTGGCTATTGTAAATAGCGCAGCAATGAACATTGGAGTGCATGTGTCTTTTTGAATTATGGTTTTCTCTGGGTATATGCCCAGTAGTGGGATTCTTGGGTCATATAGTAATTCTATTTTTAGTTTTTTAAGGAACCTCCATACTGTTCTCCATAGTGGCTGTATCAATTTACATTCCCACCAACAGTGCAAGAGGGTTCCCTTTTCTCCACACCCTCTCCAGCATTTGTTGTTTGTAGATTTTCTGATGATGCCCATTCTAACTGGTGTGAAGTGATACCTCAGTGTAGTTTTGATTTGCATTTCTCTAATAATTAGTGATGTTGAGCAGCTTTTCATGTGTCTCTTGGCCATCTGTATGTCCTCTTTGGAGAAATGTCTATTTAGGTCTTCTGCCCATTTTTTTATTGTGTTTTTTGTCTTTTAAATATTGAGCTGCATGAGCTGTTTATATATTTTGGAGATTAATCCTTTGTCCGTTGATTCGTTGGCAAATATTTTCTCCCATTCTGAGGGTTGTCCTTTCATCTTGTTTATAGTTTCCTTTGCTTTGCAAAAGCTTTGAAGTTTCATTAGGTCCCATTTGTTTATTTTTGTTTTTATTTCCATTACTCTAGGAGGGGGATCAAAAAAGATCTTGCTGAGATTTATGTCAAAGAGTGTTCTTCCTATGTTTTCCTCTAAGAGTTTTATAGTGTCCGGTCTTACATTTACATCTCTAATCCATTTTGAGTTTATTTTTGTGTATGGTGTTAGGGAGTGTTCTGATTTCATTCTTTTACATGTTGCTGACCAGTTTTCCCAGCACCACTTATTGAAGAGGCTGTCTTTTCTCCATTGTATATCCCTGCCTCCTTTGTCATAGATTAGTTGACCACAGGTGTGTGGGTTTATCTCTGGGCTTTATATCCTGCTCCATTGATCTATATTTCTGTTGTTGTGCCAGTACCATATTGTCTTGATTACTGTAGCTTTGTGGTATAGTCTGAGGTCAAGGAGTCTGATTCCTCCAGGTCCGTTTTTTTCCTTCAAGATTGCTTTGGCTATTTGGGGTCTTTTGTGTCTCCAAACAAATTTTAAGATTTTTTGTTCTAGTTCTGTAAAAAATGCCATTGATAATTTAATAGGGATTGCATTGAATCTGTAGTTTGCTTTGGGTAGTATAGTCATTTTCACAATATTGATTCTTCCAATCCAAGAACATGGAATATCTCTCCATCTGTTGGTATCATCTTTAATTTCTTTCAGCAGTGTCTTATAGTTTTCTGCATACAGGTCTTTTCTCTCCCTAGGTAGGTTTATTCCTAGGTATTTTATTCTTTTTGTTGCAATGGTAAATGGGAGTGTTTTCTTAATTTCTCTTTCAGATTTTTCATCATTAGTGTATAGGAATGCAAGAGATTTCTGTGCATTAATTTTATATCCTGCAACTTTACCAAATTCATTGATTAGCTCTAGTAGTTTTCTGGTGGCATTCTTAGGATTCTCTACGTATAATATCATGTCATCTGCAAACAATGACAATTTTACTTCTTTTCCAATTTGTATTCCATTTATTTCTACTTCTTCTCTGATTGCCATGACTAGGACTTCCAAAACTATGTTGAATAATAGTGGAGAGAGTGGACATCCTTGTCTTGTTCCTGATCTTAGAGGAAACGCTTTCAGTTTTTCACCATTGAGAATGATGTTTGCTGTGGGTTTGTTGTATATGGCCTTTATTATGTTGAGGTAGGTTCCCTCTGTGCCCACTTTCTGGAGAGTTTTTATCATAAATGGGTGTTAAATTTTGTCAAAAGCTTTTTCTGCATCTATTGAGATGATCATATGGTTTTTCTTCTTCAATTTGTTAATGTGGTGTATCACATTGATTGATTTGCATATATTGAAGAATCCTTGCATCCCTGGGATAAATCCCAATTGATCATGGTGTATGATCCTTTTAATGTGTTGTTGGATTTTGTTTGCTAGTATTTTGTTGAGGATTTTTGCATCTATATTCATCAATGATATTGGTCTGTAATTTTCTTTTTTTGTAGTATCTTTGTCTGGTTTTGATATCAGGATGATGGTGGCCTCATAGAATGAGTTTGGGAGTGTTCCTTCCTCTGCAATTTTTTGGAAGAGTTTGAGAAGGATGGGTGTTAGCTTTTCTCTAAATGTTTGATAGAATTCACCTGTGAAGCCATCTGGTCCTGGACTTTTGTTTGTTGGAAGATTTTTAACCACAGTTTCAATTTCATTACTTGTGATTGGTCTGTTCATATTTTCTATTTCTTCCTGGTTCAGTCGTGGAAAGTTATACCTTTCTAAGAATTTGTCCATTTCTTCCAGGTTGTCCATTTTGTTGGCATAGAGTTGCTTGTAGTAGTCTCTTAGGATGCTTTGTATTTCTGTGGTGTCTGTTGTAACTTCTTCTTTTTCATTTCTAATTTTATTGATTTGAGTCCTCTCCCTCTTTTTCTTGATGAGTCTGGGTAAAGGTTTATCAATTTTGTTTATCTTCTCAAATAACCAGCTTTTAGTTTATTGATCTTTGCTATTGTTTTCTTTGTTTCTATTTCATTTATTTCTGCTCTGATCTTTATGATTTCTTTCCTTCTGCTAACTTCAGGTTTTGTTTGTTCTTCTTTCTCTACTTCTTTTAGGTGTAAGGTTAGATTGTTTATTTGGGATTTTTCTTCTTTCTTGAGGTAGGCTTGTATAGCTATACACTTCCCTCTTAGAACTGCTTTTGCTGCATCCCATACATTTTAGGTTGTCGTGTTTTCATTGTCATTTGTCTCTAGGTATTTTCTGATTTCCTCTTTGATTTCTTAAGTGATCTCTTGGTTATTTAGTAACGTATTGTTTACTCTCCATGTGTTTGTGTCTTTTTACGGTTTTTTCCCTGTAATTCATTTCTCTTCTCATAGTGTTGTGGTCAGAAAAGATGCTTGATATGATTTCAATTTTCTTAAATTTACTGAGGCTTGATTTGTGACCCAAGATGTGATCTATCCTGGAGAATGTTCCATGTGCACTTGAGAAGAAAGTGTAAACTGCTTTTTTTGGATGGAATGTCATATAAATATCAATTAAATCTATCTGGCCTATTGTGTCATTTAAAGCTTGTGTTTCCTGATTAATTTTCTGTTTGGATGATCTGTCCATTGGTGTAAGTGAGGTGTTAAAGTCCCCCACTATTATTGTGTTACTGCCAATTTCCTCTTTTAGAGCTGTTAGCAGTTGCCTTATGTATTGAGGTGCTCCTATGTTATGTGCATGTATATTTATAATTGTTGTATCTTCTTCTTGGATTGATCCCTTGATCATTATGTAGTGTCCTTCCTTGTCTCTTGTAACATTCTTTATTTTAAAGTCTATTTTATTGGATATGAGCATTGCTACTCCAGCTTTCTTTTGGTTTCCATTTGCATGGAATATCTTTTTCCATCCCCTCACTTTCAGTCTGTATGTGTCCCTAGGTCTGAAATGGGTCTCTTGTAGACAGCATATGTATGGGTCTTGTTTTTGTATCCATTCAGCAAGCCTGTGTCTTTTGGTTGGAGCATTTAATCCATTCACGTTAAAGGTAATTATCGATATGTATGTTCTTATTACCTTTTTCTTAATTGTTTTGGGTTTGTTTTTGTAGGTTCTTTTCTTCTCTTGTGTTACCCACTTAGAGAAGTTCCTTTAGCATTTGTTGTAGAGCTGGTTTGGTGGTGCTGAATTCTCTTAGGTTTTGCTTGTCTGTAAAGCTTTTGATTTCTCCATTGAATCTGAATGAGATCCTTGCCGGCTAGAGTAATCTTGTTTGTAGGTGCTTCCCTTTCATTACTCTAGGTATATCATGCCACTCCCTTCCTGCTTGTAGAGTTTCTGCAGAGAAATCAGCTGTTAACCTTATGGGAGTTCCCTTGTACGTTATTTGTCATTTTTCCCTTGCTGCTTTCAATAATTTTTCTTTGTCTTTAATATTTGCCAATTTGATTACTATGTGTCTCAGCATGTTTCTCCTTGGGTTTATCCTGTATGGGACTCTCTGCACTTCCTGGACTTGGGTGGCTATTTCCTTTTCCATGTTAGGGAAGTTTTTGACTATAATCTCTTCAAATATTTTCTCGGGCCCTTTCTCTCTCTCTACTCCTTCTGGGACCCCTATAATGAGAATGTTGTTGTGTTTAATGTTGTCCCAGAGGTCTCTTAGGCTGTCTCCATTTCTTTTCATTTTTTTTTTCTTTAATCTGTCCCGCAGCAGTGGATTCCACCATTCTGTCTTCCAGGTCACTTATCCGTTCTTCTGCCTTAGTTATTCTGCTATTGATTCCTTGTATTGTATTTTTCATTTCAGTTGTGTTGTTCATCTCTGTTCGTGTCTTCTTTAATTCTTCAGATCTTTTTTAAACATTTCTTGCATCTTCTCGATCTTTGCCTACATTCTTTTTCTGAGGTCCTGGATCATCTTCACTATCGTTATTCTGAATTCTTTTTCTGGAAGGTTGCCCATCTCCACTTCATTTAGTTGTTTTTCTTGGGTTTATCTTTTTCCTTCATCCAGTACGTAGCCCTCTGCCTTTTCATCTTGTCTGTCCTTCTGTGAATGTGGTTTTTGTTCCACAGTCTGCAGGATTGTAGTTCTTCTTGCTTCTGCTGTCTGCCCTCTGGTGGATGAAGCTATCTAAGAGGCTTGTGCAAGTTTCCTGATGGGAGGGACTGGTTGTGGGTAGAGCTGGCTGTTGCTCTGGTGGGCAGAGCTCAGTAAAGCTTTAATCCACTCGTCTGCTGATGGGTAAGGCCTGGCTCCCTCCCTGTTGGTTGTTTGGCCTGAGGCAACCTAACACTGGATCCTACCCAGGCTCTTTGGTGGGGCTAATGGTGGACTCTGGGAGGGCTCACGCCAAGGAGTACTTCCCAGAACTTCTGCTGTCAGTGTCCTTGTCCCCACAGTGAGCCACAGCCACCCCCCTGCCTCTGCTGGAGACCCTCCAACACTAGCAGGTACGTCTGGTTCAGACTCCTATGGGGTCACTGCTCCTTCCCCTGGGTCCCAGTGAACACACTACTTTGTGTGTGCCCTCCAATAGTGGAGTCTCTGTTTCCCCCAGTCCTGTCAAAGTCCTGCAATCAAATCCCACTAGCCTTCAAAGTCTGATTCTCTAAGAATTCCTCCTGCCGTTGCTGGATTCCCAGATTGGGAAGCCTGACGTGGGGCTCAGAACCTTCACTCCAGTGGGTGGACTTCTGTGGTATAAGTGTTCTCCAGTTTATGAGTCACCCACCCAGCAGTTATGGAATTTGATTTTATCGTGATTGCTCCCCTCCTACCGTCTCATTGTGTCTTCTCCTTTGTCTTTGGAGTGGGTATATTTTTTGGTGAGTTCCAGTATCTTCCTGTCGATAATTGTTCAGCAGTTAGTTGTGATTCTGGTGTTCTTGTAAGAGGGAGTGAGAGCACGTCCTTCTACTCCGCCATCTTGAACCAATCTCTCTAGGAATAGTGAATTTTTGTTAGCATTCATTTTTATTTCTTGCATTATCAGAGTTTCAGACAAGTTCTTGCAGGTAGCAGGGTTTTTTGTTTTGTTTTGTTTTGTTTTTTAGCATGCATAGTCAGTAAACATTATCCTCTGAACTACTAAATTTCTCTCTTAAAATATTTAGATTTGGTAAACTTAGTTCTTGTTACCCCCCAGTGCCTTACGACCCAAGGTTTCATGCACAAAAGACTTGGCCACACAGCTTCTTGTTCATCCTGTTAAGACTGGATTCTACATGAATATTTATTTACATCCAACTGAAGCTTTTAATTTTCTTGTATCTGTAAACACCCAGAACAATAAATAACCCTTGGGAAATCGCCTGTTGGTGTAAGTTTGTTCTAATATATTTTTTCATTACAGCACAGTTATTGAGTAATGCTCTAAGTGTCAGAAACCTCCCAATCAGATAGATAGATGTGAATCTCATATCTGCCCCTATACCTCTAAAATTGTGAAAAGAACTGTAACTTAGTAATAAATATTAAGGAATTGAAAGTCACTTGTCTTAAACTCATTTTAAAGGAAATCATAAAGGGTCTTATAATTTGTTGTTGTTGTTGTTGTTTTACCTGTACGCGGGCCTCTCACTGTTGTGGCCTCTCCCATTGCGGAGCACAGGCTCCGGATGCACAGGCTCAGCAGCCATGGCTCACGGGCCCAGCCACTCCGCAGCATGTGGGATCTTCCCGGACCGGGGCACGAACCCGTGTCCCCTGCATCGGCAGGCGGACTCTCAACCACCGCGCCACCTGGGAAGCCCAAGGGTCTTATAATTTATATCATAATTGATGTTGATGGTAAAGATGTTTATTCTCCATTTAAAAAGCAATCTTTTATTTGTGAAGTTAATGATCTATAATTCTTCAGGAAGGAAGATGGGATTTCCTAGAACATATGATGAATATAAATTAGGAGATTTTAGTTCATAAAATTTTCACCCCTTCCCTTCTCAGGACCCCGTTTCTTGGCAAAAAAGTACAAAATATCTTTTTGTTGTCTTCATCTCCCTAATGGGATCTAATCTTTTTGAAGTTAAGTTTCATTCCTTAGCATCTGTATCATTTCTAATGCATGTCCATTTTGAGATGTGTGTTACTAATGCCTTTAAGCACCAATACACCAAGTATTAGATACATATCATTTTGTTGATTAACATTATTTCACTCCACCTAGAGGCTACTATTACTATTCATCATATTTGCATGAACTGGGAGTTCCTTGTGCATTAATGATAAATTCTATTCTTATTACCAACACATTGTCTACCCAACTAGTAGAGACTGGAAGATGGGGGAAAAAGGGAGAGGAGAGGTATAGATTCCTAGAAGTGGTGAAAGAATGTGGGTTTTTTGCATGTAATAGTATTAAATTGTGGTCAATGTGTTCTTTCTCATTAAAAGTTTAAGGGCTTTAACAGAAAGGCATTCTGTAGATTAATACTTTAGAAGGTTAGGTGAACAGATGCTAACTCCCCCTCCCCACCCCCACCCACCCCCAGGATATAATCTAGAGGTAATGTTTCACTGCAAAGTGATTGCAGCTGGATTTCTCATTACAATGAAAGTCTTTGGTTCAAACATTGAACCAAAGAGCATTCTTCAAGTGCTGGGTTTCCCCCTGTTCCAGTCTACTGAAGTATGTTTTAAAATTTTCACTTCCCCTTTGAGTTGTTTTCATTTCCTCTAAGGTAATGTGGCAGTTATCTTAATCATTTTTCTTCTCCTGACCTGTAGACTTAAATTTGTTTTTAAACTATTCTTCCTAACATTGGTCCAGTCTTTTAAACCTGCATTGCTTAAGTCTAGTCTTCTCTTGCACTTGATTGCTTGTCTTCCTACACTTGCCTTATTTTATCACTTATTTTGTTCATGTTTAACACTAAGTTACAAATACTTTAAAATGAATGCCATATTTTTAGCACATAAAAAATTAAGCATTATTAATCCCTGTCTTTGTTATAAAACATTACTGAAATTGTGTACTATTCTCTGTATATAAAATCATTCTAATTATTTCACATATTGAGGATATAAGCAACCCCCTGTAATGGTTCTTATCCATTCACATATTTAATAGACTCAGTTTGTTAATTTAGTATTTTCTCTTTCCTCTAGTCAAAGTGGAAAAAAGCCCACCTGTTAAGGGCTCCCTCTCTGGAAAAGTCAACCTACCTTGTCATTTTTCAACCATGCCTACCTTACCACCCACTTACAACACCACCAGCGAATTTCTCCGAATCAAATGGTCTAAGATTGAATTGGACAAGAATGGAAAAGATTTAAAGGAGACTACTGTTCTCGTGGCCCAAAATGGGAATATCAAGATTGGTCAGGGCTACAAAGGGAGAGTGTCGGTGCCTACACATCCCGAGGACGTGGGCGATGCCTCACTCACCATGGTCAAACTGCTGGCCAGTGATGCAGGCCTCTACCGCTGCGACGCCATGTATGGGATTGAAGACACACAGGACACAGTGTCTTTGGCTGTGGAGGGTAAGGCTTTGGGAATCTAGAAGAAGGTAGTATAACACGATACCTGGTTCAGAAATGTGGTGAAACAATATTCAAAAGTAGCCATTGCTCAGGATTTGGACAAGGGGAAAAACATTAATCAACACAACAGTCTATGTCTTTCACCAAAAATGAACTGTTATTTGTTCAGGAATCAAGGAAGGTGACTTTATACTAGATATAATGAATACCTCAAGACATGGTTTATAGCTCAAGAATCATTACTTCATTATTGAGACCTATCAGTGGTTATTTTTTAATACTGTAAAGGCTGTTCTACATTTTGTTTTAATTTTAACATATGTGTATATGTGCATATACATGCATACACATACACACATATAGATATATACATACACACACACAGGAAAAAACCCCTTTCCTTCTTTTTCGCACTCTCCTAGCATGATTATTAAAATCTTTGAATTTGCTTTTAAGAAATATAAATTATATCTTAACTTACATTGAAGAAATAAGGCACCTAATAAGTACCATGGTATATATCACAGTGCTTTGAAAAAGCTAGGACTCAATAAACATTTGAATTGGATCAAAACAAGAACTCAGTGAATTTTTTTTAAGGTCAATGCACTGGTTGTTGTCCACTGTCTTGCAATGAGACATTTTAGTTTTAGCCCACGTTGAGCGGTGGTTTGTATGTCATTTGAATTTAAGTTAGGAGACAAAGCAAAGAAAAATTGCTTTAATTGGGTACACACATAATGCCATAGCTCTTGGAAGAAAAATATTTTGGCAAGTTATTAAGCAAAATTCTAATACCCAGACATGATGGAACAGATTTTTCTTCCAACCCTCCACTTCCCTATAAAATATTTACCTTTCAGAAATATATACAAAGGGTTTTATTAAAACTCTTTCTTGTGTAGCCAAAAGGAAATATTTTGAATTTCAGATGTGACAGATTAATTTTCTGAACATCCTTTTCCATTCAGATTCTATTGCTCCCTTCTATAAATCTATTTTTATGTTTTCCAGGCATCCACTAAACACCCTGGGCTCTTTGCTCTTTTAACCTTTTTATCATTTACTTTGGTTTGTCTAGTATTGTTTTTTCTACTGATCTCTCTCTTCCTCTTTTTGTATAATGTAACATACACTATATATATATATATATATATATATATATATATATATATATATGGTGTTAGATACACATTGCATATAAATTTATATATACATATATGTTTTTAAAATCCCACAAGAAGTTTACAACTTCTTACAATTTTCATCATTAAAGAATTAGCAGTGGATTTGCCCCTTGCCCCCTTTGAAACAATGAAAATCCTCCACTTAATCTCCTTAGCCCCATGAGGTCTTCAAATTATCCCAGCAATTGCAGATACTTATACAGCCTGGTATTCCCAAGGAGGCCCCTTTGTGCCCCCTTACTGCCAATCTTCAGGGCACATGGAAGATTTTTAATTACCAAGAAGGCTATTTGAAGCTTTGATCAACATAAGACTAATTTAAAACCATTCAAAGTCTGGCTTAAGCCTTAGAGATCATTATAAACTATCTTTCATACTTACTAGATAGCACCATATATACTTCCTGGTACTTTTAGAGTCATTCTACAAAGCTACAGATTTTATGAAACGCATTTGATCAGTTTTTTCTCTGCAATGTCAGAAATGGGAAAATGAATGTTAGTTGTCAATGCATCTACTTGATGCCTCTGCAGATCTTTCTGTATTGACACTGATCAGAGGTGCTTATTTATGACATGGCTAGTCTGTTCCCTGTAGATACTTTATTGGCACATACCTGTTTTGGAAGAGAGAGACAATCTAAGGATAGGCATGTGGGAGACAGTCTTATAGCTAGAAGTCAGGCTGTAAGAGAGAGAGAGAGAGAGAGAGAGAGAGAGAGAGAGAGAGAGAGAGAGAGAGACTTGTTGTCAACTCCAGGAAATTACTAGGAATAAAAGGAGAGTGGAAGATATCTTGGAAACCAAAATTAATTCTGCCTAACAAAACAGTGGTCTTAAATGATATGACTCAATAAAATCTCATCCATAAGACCCAATTACCCCAATTTCTATTTTCCAGTGACTTCCTAGGCACATTTGCTTGACTCACTTTGCTCTTTTATGAAAACGAGTCACCATATTTACTCCAGTTAAAAATGGAGATGCTCTTGCTGAAGTAGGAGAAGAGGACCAAAGCTCCACCCCCTCAGCTGCTCTTTCTTCAGGCCTTTGACAGTTCTTTAGCCCTGAAACACAGTTCAAGAACCACTAGTTTATGTTACTCCTAAAATACAACGAAGTGGAATTTGAGGCACATATCAGGATGCCTGGCTTCTGCCTATGGGAGTCTGGAGAATTTTATTTCAGGCCTCCTTTGGGATAAAAATCATACATCTTACCTGTCAAAGCGGAGACCCTAAATTATGAATATGGTAAACTTTTATCACAGCAGTCTATCCGACATTTGAAAATTCTTTATCTAATTTGACCTTCCTATCAATCAAATAACCTAAGCAATATTAGTTATACTTTATGAAGGGGAAAATTAAGACTTATATATGATTAAGGAGCAAATTAGGGATTGGAACAGGCCTTCTCACTCATACCTAGTCCAGCATCTTTTCCATTTTAGTATATTGTCTCTGGAAGTAAATATTACAATGTTTCATGTTTGTAGGAAGTGGTACTGGTGAAGGCTCCATGTGCTTCTATTGAGTTGGCCCTGAGTAAAAACATGAAGTAGGAGAAGTTGATTTTGTGGCCCCCTTAACTCTTTGTATCTCTTGCAGCACCCACCCCATTTAATTGTCCAAGGTTCCCATAATAGCCTGAATACTACCTGCAGTTAGGACAACTAGTCACCATTTGGGATTTAGTGGCTTAAATCTTTTTTTTTTAGATTGTTTACATGGGAACAGAAAATTCTTGAAACTCTCTAATGGAGCAGAATAGGACACCTAAGTGAACAACATTTCTGGGGCTCCTCAGATCACCATAATTTTGCATAATGCTACGTAAAATAAAGTAAACATAAAGAAGTATCATGATGTTATTACCGAGTTAGCAAGTAATTTGACGAACTACTCCAATGAGAAACTACACAGTATGGTGGGAGACTTGAACTTGCCCATAATTGTTTGCTGCTATCTTTGCAGGGGTTGTGTTTCACTACAGGGCAGCGACCAGCAGGTACACTCTGAATTTTGAGATGGCACGGAAGGCTTGTTTGGATGTTGGGGCTGTCATAGCAACCCCAGAGCAGCTATATGCCGCCTATGAAGATGGATTTGAACAATGTGACGCAGGCTGGCTGTCTGATCAGAGTGTTAGGTGAGCGGTCTGGGGGCCACCAGGTTTAATTCATCTATTTGGAGAGAGAATAAAGTGCTACCTACTAGTCCTTTATTTCCCCAGGTATCCCATCCGGGCTCCCCGAGAAGGCTGTTATGGAGATAAGATGGGGAAGGAAGGAGTCAGGACCTATGGGCTCCGTGCTACTCATGAAACTTATGATGTGTATTGTTACGTGGACCATCTGGACGGTAAGATGTTCAAATTTCTATAGCTTCATTTGACCTAAGAAAATTAAGGAAAGACTGGGAGCACGTGGGGATAGAGCAAGTCTTCATGCTTGTTTGGATTCCAAACAGCAACATTTAGTTTAAATAACCGTATGATTCTGTGGTGAAATAAGCTTAAATTAAAGTGGAAAGAGAACGAGGGCTGTGTAAATGGTTATGTAGGTTTGAAATGTCTTTAGTTAATGGCAGGTTTGCTTTCAGTCATGCTGCCATTGGACTGTTTCCAATACACTTTTAGAGCATTAAGAATAGAAACCTGTAAGGGTGGTACCTATTCTTGTAAGAACTTCAGGTAAAATCCTGTGATGACAAACCACTGTGAATCCAAGTGCTGATAAACACTCCGAAGTGCAGCTGAGTCAGGCAAACTAGCCCGGGAAGGATTTTCATGGTTTTCTTCTCCTTGTGTTCACTTTGCTACACTAATATTTAGAGCAATCATTCATTCATTCAACCAATGAACATATTAAAAGAAAGCACCTGCTGTGTGATAGGTACTCTGCTCGTAGTTAGGACTATGAAGCCAAGTAAGATACAAGCCTCGCTTTAGAGATGCTTAGAGTCTGATTGATTCTGGCACTATCATTTCTCACTTAGCATGAGTTAGATTCTTAGAAACAAGTTTGAGTTCTCTTGTGGCGATGTTATCTAAGGACACGATGCAGTTTTATTATAAGAATAGAAATTTCAGTGACTTTTGAAGTGGAATTTCATTTGTAGCAACAGGTATCTTAGAAGCCTAAATATATAAATAGAAGTATTGCATTGAGTTATACTTTTAATTTTGGCTGGCTCCCCGAGAAAAGAATGATCTCAATTTTCTTATGTGTAAAATAAGGAAGTAGGACTAGATAACTTCCATAGTCCCTTCCAACATTAAAATTCTATGATTCTATGAACTGAAAAAATAACCTCAGAGACTGAAAGCTAGAAAATAAGCAGCTTATATTTGCCTAATGCCCTAAATTTGAATAGGATGGCCTGCTTCCAAGAAAGCTACTAAGTGTGGTTCTCTAGCATCTTAACATTCTTATTATAACTATTATTTAAGACTGATAAATGTGTTTTCTAAACCATAACTTTGATACTAACAGTTTCCATTTTTTACAAGGACAAAGGGAAAAGATATGTAAAATCCATGCTATGAGATATAGATAGATAGATATAGCTTAGCTCCTTCCTTTAAATTTAATTTTATTTTAAATTTAGTTAACTTTTTTCATAGAATAGGAGATGGTCGGTAGGGGATTCTGGTTCTAGGAAATTAATTTGGTTATTGCTATCTCAGTAAGATGGAAATTTGTATTCAAATTCACTAAGGTGGAATTTGTTTTATCACTGTGGTTCTCCTTTGGAATAATATCTATTAGAGTGATAGTTATAAAAATTTCTGGAACACTGATAATGCTGGAACTAAACCAGAGATAGTTTTTGAAAAAGTATACATAACTTCTAATTACCTAAAAGATCTTTACTAAATATAATTGAAATGTGGTTTTCAAGTATAAATCCATGGCCAGTTTGATCCCAATATGAAAAAGCATCACAAGCCAGACTTCTTGATGGAAAGACAGGCTTAAGTATTTACAATGCTCCTGGAAGGAGCACCTAGGGGCCCCTCTGCATGGCTCTTCTTCAGTCTTATCCTGATGGAGCTACTGAAACCCCAGTCTCTAAGGCTGCAGAATCCCTAACTTCTTTGAAGGCCAGAGGACTTTCTGCTTATGCAGAAGTTCCAGAAATTCCATGTCCTGTACAAATTTTGTGTGAGATACTCTGGACAGGTCTTGGTGGTAAAAGCCCTACCAAGGATTCCTAGCCACAGTGTACCCGTTGAGAGCTGGCTTCCCAAAATCTGTTCAGAGGATCAAAACTAGTGTTCAGGGAAAATTGAACTCTGTCAGAAGAGTCATTCTGAGGATGTACGCGTACACCACAATGAGAAGGATTTATTAGTCATACAGGAATTCTTCTCCACCTCCATAAACATCGCCACTTCTAGGGCAACTGGTATTGGTCAAACCAGTCTCTCCTCCAGTGTAACCCAACTGTATTTCATACAGTTGTATATTTACTTGGGATAACTGTTCTATATATTTGATAATTGAAAACTTGTAATGTATAATATAGCATAACTTTAGTTGGAGTATTTATACCAAAACAACAGAATTTGAACTTTTTTGTCCTATCACATAACAGCTGGAAGAAAAAGATAAAAGAATTAAGTATAAATAGGAATTCAAGCACTGGCTGAAATTTGTGTCAGCAGAGTAGCAAGACGCCCTGACATGGGCAACCTTGGGAACCTATCGCCTCTCCTTCTCTGGCCTATATTTTCCATGTTAGCCCTACCCTTTGGCTTTTCTTTCACCTGGAACAGCTACCACCCTACTATTCCAATTCCCTGACCTTCACACAAGCTTCCCAACACTTGGATGTGTCTGTACTATGGGCTGTCACACTGATCCCATATCCTCTTCTTAAGTCCTAGTTGGTCTCTCTCACCTTTACCATTCTCAATCTTTGAATGTGTGACTATAATCACCCTCCTGCAAATGTTTGCTTATTCCTCCATCTCTCCTACTAGACCATGGATTCTGGGAGGGAAGGAATCATGTGTATCTCCACTATGTCCTTGGCACATAGTAGGTGCTCCATAGATGGAGTTGAATAAAATGAGTGAATTAATAAATTAACCCCCAAACTAAGTGCCCACTATACTCACATCGCTTTACACTTGCCCTTTGGATAACTTCACACATCTCCGGGCTTCATCACAATTCTACTTCCCAGTTTTTCATTGCTCCAATGTCCTTACTGGTTCATTTAATTTCACTTTTGCTCTTTTGTGTGTAAATAAGTCAAATGCCTTGTGGGATGAACAGGACACAAAGAGACACCAAACAAACAAAAAAAAAATGAAAAATGATAAGTTTTAGTTTTGCATGTCTAGCCCTGAACTCTCTTCTGAATTCCATACCCACAGTTCTAGTTTGCAAATCATTTTTTAAAAAATTATTTATTTATTATTATTATTATTATTTTTGGCTGCACTGGGTCTTCGTTGCCACGCAAGGGCTTTTCTCTAGTTGGGGCAAGCGGGGCTACTCTTCGTTGCGGTGCGCGGGCTTCTCATCACAGTGGCCTCTCTTGTTGCGGAGCACGGGCTCTAGGCGCATGGGCTTCAGTAGTTGTGGCACGTGGGCTCAGTAGTTGTGGCTCTGGGGCTCTAGAGCACAGGCTCAGTAGTTGTGGCGCATGGGCTTAGTTGCTCCGCGGCATGTGGGATCTTCCCGGACCAGGGCTCGAGCCTGTGTCCCCTGCATTGGCATGCAGATTCTTAACCACTGTGCCACCAGACACGTCCCTGTGAATCATGTGTGTGTCTCATCTCTGGTTTTCTGTTTTATCTCACAAATAATCCCCAAGCCTTTAACAGTTCTTCAGGGGACCTGTTTTATGACCATCAAAGCATGTAAACACCATGGCCATTATCATTCCCCTACTCAGCATTGTGTAGTGTGAATTTCCTGTTGCCTTCCTTCCTCCTTGAGGACCTGCAAAGCCCCTCAATCCTGGCTTGGGAGTAACCTATTCAACTCTGTTTCCCTCTCTCCAAAATGATGCCACATATGTGCACCAGTCATCCACAGACCCTCTGCTACCTCCTGCCAGCAGCTCTGCTTTGATCCTCTCTGAAAATACAAGCTTCTCCCCTTTCCAGCATTCTACTCTTCCCTCTGCCTATGAACAGACTGCCTCCAAGAGCCCATCTTTGCCTCTTCCAGCTCACACTGACATTTCCTGATTCTGAACTCCCACTTTTCTTAGAGTTAGTTCCACATATCTGGTGTTTAATTCTTCTCTGGTTGCTTTATGTTCATCAGACACAAATTATTACCTGTTATTTTTATTTCTGAAAAAGTTCTGTAAGCTCCTGATAGAGATAAGGCCATAGTCATCTTCTGTAACTTTCCCAACCACAATGAAGAACCTATTCCAGTAATAGTCACATCACAGTTACTCAAGAACTACTTGGTGGTAATTGTAGTATTTCTCCAGACTTTGTCTCTTTCAGAGGCTGTCTCCACCATGCTACCATTTCTACAGTACTTGAAAAAAATGCCAAGCTTTGTCCACCAAACTTACTAAAACATCTTTTTTTTTTTTAAATTGGATCACCATGATACTAGTTTTTTCTCTTTGAATTTCTCCTCTCACTCTTTTCTGTGGTGTCTTAGAAATAATTCCTTCCTAGAGACACTCTTTTCTCCTTTCCAGCCTCTCACAGTCATGGCCCTTTCTTGCATTCCCAGCCAACTGTCCTCTCTGGCATTGGTTCCTTTGTCCCTATTCACAAATTACAGGTTTATTTTTCTACTGCTTCCTCATGTCAAAATCCAGGATAGATCTATCACCTCTATGACTTGTCTAATGCCTCCACGTCATGCTTGTGTCTGACCTAGAACCAAAAACAACCTTTCATTTTTCTCTTAATGAGCTCCTTTAGATATGAAAAGCTAAACATTTAGGTAAAAGCCTGAATGTCATTAAACAGGTCTTAGAGCAAGGCTTAGTTCCAGCTTCTTTAGCGTCTTTGATAGGATCAAAATCAGATATATCAAATCTGGAAACTGTGTGAGTTCCTGCCTGTGGATTCTCAGATTGACTTAATTTTGATGGAATTTACAGCATGTAATCTACAGAGTACTTCACCAATGGGAGTTATTTAAGAATTAGTGATAACTGGGTTTATTCAGTTAAAAAGCCCCATGTCAGCTAGAATAGCTTCCTGCACACCCTGGTTCAGCAGATGGGTTCAAATATTGATTTTGGATTATAGAACCTCTCCACATTGGTTGAGGTTGGTGCTAGAAGATGCTGAAACTTTTTAGTTATTCTCTGTAGAACTCACAGAATCATAGATCACAGCTATAGCTGTGGGTTCCCAAATAGACTTTAGATGTTAACACACCTTGCTAAGGATTCGAAACTCAACTTGGAGTTGTTTTTGTTTAAGTGTTTGAATGGTCTAGCTAAGAGCCACTGAGGAAGGTGACCAGGCATGGCACCCTGCAGCACCTATGGAAAATGCGTCCTCATTCAGTATGGTGACTTGAATAGGTTAACTGTGAGGTAGCTCCATAGGTAGGGTAAGGAAAGAAACTATTTATTGTATGTGGTTGCATTGCCATTTAACTTAATTCTCACAAAAACCTTGACAGGCATTTATTTAAAACCTTTATTTTTACACATAAGGAAACTAAGGCACAGAGGTTAAGTGACTGGATATACACTCTTTTTCCTGTTCTACCATAGTAACTTTTCAGGACCACCAAAGATTCCCCAGTAGAGCAACAGGTAGTCTTACAAACCAAGAGGATCAAAGTGCTCTTAAAGCTCCCCCAAATCTCTGATTTCTCACATAAAAATATCCTAATTCTTATTTGAGTAATGATTGCATTCCTGTTTGGATTGCAGTGATTGGAATTGCTGGGTTAAATGATAACTCTTTTTTTTAACTTTTTGAGGAACTGTTTTAAAATTCTTACCAGCAGTACATTAGGGTCCTGATACTTTCATTCTTGCCAACATTTGTTTTCACCTGACTTTTTGATTATAACCATCCTAATGTGTGTATAATGCTATCTCATTGTGGTTTTGATTTGTATTTCCCTGATAGCTAATTATGTTGAGCAACTTTTCCTTTATGACTATTGGCCGTTTACATATTTTCTTGGAGAAATACCTATTCAGAACCTTTGCCCATTTTAAACTGGGTACTTGTCTTTTTGTTATTGAGTTGTAAGAGTTCTTTGTATACTCTAGATTCAAGGGAGCCTATTCAGATACATGATTTGTAAATATTTTCTCCCATTTGCCGATCTGTATTTTTACTTTTTCAATGGGATCCTTTGACACACAAAGATTTTAATTTTGATGAAGTCCAATATCTACTTTTTCTTTGATAGTTTGTGCCTTTGGCGCCATATCTAAGAACACATTACCAAATCCCGAGTCATGAAGACTTACTTCTGTGTTTGCTTCTAAGAATTGTAGTTTTAAGTTTTACTTTTATTTTTATCTATTTTAAGTTATTTTTTGTATATGGTGTAAGGTAAGAGTCCAAATCCATTCTTTGGTATGTGGATTTTCAGTTATTCCAGAACTATTTGTTAAAAAGACTATTCTTTCCTCATTTAAGGGCCTTGGCACCCTGTTGAAAATCAGTTGATCGTAGATATATGGTTTTATTTCTGGACTCTCATTGATCTATATGTCTACTTATGTCAGTACCACATAGTGTTGAATACTATTGCTTTGTAGTAAATTTTGAAATTGGAAAATATGAGACCTCCAACTGTGTTCTTCTTTTTCAAAATTTTTTTACCTCTTCTGGGCACCTTGAGTTCCCATATGATTTTTAAGATCAGCTTGTCAGTTTCTACAAAGAAGCCAGGTGAGCGTGAACTGAATCTCCAGATCATTTGAGGTATATTGTCATCTTAACAATATTAAGTCTTCTGATCCATAAACATGTGATTTTTTTCCATCTTTTTTTTAGATTCTTTACTTTCAACGATGTTTTATAGCTTTTATAGCTTTCAGAGTATAAGTTTTGCTGTACTTTTGTTAAATTTAATCCTAAATATTTTATTCTTTTTGATGCAAATGCAAATGGAATTTTCTTTATTTCTTTTTCTGATTGTTCATTGGAAGTGTATAGAAATATAATTGATTTTTTTATATTGGTCTTATATATTGTATCCTACAACCTTGCTGAAATTGCTTATTAGTTCTAATAGTTTTTTTAATGGAATCCTTAGGATTTTCTATATACAGTCCCTTTTATTTTATAATGTTACCTTCAATAAGTAGAAAGTAGAAATGTCTTTACATAAAACCCTTGAAACATGTGACAGTCATTTGCTTTAAGGTTTTGATATCAATTTCTGGAATTCTAAATCGGAAGAGCTTCTTTGGAAATACAGTGGCCATTTAACTCTCAGCTGTGAAAAGTAAAAAAAAAACTAGGCTGATTCTCCTGTGTTGCCCTGCAGCCATACTGAGCCTGTCAAACCAAATAACACATTCAATCTCATATATTTTGAAGATTCAGACATCCAGAAATGTTTTAGAACCTCTTTCTCACTCTAATTAAAATCTTACTGCTCTGTCATTGGGAAAGAATGAGATCCGACATCCTGCAAACCATAAAAATATGTTTAAATTTTAGTGGGATTTCCTGTGTCTTTAAACCTTTCAAATGACATATATAAGATCTTGTGTAATAACACATTGACAAATATGTGGATTCCCTTTCCCATGAATATGATCTGATTTAGAGAATGTTAACTGACTATCACAGCTGACTGATGACAATTCTCTAAAATTAATTAGAGGTTAAAATTTTCAAAACCCAGTGTCTATGCTTTAAGCCACATTATGCGTCTACTTCAGCCTAAAACAAGTGAGAAATTTGAAAGGTGCTGACCTGGCTTTCCAGTCTCATTACCCCTCAAATGAGAAACATTGCCAGCCTAACACTAGAATTGGATGAAGTTACCTTGGCAGCCCCAGAAGTTTTCTTGTCACTGTTAACAGAAGGTTTGTTTCTGTACAGGTTAAAGGATCAGATCTTAGGGGGAATTGACATGCTTTTGAATTACCTACAAATATTGGCTGTCAAGAGATTATATAGTAGTGTAGGTTAGCTGTTAACCAACCACGTACAGCTGATGGATTTCGTGATCCAGGATAATGAGTATTAGTCTTTATTGCTTTGATCTTGTATATATAGACATGGACAAAAAAGAAAGAGAAAGAGAGAAAAGAGAAGAAGCTTCCTTTGGAAAAAAAAAAAGTCAGAAACTTTAAACCTAGTAATAATTATGTTGAATTGTCTTTATCACCATAATACTTGCCATATACTCTAAGTGGTTTTATCCTATGGGCATTTCATGTGACTCTTTCCAGTTCACACACCATATCTACTTTTGGACACATTTATTACTTATATACCATTTTGGCCCACATTGCAATGAAATGTAGTAACAATCACAAATCTTGAACTTTCTTACAGTGAACAAAAAATCAGGAAGTTCTGTTCTCAGATGGGCAAAGGGACTCATGATTAGTTTATAAGAATTGATTTTCAGACCAGACAGTTCAGGATAGAAAGGTTATGAGCACAAATAAACAGGATAAATATAAACATTGATCACACAACCCAGAAAATAGACGCATCTAGATACTTGTGGTGATATATCAGCTTTGACTACCACAGACAGCGGCCCATCAGCTGCAGTCCAGGAAAGAATTGAATAATTATCTGTGATCTGCTGATGCCAATTCCCCGTTTCACCTTGGTGATCTCAGGGAATTTTCAGTAGAAGAAACATATCCTACCTTAGCTTTGCTCTGGACCCAGGCTCTTTCATAATTTTTCTGAGCTACTCCTGAGTGTAAAGTCTAGCTTTTGAACAGTGTAGGTCATCTTAATGTTTTGATTTGTTTTCGTCATTGCTTGCCATTTTAGTATCTGTCATTTTAAAGTCTGCTAAGAAATAGATTTTCCATTTAGCAATCAGAAGTGTGGAAAAATAACATGCATGGTCCACTTTCCAGGGAGTCTTTTAGCAGTTACTTGTCAAATTTAAGTATTTTTTTCTTAATATTTCTGATGATGTTAATTCCTATGATTAAGACGAATTTAGTTTGTAGAATGTCACCACATATTAAAGTCTCACCAGCAATGTCTTCCAGTTTCTTCTAGGACATCCCTGGAAAGTTGGAATAACAGGAATAACTCAAAGCCAGATCATTTAACTTGAAATTTTGGAAAATTAGAGGTTATATATGTTTTCTATATGAACATGCAAATTATCCTGAGTGTGAAATCCTCTGTTCTGCATTATAGTTTATGTGTGTACTAATGCAAATATATGTGTATACATGTCAGTAAATTCTTACTTACAACTTAAGTCAGCTTGGCATTTTACCTTAAGTCATGCATCGTTTTGTGTATAAAGGATATTTTGCGCATTTCTTTCCTGACACTTTATTTGCTCTCCTTAATCAGCGAAAAATTGATAGATAATTTTTATTATTTAATTATATTATATCATAGATAATTATTTATTATCTATAATAATCTATGAGAGATACAATTATCTCAAAGATAGATAACATTTAGAAACATGTTTCAAATCTGTATTCTTGTTACAAATTTGATAATAAGTGTCCTATAGATGTAACTGCTTTGATGAGGCAACTTCTGGAACTGAATAGTAGACTCCTTGTTAACTTATAAGAGTGATGCTTGTCTTCCAGGAAGGCATATATCCAGTAAAGCTAAAATACATTCAATTGTTAGTCACAGTATTCAAGAGTAGAGCTAGAACACGGCCTTGTCTGATGCTAATAATAGGCGTTTTCTCTCTCAAGGAAGGCTTTGCTCTCTCCTCTCACTCTTAAAGTGATACTGTGATAAAATTCAGAAGGAACTTTTATTACTTACATCAGAGGCCAAAAGGTGCCTTTAAGATACCCTCAGGGTAGGAACTTATACAACCTGACCAATGAAGTCCTGTTGGAGAGAGAGAAGCTAAGCAAATGCACTGAGTTGCTTTGCTTGATTTCCCATGTTTGCTCTCTCTTTCTCTGTTCCTTTGGTTCCTGGTTTGGCTTTGCCTCTGGACTTTAGATTTTATCTCTTTGTATATCCTCATGTGATCATTCATTTTTGGACCAAGCTTAGGTTTACATTCCTGTTACTGGCCCAGACTTAATTTCTGTCTAATGTCGTTAATGCTATGAATGACTGATGTTAGAGTTTAGAACATATAATTTAACCTATAAATAATTCCTGACTATAGATTTTAAAACTGAGAGTAGATCAATAAAATCTTTGAAAATCTTAACATCTTGACTGCTTTTCTCAGTGTAAAAGTGGACAGTGTTTAGCCTAAAACCTGCATTTTTCTATGGGATATGGGATTGAAAGACTTGCGCCTACAGTTAGTGACTAAGGAGAAAGACTGCTACTTTTGTCTGCTCTACCTTGCTTGACTTTTTGCAAAAGCTTTTTTTAAAGAAATGAGACACTTCTGTGTTCAGCTTACGTGTGGTCGTGGACACTTTATCAGGGTCCCTGCTCTGCGCCAGATTCCTTTGCTCCCTTGCAGTCTCTGGTACACCCCTGGGAGGCAATGGACTTCATATGCCCTTTGCTTTGTTTTTTGGTTCCTGCTTTGATTCTGTCTGATTACCTGGTCTACGCAGTCTGCTTCTATCTCGAGCAGGTTAACACATAGGCTACCAGAAACTTAATACTAAGTTATCTTTGTTATGGCTCAATTGAGATTCCTTTTCCTGATTGAAACATACATGTCTCTAGAGCAGTGTTTTCCAAACTATTCCATGAAACAGATCCATGGACTGTTAATTAGTCTTCTATGAGAAAAGGAGATTACTCTGGTCAAATGGCTTAAAAATCCTAAGTTCTTTGTGGGCACTCCCAAATAAATACTATAATATTAACTACTCTGAGAATTCTCACAGAAACGAAGACCTGTCAGATGACTTGTATTTGTTTCCTAAATGCCAATGTCCACAAACCCTCTTTTCTTTGGAATACCTACTCATGTCTCAAGGATCACCAGTTTTCTGTAGAAGACATTTTTGGAAATTATATTCTTAGAACTTGAACGATAAGTTAATAACCTTCTCCATCCACATCTTTAACAGTAAGCTTTTAAGAGGTTAATTCTGATTTAAACAGCAGATCTCCTTACATTTGTATTATGTTAGATAAAAAATATATAATGTCAAAGGATTATCTATTTAAAACCAGGCAACTAATGAATCAAAAAGTACTTGACAGGAGGTTATTTTAGTTTTGTCAATAAAATGTAAAAATAGATGTCTTAGAAATAAAGGACACAGTAATATGAATTAATTCAGTTATTGCTATCTGTGTATTACCTATTAATTCACTTTTTTTTTTCTTTCTGGTTTTGGAATGAAACTGATGCCAGGATATTCTGGCATATTTGAGAAAAGTAGAAGATGTCTGGCCTTAATAATTTGAGGTTGAAACATAGGAAGGGCAAAGTTTAGACATTCAATGTATTGCTTTCGGTAGAGATTGAGTGTCAATTCTAAAAGCTTTAAGACTCAATAAGAGAATTCCATAGTGTGGATACTTCACTATATCATTAGGTTTTTGAAGTGGACAAGGTAATGTTTATGTTAAGCAGTTATGATTTAGGAAGGCTTAGACTTTTTTTTTTTTTGGAACAGAGTTAAAGTAAATGTTTTTCTTTTCCTTTTCTCATTATTTTGAAATGAAACAACAATTATGACAGGCCACACATTATCTTTAGAGATGAAT
Organism: Phocoena sinus; assembly: GCF_008692025.1. Taxonomy (NCBI): domain Eukaryota; kingdom Metazoa; phylum Chordata; class Mammalia; order Artiodactyla; family Phocoenidae; genus Phocoena; species Phocoena sinus. Next base: position 106,770,673 of record NC_045765.1, on the reverse strand, counting down.
TGGTTTGATTCTCACCTTAGGGTAAACTCAATTAATGCCAGTTAAATCTTCCTTTTTTCATCTGAGTTACATGAAACCCAATGGTGATATCTCTTTCAATAAGCTTTTAAAATTTTATTTGCAATGTTTGATAAAATTTTACATATAAATGAAAAGGAAAATAGGTGGCCTTGGGGATAACAGAATTTAGTTAAATAAGTAAAATCATTATTTTTTGGAGATTGGATAGATGGAAATTGTATCCTCCAAACAAGTGAATTAAATCACTGTTTTGATATAAAGTCAGATTTAACAAGAGTTTTTATATGAAAAGTTCTATAAGTAGTTCTTTATTGATTTAATAATAATAAGGGTACTCTCTTTTTAACCTGCCAGCACCTACTGAAGCCTTCCTTTCCTTTAATACCCCAAACATGTTTGCTATTTAAGATAAGGAAACCAGTTACCCAGAAAATCATGCCGTCATTTTTCTTCATTGGCCCTTTGGTATGGTGTTTGGAGAAGTTGATTTCTTCCATCATATGGACTAAAATTGCTGTTTGGAGAAGCAGAGTTTTCCTCAGTTAATTATATTTCTCTGCCTTGCTCTGGTTGGCTGATCACTCTTGTTACTGAAAAGGAACAGTACTCTTGCCTCATTGTAGAAGTACCTCCCAATGCAGAAAACGGAGGCAACAAAACTGATATTCCAGCTGTAATAACAAACCCAAGTGTTCCACCATGGAAGGAAGCGTGCTGGCCTGCTGCCCTCTTCCATACTTACATTCCTTTCAGGCCAAATGCAAGTGTAATGCTGAGGTGAACGGGGCTGCTGAGGCTGCTTGGGGTGACGCAGTCTCTCTTGTCTGCCTGTCCCCAGGTTGCTTTGAGCCAAATCCATAGGTGAGTGAATCGCCTGTCCCAGACAACCGCTACCCAAAGCTCTGCAGCAGAGTTAGTGCTCTTTAATGTGCTGCTTGGGAAGGATGGAAGAAAAAGGGCCCCTTGTTTCTGAACAAGAACTTGAAATGCCATTCATTTAACAAATTATTAAGTACATACTATGCAACTGGTCCTGTGACCCTTAAGCTTTTAAAACTTAGTGGGAAGGGAGACATGCTAGGAATGGGGAGGGGGAATCTTTGTTCTTATAGTATATTTTTGGATGTGAGATTACTGTCCTTTGCCAGCCTAGGTAATTAAGGACAAAAACCCATTCTCACCTCTACCTTGCTTTTTTCAGTCAGGTAAAAGTCATTTTTCTTTCTCTTCTTCAAATAGCTCTTATTGGGATTTGGCCTAGTTTCGTTGGTAGCATTTTTAGATTTGCAGTGAGAAGTGCTGATATGGGTGATTTGGCCTTTTTCCGCTGACTGATTTTTCTTGTGTTATAAAGCTAGGACACACGCACAGAGAGTAATGGCTCTACACATTTTAAACAATCCCTTGTTACATATGGATTTAGTTAGGTGAAGATCCAAATCATGAGAGCTCTGCATCCCAGCTGTCTAATGTCTCATAGAATCAGAGAGTGGCCTCAGTGAGATAGAAACAGGACCCACAGCTGCTGTAATAATGGGCTATCAGTATGTTAGCTTCCTCTCTACCTCATTTTATACTCCTCCCCATACCTGCTATATTTGTTTAGGTATTCTCTAATTCTGTCTCGTTTAGCCACTTACGTGCTCATGTGTGAAAAGCATCATTTAATTCACATTGCATTTATTTCAGCAAGTTGTTATGTTAGTTACCCAAGTAAAATTCCAATTTAACAAACTCTGGCATTTCCAGAATACTTTATTGTGACATGTTAAGTGATAATGAACATACTACTTGGGTCTAATGGAGCCTGGCGATGAACAAAGTAAATGTCCTGCCTTTCTTTGTTCATCAATAAGCAAATGTAAGAGTCTCTCCAACCTAGTTAGAGCCCTTGCTAGCACATACAGTAACTCTGTGAGAACCGCAAAGGGCGCTCCTTCTGGGCAGACAGATTGCAAAAGGTATCCACCCTGGGCAGAGCAAGCAGAAAAAGGGTGCCCCTTCCTCCAGGAAGGCTTTGGTACCTTTGGCTGGTTGAATGGGATACTGGCCCCCGTACACTCTCAGCCCTGCCCAAGTGTAGGCCATGACCTGCATAACTATCAAGGCAGCCCTGTGTCTAGGACAGGAAGGCAGGAAACAGCATTCCATTCTGCCTCTTTCCCGTCCCCCTCTTCAAACCCTGGAGGTCTTCTTGTTTTATTGTTTGCTTTGATGGGAGTTAATCCATTTTGTTGGTAGAGATAGATGAGAGAGTCAGAGAATTACTATTTGATTTTAGGGTAGACAAAGAAAAATAACCTCAGTGACATTTCAATGCAAGTTTCTCTTTCCAACATGCAATGTTAATAAGTACCTCACAGCCTTTTACATTCAAGAGAAAACCCGTTTCCTGTCTGGTAAACCAAAGAATCATTTGGAAAAGTTTGTTCATTTTAAAGAACTGATTGTAACTTTATTATCAAATGACTGCTTCTACGGCCTATGGGAATATATGTATATAAAATGAAACTTTTCTGGCGTGTGTTCTCTTTTTTTATTGTGTTATTTCTTATCACTAGTAATAACAAAATGAGGTAACATTGAGTTTTCTGCTTTAAAGTAAAGAAGCTGCTACCTTGCCATGAAAAAAAGAATTACGTGCTTTTCCCCATCTCCCATAAACAGAAAGGGACTGAATAGTAAAATTTAGACCCTTTTTCCTCTTCTGATTGCAGGTGATGTGTTCCACATCACTGCTCCCAATAAATTCACCTTTGAGGAAGCTGGAGAAGGGTGTGAAAACCGAGATGCCCGCCTGGCGACAGTGGGGGAGCTCCAAGCGGCGTGGAGGAGCGGCTTCGACCAGTGTGATTACGGGTGGCTGTCGGACGCCAGCGTTCGCCACCCTGTGACTGTGGCCAGGGCCCAGTGTGGAGGTGGTTTACTTGGGGTGAGAACCCTGTATCGTTTTGAGAACCAGACAGGCTTCCCTCTCCCTGATAGCAGATTTGATGCCTACTGCTTTAAACGTAAGTGTTTGGTACCTTTTTAAACATTACAGATTTAAAAAAAAATACTTCGAAGCCGTGCAATTGATGTTCGGCTAGCCATCGGAATGATTCCATGTCTTGCAGTGTGTGCACGGAATGGGAACAGTTCAGTGACTTTCAAAACCAAGGAAATGCAACAGCAGTGATACGGTTAAAACAAGAAGTTTGACAAATGGTGTTTTTAGAGAGGATGAGGAAATGTCATGTGAAGGCCTTAACTGTGATGCACTGCACTTAGAACCATAGAACATGTTTCTGCGTACTTATTTTACATTAATTGCAGCCCTTGAATGCAATTAGATTGTTGATGCTATAATGCTGGGACCAACTGTGGCTGAGTTGAATCCTTGAATTCTGTTTATTTCGTCTTTGTTTGCTGTCACCCTTTCTTTTAAATGGCGGAGGATTTAAATTTCAGTAATTGCAGGTGAGTACTTGGAGCTGACGTGGATAATACCTAAAAATGAACCATGCTATAAATAAAAATCTTATTTTATCTCATTTTATTTCAAATAATGGAAATATGTGCCTTCTAATGCTTAATTCTCTAGTATCACATTGAAGTACAGTATATGTTTTTTGCAAGCCTTAACATAAATAGGCTATCTTCAGTCAGGTTTACTACTTAAAATGGATTTTAAGTAACATTTCTCAATATTCATGATATAATTATTTTAATTCTTCAGATGTCCTTAAATTATTTTAGCACTAGTAGTCACATGCTATAGTGCTTGTAGAATGCTTAATTAAACAAGCAAGTAATCCAGAGTCTCACTGTAATAAAGTAGGATCTATATTGTGCCAGCAAAACAAATATCTCCTAGAATTTTTGGTGACCTTGAGTATGTTCAAGATAGAGCCACGTTATATTGAAATACAGTGAGAACTTTTTACTAAGTTTCCAATATATATTGTTGTAGCGATACGTACAGTCATTCCTTGGTATCCATGAGAGATTGGTTCCAGGACCTTGGGAATACCAAAATCCGCAGGTGCTCAAGTCCCTTATATAAAGTAATAATTGCATATAACCTACACACACTCTCCTGTATACTTTAAATCATCTCTAGATTACTTATAATACCTATACTATGTAATAGTATATAATACCAACTATGTAAATAGTTGCTGGCACACAACAATTTCAAGTCTTGCTTTTTGGAACTTTCTGGAGTTTTTGGAACTTTTTACTTATTTTAATCAGAAGTTGGTTGAATCCTCGGATGTGGAACCCATGGATATGGAGGGTCAACTGTAACTGAAATGAGTAGAAAATACACTAGCTTATTTTGTAATTGGTTTCTGAAGTGAAATATACAGACATTCTTCATCAACCAAAAAGACACAGAACTGGGATGTCTTGAGTAGTCAGGAGAATAGATGTTAGTGCAACAGAAAGGTATGGTTTCACATACTGCTATTTCCCAGCTAAGATACTTCTGTTTGGATCTCTTCCTGTAAACTCAACTTTCTGAGTGTTAAAGCCACATGTTGTGTATCAGTGTGATACAAGCTGGCCATGAAAAGCCATTGAAAATATTAGTTTTTGTTCCTAGGCCCCGAAACTACAGAAAAAGTCTTAATCATTTTTAGGAAAACAAACAAACATCAACAATAGTAACAAAACCTTATCCCTAGAAGTAGAAAGATATCATTCCTTTAAGCCATATACCTAATGGGTTATGGGTATATTTTCAAGTAGTTTAAGCTTTAAAATCAGTTTTACACTAAGTGACTGATGTGATCAAGGAAGAAAATCAAATCTGTGTGTGTGTGTTGGAGAGGGGATGGGGACAGGTGGGTTAGAGAGGTTAAAGTAAGGAAGGAGTCGAATTATCCAGCATGACTACCTTGTTTGATTTTATTTTCTTGTGCATTATAAACGTGGCACTAGAAAACTTTTAAACATTTTTGTTCTCCTTGAGAATAAATTTAAACCAAAGCCTGTCTGTAGCCGCAAAGAATTCATCCTGATGTGTTTTAAATTATTTATTTAAATAAGGAATTCACATGAATGTACAAAATAATAATGTAGTTAGATTCAAATAAAATAACCACCTAGTAAAAATCTATATAAAATATGAATAAAATTTGAAAGTTTAGGTCCATTTTTTTCTTCCTAATTCATTTGAATCTATATAACTTAGAAATATGTAACTGGCAAATATAATGGATTCAAATTTTCATTTTTCTCCCCATCTAAGCTAAAGGCTAGATTCTTATTTAGTTCTTCTGTAAGACTCTACCATACTCAAAATTTATTCAGCATATAAAAGTTTAAGACAGTTTAGTCATACATAAAAGCCTTCCTTAAACCACACACAATGCCAACAGCCTCCCCAAATTTCTAATTCGTTTTTCAAAGATTCTTTTAAAATATACATTTTTTTACTTTGAAAAATATTCTCAAAATGACTTGCCTGCTGTCCAGTTTCCCACATAGCTGAGTAGTGACTAAATTTATGGAGTTAAAGTTGGTAAGAGTTATGGCCTTAAGGACAATTCCAAAAGTGATTTCAGAGATGTACAGCTGGCTGGTTAAGTAGAAGAATTTAGAAATATAAGGATATTTTTCTTGTTTGCTTTTACCAAAAGTAGAAAGTGTTTTTAAGGCCACTTCATGGTGAATAAACAATACCAAATCTCACTTTGCTCTAATTCCCTTTTCCTTCTAAAATCACTGAATTAACAATGGCTGATGATAAATATAATTAGAATCTGAAAAACAAGTAAATTAATGTCCTTATGAAATAAAGTTTTCCTGTACATTTCCCCTTGATGGTTAAATTGTGCACTTTTCATTTTTCTTTGACCTCAGAGTTAAGCAAGTTCTATGAAATAGAGCTATGCAGGGCTTTGAAGGATCATCCATACTCCCCAATTTAAGTGAATCAAAACTATTGATGACTCATAATAACCTCTCATTTAATATTATTAAAGATCTCCAGGAGAGGGAGATAGGGAATGTTTCCTAGAAAACCCATTCCAATATCCTATTACTATCACACTCAGTTTTTCCAATTATCTAAATCCTTTGCATTAGAATTTGAGTTCATCTTTCCTTCTTAAGTTGGAGACCAAAATCTAAATTACAGCATTTCTACTATTGAAAACAACTGTTCGGTTGTCCCTCAGTGTCTCCCTCAGTTGAAGTAATTTCCTTGTTCTGAAATTTTAATTTTGAGGCCTCTAATCACCTATGCCATCTTGCTTTGAACCCTCATTGTTTTTCACATCCTTCTGTTGGATTAAACTTGGAGCTAGAGATAGTGGTCTAGAGAAGGCTAAGTAAGTACCCACCACATCCTATGCCATCTTTCTTATATATTTGTCCACTTTTACAATTGACCTGCCCTTCTAACCTATGGTTAGTATATTATATTTTTTGTGCCCTAGATCATAATCTGACCATAGTGTCAAAACTTATCCTTCCCAAACTGGTATTTTTTTAGATGTCTCTGTTTATTGAATTTGAATTGGTTAGCATTCAATCACTCGTAAAACTTTAAAAGTTCATTTGAATTCTAATCTCATTGTTCCAAACTTTACTCTTTCCGCAACCATGAACCCGGAATCAACTTATTGAATATCCAGTGATTTCCCTATAATGTAGGCAGTATGGGTATAAGTTAAATCGACCATCATGCTGCTAATAGGGTTTTTATCTTTTATTAGGAAAATCTGCCTCATGTCTCACAACAGAAGCACTGGAGAAGATAGTCCATAGGATATAAAATACCATAAAGTACAGTGATGTGAAACATCTGTGTGGCAGACAGCTGCAAATGTTGGAAGGGAGCTTTTGTGGGAAAAGAATCCTGCTGCTTTCTGTTGGCTTCCTCGATAATGAAGTTGAAGGGACACTGGTAGTTTTCCAGGGCAGAAATTTCTCCATGTGAATCCTCCTTCTGGAGAGACACTTTTAGAATAATCTAGAGTTGTGCTTTCACCTTTGTAATAGTCATCATTAATACACTGGCATTTATTCTTAAGATATTTCTTTGTAGATATTTGTGTTTTTTAAAATTAGTTCCTTTGTTTTGGAATGGTTGAAGCAAATGGTGCAGATGCTCAGATATACTGAGTTGTGATGGAAATCAGCTGTTAAGTTGATGAAAAAACAACCCAACCCCAAAAGGAAGTCTGAGGTTTTCCATTCCAAATAGTAGAATTAATCAACTTAATTATAAGCAGACTTTTAAACAGGGCTCTCAAATTATTGAAAACCCTTGGTTTTGAAAACAAAGTCACATAGATCCCAGCTTTGTAAAGGAGATTCTCTGAGACATACTACTGTCATATTACTGTGTTCTGGGCCTAGAGGAAGGCAACACCAAACAGTTCGGTAATAATTGATAATGACAGACAGTTACATAGTTTTTGAAATCTGAGTCGTTCATTTTTAAAATGCTATAAAATTATTTTCATAGCACTGTGGAAAGTTGTTAACGTAGAACTTGGAGCATAGGAAGACCTGATTCACAGGCCCTCTTTTGGCCCTATTGCAGTTATCACCTCCTTTTAAGTGAATTTCATCAGCTATGGAACTACTCAGAGGGAAAAAGCAAAATTAGCTTTTTTATTGTTGTTAATAATAATATGATTAAATTTTCTCTAATGTGCAGTGTGCTAAGTGTTTATATTATGTTTCCATGGGAACTTTCTCTATATGTGCATTTTACTGTTTCCCCGAAGAATGCAGTTATAAAACAAACATGATATTTGGCAGTTAAATGAGGTAACAGTTATGGAATTTCAGAGGATAGAGAATTGAATGAAAAGAAAAATAGTCAACCTCACTTAGGTTCCTTAAGTTGTTCATGTCAATCAAAATAACAAAAGCTTCTTCCAGGAAATGAATGCAGAAAAAGCTTTCTTAAAAAAAGGAAAAAAAAAGTTATTTAACATGTTTTTGAAGAGTGCGATTCTTTTTTGTTCTGTTGTTTAGTTTTGTTTTAATACAAAGGGATAAAAAGTGGCAGACTAAAGAATTTTTAACTACATCATAATGAAATGGCCCCCAAGTTTTTGTTATAAAACTGATGAATCTGGGCTTTAAAATGGTCTGGGAAATGACAACAGCTAATAACAGCTCATACCAGACAAAAAATGAGGAATCTGTTACAGCTCAAGTCTGATTTACAACAAAATCACATCATTTTATCATTAATTTTTTAAAATAGACTTTATTTATTAGAGCAGTTTTAGGTTCACAGTAAAATTGAGTGGAAGATGCAGAGATTTCCCATATATTCCCTGCCCCCATTCATGCACAGCCACCCCCATTATCAACATCCCCCATCAGAGTGGTATGTTTGTTACAACTGCGGAGCCCACATGGACACAACATAATCACTCGAAGTCCATAGTTTACACTAGAGTTCACTCTTTGTGTTGTATGTTCTGAGTTTGCACAAATATATAATGACATGTATTTGCCATTCTAGTATCATACAGAGCAGTTTCAGTGCCCTAATATCATTAAGTTTTGATGGAGTAGCTGGAGCTCAAAAGTATCTAGTTTTGTTTTTCCAAGGACTCTGGTTTGGGGATTATTAAGAGTAAGCCACAAGATATTACAGATACTACAGATATTACAACTTTTATCAGGGGAACAGACATTACCCATACAACTAGTTTTAAATCATACAGGATGTAGCAAAACAATGACTACAGATTTCCTCAGATCAGTTCCTTCTGAGTCTAGTGGCAATCAGTTTTTGATTTTTGAAAATCTGAATTTAAAAAAAGGAATAACAAAATCTTTATGTGCTAAGCTGCTGCATTTTCTTTATGTTGAGATGGAATCTTATCTATAACACTGTCACTTTTATACACAACTTAAGTTTCTTTAAACAGGCCAGGCCATTCTCTGTAAATCTGGAGGCATTATAATGTAGCATTTTATGATGACATGTTACTTTATATTGCCTGAGCCCATTCTTTCTGATGCTCAGGGTTGTTTCCAGTGATTTGTAATTACAGAGCTAAAATATATCATGTGGGTACTTTACTTCCTGTTCTATGTTTGCATTTCCTGCTAAAAGTAAGGCTGGAACCAAGACCCTTAAGAGTTACAAACATAATGTGTAGAACATAGAACAAGATGTAGAACTACAACAAATGCCAAGCAGCCTCGGCCAGAGGCATTTTATTATTTATTATAAACAAGGCTACTCTGCAGATTTGAAAGGAATATGAAGACAAATGTCCAACACCGGGGATCAAGTGAATAGTGGTGTTAATATCCTGTTTTTATGAAAGCCTCCACATTATGGACAATGTAATCATTGATATGTAACTCGGGTACACTTGATGTGGCTTTTTTGTTGTTTTGCAATCTGAGGCACTCCCTCTCCCCAGAGACATTATGTAGCTAGAGACAGAAGCCTCCAGAATAGTAGCACTAAGTTCTCCTACTAGACTTCAAGTTGGTGCTGTAGTTGATAAATAACGTACCTACTGTTTCCAAACTCTGCATTTATTTATTTATTTATGTTTAACTTCTCCTTATCTTAAAACTACATAGTATTCACTTCCCTTAGCCAAGAACAGCCATTCATACCTATGGGTAAAACCAGTGTTAACCCTTTCAATATAAAACAAGTGATCAATTTGTGACGATTAAATGTTCAATTGTCTGTCTTTGGATTAATTTAAGTATAGTTTTTAGACTCCTCTCCATCAGAAAACACTTTGGGGTTGCCCCAAAGTACGCAACAGCACTTAACAAACACACTGGACGTACAACTTTTTATTAGTGACTTGTCTAATCAACTCTTTGAAATTATTTTTCTAGCTAAACAGAATATATCAGAGGCTACAACCACTGAACTGAATATGCTTGCAGAAACTGCCTCACCCACTTTATCGGAAGAACTACAAATGGGACCCGACAGAGCTACACCAATCGTCCCTTTAATCACTGAATTACCTGTCATTACAACAAAGTTCCCTCCTGTGGGAAATATAGCCAATTTTGAACAGAAAGCCACAGTTCATCCTCTAACTATCACACACAGAATAGCCACAGAATCACCCGCGCCTGATGAGAGTACTAAGAAGCCTTGGGATATGGACTATTACTCATCTTCTGCTTCAGGACCTCTTGGAAAGCCAGACATATCTGAAATTAAGGAGGAAGTGTCCCAAAGTACAACTGTCATCTTCCATCATGCTACCGATTCATGGGATGGTGTCAAGGAAGATATACAAATACGAGAATCAGTTACACAAATTGAACAAATAGAAGTGGGTCCCTTGGTAACATCAATGGAAATCTCAGAGCACCTTCCTTCCAAGGAATTCACTGTACCTGAAACGCCATTTGTATCTACAACAATGACCTCGGAAACCAAAACTAAAAAGAAAGCAGTAAGCACAGTCTCTGAATCAGTGACCACAAGCCACTATGGGTTCACCTTGGGAGAAGATGATGGTGAAGACAGAACATCTACAGTTAGATCTGGTCAGAGTACCTCGGTCTTTAGCCAAATACCTGAGGTCATTACAGTATCAAAGACTTCAGAAGACACCACCCGCACTCAGCTAGAGGAGGTGCAGTCAGTCTCAGCATCGACGATTTTTTCACCTGTAACTATGCCCAACAGTGATGGGTCATCCATGGACCACTGGGAAGAGAAACAAACTAATGGTAGGATAGCTGAAGATTTTCTTGACCAGTATATGTCCACCACACCTTTCCCATCACAGCATCATACTGAAGTAGAATTGTTTCCTTATTCTGGTGATAAAAGACTAGTTGAGGGAACATCCACAGTTATTTATGCCTCTCCACAAACAGGAAGAGAAAGAACAGAAACACTAAGACCAGAGATGAGAACAGTTACTTATACAGATGATGAAATACAGGAAAAGATCACTGAAGATTCATTTATAGGAAAAATAGAGGAAGAAAGCTTCTCTGGAATGAAGTTCCCTACAGCTTCTTCAGAGCAAATTCATCACACAGTGTATTCAGTGGGAATGACCAAATCTTTTGATTCCCCAGCCCTGACAACAACAAAGCTAAGTGTGGCACCGGCGGAGGCAACAGGTGTGGAGAAAGACTTTACGACAACCCCAAATGGATTAGAAACAGATGGCTATCAAGATACCACAAAGTATGATGAGGGTATTACAACAGTGCATTTGACTCAAAGCACTTTAAATGTGGAGGTGGTTACTGTATCAAAATGGTCATTGGATGAGGATAATACAGCATCAAAGCCTTTAGGGTCCACAGAACATGCAGGCTCTCCAAAATTGACCCCTGCCTTACTCACCACTATGGGAGTGAGTGGAAAGGATAAAGAAATCCCAGGTTTTACTGAAGATGGAAGAGATGAGTTCGCTCGTATCCCAGATAGTACTCAAAAGCCATTAGAGTTTACTGAGGAAGACACAGCAGACCATAAAAAATTCACAGTCAGATTTTGGCCAACTACATCAATTGGCATCACAGAAAAGTCAACTTTGAGAGATTCTACGACTGAAGAAAGAGTTTCTCCTATCACAAGCATGGAAGGCCAAGTTGTTCATGCAACCACAGAGGGAAGTGCTTTGGATGAAGGAGAAGATATGGATGTCTCTAAGCCTGTATCTACTGTCCCCCAATTTACACACACTTCAGATGTGGAAGGATCGGCATTTTTTAATTATAGTAGCACCCAGGAGCCTACTACTTATGTAGACACTTCCCATACCATTCCTCTTTCTGTAATTCCCAAGACAGAATGGGGAGTGTTGGTACCTTCCATTCCATCAGAAGGTGAAGTTCTAGGTGAACCCTCTCAAGACATACATGTCACTGATCAGACTCACTTTGAGGCTACTATTTATCCTGAAACTATAAGAACAACAACAGAAATTGCACAGGAAACAACTCAGGAAGAACTTCCATGGAAAGAAGAGACTCCAGAGAAACCACTTCCTCCTCCCAGTTCTACAGCTGACACAGCCAAGGAGACAACACCACCCTTGGATGAACAAGAGAGCGATGGGTCAGCATGTACAGGCTTTGAAGACAGATTGGTGATAGGTTCTGAGGGAGTCCCAGTTTTAGAAACAACTCCAACTGGAAAAATTGAGCAGAGTATGTCTTATCCACCTGGTGCTGTCACTGAGCCCAAAGCAAAAACAGATGGTGTGGTAACACTAATACCAAGCATGGGGCCAAAGGTATCTTTAAGCCCAGGGCCTGAACAAAAATATGAAACAGAAGGTACCAGTCCAAGGGGATTTGTGTCACCTTTTAGCACCAGTGTTACCCAGCTTATAGAAGAAACCACTACTGAGAAAATAGAGAAAACATCCCTAGATTATACAGATTTAGGCTCAGGATTATTCGAAAAGCCCAAGGCCACAGACCTCCCAGAATTTTCAACAGTTAAAGCCACGGTTCCAAGTGATATCACTACTGCTTTCAGTTCAGTAGACAGACTTCACACATCTTCAGCATCCACTGAGAAGCCGCCTCTCATTGACAGAGAACCTGATGAAGAAACAACCAGTGACATGGTAATCATTGGAGAATCAACATTTCGTGTTCCTCCCACTACCCTTGAGGATATTTTAGCCAAGGAAACAGAAACAGATATTGATAGAGAATATTTCACAACTTCAAGTACTCCTTCTGCCACACAGCCAACAAGACCACCCACTGTGGAAGGCAAAGAAGCCTTCAGACCACAGGCACTTTCCACTCCAGAACCCTCAGCAGAGACAAAATTCCACCCTGACATAAATGTTTATATTATAGAGGTCAGAGAAAACAAGACAGGTAAGTCTTTGCTTTCTAGACATACCAGTCAAGGCAACCAGCATTTTATCTTGAGAATTACTTTTGGAAAAAAAATATCAACATGCCAAATGCTGCCAGTAGAAGATAACTGGAGTGTGAAAAAATTCTGTTTTAGCTTCATGTATTTGTACAAGAATTGGAAGAATATGTTAAACAATTGGAAGAATGTTAGATATTATTTTTATTTTAAAAGTCATAAGAAGCCCTGCTTTGTCATCTAATATAACCAAATCATCGCTGTTACATCACTTCAGAACATGCAGAACAAAATGTTTTAATTTCAGTGTCTTCCCATGTGTTACTACTCAAGTGTAGTACTAGACTGTGTTAACATTCCATTGGTCTTTAACTATTAACCTTCAGTACTTACACTGTGGACAGCTAAAACCGTATTGCATATGCCTAGGGCTGATAAAAAGACATCTAAAGGTTTGTTTTGGGTTTTCTCTTCCATGATTTGCAGGTTTATTATACAACTTTTGGGGTGGGTAATGTGGGTCTGTAGTTTAAATGTTATTTTAAAGAAAGTTGAACATATTTTCAAGCTGTAGTCTTTGGGTATTTTAATGAGGCTTTACATATTTAGAACAAATACAATCTAGCTCAGTTCTAGGAAATGCTGTCATCTATTGTGTCAAATATAATTTCAGAAAGTGGATATGTCAGCATTACCTCTGTTCCCTAAAAACCAGGCTGTAATTTTATTTATTTTATGATTTAGTTATTTTGTCTCTAGGAATATTCACAGTGCCTTCTATTCTGTTCAAATATTTTATATATCTCTCTGGCAAAATTCTTAAAAGCTGTTTCTTTACATTGATTAATACTTGCAATTTTTATCATCAAACATAACTTATTCCTTCCTAAAGGTCAGTCAACTGTATCTTCTAAATTCAGTAAGCTGAATTGCAAATACATAGTGCATGCAATTCAATAGATCTATTCAGGTTTGTTTGTCTTTTTTTAATTTAGAAGATCATTGATTTTAGTTAAGTTACTGTGTTTTAGTTTTTTTTTTTTTTTTTATGCGTTACGCGGGCCTCTCACTGTTGTGGCCTCTCCCGTTGCGGAGGACAGGCTCCGGACGCGCAGGCTCAGCGGCCATGGCTCACGGGCCCAGCCGCTCCGCGGCATGTGGGATCTTCTCAGACCGGGGCACGAACCCGTGTCCCCTGCATCGGCAGGCGGACTCCCAACCACTGCGCCACCAGGGAAGCCCTGTGTTTTAGTTTTAATATGTGGATTAAAGGAATAAATACTCATTTTTCCTTGACCTGGCTCTGAGAAGTCGGGCTAGAAGAATGATCTTGAGCAGGTTTTCTCTCTTAATGTTCGGCTATACCCCTCAAGGTGTCATTTTTCTTAAGAGGGATGCTACCCTCATTAGCCTGCTCAGGGGTGCACCTGTTGGTAACACAGGTGGCTCTAATGTCAAGTCAGCTGGCTTCCAGTGCTGTTAGATGGTAACTTGGCTTCTATCACCCAGAACTTTCTCAGTGTAAAAGTTCATGTGGGGCAGTGAACAGTAGAGGAGAGAATACACTCCCAGAATATTGACGTTAATCTCCACTTCCCAATACTGTTGAACCAGGCCAGGATTGGAGCATTATTTTCCTGCTAATAATGCTGTTTCTTGGAAACCATAACATATTTCTTCTCTCTTACATTCCTCTTCCGCCTCTTGGAGCTGGAGTTGGAGAGAGGAGGCGAGCTGCCAAGTAGTGGGAATGAGGATTCCTGTTAGTAGGGTTGGAAAACTGACAAGAAGATATTACTGTGAAAAAGAAAGAATTGAAGAGAAGCATAGGGATTACTATGAACGCTTAATTTGAGAATTAAAAAAATAATACTTGAATGACTAACTATACAGAAGTTTTTCCCAATTTAGATTACTCTCTTGTTAGTGTAGACACTACATTGAATCAAATGATATAGAAAATAGTAAAAAAATGTTCTGCATTTAAAAACTCTTCTAAATGGGAAACTGCGTTCAGGTGAGGGTGATCAAATTACAAAATGGAAAAAGTGAAAGTCAATCTCCGTGGACGAATTGGCAGTCATCAGGGAAAAACAAAATCTAAGTTTATAAATGCTTACTTGAAATGGAGGGTCTGAGTAACCTAACTCAGAAACCATTTATACAAAGCGTGTATTTTTATCTGAATTGTCAGCTTAATTCAGCTGGGTCTGGGAAACACAACTAGGTGTTTCCTCCTCTTTCTTCCACTCTTAAAACATGTGACCATGATTTCCCTTCAAACTAATTTTCGTTCAGCGTTTATAACAATGGGTCAGAAAACTCTGTGGAAAGGGAATACTTGGTTATCTCCTTCGGCACGGGGTTCCAGTGAGTGGCGCGGGGTCTGGGGGTGAGGATAGGACATGTCTCTATCTAATTCCCTCCCTCCATCTCTCTCTCTTTCCCACCACCCCAGCCCCCTCATCTATCTGGCTTTTCCATGTGCTTTATACATGCCATTCTCCTTAAGAATAAAAACACTGTTTATTGTCTTGATAAGACAATGAGGTTGACTCAGATCCAACTGCTTTACTTATACTCATTTGTTTCCTATGAAAAATTTAATTTTTCAAGGATTTTTCATTTTGACAAGGGCGAACCCTAAAGCAGATGTTAAATTAATGAGTTTTAGGGCAGGTGTACATTAATAAGGAAAAATACATAATGTGCCTGGAAAACCAACCTTTTTATGTATTAAGGCACATTTTTCCAAACTGGAAAATCCTTGGTACATGTACAAATTTATATAAATCTATTCATAAACATAAAATTGAACTCTACACATACTGTATATTCAAGTAAGCAAAAATACCACGCATGCTACACTAAACCAAGGCATTCATAATTTTTTTGCTGCACTCAGCCACTCATATAAATCTTGATTTTTTTTAGAAAAAATTTTACTATTATGAAACAAAACATGCTCTGCAGGACATGTTTATGCTATAATTGTTCCAGTGGATCTTAATAGCAACTTAGGGTGCTGTTGCTAGAGAGCAACTGTAGTTAGCAGTTAAACAAAATCTGAAGGAACTTTTCAGCTCATAAAACTTTTATGAGCTGAAAAATGCGATAGGGTGGGTTTAACAGTGGTTCAGGGGATACTGGAAATATGACTCCTGTCTATTTCAGGAGTAATTTGCACACCTGCATTTGAAAAGTTATTGAAAGGTTTTCTTTGTGAACATATATGAAGTCTATAGAGTTTAAAGGCATAGGAAGAGTTTTATCAATTCTGGACTTTTTTTCCTTTTTTTTAAAGAATGCTCCTCGAAATCATCTGAAATGTCACAAGTTAGTGTAACAGGATTCTGAATGTTTTTAAAAACTGATATACTGTACCTTTAACTCAGAGAATAATGTGGAAGTGTACAGATATTAAATTTAACATTATTATGCAAATGTCCATGGTTATAACCTTAAAATAGGTGGCTTATTAGTTTTTTTAAACAAGTTTTAAACAAGTGTATACTACATACTATTTCTCAGGCCTGCTTGTTATTATTTTCTTGCCAGGTGTTCCTTTCTGCTAGTTTTATAATGTATATCTATCCAAATCTAAGTGTAAGACAGGTATTAAGCCAATATTAAACTAAAATGGTATATATATATTAAATATTGATAAAATTATTAATGAAATGGCATTAAAGATTAATGAGATTTTGAGAAGAATAATTTTGGCCTCGAAATTAGAGTTCATTTTACTGTTTCCTTATTGAGAATTATAGTACTTTATTGCTGACATCATTCAGAAATAATTCCCATATGATTAATCCCATCTGCGTTTTTGTTTGTACATTTGAGAAATGTATATAGAGATAAAGATTTATTTTCTGAATATGATGCTGTTGAGGAGAGGGTAAAGAATAAGGGACGTTAGTTCTGAGAACAGGGGATATCTGGGTAAACGCCAATATTTATACCATTGATTGTACGGTCATCATTTTTTAAAAGGTAATATTAGCCCAAGATAGCCTCATATAATTTTTTAAAATCACATTTTTCATTTTTATAGAATTTATTATGTAGGAAAATTATTTTCAGAGTTTTAATTACAGGATCAGATTCCTTTCTTCAAATAAAATGTTATTCAGGGCCTCTATATTTTGAGTAGATAAAAAGAGTGGCTGTTCCGGTTAGTGTTTGAGGGGGGTATCAGGAGGCCCACTTTCTTGGGACCTCTCCCTCACCCCCAGTGACAGTTTCTAAAGTAACATGTACCTCAGAACACAGCTAGAAAATGAATGATAACATGTAGGTAATTCAAAATAAGCAGCAACATTTAATTCCTGAATGAACTGATATTTTTAAGTAAAAACATTTTCTAAGTTGGCCTAATTATCCATCTATCACTATAATGATACACATTTATTAACTTTTACCTTTGAATAACTCTGTATGATCCCGTATAAAACAAATTAAGCAAATCTAGCTTCAATCTTATTGATAACTATGTGTAAACAAAATCATAGATAATTACATGTCAGAGTATGTGCAGAACAAAGTCATCAAGCACACACTTAGAGCTTGATACTTTCAGACCACTGTTTACATATTTTATCATGTTTAAACCTCAGAGATAATTTGTGAGGCAAGTAGGGAAAGTATCGCAGATGGGCAAACGGAGGCACACTGGGTCTGACACTTTGGCACTGGTCTATGTCTTGGCGCTCCTTGGAGCATTTTTGCAGTGAGGCAATTCTCTCCCCTGATGAACTCACAGGAATAATGACTCTCTATTGGCTCAGGTGCCAGCCTGTCCATCAATTTCTGAAAGAACATAGACTCTGGAAAGACTGGCTTCTTGCTGGCATTCTATTGGTTTTAAAGCAGATGGCTTATATTTAGTTTGCTGCTAATATGGGACACTGTGTATGCTATTCAGATATCTGCTATGGCAAGAGAACAGCATGCTGAAATCAGTAGCTCTGATTCTGGGCTGTTTCTCTCCTGCAGAATTTTGGAGCACTTCTCTGAAAGTGGATAGATGGGGCGGATGCCTGTACATTTGAGTGGTTCCCTTTGCTGGGCTCCAGCTGTGGCTGCCTTCCAGAGAAGCATATTTTTTTCTGCAGGGAATTAGGATGGCTTCCCCCATTTCTTCTTGGCTGTCTAGAAAAGGATTGAGTTCTTCTATTAGTCAAACAGTGAAAAAAGAAGAGACTGTCTATCTTCCTTTCGCTTCTATAGTAGGAAAAACAGAATTGACCTTAATGTTTCTAAATTATTAATGAGCTTAACCCTGCACTACAGACCAAAAGTTACCTTTTTACAAAGTCCTCCTAAGTGAAATATTTTGTATGTATAACACATACGGTCCCATAGAGACACACATACAAACATACATAGAGTCTCAATTTTTTAAAGCTTTTTTTAAAAAAAATTTATTTTATTTAATTTATTTTTGGCTGTGTTGGGTCTTTGTTGCTGCACCCGAGCTTTCTCTAGTTGCCGCGAGCAGGGGCTACTCTTTGTTGCGGTGCGCAGGCTTCTCATTGCGGTGGCTTCTCTTGTTGCGGAGCACGGGCTCTAGGTGCGCAGGCTTCAGTAGTTGTGGCTCGCGGGCTCAGTAGTTGTGGCTCTCGAGCTCTAGAGCGCAGGCTCAGTAGTTGTGGCGCATGGGCTTAGTTGCTCCGCAGCATGTGGGATCTTCCCAGACCAGGGCTCGAACCCGTGTCCCCTGCATTGGCAGGCGGATTCTTAACCACTGAACCACCAGGGAAGCCCCACTCTCAAATTTTTAAGTGCTCTATAAATATTTTATTAACCCACTAATCTCAAGGAAAAATTTAAGAAATTGAAATTGTTGAGTTTTACTAATAAAAGAGATGTTCCGTAGCTAGCTAAAAGGAACTTGTTGTCTTCTTCCTAACGTGAACCAATGCCTATTCTTTCTGAAAATGGCATTTGCAATTACAAGTTGCTATTATCAAAACTACTACTGAGGTAGGGCGTTAACCAAAGGCAGATACCACTTAGTTCTTATTGGCAGTGACCTCTAGAGAAAGGCATACACTGTCTTCCAGCAGAGTGCAGTCAATCAAGGGTTCTCTTCAGGTAAAGCTACAACATGCCTTGTTCTTTAGCAGAATTAAAAGGGGCACAAAATAAACATAAACCATAGGCCCTGCTCCCAAGGATTTTAAGTGCATTTTGGGGAGCCAGTATTAACACAATCAAATATAATTGCAGTACAGAAACACATAGTTACACACTTGGTATGAGGTACTAATTGTGAATGGCAGATGAGGTCAGCAAAGAAGGAATCAATGAAGGCAGGGGATTCAGAGAATAGTTCATGAGGAGGAAGGTATATAAGTTAGTCCTTGTTGGAGGGGTAGATCAAAAATAAATTACCAGAAACTGGTTATTAGCCAATTGCTTCCCAATAGAGGCTCACCAGTGGGGCTAAGGAGCCCCAAGTACAATCAGGCATTTTTCCAGATAGGGCTGGGATGACAGAGTGGGCGTCCCTCCTTCAGAAGATGAATGCCTTCTTAGGATTCACCTAGAAACCTATACAGATTCATGGATACCAGAGATATTCAGGCAACTTCCTCAGGAGGGATTGTTCTCACATTTTTCTGTTTTTTAATGATTGATACTTTTTGATAAAGGTAGTGTCTTCTGTAAGTTAAATACGTTGAACTTTTCAAAATACATCCCTATGAAGTATCACGGTTCAGAGTTACACACGTGTAAAGTTAAATGACAGAAAACTACTTTTTAAAGAGTGGGCTGCACGTTCTAAACGGTGATCTATAGGTTTATGATATCTTAATTCAAGTGAAATTTGAATCACTAATATTACAGAAGCAGGTGCTGTAAGTTGGGGAATCTAGAGTCAGTCTCTCCTTTGATTCTTGGCAATGCGGACCCAGGAATTTCTCAAATTTTCTGTCAGAATTTTTTGCCAGTAAAATGGATGTAGTGGCGATTATTGTGTAAAAAGAATAATATTTCCTAAATTCTGACCCATACTCTTTTTTCCAAACCACAGGGATTATGAAATAAAAAGATGATTATATATATATATATATATATATATATATACACATACATGTATCCAGACATATATATAATATACATGTATTCAACAAATAGTCAGATAATTGCCATACACTAAGTACTACGCTAGAACTGGATTTTTGAAGCATACTCTGTCTGTGATATTCTGAACGACCGTGGATAAGTAGTTGGTTTGCTCCGTGGGATACATGGAAGGCTCAGCTGATGTAGTGGAAAGAACCTTTGGAAACAGACCTGGGTTCATGGTCAACATTGTTATTTGTGACCTGTTTGGTCTTGAGTAAATTGCTTGATCTCCATAGACCTCAGTTGTTATATCATTAAAAATACATGCTAATACTACAAACTCACCAGATTGCTTAAAGGAGAAAGGATCTCTTCCAGGGCTTGCCAGTCATGGTGGCAGACACATTGCACATTTAACGCTCCTTAAGTGACTTGAAAACGCCAAGCACAGTGCCTGGCACGTGGCAATGACTTAGTACAAATTAATTCCCTCTCAGCTTCAGCACTTATTTCATTCTGAACTTCTAAATGTAGGAAGATTTAGACGGTTTTGTACTAAATAGGTTAAAAATGGAATTATCTTAAAATTCAAGATGACTTATACCAGGGAGCCAAATATAATTATACTATAGTATCTGCTTAACTGTAAGAGCTTGTTAAAATTTTAATCTTCTATGGATTGTGTTTGTCTAGGATGATGCCATTTTGGGTGCAAATCAGAAGCAGCTGCAGCCCTTATTTAAAATTTAAATACAGTTATAGTATTGATTCTATAGTATCTACACGTAGAATTCATTAGCTTTCTGCTCTTTTTCATGTGTGAAAATTGGGCTTGTGATTTTTGATAACTACCAATTTAATTTTGTTTCAAAGAAAAGATCTTTTTACGAATTCTTTACAAATTTTTCCAGGTGCTGGGCCAGGCCTCTTCTTGCATATTCATAGAAAACATGGGCATTCCCTGCTGTCTTTTTGTTGTTGTCAAGGAAACCCCCCAGTTCTCTACACAGGGATTACATTCTTCTTTCTTAATAGCTCTTAGATCATTCATTTGTGCAATGAATAAAAAATGTATTCACGGGCCCAGACAGTGTTCAGAACTTGGGGTGGGGAGGGGGAGGGGCGTAGCCAAGGGGAGAGATGTGTGGTGAGAGGAGCAATAGGGATAAAAGAAATAGAAAAAGAAATGCTTTGTGAGGTTCCATTTTAATGAGTTAAAAGTGAACATTTTATTTTGAAAAAGGTATTACCTATTTTTGTCAGTTTACAAAATTTATAACATTGCACCTCAGTGAGGCCGGTTTGTCACGTACAAATGGAAAAGCTGGTGAATAAGTGGCTTTATTGATAGAAGGATTCCAAGAATGGGGCCCTGGTTGAGGGCGTGGGGATGTGTTTTAGTGAAGACTGTTGTATATTTTTTTTCATTTGTATGGAAGTATTTTGACTTTTTCTTTTTAATAACACAATTGAGGCAATAGAAAAGGTAGAATATTCTTTCAACCTAGGGCATCATGTGGGCAATTGAGAACCTATTTTATTGCATTAGAAAGTGTGCTCCTTAGAGGGATATGCCAGTGTTTAGACTTTGAGTATGGATCAGGAGGGAAACATTGATCTGTTGGCATGAAGGCTGTAATTATTCTTAAAAAGAGTGGTTTGATTTGGGGGAGGAAAATAAATTATGGTGAACCTTCTAAATACTTGCTAGAATTATTGTGATAATATATAAAGCATTTTTCCGTAAATAATTTGAAGTCTAAGTAGGAGATCTGAAACTGGAAAGAAAGGATCTGTGGAGTGAGAGGAAAAGTTTAACTGTATTTCAGCATCCGTGTCTATGAAAATTTGACGTATTGTGTCACAGTACTATACCCGGACTTGTTGCACCCAGTATATAATCAGCACACACTACCTTGACTGGCTTCTAGTGACTTTATCTTTTCATTTTAATACCACAGTATTCCTGGCGTCTCACAGGGTGAGTTAGTTTCTTTGGCCGTATGCTGCGCATAGTAGGTTTTGGTTTATCTAAGTTGAGAAAGGGAAAAGAAAATATACTAATGTATGCTTTTGTAGAGTACAATGGAATATACTAAAATTATCATTTTTTATTATGTTGTGATCTTATCTTGCTCTGCTCTGTAGGGGAACCATTTTACTCTCCGCAGATAAAACATTCTCTGCCCATCTCTTCACACTCACCTCCAGGAAATATTTTAAAGGCTTGTTGAAATAAAGTCATTCATTCAAGCTACTCTGTGGCTGGGGGAAAGAAAATAATGTCATCCATGGCTTAGTTGGGAAGGCAACTTGAAATAATTAGTAAGCAACAAGAGCATGCAATAAAGGCTAGTTGGTTGCTTTAATAGAAGGAAAAATAGAGGTAATATGAAGTACGTTAATATAAGCGGCACCTTTTAGCAGGCAAAGTCTCAGAACTGACCTCACAGGACACTCTGGGCATTTATCCCCTCCCTGAGCAGCCATCCATTTTACTCAGGAGGACCCAGAGTAGCACCAACCAGGCATCAGCTGGCTGACCAACAATGATGCCATTCTGTACAGGGGTTTGAGGAGCACCAAGAAATCTCCCAGGGCATAAATACTGCTCACACTGCTTCTCAACCTTGGCTCTATATCAGAATCACCAGGGAGCCTCCAGATAAAAATATCCACTACCCCATCCTCCAGCAGATAATTTGAATCTGAATTTCTAGTGATAAGGCTTAGGCCTTTGTACTTTTTTTTTTGTTTCTTTTCTTAAATTTGCTTTATTTAACTTTTTTAAATATTAGGTATCTGTATTGTTAAATTCATGTGATTTTGATGCCTAGAGAATGTTGAACTCTACTGGTAAAGTAAAGGATTTCGGACCTCAGACAGAGGCTGAAATATAGACGTTCCTGGGGAAGGGGCTGCTTTAAGCCTCTGAAGTTTACATTGTATTTTACCATTTTTAAGGAGGAAAAAAAATATGCTTAATTTAGTCTCCCCTGAGTGAAACTGTGGTCTTTGATCATGTTTTGGGAAGTGTAGCTTTTCTCACAAATGTTAGATGAACCTTGGCATCTGTAAGTAAGGAAGAAAGTAGAATTAACTATCATTGAAATATATGTTTTTTTAAGTCTCAGAATAATTGTAATTGAATCAAAAGTGATAGGGAAGAGTGGAGAATACATCTGGAATTACCCGGAACTGCATACCTCACTTTGCTGTACCCATATTACCTTCTCTCTATCAACACGGAAATTAAGGAAGGAAATAAATATGCTTATAGCTTAAGGACGCTTTTGGCTATACTGCCAAAGTGAATTTGTTCATTATATATTTACATTCGAGAAAAACAGTGTGATAAGCCTATACAGCTTCTAGATTTGGAAAGAAAAAGAATGATAAAAAGAATACTGAGACTGTGCCTGCATATTTACATTATCTGATTTTTATAACCATAAAAGTCTTTAGTATTTGAGTTATCTGTATGCTCTTTTAGTTGTATCTCAGAATGTGAGTTATTATTGCAGCCAAAAAACAACAATTTTTCAGTCCAAAAAAAAAAGGCAAGTCTTTCAAAGGAAGTATCAAAGTAGTAAATGTAAACTTTTCCATTCTTTTTTTATAATTAATTTATTTATTTTTGGCTGCGTTGGGTCTTCGTTGCTGCACACGGGCTTTCTCTAGTTGCGGCGAGCAGGGGCTACTCCTTCTTGTGGTGCACAGGCTTCTCATTGCAGAGCACGGGCTCTAGGCATGCAGGCTTCAGCAGTTGTGGCTCATGGGCTTCAGTAGTTGTGGTGTGCAGGCTTCAGTAGTTGTGACACGAGGGCTTCAGTAGTTGTGGCTCACGGGCTCTAGAGCGCAGGCTCAGTAGTTGTGGCGCACAGGCTTAGTTGCTCCACAGCATGTGGGATCTTCCCGGACCAGGGCTCGAACCTGTGTCCCCTGCATTGGCAGGTGGATTCTTAAGCACTGCACCACCAGGGAAGCCCCAACTTTTCCATTCTTGGTGATAAATAAATGTGTAGACATTCATCCAACTAAATTCCCCAAAGACAGGCTAAGTGGCTAGTGTAAGGAGAGCATTACATGTTAAAGGATCCCTTCACTTTAATTATGGAATATAGAAGTTAGTAAGGAAGGTGAAACAAGTATATAATAACAACTGAGAAGTTATAAATAAGAATAATATGACATAAGTCCTATGGCATACAAATTAAAAATACAGCCAATTTGGGCTGATGAGTTTTAGTGAAGAGATATCTAGGGGCTTCTGCTGGATCATTCATAAATGCAGGGATGAAGTTCAAAGGAGGGTTTATGAAGATTCCAAGTTGGGGGCAGGAGTCTTCTTGTTAAACAGAAGCGTGAGTTGGGAGTGAGGAGGATCTTGAAATGGGGGCATGGATTCTCTGCATCCAACTTAGAGATGCAGAGAATGAGAACAGAGAAAAAAGGCAGAGGATAAATGTGGGTACAGTGATGGAGCTGTTTGAACACTCTATTGAAGAGGTCAGGTGACAGAGATGACTTTTGAAGAAGGGGTGGTGTAATTAAAATAAAATGGTGTTTGGTAAGTTTAGTTTAGTAGCTATAATATGGGGGCTTAAAAGGAAGTATATATATATATATATATATGTATACACACACACACACATATATATGTATATATGTATGTACGTATGTATTTATGAGAGGCATTTGTTTTACTTTAGTCAAAGCTTTTTTGCTTAAATTTTAAATCCTTGATTTTGACCAAAGTACTTTTCTGGTGTTAGGATATCTGGTAATTATTTGTCTATTATCTATCTCTCTAGCATCTATTTATCTATGAAAAGCTTTGACAATCTTAGAGAACTAACATGAAAAAGATAAGAAAAGTACTGCGGTATGGTTGGTTTCTGTTTATTTGTTCTGCTTTTAAAGAAACACTTAGAAACCAAAATAACCTGGATTTTCTTTCATATAGCTCTTTATCTTATTGTTCAAAAATGCTTGAAGGGCCCAAAATTACTTGATTAAGCTCTCCAGGAAAACCCTTACTCTTTAAAAATTGGAAGTTAGGAAGTCCCTTGGGCCTCTTCTATAAGCAAGAAAAGCCCACACTCAGTGATAACTCCTTAAGCGCACTTAGACCAGATGACTGTATCTAAACACATTCTTTCCACTTGAAAGAACAGCATTATTAGAGGATTATCTGAATTTGGGAAAAGAGTTGATTCCCATTTATCATCCCCATATCATGTCTGCCTCAAAAGTGAGGCCATCAGAAACACTTATATTGTTTATTACCCTTTCTGGGTGTAAAATTCATGAATTGAAAAATATGGAGCTCCTCGCTCAGCAAGAGGGAGCTGTCAGTGTAAGATAGCATGCTTGGGTGGTGCACCAAATGAACCTCAGCTAGCAGAGCTAATAGGGAGATGCAGGTCACAGCATCCAATCTTTTTTTTTTTTTTTTTTTTTTTTCTGTACGCGGGCCTCTCACTGTTGCGGCCTCTCCCGTTGCGGAGCACAGGCTCCGGAGGCGCAGGCTCAGCGGCCATGGCTCACGGGCCCAGCCACTCTGCAGCATGTGGGATCTTCCCGTACCGGGCCACGAACCCATGTTCCCTGCATCGGCAGGCGGACTTTCAACCACTGCACCACCAGGGAAGCCTGACAGAATCCAATCTTGATCTCCCAGCCTCTAGCATAATCTCTCACTTCTGGAGGAATTGGGTATTAATATAAATATCACGTGATTTTTCAATTATTAATGTAATTAAGTACGCAAAAACAACTGACAAGATTTGGGGAGGATGTTTATATCTTGATCACTAATGTCAATTCTTTTTTCAACATCCTGAGTTGGCACCATTTTTAGTGCCTCAAATTTTGAAAATGATGGGGAATTTAGGATGTCTGAGACAATCTAGTTGAAATGCACATTAGGTGGTTTTCTTTGCTTTATAAGGTGCCAGTTAGCATTTTATTTTAATTAAGAACATATCAAAAGGTGAATGAAATTGAAGCATTTGCTTATGTCTGGTTATTAGATTCATAGGTATGTGTCAGAAAGCTTAAACATCTTAGAGAACTTCCAGTTTTCTCTATTTTAGTTCTATAAGTGTTTCTTAAATACTTCAGTATGGCTGTCTATTGTATTTTTTAAATAAAGAACCAAAATATTTTTTGACGCACATTAAGATGAAAACTATTTTAATAAAGAAATGTGATCCT
Organism: Phocoena sinus; assembly: GCF_008692025.1. Taxonomy (NCBI): domain Eukaryota; kingdom Metazoa; phylum Chordata; class Mammalia; order Artiodactyla; family Phocoenidae; genus Phocoena; species Phocoena sinus. The sequence continues at coordinate 106,744,545 of NC_045765.1, read as the reverse complement.
AATATCTCTCTGCTGAGTAGATTTGTATATAATTACATTTAATTAAAAGCTCTTAAATTGTAAAATTCCCTATAGAGAACATGAACTTTAGCCAGCTGCCTCTGCATCTTAGCAACTATGTTTTGTGTCTGCTAACAGTAAGACTGGAAGACTTGTGCTATGTCTACAAAACTCTGCCATGAAGTACTTAAAAATACTTGGTGAATAATTTGAGGTCAGCTAGCAGTAAAGCTTTGTGTGAAATGCCATTTAAAAAAATCTATTAACCGTGGTACCAGTATATTCAAGTCAAGCTGTTAAAATACATTCATGTAAACATAGAAAAAATTATACATACACCTTGTGGAGTTTTGTGGTTTGACTCTTGCAATCCAAATAAAAGTCATATCACCCTTAGAATAAAATTCTAAAATAGAGCCATCTTTTTTAAGGACTTGTTCTTCTAAGAGCTGGGAATATTAATTACTCCCTGAGGTTGCACTGTTGGTACAAAGTAGAGCAGATCACAACTTTGTAATGAAATACCTGCTTTCACAATAGCACAGGTGTCCCCCTGCCACACCCTACAAAGAAACTTTTCTGGTTTGCAATAATTATAGCTCTTGCAACTCTCTAATAGCATGCGTGGTGGGTGATGGTGGTGACAGGAAAGGGGGATGAAGAAGTAATTTCAGAAACTAAATAAACAAATAGGAATATGGGTGAGATGTAGGTGGCAGTGGTAGGAAAGAATTCACCTATCTATACTAGGTAGGTTTAATGAAATTTAAAAAATATGGAAACAAACTAGCCACGCTGAGAATGAAATGTAGATTTATCTGTAGAGAATCTGTTGGCAGAAAAAATTATCTTCAAAGCCCCGGGCAATGAGTATTTTCGTCACCCTCAAACCAATACTAAGAAAACGGAAGAAACCATTTGGAACACAACTTATTTTAATAATAAATACTAGTAACTTAACTGTGAGAAGATTCCTTGGGAATCTTCCTTCAGAAAAAGGAAACTGATTCCAACTCACATTTCATATCTTCGTTTTATTTAAGAATTCTCATTTAGTGAAATATTTTTACAGTACATATCCAGTGAGCACTTTTAAAATCACTGTTTATTACGATGTGCTGATAGTTCTTTGGTCAGTGCCAGCTTCAAGGTACCATGAGAAGCATAAGATGAAACAGCTTAAAGTATTTCTGTGTTTTCTACCATTCTGAGGCAAGTCAGATCAGATGCTTGTAAGGCAAGTGGAAAAAGGAATCCTAACTTTAATTTAAATGATTGGTACATTCTCAATATGTACACTGAAAAAGTGTCCTTAAAAAAAAAAATAGGGAGAAAAGAGTTATAGTAAGGTCATTTCTCTAACCTATTGGCAAGAGTATTTGTTTCAGAGAGAAAAGAGAGAGTTTTAGAAGATACCCTTGGAGGTCTTAGGTCTCTGTAAAGTTGGTAAACGTGTCTGCCATATAGTCTCATAGATAATAGGTACTCAGTAAATTTTGTGCAATCAGTTGGTCCTGCGGAGATAACATGTTTGGGTGCCATGCGTGTTTGTGGTGGTACGTTTAATTTCGCATGCAAAAACCAGTATGATGCCGAGCTGTGTTGTGAAGTATGTGCAAAGACCACTCTCTGCTGTGTTTGTATGGCTGTGATTGAAATATTGTGATATTTATTTAGGTTATAAAATGTATTCCATCTAACATTTGAGTTTTTTGGTGAAATTTTCTAATACAATGGTCTAAAATACTAAGAAGTCCTCATAGATTTATGAGCAATAAGAAATGTCAGAGTTCCTTACCCAAGTGCAAAATGGACTAAAAGAATATTATCCTTTGTTCATTGAACTAAAACTAGAGAATATAAAGTGAATATCAGGGAAATTAATTAATTGAATTAAGTAGACAATAAGAGTTGATAGTCAATGAAATTACTATATAAATTGTTGATTTACAATGACTTCTTTGTTTTCTTTGCTAGAAAAACATTTTATTTTAAATTATTCATTCCTTTGTAAAACATGTAAGTGAGCATCAGGGTGTCAGTTCCTTTGACATGCTGACATTTGACACACTGACATGCCTCTGTGTCTTTTCTCTTTCTCCTTTATTCCACCCCACTTATTTTTAGAGCCACCAACATGATACTTAATGAAACCTCTATCTATAATTATGCACTAAGAAGATCGTGGGATATGTTTATATCATTTTTGTTTTCTAAAAAAGTAAGGAATTTATTTAGAAATCCATATAAATCTATAATAACATTGAGTATTTTTACCCTATTCCTAGCCTAGGAGTTTATAACTAAAGAATACCAAGCAGTTATTTCCTTATTAATCCTTGTGTTTGGCTGGAGAAGCTTGGCTGAATGGTTAGTTTAATCTCCACTATTTGTAAAAAGGTACAAAATGTGGTGGGGATTTTTTATATTTTTGACACAGACCCATGCTTCTTATTGAAATTCTTTCTGTATTTAAATATAAGATGCTGTGGGAATTTAGCAACTGTATGTGTGATAATTCTTTTTTTTTTTTTAAAATATTTATTTATTTATTTATTTTTGGCTGTGTTGGGTCTTCGTTTCTGTGCGAGGGCTTTCTCTAGTTGCGGCAAGCGGGGGCCACTCTTCATCGCGATGCGCGGGCCTCTCACTATCGCGGCCTCTCTTGTTGTGGAGCACAGGCTCCAGACGCGCAGGCTCAGTAGTTGTGGCTCATGGGCCCAGTTGCTCCGCGGCATGTGGGATCCTCCCAGACCAGGGCCCAAACCCGCGTCCCCTGCATCGGCAGGCAGACTCTCAACCACTGCGCCACCAGGGAAGCCCTGTGATAATTCTTAATAGTGAATTCTCATTTACACCTAGTGAAACCTAATGAAAAGGGTTGTATGTAAAACGACACTATAAGCAATTTAAGATAAGCGTATTTTTGAAGTTCCTGTTAAACGCTACAGAGTTGAACAGAATAGTATAACTGAGTGCGGCTTAATTCTACTATGTTCAAGTAGTATTAACAATGAGAGACTACTCAATTTGGTGATTAGATAAGACTCTCAATGTGATATTTCAAGAGATTCATTTGTACAGAAAGCATTTAAAGATGTATTCTCTCATATACCTGTATATGCATATGCGTAGGTAGTCTCTCACATTCTGTTTTCTTAGTGAAAGGTAGCCTTCAACACAAGCCATATTAAAAGGTGTTTATCATCTGAAGATGTTTTCTTTTAAAATATATACACCATGAGGCAATATAAGATTACAGTAACAACTTCAGTGCTCTAATATTAAATGAACTTACTCTTTTTGGGAAAAGAAAGGTAAGGCATTTAGCCATTTCCTTAAGTTTGGCAGTTAGGAGTAGTTGTTACATCTGTGGCAGAAATCATCTGTATTCATTTTATATTTTTATAATATACTGGAGTTATGTATTGACCTCATTTCTCTTTATGGTAGAAATATTTTTCATTCATTTGAATACCTATACTCCTTTGTTTACATAGTTGAAAGGCTGAATGTATGGGGTGGAGATATAAGGAATGATTTGTAGTGTGTGAAAGTTAAATAGGATGGATATATATATATATATATATATATTTAGGGAAGAGTATCCCACTCCAACACAAATAGTGTTTTTGGAGACAATACAGTGAAAATGGGATACAGAAAAAAAAAAAAGTTTTCTTTTTTGTTTTTATTAGAGTGAAAGGGATAAATGTAAATATGTATATTTTCCAGTTACATAAAAGTCTTGTGGTCTTTGGGGTTTTCTTTTAGCAAACCATGGTTAAAAAGAGAAGGAGCTCCGTAAAGTTTCTGTTTTTGTTTTTTTTTTTTTTTAGTTACCTTGTTTTTTGGCTGTGTTGCGTCTTCATTGCTGTGCGTGGGCTTTCTCTAGTTGTGGCGAGAGGGGGCTACTCTTCCTTGCGGTGCTCGGGCTTCTTATTGCAGTGGCTTCTCTTGTGGAGCATGGGTTCTAGGCAAGTGGGCTCAGTAGTTGTGGCACAGGGGCTCTAGATCTCAGGATCAGTAGCTGTGGTGCCCAGGCTTAGTTGCTCCGCAGCATGTGGGATCTTCCCGGACCAGGGATTGAACCTGTGTCCCCTGCATTGGCAGGCGGATTCTTAACCACTGCACCACCAGGGAAGCCCCATAAAGTTTTTATTGATAGTTCATATACTTCTTATATATTTATATTAACATAAAGAATATAAACAATATTGCTACCTTCTCAATAGAGTATTTTTCTTTTTTGACATCGGTAAATGCTAGATACTGATCCTTTCATGTGTAGAAGGGTGCGGCTTATTTATTTGTCTGCTCCCAGCCTTTGTTGTGGTGGCATGCCCCATCTTTCATTGTGGCATGTGGGCTCTAGTTTCCTGACCAGGGATGGAGCCCAGGCCCCTGCCTTGGGAGCACCATGTCTTGACTGCTGTCCCACCAGGGGCATCCCGGGAGCAGCTTCTTACAACAGGAGCCATCTCCCTACCGATGGGGGGCAGGGGTGACTCCGTCGTAATTATTCCCCCTCTAAGTTCTCAGGTTCAGCCTAAGTGTGTGTGGCATGGATCAGGGCTAGGCTGAAAGTTAACTCTGTGACAGTGTTCCTGGGGCCATCCCCCGTGCTTCTCTTTGTCTTCTTCCTGGGTTAGCACACCCACAGGTACCTTTTTGCACTGCCGTGACACTGAGACTAGGACAGCTGCAGTGACAGGACCCTCTCCTAGGATGACTGAATTCCTCCCTGATGAAAGTGAGGGTGCAGAATGACCTCCCTCCTGGCGTTTGGACAAGGAGCTTTGCTGGTGGATATCTGGAGACAGAAAAGGCAATTGGGCTTAGTGGTTGGTACCCTGTGGCAATCTACAATCTAGGAAACGTTCTGAGGATAAGTGTTATTTAAAGTATGCTAGTTCTAATGTTTAGCTGTGACTCCTGAACTTCCTTTGGAGAAAAGGTTAATAAAAAGAATGATAACTGACCGAATCCAGGTCACCTCTCATGAAGGATAAAGGTGTAAAGGTGTGGAGGGCTCTTCTTTCCTGGTGCTTTCAGTGAGCCATCCCTGCGTGGAGACCCCCCTCTCCCTCCAGGGCTTCCTGCCCTTGTGTATGGGATGTGCCTGCAGCCTATGCAGCTAAGTCTTGTCTCACTGTTGCACTGGGGTGGGGTTGTCATCACACTGTAAAAGGGCTATAAAGAAATCTCTCTTTTGCTTTTCTAAAAACAGTCTTCTCTAGGACAAATTATGACAAGAGGCCAGAAGGAATCGCTTCTCATTTCCTTATTGAATAGAGGGCGTCTAAGCATCCTCCTACATTAAGGACAGCAATCAGTTACTTTTTCTGTATGATCTGGTGAAGTGGTCTTAACTTTTAACTTTTTTTCAGGTCACACAAAGATGAATTCCTATAATTCATGATTACAATGTGTGTATGTGATTCCTTGTTCCATTTTAAGGACATTGCTGAGTTAAACATGTTGAAGAGTTTTCATAACCCGTTGCTACAATCTTAAATTAGATTTATTTTTCCCATTGCTAATATCAAACAGCAAATTCGAAGACTGAGAACCATGTATAAAAGGGTGATTGCTCTTAATGTGAAAAGATTTGAATCCTTCTTTTTGTGTGAGACTGTGATCAGCCAGCCTAGCTATCGATTTCTTCTGTCGTACACTGCCAAATCTTCTATTTAAGTATTGTGAAAACTCTTTGTTTTTTTCAGGTCGAATGAGTGATTTGAGGGTATTTGGTCATCCAATAGATTCAGAATCTAAAGAAGATGAGCCTTGTAGTGAAGAAACAGATCCAGAGCATGATCTAATTGCTGAAATTTTACCTGAGCTAATTGAAATTGATCTATACCACAGTGAAGAGAATGAAGGGGAAGACGAGGAGTGTGCCAATGCTACTGACGTCACGACCACCCCATCCGTGCAGTACATAAATGGAAAGCATCTAGTTACCACTGTGCCCAAGGACCCAGAAGCGGCAGAAGCTAGGCGTGGCCAGTTCGAAAGTGTTGCACCTTCTCAAAATTTTTCAGACAGCAGTGAAAGTGATAGTCATCAGTTTGTAATCACCAAAACTGGAATGCCTACTGCCATGCAACCTAATGAGTCTAAAGAAACAACTGAATCCCTTGAACTTACATGGAGACCTGAGATTTACCCTGAAACACCAGAGCATTTTTCAAGTGGTGAGCTTGATATTTTCCCCACAGCCCCAGGCCGTGAGGGAGAAGCCACAGAGGGGCCAGAATCAATCACAGAGAAAAGTCCCGACCTTGATAATCTGGTACATGAACGTACTGAATCGGTACCTCTGTTCCCTGAAGAGTCTTCAGGAGATGCTGCCGTTGACCAAGAATCTCAAAAAATGGTCTTTTCAAGGGCTACAGAAGGAACAATTGGTGAAGAGGCAGAAAAAAGTACTTCTACCACATATACTCCAAGTACAGTTGCAAGTTCTGTATCAGCGCATGTTTCAGAGGATGTATCATTTACCTTAACAGGGACTCCACGGCCTGATAAGCCGCTGTCCACAGTAGAAAGCTGGGTGGAAATAACCCCTAGACAAATTGTAGAGTTCTCAGGAAGTCCTTCAATTCCGATTTCAGAAGGCTCTGGGGAAGCAGAAGAAGATAAAATGTTTGCCATGGTAATTGATTTATCACAGAACAATACTACAGATTCTCTCGTTACTTTAGACACTAGCAAGATAATGATCACAGAGAGCCTTTTGGATGTTCCTGCAACCACCGTATATTCGGTTTCTGAACAGTCTTCTGCAGTAGTGCCTACCAAATCTGCAAGGGAGACAGACACTTCTGAGTGGGCTTTCAGTACATCTCTTGAGGGAAAGACAAGGAAAGACGAGGAGAAGGGAACTACAGGTACGGCTTCTACAGCTGAGGTACATGAGCCCACGCAGAGATCAGATCAATTAACTTTACCCTCTGAATTAGAAAACTCAAATGAAACTACATCTAGTGATTCAGTATCTGCTACCAGGAAGAGTTTTATGTCCTGGATGACACCCACACAGTCTGAAACGGAAACAGCAAATTCTACTCTTGTCTTTACAGAAACAAACGTTTTAGACCATCTGGGGGCCCAGACTGCTGAGCCCAGCCTTAGCAGTCAACCTGGGGTTCGGGAAGTGCTGCCCACCATCCCAGGTAGCCCCGTCTCTGTCTTTATGGAGCAGGGCTCTGGAGAAGCTGCTGCTGACCCAGAAACCACCACTGTTTCTTCATTTTCATTAAATTTAGAGCCTGAAATTCAAGCCAGAAAGGAAGCAGCTGGCACTTTGTCTCCACATGTGGAAATTGTATTCCCTTTTGAGCCAACTGGACTAGTTTTGAGTACTGTAATGGACAGAGAGGTTGCTGAAATTAAAAGCCAAACATCCAAGGAAAACATGATTTCAGAGATCTCAGGAGAGCCAACTCATGGGGCAGAAATAAAAGGCTTTTCTACAGATTTTCCTTTGGAGGAAGATTTCAGTGGTGACTTCAAAGAATACTCGACAGTATCTCATCCCATAACAAAAGAAGAAACGGTAATGACGGAAGGCTCTGGGGATGCAGCATTTAAGGATACCCAGATGTCACCATCTGTAATACCTACATCAGACCACAGTAATCACACAGCTGACTCAGAAGAGCCTAGTAGCACCTTGGTCAGCACTTCAGCCTTCCCTTGGGAAGAGTTCACAGCCTCAGCTGAGGGCTCAGGTGAGCAATTGGTCTCAGTAAGCAGCTCTGTTGACCAAGTGTTTCCCAGGGCTGTGGGAAAAGTCTCTGGGACAGATTCCCCATTTATTGACCAAAGATTGGGTGAAGAAGGTGATGTCAGTGAAACTGATAAAAGATCCACCATCTTGCCAACAGAAGAGGCTGAAAGTACTAAAGCTTCAAAGGAAGAGGAGGAAGTGAAGGTCAATGGGACAGTTTCAATGGACTTTGCTCCAACTATGGAGCCGGACAAATTATGGCCCAGGAAAGAAGTCAACCCTGTAAGGCAAGGAATTGAAAGTGAAATAGTGTCAGAGGAAAAGATTCAAGAACAAAAGTCTTCTGAACCCCCTCAAAGTTCTGTTGCACCAGAACAAACAACTTTCGATTCACAAACATTTCCTGAAACTGGACTCCGAACCACAGATTATTCTACACTAACAACAAAGAAAACTTACAGTAACAATAAGAAAATAGAGGGGGAAGGCATTTCCTCAGTTGACTTGTCTACTCCAAACCTAGATTCAGAGGGCTTAGAGTCGTATACTACTCTCCCTGAAGTTACTGAAAAATCCCATATTTTCTTAGCTACTGCCTCAGTGACTGAATCAGTACCAGCTGAAAGTGTAATTACAGGTTCAACAATCGAAGAGAAAGAAAGTATAAAACCCTTTCCCAAAGTTATGAGACCAATAATTGAAGAGTCAGATACGGATCTTTTATTCTCTGGGCTGGGATCAGGAGAAGAAGTTCTGCCTACTACAGTATCAGTGAATTTTACTGAAATAGAACGGGTCATTAGCACATTATATCCCCAGACTTCTCAAGTGCAAAGTTTAGAAACCAGCATCTTAAATGACACAACTGGAGACTATGAGGGAATGGGAAATGTGGCAAATGAAATCAGACCACTCATTTCCAAAATAGACAGCATGTTCGAAGCCAGTGAGACAGCATCCAGCACAACCTTACTAGAAATTTTAAGTGACACCACAACAGAAGGACCCTTCACAGCAACTCTCACTTTCTCTACAGACATGGAACATCCTCAAAATCAGACACACAGTTGGGCAGAAGAAATCCAGACTAGGAGACCACAGCCTACGACTGATCAAGTCTCTAATGAGAATACTTCAACAGCAGAAACTAAAGAAACAGCAACCTCTTCCACTGATTTTCTGGCTAGAACTTATGGTCCTGAAATGGCCAAAGGATTTGTTACATCAACACCAAAACCATCTGACTGGTTTGATGAACATTCTGGAGAAGGATCTGGGGAATTGGATGTGGTTGATTTAGTCCACACTTCTGGAACTACTCAGGCAACTAGGCAAGGCAGCACCACATTTGTTTCTGATAGATCCCTGGAAAAACATCCTGAGGTTCCAAGTGCTGAAGCTGTTACTGTTGATGGATTCCCAACAATTTCAATGGTGCTGCCTCTTCATTCAGAGCAGAATGAAAGCTCCCCTGGTCCAACTAGCACACTGTCAAGTACAATGTCATATGAAATGTCCACAGAAGGTGCTGCAGACAGTTTCCAAGACCATTTTGGGGGATTCGAGGATTCCACGTTAAAACCTGACAGAAGAAAAGCCACTGAAAATATTATTATAGATCTGGACAAAGAGGACAAGGATTTAATATTGACAATTACAGAGAGTACCATCCTTGAAATTCTACCTGAGCTGACATCAGATAAAAATACTATCATAGATATTGATCACACTAAACCTATATATGAAGACATCCTCGGAATGCAAACGGACTTAGATGCAGAGGTACCCTCAGGGCCACCTGGCAGTAATGAAGACAGCACTCAAGTTCTAGAGAAGTCTGAGGCAGCTGTTAACCTCTCTTCAACCGAGGAAAACTTTGAGGCCTCTGGTGATACTCTTCTGGCTAATTACACTCAGGCAACACATAACGAATCAATGCCTCTTGAAAACAGAAGTCAGTTAGATCACATGGGCTTTATCTTCACACCTGGGATACCCATCCCTAGCCCAGAAACAGAATTAGATGTTTTGCTTCCCACAGCAACATCCCTGCCCATTCCTAGTAAGTCTGCCACAGTTAATCCAGAGATTGAAGAACCAAAAATTGAAGCAAAAACCCTGGATGACATCTTTGAATCAAGCACTTTGTCTGACGGTCAAGCTATTGCGGACCAAAGTGAAATAATATCAACATTGAGTCATTTGGAAAGGACACAGAATGAGGATGAAGAAAAGAAACATGTGGGTCCCTCTCTTCAACCAGAATTCTCTTCCGGGGCTGAGGAGGCACTGATAGATCCTACCCGCTACGTAAGTATTGGTACTGCCTACCTTACGGCTCAGAGTTTAACAGAGGCACCTGATGTGATGGAAGGATCCAATCCCCCAGCATCCACGGATACATCAGCAGTTTTAGCTGTTGCAAAGCTGTTCTCTCGGACACCATCATCTCCTCCACTCAGTGTCCACTTGGGCAGAGGAGCCTCTAAGCACGCAGAGGACCCCCAGCCAAGAGCTCTGCCAAGTACAGACGCCAGCACATCCCCAGTACCCCCAGGAAAACTTGCAAATATTGAAGTGACTTTCAAACCCTCAAGTGAAGAGGACTTTCACATAACTGAGCCTCCATCCATATCTCCTGACACAGAGCCTTCAGAAGATGAAAGTAAACCTAAATTATTAGAACAAATGGAGGCTTCTGCCACAGAATTCATTGCTCAAGAAGAAACTAAGATTTCCCAAGACTCGCAAAACAAAACCAGTGTTCAACTTTCTGGAGACACAGTCAAGGTATTTCCTAGTATTGAAACACCTGAGGCTGGGACTGTTGTCACAGCTGCAAGTGAAATTGTGTTAGAAGGTGCTACACTGTGGCCACATTCTACTTCTGCTTCTGTGATTTATGGGGTCGAGGCAGGTGTGGTGCCTCAGGCCAGCCCACAGACTTCTGAGAGGCCCACCATCCCTTCTCCTCTGGAAATAAACCCTGAAACACAAGCAGCTTTGATCAGAGGGGAGGATTCCACAGTAGCAGCACCAGAACAGCAAGTATCGGCGAGGATTCTTGATTCTAATAATCAGGCGACACTAAGCACCGCAGAGTTAAATACTGAGCTTGCAACACCATCATTTTCCCTTCTGGAAACTTCTAATGAAACCAGTTTCCTGATTGGCATTAATGAAGAGTCAGTGGAAGGCACAGCAATCTATTTACCAGGTAAGGGCACAACACTGATAAATCTGTTTCCAAGGTTGGAAACAGTCCCTTGGTCCTAACAGAGATGTGTATATAATTTTTGTTGTGATGTTAAAATCAGTGAAGGTTTTTGTATTGTTCATGTAACAGCAGGACAGGCCATAGTATTGATTCCATAATGAGATGCAAAGAAAGTAAGTATAGACTATTTGGGGGCTTTAAAGATATGCTTTGTATTTTTCTGGGTGTAAGAAACAACGTACAATTGCAACATGGAAAAATTGAAATTGTTAATGGTATGAAAATTCAGTTTGGTTTTGCCCACAACTAAAGTATTGCTTTGTCTTGTATCCCGTAGTTATACATCTTAGTTTTAAAAACAGGAAAAGCATCTTATTTTTTAAAAATCTCTCATGAATGGGTGCAATTATGGCAATATCAAAATCTGTCAGGTCTTTAAAAATGAGACTAGTAAATAACTTTAATAAACACTTCACATAGTTCATGCAATATTGGTTATCAGTTCATACTTTTGTGTAATTCCCGTGCTCCAGATTATCTACATAATGCTTCTAACACAGTGCCTAGCCATAGGGAGTATTCATCCAGTATATATTCAAGCTCTGCCTGTTGAGAGAAGATTTCTGTTTTTTTTTTACTGAATGGACAGGAAGCACAAATTTGATGCTGGTTCATATAGACTATATCATTTAAGCTTCACAAAAAGGCTACAATGCACACATTATTATCCCCATTTAAAAGGGTAGGACGTGGAGGTTCAGAGAAGTTCTGTAATTTGCCCGGGGTTGTAGCCACACACATCATGGCAAAAGCGGGATTTGAACCCAAATCAGCCCCACTCCAAAGTAGGTGGTTTTTTCTACTGGTCTTTGGTGGTATAAAAATGAATAATTGATATTTAATGATATGTAAGTCAGAAATCTTGGCATGTTTACTGTGTAGAATTTATTTTCCTTTTAATCTAGCTTGATAACGTTGAAAAGTTCACTTTAATGGTGTTTTCCAAGAACAATGGAAATAACAATGTCAGTGGAATCCACAAGTAGCTATCACCACCTAGTTGCTACCTAGAAAAAAAAAAATTAGTACTTCTAGGACTGTGTTGGTTGAAAATATGATTTTTTTTTTTTGCGGTACGTGGGCCTCTCACTGTTGTGGCGTCTCCCGTTGCGGAGCACAGGCTCCGGACGCGCAGGCTCAGCGGCCATGGCTCACAGGCCCAGCCGCTCCATGGCATGTGGGATCCTCCCGGACCGGGGCACGAACCCGCGTCCCCTGCATCGGCAGGCGGACTCTCAACCACTGCGCCACCAGGGAAGCCCAAAAAATATGATATTTTGATATCATATTTATATGATATCAAATATATGAAAATATTTTAATGAATATGTTTTACAGCATGGCTGTACTTAGAATTATTCTTCTGATCGTTTCAAACTTATCTTTTGTGCTACTAATGCTTCAATTTGTTGTGCTTCAGATAGAGTGAAATAGTCATAAAGTGTAACTTTCATAAATGACTTGAAGTATTTCGTGAATAAAATTGATCAAAGGTGGCTGATGGATCTTTTTGTTGTCACTCTTTATTGAATCTGTAAATTATAACCTAGCAATCTGGCCAATATTTATTCTTTTGTACTTCAGTTGAAATATACTTCAGGTTAGATAAAATATGATATAGAAATCACTGGTAATAACTATATATAGAGAGAGAGTTAGATTTGACAAATGAATGAGAAATGTTTACCAGTTATCCAGTCCACAATGTTTACCTAGAATCAGAGCTTGCGTCTTCATTGCAAAACACACTGTCACTTTAGGCTAATTCAGTAAACAGTAGCTCCTGTTGGATTGCCTGGTCTATCTGTTGCAGTTTCAGCTTTCAGAGATGACTACAGAGTGTTTAGGGGAGAATAAAATGCACAAAAACAAAACTATTCTAATCTCAACTACTTTAACTTCACAGCCCCCTTCCTTGTCAAGTCCTTGTCCCATACTCTCGCATGGTATCTCGTGTCTGTGGTGGGAATAATGCTGTACTTCACATCTGTGTGGCACGTAGCACTTTACCAAGCCCTTTCACTTAAATGTCATTTGGATTTTGCACTAAGAGCAGCATGTAGATATGCTGTTGACCATAGCCTTGTCATCTAGGCAGTGTGCTTTCAAAAGCAGAAGGCTAAAATGGCTAGGGCGATTTTAAATATCTTTAGAACTATAGGAGAGTCTTAGCAAAATTCGGGTCGCTTTTGAAGAAATAGTTGCAACCATCTGAGTTAACCTAATTATCATGTTGAGCCCACACATTCGAATGTGTATCTATCAAGTCTTTCTAGTAGTCCAGAATTTTCTTAACACTCAGAAAGTGTGAGTTTGACTTTCCTGGGTGGGAAAGGCTCAGTTATCTTCTATAGCAGTACCTGTTTATCCAAATATTCATGTTTCATAAGTAGACATCTTTTCTTCGTGTACATTATTTCAGACTTTCAGGACTTCAATTTTTGACAATATGGTTTTTATTCCATATATGACCTATTTATTTCAATTCTTTTGTAAAACATTTAACTCTCATTTGGATTCTTAAACATCTGAAACAAGCAATTATGGAAAAGTATTCAAATAATATATATAAGCTATTAATGTAAATAAAGTTATCCATGCAATATTACAGAATAATATATATATTACACAATAACATATGTAATAATATATATTACATAATAATAATAATATATTACAGAATAATATATAGTGTAAAAGTACTTGCATTTAGAAAATACGTATTAAACTGTTTTCACCTCATAAATTTGTACCTCTGGCCTTTATATTGATCCGCTAGGAGTGTCAATTTTGTGTTTTAATAAGAAAATTGTAATAAAAATTTGGGGTTTCATTTAAGGTGAGGTTTTTGTATTTGGGTTTGTTTTTATACAGTAGAGTTTAATCCATGTGTTGCTTTTCTTCAAGTATAGTTTAAAGGAGTACATTTGGAACGTGTTTTTGGAAAAAGCATATTAATGTAGCAGAAGAGACTTCAGTGCACACTTTCGAAGAAAAAGTTTCTGAGCATTAAGTGGTAAAAGGCAATAATAATTCAAATGATGGTAACAAGCCAATGCTAAAAAGAATGCATGTTCTGTGTATCCAGCCATTTCACATGAACTAACCTCGTTTAAAAGAATACATTTTCCATTCACTGTGCACATACGTGTAATCATTTTGACTAAAATCAATTGCCATTATCATGCCAACTAAATCTGCAGTAGAATGTATTAGTTGCCAGATACCATACAAAATATTGTTTAAAATAATGATGGTTGAATCCCAGAAATGAATAGATGCAATTTGTAATAATTAGTTACAATGCCAAGAAACACTCCAGAGAGAAAAGTTAATGTTAATTTTTAATGTGTAGCATCTCTAAATTGCTATGGTAAAGCTTATGTTATGGTAGCAAGAAGTGGCATTTTATGCTAAAATATGTTGAAACTTAGAGATGAGCCTAATTGCTTTTCTTTCTTTCCTGAACATGGTAGGACCTGATCGTTGCAAAACGAACCCGTGCCTTAATGGGGGCACCTGTTATCCTACTGAAACTTCCTATGTGTGCACCTGTGTGCCAGGATACAGTGGAGACCAGTGTGAACTTGGTAAGATGTTCTCGCGTGAAAGACTGTAGTGCTTTTCCAGAAGATGTACTGGGGGAGAATTTATATTGCTTGAATCAATCAGAGGATTTCGGAGAAACCTACGTGTAGATGAATTACATGTTAAGTGAGATTAAAATCTTAAAGTTAAGTAGGGTGTGGGAAAGAGGGATAGATATTTACTGAATTTTGTTGATATACCCAAGACTCAGTGAAGCTTACTGGGGTCAGCTGTGTCTTTGTGTGTTTTTTACACATAGACTTTACAAATGTAAAGTTGTGTTAAGTATTGACAAATATGTTGATCTGTCCCCACATCTGTGTATCAATAAATTATCAATTTAAATACAAATTTTGTAAGAAAGCTCTATTTAAAAAATAGGGAGTTTTTCTGTTTTGAGATAACTTGTGTCTCATGTGGAACAGGAAAGCTCCTTCTCTGGCTGTCCCCAGAGACCAGCCTCACCCACCTCTCCCTCAAGACCTTGTGACATTGTTGTCTTCCTCCTCTCTTTTGGGTTCCAAAGAATATCACTGTCCCTTTACTGTATCAGCTTCTTTTACTCCCATTCTTATTTAGGTTTCCTTCTCCTTAAAAATTTTTTTTAAAAAGGACCCCAGTTTTGATTTGGCTGAATATAGATGTTGACTCTAGAAAAGAAATGATGGGATCTACTGACTAGGTACTCCTTCTGGCAGCACCATAATGGTTTACTCATAATGATCAAATAAGGAAGGCCCATGGATTACACTTTAGATTACACAGCAGTATTGAGATAAAACCCCCAGCATTCATGTTAAAAGAATACTTATCTTTAAAAAAAAAAAAAGTCAACAGAGCTAGTAAGCTCAATTTGTGTACTAATCAGTGAGGATATAGAGAGATCGCAATAGATAACATTTAAGAAGTAATTATATTTTAAATATCAAATTTACATATATATGTATAAAAACATTTCTGTTGCCCCCATTCTTTTTCACATTACAATCAGTTAAAAATAATTTAATGAGTTATTATATGTGAAGCTGTTAGATCAGTGCTGGCACTTAGTGAACACTATAAAAGTATTTGCCATCATTATTATATAATATTTTTCCTAAGGCCATTTCTTTAGGGAAGAATACAGTATATACCTCTTAGAAATTTAATTTACTTTGTATATTCATTTTTAATACAAAGATTAATTAAATTTTTAGTGGAATTACAAAATGCTATGGAATAAAGGCATTCATTTCATCACAAGAGATCATAGAGGTCTATGTTAGAAAGGTTGCATTTGATACAGATTGAAGTTGGGGAAGATTTTGATAAGTGGGAGAGGGGGACTCAACACAGCAAACAAAAGCACAGAGACCACAAACTGCAGAATGCATCCTAGGGGCTACGAGTATTCAGGATGCCTACTTAGGGGTTTGTGAGAGAGAAACATTGGGAAAGAGTATTGGAAAGCAGGTTGGATCTAGATAGGTCTAGGAAGGTCCTGGATCCAATGTACTGAAGAGGTTTACTTCATACTCTAGTCAAGTGATTCTGAGACTTTAGCATGCATGAGAATCCCTTGTAGGGCTTGGTAAACTACAGTGTGTTGTTCCCATCCTCCACAGTATCAGATTCAGTAGGTCTGGGGTGGGCCTGGGAACATGCATTTCTAATCTCAGGTGATGCTGATACTGCTGGTCCAGGGGCCACACTTTGAGGACCACTGCCCTGGATAATTGGGGCCCTTGGAATGTTCAGAAGCCAATGAGTAAAATTATCTTGATTGTGTCTAAAGAAGATGACAAGCAGCAGAGTGAAGGATATATTGGAGAGGGAAGAGCCCAGAGGCTATGCTCAGTTAAGCATTTTCAGTGTTCCACATGTGAGGTTATCAGAGTGTGAGCTGGGATAGGGAGTGGGAAGGCTAGGGGGATTCTTTATTGGTTTTAGGACTCCTGTGACTCATCTAAAAGCAATGGAGATAATGACCCTACTCTGAATATATTTGAAATTTTCTTCGGGTTGCCAGATTTAGCAAATAAAAATATTAGAAGATCAGTTAAATTTGAATTTTGGATAAAAAAAGATTTTTTTTTTTTAGTATAAGTATGCCCTAAATAAAGCATGTGACATACTAAAGTTTCTCCTTTTTTTAATCAGAAATTAAAATTTAACTGGCTATCCTGTATTTCACCTGGCAATCTTATACTAAATAAGATCCTTTGACCTGTTTTGAAAGTACTTTTGTGGCCTTTTACGATTTTGTTTCAGATTTTGATGAATGTCACTCTAATCCTTGTCGCAATGGAGCCACGTGTGTCGATGGGTTTAATACCTTCAGGTGTCTCTGCCTTCCAAGCTACGTTGGTGCACTTTGCGAGCAAGGTAAGAGCTCTTGCAACATTTGTATGATGAACAGGTTGATACTTCAACTGTTAATCCTAGACAGCCCTTTTTTTTTTTTTTGAGCAATTTTGGCCATGTTGCAAATTCTTTTTTGCAGAGGAAATTCATAGGTTGCCTAAATACATTAGGTTTCCTGATGTGTTCGTAGCTCACAACATCTGAACAACAGTGTTGATTTGATCACTGTTGCTTTACTGATAGAATGGAATTGCAGACAGGCACACTGAGCTGAATTTAAGGACATCTGTCCACCTAAAGGAATGTTGTTGTATGTATTCCTCCTGGGGACAAATTAGGCATTGATTTTAATCCATGTATGTGGCTTGTACCAAGGAGTATTGAATTCAATGTTAGTTGCCTTTATTTTCTCCCCCTAAGCACGTGAGACTCAATGGGCTTATTGTTCATAGTCAATCATCTCTGGAGAATGAGTTAATACAGTTGTGTGAATACGTTCGTCTTGGCTTGGCAAATAATACAGAAAAGATATTGTGAACCAGGTTTCTTTCCTACTGAAGAAACATCTACTTTTTCTGAATGAAAGAAAGGCTTAAATTCATGATGGCTTGAATCGTGTGATCCCTGTAGTTTGCATTTCATGGCCAACATGAGATGTATTTTGGGTGGTTTTTTTTTTTTTTTTTTTCGGTACACGGGCCTCTCACTGCTGCGGCCTCTCCCGTTGCGGAGCACAGGCTCCGGATGCGCAGGCTCAGCGGCCATGGCTCACGGGCCCAGCCGCTCCGCGGCATGTGGGATCTTCCCGGACCGGCGCACGAACCCGTGTCCCCTGCCTCGGCAGGCGGACTCTCAACCACTGCGCCACCAGGGAAGCCCTTGGGTGGTTAATGGTAACATTTCTGAGCCCGTCAATCAGAAACAAATTGCACACTCAGTTTTGGACCATCGATTTCCTCTACTTAAAGTCATATGGTGGTTTGGCTTTGACAAAAGTACTTAATGCCAAACTTCCATTCCACCAGACAAAACGAAATTGAGTGTCTAATAACTCAGGCACATTGGGTCTGGCCTCACATTCAGCTTTGCAGCATTAATCTGGATGGCACCACAATTAAAGCAAAAGTAAATGGAGCATGCATTGAATTGCCAGTGGAAGGGGATGGGTGATGCTTGGGTTTTTTAGGGTTGTCTTTTTTTCTTTTTCTTTATTGCATAGGATGGGTCTGTTTCAGAATTTTAAAAGGTAAATATGATAATTGACCAGACAAGATCCTCTTCTTTAAGAAAAACAGTAAGAAAGATGCTATTTGTTGAAGAAAACAAAAGGGTGAGATACTTGAGACATTCATATATCTTATTGATAAAAACGATTCTGGCTTTGCTTAGTTCCAAGTATAAGGAGTGATTCAAAAAATCATTTGTTCAACAAGTGTTTATTGAGAACCTACTGTCTGCCAGGCACTGTTCTGGGCACTGGCGATAGAGCTCTGAATAAAACAATGTCTCTGATCTTCCTAACCCAGCATAATTCTTGGCAGGGAATAAAAAGAGATAGTATTTGTTGAATACTTTATAATTTACCATATGCCTCCAGGGTACACCATTTCCTTTGGTTACTAGCAGTATTTCTGTGGGTTAAGTGGGCCAGAAATTGAGGCTCAGGAAGGAAAAGAGATGTGTTCAAAGTCACACAGCTAGTAAATTAGACAGTGGGCAAAATGAACCTAAGTAGCCTTGGAAAGTCCAGTTTTTTCTCAGTATCTTCACTCTTCTAAAGTAACTTTTACATATAAGCCTTTCATTTATATGTGAATCTGATAGACTCAGCAGCAACATCCTTGGAAGGGAGTTTGGGACCAATTACCTTTTTCTTCTCTTTAAAAGAATATTAAAGAGGAAAATTTTAATTTTTTTTCCATTTCTGGTACCACCTAACTGTCAGGTATATTCTATTTTATCTTAAAGCAAGTTTAACTTTCATCCACATTATTTGCTGAGAAACAGCTATCCCAGTCTGTTTACCAGATGCAGCTGTGCTCCTGTGATTTATTGCCAGGACACTGATTTTTTTTTCCTCTTTCCAGGTTGCCTAAGAACAAATGTTTTCTTCATTAACAGCAGTATTGTTGTCTAAACAGTTTTCTATCCAAATTTCGGTGATGACTGTGTTGTTTCTTCAGCTGACCTATTCTGTTCTCTGCTTTAGAAACTTCACAACTCCCAATAACTCTGAAATAGGGGACACATTTGGTGGAATGATAACAGATCTTAAAATCTAGAAGAAGGTCTTAGAACATTGGAGAGACAGTTCTGTACAGTTTGCCCCCAAAGTCAAGATACAGCTTGCCAGCCAGAAGTGCTGAAGTGTCGACAGTTTCTTAAGGCTTGAGGGGTACATGTCAGAAGTGTTGAAAACATTACCTATATAGCATAAAGAGAATAGATTTTTAGTGAGATTGTTTAAGAGTGACAGTTTCAGCTTCTGTGGTCATGAACAACTGCTGTCGTACCCTTCCCCACCTCCCCCGAAACACACAGGCAAAACTAAATCTGGGACTTTGTAATGTAACCTATGCACTATGGGAGTTTTAAAGTATAAGAAATATTTCCCAGTGTAGGATAACACTTAAGAAAACATCAGTCCAAAAGAGTTGCCTTTTAATAGATGATATGTATGTCACATTATTTTTAGGTAAGTTGGAAAAAACAGACTGCTTCTGAAATTCTCCTTTCAGAATAGCCTCCTAGAAGATGCTACTTGATACATAATCCTTAATTACATATGTGATGAATTCATGAATAGTAAAAATTAGGTGAATCAGTGTGGATATTTGGCTTTTTTAAAAAATAAAAACTCATCTGTTGTGTGATTTGCACATTATTTACAATCATTGGGAAGTTATGAGAGTACAGATAAATAATCTGTCCCTATTTGGTTTTAGCAGAACCACTGCCTCTATGTTTTGGACCCATGTCCTGATAGGAATATACACACCTGCTAATTGAGGAAGGCATTATAACAATGTCGTTGTCATGCATCTAAACTTTAGGTTCCTTTGGTGTTTTGTGTATAAGAGGAAAAATACTTAATCTATCTCAGTGATAAAAGACAAAGAAAGAAAACCAGACTAAAACCATTGGGTTAATAGAGGATAAGAGTGTATATAATAATTTTTTTCTGATATATTATTCAGTAAGTTACGGCTCCTCTAGAATCTTAAACTGCGTGACTTCAAACAAATGATCATTTCCAAGGTTAAGGGAAGCTATGCTATTACAATATCATGTCATTGACTTTGTCAGTAAGGGTAGTCTAAAAAATTTTCCAACTCTCCTCCTCTATAAACTAACCCCTTCATATGTGAAGATCTGTTTCCTCCCCACCCTTCCCACCTCACTTCTGAAAGCTTCCATGGGACCTCCCCGTCCCCCCCCCCAAAAAAAAATCACTACATCCAAGTAGCCAAAATAGGCTTCACTCTTGTGTGCCAAGTGCTACTGTGATACCAAACCACCTAACTGTGTCTTGTGTCCTTTCCTGTGAAATTTGGTGGTGTCCAAACAACGCTGTAATATAACTCAAAACTTCCGGTGCACATTGTTTAAATCAATTAGTCAGCTGGCTCTAACTAAGCAACAGGCCTGATAGACTAAACTGAAATAAAGACTGCTCTCAGAGATAAGCTGCATCTGTTGTATGATTATGGTCTAAATCACTGAAGCCAGGAAAAAATTAACTCTCTCACCATGCAAGCTTTCCCAGAATTACAGGACGAGGAGGAAATGCAGTGAGAATCAGGAGACAATCTGACTTTCAACTTGACCACCAAGTCAGACATATAAAACGAGCATTCATTTCATCTAGTAGAGTTTTATCTTCATCAATCAGTAAAATTAGGGGAGGGGAGGATGATCATGAGATAACCTGGAGTTTTCACAGTGTCTCCAATTTCATAAACTTCGCAGTTTTGTTAGTTTTTACGCGTAACTAGTTCAGTATCTTTGTGAGATGTTTCGCAAAAGTTAAAATTATTTCTATTGATTACTAACGTACAGTTTAATCTCACCTGTGAGTGGGCAAGTCCAAGGGAAGTTTGCCAGTGAGAATGCAGTTCTAGGGACTTCCCTGGCGGTCCAGTGGTTAAGACTCCGTGCTTCCACTGCCAGGGGCACGGGTTTTATCCCTGGTCAGGGAACTAAGATCCTGCATGCCCTGTGGCACGGCAAAAAAAAAAAAAAAAAAAAAAAATGCAGTTTTATCAGCAAGACAGCTTTCCTATGAAATACTTAAAAACTGGCAACCTAGAAATTATAGCTGAAGCTTACTGCCAGTGCAAAATTTAGACATATTTGAAAAGTGTTTTCATCTCACCAGGATACTGGTTACAGTGTGCTTGTTGCAAAAGAGAAAAATATATATTTATATACACATACACATATGCATATGTGTATATGGTGTGATGGAATGAGGGGTACTAAATTAAAGTCATTATTGATAAACTTCAAATCCCGATGCTTTTGCACTGGGAGTTACCTATATTCCCTCTCATTTGGGGAAAAAGGCTCACAGTCCTTAGCTATATCCCAGAAGCTGCCGACTGATGAATAATTTTTTTCTTCTCTTAGTAAATCTTACAAGAGCCTGTGGCCATCTAGCTCTCTCTTCGGGAAGTGGGAAAGGACTATTTCCAGAGCCTTTGAAGTCCTTAAGCAAATAGAGCATTCATAATCCTTTTAACCAGAATTCTTATCTTATCACTTGAATGATGCTCTTTAGAAAAGTTGTGTTGGCAAGGAATTAGCCCCAATTGCTTCACAAGTGAGTCAGTAGACACTGCAGTCTAAGGAGGTTTTGAATGGCCCCTTTTCCAGTTTTTCTCCTGCTGAAACTGGCTTTCATCAGGGAAAGAGCAGTTCGATAGTGCCTTTCCAGTCCTAAGATGTATTGCCACCCACTTGGCAGGAATAATTTGGGCTCTCTTTATCATAATTTCTTTTGTCATCATGACCAAAATTTGTGAATCCCTTGCTTCGAGGACGTTGCATTGATATTGGCTTGAGTCTTCTATGAACTTTTGGATGGGTGAATCAAGTCTGAATGACATAGATGAGTTTAATAAGCCCCTGCCTTGTTTCTTCCCAGACACAGAGACATGTGACTATGGCTGGCACAAATTTCAAGGGCAGTGCTACAAGTACTTTGCCCATCGACGTACGTGGGATGCAGCTGAACGGGAATGCCGTCTGCAGGGCGCCCATCTC
Source organism: Phocoena sinus (assembly GCF_008692025.1). Lineage (NCBI taxonomy): Eukaryota > Metazoa > Chordata > Mammalia > Artiodactyla > Phocoenidae > Phocoena > Phocoena sinus. The sequence goes on along the minus strand of NC_045765.1, from coordinate 106,722,334 downwards.
ACAAGCATTCTGTCTCATGAAGAACAAATGTTTGTGAATCGTATGTACCAAATATACATGGGTTTTCTGAAGCTTCGTTCATTCTTACCACCTTCTTAGTTTTTCCTGTATCTAACTGAAAACAAATAGCTTTCTCAGTTGTGACTCAACTTATTAAATCCTTCATCTGTGAACTAAAATCACCTCTACTACATGAGCCCCCTACTTTGAAAAACATTCAACTGTAACATAGGAAGGCATTTCATGGTTTGCCAGCAGTAATAGTTGAAACAGCATGCTATAGGTCAAATCATATGAAATTACTATTTGATCATATTTTGACTTAAAGAAATGACCACCTCTTATGTTTCCAGTCTAATTCTTCCCAGGCTTTTGGTCTCTGTTTTGAATATGTACATATGCTGTCTAAAGTAAAAGAGAAAATTGCTTTCAGTTATTTTTATCCCAGTAATTAAAATTGAATTATAAATAGCACCCTAATCTTATCCTCTGTGCATAATTGGTTCTCATCCAAGTTTCTAATTATTTTAGACCATAGAAAGTGGGCCTCATATTAAGCACATGAATTGAGGGAGACTGAAAGCTAATGAAACTTATTAACAGAGCTGTTTAATAACTCCTTAGACTATAGCGAAGAGAGGAGGGCAGCTAGCTTGTAGGTAGAAAATATGTAGACATTTTTTGCTCATGAAGCATTGTTTGATGCTCTGTTAAATATGTTCTCGTGATGCCTGCTATCTCTTAGAAGTTTGTTAATTTGCAATCTGAGTAGAGGTTCATTTAACTTTTTTTCATGGTGTCTTTGCCTGTGACTCATTTCATGGTGAAAGTAATTATTTTTGAGGAAGTTTTGCAGATCTGTCCAGTCTAGGTGTTCACCATTAAAAATGCTTTGAGAAGAAACATGTGGCTTCCAAAATGAGGCTAGCATGGGTGAGATCTGTCACATTTTATTGGTTCACTGAATTTTTGCCAATTGCACAGTTTAATAAAAAGTAAGTGGAAAGTTTGTATCATGAGTAAAGATGGGAAAAAATGCTTAATTGTCGTGCACTGCTAGGGAAATAATTGTCCGTGTCTGATATTTTAATGTTTCACGATATTTGCAAACTAGCTTTTTGGTTTAAAACACATTGGGCAGAAGAACAAAAGATAGTTAGACCATGAAAGATTTTTATGAGCAACTAAACAGAAATCCAGCCAGAAAAGAGGATGCATGATTCATGCCAAAAATAGTTTGCTTTGATACATTTCGTCCATATGTGGGAAAGATAATAAAATGTCTGTGTCGTTCCCCTTCTCAGGTGTGGGCCATGATTATCAGTGGATAGGCCTCAATGACAAGATGTTTGAACATGACTTCCGTTGGACCGATGGCAGCACACTGGTAAGTTACTGATGAGAATGACGCTGATTCTAGAACTTGGTACTGTGTGTCGATTGCAGAGGCACAAGAGACTGGAGACCAGTTAAATATCTTGCTCAGGGTCACTCAGTGAACTAGACGGGGGTTAAAAATAGAGGTAGTTCCCTGAGAACTGATCCATCTACCAGTGCTCCAGTCAAGGTGGCTTTCTTAAAAGAAGAGTGTATCCGATTTCCATTGAACCCGTAAACCGCAGGCTCAGCAGAATTGCCTCCGGTCTGTATTTCAGATGGTTATCTTTGTTTTGTATAGCTTCAAAGCAAAAAGGAAAATAATACACATAAGAGAAAATGTCCTTTAAAAAAATACCTTTTCTTCTTACATAATTGCCCTGGAAGTCTGCTGTAAGGCATGGCTCATTTTTATCCAAGCAAACATGCTCATTTTTTACATCTTAAAAAAGATTGTTGAATTATGATCTTGTAAATTTCTTTCCATTCACTCTGCTGACTAATTATGTGGTTTTTTAGCTTTTTCTACTTCTTGAAGAAAGGAATGATTTGATACCCACATCCTTGAGTAAGCTACAATAAGGTTCTTAAGTCAGGATGGGTGAAGCTGTTTTGAGTCACTACTAGTAAATACACAAGTCTAATTCTTTAGAACTAGTTCAAGTGTGGTTAGCTATAGTGGTGGTTCTGGGCTCGGGCTGTTCATTAGAATCACCTGGGGATTTAATTTAAAATTTGGTGAGCATAATTTAAAAACTGGTGTCTAATTTAAATTTAAAATTTAATTTTAAATTTAAAATTTAAAAACTGGTGAGCATAATTTAAAAACTGGTGTCTAGGCCTCAGCTCAAATTCATTAAAGCAGAACCTCTGGCAGCTATATTTTCTAAGTGTTCCCTGTGTGATTCTAAAACGCAGACAGAGTTGCGATCCACTGGGCTAGACAGTTAAGTGTAAATTCAATTCTAACTTAGATAAACAAAAGGAAGACTTGAAAATAAGCACGCACAAAAAGAGTTTAAAAATTAAGTTTCATTCATTACTGCCATTCATCTGGATTTAATGAGTTTGGCAAAACGTAAAGTTCATTCTAGAACAGAAGCCAAACGAATAATTGTTTTCAGAAGTTCTGCTCTGCCTGTTCAGGAAAGCTTCTCTGTGCTCTCCTGGACGTGCCCCTCAGTTTATGTCTGTGTCACTAGTGCTTTGCACTCATTTATTCTCCACAGTAACTTTAAGAGAGGCATTAAGCGTTTTATAGGTAAGGCAAGGGATGGTCAGTTAGGCTAAGCTATTTGCCCACAGTCACAACGCTATTAAGTGGTGAAGCCGTAGGCTTTCTCCTAGCTGGCACCTCCTTGACTTTAAAAAGGGTATCCGTTATCACATTTTGCCTTTAGGAACCCTAAAATAAAGCCTGGCTTGCCCTTTCTCTGTCATCACTCCGTATGTTCAGTCAGCACTGTTTGTCATTTGTGTGCATAAGTAGATTATTTGGCAAGATGCAGAAAAAGTAGGGAAAGCAGATTGTTCATAAAGTATATTCCCCGTAAGGTATAGGATTACATCTCCTACATCAATAGTCTCATTTTCTTCTAATTGTCCTGGGTGGATGGTATATCTGCAATTGTTGTATCTGTATGTTTTCATTTTGCTGAAATGAATAATAATTTCAGGGAGATAATTTTGGTCAGATTAGTAGTGGTTGGTATAGCATGACTTCTTATGTATTCATTTTAATTGAAGATAGACAATTTTGTTTTTACTAATTTAATTTATAAGTGAACATAAAAATTAAAAGGGTTTTTTCCTTTATATTACAGATAGTTAAGACTTTTTATAATTTTATTAATGTATATTATAAAGTATAGGCATTTAGTCAGTTTTCCCTTGTTGAATGGAGGCTTCATTCCTGTGGGAGAAATTAGGTCTAGGATACCCGCTGTTAAGTCTTCCTCCCAAAGACTTTCCCTTATAAGTGGTCCAGTAAAAGTACAGGTTCTTGTGAGCTGTAGTGCAGAAGCTAGAATGCCAAGGACTCAGGTGGCCAGTTGCAGTTGCTACTTCCTTGTGCCTTGCAGACCTGGACCACGACTTATCTCAAAGTGTAACTGTTGGCTGGGTGCCTGTATGGTCCTGCCCTGAGCCTAAAATAGTTGCATTTGCCGCAGTGAAGTGAATGTAAAGTCTGTCATTTGCAACATACTGACCTGATAGGCCAAGTCCCTGACTGTTTCCAGTCTGTCCTTGGTTATATAGAACTGATTTGTATATTTTCATTCTCAGCATTTTTCTGTTTTACTAGATGTCTATTCTGGTCTCTCCAGTAGCAATTCAGCTCTTCAGAGAAGTGGTTCTCTTGCCTGCTTTTTATTTCGGAAGGTGTGTAGGATAAGGCCCTATGCCCCCTGTGAGCTTGGTTAATGGAACTGAATATTGGCTTATAGCTGGCAGATGAGTGAGGTCTGTAAATTATCTTAGGGAATTTATCTTGCCTGTCAGGTGCCATCCAGGTGTGCTTGATTTCATCAGATGTCATTATTCCACTATGCTGAAGCAAGCCAACTCATTTTTTTGTCTGTGTCCATTAATTTTTAACGGACTGTGCTGTGAAATATACTGTGAAAAAAATAACTTAATTACAATTTCCATAGTCTAGACTGGTCCTAAATTTGGTAAATAAGTGGGCATTGCACTTTGTCGAAGGAGAAATATTGATCTTCCTATGAGATTTTCAGAGGAAGATAACGTAACCTAAGATAGATAACTATACAACATAAACAAGAAACTTACCCTTAATTAATTCACATTTTCTAAGGAACCTAAGGGTTATGGAGAGAGCACCAAGGAAGGGCCTCAATGTGAAGAGGGCAGCAAATGAATTACATACACAAGGCAAAGTTTATCAAAGAAAGGACACAAGTAAATCCAGGAAAAACTCTGATGGACCCTTGGTTTCTTCTTAATTCACTCTTTGTGTAAAATAAAAGTGTGCTAAGGAGTGTCCTTAGCTTTGAATATTTTGGAACAGAAGAGACCATCTGCCCAACAGCCTGTCTCCCTCCCATTTGACTGATCTCTGGCCCACTTTCTGCTTTTCTAACCACGCTTGCCTCCATCCCTTGCTTTCAGAGACAGCCTAGGTGTCTCTTAAACTTGTTTGTAGTTCTCTCTGCAGCCACCATCCCCTTAACAGGTTCCATATGTGCTCAGGCCTTTGAATAAAATAGTTCTCCTTTGTTTCGCTGTTTACTCCAAGTGTCTTGCTTTTGAAAATATCCCTAATAGTAAACTCTTCATCGGGAAAAGCAGTATCTGCTTACAATTGGGAATGGTGTTAACTTGACTGCCTGCAATTTCAAGAACTTTGTTTATGTTTTAGAGTGATTTCTCCCCTCTCCCCTCCACCCCCATTTTTTGTTTGAAAGGTTTATTAGAGCTTATCCTTCTTGGGAGGTAGAGCAGTATTAATACAAAAAGAACCTTTGATATTTACTGTATGTTATCTTTTGTTATTCAGTCTTAGAGTAAAAATAAATAAGTTAATATTAGGTCTCAATTTCAATCAGTTATTTTCTTGAAATAATTAAACTTTGCTTCCAATAAATTTGTAGTGTATCGTATTTAATACAATTATCCTTTATAGCTAGACTAATTCAATTTATATGCTTATACTAAATTAATAATTTTATTTGGCCAAGTTATCTACTTTGCCCTTATTCTTCAGATTCTGATGGATTCATACCACATTATTGGTTTCTATAATTGGATGTTGATATCACTAATAAAATGCCAAATTCTCGCTTTTATTGGATCTTTAAAATCTTTTTTATTCTTTATTTGGCATGTTTACCCAGTAAATTTCACGAAAGTATACTCATGAACAAAATTGGTTCTAGCCTTACCCTTGTGATTTCTATTAAGGTTATTTTCTCTTAACACATTTCAGTTTTCACTTTGTCACTTGATTTCCTACTAAGCAGTCACATTTCAGTTTGTCCTTTGGTTTTCTACTCACCGGTCATTCTTTAACTTGACTATAGATTTCTAACAGCAAAATGCCCCAAGTGCTTATTAGAAAGCCTGACAAATAACTTCAATAATGAATTACTTTACTTGTCACCCAAGTAATGTCTTCAAAGACACTAAGTTAAACCATCCAAGTTAAATACACATTAAACCTGGCGAACTTGAACAAACATTTCTTATCTAGCTTCTGTACTATTAGCTGACTTTTAAGTTCTTTCTTTAACCTATTGTTAAATGAATGACTAGTCTGAAGTGTTTTCCCCTAGATCTGTTTTTCAGTGCCTGTGACCTTCCTCTCCCCTTGCTCTGAATTCTTGTTACTCCCTTTTTAATTCTGCAAATGTCTTCCTCTTGCCTTCAGTATAAAATTCTGTACTTATTATCAAGGCATACCAAGCCCACTTACTCCATCTGCTACTTCCTAAGCTGTCTCATCTCAAAATACCCACAGTTCCAGGAATAAGCCATGACATCTCACTTCTGCTGGTCTTTGCATCCACTCGCCCTCGTGCTTAGAATGTTCTCACCCCTTGTCCTAATTTCATTTGATAAATGTTTGAATATCTTGCTTAGCCAAGAGTCACCTTCTTCCAGGAAGCCTTCCTAGCTGGGTGTGACTAAGAGCTCCTTCTCTGTGTTCTAGAAGCCCTTTGTACCCTCTTCCCATCCTACCACTGGCCTCTGTAGTGTTAATTTCCTGACACTGAGCTTTCTGAGGCAGGGATTAACTTTCATCTCTATTTTTTCTGCACCTAGCAGAGTGGTTGACAAAAATAGATATTTGAATGATAATCAATATCCATACATTGCTCAAATTCACTTTGTTATCTTTTCAATCCTGAAAGGACCAAATAAGTCTTTTGGCTGAATCTCTATATGACAATTCTTGTTTATCTAAATTAAATATTTTATTTAAAGTTGTATCAGTATGAAAAACATTAAAACATAATAGGTGGTACTTCAAATATGATGAAAAGAAAACAAATGTTTCTCAGAAACAGAAGTATGTAGTGGAGCATAACGCATGTTACAAAAGTTATTAACCCAAAGGAAAACAGATGTTCCTACTGGAAATGATGACAGTTTTGTCCATGGTTGTCCCAAGAATACATAAGCTTTGGGAAGAGGAGATGGAAAGCAAACTTTTCAAAGGTTTAAGTTATATCAGGGCAGATTTTCCATGAAGTTTTAGGAAACTGACAATTACTCAAAACTTTGACTTTATTAAACCTTATTATCCAAATCCAAAATGTAGTGAAACAAGCAGAAGGAAATCTCACTCCTAAGTGTTCTCAGCTCATTTCATTTTTTATAGGTTGCTTGACCAAGGATGACTTGGTTGCCTAAGGTTGGACAGGTCTTCCCTTATTTATCCACTATCTGAGTCTGTTCTTTCAAGCACAGAGGGAGCCAGACATCAGGGAACACTATGGAATCATTTATGTTTCTCCACCTATATACACCCTGGCAAAATCTTTTTTTTTATTTTTTTTTTTGCGTTATGCGGACCTCTCACTGTTGTGGCCTCTACCGTTGCGGAGCGCAGGCTCTGGACGCGCAGGCTTAGCGGCCATGGCTCACGGGCCCAGCTGCTCTGCAGCCTGTGGGATCTTCCCGGACCAGGGCACGAACCCGCGTCCCCTGAATCGGCAGGCGGACTCTCAACCACTGCGCCACCAGGGAAGCCCTGGCAAGGTCATTTTTACAACTTGCTTTTCAACTACAGACTGTGGTGTGTCCATGGACAGCACAGTTAGGGAGATATTGGAAACCAGTAGGTGCCTTAATCACACTACTTTTTATAACATGACTCCCTAACCAATGGTTTAAAATCAAGCTGTGGACCTCAGAGATTTAAAGCTGTTACCGTCTTGCCCCCTCCTCTCCCTGAGCCCCAGGAATAAGATTCTCGCAGTGGCAATTCTCCCGAGGTCTGTATTGCTCCCTTCTGTGTTCTCTTTAGTGAGCTCCCGCAGCACCTCAAAGCTCAACCCTCACCACTGGGGATCGGATGCTTCAGTGGATCAGATGAAGTTACTTCAAAGGAAAATGTCACCTTAGGTTGCGTTGTCCAGAGGTTGAGGATTGAGTAGAACTGACAATCCAGTTCTCTTTTAAAAATGTTGAGGAGCTTTAGGAAAGTTTGATTTGTAAGGAAAAAAACAACCAAAAAAACCTCTGACTTTATCCTAATACATTAAAAAGAACATTTTCTACATCTCTTTTACATTTTCCATCTGTCAACTCTATTTTGTCAGCACTCAGTGTCAACCCATGCAAGGCTGCTGGCTTGTCAGCTTCCTGGGAAGTAGTCACGGCCTTCTCACTCTCCAGTGTCCTGTTTGGAGAAAACAGAGACTTCCTTTCCTCTGCACTTTCTGGATCTAGTCAGAAAGTTCTCAAACAAGTAACTAATTCACAGATCCTTAAATGTCTTATTTTCTAGCTCTAACCAACTTATCTTGCCCCTTGTTAGTTAGAATATAGATTCCAAAAGGCTAACTAATAGCCTTTGTGCTTAAAAAATGCTACTTGAAAAATATATTTCTGGAAGATAACTGAAATTGGCTTTTTTTTTTTTTTTCACTTTGATAAACATGGTCGAGCATTGGCAAACTGGCACACCTATAATTTGGGACACCCACTTGCCCTCCTGGTTATGCTGCAGAATTAATGAAGGAAAATAGCCAAATTGGATGTGGAATTGACTTTAAATCCAGAGACCCATTTTCTCCTTTCATAAATAAACAGTCTGTCAAGCAAAGTATGGTGAGAAAAAAAACAGCAATAAAGAAATAGCCCTTAACCCAGGAAGAGACACCTAAAAAGGAGTAACTCGCAGGCCATAAACCATTATTCTTTTTTCTGCAGGAATGTATTATTATTACCCTTTTATAGACACAAAGGTTCATATCCTCCTCCCTCTCCCAGATGTCTTGGACATTGAAAAGAGAATCAAGAGTATTAACTAATTCCCTGTGTTTTCTAAGCTGGTTTGTAGGTTTGAAGGATTGCGAATGATTTGGCAGAAAACAATGATGCAAAACAAAACCCCCGGGGCTTCCCTGGTGGTACAGTGGTTGAGAGTCCGCCTGCCGATGCAGGGGACATGGGTTCGTGCCCCTGTCCGGGAAGATCCCACATGCCGCGGAGCAGCTGGGCCTGTGAGCCATGGCCGCTGAGCCTGTGCGTCCGGAGCCTGTGCTCCGCAACGGGAGAGGCCACAATAGTGAGAGGCCCACGTACCGCAAAAAAAAAAAAAAAAAAAAACCCAAACCAAAACCTTAAGTTTTACTTTTTCTACCTGAAAATCTTAGAAGACTTCCTGTAAAGTGTGTGCAGATGGGTGTGTGTTGGCTGTGCTGTGGTTTTAGCTCCAAGTCAAATGCCACTTCTCTGTGAGCAAGTCACACTGCATATCAACATTAATTTAATTATGTTAAATCTCACAGCCTTCATTAGATTAATCTAAAAGCCAAGGAAAACATATGCTGTTTCTTCATTCTTTAGCACATTACTCACCAGTAGAAGAATTTTCAGTTTCTTTTCTGAAAGACCATTGAGCTCTTAGTGAACATTTTTACTTGTGTTGCAGTTCACTTTGATTTGAAACCAAGAACTGGTTCTTCTGATTCTTCACATAAAACATATCGAGCCATAGTGTAGTTCTAGAACACAAAACCCTCATCTCCGCCTTTCCCTTCCTTGAGTGCAGATGGCTATTGACGGGCAAGCAGCTGGAAGAACAATATTTACCCACCACTGGAAAATCATTTCATATTTGACAAGATTCTCCTCGAAAAAAAGAAGAATTTATCAACGTGGTAGTTCCTTTTCACAGATGCTTTTCCAACAGTGCTCTGTGAAACCTTAAAAATCACACATGGTTATTTAAATGTAATTGCTAATTAGTTTAAGGCAATGCATAACCATGGAAAAGGCCAAGAAAATGTTGAATGGGTTTGGCAGTTTCAAGTTGCATTTGGATCGTGAACACTTCCTGACTGAAGACCTGTACAAACAAACTTGGGGCGAAGGAACCCACTGGCACCATTCATGGTGGGGATTAAATGCAAGTGGCTTAGTGGGGCTGTGCCTGGGACCCCGTCTCCAAGTGCTCTCAGAGTGGGAGGAACTCACATCCTTTGGAAACTGCTGTGGATAATTACGACTTTGTAGGGCAGTGAGCTCATGCTATTACACAAGATTAGTGCTGTGCTCCAGAGCTGGCAGATTGTCTCTCCCGCACAGAGATTTGCCAGCTAGGAAAATAGTGGGCATATTGCCACTTTCACAGCTATCAGGAGACCCCGAGTTAGTTTTTTTCCCTTCGACATATTCATGTTTGTAGGATCCCACTCCAGGCTGCCAGCCTTGGGCAGTGACACCAAAACAAACGTCTCTTTCTCCTTTAAAACAAAGCTGCTCTTTTCCTTTTGGTTGTTCAACTAAAAGACAACAGCCAAACCATAACCTCCTTTAAAACATAAATAAACAAGGACCCAGGCCAGAGTAACCCGCAGCAAGTACGCAGATCAGAGGAGGGTATATTTCTACCTTGCAGTGAGGTCATTTGCCCCAACAATTTAAAGAAAACAAAATTAAATATAATCCCCCACAGACTGCAAACAAATGCCTCTTGTGACCACAGCCATCGAGGGAAAAAAGGCATTTTAAAGTTAACACATGTTTTGATTTCTCTAATAAGCAGTCCTTCTAAGCTCCCGGCAGATAACTGTTTGACCTGTGTTCTGAAAGGTGAGGGCCGGGGGATAAACTCAGAGTGGTTATTCCGAGTTCTTTATTTAGTGCAAAGGTGGTTTCTTATCAGCATATGTTTCAAAAGGGTAAGCCGTCCTCTAGGGACTGTGTTTTCTATTTGGAGTTTGCTTTTATCCTTTGGTGGTTATCTGCTTACCCCTGGCATCGGCTGCATTTGGATGTTATTTGTGGCCATGTGAGTACAGCAGTGGCGCTACCGGTTCCAGGTGATAAAAGGAGTTTGAACACAGAGAAGTCAGCTTTTAGTACAGGTGTCATGTTTTTATAGCTAATCTGCATAAGTTTTTACCTAAAAACAGACTAAATCACACGCAGACATTAATTGTGTGCGTTGGTGTTTATTTATGATCTGCCCTGTCCTAAGGAGTTTAGGTGGCCATTGTAGATGTGGCTTTGCTTCTGATGCAGCTTCACTGTTGATGCAAAGCATCTGATAGTTTTAAAAGGACAAATAGAAAAAAATATATATTGTAGTCGAACGTTTTAGTCAACTAGAAAATTCAGATTATAGCTACATTGGCCTGTAGCTAAATAGAATGGGATTGGTAAATACTGTTTAGCTGAGGTCTATCTTTTAGCAAAGTGTTCTCTTCTTACTTTTCCTCACAAAACTGAGGGAACATATCACAGATAATCCTTTAATCTTTTTTTCCATATGGAGGAAATAATCATGGTTTGGGATGGGGCGGGGGTGGGGGGGACGTCTACATTGCTTTGTTAACGGTGACTTAGTTGGTAATTCAAAATCTAATAATGGATGGATATCACCACCTAGTGGCCATATAGTATTTTGCGTTTCAAAACTTCACATTCCCAGAACTCCACTTAGGTCTCTGAAGGAAGAATATTCTCTGTGAATTAAGTCCCTATAGCTTTGGGTTTTAAAATTCTAGTATGAATTGCATTATATCATGAACCAGAAAGTTAAATGTGAAATGAGATGATTTTTCAAATGCAGCGTAAAGCTAATACATGGAGTCACATGCTTAGTAAAATCCTAGCAACTGAGGTAAGCATTGAGACCAATCTTTCCCGTATCTTCACTTTATACACAGTAATAGCAGTGGAAAGTTTTCCTTGGCTGGTTCCCTTGGCATGTGAACCTAGAGGACATTTTTGGTTTTCTTATGAAAATTTTTTTACAGTGAATTAAATCAGCAGTGTTTGGGGGAATAGAGAGTAGGTAGAAAGCAGAGACTGGACTGTTCATGGAAAAAAACTCCAAATTATAGCTTGAAGCCTTAAATTCTCCCAACAATTACCATAATATATTATGTCAGAGCATGGCTTTACTGGACAAATGTCAAGAGCGGTTTTTATCAATGGAATGTGTGCGGTTAATTGTTTAAACATACTTGGCAAAACTCATAATAGTTCTAAAACATAAAACCTTTAATTGGCCGTTTACGATAATCTAAATTACAGTGAATTTTAAAGAATAAAAGGTGACTCAATCTAAGCTGAAAAACTATAAGTAAATATGTGGGTAGGTACAAGGTCGATGATAGAGTGGGCCCTTGGCAGATGCAGATTCAAGATTTGTAGTTTCAGATATACATGAGAGACCCTGAAGATCCACAAATATGAAATATTTCGTACTTTTTGCTCAGGCACAAATTTGGACTGTACCCAATGGCTGGCTAGTATGTAAAAATCGTTCAATTAGCTGGCAAGTTTGTCCAATGGACAGCTCAGTTTTCCCATCTCTAGGGGTCTGTTGATGTTTATTCTACTAACTATTTAACCATTTTGGACCTTCTCTATTGTATTTATGGTGGGGACCTCTCTGCTACACAGGTCTGTGTGAACAAGGGCATTCCCAAAGGTCTATCCTAGATATATCCTTCCCTGTTGCCAAGAAATACTGTATTTGTAGGGGTGTGTGTATGTGTGTGTGACGGTAGTAAATCTCAAATTTGTGTCCCACAAAAAGATGAACTTAAATTTTATCTAGTGTGTGAAAATTCCATTTTCTTTTTATTAGAGAGGAAAAGAAACCAAGAGATTCTAAACAGAATGTCTAACTGTTTAGAACTAGTTAGTGCCCATCGATTATCCTTTATAACTATTTGACCAAATTAAATCATAAAATCTCAATGAAAAGAATTTGAAATGTGTCAAATATTATGGAGAAGGGCTAGTTATCAACTAAGTTTTGATAAGTCCAGTTGCTTTGAAAACTTCTTAGTTTTAAATTCTGATAAAAGGGATTCAAAAACAAAACCCTTTCATGTTCCGGGGATTCTTTCTCTACTAGAGGTTGAAGCATGACCTTATTATCTTCAGGGTTTTGAATTTTGAATTGACATTATCTTCTAAAGACAAAAAAAAATCTTGATGTGGAAAAGCAAATACTATTTTGGAATGTTGCATGAAGGGTAAGTCATTCTACGGTTCAAGAGCCTTCCATGATCCAGCCTTTTCTTTTCACCATCCAGCTGTTTGCATATTTCCTCATAAATCGATTTGCTTATATATGTATCGTATAAAGGACCAGCTGGGACGTGACTGTCACAGCAGTTGACTGACTAATACTGGATGGTCTCGTTTCCTTTCTTGAACTGAAAGCAGTGCTCAAAGCTGAACCAAGCAAACTCCTTTTGTAAAGCAAAACAAAGTACCTGATTTATTTTTAAATCTTGTGTATTTCCGAAATAATGCTTTTTAAAAACCGAAGTATAGTTGATTTACAATGTTGTGTTACTTTCAAGCGTACAGCAAAATAACTCAGTTATATGTGTGTGTGTGTGTGTATTCTTTTTCAGATTCTTTTCCATTATAGGTTATTACAAGGTAGTGAACATAGTACCCTGTGCTATCCAGTAGGTCCTTGCTCTTTATTTTATATACAGTAGTGTATATCTCTTAATCCCAAACTCCTAATTTATCCCTCCCCGCCCTTTCCCCTTTGGTAACCATAAGTTTCTTTTCTATGTCTGCGAGTCTATGAAATAACACTTCTTTCACCTTAGAAAAAAGACAGTGATCCACCTCTAGTTCAATTACATTAGAGTTTTATCTTCCATTAGTTTTGTACATGCTTGTGATACTAGTTGTCTGCTGATCATGGTGGTGTGTATTTTAAAGATAAAAGATCATCTGGTATCTCTGAATGACAGTTGGGACTCCTAGATACTGTATAATCAGAGTCACCTTGAAAGGATGTAAACCCTGTCTGACTTTAGTAGATTGCTGGTAACTTTCAAAAGCAGAGACCCTACCCCCCATCCCCAAACACAACACACACCTTTTCCCTCCCTGTATGTTGATTGAATTAAGTTGGAGACTTTGCAAAGAGCTGGGAAGGAGAGAATAACTCTTCAGCCATTCTGCTTGAGACACCTAAGTCAAGTTTGTCTTAGATCTGTGGAACTGAGGTCACTCTCCGAGAGTAGGGAATATTGGCAGGCAGGGGAGTCCCGTGTGCTCTAGAAGACCTGCAGGATAATTCTCCGCTTTTATGTTAATATAAGACAGAAGTAAATTTTTGACAATAAAATACAGATTATTTGGAATAAAATAATCTAAGCATTTGTAAAGTTTGATAAATTGTAATGAATAACTTCAGTCTGCTCCGACTTTGTCCTCTCAATATTAGGATTGGTTCAAAATGAATTCTCTGGTTTGTGGAGACAATTTTCATTCAAGAGAATGGTACTTAGCTGTTAGATTTTGGCCAGGATTTTAAAAATCATTTTATGCTTTTGGCAGCTAACTTGCTTGAATCTGATTGGGGGGAAAGGAAAGAGAAAACAATAATTGAAAAGTTAATAAATCCAGTTTAGTTGAAATGGTTGTCTTTTGGGGCACTTTTTTTTTTTTTCTTCACATACAGAGAGGTAATCATTTAATTGGAACACTATAAGTAACTTTTTCATATAGTGTACAGCATTAAGCAGTTCATACTAGGTATAAAAAATTACCTCTTAATAAAATGCATGTTTGTTATAGAACATGTAGATAAGTTTACATCTGAGCTGGCTTTCCTTTACATCAACTATGTGACTTTTATGTCATAATTTTCTCTGCCGTCAAAAGAGAACAAAAATGCACAGTAATCTAGGGGTTTCTTTTCAGACATGGGATTGATCTAATTCTGGTCTCTGGGGGAAACAACGAGAGTTCAAGGTTTGGAATGGAGAACATGAGTCTCTGAGACAAAAACAGGCTAAATCAGCATTTATTTTTGTCAACAGTGTTAAAGTGAATTCTCCCCAAGCCATGCTAGCTTTTTGGAATAATTTCAGTTTGCCCATCCAGCCCTAGAAGAGGGTCGACCTGGGCTAGATCACCCAGGATGTTTGCTTATAATTCCAGCGAGGAGAAAAAAAATCCAGATGGGAGCAGAGAATTTTTCTCTGCTCATTCCAAGAGTCTACATTTCTGTATGTATGAGACACCGTCTATGTGAGAGAGGCTCGATTACATTCTTATAGCTCAGAATTGATTTCCTGAGGAGAGCTCTCTTCCTAACATTTAGCTTTAGTGAAAAAAATACATTATTGAACCTAAAATCAATGATTTATTTTTTCTACTCTTTTTCTCTGCAAGTGATATTAAATAAGGCTATAAGAATTCAGGAGGAAACAAAGAAAGTTGTTCAGAAAACTGGAGTTTCCTTTGCTAAGTCAGTTTGGCAGTAACATGGAGCAAAATCAAAGCATCCTAGCCAAAATAAATCTGCACAATGGAGCAATCAGATATGAGGTAATAGTGTGACATGACTGTGGGTATCAAACATTCTTGCAAAAACCACAGACTTAAAATTTGGTCCTGCACCATTAAGCCACAGTTCTGCCAAGCAACAACACAGATCACTGCTGCGAGCCAAATGCAATTCCCACCCAAAACAATTAAATCTTTTACCAGAGGTCTGAGCCTGGGAAGCTTAAGGCCTGAGAATTACTTTGGTGGCATGGAATCAGAATCTCATTTCAGTGTGAAAATGAGATGGTTATTGTTCAGATCAGGAGGAAATGTCAGCTGCAAAATACATGGCAGTCGAGGGACTTGGATGACTTGAAGTGATGTTTGTTGAGGTTAGATTTTAAAAGTGTTAGCTAAGAAATCGGTAAGTTCTTTCTGATCACTGCATAGCTCATGTTATAATGTTCATTTTTACTGATTAGAAAAATAATTTATGCTCATTCAAGGGAAGTTGGAAAATCTGTAAGAATATATAGAATAAAATATTACCTTAGTCTCATATCACTAGATATAAACTTTATAACATTTTACTGCATTTTCTTTGGGTCTTTTGCATACACACACACACACACACACACACACACACACAGCTGCATCGAGAGTATGCGTAAAATTCGGATTATTGTACATTTTTAGGACTTTGCTTTTTATTTAACTTAACACTTCTTTTAGTATCTTCCATCTCCTTGTATAGTCCTCAAAGCCAAGATATTTGATGGTTATATAATGTCCCATTTGTCTGGCTATACCATGATTTATTGACTATATATTTGCTCTATAGATTTTTCCCACTTACTGCTAGTGTAATATTTTAGATAAAATGTTCATATCTCTGATTATTTTTTAGGATAGCATTTTAGAAGTAGAATTACGAAGTCCAAGGGTAGGAACTTTTTTTTTTTTTTTTTTTTGGCGGTACGCGGGCCTCTCACTGTTGTGGCCTCTCCCGTTGCGGAGCACAGGCTCCAGCCGCTCCGTGGCATGTGGGATCCTCCCGGACCAGGGCACAAACCCGTGTCCCCTGCATCGGCAGGCGGACTCTCAACCACTGCGCCACCAGGGAAGCCCAAGGGTAGGAACTTTTTAAGGCCCTTGGTATGTATTGCTAACTGTTTTCCAGACCGGTTATTTACTTCTGCTGACTTTGTGATTGTCTTGCTTGCTGTTTGCCAGCAGCAAACAACATCTTCGATCAGGGGCAAGTATGGATAGGGAGGAGCGCAGCACACTCTGGGGTTCATTATTTCTAAATATGAAATTATTTATTAAACAACACCACTATGTGCCAGGCATAGCTCCTGGCACTGAGGATACAGGAGTAAACAAAAGAAGCCAAAATCCCTGTCCTCAGTGAGCTTACACTCTACTAAGGAGAAAAAATATAATAAGTAAGTAAAATGCATAGGATATTAGAAGGTAATAAGTGTTATGAAGAAAAATAAAGCAAATAAGGGAGATGAATAGTGTGGTAAGGCCAAGGAAAGGGGAGCATTGTACAGTTTACACATGGTATTGGGATGCTGGAAAATTTTCCACCTTTGAGGACATTCACTGGTTTCCTGAAAGAGGTTAGTTAGAAAGTAAACTAGAAAGTATTGAGCTCCAAAATCCAAATTAAGTATATGAGGAACTCTGGGATCTTTCACCATAAAAAGTATTCAATTTAGATCTTTGTTAGTTTTAAGGAATTCTTATTCTTTATTAATTTTATTTTTAATTTTATCCTGCTTTAATTCATCTGTTAAAGACAGCTTAGTCATACAGCAGCAGCAGGCCGAATGTGACGTTTATATCTGCATTGTTACTCCATTTCCTTTTCTGTTATCTATTAAAGGAGGGTAGCCGAAAAAAAAAAAAAAAAGGCAAAAAATAAGACTTGGTGGGTGGAGGGTAAGAGATGGTAAGGAAAGGGAAATAAGCAAAGAAAAGGAAAATAAAGAAATAATTAGAAACCCAGGTCAGATCAAATGTCAGTTCCCAGTCGCAGGAAGACCTGCCAGACAGAGTGCTTTGGTGAGTACGGTCCTCTGAGCATCTTTCCCAGGGCCACCTAGGGGGTAGCTCAGTGGTACCATTCAGGCTACTAGAGTTGAATTTAAATCCATATAATTTCTGGATTTCCACCAGAGAACTAAAAACACCCTTAATTCTGTGTTTTGGAAAAAAAGTCTTTATTAAGCTTCCCTTGGTTCTTTGAAGTTTTATCACTTTTCAGAGACTCTTCTTTACATAGCAGAGGTCTCTTGTCCCCTATCTTAATTTTGGCATGATTGAGGTGTATTTCAAAGCAAAGCTAAGCAAAGAGATTGAGGGAAAAGTAGAAGATCTCTTAATCCTGAGGTTTTCAAACTTAAGGTCTTCTTCTCACAAATTATTTTATCAAAGATCTAGGTTTTTACCATATTTTAAAGCTTTAAAAACCGCATTATTTTCTGAGAAGAAAGAAACATTAGAGCCATTCTCTAGTATATTTATTATACATTTTTAAAAGACATCAAGATGACCATGGTGCTTTTGGGAGTAACTAGCAGGACTGTTTTTTGGCGTGCTCTGAATTGGAAACAATTGCCTTAACTCATATACAGTTCTTTCTTCTCTGACTCTGTCTTTTTCAAATAAAATCTCTTGACTCACTGTTTCAACCACAGACTCATTTCCCCCCCCCTTGGTTCTTTTTTTTTTTTTTACTTTTTATTGGAGTATAGTTGATTTACAATGTTGTGTTAGTTTCAGGTGTACAGCAAACTGAATAAGTTATACATACACATGTATCCACTCTTTTAGTTTCTTTTCCCATATAGGTCATTACAGAGTATCGAGTAGGGTTTCCTGTGCTATACAGTAGGTCCTTATTAGTTATCTATTTTACATATAGTAGTGTGTATATGTCAATCCCAACCTCCCAATTTATCCCTCCTCCCCCTTTCCCCCTTGGTGACCATAAGTTTGTTTTCTACACACAGACTTATTTTAAATTTAATTCAAGGAAAGACTAATAGATCTGTAGTCCCAGAAGAAACAGTCACATTTGCCATTGTCACATAAATCTGAATACGTATTTCTTTCAT
Source organism: Phocoena sinus (assembly GCF_008692025.1). Classification (NCBI taxonomy): domain Eukaryota; kingdom Metazoa; phylum Chordata; class Mammalia; order Artiodactyla; family Phocoenidae; genus Phocoena; species Phocoena sinus. Next base: position 106,704,371 of record NC_045765.1, on the reverse strand, counting down.
ATGAAGGAAATTTGTCTCCACCAGTCTGGTCAGCATTAGATGTGATTTAAACATGACAGTAGGCAAAGCATATTGGGAAAGCGATACCCAAGTTGAGCCAGAAAGACAATGAACAAACTTGTCCCATATCACATTCTAATTAACAGACCGGAGGCTAGAAAGCTTCTCTCTTATTTATGGTCCAATATTATTTTCATCTCACTAAAGTTTGTTATTTTTGAATAGGCATAAGGACTATGTTTTTCATATAATTATTGGTTGATATGGAGGTCACATTTTAAGGCAACAAAAAATTGAATGTAAACCTAAAAGTCCTGGGTGTTTAACATTGCTAAGTTTCAAGTTATTCCCAGTCTTGCTGGATTACTGTAAGAGATAATGCATACCAAGTACCAGAAGAGGGCTTCATTCATTACTGGTGCTGAATAAAAGACATGTGTTACTGTGATGGAAGGCAAAAGATATTTCTGGTTAAATCTCATTGCTCAAACTAGGGAATCAAAAGGTATCATCTAAAGATGTAGATATAAAGGTAACCAGTAGAAAAACATCAGGTCAATAAAATTCCTTTTAATTATCTGAACACACATTAAAGAAAAGCAAACATATATTTATAGTAAGACATATTTTTAAAGCATTATCTTGTATATTAATATGCATAAATGTGATAAATGTTCCTATTAAAACAACTTCCAGATTAGATCATAAAGCAAAACACAACTGAATGGTGCACATAAGAATCATATCTAAAACAGAATTACTCAGAAAGGTTGAATATAAAATGATGGGCATAGGTATATCGGGTAAACAGAAAAATAAATATAGCAAATATATCAATTTATATATATATCAACATAGCAAAGAATTTGGATGAAAACAATTACATTCAATAAGACAAAGGTACTTTATAGTGGTAAAAATATAAAAGAAGGAATGACCATTTTATTGCATTATAATCACCTCTACATAAAATTATATGTGCACATAAGGTTTGGAAGAAAACATGACAGATTAGAGTGACGAGATTACGAATTTTTTTCTCTAGTTGTTCCACTTCCATTAATGCTGTTACAATTAATAATAATGACATGGTGAAAATTCTTAAATTGAGCATTGATTCCTTAGATATATCTCATCGCCAAAGGAAAAAATATATATATTTGAAGAGAGACTTTGAGATATATACATTTTCCACTAAGAGTGTAAAAATCTTTTTCTTTACCACCAGAATTATTTCAGCTAGATGGTTCAACAGAAATTGTTGAGTCCCTTCTAATTTAATCGTGCAGTAATGGCACCGTCGCTTTTATAATATGCTTCTCTTTGACTGTCAATAGTTATCTTCTCCCTCCATTTTTACAGCAATATGAGAACTGGAGGCCCAATCAGCCAGATAGTTTCTTTTCTGCTGGAGAAGACTGTGTTGTAATTATATGGCATGAGAATGGCCAGTGGAATGATGTTCCCTGCAATTACCATCTCACCTATACCTGCAAGAAAGGAACAGGTAATGATTACTCCATTAATAATGTATACTTAATCTGCATTTCAATTATCAAGTAAATTCAGGAAGAATAAATGTCATTCTTTGTGGTCTTTTTTTTTTTTTTTTTTGCGCGGTACGTGGGCCTCTCACTGCCGTGGCCTCTCCCGTTGCGGAGCACAGGCTCCGGACGCGCAGGCTCAGCGGCCATGGCTCATGGGGCCAGCCGCACCGCGGCATGTGGGATCCTCCCGGACCGGGGCACGAACCCGTGTCCCCTGCATCGGCAGGCGGACTCTCAACCACTGAGCCACCAGGGAAGCCCAAATGTCATTAAGACATAAGCTGGTTGTCACATATGGTATCTCTTATTGCTCTGGAATGGTTTACTTTTTCAGTATAATTGAAAAGTTTGTTTTCAGTAATGTGTTCACCTTAGATTTCAAGTGCTTAAGATAACAATGTAGCATTTATGTAGAAAAACTACCTGGCAGTATTTTTAAGAAAAACAATTGTCAGCCCAAGGGCCTATAAACCTGTTTATTTTGATGAGGAGAGCATTAAAAAAAAAAAAAATTAGTTGTAGAATAAATAAATAAAAATTTTAAAGAAACAAAAAAATTTTAATTAGTTGTCAACAATAAAAAACTGGTATGTATCATAAAATAATGTGAAGTTTTTACTTAAAAAAAAAAGAACACCTGGTGCCATCTGGCCCATGTTCAAATTTATCAGTGGTTTAAATACTGCAGCTGAAAACTACCACCCTCCCTTGGTGGGACTGTGGTCTCCAATTCATTGCAGTCCTCATTCAGACCTTTCCTCCTTTTTGGTTAAGTTCCTGGTCTTTATAGACATTTGAGTTTTTCACTCATTCCCTTAGAAGCTCCATCTGTACACATAAACCATAGAACAAAAATGCCATCCCTGTATCTATTGTTGAATACCTTCAAAATATGATACAATAAAAACATTTATAATATGTTTATAAGTTAATAATATAATGAGAATTGCTTAGTTGATATTAAACAGATAAAATTAAGAAAGCTGATTTTTGAAAGTGTTTATCATTGACCAATATGTTTGAATTCTAAGGCACACTGTATAGACTTCTTCCTTTAAAAAATAGGAATTCCATAAAAATTTATAAACCTATTTGCAATTGATAATGGTGTTAGAACATGAGTATTTAATCTCTATACCCAGATTTTACCCACCTCAATTAAACATACAAAATACAAATGCAAAATGCAAAATCCATTTGACTTATTTTTGAGTATAAAAATAATAAAACTAAAAATACACTCTATAGATATTTTAGGAAAGACAAACACCACTAGAGAAATTCTATCAAAAGAAAGAGAACAGTAAGATACACAAAGCTGAGATGAAACTCAGCTGTTATCTGTGACTACTATACTCTGCCATTCTCTTGTCTAAAGCAGAATTTATTCTGAGTATCTTTCATGTGTGAGCAGCTTTCCTGACTATGTACGTTACTTCCGCACTTACGCGATGGAACTTGTGAAAACAGCAAATCAAGTTATTTGCTCTTTTCCCTGTTTCTAGTGTAAGAAGTCTTTAAAGAACTGTTTGTCTTTATCCAAATGTCATGTTTGCCCTCTTAGATCTCCAAATGTTCCCTGGAGTCATGCTTTTCATTTTGTGATCCAAACATTCTTTTATTTCCCGTGTTGCTTTTTCCTAGGCCAGGGTTTATTAGCAGCAGCACTATTAACGTTTTAGGCCAGACAGTTCTTACTTGTTGGGGCTGTCCTGTGCATTGCAGAATGTTTAGCATCATCTCTGCCCTCTATGCACTGAATGCCAGTAACATTCTCCTCCACTCCACATCCTCCTTTGCTTTGTGACAACCATCCATGTCTCTAGCCATCACCAACTATCCCTGGGAAAGGAGGGAGAGGAGGAAAGCTGCCCCAGGTTGAGAACCACTGCCTTATCTAAAAAGGATTCACAAAAGTAACATCATGGTAGACATTTACCAATGGGGAAAGATTTACAAAACATTAGGTCTACCTCATTAAAGGAGAAAAATAAAACAAAACAAAATGATTCATATATTTTATCTCCCTACTGTCTGATTTTTATTTGTATAGACTTAATTCTTTGTTAATCAGTACTCTGGGGAATGTTACGAATTTTATAAATGTCTGAAGACTTTTATAAATGACACTTATTTTTCCTTTCAGATATTTTAGACATCTTTAAACATACAGACCTAGGTCATTTTAATTAAATACTTGCAAAGGAGGATTATATTATATATAAAAGACTTTTTTTTAAAAAAAAAAACACCACCTCGTTGCATACTATCTACACATCTTTGGGGCATCCTGCAGGTTCCTTCCAATTCCATCCATTTACTTCCCCAATCCAGCCATAGATAATGACTTCATTCCCTTTCTTTTCTCTTTAGAATTATCACATATGCTTGTATCTGTAAACAAATTGTTTAGTTTTGTACACTTTTGAACTTTAAGTAGAATCATACTGTTTGTATTTTGTGCATTGCTTTTTTTGTTCAGCATTATGTTTGTGAGATTTATCCATGTTGATGCATGTAGCTGTATTTCTTCATTTTGGCTGCTGTGCAGTATTATAGTATATGACTATATAACATCTTATTTATCAGTTCTCCTGCCAGTGGACATTTGGGTTACATTCAGTGTTTTCACTATTATAAACAATGTTTCTACGAATATTCTTGAACTTGTTTGTGGTAGATCTCTGCAAGTTTCCATAGGGTGTTTTTCCAGGAGTGAAGTGCAGAGTCATAGGATACATGTACTATCAAATTCACTAGAAAATGCCAAATTATTTTCCAAAGTGGTTGTACCAATTGTCACTCCCACCAGCAACGTGTGAAAGGTCCCATTACTCCACATCTTCTCCAACATTTGATATTAATGGACTTTGAAATTTTTGCCAATCTGGTGGGTATAAAATGTTATCTCTTGTGATTTAATTTGTGTTGTCTTGGATACTTCTCCCTGGATATCTTTTCATATACTTTTATTGATAGCTCTTCTTTTGTAAGGTTTCTGTTCATGTCTATTGTGTATTTTTAAAACTTGATTGCTTCTCTTTTATATATTGATTTGTGAGAGTTTTTTTAAATGTCCTGGTTATTAATCCCTTGACAATTATACGTTGCAAATATCTACTCCCAGTTTGTAGCTTGTCTTTCCCCATGGCATTTTTTAGCGAACAGAGTTCTTCATTTTGTTGAATTTTCCTTTATGGTTTAAACCTTTTTGTGTCTTAAGAAATCTTTACCTATCCTAAAGTCAGAAAGCTATCTTATGTTGTTTTTAAATGTTTTATAGTTTGTCTTTTACATTTATATATTTAAACCATCTAGAATTGATCTCCCATGGATTCTCTGAGGTAGGGAACCAAATACATATTTTTTTCCATATGAATACCCAATTGTCCAAGTGAAAAAACTACCTTTTCCCCACTGCTCTGCCATGTTGCTTCTGTCAAATATCAAGCATATATATGTGGATCTATTTCTGGTCTGTTTGCCTGTCCTTGCCAGTACCACACTCCCTGAATTATTTTAACTTTATAATAAGTCTTCATTTATAGTTTTGGAAGAAATCTGTATATTGCTTTCCTCTCAAATTTAAAGACAACTTTTAATTAGTCAGAATCAAGTATAATGAGTTATCTAATTGATAATTTTTAACCTTCCGTATCACTTCCATCTCATTCTATCTGATACTTGCTAGTATCTGGACTCTAGTATAGACTTTCCATATTACAATAAAAGAAGTGTAGATATCCAGATGCGGGTTTTCGTTGAACTATATACATAGTGTAGATTATTAATTGAAAATGACATATTATTATAGAAATCTCAGTTTATCTTCTAGGAATTTGTAAAAATCAAATACATACACAAACGTTTCTAATTTCTTAGTTATAGATAGTAGGACTTTATAATCTATTTTTAGGTTATGTCTATCTGAGTGACAATTTCTTATGTGAACGAAAATATATGCTTGGATTGTGTTTCATTAAAGACAGTTCTGTTTGCTATGGGTCAATACATTCTAAGCTGTTTTGTCAGGCAGAAGTAAATTAAAGGAACTAAATATTTAAGTTAAACCTACATTTGTCATTTCAAAAGAATATGGTTATAAACAGCCTTTTGAATACGTAAATAAATTTAATATTCGTGAACTTTTGACATCCAAACATCTTGGTACCAAGGTTTCTGGTAATCAACCTCCCATTGAAGATTTGCATTATTTCATGAGAGAATATGACATGCTTATCAGGTGGGCCTTATGATGGCATTCTTAAAGTAAACTATTGATAGGAAATGTCATTTAGGGAAATCATATTGAAGTTAAGTTATATTTTTATTAGAGATATATAGCAAAACACAATCACTTAATAAAAGTTAGTTTTTAAAGTATATCATTTAAAACAAGTTCACTAATATTGAATGAAATTACAAATTAATACAAATTCAGTTGAACCAATTTTCTCAGCTTCTTGAATTTCAAAATTGTGAGGTTTCTTTTACTACTATTTCCTTTTTACTATTTCTACCATCACTAAGTTTGTTGATATACAGAATTTTTTATTGTGGGTTAAAAATGATGGTTATATATTCTAAGATTTACCTTTACTTACCCTGCTTAAGAGTTGAAATTTATATTTATAAGGTAATTACGAAATTGAAGCATGAATACTATGTCCTGACTTGCTTCCTGTCTCTGTACAGAAGACAGAAAAGAGCAAATAAACATAATTGAACCTGGAGATATTTTATTTATACTGAAGGGTCCATATTTTATCCATATTTTGAAGCTATGATGTTATTATAGATTGTAAGTTTTTTTCGGGGAAGTGACAATAATAGTTAATTATTACAAATCTTATTTGAAGTGAAGGTGGGTAATAAAAACATCGGGATGGTGGTGAAGACAGCATCAACAGGCCACATGGTGGCATGAGACAGGAAATTCCAAATTCCTTTTAATTTAGAATTTTTTTCAGAAAAGTAGCACCTCCAAATGGACAGATGAATGTAGGACCATATGCCCTATGGTTCTTTTAAAAAAAAAAAAAAAAAAAAAGCACAATTCAAGATACAGAATCTGAGATTCAAACTAGGCCCAGAGGCTTACTGTTTAGTTTTGTCTTGGAAATTTTCAATTTCTTAATCTAAATGACTGCTGAAGGTGCTTGATTGGGTATAATAAAGAAGGAAAGAGAAAAAAAAAAGAGAAACTCATGCCAATAGAAATACTTAGATTATTTGGAAATAACCCAATTTACTTTTCTCTAGTTGCTTGCGGCCAGCCCCCTGTTGTAGAAAATGCCAAGACCTTTGGAAAGATGAAACCTCGTTATGAAATCAACTCCCTGATTAGATATCACTGCAAAGATGGTTTCATTCAGCGCCACCTTCCAACCATCCGTTGCCTAGGAAATGGAAGATGGGCTATGCCTAAAATTACCTGCCTGAACCGTAAGTGGTCCTTTAGAAAGAACGGACAACCATGCTATAACAACTACTAGACACCCTCATTTTACGGCTACGGTATTGGTAGTTTAGGGTATGGAGCAAGTAATATTGTTGTGTTTTCTTTTCTTTCTTTCTTTCCTTCCATGTAGCATCTGCATACCAAAGGACTTATTCTAAGAAATACTTTAAAAATTCCTCATCAGCAAAGGACAATTCAATAAATACATCAAAACATGATCACCGTTGGAGCAGGAGGTGGCAAGAGTCAAGGCGCTGATCCCTAAAATGGCGAACATGTGTTTTCATCATTTCAGCCAAAGTCCTAACTTCCTGTGCCTTTCCTATCACCTCGAGAAGTATTATCAGTTGGTTTGGATTTTTGGACCACCGTCCAGTCATTTTGGGTTGCTGTGCTCGGAAACATTTTAAATGAAAGTATTGGCATTCAAAAAGAAAGCAAACAAAAGGAAAGAAAATAAGGGCAGAATGTAACCATTTCCAGACTATCTAATTTCTTTAGTTTTCTATTTGCCTCCAGTGCAGACCATTATATAATGTATACCAGCCTACTGTACTATTTAAAAAGCTCCATTTCAGCACCAATGGCAATGTAAATAAGATGATTTAATGTTGATTTTAATCCTGTATATAAAATAAAAAGTCACACTGAGTTCGGGCATATTTAATGATGATTATGGAGCCTTACAGGTCTTTAATCATTTGTTCGGCTGCTTTTGGTAGTTTTTTTAGGCTGGAAATGGTTTCCCTTGCCCTTTGTCAGCAAGATGGAGGATGGCTTTTCCTGGACAATTAACAAACACAAAGTTTTGTAGGTCACTGCACCATTTCCGCCCTAGGTACAACCAGCTTCCATGTGATGCTGAAGCCTGGCTGGCTAATGGGATCCCAACGGAACTAGAGACTGCAACGTGGAACTCTTTTTTTGCTGCATTCCTTTTTCTTCACTTACAAGAAAGGCCTGAATGGAGGACTTTTCTATGACTAGGAGCATTTTTTAGGGGTCAAAGTGCTAATTATTAACTCAACTGGGTCTCCTTTTTAATGGCTTTTTATAACACTAACTTGCAAGATTACAGATCAACAACATTTCAAATGGATATGGACCTAGGGCTCTGGAGGGAGGGGGTTTGTTAAAACAACACACATTCAGAGAAAGAAATTTTGTATATATAACCATTTTAATCTTTTATAAAGTTTTGAATGTTCATGTATGAATGCTGCAGCTGTGAAGCATACATAAATAAATGAAGTAAGCCATACTGATTTAATTTATTGGATGTTATTTTACCCCAAACCTGAACATCGACATAGTATGTTAGTTATTTTTCAGTGTTAGCCTTTATACTTCCCTCACACAGTTTGGAACAATATAATCTAGGTACTCTGTCCCTGATGAAATAACGTGATGGATAGAATGCATCAAGTGTTTATTATAAAAAGAGTGGAAAAGTGTATAGCTTTCAGCAAATGATGTTTGCCCATTCTAAGCAAGGAGCATATATATAGAAATAGTGTGAGCGTTGCTTCCTGTTAGGTGGAGTGTATGTGTTCAAATTTCTCCTTATCTCTTCCCACTCTGTTTTCTCCCCTTAATTTGAATAAAATGACTGCTGAAGATGACTCTGAATCATTATCCACTTAATTTAATGTTTAAAGAAAACCCTGTAATGGAAAGAAAGCATTTAGGAGTCTTTCCCTAATTTTAGTTAGAATGATCTTGAGAAGACAACAAATAAAATGCAAATAGAAGAAGAGCAGACCCGACATGGATTCTTTTTCACAGAACCTCTTTTGACTTAGAAGGAACCACAGTAGCCACAATCATACACACTGTCTTTAGGCAAGTTCCCTTGGTTGCTGCGTTAAATGTGATCCACCTTTGGGTGTTCTAGAGCACAGAACAACTCTGTGTCTACCTATTAGGTTTTAATTTTTCCTCTTTCATTACAATGCACATAATACGTTCCTGTATTTATATTATACCGTGTATAGTGTAAAATGTGAATGACTGTTTTTTTTTTTTTTGTGAATGAAAATCTAAAATCTTTGTAACTTTTTATACCTGCTTTTGTTTCGCCAAAGAAACCTAAAATCCTTCTTTTACTATACTGTGACTGGTCTGGTTATTTACAACTTTAAACCCTAATGTGCACGAACACTTTTACATTCTAGATCTCTCACGAAGTACAAGCTGCTGGCTTGGATGAAATGATTTTATGGCTAGCAGAGAGGTGATTATAAATGTCCCTGCAAAAATTGAGATAGTAATTCTGATAATGTTTACAGATACATTCTTAGGCATTAATCTCAAACATGAAGGAAACATGCAATAGGAAAAGTGATAGGTCACACTTACAGAATTCTTCCTATTAACCAGGCCAAGTGTTTTATGTATATCATCTCCCAACAAGCCTAAGAGAGAGGCTGTTAATGTCTGATTGATGAGGGATCAAGCATAGAGAATTCAAGTCATTTGTCCCAAGTTACATAGTTTGTTTGTCGTGGATGCAGGTAATCTCCAGAGCCTGCATAATGCTCTCAATAAAAACATAAAATATTATGTTCTCAATTGTTATACATTTAGGAGGTTAATTTACTGGCTAGAAGATCATATCTAAAAAAAAGATCAGAAGATGTCAAAACCACCAAGTTCCTATCCATCCAGATATTCATCCATCACTTTATTTTCATTCATTCACTATTACTAAGTACTTGCTATTAGGCACTGTACTAGGCCCTGGAGATTCAGCAGTAAATGAGCTAGACAGGTCTCTGCCAATGTAAGATTTTTATACTGGATGCATCCCATGGGAGTTATTTTACAGCCCATTCTATTCAATACCTTTATTGATAATTTGGAAGAACAAATCCATTATATATTCTGCAGTTGTATAGAAGATATCATAAAGGACAAAGGTGAGTGGAAAATTATTTTGAGGTTTCTTTCTTGGAATGTCAAAAATATATGGGAAGTTAGGCATGAATAGATACAGAAGAGATTCTTTTCCTTGCTTAGCTTGTCCTTTTAATGTGCAATCTGTCATATCTTTATACAGAACTTTAAATGGAAATTACCCAAGGGAGTATATAAGAATTTGTATTACTTGTGCATCACATACACCCTTATTAGATGTTTATAAATCCATCAGATAAATTTTTACTGATCTAGGTGCAAATAATAGAGTCTATGGGATGTTCCATTACCCACAATGCTGGAACAGAGTGAGAAGTTTAAGGAGACTCAGTACTACTCAAAGTCAGCCAGAGGTGGTTTTCTATTCATTTCTAAAAGCTAGGTTGCATATCAGGGGACGAAGAGGTGGTTTTATGGGGTAGCTGAAATGGAAAAGAGGTATGAGAGATTGTATCGGGAGGAATACATCATTTTAATGTGATAGCAAGTAGGACTTTGCTGATCTTAAGTGAATTTTCAATTACGGTACAGGAAGTAGGAACTGGATTAGCCTTGAGCTAATTGTGCAGGAGTCATATATCATGCAAAATAAAGTTGTGGAGTTTGAAAATGGCCAGAAAAAATAAAATAGGTTTCAAAAAAGTTCAGAGTTGATTTTGTGCATGCCTGTGCAAGACTGTCTCCCAAGTAAAGAATCTCCAAGAGAAAATATATCTTAAATAAAAGCAAAAGATGTTATTATCAAGAAGCTAAAGACTCAGTGATGACTTCAACATTTTTTAATGTGTTTCTTTTTATGTTTCCCAGTATTACAAATGCAGGGAAGTGGTTTTTGAAGGAAAAGTCCTGCAGTGATGGTTTTGTACCATTTGTACATCCTTTCTTTTTTCTTTTAACTGTGCTGCAGTTCCCATTTGCTAAACAAACCAGAATTCACCCAAATGATTCTTTTCTAAAACAAGTCTATATACAAAGTTTATAAAGGTCTTTGAATGAGTCATTCAAGAGTGTATAATCTTTTCCCATTATTACTCATTTCTGAGTGTTTGGATCCCAGCTGGACAAGAAAGAGAAAATGCCAAACAAGAACAAGAATGGTTTTTGTTGAGATGTTTACAGAATAGGCAAAGCCTGGGTTTTCATTGGAATTTAAATTCACAGTTCTGTCTGAGTCCATCAAATGATCCCTGCTGAAGATTAAAAGTTGATTGCCTTAAGGCAGTAAGTCGTAAGTAATTTTTTGATAGTGTGTACTCTAAAATAAAATGTTAAACTATGTATCCATCACATTTTAAGTTGTCAACCAAAATGTTTTTCATCATAAAGCAAAACAATTGTAAAGGATTTTAGTTTTGGCATATTCTAAATATTGCTGTTCTAAAATAAACACGTAACATCACTCTCTTAAATATTTTCAGTGGATTCTAAACACTGTAATAGTTTGATTCCCACTATCATCCATCTAAAAAATGCTTGAAGAAAAATACTCTTTTAATAGTCAGATATTTTATGTTTTTATTTTTGGACTTGCTTTTTTATTTCAGTTCCCCCATGGAATTGTATCTAAATATTATACGTTTATGTGCTTGAAAGTCTTCTATTGATTAAGCTATCACCATATATACATCAAAATTTGTACTTTCAAGTGGAAAATAAATTTTGTCATGAACATAAACGTAAAGGTATAAAAGTTAAAAATCCTCTCCTGGATTAAGTTATCATTGTAATTTACAGATATACAATTGCTCAAAGCAATATTACACTCTTACAAAATTTGAAAGCTAATTACACAAATTGTAACATTTTATTAGAAATGTATCTCAATGAGATGATTAGGGCTGTTTTTCCCAAATCACATTTCCATGAGTAAACATTACCTAAAACTAGAATGTGTCATGGCTTAGCATCAATTCTATTCCTATTTTATTCTTACAGATTTAAACACTGAGAAAACTTTCTCACTTAAATAAGTAAATGGAAATGATAGTTTTATTATGCAGAGCTACTCAATGTTTTTAAACTTCTTTCTGAATTATATGTCAAAAATCTTATAGTGGTCTGTCAAAAATTACTTTCAATTACTTTTCAGTTGACATCTCAATGAAGTCCTTCTTAAATTTTTTTGGTAAACACCTGACTTAAAAAAGGTTTTGATTTGTACACTGTCACCAGAGTCATTCATTTTGATTCGTCCTTTTCTCTGTTCATAATTTTTACATCCCATGTCAATGCATCCTAAGACTCAGGATGGATGAAAGGTGTGTTCGATATGGTGGTTGTTTTTTATGAAGTCGGAGTCTAAAGACTTCGGTTTTCAAAGCTTGTTTCCTGAAACAACAGCATTAACATCACCTAGGAACTTGTAAGAAATGCAAATCCTCAGGCCCTGCCGTATTGAAATAGAAATGTTGGGGAATGAGGAGAGCAACCTGGGTTTTCACAAGCACTCAGGATGATTCTAAAGTTTATGAGAACTGGTATAAAGAAGATGATATCAAAAACATCGAAGTTATGGAAATTTCTTCATTTTGTGTGCCCATGTACACCACCACCCCCAGAGTCTTTATTTTGCATGATACATGACTTATGGACAATTAGCTCAAGGCTAATCCGGTTCCTACTTCCTGTCCTGTATTGAAAATTCACTTAAGATCAGCAAAGTTCTGATCAAGCAACCCTGATTTGGAGACCACTGCTTTAAGATACACAGTCCTTAAAGTATTTTTAGAGTTTTAGTACATTATCTATCTGTACTTGTGAGCATGTTTGGTGATTACTTTCCCAATATTGAACGGGCCTCTGGTTATACAAGAAAAAAGTGAGAAAAGCTTTCACTACAGGGAAAGCTGAATAAAGAGGCATGGTTGAAAATAATCATTTCTTTTTTTTTTTTTTTTTTTTTTTTTTTTTATGCGTTACGCGGGCCTCTCACTGTTGTGGCCTCTCCCGTTGCGGAGCACAGGCTCCGGACGCGCAGGCTCAGCGGCCATGGCTCACGGGCCCAGCCGCTCCGCGGCATGTGGGATCCTCCCAGACCGGGGCACGAACCCGTGTCCCCTGCATCGGCAGGCGGACTCTCAACCACTGCGCCACCAGGGAAGCCCAATCATTTCTTAAAAGACAGACCTGAAACAAAGCTTGAAATGAAAGAATTAAGACAAATTTTAAAACTGAGAAATAATAGAAGCAAAAAAGATAAAACTTCCTAACAGTAGCTAGCCAAGAAAAGGAACTTCAAATTCAGTGGGGAGCCCTAAAAGAGGTCTAGATGGGAGAATCCTTCAGAGTGAATTGATCTATAAATAACTCCAGTTCCTAAATCAGATGACCCTCTCCAATGCCCATTAGCCAGATTGAACTCATCATTCATTCAATAATGTATATTGAGACTTACCATGTGCCAAGCACTCTGCTAGATATCGGGGATACTGTTATAAACAAGATAGGCCAAGTCCCTCTCCTCACTGGAATTTACTATCTGATGGGAAAGATTATCAATGGCACTAAAGATGGAAGAGATCTGAATTCTCAAAATGTTGTTGCTGAAGTCTCCATTTTTGGTCATCTCTTTGCTCTGCTCTCCATCTTCACCTGATTCCAACCATAACCATAGGCCTTAACTCACTCCTACATTATAATTTCCATATCTCTTTCTTCTGTGGGAAAGGTATGTATCCAGCTGGTTGGGTTTCAGCAGTACATTAAGTTCTATATGTCCCAAATTGAAATATTATCCACCCATCCTACTAATTGTCTACACATTCTTTTTTAAACTAGGAGTCTAACAGTCATCCTGGACTCCTAAGTTATGCCCATATTCAATCAAGAACCAAATTCTATTAATTGCACCTCCAAAAGTTTCTCATATCATCATCTTCTCTCTATCCCAGCTGTCCACAATATCTCATATAGTATTACTGTCTCTAGATGCATCACTTTCAAAATGATCTTTTATTTTTTTATTTTATTTTATTTTATTTTTTTTGCGGTACGCGGGCCTCTCACTGCTGTGGCCTCTCCCGTTGCGGAGCACAGGCTCCGGACGCGCAGGCTCAGCGGCCGTGGCTCACGGGCCCAGCCGCTCCGCGGCATGTGGGATCCTCCCGGACCGGGGCACGAACCCGTGTCCCCTGCATCGGCAGGCGGACTCCCAACCACTGCGCCACCAGGGAAGCCCAAAATGATCTTTTAAACTACTACAGAGTATTTTTTCAAATGTGCAATCAGAGCTTGGTGTTCTCCAGAAGCTATTGTTTACAAAATGAAATTAATTTTACATGCATAGCAAAATGCTTTTGGGGGAAAAAAACTGTCTAGGTATTATGTGCTTGAGAAGGGAGGAACTGATTTAGAAATCTTAAGTAAATCAACAATTAAATTTAAATAATTTAAGTTTTAATCAATTAAATTTAAGTTTTAGTTTTTTTCTTCTAATTAGATCAGTCTGGCTTCCTATTCAGTCTCTGATGAAAAGTCAGGTTCCCCTTTAGCGATTGTGTACAAGGTAAAAACGGAAGACCAGAAATGTTCTCTAACTTAATGGGACAGAGGATTTACCCCCTCCAGATACACTCTCTACCCTTCTCCTCCTGCTTTGTGCCCTGGGAGATTGACACCCATCTCGACATAGCCCTCTCTACCTCTTATTCTCTACTGCTCTCTCACCTTGACCCTTCAGGACTGAGGGAGTAAGAGCTCTCCACTATTACTGGTCCATGGGTACTGCACTATAAATTGTGATTTCCTTAAGCTACCCATCTGTATATTAAATAGTCCTTTTTTAAACTCTCTTCATCTTACCCAGTTTGATTTTGTCATCTGTTTCCTACTGGATTCCTGACTGACAAAGTGTTTTTAGATGCAGCGCTTCAGGGAAATTATGGCAGTAACCCAGCTCCTATCAATCACAGGACAGGCATGCTACATTACAGTCTGGAAGCGACCACGTTGGTTCTCTTGGTTTCTTTCATGGCGTCTTATTGTGAGGTTATATCTTTCGTCCTTCCTTACAGCCACTAAAAGCTAAACATGTGCTTGTTGCAACTGCCAGCCATTTTTCTGCCTCAGCTATGCATAAACATAGCCACGCTGCAGACTGCTTGGTCCTAAGGCTGTGTTCTCTGGCTTGATTTCCAAAGTTAAATGTGATACTTCTCAGCTTGAAATCACAGTCAAGTTCAGTAATCAATGCTTGTCTTATAATAAGGAGCAAAGAAAAGAGTAGGTGTCAAGGTTTACATGTGCATAGCTTTCTCTGAGATTAAACCCTCAATATTTTTGAAGTTTTATGACCACACATGGGGAAAGTGGGAAGAGAAAGGAAGGGAGACTGGTATCTTAAAGCTGCCAGACCATTTCGTTTCTCTGGATAGAGGTCTGCTTCTGTCTTTCGGAGAAGTTTTTTTCTCCCTTTTTTTTTGGAGGAGCCATTCCAGGGGGGTCTGTAAGTTACACAAGTTTAAGACCGAGCTCCTACTTTGGAATGAATTGGTAAAAGGAGAAGCTGAGTTGCTCTGCATTATAAAGTGGATGTTATCTTCTCATGCAAAGTGGTGTATTTTTAGAGTAAATTTTTACTTTGAGAAATACTCTGTTTACCTTCTCTAGGGTCTTGATTCCAAGGAGTGGAAAATTATTGGCAGAAGGGCCTTCCTGTGTCAAGGAGGGAAGTTAGTTTCAGCAACCTGGTAGTAGATGTGCTGAAATTAAGAGAAACAGGTCTCCACCTGTGGAGGGGCCTGAAACTCTGGAAGTAGTTGATAAACTGCACAGTTCTGAGTTATTTAGCTGTGTTAGAATTCTTTACATTTCCTCACGTCCTCAGCATAGTTTTCGTAAGTTAGGGCTTAACTGAGCTTTTCAGAATTAAGGGATAGGCCAGCCCTCCTATGGGAAGAGTGGAGAGGTAAAGAGATCAGCAGCAGCCTTAGAAAGCCAAGTACAGATGGCGTGATGGGATCTAGAGTCATGTGCCTGGTACCAGAAGGCTGGCTGGGGTCAGAATAACATGCCAGGTGGATTTATGGGACTGGGCAGTGTGCCGGGAACATCTGTTGGAAGGAATCTGCAAAAATGTTTAAATTTTTTGTCAAGTAACAAGTGGTCTTGGAAATATTGTTTGAGCACTAAAGGGAAGTACAATTTCTTAAAACTAAAGGTGGGAACGTCTGTTTACATAGGCTTTTTTATAAGTAATATCATTGTGTAATACGTGGCAATACTTATACTTTTACAGTGGAGTCTCTTCTACCTTAAGATGTGAGGTGAATTAACAGATTCTTTTATTTTGCATAAGGTTATGTAGGGCAAAATGAGTAATTTGGGAATTAAAAAATGAACACATAAGGAAGAAAAAAAAGTAACCCAGTAAAATGAATAGAAGAAAATTAGCTAAGTAATTCCAGAAGAATGAGAGTAATAAAAATATACTGTGCTTTTGGATAAGGATTTAGGAAAGGAAGAAGACTTGCTGGGACTTTGGAGGTTGTACTAATCTAGGCAGAGACAAAACATGTCATTAAAAAGCAGGCATTGGGATTTGGTGATGCTCTGATTATGAAAGAGGATAAAAGAAAAATATTAATTATAGCGTTTTGAGTACAGCATT
Source organism: Phocoena sinus (assembly GCF_008692025.1). NCBI lineage: Eukaryota > Metazoa > Chordata > Mammalia > Artiodactyla > Phocoenidae > Phocoena > Phocoena sinus. Next base: position 106,687,840 of record NC_045765.1, on the reverse strand, counting down.
GGGGAAAATAGAAATGGTACAAAGCATTCATGCTAAAGAGACAAGACAGTTTAAAGACAGTTTATATTTGAAGCTCACTAACAATGGGCAAATATCAGTTGCTTGGGGGTTTCTGATTGTATAAGAATGAAAAATGAAATCATTTAGAAGGATTTTTAATTAGCTGAGGCCTTGAACACAAAGATACCAGTCCTGTCCATCCAAATGAGGAGGCCCAGGATGGAGACTAGACCAAAGGATGAGAGATGCTGAAGTTACCCAGCATAAAAGAACCACTGTGCAAAAGCTGGAAGATATGCATCCCGGCTGAAAACCGTGTGGGCAAGTAATGTTTGTTGAATCATTTCCTGAATCATAATTCTCATTTTTAGATGCTATGAAAACACTTTTAGGTATTTGTTAAATTATGTCATTGCTCTTTTATTGTTCTTAATTTATTACCTAAGTAATCCCTGGTCATTGTAAATGCATTGGTAAATTCAGAAAAGCACAAATAGGAAAATAAATGTTCAAGAGAATATTTGCTTGAGGTCACTATTTTTTACCCATACCGCCCCTAAGAGTGCTCAATAGCTATGCGGTGAAGGTACTATTTAGTGGGTGTCAGTCACTCTCATAAGCGAATTGCCATCTGTCTTCTTTCATGAGAATGTAAGCTCCGTAAGTACAGGGACTCCTCTGTCTCGATCATCACCATGTTCCTAACACCTGCAATAGTACCTGGCATGCAGCAGGTACTCAATAAATATTTGCTAAATGAATGACTAAATCACCTCTCTTAATATTCATGTCGATTTTACTGTCATTCCTATTTCCTGGTGGAGATACAGAGGCCCAGGGAGATTACACTGAGCCCCAAGTCTCCTAGCGCATACTCTCGGATGTGCACCCAGAAAGCCTGACTCAGGAACTCATTAATACATTTGGCCACTACTCCTCAGATAGAGGGGGAGCCTGTTGAAACTAAGGTCAGTGGGATGAGTTAACAACGCCACACTGAAACCAAGACAGAAACCCCTTGTCTCCTTGCCTCAGGTACCACCAAGAGCCTGTTATGTTATATTCATTGAGCAGTTCTATTAACCAGCATCATCAGAAGCTGAGGACAGAAAAAGAAAAATGTGAAGCCGTTTCGCTCTGTCTCTCACCACTCTTTGCTCCAGAAATATGCCATCCACTGTTGTCTGTCACCTAAGTTAGTGGCTGACTGAATGGTTTAGCAGATGAGAAGCTGTTGGGATTTCTAGAAAATCACGTGAATGTTTGAAAAAATGCAGCTGCAATTTATGTCTATCTAAGTCTGCAGAGTCAGAGTGAATGTCAGTGTCATCTCACGCATTGTGACCTTCACTGTTGCCTATTTAACCAAAGTAACTATTTGCCGTTAGAACAGAACCAGAAGTTGCTTTCCAGCAATATGTGAACAAATCTCCATGCAGCCATTTAACTTGATCCTGGAGATCAAGAAATTATTGCACGAAATTTGCAGATACAGCCATGTTACAGCATTCAGAGTAGTCACTGATGTGTTTTATCATGTGTCCTGAGAATGTTTATGTATGTGAATATGTAGATTTTTGAAGTGAATGTCGAGATTAAATAAAATACCCAACTTACTGCTTCAAAGAGGATGTAGCAGAAAAATCATGAAAATAATATGCTCCAATTTTCATAACCCTTAAAAATTCAATTAGATTTAGGGTACAGATTTAAAAGTACACATTTATTCATTTGTGCACTCACTTTCATATTCATTCAACAGATATTTTTTTGAGCAGGAACTACACTCCAGGAACTATTCTGTTTAATTTCTTAGATTCATTTCAGACTTTATTATGTTGTTCTGACAATAGCACAAGGCTCTTCTGGTTTTTAGAAGTTACTCCCGGCAAATGAAAATTTTCAGCTTTCCAGAAATAAATTGAGAACATCCTACACCTATACGGACACACTGAAAATATATACGATCAGCCTCAGGATTAAAGACGTTTCAGAGTAAAGCAAGCTGTGTTGGCAGCTAGAAATAGCCTGTGAGTTCAGAATGGAAATAAATGTTTGGGGGTAGGGAGGAAGATTTGTATCTAAGCAGCAAGTCGTTTGTAATAATTCTGTGATAAATAAGGACCTTTGTCTTGAATACATTGCTTCAGATATTTCTTTTAAAGTCATGTTTTCCGCCATATTGTAAGGAGATTTACAGTGTACTGACATGGTGCCAAACAATGTTTGGGCTGAACTTTCTGTTCTTATGTCTCCCAGTTCATTGTTTGGGAGTTGGGAACTGAGTACGTATGCTCCAAGTGCATGGCAGAGCCCCCTGCATATCCTGAAAGCCACTGAAAGATCCTGAGTTGACCCTGCAGAGGGTGCCTTCAGGGGGAGGAGTCATTATCGGACCACAGGCACTAGAGGCAGATTAGGTGTGGCAGAAAGTAGCTCTGCCTGAAATCGGAAGGCGTAGGATCAGGCCCCAGCACCTCCATCTACCATCTACGAGGCTTCTTGAGACTTGGTCCCTATGGGACTCAGTTTGCTCACACAGTGTTGCTGGCTCCTAACTGTACCTAACTGGTGTTTAGGATTTGGTGATGTCTGATACACCATGAAGAGATTATTCTTAGGAATCAAGTTTTATGAATACATTTCTACGGGGAATTTTGGTTTAGCCGAAAACTAAGGCAAAGATTTTTTTTCTTTGTTTTTTCCAGGTGAGGAAGTGAGAGGACAGGTACCTACCCCATCCATGTCTATCCCATGAGACATAGAGGAAGGCTCTATTTTTATTAGAGACTCTGACATCAAGGCTTATGCAGTGCTGTGCTTTAGGGGCAAAACAAGCCCATAGTTAGGGGGAGAAAAGCAGAGAAAGTTGAGTGGCTGCAGGCCAGGCAGCAGTGGGAATGTTGAGACACGCCAAAAGAACCAGAGGCCACTTTGGGAGCTAGGGATGTTGCGAGGCCCTCTGAGCATAGACAGAGGCAGGAGTCAGACAATTTTAGCGATTTCAGCCAATGTGATTCCCTCTGAAGCTGTTCTGGTGAAAAGGGCAGGAGAGGAGGCCACTGGTGGCAGAAGAGCCCTTCTTACTGTGAAAGCTTATTCCAAACCATGAAAGAAGAGCTCTCTGTGTCAAAAGGGGGGAAACCAGGAACTGCCTGCTCAGCACACCAGGTATCTATATATTTGTTTTACAGCTCCACCAAGCTTCCGATCTGTAGCCAAGGCTGGAACCAGTGTCTTAGGGTCGTGCTTCTCAAACTTGAATGTGCCTGCAAATCACCCAGGGACTTTGTTAAAATGCAGATTCTGCTTCGGAAGGTCCAAGATGGGTCTGGGGTTCTAACAAGCTCCTAAGTGATGTTGATTTTGCTGGAAGATAAAACACACTTTTAATAGTAAGAGCTTGGAAGCGCCGGTTCTCATACTTTAGTGGGCATCAAAGTCTGCCAGAATCCTTATTAAAACACAGATAGTTGTGCCCAGCTCCCAGTTTCCAATTCAGTTGATCCAGGGTAGGGCCTGATAATTTGCATTTCTAATAAGTTCACAGGCAATGTAGCTCTGGACATGATCATGTGCGGCAGTGTTTCTCAAACCTGCCATAGCTGGGAAACTTACAAAGCATAGTCAGGCAAGGCCCTCCGCCCTTCCCAAGCCTCTCCACCTCCCCAAACCCTGCTCTCACAGAATCTGTTCTAAAGCCCCCTGGGTGATCCTAACGCGCCCTCAGGTTGGAGAAGCGTTGATAGAAGGCTTCATGGGTCACATAAAGGCTTCAGATTTTATTCTAAATATAATACCATGTACTAGTTGGCTCTGCTTTTAGAAATAATTTGTGACCGGATATAAAGGTGTTTGAAGGCAGATCACTGATGAAATCCTGACGACTGAACTACATGCCTTTATCTCGAAAGGTGAATGAGTAATCTCTATGAGGCAGACACTATCTTCACTATCTCTTTTATTACAAATAAGGGAGACTCAGAAAGGTTAATCAGACGACTCTTTAATTCCTGCGGAGATATATATTAAAAGGTACACAAATTGGTTAATTTTGAAATCTACTCATGCCAAACTGGCTCAGTAGATTTGCTCCCACTTTCTATAAACTTTGGTCTGTTCCATTATGTGTTATGTGGCAGAAGCTAATTACTGGGAGCCTGTAATTTGAAGTGACAGGTAATTGAAACTTGGGTTCTGTAGGAATATCTGTGTAATGCATAATACATTATTCAACACGAATTATTTAAAGCACAAGTGAAGCCAGTTGAAGTCATCTCCAGCAGTTGTTGGTTCATAATAAAATTGAAACTACAGGTAATTAGCATGGGTCCAAAAAGCTCATTTCAACTTGGCCTGCAAAAATTATTTTTCATCATTTGATATTAATTATGACATGCTAATATGTCTAATTTTATTTGGCCCATCTACATTCATCTCATGTACTCAGAACGAAAAGCAGAATGAAGCTCTAAATCCAAGAAAGAAAGAAAATGATCTATCCCACACTTCTATTAATATTTAATCTTCTTTACTGGATTAATACTCCGAGGTTGCCAACACACACCTCAGTGGAAATGGTGACTCTTTTTGAAAGAATGTGAAAGCAGATTTTAGTTTCAAATGGAATATTATTATCTTATAAAATTTGATCACTTGATTTTTTTTTTTAAATGGAGAAAAGCCCCATTAGAACAATGGGATGTGTATCACCAGTAGTTTATATATTACACACTACAGTGAATATAATACATATGTAACATATAAATAATACATAACATAATATATAATAAATATGTACATATAAAATACCTAGCTCTATATGTATCTATCTAATTTCCTTCCTGGTCTTTGCTTCTGAAATTGTCCATCTGACACTTTGGATCCTGCAGGAGCATCACTTACAATGATGCTTGTAAAAGAGTAGACGAAATGGGCAGATTTCAAAAAGTACAGTCAAAGTAATAGCTATCGATGAACGTACCACTGTGAATTGCAGAAAAGCCTCCAGAATCATGCAGCGTGCATTTCTCCAGTACAAATTACGCCATACTGCTATGAAAATAACAGCTCTGACTTCCTCGGCCACCTATCTGCAACTTGGGGCACTGGCAGTAAAATCCACTTCTAGCCCATTGTACCATCTTTGTGGGACCTTTAAAACCCTAACATCAGTATTTAGTTTTCTACAAGAGCAGCAATCTCTAAGGCTACTTATCTTTGTTATGAAAACAAACTTACCATAGGTGTAAATAGGTATAGTTATAAATATAGCTAGAAACTACAGACCTTTCTGACCCCAGGTCTTTCTTGTTGGCAATCCATAAATAAATAAATAAACAAATAAATAACAAAATCTCTTCCTAGTCCAATCCTTACAAAAAAAAAAAAAAGCAAGATTTTCCTAAGGTCCTCTGGCCACAGAAGACACAACAGCTGTGTTTTATGCCAGGTACATTTGATCCAGTTGATCAGTCATTTAAACTCCTCCTGTAAACACTTCATTCACTTGACTTCCAGGAATCACATTAACTTGGTTTTCTTCTACTCCTTGGGCATCTCCCTCGCTGGTCCCTCCACATCTTTTCTATTTATACTCTTTCTCTTGTTGATCTCATCCAGTCTTCTGACTGTAAAGGCCATATATGTTTATGACTCAGCCTGGATATTTCCCTTGAATTCCAGACTTATGTGGCCAATTGCCTACCCTACATCTCTACTTGAATGTTAACAGATATCTCACATTTAACATGTCCAAATACAAATCCCTGTTCTTCCCTCCTACTTCATCCAAGGAAGAAACAGAGCACTGTGAGGAAGAATAACAGAGGGGGGAGGGTGTTTACTTTTGATGGAATGGGAAGACCACCCTGAGGAGGTGACATTTAAGCTGAGGGGAGGCCTGAAGGATGAGAAAAAAACCAGGAAAGCAAAATATAAATCTGGGGTGGGGAGGGCATTTCAGGGAAAGAAAATCTTATGTGAAAACGCTGAAGGAGTAAAGCACATGGCATATTTGAGAAACCAAAAGCAAGCCCACGTGACTGAAGTGAGAGATTGGCAATTATCTCCTGTAGGTGCTACAGTATCTGTGATGGTTAAGAGAGGAGTCCTAGAGCTGGATTCCTGAGGTCAAAACCAGGTTTCGCCTCTTAACAGCCTGTAATATTTGACAAGTTACTTTACTCTGTGCCTTAGTTTCCTCATCTCCTAAAATGGGGTTATTTATAGTGCCTACCCTATATGGTAGTTGTGTTATCAATGAGCCATTGCATGAAAGTACTAAGAACAGCATCTGCAATGTAGCATATATTGTAGTATAAATGGGAACATCTATTTTGAATTCAATTACTTCTCCCCACATCTAGAACTGCCACTTTGGTGCAGCATCATTTCTGGCCCTCCTAAAACTGCCTTCCATTTGGTCTCTAGGTATTTACTCTTAACCCAATACAATCCGTTCTCCAACAGAAGTCAGGGTGATTTTTTTTTAAGGGGACTCTGTCTTTATTGGCCCACAGGCTGCGTGAGGGGGATGAAGCAGGAGGAGTGGGGTCTCTGATGCCAGGCAGCCGAGCTTCACGGGCTTGTACGTGATGGAGAACTCGCCTAGGTAGAAGCTGATCATCTCAGGGTTGATTTCCACCTGGCTGAAGGTCTGGCCGTTGTTAACACCCACCATGCTGCCCCGCATCTCGGGCGAGATAATCACCTCTGAGCAGGGGCGTCTTCTCCACCTGGGGCTTCTCCGTGGGCGGTGCCTCCTCCCTGGCCTGCGCAGGCGCTGCAGCAGCAAGTGCGGCTTCCTCCGCAGGCCAAGTCTCAGTGGCGGGCGCTGCGTAGCTGCATCTGCTGCTCCTGGGACGGATGTCCGGCAACTAACTGGTCGAGGTCCACGCCGAGGCAGGTGAACTTAAGAAGGTCCGCTTCTTCTTCGCTTCCACTTCGGCCATTTTGTTGGTGTTGCGATAAGCCAGGGTGAGTTATTTTTTTATAGAAATGTAATCATGTCGCTTACCTGCTCAAAACTTTCCTAGATTTAAAGCAGATTCATTGAGAATAAAATACGAAGGTTTTTCCATGGCCCTCAAGGCTTTCCATGCTCTGACTCTAACCTGCCATCCTAGACTCATTTTGTGCCAGGTTCCCTTCACTCACTATATTTTCTGTCTCGTTCGCATTCTCATCTCCCGGCCTTTATATGTCATGTTTTCTGTATCTAGAATGTTCTTCCTCTAGCTCTCTACGCCTTATTTTTCAGGTCTCTGCTCAAATGTCCTCTTAAGAATGACTTTCCTGATTATCACATCTACACAGGCACATGCTTTGTCCTCGGTCCCTATGAAGCATTTACTATTTTATGTTTTATTTTATACTCTTCATCAGCTGAAATTTTATTACTAATTTTGTTGTTACTTGTTTCTTGCTTGTCTCCCTTACTAGCTCTCAGTGTTTGTAACTGTAACATACTGGAGACTCAATACCTATTTGTTGAATGAGGGGATGCTTTTCCATATTCTGGAAAATGAAAGAAAAATGATTGAGGATATTTGCTTGGAGTTTGTGAATTATTTCCACTTGTCAGAGATTCAGATGGAAAGGCTTTTTTTTTAGTTGCCTCACCTGTTTCTCCTCTGTCAAGGATCATGGTCTGGTGCTGCCTGTTGTTCAGTATCTGAAAACCATTGTTTTTCTATAGCTTATCTGTTTGTTTGTTGTTGTTTAAAACAAAAAAAGTAAATCTGGTCCCCATTTCTCTATCTTGGCGGGAACTAAACCATTGCACGTGTATGATTTTTATGACTCCTAGTGGTTGTTTGTACTTTGTACGGACTTTTACAAATGGAGAGCATCTTACATAAAGGCAATTCATGCAGATCATTGTGTCCTTTCTCCATTTGTCTCCAGTTTCTTAATACCCAAGTCACTGTGCTGCCATCTTGGGACACCATGCATGATAATGGAAGTTCTATGAATACAAATTTAGAAGGGTCTGATAGCATTTCCTTAGTTTTTTTCCCTAGAGCTCATCTCTGTATGTCATATCTAGTTGGTTGAAGAGCCAGGGCAGATCCCAGAGGAGATGTTTCTGGGAGACCCATAATCCGAGATGTGACTGAACCCTACATTGTGCTTTGGACAATTCTTGCTTATTTTTCACTAAACCAGATAGGTTGTTTCAAATCTGAATGCTAGAAAAGGGAACACGCTAAGTTAATATCTGCAAGAATTTAGTTGTTCTAAGAGTGAACCCAAGATTTTTATTGTAAGAAGAGTTCCCGCCTCCCCATCTTGGAGATATATTTAAATAATAAAATTGAATGGATGTGGAAATGTATTCAGTAGGTCTATACTTGGAAATTTGGATTACAATTCAAAACAATAAGAAATATTTTCTATAGAAAAATCAGGCGTCTATTACATGGATTTCTAGTCAGAATATTTCAACTTAAACATCCTGGGATTGCCTTTCTACAAACTGAGAAGTGGATAATTAGATATGAATTAATCTACTCACACTTACAATTTCTGTTTTCATTTTGAACAAAACATTTTCTCCATCAGTTAAAAGGCTGAAAATGGGTGATTTTATTACAGCATAGAAAATTCTGTGTTGTTTAATCTTCTGTGTAGTGAAAGGGAAACACGTAAAGAACTTTGAAAATGACTTTGCTGTTGGTAATTGTTCTGATGTGTGGTGCCAGTTTCTGCATTCAGACCTGGTGTGACGCCAAGAAGTTGTGTATGGTTACTCTTAATGTATTTTTATTATAATAGAAATAAGGCATGGAGAACATAATGATACCCTGGAAGGAGGGAACGAACTAATTTAGAATGAACAACCAGTTCTGACACAAATGAGGGATATCAAGTAGTGAATTTTTTATAACGTAACTTGAGTTTAGATGTAAGTATAGCATTGAAAGTTAGTGTTCCACACTACTAGGTTAACCCTAAGGGCTTGACATCAATGTCTAGCTTTTAGGGGCTAATTTTAACTTGGATTAAAAGCCTTGTTGAAGTATTGATATTTTGGTTGATGAGTTGTTTAGAAGACTTTACTTATGAAAATCTCATTCACCAGAAATCTCTGGGAGACACTTGCTATTTGTTGGGTAGGAAAGAGAGGGACAATTATGACAAGGAAGGAAAGGAAAAATGATTTTCTCAGTCAGACTTACATGGACCAGTCCCCAAATGATAGGCCCAAATTGCCCTGAAAATATTTCCATGACACTGCAACAAAATGTGAATTACGTGCATTTATTCAAGAAGTGTATAAATACATGATATGCAGGAACTATGCTTCAGTCTTTCTTCTAGGTATTTTGGAAACATCAGTGAACAACAAAAAATCTTCATAATTCCTGCCCTCTTAGAGCTTAGGCCGTATTAGGGGATAGACACACAATAAAAATAAACATAACTGAATATATTACAAAGTAGAGAAAGTGAAAACAACTTTGGGAAAAATAATAGTAAGTGGAGTGGGGGCAGGCAGACTGAATGCGTTGTCAACGATGTCTGAGTAGGTCTCATGCAAAACGTAATATTTGATCAAAAACTTGGAGGAGATGAGGTCCTTGGCTAAAATGATATCAGAAGAAATAGTGGTTCCAAGGGAGGGGTCAGTACAAAGGCTCTAAGATGGGAGATTCCCTGTAGTCAGTAGGAAACAGCAAGAATGGTGTGCACAGAGCAGAATGAGCAAGGGGGAGGAAAAGATATTATCTCAGAGAGATAACGGGGAGAGATAACTGGGTTTTACTCTGAGGAACAAGATCCACTATGTGGATCTACATACTATGTGAGTCTACTCACCTACCCGTTCTTAAAAGATTCTATCCCAGGAGACCCATTTTGTTCTACAGGTCTAAAATTAATTATGTACATCAGTCACTATGACTGAAGCTGATTCCAAGCACCAACCACTGTCTTCCCTCCCAGAGCATCAGCACCGTCACTTACTTTATATTAAGGAGTGATAAGTGGACGGTACTTAACCAGTTGATGAAGAAGTCAATAGCAAAGAGAGCTTCATAAATTGCCACAGTCAAATTTCTTTTTGCAATGAGCTAGGATGTGGGCCAGCAAACTTCTTTCTGTAAAGGGGCAAAGAGGAAATACTTTTGGCTCTGCTGGCTGTATGGTGTCTGTTGCATATACTCAGCTCTGCCCCGGTGGTGCAAAAGCAGCAATAGATAATGTGTAAACAGATAAGCACGGCTGGGTTCCATAAAACATTTATTTACAAAACCAAGTGGTGGGCTAGATTTGGGCCGAAGGCTCTAGTTTGCTTTCCCTTATGATAGAGCACAGGGAATATATTAGCTCTGGAGGGAAGGGCATTAGCTGAGGGGGGATGCAACATGGTGCAGGAGAGAGAGCAGTCATTAAACTCTGGACTCATAGAGACCTGTCCTTCAAGCTCAACTCTTCTACTTACCCAGTGCACATAGCAGGTGTTGTGGGGTGAATGTTTGTGTCCCACCCCATGCAGGGATCCTTTTCTGAATTTCTCTCTCGGAAATCTGTTTCTGGAGTGTTCTGCCCTTGCAAGACAGCCACCGTCTACTTAGGCCCTATTTCCCCATGCTTGAATGTGGAAAACTACCTCAGAGGAAAATCCAGGGGGGATGTGGAGCTCACCTTCTATGCTTCCTTCTCTCAAGGATTACAGCACCTAGACTGCTGGTTTTTCAGCGTCAAGCAGTTGTTTGGCGTATTTTATCCAGTTCTCATAATGGCCTCAGCCGTAGCGTTAATACAGTACAAGATACTCTGCCGTGGCCAGAACTGGCTCCCCTTTATGCTTCAACTTACTGTAATATAATTTCCATCGCACTACCCCGTTGAAACTGCTCTGGCTAGAGTCACCAATGATTTCCATGGTCCTACTCCAGTGGATTCTTTTTAGGCCTTATCCTGTTCCATCTCTTAGTAGCATTTGACACAGTTGACCACTTTCTGTCTTTGGCTTTCATACCATACACTCTTGGTATTCCTTCTACCTCTATGGCCATTTTTTCTCAGTCTCCTTCATTGACTTAATTCTCCTTGACTCAGCCTTTAACAGAGTTCCCCAGGCCCTCTGATAGGACGAGTCTTAAGGGCTTTTTTCTCCTCGCTGTACGCCCCCTGTGTAGGTGATCTCATTCAAATCTGATGATTGCCATAGTATGCTGGAAACTTTAAAATTCATCTTTCCAGCCCAGGCCCCACGTCTAAGCTTCACAACTTAGATCTAATGGCCAACTCGAGAGCTCCACTTGGATGCCTTACAAGGTTTCCAAATTTAGTATGTCTAAAATGGAACTATTTTTGTGCTGTATGCCGACCTCCCTCTTCCGAGTTCACCATCTTAGCACAGGGCATCCTTCACCCCTCTCCACCCTGTAACTCTTGCCAGGCACTTGGGAATAACCCTTGATTCTTCCCTTTCACTTTAATCCACCAGGTTTCAGTAGCTCATCTTTTGATCAAACTTTCAACGTTATGAGAATCCATCTCTTTGCTGGCTGATGACCTTAGTTTGCTTTGTCCTGGGCCAAGCGCATTGTTCTGGAGCCATCGGAGTCATTTTTATTAGGGTATGTGAGGGTCTAGGGGCGCAAACCCTGAAATCTCACTGTATGGTAGCATAGGGTACATACAGATGTTCATAGGCAAGACCAAAGTCATCAGATAAAGACTAATGTATGTTCTCTATGCTTTAAGACATTTAGCACATTTATGGTTAGTTTTTAAATAATTTGTAGGAAATTTTAGAAATTTGGAGGCTAATTTTCTGTAGATTCTGTAAAGCTCGCCTTATGGAAAATAGTCTCCATCTAACAGAACTGTATTTACAATTTGTGGAACTGCTGCTAGCTAGATTGGCTTTCAACTTATATTACACAGGCTGAAATTTTAGGGTTTTTATAGTTGTGGGTAACTGGGGGTTTTAGATGTATGCATGCCATGTAGTCTATTAAATGTCTTGAAAATTAAAATGCTTATTAGAAAGGACAGTATGTTTTAACTAATGAGAAATGGTCTAAGTAAAATGGTACTCATATTTTATATATTTTCTTCAGAACCCCTAGTCACAGTGCAGCACCCACTGACCGTGAGTGACCTTGGGTATGTCACTTACCTCACGTATAAAATGGTGACGGTAATAGTGTCTGCCCCATCGGTTGCTATGAAGCTTAAGGGACTTAGTATTTATAAAGTGCCTAGAACAGTGCCTGGCCTAGGACAAACATGATAACCATTTGTTAAGTAAATTAAATAAAGTATTCCTAGCTTCTCCTTTTTAGTTTCTCTATTGTTTTGTGAAAGAACTAAGGAGTCAGGAGCCCTGGATTCTTACCTCAGAGGTGTTATTGCTTAGCTGTGTGGCCTGTGTGCTGCTTAGTGTCCCTTAGCTTTGATTCTGCATCTGTAACATGATAAGTAACACTTACTGGCTACTTTTCTTGTGCCAAGTACTCCATGAAGCACTTGACCTACACCATCTCATTTAATTCTCACAACTACCTCAAGATAGGTGGTAAAATAATAACTTTCATTTCATCTGAGACTTAGAAAAGATAATAAGTTGGCTGAAGTCGCACAGCTGGTAAATGTGGCATCGGGCAGCTTGTCCATTTCCAGAGCACAAAGCTCTGACCTCTGCTCTGAGATCCTCAGCCTCACTCCTCATTCTTCCCCAGTGGCTGCTTGTTTCTTACAGAGCTTTTAGGCATTGAAAAGCAGCCCGGGTTTCAGCCGGGCCTCTGCCTCTGCAAACTGTCTGCAGTTTTGTCCGTGGGAGGAGTCCTGGAGATCGTCTCCGTGTCGGAGGGAGCCTTACCCCCTGTCTCCTGGAGCAGGCTGGGGTCCAGCCCACTTCAGCAGCTCACTAGTTCTCTCCGGAGATGAATAGTGGGAGCCTGGGTGGGCCTTTGTTCCCTGGCTTTTGGTTCTTCCCTGTCATTGCTTTCTTTCTAGGATGCATTTGCAGTTTTAACAGAGAAATCATGCAGACCCGAAGCCTTGTGCTGCTTCTCTGGCATTTTTCTCCTCTGAACCGGGTCCTGGTTTCCATTGGCAACCATGTAACTTGATCTCCCTGTAGTGTTAGCATTTCAAAACTGAATCCCTTGTCAATATAATTGTTTGTTGTCCAGAATCCAGATTGTCCTTACAGTGGCCTTCAGGAGACAACATGTATGTCTGTTTGTTGTTTAATACTTTTGTGACCCTAATGGTCAGAGGAGCAGGCCAGGAAGGAAGGAGGCATCACAAGGGTAGAGGGTCCTCAGACCAGCAGAATCTTGTGATTCTTCTTAAGCCACACTGTGTGTAGGGGGATGGGGGAAGGCTTCATCTGTTCCTCCACTCAGGACCAGTAGAATCATTCAATGTCACGGCTAGAAAGGATCATAGACCGCATCCCAGCCACCATGAAGATGAAGAAATCAAGACCATTATTAGTGGCTGCGTCACCTTAACATTGGACTGGGACCCGCCTTCCTGGCACCAGCACTCTTAACCCTGTGTGGTGTCACCTCCTCCACACCAAACTCGTGTGTAGCAGGTGCGCATCCCAGACCACAGATTCAGGTGTGCAGTGGGTTGAATTGTGTCTCCTCAAAGAGAAGGGACCCTGGTATCTGTGAATATAAATGTATTTGGAAATAGGGTCTTTTCAGATGTAATCAAGGTAAGATAAGGTCCTATTGATTAGTGCGGATCCTGGATCCAGTGGCTGATATCCTTAGAAGAAGAACAGAGGACACCCAGGGACATGCACCAAGAGTAGGTCACGTGAAGACGGAGGCGGAGACCGGAGTGAGGCAGGACTGCCAAGGCCTGGCAGCAAGCACTAGAAGCTGGGAAGAGGCAAGGGCAGGCATCTCCCCTAGAGTCTTGGTGGGGAGGACGGGCCTGCGGCCACCTTCATTTTGTGCTTCTAGCCTCCAGAACGGAGAGATTAAATTTCTGTTTCTGCAAGCCACCCATTTTGTGGTAACTCGTTGTGGCAGTCCTAGGAAACTACTACAAGGTGGCTATTAAATATAATTTTATTTTTCTGTAATTCAACATGACGTTTATTTTGTCCTTCAGTTCTGCCAGGGGGTAAACACTTAAACCCAGGCAATTGAGGTTCCTCCCACCTCCCAGGCTTGTGCCGAAACTACAGGTTGGGCCCATATGCCCAACCCAGTTGTCAGGGAACATGCCTTGTTTCCGTGCCCATGGCCTCTACAGCTCTGATGGCTCCAGGAGCTTCCAGAACACCGCAAGGCACAACAGTCTCAGACAGGCAGTTTGCACTCATGTAAGCCTGATTGAGGTGGTCTGGACGTTTCTGCGGGAGTGCTTCTTTGTCATTGACTCAGCCAGGGAAAAAAGCTTTAGGACCCCTCCTCCCAAGACCCACCTGTGTCTGTTCTCTCATCTGTACCCCAGCTCTGTAGTTATGGAAAAATAATTATACCCACTTCGCTCTTCCTCATTTCTTGGCACTCTTGCTACACTCATTATCAATGCCTCCATCCTCTAACTTGTTTACCTAGACTTTTGGGGTACAAAAGCCCAGATATTTGCCAGGTCTTTCAGCTTTCTGTCTGGCCACATCCCTCCCCTGAGGCAGTGAACCCAGAATATCTATTATAGGGGAGGGGGGAGCAAGGAAAGTGGAAAATAGCAGTGGAAAAACAAAGAACATTAGTTGGTTTATCAAAACTATTATCTAGATGAATGTGATATGGAAGAAAAATGTACTCCTGAAGCCAAAGAGACATGAAATCAGATGCCAACAATGCTACTTTCTAGCTGTAAATAGAGCAAGTTATATTTAGTCTCTCTGAGCCCTTGTACTCTCACTTACCAAAATAGGGAATTAAAGACCTACCTTCTGGAGTTGTGAGGATTAAATTTAGTGAGATAATATATGCAAAGTCGTAGTACTTCCATTTAGCAAAAACACAAAGAGGATACCAACTAGCCAAGCCAACATAGTCACACAAATGACTTAAGAGTGGGTCAATGTCCCAGTTCTTTCCTAAGCAACCAGCATCCATGAAGATGCCAGCTATTTAGCCTGAAGATTCATTCTGTTGTGGCCTCCCACTACTAAACAAGATGCTGCTCTGGAGGCTGGCCAGCCGCTTAATTGTCTTTCTTGTGCTAAGGAATAGCCTGAGGCTAGGAACTAGATTTTCCGTTCTTCCCTATCATCCTTTTCAGGCTTTGGTGCACTTTGTGTTTTGTGCTCTCCTGAATCCCGATAAATACTCTGCAGACAGACAAATGCCTTATATTTTAATCCACTTGGCTCTTAAACTGGAGCACTGCTGAACTCTTGTGGGGAAGGAGGAGCGCTCTGGTGTTTTTTTCAGGAGTTGGAGAAATCCAGCAGGGCCCTGTTGATGTTGCCAGTTTTCCTTTTCCGGCTACGAAGTTGTCATGAAGATGCGGAGCCACTAGATGTCACCAGTGGGGAACCGTTCTGCCCTGCTCTCTGTGGTTTCTCCTGCAAGGAGAGATGGTGATGTACTATAATCCTTTTGAAAAAATTGTTCTAAAAAACTTAATTTTTTTAGGGCAGTTTTAGGTTTATAACAAAATTGAGAGGGAGGTCAGGTGTCTCCCATATACCCACTGTCCCCAAACATACCTGACGTCCCCTGTTATCAGCATCACTCACCAGAATGGTACTTTTGTTTTTTAATCAAGGATGAAGCCACACTGATACATCATTATCACCAAAAGTCCATAGTTTACCTTAGGGTTTACTCTTGTTGTATATTCTGTAGGTTTAGACAAATGTATAATAACATATATCCATCATTATACTATCGTTGCTATGGTCTGAATGTTTGTGTTATCCTCCCAAATTCATATGTTGAACTCCTAACCTTCAAAGGTGATGGTTTTAGTAGGTGGGGCCCTTGAAAGGTGGTTAGGCCATGAAGATGGAGCCCTCATGAATGGGATGAGTACTCTTATAAAGAGCTCCCTAGCCCCTTTTGCTATGTAAGGATATAAGGAGAAGTCAGCCACTCAGAAGGGGGCCCTCGCCCTACCATACTGGCACCCTGATCTCAGTCTTCTAGCCCTCAGAACTGTGAGAAATAAATTTCTTTTGTTTATAAACTACCCAGTCTGTAATATTTTCTTTTAGCAGCCTGAATGGACTAAGACAAGCATACAGAGTATTTTCACTGCCCTAGAAATCCTTTGTGCTCTATCTACTTATCTCTTCTCTGTTTCCCTTGCCCCTGGCAACCACTTATCTTTTTTTTTTTTTTTTTTTTTTTTGGGGTAGGAGGGCCTCTCACTGTTGTGGCCTATCCCGTTGCAGAGCACAGGCTCCGGACGCTCAGGCCCAGCTGCCATGGCTCATGGGCCCAGCTGCTCCGCGGCATGTGGGATCTTCCCGGACCGGGGCACGAACCCACGTCCCCTGCATTGGCAGGCGGACTCTCAACCACTGCGCCACCAGGGAAGCCCACCACTTATCTTTTTACTGTGTCTATAGTTCTGCCTTTTCCAGAGTGTCGTATAGTTGGATTTATACAGTATTGTAGCCTTTTCACATTGGCTTCTTTCACTTATTAGTAAGGTTACTGCGCGTCTTTTCATGGCTCAATAGCTCATTTCATTTTATCACTGAATAATAGTTCATTGTCTGGATGTGTCATAGTTTATCCATTGACCTACTAAAGGACATCTTGATTATTTCCAAGTTTTGGCAATTATGAATGAAGCTGCTATAAGCATCCATGTGCAGGTTTTTGTATGGACAGGCCTATTCAACTCCTTTGGGTAAATACGAAAGTGCATGACTGCTAGACCATTGGTAAGAGTATGTTTAGTTTTTTTTTTTTGTCTTCCCAAGTGGCTGTACCATTTTCCATTCCCACCAGCAATGAATGAGAGTTTCTGTTGCTCTACTTCTTTGATAGCATTTGGTGTTGTGAGCGTTCTGGGTTTTGGCCATTCTAACAGATGTATAGTGGTAACTCCCGATTGTTTTAATTTGCGTTTCCCTGATGACATATGATGCTGAGCATTTTTTCATATGCTTATTTGCTATCTGTATATCTTCTTTGGTGAGGAGTCTGTTAAGATCTCTGGCCCATTTTAAAAATCAGGTTTTTTTTTTTATTATTGAGTTTTACGAGTTCTTTGTATATTTTGAATTAAAGCCTTTTATCAGATGTGTCTTTTGTAAATATTTTCTTTAGTCTGTGGCTTGGCTTCTCATTCTTTTAATATTGTCTTTCACAGAGCAGAACTTTTAAATTATAATGAAGTCCAGCTTAGTAATTATTTCTTTCATGGATCATGTGTTTTGTGTTGTATCTAAAAAAGCATCACCATACCCAATGTCATCTGGGTTTTCTCCTATATTATCTATTAGGAGTCTCATAGTTTTGCATTTTACATTTAGGTCTGTGATCCATTTTTGAGTTAATTTTTGTGAAGATGTGAGGTCTGTGTCTAGATTCAGTTATTGCATGTGTATGTCCAGTTTTTCCAGCACCATTTGTTGAAGAGACTACGTTGCTCCGTTGTATCACCTGTGCTCCTTTGTCAAAGATCAGTTACCTGTATTTATGGGTGTCTGTTTCTGGACTCTGTTCTGTTCCATTGACCTATTTTCTTATTCTTTCACGGATACCACACTGTCTTGATTACTGTAGCTTTATAGAATATCTTGAAGTTGGATAGAATCAGGCTTCCTTAAATATTGTATTGGCTATTTGGGTCTTTTGCCCCTCCATGTAAATGTTAGAAGTTTGCTGATATCCATAAAATAACCTGTTGGAGTTTTGTTTTGTTTTTTTAATAAATTTAGTTATCTAGTTTTGGCTGCATTGGGTCTTTGTTGCTGCCTGCGGGCTTTCTCTAGTTGCGGCGAGCGGGGGCTACTCTTTGTTGCTGTGCATGGGCTTCTCATTGCGGTGGCTTCTCTTGTTGCGGAGCATGGGCTCTATGCGTGGGGGCTTCAGCAGTTGTGGTGCACGGGCTTAGTTGCTCCGTGGCATGTGGGATCTTCCCAGACCAGGGCTCGAACCCGTGTCCCCTGAGTTGGCAGGCAGATTCTTAACCACTGCGCCACGAGGGAAGTCCCTGTGTTGGAGTTTTGATTGGGATTGCATTGAACCTATACATCAACTTGGGAAGAATTGACATCCTGTGTATTATGCAAGTCTCAACCTTTAGATAACCCGTGTGGTAGCTGGACCCGCCCTTGTGGTTCTTACTATGATTGCAGAACACCATCAGTAATAAACATCAAGGAACTTTTAAAAAATGTTTATTATTTACAAGTCCTGGAAATTACATGGCACATCTGGAGGCACACAGTGAAGTCACAGGTAGAGAGAGAGAGAGAAAGCACAGACCTGGGGTTCCACTTTTATTGGGGTCAAGGGTGCAGGCCTAGGGAGGGGACCTAGGGTTTTCAAGGCTCACTCTGTATTGGTGAATTTAAATCATAAAAGTGGTAGTTTAAGGCTCAGGAAGAGAAGAAATACAAGCAGTGCAAATGGTTAGTTATTGAAATCAACCAAGATGTCTAAAACAAAGGAGTCTGGGGGAAAGGTGAGGGAGGTGGCAGCCTGCCTCTTTACCTAGCCGTGTGGTTCTCACTAAGGACAAATGCTGAAGAAGTCAAGAATATGGTTAAAGGAAGGCACACGGCTCTTTTCTCTAGAATGGTGATGGGGCAGAAGGTGGGAATGGACGGAGCATTTCAGGACTGGGGCTGGCTGCGGCTCAGGGTTCCGCCTTGCCCCGGGACACACCTTCCTGGGGCCCCCACAGCCAATGACTGGTGTATAAAGGCTCCATCATTTCAGCGCAGTGTGGGACAACTCTGCAGGGCCATCTTAACTCCAGAACTCCCCACAGGGTCAGCTGAAGCTGTTTACGAGGCCTGCATCATAGCTTGGCTTCTCCCTCAGCTAATCCTCCTTCCTTCTCCTCCCGCCCACGGGTACTCCCTAATAAACGTTCTACTCCGAGCCAGCTTCGTGCAGAACCTCTCCCACATCTGTGTGCGTGGAGAGACAGCTCATGCTCCACAGTCAGGGTTCCCTTCCCCGCTGGGAGCAAAACTGGGTATTCCCAAGTGCGAAAAGGCAGAGAGAGCAAAATAATTGACTAACATTGAAGACTAGCTGTGATACCTCTTAGCTGGTTATGGATGGAGGTAATGTCGAACACAAGCCTGTATGAAGAGTGGTGTCACTGGTCCTGTTATTCTTTCTGTAGCTTCCTCAGAAAAGGTCTATCTCTTCTTTCACTTTGCTTATACAGCACTTGACATCTGTGTTATATCAAGGGGATGGGAGATAGTGGATGGGGGAGAGCAGTGTGCCCTGGAGGCAGGCACAAAGTGGGTACCTTGTCTGTGGAGAATTTAAGAACAATAAGAAAACAGCCTAAGGGTCAGCCTGCTTTCCATTATCACCCGGGCATTGGCAATTCTAAACAATGTCAGTAACAAAATACTGCTTCCTCCAGCGAGGAGTGCCCCCCCTCCCACCCCCGTAATTCATACACTCCTTCCAACCTCTTGGTCAGCTACGACTCAGTATATACCTTAATCATGGCACTTTGTATTATACTGTTTACCCCAGACTGTGAGTTCTTTATGTCTAATTTAAGTATGGCTGATCTTTGCCCCCTCTTTGTCGTCTCTGTATTTTCCCTATCATAATTCCTGGCCCAAAGTAGTCACCAATAATATTTAATTGAATGAGTAAAGGGTAGTAATTCAGTTCTTCTTCTACATGTGGGAGCAGCAAGTTATTACAGAAATAATAAAGTCTTCTAGCTGTAAAGCTCAATCAGTGTCCTAAATCAATGTCATTATGATGCCCTCAAACTTGATTTTCTTTTAATTTTCCACAGTTATTAAATCAAAATTCCTCTTTTCCTGGTACCACCAGCATATTGGAATCGATGAAGTTATGTAACAATAATAACTTAAATGTCACTAGCCCTTGTCCCTATCTGCCTGCTCAGGACCAGACCCTATTTATTCATGTATTCAATTGTGCAATGGACAAGAATCCATATAGTAAATAAACATTGACTCCCATGTGTCAGGCACTGGGCTAGCACCTCTGACATCTCATCCAGTTATGTCTGAGAGTTCCAAGTAGACGTCTTAGCCATGATCACAGACAGGGTGAAACTTAAACACTCTTACATTTCTCTTGCTAATAGTGACCTCCTCCCATAATGAAACTTCAATGCATTATTTAACAGTAAAGTCTCTGACTATGAATGAGTCTTTGCAAAGACTCCTTCCAAGGGTGAGGAGAAGAGGGCAGAAAAAGAAAGAAAATTCTCTCTAGCCACTCATCACCCTTCATTTCTCCAATCAGTCCTTTACCTTATGGCCAGACTATCTTCCAATGTCTATATATAAGTTTAAGTCATCTTTCTTCATCAAATTTCATCAGTGGTTTCCCATTACTACAAAATACACCCCAAACCCCATGACATTTAAGGCTAGTTGAAGGATAAAAACATACAAATAAATGTCACAGAACCAAAATGACAAACATATGGGAACTCTCAGGCTTTTTTTCTCCCTGCCAGCTGAAGAGTGGTCTGGCTTTCCCCTGCTCAGTTTTTTCTTTCCTTTTTTTCTTTTGGGGAGAGTTCTCCCAATGTCCTATGCACAGCTGCTTGTTGTTAGGTATAGTTCAGGGGCAAGAGAGAGAATGGGCCCGAGCTTCAGTGTGTGCTCAGCCTACCAAGTGGTGCCAGGAGATGACGGTCCATCCATAGGTGGCAGGTTTATCTTCTTTGCACAGAACTCCTGCAGAGTTGGCTTTTGTGAATCAAAATTGGGAGAAACGATGAGAAGGCTGAACAAGAAAAGAGAAGGAAAGGTGCCAGCGAGAGGATGGCTAGGACTGAAAATGGAGTTTTTAGGGTGGTTACTGTGGGAAAGGACCAGAGCAGCTGTGGGTTGGGAGGGAACTGGATGGGGGAGAAATGGGGTTTTAAGAAGTATTGCTCAAGTAAAGAATCTGAGTTACTTTGAAATTTCTTTTGGTTGCTGGATGGTGTTTTCTTTGTCTGCCATAGTGTTAGAAAGATCATTTTACATTCCAGACTTCACGTCTCAGTTTAACTAGCTAACCAGTTAACTAAGGTCTGCAGCTGCCTTCCGGGAGAATGAATGTTGGGAGAAGAAATACTCTCATCTTCGCATTTATCAGCTGTTTGACCTTTTGGAAGCTAACACTTTTCTTAATTTCCATGTTTTCATCTGGAAACTAAGGTAGTAATAACACCTGCCTCATGGAATGGCTGTGAGGATTAAGTGAAATTGTGCACCTCTACAGTGCTCTCCTCAGTGTTTCGCGTAACGTGAGAGCTCAGTGAATGACAACATCCTGTTATTGTTCATGTTGTTAGCTGGAGAAACTCAAGCAGAATCCTTGGAAGTCTCCACAAGGAAATTATGTGTCCTGGCAAGCTAGATGGGACCAAGAATAACCCTGGGGCTTGCTGAATTACAGTGACCGGCATCAAAGCATTTTACGCCTTGCAGTGGTTCCTGTAGTCTGTAGACACAGCATATTTTCCTATCTAACTTCTAACATGTCAGATTTCCTCTAAGTAGTAGTTTCTTATGCTAAGCCTTTCATATAATTTTAACATTTTTCTGCATCTCATTTGCTTAAGTTTGTTTTTCTTTTTCCTTCCATATGCCATCTTGTTTGCTTTCCCCTACTCAATCCCACTTCAAATAGAAGGACTGAAGGATTGCAGAGCTCCTCCATATTTGAATTTGAGGTGAAAATATGCCTATCATCTCAGCTGTCTTCTCTATACGCCATTGCCTTCTTCCCTTTCCTGCTCCCTATTTCTCTTAAGGACAACTGACTCCACAAGACCTTAGCTCTTTCACCTTCAGAGGTGAAAAGGATGGAGGCCTTTAATCAGCTGTCTTTGTTTCATAAGGAAGCAACAACAATAAAAACAAAACCCACACTGCCTCAACACCTACTTGTAATTATAAGCCAGATACAAATTAAAATAAAAGTCAAACAAACACTGGGGCAAAAGCTCCTTGAGCTAGAGTGTTCCAAAGGGACTGTCTTTCCCTTGGTTTTATTTCACTTTCTCCTAAAGCTTGTTCTTTGCTTATTGAATTACAGGGTTCTGTCCTCTCATACCATTTTCAAAGGCTCAGTGTTCTTAATCTATGGCCTGAGAATACCAGCACGAAAGCTCTCTACTCTACTGGAATCATCCATGGAAGTGTTTCAAGGGGATAAGACCCTTTATAACTATCTTAAAGACGTGTGTGTGTGTGTGTGTGTGTGTGTGTGTGTGTGTGTGTGTGTGTGTTCATATGTATAAACAGACCATTTTCTGGGAAAAGGGTCATATCTATTAGTAAAATCCCAAAGATCCCTCCAAAATTAATCACAATTGGTAGGACTTTAATCCTTCATCCAAATACTTAATTCCATTTATTTCAGTTTTGTTCCTGCTTCTCTCATTGCAGTTATATTTTCTTTTTACCCTAGTAGTTCTATACAGGCATTTTAGATCTCGAAGCAGAAATATTTCTTCCTTATTCGCTATCATTTGAGAGGATTAACTCCCAGTTTAGGGCCTATGTAATAGACATTTCAATTAAAGTAAACTTTTCAAAGAGTGTGGATGTGTGGTGATACAAAAGGTCATGAAGCTTGGCTCCTGCTGTCTAGGGGTCTATAAGTAAAACAGGAAAGCATATATATTTTTTTAAAAATGACCATCAACAACAACAATCACAGCAATGCAGAGTCATATGGGGAGTAATGGGAAGGATAGATGAGGAATTTCTAAACCTATCCGGGAGAGTTAGGATGGATCTGTTGAAATAGGTGCTATTCAGATGTATCTTGAGGATGGATCTGTTGAAATAGGTGCTATTCAGATGTATCTTGAAAGGCCTTGAGGAATTTTTATAGGGAGAACAGGTGGGAATGCTCATTCTTGGCAGGAAGGGGGACAACAGTTAGTTTCAGTGTATCTGGGGCCTGAGGTAAATGGGTCAGTGTGGTGGAACCTGTGACTGGTAGGGGACATTGGAGTCAGGTGAATGATCCCAGGTGGAGGAGGACTTGGGATTTCGGGTGAAATCATCTATGCATATATATGGGGTGTGTGTGTGTGTGTGTCCTTACATATATGCCTATCTAGAGAAAATGTACTTTGGGAGAAGTCTGCTCAGTTGTTGAGAACTTCCAGGGCGTGGGATATAGGAAAACAGAGGGTGAGCAGACAGAGACCATATGGGAATTGAGGAGTCCAGGATCTAGAAAGGCATGTCCAGGTCTGAGGTAGAGACACGGGGACAGTTCCCTGAGACGTGAAAGAGGACCCGAAGCTGCCAGAGGGGAAAGAAGCCAACACTGCTATATACACTGTTTGATTCTATGAGCACTTTAAAACACAATGAATATAGACCCTTACACGCTTCGGTTTGATTGTTTAAATTGGGAGCTTTCAGCTTATTTTATCAAGAAGTATCTTGGGTTTTGTGAAGAGTGTTGTGCAGAGTGCAGTGGTTTAGGTCATGCAGTTATGTTCCAAATGAAACCCTATTATTCGCTGGTAAAGGGCAAATACAAAATGACTATTTTTGAAAAGGTGACTCACACATAATTCTTTTGCATTTTAATAAATAGCATGTTCATAGATACTTTATCCTGAGCATGTGTTTGGTGACTTGGCCAATAGGGCCACATAATATTTTCACTGATAAACACATGTACCGATGGCAGAGCCTATAGACCACAGAAAGCAAGACTAAACATTGTAAAGTTGTTTGTACGTTATGGCTCTCTGTGAAAGAACCAGACGTTTGTATCCTTTGCCTAGGGCTGCTTAGAGACAGTTTAGCTGTCACATAGTTACTAAATGGCCTTTTAATTTACTATATATATCTGAACCTGAGGATAATGTCGTGAGTACTTGAGAATTGGCTTGTGGAAGAAGCTAAATTTGGCTGTTATCACTGCTAAAGGGGCCAGTTTGCAGAAAAATATTTTTAAGGTGTGCTGAGATAATATATTTGAATTAAATTTAGTGGGCAGAGTATGGAAAGAGTTTGCTCTGAAAATAGCTTTTATCTAAGCCCTTCTCCATGATAAAGATAGAAAATTTTATAAGCTGTTGTTTTATTTGTTTTTTTTTTCCTCCATCAAATAATATTTACTAGTTATCTTTTTTGATGACACAGGTCTTGTTTCTTCCATTGTTACCCTTGATGATTTTGTCTAAGCATGTTGCCGGTGTATACCCTTAAATCAAGAAACCCCAGGGGCCTCCCTGGTGGCACAGTGGTTGAGAGTCCGCCTGCCGATGCAGGGGACACGGGTTCGTACCCTGGTCCGGGAAGATCCCACATGCCGCGGAGCAGCTGGGCCCGTGAGCCATGGCCGCTGGGCCTGTGCGTCCGGAGCCTGTGCTCCGCCACGGGAGAAGCCACGACGGTGAGAGGCCCTCGTACCACAAAAAAAAAAAAGAAAAAGAAAAAAGAAACCCCAGGGTCTTGCCGGCACAAGGAAGTGTGATAATGTTTTACAGGCTACAGTCACAGATTATAGGATTTGTTAGAAGTTGGGGGGAGGGAAGAAACAGCCACCTGGAAGTTGCTTTCCTCCTCTCAGAGCTACAGCAGTCTGTGGAAATGGTGACCAGTACAGTCAGAGAGAAGACCCCCTTCCTGAGTCCTCCCAGGCATCCCCAGGAGGACACATTTGCAGATGGGAAGTAGCAGACAGTGCACCTCTTAGAGTCTGGCCCTGCAGGGCTGTGGACATTTCTGTATGCAGATTTTTTCCAGAAAAACTGAACTGTGTTAATAATGACTAAAAGGTGCCTCTCCATAGTTGGTTGTTAATAATGACTGAAAGGTATTTAAAAAGCAGTTTATTAGTCTGATTTGACATCTTGTCATTACCACTTAACTTAGATGCTGATCCGCTACATTGATTTTTAAAGCTTTACGTATCCTTTGCATTTACATTGTTAGCTAAAAGCATTTTGTCGAAAAATTTCACCATCTGGCAATTTAATTCTTTCCAAAAGTGTCTCTTGTTTAAATATGAAACCACAGCTTACACTTTTATCTAGCAACCACTCTTATTTAAAATTTTTAAACTGTGGATAAACCTAGTCACATAAAATTGTAAATACTGTATACTTCAAAATATTACCACCTTCTCCTAACAAAATTTAGTATCAGCAATGCTATTGCCCTCTGTCTTAAAAAAAACAAACAAAAAACCAAAAACGAACCCAGTGTCTTGTTTAGAAAGGTTTTTCTCCTAAAGACAAAGATGCCATCAGTGCTAGCTCAGAAGGATCCGTTTAACAGCTGGTTTGTGGCATGCAATGCCTAAACACTTTTTACGTAAAGATGGCATGAATCTAATAAGTAAAAACTATTCAAATGGTCATAATTTTAAATGCAGTTAAATCAATACATCTGGGTACATATCATTTAAAGAACTTCTCTCTTCATCCGTAGCCTCATCTGGAGTTACTTAGCATGTTTGTTTTGAATCTCTGACTGCTAACCTTAATCCCGTTTCTCCAGCGTTCTGCTCAGCAGTTGTCCTTATATTATCATGAGGTTGTCGCCAATACCGAAAGTTTAGAATTTGCTTTGAAATTTTAGGATGTTTCCCTGCTCTCAGCATTATAAAAAAAATGTATATATGTGAAAAAAAAAGATTTTTAAGTTTCTCTCCAGTGCTTATAGGGAAACTGTTTACCTGAGCACTTGGGGGGAGAGAGGAAGCCCTCAGGGTGTGTGTGAACAAATTCAGTATTTGGGAAGAAAGATGCCAGCTGATACTTCAAAATATTGCACTACATCACGAACGTCTGTATTGTTTGTTATATGTGAGGTGGCATAGCTTGAGAACTGTGAAATACATAACATTGTATGACTCGAGCAATTAAGAAACATTTCAGTCAAACCTGGAAGGTGGTCTGCTTTTAAAACTAGTAGGATTTCACGAGTTCCAGTGGGACAAGTTACGTGCATTTCCACTCCTCTATTTAGCAAGAAGAGGAGCACCTGCAGACTTGGAAATTTGTCTCATGACCCTGATTTCTTCCCATATTTACCAAGACCAACTCATATTAAATTGCCCAACAAACCCTGAACAGGCATCAATAATATTTTCCTGTTACACAATTTGCTTTTCATTAAAGGCTACATGAAGAGGAGAAACTCAATTATTTTCAGATAAGAAGTTAGATTAGGTGGAACTCTGCAGATTTGCCAGCCATCTGGTTCTGTCACAGACTCCCTAGGGATCCTGAACATGCTTGCAACTGAAAAGAATTTGAACCTGAATGACTTTTAAATTGGGACATAAAATGTGGCAACCCATACTATGCACAGATACTTAGCAAGAACTAAGGACTACCAATTTTGAGGTTTATGCTCCATGATGTTTTCTTTAGAGAGAACTAAAAGGGATGCAGACACTTGTTAATAATTGAATAAAAACTCTTTCCCTAAAATTAAACCATACCTCTAAGATATACATATAGATAGACAGATAGATAAAGATATATTTTAATTTTTATTGGAGTATAGTTGATTTACAATGTTGTATTAGTTTCAGGTGTACAACAAAGTGAGTCAGTTATACATGTACATTTATCTACTCTTTTTTTAGATTCTTTTCCCATATAGGCCATTACAGAGTATGAGTAGAGTTCCCTGTGCTGTACAGTAGGTTCTTATTAGTTATCTATTTAATGTATAGTAGTGTGTATATGTCAATCCCAATCTCCCAGTTTATCCCTCCCCCTGCCCCTTATCCCCTGGTAACTGTAAGTTTGTTTTCTACATCTGTGACTCTACGTCTGTTTTGTGAATAAGTTTATTTGTACCCTTTTTTTAGATTCCACATATAGGCAATATCATATGATATTTGTCTTTCTGTGTCTGACTTACTTCACTCAGTATGACAATCTCTAGATCCATACATGTTGCTGCAAATGACATTATTTTGTTCTTTTTATGGCTGGGTAATATTCCATTGTATATATGTACCACATCTATATGATATATTTTAAATTATTCCAAAAAGTCTTTTGCTCTGAGTGACCTTTCTCATTTGACAGTTTGCAGGGAAACACATTATCAGTAATTAAATTCTTATGTAAGGAAACTTCCATAAAGAAAATCCAAAGTGTTATACAGATTAGTCTAAAGACTATAAAGTAACAAATCTCATTTTCGTTGTAGAATTTTCTTTTTATCTTTTTAATTGAAATGTATTTGACATATAACATTGTAAAAATTTAAGGTGTACAACATGTTGATTTGATATATTTATATATTGTAATATGATTGTCATTGTAGTGATAATACCACTATCATATTACATAATTATCATTTCTTTTTTTGTGGTGAGAATAAAATAAGATCTAGGAAAGGATTATTTTCATTTTCACATCAGACACCTCTTCACCTGTCTCTCCCTCAATCAAGCTGCACGGGTTTTTTTTTTTTTTTTGTGGTATGCGGGCCTCTTACTGTAGTGGCCTCTCCCATTGCGGAGCACAGGCTCCGGACGCGCAGGCTCAGCGGCCATGGCTCATGGGCCCAGCCGCTCCGCGGCACGTGGGATCCTCCCAGACCGGGGCACGAACCCGTGTCCCCTGAATCGGCAGGCAGACTCTCAACCACTGCGCCACCAGGGAAGCCCAAGTTGCACCGGTTTTGAGATCTGCAGTGAGCAGTATATGAGAGCACAGGCTGCTGGACCATGTAGGAAGTGGAGAAGTGTGCAGGATGTTTGATCTCAACAAACTTGCAGTTTTTCTTTATCAAAAATGTCACATGTCAGAACACAGGTGACCAAGTCCTATGTCAGAACACAGCTGACTTTGTCTGGCAAACACCAATTTTAGATCTTTTAAAAATCATCAATAAGGACATTGCCTCCACAGCCTGCTGCAATCCCCCATTAACTACCAAAATTGCATTTACCTCCACTAAGGGACTGCAGTCTGTGCCAACACAGGCCTAGACAACGGATGTTCCAGGATGATCATTTAAAGATGTCTCAGACTTTTCGTGCATGTAATTGACAGTGATTTTGAGACAGTTGACTCTGATTTTGAATCCTAGAGGGATGAGCTCTGATCAATGGAAAAAAAGCTTCACTTGCTACAGGAAGATATGCCAAGCAGGAAAAATTTTTTTTGGTTCAAATATCACTAGAATTATATATTAAGAAAATTATATATTCAAGTAGTTCAGCCCATGCAGAAAACTTCCAAAGGAACATGTATGGCATAAATCTTACATTGTATTTGATTTTACAATTCAGTAGGTGTTTGTAAACACAAAAGACCACGAATAGCCAAAGCAATCTTGAGAAAGAAGAATGGAGCTGGAGTAATAGGCTCCCTGACTTCAGATTATACTGCGAAGCTACAGTCATCAAAACAGTATGGTACTGACACAAAAACAGAACTATAGATCAATGGAACAGGATAGAAAGTCCAGAGGTAAACCCACACACTTATGGTTACCTAATCTATGAAAAAGGAGGCAAGAATGTACAATGCAGAAAAAACAGTCTCTTCAGTAAGTGGTGCTGGGAAAACTGGACAGCCACATGTAAAAGAATGAAATTAGAACACACCCTAACACCATACACAAAAATAAACTCCAAATGCATTAAAGACCTAAGGCCAATACTATACTATACTAAAGACCAATACTATAAAACTCTTAGAAGAAAACAGGTAGAACACTCTCTGACATAAATTGCAGCAAGATCTTTTTTGATCCACTTCCTAGAATAATGAAAATAAAAACAAAAATAAACAAATGGGACCTAATTAAACTTAAAAGTTTTTGCACAGCAAAGGAAACCATAAAAAAAAAAAAATGAAAAGACAGCCCACAGAATGGGAGAAAATATTTACAAACGCAGCAACCAACAAGGGATTAATCTCCAAAATATACAAACAGCTTATGCAGCTCAGTATCAAAAGAAACAAACAACCCAATCAGAAAAGGCGCAGAAGATCTAAATAGACATTTCTCCAAAGAAGACATACTGATGGTTAAAAAGCACATGAAAAGATGCTAAACATCACTAATTATTAGAGAAATGCAAATCAAAACTACAATGAGCTATCACCTCACACTGGTCAGAATGGCCATCATCAAAAAATCTACAAACAAATGCTGGAGAGGGTGTGGTAAAAAGGGAATCCTCCTACACTGTTGGTGGGAATGCAAACTGGTGCAGCCACTATGGAGAACAGTATGGAGGTTCCTTAAAAAACTAAAAACAGAGCTACTGTATGATCCAGTAATCCCACTCCTGGGCATATATCCAGGGAAAACCATAGTTCAAAAAGATACATGCACCCAGTGTTCATTGCAGCGCTATTTACAATAGCCAAGACATGGAAGCAACCTAAATGTCCATCAACAGAGGAATGGATAAAGAAGATGTGGTACATATATACAATGGAATATTACTCATCCATAAAAACGAACAAAATAATGCCATTTGCAGCAACGTGGTTGAGCGAAGTAAGTCAGACAGAGAAAGACAAATATCATATGATACTGCTTATATGTGGAATCTAAAAAAAAAGCTGCAAATGAACTTATCTACAAAACAGAAATAGAGTTACAGATGTAGAAAATAAACTTATGGTTACTGGGGGTAAGTGGGGGAGGGATAAATTGGAAGACTGGGATTGACACATACATACTACTATATATAAAATAGAAAACTAATAAGAACCTACTGTATAGCACAGGGAACTCTACTCAATACTTTGTAATGGCCTACATAGGAAAAAAATGTAAAAATGAGTGAATATATGTATATATATAACAGATTCACTTTGTTGTACACATGAAACTAACACAACATTGTAAATCAACTATACCCCAATAAAATTTTAAAAGTGAATAAATGGGGCTTCCTGGTGGCGCAGTGGTTGAGAGTCCGCCTGCCGATGCATGGGACACTGGTTCGTTCCCCGGCCCGGGAAGATCCCACATGCCGCAGAGTGGCTGGGCCCGTGAGCCATGGCCGCTGAGCCTGTGCGTCTGGAGCCTGTGCTCCACAACGGGAGAGGCCACGGCAGTCAGAGGCTCTCGTACCACACACACACACACACACACACACACAAAATAAATAAATGTTTGTAAAAACATACATTTGTGAAGAATTTTGTTAATTCTTTTGAAAACTACATTGTCAAGGACAGAATCATTGTGTCTATTAGAAATATGGGTACAATTTATGAGGCCCAAATTTTGACTGTGGGGAAGGAACTGTTTAGGTCTTAAATTGATCATCACCAGATTGAAGAAAAAATAACTTGCTTTGTGCAGAGCGTGGTATATAGTAGACTAGAGGGCAGTCATAAAGTTGCTATTTGATTTACTGTGCTTGAAAAGGAAATCACAAATAATGATTGTGATCCTGATGGTAATGACGACTAATGATGAACATAGCTTTCTTTGAGCACCTACTAGTGCCGGGCACCCTTAGAAGCACTTAACACATTTAATCAGCAAATAACCTTAACCAATGGGATAAATGCTGAGATGAGTTTATTTCCCTCCTAATCTCAGGCATTCATAAATGGACCACTGCCGATAAGATATTAGAGTTGGGTAAAATATTCCAGGGCTTTTTGGAGAAGGTCAACCTTGACTGAACACCTGAGAGGTGGCTGGTTTTTCGGGAAAAGCACACTCATCTAGGTCGGGTGGATATTAAGGCAGGAGCTTGGTTGTGGCCACCTTACAGCAGATGTAGCAAAGCTCCACTGGGGCTTGAGTTCCACTGGTTTCTTTAGTTCTCCTTTTACTCTGATCATCCACCTTATAATAGAAAACTCAGGCTGTTCCCCAAAAAGGCAGTATTGCCTATCTTGAGTAGGTATGGAAACTTGTGTGGTGTGTTTTGAGCTATTAGATTGATTGGAAGGGAGTAATTACTGGCAGTGAGTGGCTGGAAGAGTGAGGGATGTTAAGTGCCCTGAAAGGTGAGATAATCCCACACAGTAAAGAATCATTTTATCCAAAATGCGCATGGCACTTCTTGAAATGCAGTGCAGGTGATTCCGGTCCGCACCAAGAGATAGCCAGGGTGGCTTTATAGTGGCAGACCTGGAATCGAGGATACAGTGGGCAGGAATTCTTAGAATCAAATCTGGAATACTTTTTTCCAAGTTTTTTGGAAATTGTTAGACTCCAGTGAGAATATGCTAATATTATGGCACATGAGTTTGTTAAACAATTTTTGCATAATGCACCTTTGCTGTGGAAACTTCAGAAGTAGAAAGAAAAAGGATAACCCCTTTATGTTATGAGTTTGTTAGTATATATCTTTTATGTTATGAGTATGTTAGTGTATATCCTTCCAGGCTTTACTATGCGTATTAATAAATTGCACAAAGATGAGATCATAAAGACAACACACAACTTTTTAAATTGCCATTTTTGAATATTTGCATGGAAGGGAATAAGTTTCATAGCCTCAGATAAATACTACATGCTTGTAAATTTTTGATGTTTTTAAAAAATTGTGTATGGGAAGAGACGTAAATATTTAGATTTTAAGTAGCAGTAAGCTTTAGTGATATTTTAAGTGTTTTATTTGTCTTTGCTTTATTCCAAACAAGATTGGAAGTGGTTCATTTACATTACATGTCAAAATTGACTTGTGAAGTAGTGCTTTGGTCCGTAAGATAAGGGCATTTCTGCAGACCACTGTCACAGGGATAGCTTTCTTCCACAGACTCTCTAAGGCATTAGGCAGCAGTCTCTAGATACTGTTATTCTGTCTATTGCTTTGAGAATTTCTAAGTTTCCAAAGTTCATCCTGAGCAGTGCTCTCCTATCAAACCCTCCAGACCCTGATGCCTGAACTTTCCTCCAATGACCCTTTAATAGGGAGGCAGTTCTCAAGGGATTTGTCATCCTTCAACAGTTTCTTCTATCTTTTTGGTGGCAGGTAACTGTCATATTGTTGGTGCACCCTAGTGCAGTTAATTTGTTATTAACTGTTAGTTAATTTGTTTTTTTCTTTAGAATTTAGAATTTTTCTTCTGGGTGTGGAGGATACAAAACAGAGCTTTATGCTTTCTTTTTGCATAGGCAGTATTCTGATAGAAAGCCTCCATGCCTTGAGCCCTTAGTCTTTCTTTTGTTAGTCTAAAGCCAGGGAAGAAGGGCCAGGCCCCACTCCCTCTGTGAATGCTAGACCATTGGCCTCTGTGCTCTCTGGAGGGGCCAGGAAACTAAGGAAGCTGAAGAATGGCTAAAGGACATTTCAAGCTAATTTATTATTGAATTGTGTTGTTCAAGTCTTTCACTTGCCTCCAGGTGCGTTGCAGCTGACTCAGATAGCTCTGTCAGATTCATAGGCCAGTTAGGAAATCACTTATAGCTTTATTAATGACATAGTTCATACATCTTATATTTACTAGAATTGATGAATCAATTAATTAATTGATTTAGCAAGTGTTTAATTAAAATCTGTAATGATGACTTAATTTTTATCAAAAACCATGACCTTTTCACATACATAATGGAAAATATATAAAATTTAACAGTATTTTTTCCCTGAATGTTTGGATTATGAGTAATTTTCATTATCTTTCTTCCTTATTTTACCAGCATTGTGTTAGCTTGTTTTTTGCTTTGTTTTGTTTTGTTTTGGGTCTGAGGGCCCATGTTGTAATGTAAAGCTCACAGTGAGCATAGGTCTTTTTTCCTGAGATAACTAAATCTCAGAAGCCACTGGCTTCAATGTGCAGTTTGAATTCTTGTCCCCAAAACGTTTTACACAATTATTGTTATAGCCCTTGGATTTTGGTACTTTAGATGGGAAAGAGTTTGGTATTAGGACACATGTGGTTTAAAGTAATTTTTACAGAAGTGACAATAATAAGGCAGGCAGGCAGATAAATAGCTTATTACAACACATTTGCTAATATAATGGGAACTATTACTAGAAGAAAAAGAGCAAATCAAATGAATTAAATGTTTACATTTGAAGAATTTCTAAGTTTGATCAAATTCAAACCAATTATACTATTTTTAAAAATTATTTTTAATTGTGAACTATAAATATCAATCCAATCATGTATCAGTGGGATGGTTGTGATTTTTTTCCTCCTAAGTCTGTTAAGACCGGTGTTTCTCAACCCTGGCTACTTATTAGAATTAACCAGGGGTCTGTGGGGGAAGGTTTAAACGATCCTGATGTCCAGGTTATACCCTTGAGCATGATCTATGGAGAAGAGACCCAGACCTCAAAGTTTTTCTAAAACTCCCTAGCTGATTCTAATATGCTTACAACTGCTTTGATAGATTATTGAATTTTTATGTATATTGAACTGAAAGATTGACTTTTAAAAAACATTTTTTTCAATTAGAAAAGCGGAATTTGCTTCTCAGCCGCTTGAAATTTGGCTCCTATCACAGGAATAAGTATCTTCCCATGGAGCAAGGATGTTCAATTTGGCAGACCTCAAGTACAGGGAGAGCCACAAAGGATTGTATTTATCTTTCCCCTGGGCTCACAGCAGTCATTACACGCAAATCTGTTTATTTATCAGAATAATAAATGAGTGGTTCTGCAGTTCTGTTTCAGATTCACATGCAAGATTCTCAGTATCTTCAAAGAAGGGCCTTTCAAAGACTAAAACCTCAAACTCCCTTGCTTTTTATCTTTTTCTGCTCTCTACATATATATGAGTTTTGGCAGGCAAGATTTTCATTGACTAAAATCAAAGGGAGAAACATTAAAAAAAATTTAAAACAACAACAGAAGAATCCCAGATATTTCAAGCAGGATGAAGAGCTAGCAATCAGGCTCCTTCCTTAGAAAGAAAAATATGGGAATACGGTATTCTTAGAATTCTGTCCCCATCCAAGAATCTTACATTTGTTGATCAAACCAATAGTTTCTTTGTTAGAAAACGAAGAATCTAAGCTTTCTCTCCACCTTGGGAATACTCTCCTGAATAAACGGACCTCAGGCTGTAGTCAGATACCAACTGAATGAAAGAGCCATCTTTTAGTAGCTGAGGCATGTGAAACTGGACAACCCCAGTGAACAGAGATAAGCTGAGAAGGAAAATTGTTTGATTTCAGAAAAGACATGGAGTTATCCTCTGGGCTGACCCAAGTTGTCTCAGATGATGAGTGGCTATGGAGGTGACAAAACTTTATTGACCTGAAAGAAATATAGAGAAAATAAATAAGCTTCGTTAGCTCTTAGTGAAAAAAAAATGTGTGTGCAGTGAATTTCCTCCTTAAGATTAGAGCGAGTAGCCTGCTGTCAGTTTCCTAAATATATCACCTGTAGAGAGGCAAAGACTTCAGAGCCATTTTAAGCTCTGCCCCTAAATAATCCTAAATGAAGGGCCCAAGAAACCATACTACCCAATAATGCTTTAATGTAACGCTTGAGTTTTTTTGTTTTTTTTTGCGGTACGCGGCCCTCTCACTGTTGTGGCCTATCCCGTTGTGGAGCACAGGCTCCGGATGCGCAGGCCCAGCGGCCACGGCTCACGGGCCCAGCCGCTCCGCGGCATGTGGGATCTTCCTGGACCGGGGCACAAACCCGTGCCCCCCGCATCGGCAGGCGGACCCCCAACCACTGCGCCACCCGGGAAGCCCGAGTTGTTTTTTTTTTTTAAACTATCCTTGCATATCTGATCATCCTGGACAGGGTCGCTTCTACTCAAGAATAGTCTTAGTATTAAGCCTTGTCTCTTGGTAGGGAACCAAGGCCATCACATCTGAACAGTGAACTTGTTTTTATTTAAGCACTATGAAAACCCATAGGACCCTTCAATATTAGTACCAAGCAGGTTTGTATATGACCTAGCCTTAATAATACAAGAGATTTTCTGGAAAAGTGAAGGTGATATCTTTCATCTGTGTGAGAACTTAAACACTAAAAGAAGATGATTTAATTTCATGTTATCCTTGGACTTTCTTCTCCAAGGTTGTTCAGCGTATTCCAAATAAGTATGGGTGATATTTTAAAGTACGTTTTTCTGTTTGAATGTCAGTGACCCAAATTGTTTTAGGTGTGCTTGCATTCAAGTCCTTGCATCAGCAAGGGACTCCTGCACCCAAGAAACCATTTTTAAATACCAGGAATATCCAGAAACTGTTTTCCACGTTGAAAATTAAGGAAGGAATGGAAATACTGAAAAATATGTTCCTTGTTATTTGAGTGTAAAGTGCTAGAGAGAAAGACTTTAGTAAGAAAATTAAAACCTTTCTTTTTAAATTCAGTACTACTAATTAAAGTCATACAGTATCTCAAGTATGTAAATCTAATCAATGACACCACAGATTCCTGGGATTGCTGACCTGGTGAACAAAATAAATTGTACTTTGACTCATGTAAAAAGCCAGTAGATTTGGGGATAGTACTATTGCTGATTTAACAACAACACAGGTGTACTCCTTTCTGTTGTTGTTAACTTTACAAAATATAGGAAATGGGAATTCAGTTGTGTTTACAATTTGAACTCAAATGTATCAGAACAAGGATGGGTTGAATGTCTTTTCTTGAAATAATGTTTTTATAGAGTTTGACACAAAGAAAAATAGCTAAGATTCTATAACTCAGAAGAATCAAGAGATACTGCAGTAACACAAAATTGACTTTTAATGTTTGTTTACCAGTTCATTGTATCTTACAGAAAATGAAAACATTTTTTTTTTTTTTGTAATACAGATTGGTTCTTCTCAGATTTGTACTCGGCAGGTATTAAATGCCTTGAA
Organism: Phocoena sinus; assembly: GCF_008692025.1. NCBI lineage: Eukaryota > Metazoa > Chordata > Mammalia > Artiodactyla > Phocoenidae > Phocoena > Phocoena sinus. The sequence continues at coordinate 106,652,004 of NC_045765.1, read as the reverse complement.
ATACTGACTTCCTTTTAATCAGGTGGCGTAATGACTTTTGTATTTTTCATTTCTCTCGTTGTACATCATTGCTGTGCTGGCAGTAGTGAGCTATGATACAGTTAACTTCTCAACACAACTGTGTCAGTTATCCATCGATCATTCTTGATGCATTCTATGCTGAGAATGGATGGGTAATTCCCTTTTCATCCTTCCCTCTTTAGTAGTCAGCTACTCCTTGAGACCACCATATTCTTTGGAGCATTGAAATCAAGAAACCCAGTATGGCTGCCCGCAACCAAATTGGAATCTCCTTTGAGACTACTTCTAATTGCCAAAATAATAAGTGACTATATTATTGCATAAAATAAAACTTTAACAGGTACCGGCCCCCTTTCTATGAGAGAAAGTTTAAATTTAAAAATACCATATTTGACTAGAAATTACTGTGATAAAATATGGCAGCAGTCATTAAAAGATGGCTTCCAGTGTTAACATGACTAACTTGTTTTTATTCTTATACTGTCTTTTATATGAATCATTTCTTTTTGTTTAGGTTTTCCAATGTAGGTGAGTCAGTGAAATGTGCAGATATACTTTGTTCCTTAAATGGGCCAAGTGTTAACTATGGACAAAATGATCAAAAGATTTCCTAACCCAGACTCCCATCTCATCCCTCTGATACTCTTGGTACCCAAGTCTGAGGAGCAATTTTCTGAATTAACCAGTGTTGTACCGACTTTCTGTTAGGAATTGTGTTAGGATAACCTTTCTTTTTCGGACATTCTCAGTGAGATACCTTGAGGAATGAAGTAGGAAAATAGACATTTGGTGGAAAATGGCAAAATAAGAACATTAAAAAGAAACTCTTATTCAAGGAGGAGTCCAAAAAGGTATGGGAACTCTGATCCTTCGGGGGAAGTCAGAAGAAGATAAAAATTCTGCCCAGCAGTATTCATTCTTTTAAGACATATATATATATTTTTTTTTTACAAGCATGGAAAAAATGGTGTGCAGTCAGTATAGATTTTAATCAACTAACAGTCACTCCAGAGATTTTGATCAGCACCAGTTCCTGTACTAGTAAGTATTCAAAAGTTAAGAAATGCTACTATGCTTAATTATAAAGGTAGAGTTCTGCAGCAATAACTGAAAATTATATATCTGCTTCAATAGAAATTTGTGTCCACTTGCAATTCCAATAAGATTTTTGTAACGTGGGTAATAATCCCTCAAGTATGGGTTTCCTCCAGTGAGCTAACCCCCATATTTGAGGTACTAGAGTCACTGTTTTGGAGATGGTCCCTCTTTGAATAACATATTCATCTTATCCTAGACCATTCAGGTATTTTTAATTTAGAAGTTTGAGTTCTATTTGTATTAGCAGTGTTTGAGTTAAACCTCACAGTCTCTTTGGATTTATATTTTTTGTACAATTTGCATATCCAACCTAATGTAAAAATATGCATGCATACATTCTCATCTTTTAATGTGAAAAAGCATCTGAAAATTTCCAGATATGCTTTTGGTGGAAGAAATGATCTACTTTTATTTATAATATTCTGCCTAGATAATGTATGCATATAGTTATGATTTCATGGAATTCCAATTGTTCTATACCTTCCACACACATAATTCTACATTTATAGAGTAAATTTATTAGAATTATTACAGAGCTTTGAATGCAACCACAATCAATTCAGGAAACAGATTTATTTACTCATGTTCATGGGAGGAAAATCTACATAAAAACATTCATGAAAGCATACGAGCTATGTCATACTTGGATTATTATACTAAATCCCATTTATTAGAACTCATTGTGAAACAATGGGAAACCATGAAATGTAATTTGAATACAAATATTGGTCCCTGTGGGGTCTCAGCAGTCATAAAAATATAGGAAAACCGAGCTTTATTTAAGATTGGAGCTGCTAACAGGGAAAATTGTTTTCCTGAAGCTGTTCTTACCCTTTCGTTTAAAGCCCTGAAGATTTTAGTGTAAACTCTTTGATGACAGCTTCAGCATTTCATTTAAGCCTAATGATGATCAGCAAGAAAAGTGACATCACTGACCACATTTTCTTTATGGAGAAAGGTTTAAAACTACTTTGTTGACTTTTTTCCCCAAACACAGGCACCATTTGGGCTTTCTAGTATATATACAAATAGGAATAATAAGAATTTTTAAAGTTGGGTTCTTATTTCTTGGTTAGACAAGTATAGTCATTCATTCCTTTTATGATTTAAATTTTTGTCATGTCACGTAAATAAAGAAATATTAAATATTTTAAAATTATTTTTATAGGACAATAACATTTCGTAGGCTAACATAAAATCAAGCTGCTAAATTTTACAATTTTTCTGTCCAGCAGTTTATCTATGTAACTGCCCTGAGTAGATGCTAAATGCTGCTTAGCAAACGGCCCTTAGAATTTAAATATAACTCAGTAAAGCTACTCAAAAGATAAAACAATTCTTCTCAGGCATGTGTAATTTTAACTAGAAGAAGGTAGGAGTCTCATTGGTTAAATATTATTGGCTTATTTTAGTTTCATACTTCATATAAATGGGATTATTAAGGGGTTTTAACTGTGCTTGTTATTATACATTGGAGTCCATATGAATTTTTTTTTTTTTTTTGGTCAAAAAGGCAGGATTTTAAAGAGTAAAATAATTCTGTCTATTGGAGCTTTGAAATATTTTAGAAAAGTGTAGATTGTTCCCTTGTGAAACTGAGTTTTGTGCAGCCTCTCAGAATCTCAGTTTATGTAAAGAAGCCTGTATTTCAAATCTGCTGCTCTAATCTGTTTATTGTAGTGCATTTCAAAATTGTACAAATGTGTAAAATTTGTGCTTGTGGCAGCTGCTACTCTGAGTAGCTTTACTTTCCTTAATTTAATCCTAGCAATCCTTAAGCTATTGCATGCCCCGATCATGAAAGGATACTTCGTTGAGATGATGTAGCCTAAACGGTTTGGCTCTAAAGCCTCCTTATGTAGTGCTTCCCTTAAAATTATATTAATTTATAATATATATTGAATGATAGCTTTACAAAAACAAATTAATGAATTGGTCTTTATGAAAATGACTTTACAGTAAGTAAAAAAGGGTTATCACAGTTTTGGTAACTTGCATGAGTTCATACTGAAAAAAAAAACAACCTTTCACATGTTCTTAATGACTTTAAAACTGACGTGCTCTAGGGGCACGCTCAGTTGTATGCTCTGAAGCAGTAGACACCATACAGCTTATGCTTTTTATCTGGGAAACCCACGAAGCGCACTGCAGCCTCAATAGGACTGCAGCGCCTTCTTGGCCTAGAGATGGGGTAGCGGACACTGCCGTCCGCCATCCAGCCTGCATCGCAACGGTCATATCCCAGAAGTTTCCAGGCAGCGAATATCTGGCCCACTTTAGCAATCTGAGCACCGTCATTGAGACAAGCCTGCACCGCTTCGTCGTAGGTCAGCTTGGTGGGGTGGATCAGGTAGTAAAATCGGCCTGTGGAGAAAAGGAGAGAGGGTCAGTGGGCCTGTCTGTGGCTCAGCCCCACAGAGGTGGAAGGAGCCCTAAATAGAAGTGTTTCTCAGTGAAGGGGGATATAGAGCAGTGTCTGTAAAGGTTCTGAAACACAGGATTGTCAGTTAAATGTAGTGCCCCTAGGTTGCTCTCCATTAAATTAGTTTTTTCCTTGCCCCTTAATGTCAGACATGCCCTTTTAGAGCTGTAAAAAAGAAAAGGGAAATGACAGGTCTCTTTTAGCTAATTAGTGGCAAAAAGGGCCCTTCTGTGGCACTAGAGAAGACAGAATTCCATGTTAAAAGCAAGAGCTATTTAAATTCTAGCTGTAGCAAGACTGAAGCCCAGCACAAGTTTCTAGAGAGGCAAAATTTGAATGTGAAAGGATCAAAAAACATTCCTGACAGAAAAGTCCATTTAAAAATAATCAAAAGCCCTCAAGTCCTTTTCATTACAGGTATCAATAAGACATTATTCTTATTCAAAGACTACAGTATGAAAATGCAAAACATACAGGAAGTCACTTGCCATAAATAATATGGACTCAGAATGTGAACTCAGTCTGTTCACTCACTAGCAAAGAGGATGAAGTTAGTTATTTTTTTCAATTTCCCTCTGTGGGAGCTTTGACACCTAACCATTTCTTGATTTTACAAGAAAGAGCAAGTTAGTCTCAACCACTAATTCAATTGTGTTAATTACTGAGATTCCTTCAATTTGTATCAAATATGCATGAAATGTATAAAATACGACATCAACTGACTAAAGTGATACCCATCAGTGCAAGATTTTCTCAGACTTTTAGTTTCCGGCAGAATAGAATCAGACTGTCTAACCTGATTACACATTGTAATGTGATACCCTCCTGCCTCTCTTTAAATACAGATGATTGAAGTCTAAATTAATGCTTGCCTGTTCTTTCTAGACTAAGAGGATATGATTTGGAGAAAGGGCAGCCGTCACGGGAACATTAATAAGAGGGTTAGTTCTATCATCTGTAGCTGAGGCCGGCAAACTACAGCGCACGGGTCCAGTGAGGTTTTATTAGAACACAGTCACACCCATCTGTTTAATATTGTTCACGGCGGCTTTTGTGTTATAACGTACAAAGCTACATGGAGTGGTTGCAACAGAGACCATATGGCCCACAAAGCCAAAAATATTTACTGTCTGACCCTTTACAGAAAGTTTGTTGATCCCTGATCCCTTGCTGTTTTTGCCAAAGCATGTCACCAGGCACCTGAAATATAAAATAATGGGGCCAGGGCCGCACGCGTGATTTAATGCTTTACTGTGTCATCTTAAAATTCTTAATAATTGTTTAACAAGAAGCCCACGTTTTCATTTTGCACTGGGCCCTACATGTTACATCACTGGTTCTGGAAGGAGCAAGATAGGGTTGGGAGCTGTGTCACATTCAATGAGTCAGTCATCAACACAGATACAACCTGGATCTCTCACTTCTGCTTTCACCTCCAGTGTTATTTCTACTTAATTTTCTTGCAAAGGTCTCTTTATCCTGAGCCCTCTATCAGAGAGATAATGCTCTCTCTTTATCCTAAGCTTTGCTGATCATCTATGAATAAATTGACATTGTAATTTAGAGAAGAAGACCGTGACACAGATGCCATCCTTACTTCAGTGGAGAGGTCTGTATCCCATGGAAGGCACACAGTGGCAGCATCATCTTTGGCAGTAAGAAAAAGACTCCGTACAACATGACAGTTAAACTATTTCATAATAACAGTTGGATGCAATAAAACCAAAGAATCATGGAAATATGTACTTTTGCTTGATGTCTTTGGATTTTAAAAAATTATGACATTTAAGAATTTCTTGTATCTGGAGCAACACTTCAAAGCTTTTTTTCTTTTTTTTTTAAGTAGATAAGATTAAAAGTTTAATGTCACATCATAGTATGTATTGGTCTCTGGGATAGGAAACAAGGCAGTATGGTTAATATCTTACCATTGAAGTTGGATGTAAAACAGAAGACGTCATATCTGCTTTTATCTTTGTCCCAAAACCCATAGTTCCTGACTCCGGGCACTGTGTTCTGGCCTCCGCAGGGTTCTCTGGGTTTTGTGATGGGATACTGTACAGACCCATCACTGAGCCAGCCAGCATTGCACCAGTCCAGCCCACCCCTCCAGGCATCGTACAGCTGGTCAAAGGAGGCGATCACAGCATCCTGGTCCAGACAAGCCTGCTGTGCCTCGTGAAAATTGAGATTGTAGCGCCCCAGTCGTGGAAAATAAGGAAATACCACACCTGTCCGAAGGAGAAGGCAAGGAATCGTTAGTGGCACAAATCCCACTTGAGTGGGGAAAAACATAATAGAATCTCCATCAGATGAAGAAGCAGTTTTTGTTCAACTTGCAGTGTTTTCTCATGGTCCCGTTTCCCTTCAAACAACCTCTCAGCTCTGAGCATCTCACAGTTACCTCTTTGGTCTGGTAACTTCAGTGATTTACCTCTTTTGCTAAGAGTTCAGCTCAGTCCTCACAATTCTCCTTTCCGAAACGATGCGTCTGCAGATTATAGTTTCCAAATAGCGCTCCCTGAGAACTTACCTATTGCATATCTGACAACAACATAATTAAGCGGTCTTATTTCATATTAATAAGGTAACTTTTTACAGTGAGGCACTTCCGTAAAAAACATCGTGGCTCTCTTATCTGTTTCAACTTTTAGTGTAGTTCTTAATCTTATTTAATTCTGTCCTTGAACAATGTGACTAAAATAAGAGCTTTCGTTTTTAAAATGTTTCCATCACTATTTTTCAGTTTCTGTATTCATGTATTGCAAACTGAAACTAAGCTTTTAAAAACATTTTTATTGCAAATAGGAAAAAAAACAAAAGCTTCCAGAAGCTTGTCCTGTGCAAGGTAGGTACAAAATAGACATCTGTCAAAGTTATTGCCAAAGAATTAAATATTTCAGAGGACAAAAAACCTTAGTATATGTAAACAGTGTGACTTGGCACTTGACTTTGGGAAGATGCAACAGCTTTGCAAAAGCATTTCTTTCCGTCAGAGAATCATGGGAGATGTCTGAGCTGTTTCACAACTTTCTGCACAGTTTCTTTAAAGGGTAAGGATTGCATCATAAGAAAGCAAAGTTATATCATTTGCTGGACTTTATGAAGGACCACTATCAAAATGTCTCTCCCATGGTTGCTAAAAGACAATTAATTTCAAGTGATTATTCAAGGCTTTGCCTTGAATTTTTAAATATAATTAAAAATAATTCATATTTTAGTGTGTGGAATGTAAAAAACTGTCTGCTGACGCGGTCATTTGGTGGACTATACCAAATGTGCTATTTTATGAGACTGCAGACCCTATACAAGATGGATGCACAGTCCACTAACAGTGTAACCGGTACACAGGAAATGTATTCTTTTAGAAATTGTCCTGGAAGACTCTACAAGAAGAAATTTCAGTAGCCTAAATCAAGTCACATCCACTGAAAGTCTCTGCTGGACATGTTTGTCCCTGTAGGGCAGTCCAGCTGGCACCATCCACTAGAGGCAGAGATCCAGGAAGGCTTCCTGATCTCATCCTGCCTTCTCAGGTTCTTGGCTGAAGGATCTGTAAGCTGAATCGGAGCCAAAAGTAAGGAGGAAAAGACTCCCTTCGTTGCCTTTGCCCCCTGCAGCAGTGGGCGGAATGGAGGTGGGGAAGGCCTGAAGATGACTCCTTCTAAGAAGGGCTGTGACCAGGCAGCCAGCTAAGACTCAATCAGCACTGGGAAGGAGCTGCTCTGGTGCTCTCCGTCCCCTCATGCCTTCCATCCTCTTTCTCAGTAACCCCAGGAATGCCAGTGAAAAGGAAAATACTTAATTTGTCCAGTAGAGGTTTCCTTGGCAGCTAGACCTTAAGTGAGAGAAAATCTCAAAGTATTTAAACCAAAATTCAACCATTTAGGTTGAATTACATTTCTCAAATAGCTCAAGATGGTAACAGTGGAGAATGTAGACTCTTTTAATTTATAATAATTTTAAAGACCTAGACAACCTCTCAGTTTAAATTCACCAGACTGTGTTTGGTGGACTCCCATAGGCATTGTGAAAAGTTTTTCCTTAGTAATTTGTCCTTGATTAACCACTGAGTTATGTTTGATTCAGTTCCAAATCCAGTGTAATATATTTCTGAGTTCCTTTCAAATTTAACATAATTTCATGCAATCATTACTCAAAGTCAAAGTGAAACCCTATATTAAAATTTTACTATTTTTCAATTGTAAGAATAAATGATCAACTTACAGTAACTCAAAAGATTTACTTAGCAGATTTTAATTAATGGTTGATGATGCTGGAAAGAACACATTCCAAGTAAATCAAGGTCAATTTCTGTGGTCCCACCAACATTTTAAAAGTTTCACTGTATTGTACACATTTGGTGCATACATTTCAACAATCAAATGTTTCGTGCAAGTGTGGGCATTTCTGGAACTGCATGTTTCTTAGTATTTTATTTATTTGCTCCTTTTACTTTCAGCTAGTTAAGATGTCAACATCTAAGACTATAATTACAGAAACCTTCTTGGCTCTGTGGAAAAAAGTGCAATCCCTACAGCTGAATTATGGAGCAAATGGTGATTGCTTTCATCCGGCATTACAAAAATAAGAAGAGTTAAACTTTCATGGGTGAGAAAGAAGGGTATATGATTATTTTCCAAATATGATTATTTTATACTTATATGTCAAAATATAATCAGAAGCTCTTTTCCATGAAGGGCTGGTATGCATCTCTAAAAAGGGGATTAATAAGGAAGATACCTCACATGGAAAAGAATAATATCAAATGATGTGGGTAGTTTAGTCAACTGAAATGTTTTAAAAACACATTCTTTAAGACTTACAATTGTACAGACCAGTTCATCCTAGTGGTTGGCAAATATCAACTTGTTGGATAAATGAAAGGTTTTCATGCCATGGTACTTATAAAAGCTTAAGGAAATTTCAGTAACTGCACAAAGTAAAGATTTTTAGTAATAAAAAGGTAGAGACCGTGCAGAACAATTTTACCTTCTTCAGTGCCTCTCAGAGTACCTTTCAGTGCTATGTACATATCTGAAATTAGCTTTCTATTTCTAAAAGTTCTCAGACTATATTTTTGTGTATTTGGCCCCATTTTCATCAATGGAAGACCAATACAGTGGAAGATTGGAAGCACAAATATGTTTTTCATATTATCTATATGTTTATTGATTGCGCAAATGAATTCTGTATCAGGCTACTCATGAACGTCTAGTGACACTCTCCTTGTTATATTCACATAAGGCTTGTCTTTTGCCGGGTGTTGTTTCTAGCAGTGTAGGCAATTTGGTAGTAATCAGCGGGCTTTACCCTATCCAAGAAGCTATATGAAAAAAAGTTGTGTTTCCACAGCTAATTCCAACTCATAGTAGGTCAGTGTTTCAAAGGGTTTACTTTTTTTTTAATCAGTGTGATTTGAAAAACAGATCTTAAAACACAACTAAGAGCAAGGCATTGCACTCAGTACTCTAGGGTACCTTGAGTTTGGAGTGTGGCCTATTTCGGCAAAGAGTCTAGGATTTGATACATATACTATGGGTATATAAATTTGAATCCAAGACAGAATAAAATCTTATAAATACAAACCATACAATTTGGGCATCTTGAAGAAGAACGATGTTTTTCTAATTGGGAAAATTCTTTGAAGCACATAGCATTTAATCTGGTATTAAAGGGCCAATATGATTAAAGGCATTGTACAATTACAGTTGGAAAGGCAGCTTAATTATGACGTTCAAAATGATACGCTTCCCTGGTCTTATTTATGCATGTTAGAAGATTGACAAGGAGCTTGAGTGCAACTTGCTGATTGGTAGATGGTCCGCTACAAGGATGTAATTGGTAATGGAAAAAGGTCAGGACCTGGAATAAGAGCTAGTAAATGATAACCACAAGGTATCTCTTATGCTACATGTGGTTTATCATGGCCTTCAAACTCTTATGTATATAATTGCTGCACCTTGAGCATCTACCCCAGACTAGGTGGAAATTGTCAAGTCCCTACCATCCTCAGGTAGCAATCAAGGTTCCTCAGATCTTATTCTATAATTAAAATGTTGTAATTTTATTTTAAAATGAGTTCTTATCTCATGTTGAAGTATATATAGATAAAATAATGTCTTGAGATTTTCTGGAAGATTATTCATTGGGGATGGGAGTAAATAAAGCAAGATAAAATAAGATTGGCTATATCATGACATTTTTTGAAGCTGGTAATATATAGAGATTCATTATACTAGTCTTTCTACTTTTCCGAGTGTTCGAAATTGGCTATAATAAAAAGTTAAAAATTTTTATCCCACCCTGTTGCCATGCTGAGCCTTAAACCAGTCAAGGCGGATGCTGTCTGTGGCATCTGTTATTCACATTTTGGCCTTTGAAGAGTTTCTCCCTCACACCTGTGATGCCCTCTTTCCCACTTTGTCATGCTCTCTACCCCTTGAAAGAACCAGGTGCACCTTTCATGGTCCAAATCAAATGTCTCTTCCTTTCCACCGCCTTCCATTGCATGCAGGCTTTTTTGTATTTGAAAGTGTAAACCCATTGTATCAAACATTAACTCACCTATAAACTATTTACTGAGCACTTACTTTGTTTTGGCACTTGACTGCCTCAAGTAGATCCTATTTAGCAGGTGAAGACGGACAATTTGCAAATTTTACAAAACAAAATGTGATTAGAATTACAATGGAAATCTGTAGACAGTGCCCTGAGAACATCATAGCTGGGGGTGGAAGGGGAGGGCTCAGGGTAGAGTTGATCTTTTCTTTTTTAAAAAATAAATTTATTTATTTATTTATTTTTGGCTGAGTTGGGTCTTTTTTGTTGCGTGTGGGCTTTCTCTAGTTGTGGCGAGCGGGGGCTACTCTTCGTTGAGGTACGCGGGCTTCTCATTGCAGTGGCTTCTCTTTGCGGAGCAGAGGCTCTGAGCACACAGGCTTCAGTAGTTGCAGTGTATGGGCTCAGTAGTTGTGGCGCACGGGCTCTAGAGCGCAGGCTCAGTAGTTGTGGCGCAGGGGCTTAGTTGCTCCGCGGCATGTGGGATCTTCCCGGACCACGGCTCGAATCTGTGTCCCCTGCATTGGCAGGCGGATTCTTAACCACTGCGCCACCAGGGAAGTCCCTTTGATCTTATTCTTTTTTTTTTTTTTTTCTGTACGCGGGCCTCTCACTGTTATGGCCTCTCCCGTTGTGGAGCACAGGCTCCAGACGCACAGGCTCAGCGGCCATGGCTCACGGGTCCAGCCGCTCCACGGCATGTGGGATCCTCCCGGACCGGGGCACGAACCCGTGTCCCCTGCATCGGCAGGAGGACTCTCAACCACCGCGCCACCAGGGAAGCCCCTGATCTTATTCTTGAAGGAATATATTTTCTCCAGTTCAGAAATGAATTCATGTATATAATGTTAAATATGGAAATGTCAGTTATTTCAAGGCAGAGCCTCTGGGTAATGACTGCTTCTGCCCTTTTTATAGTACACAAGAAAGATGGAAAAACATTCTTTGCAGTGAGAATGGGCACACCAATTAATGAAGTATGACCAAAGGACAGTCCCTAAGTCATCTCCCAAATAACTTTGGGGCCTTTGAGAATCTTGAGAAAACTTCAGAAGAACTGAGGCTGTCAAACACCACTGTCTCTCTGAAACCTGTATTTTTTCCCGTCCCAACAGAAACTTTCTCCTTCCTGCAAACTCCCAGATCGTAGTAGATAAAAGCATAGACTTCATTCAGTGCCCTTGGTATCAAATTCTAGCCCTAGCTCTTACTCCTAGCCATTTTATATTAGAAAAGGAGCTTTCCCTAAGTTTCAGCTGTCAAGGGACATTACTGAAAGTGAGCAAAATAAATATGCATATGATTAGAACAATTTGTTTTACCTACTTACTTTACCAAATTCTACCTTATTTTAAAGTACTTACTTTTGAAAGTATCTTAGAATCTTTAATGGACTGTAAGATTGTTGAATGAAAGGAACCATGATTTGGAATTTTTTTGTTTCTCATGGTACGAAAACAGCACTTGTAAAAATATTTATCATTTAAATTGGTTTCTTGGACACATTTACTTAGCTCATATATACGTATGTGCTATATGGTAGAGAAGTGTTATGAAAGCATGGAAAACATGGAGATTTGGGAGAGTGCAGAGCCTATGCAGGAAAAATTACTCTTCTTACAATTCCCCTTCAACACCTCTAATTGTGTCTTAAAGGAAGTCTCAGTTTGACCGTAGAGTGTATTATCTTCCAACACGTGTTAAATCTGCTTTTCAAGAAAAGGGAGAGCTGGCTTCCTGCTCAAAGCCACCAGCAAGCATGTATCCATTTATGATTAGAAATATCTTATGTTCACTGTACTTATTTTTATGGTTTCCTTGTATTTCTGGCAAGTTATACTGGTTTCTATTTATTTAAAAAATATTTTTAAATAAGTGTAGGGAGATAATAAATATGGCATGTGAATTACTTAAGTTTAAGAAAAAGTAACTTAACAGATAATACAGTTCAACCTATTATTCATAGATTGGAAGCCAAGGTACAATAAGGATAAGTAACTTGCTCTGGTTACAAAACATATACTGACAAAGCTGGGACTAACATAAGCATCTTGATACTACTAGCGTCCAGTCCAGTGCCTGATGCCCCTTTGATAAAAGAAAGTGACCCTCAATTAATATTTGATGATTGACTGTCTTCTCTTAGCCAATTACTTTCTTTCATCCTGAATAACGCCAATGTTCATGGATATGAAAGTGAATCAATAAAAACTCAAAGTATAAGGTGGCATGCAATCAGGAGCCAAGAACTACAACTAAGAGAGACAAGAGAAGGTCACAAAAATGAACTTTACAACATCAAGCAATGTATCAGATACATAAAGCTAATAAATCTGCATGCATTGGTGGCACTCTGTGGGATTCAGAAGGTCACATCTTCAATGAAATGCTAGTGTGCCAAACATGTTTTTCCAAAAGCCACAAATCTGGCCTAGAATGTGGAAGGAGCTTCTAGCAAACACACACCTATAGTTTATATAAGGAAGGAAAGTCTTCTATTAATGCAGCCAAAATTCATCCTTCCATGTAAAGAGACACTGAAATTCATGAATAAAGGGTGTCTTGAGATACATGAGAAACTAAGGAGAGGCCTAAAGGGCTTTGGGCAGAGGGGAAACAGGATGGCATGGATACATTTTATTGTTTAGCTTTGTATACATTTTGATCTTTGAACCTACTGAATGTATTACATATTTAAGAAATAAAACTCCCCCCACAAAATGCCTTGACCATTTGGTATTCAGTGTCTAAGAGACTCTGGACCATTAAAAAAACTTACTTCTTTACAAGAATATTTAAATAAATCTAGAGTCTACTTTTTTGTTAAATTAAGTTTTCACAGTTATTTTACAAAATACAATTAAATGTATTTTAGTTAGCAGATGTCCTTCACAAAACTTGCCATTATTTTGAAACTGAGATAATTTTAGAAGCATAATAAAAAAGCCTCCACTCTGAATTTCTTCATAACTATGTAATGAGTTTTAAATTTTGAATGGCATAAGGCAGTTTCTGAATGTTGTTAATTCAGTTCCACTGCATGTTTCTCCTACTTGCAAATAGCTTCAAATTTGCATATAACCATTGTGTGTACATTTCAAATATGAAAGCTGGAATCATAGACAGATTGCAGATTACAAAAGAACAGAAAAACATTCTTTACATGGACTTTTGATTTCTCACATCAGCACCGTGGTAACCATTAGACATTACTTGTCATGAAAAAAAAAAGCAATGATTAATTATCATTCCTAAGTTTTACACGATTTATAGATACTTACCTTGTAAATCTAATGCTACCACAGCAGTATCATCTTCTAATCCTTCAATCACCTCACACTTGTATCTCCCATAATCCTCCAGGGTCAGGTCTGTGATCACCAGAGAAGCATCATTATCACTGCCTCCTTTCAGAAACACTCTACCCTGGTAGCCTCCATAGGTTTTCTTGTGGTATCCCATGGAAACAAAAACATCCACTTCCTTGAGGTAATCTGAAGTTAGCTTGGTCCACTTAATTCGGATTTTGTGGGTTCCTGAGCCAAGTGCTGTAGGGTCTCGGTAAAATTTACATGGCAGTGTAATATTGCCACCTCTGTGTGAGAACACCTTGGCTTGTTCTGCTTCCACGAGTAGACGGGGGCCATTTTCTGCTATAATTGAAAAGAGAGAAAAAAAGGAAAGAACCATTAATATGCTTTTAGACTTTTTTATAATATGAAATATACTACCTACACAGGGTATCTGACAAAGAGTAGCATTGGCAATAAGCTTCTCTGCATTGTTGAGCAGTGATCTTTGAACCACATAGAAAGGTACCTTTAGTAACTAGAGGGCATCTACAAGGTAGTCATGTCTTTTAAGCTACTGAAAAAAGGAAGGATGTACATAGTAATCAATTAGAAATATTGGCTCTAATACTCTATAGTCATCTGAAGTTTGAAGATGTCATCGTAAATTCTATTTATTTTTCTTCTACAGTTAAATATCAAAAACGTAGAAACAAGACCAAGAGAAGTGACAGGGAACCATAACTATTTCATCAATATAAACCCAAAACGTTCAAGCTAGGTAAATTGATCTCTCCCCAGGTGAGCTTTCTGATACGGTAAGTCTGTATTGTATTTCTAGGAAAAGTATACGGCAACATGATTAACTTTCATTGTACTGTTCTGGCCAAAGAATTAGAATGTCCTCCCATCTCTGGCTTCAGTTCAAATATACACCTGCGATATGCCGTTCTGGAGCATTTCAAGCAACATGCATGTATTATTTTCACACAAAGGCCAGACATCAGAAAGGTATTTTTAGTGAGTGCTTTTTAAAAAACTCCAGATTTTGAAATATATTCCTCAAACCTTGGGTGTTAAAAGTGTATCCAGTTATATTTATTTTCTAATTAACCAGATAATTATGTTTCTTTATTCCCTTAAATCTCCTTCTACACCCCCCACCCCCCGCTACCCCTGCTTTCTACTGTATCTTGGTTTACAGAATCCTCTCGCTTTGCTTCTGCCTTGCCATGCCTCGCCCTTTCGCTTCCCTCCTCCCTCCTCCAAGGACTTTACTGCCTTCCTGGGAGCACGGTGATATTCCTAGCCTGCCAAGTCAGCTCGGCCGCAGGCCTCTGGAGAGCCAGCTGTTATTTTCAGATCTTGGCTCTCTCTGGGGTTTCCCCTGGTTCGCTCGTTGCGCTTTTGACCTTGACAAGGTCTCTTGAGGATGTGCAAGCTTTGAAAATGAGAAAGCAATATAAGAATTCCTGGACACACATACCTCATCCACACACAGCTCTCAAAGGCTGCCAAAGCTGTCTTTCAAGCAGCCCTTCCTGCTTTAGGCTGGAGGTTCTGAATAAACCTTGGTCACGAATCATTAACGGTAGTACACAGGTCATCAGGAGGAGTGCAAGTGATCTCCAGACAAACCTCAAAACTTAGTTATTTAATGGCGCATGTAGGATTCAGATTTTAAAATAAAGGGTCCAAGAATAGACAGTGGTTATAATTTTATCATAGAGCAATCAAAATTCATATTAAAAAATGAACATATTTATGTCAGCCCCAGTCCTCCGAAACTGAACAGTTGAACCACTTTTAAAGCCATCAGTGCCCCTACTTTGAATAGATCATAAACTGAGGATAATGGCTTAAGTAAAATGAATCACAAATCCAGCTCATTAAGCATTTCCTTTAGATTCTCTTCTTTATCTTCTTATTTAGGCCCATAGAATCATAAGACATAAAAGGTAAATGTATCCAACTCTACCCTATGTAGAATATTCCCCCTGCAATATCCCCAGGAACTGCATCCATGTTTTACCTAAATATTTGTAGTATCTTCTTTCTGGGAGGAGGAAAAGGTGCTGTTTAATAAGTCTGCTCAGCAATGCCTGAGGCCCTAGGGAACATGGATCTACCCACTACCTTGGGAGGACGCCTGAAGCTGGGCCTTCCCATGCTGGGACTTGAGTTTAGACAAGACATGAGGCCTTCAGAAAGTTGCAGTTTCATGATTCTCTCAAGCTTTTCACTTTAAAGTCAAAACTAATGCCCAAATGCACTGGGCTAAAGGAGAGTTACAGTAGTTAGGAACATGGGCTTTGATGTGTCAGAGACCTTGTTCTAACCTCACCTCTTCAAGTTGCTAGCTCTGAATCCTTGAGCAAGGTGTGCAAGCCCTAAGCCCCAATTTCCTTACATGTGAACTAGGGAAAGTAATGTCTACTATGCATAGTTGACCTAATAGGCACATAAAGCACTTAAAATAATGGCTGACCCAAACTGTTCCTACTGCATAGTTGTCCCCCTGTATTTCTCCTATATGATACTGCCTAATATTGAGCATAATTTTGACATATATTAACCTTCCATGGTTCCACTTCCTTATAAAGTTTTTAACCATGTGGAGTAAAATAATACCTACAATGTGTTATATAGGAAACTTGGAAATTATTGTGTGGTTTAGCATAATCATAAGGTATTCCAGAATGAACACAAGGCCTGAGTGTTTCATAAATTAAAGAGTTAAAGCACAGATCAAAAGTCTTATACAAGAGACTGAAATTTCTAATTTTTTTCTGAGGTTAACTGTAAATCGTCTTGTAGTATTTTAGAAGTATAAGCTTCTGATTTTTTTTTAGGTACTATTTTCTTATACTCTAGCATTCTGCATAGATGATGACTTATGTGGTATAATGTTGAGACCTAAGCAGACACCAAAAATCCATTGGCTTCCCACAAAATAATTTTTCTAACAAGTCTGCTAGAATGTATAAATTTCCACCATTCTTATTTTTGGGGCAACTGGGGTGTTGAGGTAGTAGATGCCACGAGGCCCTGGCTGAAATTCAAAGAACCCTAAGAAAGTTGGGTAATGTGTAACACTTTGAGTGACTGAGGGCCATTAACGTTCATTAACCTAAGTCCCCAACATGGCCTTTAGAACAATGTGTTTTATTAGCTTGTTTGCTTCTAGAAGCTCAACACTGCAGATTATACAGCATTGAGCATTGCTGGCGGGAGTGGCCTGTTGCAGAGCAGGTAAGATGTAGGAAAGAGCACTGGCCAGTGAGTCAGGAGCCCTGGGCTCTGTTGCAGGCTCTAGCAGGGCTTAGCTGTTTGAGTGACAGGTCTACATCATGAGAACATTGAGCTTAAGATTCATATCTGGCTCCCTATGGCAGGTTATCATGATAGGGATCAGCCAGGAAACACACTAAGAGGGAGAGGGTAGAGGGCTGGAACAAAGGGAGCCTATAATGCTGATGGCAAACTTTGCACAGTCTTGTCTAGAGTAATCTGATCATTGGGTTAAAAATGTGGATTGGTTTGAAATTAATGTTTAAGTCAAAACTGTTCAATCAACAGGGCAGTTGTAAAGCAAATCAAAAGATAAAAAGAAACCTTGATCATCAGAATGAGTATTGCTTATCCTTTTTTTTTTTTTTTAAATATTAACTAGAGAAAACCAAGCAGCATAAATGTGCTCGTTTTAGGGGGACTGAATTTTTTAAAAGTTCAGTCTGTAAGTTACGGGAATTTCATATTTTTATTAATGAGTGTCAGTGACAGTGATGAAAGATTTGATGGCCTTCAAAGACCACAGTTGTCTCCAGGGGAAACAGCAGGGCTTCATTATTATTTTACAGTCTGCTGTGAAATCCAGAGGACATCATTCAGTTTCACCAAATGATGAAAGCAATGGCATGACCGAAAAGCTGATCGTTGTATCACTCTGTAATTTAGATGAAATCTTTTAAACAATACGACAAAAACAATTTAGAAGTATGGTATTGGACTATTACCTATTGTTCTTAGTTCTATTAAAAGTTTAAACATTTGGCAGGGGGCAGTTCATTGCCAAAGAAATAGAGGTAACAGAAAGAAAAATAAAAAGAAAAAGGTGTTATGGGTCCAAGTTTGTCTTTTAAAAATAAATAAATTTTTGGATTGTACAAAATAACCAGTCTTGGTGTTGGTTACTTTCTCACTGGTGTATAGTGAAGGAGCCTCCAGACTTTTGGATTTCCTAGACCAATAAAATGTAAAAAGAACCCAAACAAACAAAACTGAGGAATATATTTAAGATGGTTAAACACAGACAAAAAAATACTCCCCTCCCAAGAAAAAATTCTACCACCATCATTTGACTTCTTTATTGTGGTAAAATACACATAACATAAAATTTGCCATTTTAACCATTTTTAAGTGTGTGATTCAGTGGCATTAATTACTTTCACATTGTTGTGCAACTGAGGCAGGAGATAGATGGGCCACAGGCCGAGCAGCTGGAGTTTGTCCCCTCTAGAGAGATAGCTTCAAGATGAAGATAACAGCGGGAACGAGGAGAAGCTGAGCCTGCCCAGGTAAGAGGTACAGAGACCACATATTTTTCATTCTTGAGGTCAGGGAGACCTCCCCGTCTACACCTGTGCAGAAAGGCTCCTTGGGTCAAAAAGGGAGGGAGTGCCACCCCATAGTAGGTGATGTCAACCTACCCATAGGCCTCTTCGCTAGAATCCATCCTGGCTGAGAGATACGCACGCGTACAGGGGAGGACCCTGAGACAAACCAAAGATGGACTCAGAGCCAGGCAAAGCAAGATGATTGGCCAGAGGAAACCCAGAAGAAATGCCCCATGTAAGTGATTCAAACTACTACGAGGGCACGAGTCTCTGTCTGAGTCCTTCAAGTGTGTGTGTGTGTCTATTCACACATATTCTTTTTCTTCCTAATAAACACTTTACTTGTTTCTCTACTTTCCGCCTCTTTGTGGAAGTTCATTTCTACAAAGCCGACGGGCCAGGGGCCTTGTCACTGGCCACTGGCCTTGGTGGTCTAGTGGCGAGGATTCAGCGTCCTCACTGCCTTGGCCTGACTTCAGTCTCTGGCCGGGGACCTGAAATCCTGCTTCAAGCTGCTGCAGGCCGAGGCCATCTGCGATCACAACCACCATCACCATCTATTTCCAAGACTTTTTCATCACTCCAAACGAAAAACTAATTCCTCCCTGACATTCCAAACTAGTAGGCAGACGCTCAAGCGCCAGCTCCACGATGAGTCATTTGAAAATGCTGCACGAGGTTTTAAAGATAGTTCCTTATTTTTGTGGCATCTCTTATCACTTTGGTGGGTTGAGATGTGTAAGACTAACACTTTGGAAGCTGTTACTTCCTTTAGGGTAGCCAACCTGCCCGATGATGAGCAACCAGGCTGGATTTGTATCCTTCTCGTTGTGCTTACCACAGTCTACTGAAAACAGTCACTCTGTCTCCCTAGTCCACGTCTTGTTATATTGTTCCTCCAGCATCAAAATAGTGCTGGCATGTGATAAGTGTCTGTGACTGAAATAGACGAATGCCTCCCAGAGGCTGTGCTCAGCTATGGCAGTAGACATAGACCCCTGCCCTTGCTTTATACCATATTGCTCTAAAATGAAAACACTTTATAAAAACAGGTAAAGATACATATTAAAGACACAATATTTAAAAAGAACATAATTTAGACATTGGTCTCTCATCTTACACATTACATTTGAGTAGGATACATAATTTAGGAAAAAATTATCTTACTCATTAATCTTTAGCTGTTTATAATTACAGTCAGCCCTCTGTATCTGTGTGTGCCTCATTTGGGATTCAACCAATCAGAGATGGAAAATATTTGAAAACGACATTCCAGAAAGCTCTGAAAAGCAAAACTTCAATTTGCTTCTTGCCTATTTACATAGCATTTACATTGTATTATAGCTATTTACATAGCAACATTTACATTGTTTTAGGTATTATAAGGGATGATGCCTGTAGGCTAGGTGCAAATACTGCAACATTTTATACAGGGGACTTGAGCATCTGAGGATTCTGGTATTGGAGTTGAGTCTTGGAACGAATCTCCAGTGGACACTGAGGGGCGACTGTGTTTTGTTTCCTTCAGACTGGAGTAAATCCCATTGTTCCCGGTGTTGCTCACTGGGAGCCAGAAGCTCCCGTCAGTGGTCTTGACTCTGCTGTGTCTTGTCAGCTTTGCATCAGAGATGTTTACAAGGACCCTCCCCTCTGCCCCTCTCTCTCTCCATCTAGTCTTTACTGTCCTTTCAGAGGGCTTTTCATTTATCAGAGACAGAGCTTTAGTTTCTTGCCCAGTTGTTCCTCAATGTAAAGACTCTGAGTCTCTCCTCTATGACTCAGCACTTCAGGAAGGGTGACCTGAAGAGGGCAGGAAAGAAGTTTTAAGGAGGATCCATGGCTGCCCTCTGCCCTCTACTACTTGACTTGGGTTTGAAATCCTGTTGTATTTATCCCTGGCCCATCTTTGCTTTTACCTGGAGTTCAAATGCTGACCTGAAGACCTATAAGAATATGTGTGCTTCTTACCATTTGTGTAACTTGGAAAGAAATATGTATACTTACGTAAACTATATCTGAAGGAATCACTAGAAACCCATGAAACTAATAACCATGGTAGCCTGTGGAAAGAAAAGGTAGATGTCTGGGTCGAGAGCTCCTGGGATATTTTCACTGTGTATACTCCCATATTTAAAAATTTTTGAACTGTGTGCACGTATCACCTGTACACACCCTAAGTAGAAATGGAATTAAAATATTAAAAATGGTTGAAAAAAATTAACAAAAAACTTAATTGACAAAGATAAACAAAAAACTTTCCCTAAAGTGTCTCTAGAAATATACACAAGAAGCTGGTAGAAGAAGCTCGTAGCCAGAATTGCAGTATATTGTTATAATTGCAAGATTATATTTCTGGAGAAGACCTACGGCTCTGTTAATAATAATAATGTTATATTTAGACAGGTCTTCAAAACATGAAAATTTTACCTCGTTTTTTCAATTCCTTTAAGATACCACTGACAAAGGTACTGACTGTCTTCTAGTTTTGACTATAAAGGAAGAGTCCAAAGCTGAAAATAAGGTAAGTGAAGATTGCTCTTTGCTGTAAAGTGATTACTGCTGTTTCTCACCCTCTGTGACCCTGTCTTTTGGCCTCACAGGCTACAGGAACATACTCCTCCCAACACCCCTCCACCCTCTGCCAGGGCCTACCTGCTCTCTAAACACTGTATAGTCATTGTGCCCTGCTTGTTCCTATCAATCTACAGCTGAACCAGATTACCTAGAATTGTGTTTCCAGTTTCCTTAAATGGTATGTGACCTGCATTATCTGATGTGATGTGCTGTGGAGCATTCCCTTAGGTATTGACCACATCCGGCTTCCTTCCTCTATGGTCAGACCACTCAAGATGGCTGTCCTCTTGCTTTCTGTACATCCCCTGCTCGACCAGTGCCTGCTTCACCTACTCCCTACTCTCATGACTCACCTTCCTACACAGTTGCCCCAGGCCCCAGCTAATAATTATTCTAGCTTTAGATCAGAACGTCTCCACTATGATAGCTTATCAAAGGGGTGGTGAGGGGTGTATTCCTCTTCTGGTTTCCCTGGTAACTGATGAACCAACCTGACATCAATTCCCCCTAAAAATGGTAACCTCCCCTCTCCCTGGGGAGCTAAGACTGCAGCCAGGTCCTGCCTGCCCTCTGCCACACACAGTGGGGTGTCGCTCCAGGACCTTGCTTCAGACGTGTAAGCTCCCCAATCCATTAAACTGTTGATGTCTCTGTTGCTGACTCTGGGCTCTTTCTTCAGTCTTGAAGCTGGGCAGGTACAGGGCTTGTAGGCCTGTGGGGTGCAGCCCAACACTTGCCTTAGAGCTAAATTGATTCTGTGATGGGAGACACCCCAACACCAACATATAGTGTTGTTTCGGGTGATGTTGATCATGAATGTGTACCATGTTATTAGATCCAAGTTTCATAGTAAAAAATAAGGATAAGTGCTATCACTATTTTAGAGCCTGAAGGTTTTTTCAGGGACAGTGGAAACTTTTCTCCCCAGAGGATACTTTAGACAGATCTTTGCCATATAAAAGGTGAGCTTCTTTGCTGGAAATGGGCATCAAGAGCCTCCAAGTAGTTCTAGGGCGTCCATTGAACGTAGTTCAAAAATCTGTGTTCTGAGATGTAAACCTGAAACTGGGTTACTATCTTGAAAAATATTGTCTCTTTTTAATTCCTTTTTCTTCATCTTTTTCAACCAGGAAGAAGTAAAGTGTGAAGAGGGTGTTTAACTCTGTTCTACTAAATTCTTTGTGGCTTTTGTCTTTCCACATTCATTATTGTTTCATCTATTTTCGCAGCAGCTATAGTTTATTGGTTAAGCATGTGGACTGTGCCTCTTACCTGGTGTCACCTAACCTTTATGTGCTCAGTTTTCTCATCAGTAAAATGGAGTTAAGCCACCTTCTTTGCAGGGTTCTTGTGAGGGTTAAAGGACGTGATACGCTGAGAGCTTAGCCTAGTGCCTGGTACCCTGAGTGCCCAGTAAATGTTGGCTGTTACTAGCAAACATTTACTGAGTGTCCAAAGTGTGCCGGGTATGCAAACCAGCTTCTGTCATCGACATTTTCTTCTTTCCTGTGCTCTTTCAGAAGACAGTTCCTAGAAAGTACTGATTCCTGAAAACTCGCATCTCATCAACTGATGATGATTTTCCTAATCTAGTGGTTCTTAATAGAATAGGAGCTCATTTCAGGACCACCACCTTAAAGCCTTTTCAAAAAAAAACCTGTATCTAATCCAGCTTCTTCCTGCTTCCTCCTCACTTTCCTTGGGGGTTCCAGTAAGTCTTCGGGGGCTTCCCTGGTGGCGCAGTGGTTGAGAGTCCGCCTGCCGATGCAGGGGACACGGGTTCGTGCCCCGGTCCGGGAAGATCCCACGTGCTGTGGAGTGGCTGGGCCCGTGAGCCATGGCTGCTGAGCCTGTGCGTCCAGAGCCTGTGCTCCGCAACGGGAGAGGCCACAACAGTGAGAGGCCTGTGTACCGCAAAAAAAAAAAAGAAAGTCTTCGTTTGGGTGTAGAGGTGGAATGTGTGTATTGGTAGCTGTCACCCCACCTTGCTCCTTGAACTGCTCTCCAGAATCACTATGGTGGCCTGAGGAAAAGTTTCTCCAAGGCTTGAGACCAAATCTTTTTTTCATAGTGATTTGATTTCTTCTGGAACATAATTATATCAGTTGAATGGAATAAAATGGGAGCCGTTTTTACCCACCGCTTCACTCAGAAGTTTTTCAGAGAAGGCTTAGATGGAGGCTGTATGGTTCCTGGTGGGTCAGGAGCAGAGGAATCAGCCTGCCTGAGTTTGAATCTCAGCTTTACCACTTATCAGCCATACGACCTGGGGCAAGCTACAGACCCTCTCTCAGCCTCAGTGAGGATAACCACCTTTATGTAGTGTGGTGGTGAGAGCTAAATGAGATGACCTAGGTAATGAAGTTTCTATTGTGTATCACACATAGTAAGTGGTTTTAAATGCTAATATTTATTTATCAGTATTATTGCCATTGGTTAAGTCCAATATAACTGGTCCCCAAACTTGAGACAGTCATACTAGCTTTGTCAACTCGGAGTTGTCTGCTCTTGCTAATAATTTTCAGAAGTTAAATTTATGCATGTTATCAAAGATTTGTGAGTAAAGAAATAGCATTTGATTTCTATTATTTTAGTCTGAGAAAAAAAATATCACAGATATAGAGAAATTAAGGAATACATTATAAGAAAATAAAATTTGAATGTTTTACTAATATAGTAAATGACAATCTTTGAAGAATCATACTTTCCAGGACTGTAATACAGACTTCTTTCAAAGGGTGTGGAGAAACTGAAACATTAGCACGCGTCATTCTTCTTCATTAGGCTGTAATTAACCACACAGTCCCTAATTATTAGAAGTGTGTTTTTATGTGGTGGGGGCTCAGATCTACTTGTCTCTGCTCAGACCATTTCCACGTTGTGGTAAAATGTAAGGTCAAGTTATCCATAATTTGCAGAAAGGACACTGTTGGTTTTATACATTGGTATGGTTAGTGTCTTCACTTAGTGTGAAAGATATCAAGATAGTACTATCCAGAGTCAGTTCTGGAGGCAAAAGGGAACTTTTGATTCTTAATCAACAATCATGAATTGATAGCCTATAATGTGTCAAGTATTAAGTTTAGTGCTGAAACAAAACGAAAGGTAAGTCGAACACAAAAGCCCAGGTGGGCAAGGCTGAGGGAAAATGAAGGGAGCACCACGGTCTTGAGAACACAAGGAGTGAAAGGGACTGTACCATTGCTGGGTGCGCACACTCCATGCTCACGGGGAGCAGGTACTCGTTCCCACTGATGTTGTCCAATGGGAATGCAGGCTGAAAAGCAGCATGTCTTTGGATTTTTCAACAGATGCTAGAAATACACTTTTTTTTTTTTGGCTGCACCTCGTGGCCTGTGGGATCCCGCTTCCCCGACCAGGGATCAAACCCCCGCCCTTACGCTCTTGGCAGTGAAAGCACAGAGTCCTAACCACTGGACCACCAGGGAATTCCCTAGAAATGCACATTTTAATGTGACTATCTCCTATTTTTAAATACTTGCAATTAATTTAGATTTAAAAAAAATGTTACCTGGGAAAAAAAATTACCACATATCAGCGATCAGGATTTAGACTCTGGGAAGTGAATATGTGACCTTTGAATCCTCCTTTATCCCACCTGTTGATGCTGAGGGTTTCTGAATTTCAGACCCGGGCGATCTCCTTGTCTCTGCTTGCATTTCCTCCTTCTCCTGTGATCTCATCTAGTCCCATGGCTATAAATGTTGATGTGCTGGTGATTCCAAAACTTTCTAGCAGTGTACTTTTTCCTGAGCTCCGAACCAGTAAATCCAACGACCTGCTGGTCATATATTGGATGCCAAACAAATAACTTGAGTCCTCCTGTCCTGCCCAGACTTGTTCTTCTCCCAATCTTCCTCAATTCATTTTATGCCTCCGTCATCTGTCCATTTGTTCAAGCCAAAATCTAGCAGGTGTGTTTGATATGCCCCTTTCCCTTAATCCCTGCGTCTAGTCTGTCGGCAAGTGCTGCCATCTCTACCTCATTTTTTTTTTTTTTCCAAATTGGTTCATCTCCATCCATCTCCACTGCTACCATCGTGGGCCACACCACCATGATTTCTCACCTAAACTACCTCAAGACCCTCCTAAAGGTCTCCTCACTTTTACTCTTGACCCACCATAATCCAGCAGTCACCTGGTCTTTTGTACATGTAAATCATATTACATCATCCCTTTGCTCAAAACCTTTTAGCCATTTTCAAGCACTTTTAGAATAAAATCTGAACTCTATACTCTGAACCAAATAAAAAGTACAATGGTCTCACTCATGCCTCCTCTTCCAGTCTCATCTTAAACCACACCCTCTCCACTACCAGGCTGAAGTCCCTTTAGCTTCTCTCTGGTTTGAAAATACCACATTTATTCCCATCTCAGAGAATTTGCACTTCCCATCTCAGAGAATTTGCACTTCCCATTCTTTCTACCTGGAATGCTCTGTCCCTGGGTTTTGATGTGACAGGCTTCTGCTCACTATTCAGAGCTCAGCCTACAGAGCCCTTCCTAATTCCCCTCTATGGGGTTCATCCTACAGGCCCCTAGGGGCTCTCTCACAAGATTTTCCCCCTTAAAAACACTTTTATATTTATTGTTTATATGTTCATTTGTTTTTATTTATTCAATTACATATGCAAGCCAAATAAATAGTTATAAGAAAAGAGGCCAAAGCTTGGTTTTGGAGCACACTTTGATTTTAATATATTATGGGCAGCCTATAAATAACTGTTATATCATACATCTTTTAAAATAAGATATTCCATTTACATGGAAACATCTCTGTGAAGTATTAACATCCAATCAGCTTTTCAGTATTTTAAGCTAATTAAGACCCTTCATTAATGATTGTGTGATAAAAACAAGGCAAAGTGAGAACATAAAATAATCATACGCAAATTCTGGAGATTTAAAACCTTTCAGTATAATTTATGACAGTTTTCAAGAGAAAATAAGAATTGTTCATAACCCACATTATTCTAGGGAAGAAAACTTTAGAATTTTCCTCTCTATTCTTGAAAAAAGCAAAAAACAGAAAAGGAAAAAACCCTTGTGTGAGTGTTCATTATTTTTTACTAGCAATATTATTGGTCACAGATAATCATAAATCCATTGTGAAAAAATGTAGCCATATAACTAAGAAAATAAAAACTGTATGTAATACATACTGTAGTTTATAAGGAAACCTGTCTTTAACTTACATGCCTTTCACCTGTTTCATCTGTGCCTTTCCCTACCATTCAGTAACTCTGAGCCAATCGGACAAACGTCATTTCCAATGCTTTCCAGGAACAAGGCAAAGCAAGGAAGCAAACAAACACCACTTCAAATAGAATCCTCTAGAAGTGGAAATCTCCTCACTTCAAGGATATGTTTTCAGTGGTGTTTCTATTTTAAATTTACGACCTCTCTTTAGAAACAAGAGACGACTCTCCCTTCTTTCCACCCCCTTCACCTAATCTGAACCCTTGACTGTAGTAAATGCTCCCTGTTCTAACTTGTTTGTTAATTTTGTACTTGATGGACTATGGTCTTTCTGTGTTTTTATCCTTAATGTCCTTGTCTTGTTTGAGTGGACTGTGTGTGGGAAGGGTAGGTAGAATTCTTGTTTAACTTAATATTCTTTAGTACATTTCACAGCATAATCCTTGAGTATGTAAAAACATACTACTCAGAGCTTATACATGTGGTAATTAGTTATCGAGTAAGCACTCAAGTCAAGCAACCAACGTGTTTAATTAAAAGAAGATTAAAATGGCGCCAATGTGTACTGACTACTTGATAATCATTTTTGAGAACATATGTAGTGCTGCTACTACATTGTAGCAATACAAAATACACAAAATGTTTTTGAAGTGATTTGTATAGAACTTTTAGATTTCTTATGCTTTCAGTGTCTTCATTTTGAAATAAAAATATTTCTGTAACAAAGATGCCCTCCCACCCCCTATTTTCACTTTGATACCTCTTAATTAAATATTTTAACTTAGCACTTTGGTCGATTTTTATACTCCAAAATACATTCCTAAAAGAGTAGTTTCCATTTTTCCATTTAAAATAAAGAGCCAAAGCAATAAAGAAATCTAACTATTCTTTCTTGGTAGCTGGGAAAGTCAGAGAAATATAGCATGTTGAAATTACTTTAACATTAATCCATTCAGCTATAGGTCAGTGCTTTAGCTGAGTCAACACTGGTTCCAGCAAAGCTGCAACCAAAGAAAAAGGCTTCTCTATTTAATGGATTTTTCTGGGGGGGAAAAAAAGCTTTGGGAAAGTTTCCAAACAGTCATTGGCTTCCTGCATAATTTGCCAATTTCAGCACTCAGGATGGAACAGAGAACGCAATGGCTGTTAGTGTGAATTTGTTGCTACCTGAAAATATTATTAAATATAGGTTTTTATACCTGGAAATATTCTAAAATTCATTGTTTTAATAGATGCATTATAGAATAACATAGAATTCAGCATTTTAGGCTACTCTACAACAAGTTTAGAAATATTCTTAAGGTGTATTTTATGGGTTTAAAAAGTGAGTATGAATACAAAATTCTAAATAGTAGGATATTTTTGTTTGGTAACTAATTATACTTTTCTTCATATTTCAACCTCTATATAACACTTATTTTATTGTTTTTTGTCATCTTTGTCACCACGATAATATTGTCATTAAGCTCATTGAGGAGATGGTTTGTTCTTCCATAGAGAATAACTCAGTATTTTGCACAAAGAAGGCCAATGTTTAGCAAATGCCCGAATGAGTAGATTATTTCAAAAGGACACACAAATGCACAGAAGACTGGGCAATGGGCTAGCAAATGCAAAGTTGCATTTCATTCCTTGCTTTTCCTATTTATAACCATTGTGTATGTGTGTATAAATGTATAAACTATATGTGTGTGTGTGTGTGTGTACCTAGTGTACCAACTATATAGTTGAGGAAAATTATTGCCATGTTTGACTTATACCTATAATTTAAAGAAACTGCTTTATTGAATGGCAGTTATCACAGTTAGTAGTTCTATATTCATAGTAATGTCTGCCTTTCACTAGATCATAAGCTTGATGAAGACAAAGACTGAGTTTTGGTCATCATTCTATTCCCAATGCCTATTAAGGTGCTTACTGTAGATGACACATTTGTGCCCCCCTCCCAAATTCATATGTTGAAACCTGATTCCCAGTGTGATGATATTTGGAGGTGCGGCCTTTGGAGGTGATTAGGTTATGAGGGTGGAGCCCTCATGAATGGAATTAGTGCCCTTATATAAGGGACCCAGAGCGGTCCCTTGTCCCCTTCTGCCATGTGAGGACACAGAGAAAAGACAGCCATCTGTGAACTAGGAATCCAGCTCTCACCAGACACCAAATGTGCCAGCACCATGATCTGGGACTTCCCAGCCTCCAGAACTGTGAGAAATCAATTTCTATTGTTGATAAGCCACCCAGTCTATGGTATTCTGTTATAGCAGGCCAAATAAGTGTATATATGTATGCGTGCAGTATTTTTACATATGTATGTATATGCCTATATACATTTTCCTTCTTCTCTTTTGGTTTTATTTACTGTATTTATATGGTGATATTCTGGTCAAATGATAAGGCTGTGTTTAAAGCAGTAGGTTCTTATTAACATATTTGGTTTCACATCCTATAGTAAGTTAAGAAGAGATTTTAGAATTAGGATGTTGCTAATTTTTATAATTTCATGATGAAATTCTCTAATATTTTATAGCTCATAATTTCTAGATAGTATTATTAACAGTGTATGCATTTAGCCAAATGCAATTTGGAAAATATGGTTGATATTCATGGATTTTGCATTTGTAGCTGCAGATAATGTACTCTGCCTCGAAAAGAAAAAAATAAATTATAATTTAACTTTTAGTAAACAGACTCATGGAGTCTGAGTCCAGACAAGTTTTAAGTGGAAGAGAGAATGCTTATCTAGTTCTCCCATTAAACTTTGGTTCTGTAGATGGTTTATGATCATCCATTATTAAAATCACTTCACTCCTTTTGATCCTCTCTGCACCACCAGATCCCAACTCTGCAGATATTACATAAGGAACACGATAGCATTGCAGTGACCAAATGTAAATCAAATACTCTTCAAAGCTTCGTGCATACATTAGGAGGATTGCTGCATCCTGCCTCTGGTGGATTCTCCTGGATTGTAAGATGCTATGTGCAGTGTGGGAGCAATAAAAAATGACCAAACAAAAATTGCTATTGAAACTCAGAATCCTCTTCCTTATCTGCTGCCTCTCATCGTACAAATTGTAAAGTTTCCTGAGATTTGGAAAGACTGACTAGGACTTGATTAGGAAAAGTTCCTAGATTTTGGCCCTGAATTTATGTAACAAACGTATTGATTACCTATACTATGTGCCCAGTATTAGTTTAGGTGACTGGGATACATCAGACAAAGATCCCTGCCCTCGTGGAGCTGATACATGTTCTTGTGGCAGAGATGGACACAAACAATTGCATAAAAATAAGTAAAGTAGATATCCAGGACTACAGAGAAGAGGAAAAGAAGATCAGAGGTAGATAGGGATGCCAGAGGAGGGGAAGAGCACAGTAGTCAGGGTGCATTCATTAAGAAGGTGAGGGCTTCCCTGGTGGCGCAGTGGTTGAGAGTCCGCCTGCCAATGCAGGGGATGCGGGTTCGTGCCCCAGTCCGGGAAGATCCCACATGCCGCGGAGCGGCTGGGCCCGTGAGCCATGGCCGCTGAGCCTGTGCGTCCAGAGCCTGTGCTCCGCAATGGGAGAGGCCACAACAGTGAGAGGCTGTTGTGAAAAATGATCCCAGATTTGAAGAAGGGGGTTAGCCAAGAGAAACTTCTCCTCATCAGCCATGCAGCCTGGGCCAAGCAACATTTAAGTGCTGGGTCTTGATTTCCTCATTTATACAATGGCGTATTGATCTCAATGATCTATATTAAAGTCCTTTTACGTTCTTAAATTCTGTAAACTATGATTTACTTTATGCCAACATTACACAATGAAAGCGGTGATCTATTAATGTACATTAGGCCCACACAATGTGTCATGTGTTGCTAAATGCCATGGATGCCACAGGACTTGAGAAGTGCTCATTACAAGAGTGGTAATTTAGAAGTGTCTCATTGCACTCATTCACGTATTCAGCACATATATTAAGCACCTAGTATGTGCCAGGCAGTACTGTATAGCTGGAGTGTTACAAAGCTGACAGTCTGATGCTTAGCTAGGATGGAAGAGTGGTTTGGGGCACAAGAAGGGGGAACCAACCACATTGAGTGGAGAGTGTCTACTTCTGCGAGGGATTCTAGATCTCCATTATTTTTGCCACCCACAGAGATGAACTTCTGACAACACTTTCTTTAAAAAAATCTAATTGCTTTATCTTTTGAGAAAAGTGACCGTAAGTTTTACTTATTATAAAGAAGGGAACTGTTTTCATCTCTTAAGATTTCCTCTTATTATTCTTTTAAAAAATTTAATGTAGCTTATTTGTGTTCACCTACTAAGTATATTAAGGGGAATATTACTTAAGTTTGGAAAGCTTCATTTTATACACAGAAAGTAAAAGTGATCAGATAATGTTTAATACCATTGGAGAAATTTAAAACTGGAATTAAGGAGGGCAAAGAAGGCAATTTATAAAATGTTTACTTCATTAGAACTAAGGTAATGATATGGTTCTGCTAGCAAATGAATTTGAAAAGCATGACCTTTTCCCGCCAGTATTTGTGCTCCTTTTTCTATTTAAAAATCAGTTTTCCGTGACAGTGAAGAAATAATCAACATGGCGATAACAACTATCATCTACTGGTGCTTATTGTGTTCTGGGTACTAAGCACTTTTCCATATATTATCTAATTTAATTCTCACAAAGCTTTATAGAATAACAGTGATTATACCCAATTCTATACATGAGATAACTGAGACTTGAAGAGATTAAGTAAACTGCCCAAGGTCTAAAGCCAGTAACTGGGATTAGGGGAAAAACTCCTGAATTTGTCATAAGAAGACCTGTACTTGGAATGCCAGAGGCAGGAAACACTGGATCGCTGACTTGGATAAGATCAGGCGGTTACGTATTCAGTATAACTATAATTGTTTTGCAGCTATTTTGGTTAATAGGCAAATGGTCATAAAATTTCTCTGCTGTCCATATAAATGTCTTCGTAAAAGTTGTATTTTACAAAGTATATTCATCATCTGTGAACTTCTACTGGTAATTGAAAGTCTACAAAGAGTTTTTTTAGAACAGATCCAAATATTTTAAAAATTGTGCTTTTGTGTGATTTAGTACTCCATATAAAATTCTTCCAAATGGGGCTTCCCTGGTGGCGCAGTGGTTGAGAGTCCGCCTGCCGATGCAGGGGACACGGGTTCGTGCCCGGGTCCGGGAAGATCCCACATGCCGCAGAGCGGCTGGGCCCGTGAGCCATGGCCGCTGGGCCTGCGCATCCGGAGCCTGTGCTCCGCGACAGGAGAGGCCACAACAGTGAGAGGCCCGCGTACCGCAAAAAAAAAAAAAAAAAAAAAAAAAGACTGACCTAAAAAAAAATTCTTCCTAATGAACTCAAGTTTCAAAGGATTGAGAAGTTGTTTGACTAGGCACATCATGAAATGAGGAGTATAATCCATTAGTTGAGATTGTTATAGAGACAATGTCAACAGCAGTTATCTCTTCCTGTAGAGGTATTTGAGGAAATTACTATCCCCCACACTGCAAACAGTATATGATATAGAAGCTGATATCCTGATTGCAAATTTTTAGCAGACTCCATGGACAAGTGTAGTTTACTTTCTTATATAATCAAGTTGATTCAATAAAAAAATTAAAGGAAGTGAATTAGTACAAGTGCAATTTTATCTAAAGCTTTTCAATAGAAACACTTTGCCCAGGAATCTATACTTGCCATTTTTTCCCCTGGTATTCTGACTTTTTTTTTTTAAGCCAGATTAAAAAAAATTTTTTCCCTATATCTCTATAGAATCTCCCACAACTAAATAAGGAGGAAGCCTTCAGAAAAAATAATTAGGTAACT
Source organism: Phocoena sinus (assembly GCF_008692025.1). Classification (NCBI taxonomy): domain Eukaryota; kingdom Metazoa; phylum Chordata; class Mammalia; order Artiodactyla; family Phocoenidae; genus Phocoena; species Phocoena sinus. Next base: position 106,620,365 of record NC_045765.1, on the reverse strand, counting down.
CTTATGCATAAGAGTTAAGAACGTGCTAACAAAGTGTTCAGCATCTTTATCAAGGCAGCCAAGGAGAATTTGAGGATTATGTGCATTATTCCCCTGGTATTATTTAAGCCTGGGAAACTTGAGGTACAAAAATAAAAAATTAATTACAAATGAGAGGTAGAAAAGGTGTTTTTGTAGTAACACGAATTTTGAATAATTTTCTGTCACTGAGAGAAGCTCATACTGCTTATCAGTACAATTTGGGAATTTGAGATTCAGATTACTAATTTAATCATTTGATTGCAAAATTCTTATAAAATTTTATGAAGCCTTCAGCTCCCTTAAATTCCTTCTGGGCCATGTTTTTGTTTTGTTTTTGGAGGGCTGTGTTTGATAAATAAAAGTTTTAAATATGAGAAAATAATCCAGTATGTAAGTAATGAAGGTTATCTGCTTTAATGATTTTCTGCTGTGCTATGGGTTTATTTTTGTGTTATAAAAGGCCACTGAAATTATGGCAGGCCATTTGGAAGTGTTTCTCTGAAGGGCTGAGAACATGAAAGTTCAATCTGAATGCTATAATAAAGTAAAAAGAAAACTTTTTGTTGGATAAAAACTAATGAGAACAGGTATTTGGAGCAATTTTTTAAAATATTTCAACTATGGACATAGCATCATAATATTGACCCAAATCACATTTCAGTGTTAATTTCCACAAGCAAAATGTAGGCCTTGTAGTTGGTTTTTTTTTTTTTTTTTTGTAGTTTTATTACTTGAAAGCTCAGAGCAACTTTCTAAGAACATGAATTTACAATTAAAATGAAGTGGACTAGCAAGTCATTTTTTAAAAAATTGAATAGTGTAGGCAAATAATCTGGATAATTCTGATACCTTGCGTCAGCAATTCCTTTGCACTAAATTTCAACAGAGTATATGGGAATGGAAAGACTGGAGCGACAGAAGTTTTCCTTGCTGAGAAAACTTGAGTCTGACTTACAGGCTTCCTTCAGGAGTAACTTTTAAAATGTTAATATAGTTTTAAAATAATATTTTTATACTCTGCATGAAATTAGACCTGATTTATACATCAATAACAGGTAATCTAGTCTAGTAATGGCTTGAAACCATTGCTAAAGGTTAATCCTCCATTGGATTTAAAACTTCTGTGACTTGATGTTAAAAGGATGTTCTCCCTCATCAGAAATCTCTATGTGTAAATATCTTAAGTCTCTGGGAAACAGCTTTGATTCTACTATATATAGTAAAGGAAACAGCTGAGTCAGCAGCTTGCATAGTAAAACTTATGATTATGTAATTCCTTTTTATGGTCCAACAGTGAAAATCGTAAAGCTGTTAGAAACAAAGAGAACTGAAAGAGAAATGCCTAAAATAGCTAGACATTGTCAAATTCAGAATTCTATCTGGGTAGTTGTAATACATGCAGGAAAATACTTCCAGCCAGACCTACACTATCATTTGACCTTCACAAGTCATACTTTTCAACAGTGGATGCGATTTTCTGAGACTACACTTTTGACCTTGAAGCTGTAACTTGATGTTTTATGTCTCTTAGCAAACTTATAATGCCTCTGGTCCCCAAACTGAGTTCATCTAAAATTCATACCATCATATGTTTAAACTGTTAAATCCTGTAATTCTTATTTTAATTATTCAGCATACAAGGGCAAAGAGAGAAGCTCCAGCTCCTTTAGAATTATATTTTTCTTATTGCATTGAAATGCAACATTGAAAGCTAAGTCTTATTGAAAGCTAAGTCTCTTAGCTTTCTTAACGCAGGATGTCCCTCATCTGAAGCTGGGGCTGAGGAAATAGCTGCATTGTACTGCAGCCTCAAATCCTGCTACAGCTCCCAGGCTTAGGATTCAGCTGAGCTGAAAAGAAATATTCAGGGCAATACATTGGTCTATGGGAACTAAAGCTTTACCGAAGGAGATTTTAATAGGGTAAGTTACTTTTTCCTGAACCTTAGCTTGTCTGACTTTCATTTTCATGTTTTTCTTAATGATGATTCTAACAAAATGACCTTACGTCTTAAGTTTTACTTCCTATTTCTCCCCCCCACCCCGTTTTTGCCTTGCCTCTAAATAAACTTTCTACCCTCCATTCTACTTAGAAGATAGCAACTGAAAAGCCTTGAACAATTGCATCAACTCCCTGCAGCTGGACATTCTTAAGCCAATCCACTTTAATTGTCCCCCGATTCTTAACTCTACTGTAATGCAATAGCATTCAAAAGCCACGGAGCATGTTCACCAATTCGCTGAAAGGAAAAGTCAATGCAGCAGAACTAAAATTAAGAAACACTAACCAAGCATCTCAACTCTAAGTAACTTGAAATGATTTGACTTTCATAAGAGAAGCTGTGTTTTCTTACCTTGGATGTGAATAACTCTGTCATGATCTACAGTATAGTTGTCTGAATGATGATCGGCCCAGCAGATTGAAATCAGCACCAGAAGAAGTAGACTATTCATCTTTGTAGCCCAGAGAATCTTCTTCACTGTGAAAGCATCACATACAAAGAGGCTTGTGAGATTTGGAACCCTTTGGAGTGTTGCCCTGCACAACTTATTACTGCCTTATCATCATAGAATGGGTCTGTAAAAATATTTAACCCGATGTGCTCAGAAAGTTACTGTAAGCTGTCTTTGGGAGCTTAAGACTGCAGCTTTGAACAATTCCAATTTCTCTTATGTAGCCAGAGTCCAAACAGTGTTTAACTCTATCTTTGCAGAATTGTAAATCTAGAAATTTATTTAGAACAGTATAGTTTCGACGTAGAGAGTTATAGCAAGTTACAAAAAGACGTGGCAAGGATATAAACAGACTTTTCAAAAACATTTAAACCTCTGAATTTGAAGTATAAGTTAATAACACAGTTTGATACAGCTACATGTGAATATTTGTCATCAGGTTTAATTCGGAACTGAATCCATTCATTTTACATATGGCTTCCTAAGCAGGTTAGATTTGCTTGTTCTAAATAGAAAAGAGGACACACACAAAAATGCCTGATTAAACAGAAGCAGCACATTTGTTACAGACTCACCATCTTAAACATTGCTTGGGTCTATGGTGAATGGTTGAAAATTATAGACAAACTAGGTTAGAGTTGTGCATGCTACCAGTGCAGTCATCCTGCTTGATTTTTCATTCATTTCTACCTAAAATGCTGACACATCAACTTGGAGTGCCAGGTAGGGTCTCTGCAGTCAGCAGAGCCACGGCTGCAGGGACCGTTCCTGCCAGCCTCCCAGGGCAATTAAGCAAATAAAGAGCTGAAATAGCCAGGCGCAGCTCTAGTCCTGAGTGAAAGAGGCTGAGCCATCGCCTGGCTGTCCTTTATCGCAAGACCGATTTGACAAAAAGGGACACAATCCCCCCAAAACTTCGTCATTCTAAGGACCAAAAAGTGATTCCAAATAATACAAACCAGACGACCTTTGCAGTATTTGCCAGGCAAGATTTTCAGTGTAGCTCCTCTTTTAATGTGGAAGCTGAGGCAGATATTAACAAGAGCTTTCTTTTTCTCTCAAGCACACAGCAGCCTTAACAATACTTGGCTATTTTTGAGACTGAAATTGCACAGTAATGACTTCTCACACTAGTTTGTTTTTTCCAGGAAAGCCTGACTCCCTGGAATACTTATTAAAGAGCTCTGAGTCTGTTCCTGGAGGTCCTTGCAGGCTAGCCTCTTCTCCAGAGCCTAATGCACTACTCACAGACGTCCCCCAAGCCTCTTGGGACAGCAGTACCTCTCTGCCTTCTCCCCTCTAAAAATCGGCATCGTTGTGATGCTTATGGATTCAGTCTTTCATGTTTGCTTTAACCCTTTTCTTTTTCTTCATTATGTCACAGAAAGAAGATGGTGGATGAGCAAATTGAGAAACTTACTTTCCCAGGAAACTAAAACTGTCACCTGCAAAATTCTCTCCGATTTACTGATCTTGTTTTCAGGAGTTCACTTGCTTGCTCCTCTCAGGTTTTTTGGGAAATGATTATTTTTTTGAAGCAACTGACTTTTTTCCATAGGAATACTGTTAACAAATATTACCTGTTTTCAGCCCCGAGCTACACTTTGGGTGAACAGATATAATAGAGGTGACCTTTTGGAATCTGGAATATGACTGACACAGTTATAGACAGACACATAAGACAATGGGCCAACGGGTATACGAGGTGTCCTGTGCTCTTTGCTCACCACGGGGATCAGAGGAGAGGGGGAAATGTGGAAGAGAGGGTGTGAGAAAAACATACAATTTTGACTGTTAAAGGAGACATTCTAAGAAGGGTCAAGATGAGCAGAGGCAGAGAATTTGCTAGATTATCTTTCACATTAGGGTGGACATCTACAGTATAATTTATACGGAGTTGTGTACTCCCCCCCTAAACACACAAACACACACACACACACACACACACACAGTTATGCATCCTACCACAGAAGTCACCCTGATTTTACTCATTTGTACCTAAAATATATCACACACAAATTTATCTACTTTAATTCCATATCATAGTATTAAAAATTATATCACTAAGGATTCATTCCATTGTGTCACAATATTAAGTATCCAACGACCCAATTTTAAAATGCAAACATCCTGGGGTGGGGGCAGTGCTGGAGATAAATAATAATAACAGCAGTTCCTTTTAATTGAATGTCTACTATCTGCCTAGTGCTCTGCTAAGCACTGCGCGTGTAATGGCTCATAAAGTCCTTATAATAATCCTGTGAGACAAATCTTTCCATTTTTTTCTGACAGTTACCTTGTTGGAGGTCACACATCTAAGAAAGCGACAATGTTTGTATTTGCCTTAGGCAAAAACAACACCTACTTGGAGTTGTGCTTATTTTTCTGAAAAAGAAAGTTATTTTGTTGCCTTTCTTATTTAGGCTCTTTTACTTGAACGTAGGTGATATGAAAACTTTGACTTATGTTATATGTGAGTATGAACTTTTTTTCCCAAGGCTTGCATATGAGAGTCAGATGGCACTTTTCGTGGCAAGGTCGTGCCCTGCCTTGTTTACAGCACCACTCTGGTGCCATGAGCACCACCACGGTGGTCCACGTGTGGGCACACACACGTGCGTTCACACGTGCACCATCTTTAATTAAAATAGCTGAGGACATTACACATCCTCAGTGCAAATACCCCTACACGGGCATCAGTGCAGTCCAGGTAGGAGAAAGTGGAAAGGGTCTCTGTTACCCTGGCGGTATAACAACTGTGTCACCAAAAGACATGAAACTAGGAAAGCAAACCTCAGGGACACAATTTTCAGGTGTTTAAGCAAACTGCAAGTACACACGAAGTGCTGGACACTCGGTTGAGGTTCCTGAGGATGAGGGCTGTGCCAGCTGTCTGTGTGCTGGTCCTCAAAGGAGAAGGACACTGAACCCTGTTTATTTGCATTTGTAATGATGTCTTCTCTGAATATCCAGGTATTTTTGGTTAAAATTTTTCAGTTTTTGATAAGAGCAGAATTTAGGAAATTTGGGGGCTTCTATAGAACCAGTTATTGCCAGCCTTGAATTAACAGTCTTAGTTCCCCCTGCAGCTCACACACTGCTGGTCTCTTTCTACAGCCTATCAAACCTTGCCACCGTGATGCTGTAGCCAGCTTCAAGATGAGCTCAGATTGAGATGTCTGTGTTCACAGTCACAGGCATGATAGTACTGTGATTTTACAGTTCTGCTTTGGTGACAACTGAACCACTATTTGGAAGCAAGATATCGGCCCAACCTGAAAGTCTAATAGTTTGATAGACACAAAGACATACAATACCAATAGTCTAATACCAAAGTGGCCGACTGCTATTTCTTAAACACCTACTGTGTTAAAATTATTGTATTGGGCAATGGGGAAATAAAACAAAGTGGAAGGCCTGTATGCTATTTTCTGTGTCTTGAGAGCTAATGCCACATATTTCCTGAACTACTATTACAGCGGGCCCTCTGTATCCACGGGTTCTGCATCCTCGGAGTCAACCGATCTCAGAACAAAAATATTTGGGAAAAATATTGCAGAAAGTACCAAAAAAGCAAAACTTTAATTTCAAATATTTTCACAGCATTTACATCATATTAGTTATTATAAGTAATCTAGAGATGATTTAAAGTATACAAGGGGATGTGCCTAGGTTATATGCAAATATATTAGGGACTTGAGCATTTTATTTTATTTTTTTAAATAAATTTATTTTTTGGCTGCATTGGGTATTCGTTGCTGTGCGCAGGCTTTCTCTAGTTGCAGCGAGCGGGGGCTACTCTTCGTTGAGGTGTGCAGGCTTCTCATTTCGGTGGCTTCTCTTGCTGTGGAGCACAGGCTCTAGGTGCATGGGCTTCAGTAGTCGTGGTGCATGGGCTTAGTTGCTCCACAGCATGTAGGATCTTCCCGGACCAGGGCTCGAACCCGTGTCCCCTGCATTGGCAGGCGGATTCTTAACCGCTGCGCCACCAGGGAAGCCCTTGAGCGTTTTATATAAGGGACTTGAGCATCTGTGGGGTTTGGTATCCACAGGGCATCCTGGAAGCAATTCCCACAAGGACTCTGGGGACAACTGTACATGCTTGGTACTGTCCTTGAAGCTTCACCCATTTAATTGTTATTTCTCAGAACAGCTCAATTGAAGTGTTAGTATACACATTTTACAGCTCTGGAAACAAGTCAGAGTGGTGACGTCCGCAATCATGTGAAGTGAGAAGCTGGGAATCTGGGCAGTCTGACGTGACCCCAGAGCCTGCACAATCCACCGGCATCACTGGTGTCCGGTGTACCCTGAGGAATGCCATCAGCTCTCACAACTCTTCCAAGGCTTCACACAAGCTGGAGTGCTTCTCCTCCTTCTCTCACTGGGTTGTAGGCATAGCACTGATCACAGCACTGTTGGCACAAGACGTCTGTACATCCAAAGTTGGAATGCTTTCCTCACTGCACGCGCATCCTGTGTGCCAAGAGGAGGGGCGAATGGAAAACTGGATCTGGGAGAAACCAGGACTAAAGGAGCCAAGACTGAGGCGAGTTTTTACACTGTTTAAAGATCACGTGTGTAGTTACATAGAGGACAGGTGAAGAGTTGGTTTTCTTCTCCATTGAGGGCATAATTACATACACCAGGTTTCAATTCAGCACTTGAAATTTAGTTTACAGGTTATGAGAATCCATACAGAGGTTGCTAGAAGCTGAATGAGCAAACCATAGAATCTGATTGGACAGAATTATTTTACAATAGACTGAACCTTCTCCTTCTTGATATCTTTCAAGTCTGATCTAGTTACAGGCAGGAGCTGGTCCATGATCAGTGGTGCAGTGAAATGAAAAAAAAAAAAAACAAACAAGGGACTGCAAAGTATACTTTTTCATTAGGTTAAATTAATTCAACTTTTAAAAATTGTTCTTTTTTTCTGACCATTTTTCTGTTAGAATGGCCTCTATTTCATGGAATTATAACTTTTAGACTTTTTTAAATTGTAGATTATTTTATACTTGCTTAGCAATATATTTTTAATGACAATCTTATGCTGACTCATCACTTGTTTTGTTTTTATTGGTTGGCTTTGTTTTCTGTTTTGACTCTGCAGGTGTGTAAAATCCAGGAGTCAGACCACTGACCCAAATGATGGCTAAAGAACTCAGACTACTGATGCATTTGAATTGTTCAGTGTGCGGAGGGACCCCTGGGTGTTTACCTAAGCCCCAGGATTTACTGCACACAATGGGGCAGAATGCAGAACTGCTTGGAATATACCCAATGATCAAAAGAGAAGCCATGAATGAAAAAAATCTGTGTTCAGTTATACAATAACTACCCTCAGGGAGTGAGTCTGTATAAACTCCAAGTGAACAAAACATCTGCCCTGTCATCTTGCATTGTTCTATGAAAGTGCAAACTACTGAAGAAGTAGAAGAGAATTCATGATGCCCTGAATTAAATGTCTAGCCACAGACATTGTGGTAACCTCCTTCTCAGGCCATGGTCAGTCTGCTGCTTCCTTGGCGTGATCCTTTGGCAACCTGAGAAGCTGGAAAAAGTCCTAGGTCAGGAGGAAGAAAACATGAGTTCTATACCAGGTCTCATAATCAACACATCAGGTCTCAAGTTTTTCACCTACAAAATACTAATAATTTTTTTCCTCAAGGTGAAAAGTGTTTTTGAAAAGTATAAAAACTATGCAGACTAAGGTATTGTTATCAAGCTGGCATGGCTCACCTCAAACCCGATCAGTTTTCATGGATAAATGTAATAGCAAACTAAAGATATCTCCTTCTCAGAGGCAGGTGAGTTCTAAAAAGTTCACTATCACTTGTATGTGGAATCTAAAAATGATACAAATGAACTTATATACCAAACAGACCCACAGACAGAAAACAAACTTATGGTTACCAAAGGGGAAAGGTGCGGGGGAGGGATAAATTAGGAGTTTGGGATTAATATATTAACATAACACACTACTATATATAAAATAGATAACCATCAAAGGCCTACTGTGTAGCACAGAGAACTCTACTCAATATTTTGTAATAAACTATTGGGGAAAAGAATCTGAAAAAGAATATATGTGTATATATATATCTGAGTCACTTTGCTGTACACCTGAAACTAACACAACATTGTAAATCAACTATACTTCAATTAAAAAAAAAGTTCACTATTTGGAATGAGTGCAGGAATCAAAACACAGAGGAGGGCCTGAAGCAGCAGTAGTAACACCAGGCAACTCATTAAAAAAGCGAATTCCCTGGGCCTACGACAGATCTCCTGAATCAGAAACCGAGGGTAGGGCCCAGCTGGCAGTGTTTCACAAGCCCTGCCCCCTCCTCCAGGTGAGTCTGACGCAGGCTCAGATTGGAGAACCACGTGTCTAAGCCTTTAAGAATACCAGGCGTTCTTCATCTCGTGCTTGAGCTTCAGGGAGTCAAAGCTGAGTTACGGAAGGAAAGGATCACGCCAAGGACAAGGAAGCAACAGACTGACCGTTTCTAGACTACGAGGTCACCAGGGTATCCGGTAATGTTAAAGCCTTAGAATAATTGAACATAGGGTCCTTACGACTCTCAAAATAAGCTGCATTTTAAATTTTATGACTTTTTTCCTTCCTCCTCCATACTTTGAAATCAGCCTATTTAATTTCCATTTTGCCCCTAAATTTTTCATTTCAGAGATGTTTTTTATCTTTTGCTTTTCTGCTTCTATTTCTCCATTTGTTACCTACAAATCTTACCCATCCACTGTAACTTCATTTTTTTCTCTTCTCTTTTCCCTGTATTTATTATATTTATTACATTATTTGATATTTGATGTGATCATATGATTTATCATCCAAACCAGGGCAGAGAATGAACAGAAGAACTATTTATAACTGTATGGGAAACTAGTACCATGTAAATGGGGGCTATCCTAGGGAGATGGGCAATATGTTATGAGTGTGATGGAGGAAAGGCAGAATTTAGTTTCATTCTTTGCTCTGTCACTCCAGTTGTGTGACTCTTAAGAGAAGTAATTCAACTGCTTCAGGGTCAGATTTTTTTTTATCCATCAATTAGAGTAGTTGATGACAAATGTCAAAGTCTTCCACACATTCTTTGTTGTTATTATTATTCAACTTTTTCTTAACGGAGATATCAGGCCCTCCATTCTACTTACATTGCATTTTAGGACTGTTCACCTCAAAAAACAAATGAATGGATTTTTAAAGGGATGACATCAATAATGCTTGTTTAAGTAGCATTTTGATTCACTTATTGCTTTTTGGCTGGTTATTCTTTGCCAGCTGTCTCTTGGAGGAATATTGATAGAGTTTGGGACAAACAAAGCAGCTCTTCACTTAATCAAAGTACATTTGCTCCAGCCTCTCATTGACCCATCTGAACCTGCTTTAGATAATTCCTGAGACAGGGGTTAGACTTCTCCAAAACCAGCTTTATGAAAGGGTTCCACAGTGGTTTTGTTTGTTGATTGCTTTTCTAAAACAAACATAAAAAGCATATAGAAATAAAAGCACAAATTATATTTGATGTTTATAGTGTTCAGTCCTGCAAGTCTTAATTGAATCCCTAGGGAGTATGGGGGAAAGCAGTGCATATACATACTAATAAGCACGGTGACTTATTTGGACTTTTCTTGTTTCTGAGTATCTAATAGCCTGGCATTGCTGAACGAATAAATGAATGAGGCATATACAGCAGGATTCTGACACTCCCAGGTTATAGACGATGTGAAACCCTAACCTTATAGTGATGCTTAAGAGCTGGGAACATTTCATTCAACGTTTATTTACATGCAATACCTTTGGTTGGAATTATATTGGAGAGTAGGCAGCATAAACTATGCCTCTCCAATCTTGTGAGATAATACCAGTGGACAGGTAGATGTCAAAGTCCACTCATAAAACAAGACGGAAAAAATATAAGTTGTAACTATAGTAATGCCTGCGCATTTACACGGGCAGTCAGTAAGACTGTCTTCCCAGGTCATGCCAAGGAAATTCCAGACTTTCTCTCATTATATTCCAATATTCTAGTTCTAATGCTAGTGGATAATTCACAGTCTGTTGGAGAAAAAACTAGTATAAGATATGGGCAGGACTTAAGGTCTCAAAGCCCTGGAGTGTAGTGGACGTTGGTACAGTAGCTTGGGCATGTTCCTGTGAGCTGTCTGTCTGCCACCTGCAGGGTTCCCACATCTACTCAAAAGCCTTTCAGTTACATGAGATTTCTAGGTTTTTAGGGTTGGGGCATGTCTTCCATAATTAATAGTTTGTTTCTTAACCAGAGAGTTATTAGTAGAGGAGGTCAATAAATACATGTGAAGAAATACATTTTGATGATAATGGTGAGATTAAAAGAAAATGAATCTTTTACCTTCCCTTCTGTTTACCTGTGGGGAACTTATCCTACATTTTTTGCCCTAAAAAAAAGGATCATGATTTTACCATAGAACATTAAAAATTAGACTATAACTGATATGAATATTATATTGCTATGCAATTAAAAATGCATCCTTCATAGAATGCAGAAAACATTCATTTTCTGTCATTACACATAAAATTTTCAAAAATCAAATCGCCTCACGAGCAATTCTTAAAAGATGATTAAACCTGTTGGTATATAAATTAGCAATGCTGTCACTTCCCAAGCTCACTCACAATTTCTTTTATAGTTTGATTGCTAAATGCTGCCATGCTAAATGGTGTCTTGGCATTATAATCATGATCAAATTATGGGAATAATAAGTCCACATGCTAGAGGTAATTTTGACTAAAATTTCGTTTCTGGACTATTATAATCTCCTCAAAAACCAAACAAGAAAAACTTGTACATATGTTAGCATCGTTCTGAAAAAAGTTTTTTTACTCTAAAGCATATACTTGCTTGGCATACTTGTATAGGAAACACATCATTTTATAGATTCATTCTTCCTTGAGTCCATGATCAAAATTCTCAGTAGCATCAATACAAAGCCATTATACTGAATAATATAAAATTAAATGTTAAAAATATTTTTCTTAATGTATAAAATCAAATGACTTCCTGCCATTCTCAGTAGTGCTAAGTGATTTTTGAATGCTGACAAGGAATTTGGCACTAAATTCAAAACTCTACAAAGGTAAACGTTCCCTAGTGAATTGCAATGCAAATAGAACTTAAACACAGGCATTTTAAAGAGATTGGAAGGCCCCTTTTAACCAATGATGTATAGTAAACACTTTTTCCTGAAGCACTGTAAAAGAATGAATATATATATATATATACACCTGTATGAATATTAAGAGCTTAGAGTGCTATCTCATTGTTTCCTAACATAATAAATCTAAAAACACAGAAGTGAATAAAATAAAACAACTTCCATTTTTATTAATCTTTTACATCATTTTAACACCATGGAAAATAACTCTCCTCTTTGTATTTTAATGTGCAAATATGAATAAGATGGTGTTAGGACTGCTTTTAAATGTAGGTTACATAAAAACAAGTTACTCTAGCTCATATTCACACAACTAAATGAATCCAAACCTCTTAGCTATAGACTTTACAATTTGAAACAATTTTTTTTAAAGTAGAAGTAGAGTTTTTACATATAGAAAACTGATCATAACATGAATTTCAACTAAATTGCTTTTTAAAGTTTCTAATTAAGCTAGCAAAACAGTATTTTAAGGCTCCATTTTGTTTAAAATGTTAGCATTTCTTATAAAGTTAAAAATTTCAACAGCTGTCAGTTAAACATTATATTAACACTAGATCTAAAAATACAACTGCAAATTATCTACAACACAGCTTTGGTGCATCACAGATGTGACAGTAACAAGTTTTCAACATAATGCAAAATCCAACTCTAAGCTCCCCACTGAATCCTACATGGAATTCTAAACTAGCTGACAAACAACAAGAATCAGGCAACTCACAGATATTTTAAACGATGATCAGACTCTGAGAAGGTGTAGAAAGATTTTAAATATATGTCAGTTCTGATTTTTTACTGAATACAATGAAGGGTTTTATGATCAATGTTTTCCTGAGGTATCTGATCATGCTAAGTCATGATAAAAACAAAAATAAATCCATTAATGATCTTTAGAGCATAAACTTCTCTCCTCTTTGCTTGATGCAGTCCCCCACCTCTTTTGGCTGTCACTTTTAAGATATCTTCCCAGACCCTGAAGCAGCTTTACTATTGGTCCACATCCTACGTCAAAGCATGATCTCATCAGAATTCAGTTCGTTGGCTTATGAATAACAAAGGCTGTTCCAGTCTGAAAGGCTGTGTCTACACAGCACAAAAAGGGAGAATCCAGTATTCTCCAATTAACTTGGCAAATATTGACTGCTAAGCTCATTAAATCAAGTTTCCATATTGGTTTTGCGATACAAGATACAACCCAAGAATATGTCTTAATAGATTAAGTTACAGTGATCTTTCAGTGTTTAAGCTTTTAAAACTAAATAATCCTCATTTACATCTTCTTTAGCTGAGGAATTTTTTCATTCTGAAAACATTTAATCAACCTTCTTTATAGGCACTGAAGCTTAGACAGTCAGAGCTCTAGACTCTAAAAATAGCTACATAATTTATAACTTCCATAAAGAAGAATGCCATTTAAAACTTTTATGTAATATAGGTATTAGTCTTGCCATTGACTTAGAAGTAAATAATCATCTGTGAGTATAATGCATAAAAATATGGGCAGTATTATCAGAAGTATGGAAAGTAGGTATACATAAATCTCGAAGGTTTTTCAGTGTCCTAAATACCATAAAATTACCAACCCGAACCCTCCCGCAGACTTTCAATCTCCCTCCATATTCCCACCATTAGAATTACCAATACAAAGTTGCCCAAGGTCTTTTCCATTTCAAACTTGACCATGGCTTTGTAAGATATTATGGAGAGACACAAGTCCATGCTAGTGAGAGCAGTGTAAAGGTGACAGAGTTCCTGGGTGGGTGCTGTTAGAGTTAAGAGGAAAGGAGTAACCATAAAAGCTAAGTTTCATAGAAAGAAATGGCTGTTCATGAACAGTTACCTAAAGATCAGAATTCTCATCAATGCCGGGTAAATGACAGTTGAGGATTATTCGTGTACTAATGACCTTTGAATAATCTCTTTCATCTTGCTAACTTCAGCAGTACGCAGATCTATCTGTATCTAGGCGATAAAATGTAATCCTGAGAATAAAGTACCTAGAAAGCAAGGGAAATGGTAACACTGTACAGTGCCTCGAAAAATGAGCTGCTATTAAAAAGTTGTAGAAAAACCTCACCAACTCAGCTGTCAGTCATCACCCTCAGGTGTTGGTAATAACTGCAACCTGAAAATCATTTTTAGTGCACACAATACTGCAAATACTGAGAGAACCACGAAAGGTATAAATGTCATGGGAGATAAAATGCCAATGGCTGATTCAGAGTGTGCATTTGCAGACAAGCGTTGAAAAGGCAAAAGCTCCTACCACTGAGAAGCAAGCAGAAAAGAACAAGAAGAGGAGGAGGGAGAAGAAAACAGCAGCAGCTGAGCGGTGGCGACGGAGCAGTGTCCTTAGAGCTAGTGGACTCCTGAAAAAGGCAGCCAGCAGCACAGCCACTGGCAGTGGGAGGAATGACTTGAAGGACAGATATCCCCATAGAGAAAAAATGGCCAGATAGGCTAAGTGAACAATCTGAACAGATCCAGGGAGGGAAAAAACAGCCTGACATATCTTGAGGGCTCCTAATATGTACCATGCCATGTGAAGCCATAATTCAAGTAATTATCCATTGAGTGCCACTTCATGCCAGGCAAGTAGAAATAAGGTTCAGCTTCAGATGGCAAAGCAGTTACCCTTTGGGAGGCTGTGAAGCAGTAGACAGAGCAGGATGCTAAGCATCTAGAGGCATCTCCGTAGGATACTACTGAAGAAGGAAGAGCTCTCTGGTATGCAGAGGGAATGGCACCCCCTGGAGCTGTGAAATGCAGCAGCCTTGGCAGGCACCTAATCCCGTGCCTGGGAGGGGCTCGGAATGGTTTCACAAAGAAGGTGACTGCTCAGCTGGATCTGAAAGAGAAGGAGACAGAGAAGAGGGAAAGGGATATCGCTGTCTATTAGAAGAGCACATGCAAAGGAAATGAGCTGTGAGAGGCTTGGGCTGCTTGTGTGACTACATGTAGCTCCCTGTGATGGGAGAGTAGGATAATCAGCATGGACTGGTTGGAGACGAGGCTGGACAGGCGGGCAGGGGCAGGGACAAGAAGGCCTTGCATGTCACACTTGTTTGCATTTTTCCTGATGCTCTCAGCTCTTCTAAACAAAGTGCCACAACCACCGAGAGTTATTTATCTTTACACATCTCACAATAAATAATATTCTCAAAATACAGCCCTGTTAGAGCATATTACTAAGAGGGGTTTTCTTTTCTTTTTCTTTAAGTATAGTTGATTTACAATGTTTCAGGTGTACAGCAAAGTGATTCAGTTATACATATGTATATATATCCTTCTTCATTTTTTTCCATTATAGGTTATTACAAGATAATGAATATAGTTCCCTGTGTTATACAGTGGGTCCTTGTAGTTTATTTTATGTATAGTAGTTTATGTCTATTAATCCCAAATTCCTAATTTATTCTCCCCCTCCCCTTTCCCCTTTGGTAACCATAAGTTTGTTTTCTAGGTCTGTGAGTTTATTTCTGTTTTGTAAGTAAGTTCATTTGTATCATTTTTTTTTAGATTCCCCATGTAAGTGATATCATATATAGATAGTATTTGTCTTTCTGTGTCTGACTCATTTCACTTAGTATGATAATCTCTAGGTCCATCCATGTTGCTGCAAATGGCATTATTTCATTCTTTTTATGGCTAAGAAGTATTCCATTGTGTATGTATGTATATGTATATATATATATATATATATATATATATATATATATATATATACCACATCTTCTTTATCCATTCTTCTGTCGATGGGCACTTAGGTTGCTTCCGTGTCTTAGCTATTGTAAATATTACTACAGTGAACATTGGGGTGCATGTATCTTTTCGAATTAGAGTTTTCCTCTTTTCTGGACATATGCCCAGGAGTGGATTGCTGAATCATATGGTAGTTATATTTTTAGTTTTTTAAGGAACCTCCATACTGTTCTCCACAGTGGCTGCACCAATTTACATTCCCACAAACGGTGTAGGAGGATTCCCTTTTCTCCACACCCCAAGAGGGATTTTCTTAACCATGTCATATATTCTCTGTTTACTAAGGAAGATGCAAACATAACACGCTTTAAAAAGGTTTCCAATTTTTTATGAAAGTAAAATGTAAAAATTTTTGAAAGTGACGGGTTAACTTTTAGTATTGGATTCTCACGCTTCAGGAACGCCAGATTAACATAATATTGCTATAAATTCAATGATCAGTGTAATTATGGAACACACTCGAATTGTAATACATTTTCATATTGGGTTATAGCAAAAGACTGTCAAGCCATGTACTTTAAAGTGCTTCTAGGAATATATTTTATAGGATTTGAGAGCAGAATCCAGCCCATTGCATGGATGCATAACAGCTGGAATGCAAGCTCCAAGAAGGTAGAAACTGTTCACCACAATATCCTCTGCACACAGTAGGAGCTCAGGGACGCTGGTTTTGCTTTGTGCACTGTAGGATGAATGGCAGCCTCCAGTGCTATATAGTACACAATCTGCACAGCCATATGCTATAGCTCTCTAGACATTAGATATGCCACACACACACACACACATCTTACTTATTGGACAAATCATCACATTTCATACAAACTTAGAAAAAATTCATTTACTTTTCAAATGATAAATGAAGGACCTAAAAGTGTTCGATTCCATGCTAATGTTACAAAAGTTTAAACCCCCTGAGGACAAACCCCCTGAGTCTTTGTACTCCTGGCACGTAGTGAGTTTTCAGCGAGTGTTCAGTGAATGAATTAAAAAGATTGGCATTTCTGTGGTTCTAAATGCAGCTGATGGAGGGTGTACTAGAGTTAACTAATTACTAGAGTGACTACTAGTTACTCCATATTTTTTGTGTTGATTTCTGTGACCCTTTCTGGCCTGCCTCAACCTCAACCTGTCATCTTTCAAGTTTGCTGCTCATTTGAAAAGATAATCTACATAATCTGACTTAAAAGGACCACTTTTGGCCAAGAGCATACGACTGCCTGTACCTTCCTGCAAGTGTTTCCACCCAGGTTCTTGAAGTTCATTTGTAGAGCAACATAAGGCATAAAATCTTTAAAGGCCTTTACGTGGACTCTCATTGCTGTCTGCCTCCTCTACCCCCATTGCTAATCCCCAGTCCATCTTATTGATAGAATATTCTCACACTGATAGAAAATAAACACCATACAAGCCATTGAAGACTTCGTATGAGTAGAACTGATTTTTCATCAGCACTTCCTATTTGATTTCTTCACCCGGTACTATGGAGATTGTTTGAAATTGTACCACCACCAACAGCAGGCTCAAAGCAAAAACTATAGATGTAAAATGTAGTCAAATAGGGGCAAAAAAGGGAAAGAGCAAGACCTGAGGACAAATTATCTCATTTCCTCCTACTTGCTAATTTAAAATTTGCTTAAGGATCACGACTTTTGATGCACTCCTTACACAATTATCCGACCTCTGTCATGAGAAGAGAAAGGTATGACACGTAAAACAAAGAAGCAGCCATTGCTAGTGGTGAAAAAAAAGAAAAGGGAGCAAGACCAGTCTGTCAAACGTAATCACCTTAGTGAGACTCTCTGAACTCTGCTGTCCTTTTCTGCCAGGCTAATGGAAGCCTCCTTGGGCTTAGAGGAGAGACAAAGAGAGTGAATAGTAAGAGCAGCCATGACGTAAGAAGGTTCAATGTCATTGGACTTCAGATGGTCATTTCTAGCAATGAATGAGTTCAGGGGCAACCACGTCACCTCTTCATTCTGCTAATGCCAAAATGCGTCAGATCCAATGCCAGCAGGGGCATATGCCGCAGTCCCTATTCCACCCCGCCATGTTAGAAACAGTCTACAAGTGAGCTTAGAAACGCTCATCTATGTTGCTGGACCAAAGGGGTGGTGGAAGAGAGTAAAGCGGGTGGGGTGCAAAGTACCACAAAACTGAAGGTCATTTAAATTTCAGGAAGTTCAAGGGCAGGATAATGTTTATTTTCTTCACATCTGGAAGGGTGTGTCATTTTTTTCATTCATTCCTGAATTTCAAGGGAAGAATTTTATTCTGTCAAAATGCCATTGCTTAAAAAAAAAAAAAAGGTTAATAGATTAAGTTGGCTGTTCGACAGTTAAGGTAGTTAAGGTGACAGGTATTTTGGAATAAGATTTAAGATTAAGATTTCCTCTTCCAAGAGGGGGAATGTGCTTAAAGTATTTAATAAAATGTATACAATAAAACTGGTATGAAAAAGGGCAACTTGTCATTGAAAAGCAAACAAACAAACAAACAAAAAACCCACAGGAAAAGAGGAAGAGACAAGGATCTCATTGAATTATTAACTTCTATGATCTGGTTTAGGCAAAATCAATTTTTAAGAACTGCAGTTGGCAGATATTCTCTCAGTATGTAGTGAATGGCCAAAGGATACATCTGCTGTTTCTCCAATTGAGAAGAAGAGCATAGCCTGCTGTTAGGAACCTCTTGACTATGATTTGCATTTTTAGTGATAGTTTAGGAAGGTCTTTGCAAAATAACCCTTTCAGCAAAAGCATAAATTTCTATTTAATCATATGCAAAGGCAGAATAAATACTGGCATCGTGTGAAAAACATTTATTCAATAATATTTTAGAGGCAAGTATATAAAATGAAGTCTATATCACCATTATGGAGACCAAACCAGGAAGGACCTCTTTAAATCCCACGGGATTGCATTTGGTGTCATACTGATGTGATTAGACACTCAACTTCTCCAACTAGGATGCAGCTGCCTTGATCAGAGCAATGCCTACATTGTAGTATCTATCTGTCCTTGAATCTTCAGCACGCAGGCTGGAAGAATACCCTCGTGACTATCTTTCAATTTATGTCTGTCAATTTTAATATTTTGGAACACCCTATTCTTTAATCTACATAATGGAAAGAGAAAAAGAGAAAACATCAGGAGGATTGATAAACTTTTGTGCTCTTTGGTGTTGGATTATCTAAATTCTGGAAATGCATTTATATAGAACATTCCTAGTTAGTGCTCTTCAACTGAAACATCAGAAGAATATTTCTATCCCCTTGGTTTTCTTAAAGTACAAATATTAGCTAGACAAGAATTTCTAAGTCACAAAACAGGCCAGGTGGGACAAGGTAAATTTGCTCCTGCATCCCTCCATGTCTTCCTTTGTTTCCATCTTCTTATTTCTCTTTTTAGAACACGCTTGTGTCTGGGGTATTTTAGTTACTCATGGATCTATACTTGCAGGCTCCCACCTCAGACCTGCTGTCCTGACCCTCTCCTCCCTTGAAACCAACGCTTCCTTTGTCTTGAGTCTTCTGATGACTCTTGCTTCTCTACTAATGCTTTTGATTCAAAGGTTTATCTTTCACAGTGAGCATATTAGGCAGTGGGAGAAATATTTTGTCCAAGAAGTCATCCCATTGACCACTGAATCACACCACTGAATCAAGCCATCCACCTTGGCTGCCTGTTCTGGGGCACAGGCTCCATTTATCTCCATGCAGTAGCATAGCTCCTGCCATTCTTTATTTGGTTCTCTTCACAAATTAAACTTTTTGGTGCCCACAGTGGATCTGGCATAAGCTCACTGGCACAGTCTCACTTTAAAGTTCACATTCTCAACAGCAAAATCAAGCTGCTTCAGAATACTAGCATAATTGGCAAATCAAATTCCCTCCAATAATTAAACACACATGAAAAAAGCAAATGGTTGTTGACCTCTTTTGTTGGCATCCATGATTTTGGATAATTTCCTGGGATGGTATTTGCCAGATGCAGATTTGAGTCTTTTTGTGTGTGTGTGATAATGGGTACTTTAGGAAAGCTTATTTAAATGGGAGACATTAATATAGACTGGGGAGACAACAGCCCTAGAAAACGGTGCATTCTGGGCGATGGTGGACAGAAGCAGGAAACCTTCTGCTTATGGACAGTGAGAAATAGCTGCTAATAATTCCACTAATAAAACAATGAGGCAAGAAAACTAAGCTGAAGGCCATGACAATATTCATCCGCCAACCAAAGCTCCTTTGGCTTTGGTTGATAAAGGTCACTGATAAAGGTCAGTAGCACCATGGAGAACTGAAATTCAGTGTTCTGTATTCAGAACAATTCTTAGTACAGACATTGTATCTACACAACCAAAAATGCCATTTAGAATGAATTTGCCTGAAGGATTTGCAAAGTCTGCAATAGGCAAATAGTCTACCTTATTTAAATTTGCTCAGTCCACTAGCCAACCACCCCAATTGTTAGGTCCCTGTTTGTGGAAGATTTTCTTTTTTCATGACAGAATTCATTTGACTATCCTTCCTATTTGGGGTGGGTGGATTTAGCCACCCACCATTTAGCCACCTCTCCATTTAGGAGAGGGTTTGGGGTTGCTGGATTTAGCCAAGACCAATATTGAGTGCTCTGAGTGCTAAGTGGTGACGATTTTCACTGTCAAACTGTTAGACTGCCATATCCAGTGTAGTACTGAAAATCAGAGTTACAGGCATTTGAGTAGTGAAGATGACTAATATTGTCAGCCTGTCCTGTGTTTCTCTGGAGGGAATAGCTACCTAAATGGATACTTTTCAGGGAAATAAAAGGCCTCACAACTGAAATACAATTTTTTTTTCACTGACCAGCCAAGAAGAGTAACAAGGAAAAAGGAGTCTCTGGAAGAGAATGGAGTGCCCATAAAAGCAACTTCAACTACTTTAGTATTTTGCCTAGGGCAAGCTGTAATGAGGGATAATATTGAAAGAACACATAGGGGTGATTTCAGACCCAAAAGTGGAAATGAAATGTGCAGGCTAAGTAATAGCCAATTTTCTCAGAATCGCACAGAGTTCTTTATTTACTACATGTCCCAGATATTTTAAATTTATTATACACTGATTTTAATATAGACTGCAGAATGTGTGTATGCATCTATTTACATATAAAAATAAGCAAGCCAAGTAGTTTACAAACACACACACACACACACACACACACACACACTCTTAATTAATTAAACTTGGCTAATTCTAAGCCCAAATATATACACATCTTTTTTAAAAAAATTTCTTCCATTGGATTTGTATAAAATTTTTCGCTCAAGTCAGAGATAGAAAATTCTATATGAATAAACAAAAAACAGAATTTCTCTTCATTCTTTCTTAGATTCAACGTTAAAGGACTAAAGTTTTTTTTTTTACATTTATAGTATTATTAGTTCACTATTTTCTTCAAAGAACTATTTTTAAAAAGACCACCCAGAAGTTTCAACTAATTGAGGAAGCAGTCTTCAGCTTACTTAAAAAGAAAGGCTGCATGGGACACATTCCTGGCACCAGTACTCTGTCATATCTGTTTGGGTTGGATATAATGCAAAGGACAATCTTAAATTTTGAAAGGAACTTGGTATTTTCTTTTTGCCCCTAAAACACCCAAAGCAAGAAAATAGGAATTTCTGATACCTTTTTCAGGGAGATTATTTTATAATTTGAGGTTTAGTAATGCCAGGGAAAAAATGAGCCACCCAAGGAGATCATAAAAACCAAAATCACAGATGTAGAAACAGGTTTTAGTAGTGTTATGAGTTTCCGAGTTTGGGGAAAGTATAAGATGTTATTCAAAGTGGATCATTTAGGCCATGGAATTCTCATTAGCTGTTTGGTCATGAGAGAAACATCTGTAAATGGGAACTAAAAGGCTTTATGAAAAATATTTGATGAACACGTTGGGACCTAGAATAAGAAAAATGTTGGGTAGTGGTAGAATTAAGTTGGAAATCAATAACAAAAAGATATGTGGAATATATCCATGTATTTAGAAACTAAACTACCAACCTCTAAATAACCCAAGGGTCATAGAAAAAAATCAAAAGGAGCATTAACAATTATTTCCAATTGAATGAAAGTGAAGATTCAACATATCAAAATTTCTGGGATGCAGCTGAAGCATTATGTAGTGAAAAGTTTATAGCTTTACATACCTACAGTAGAAAAGAGGAAAAGTCCCAAGTCAATGACTTCAGATTCCACCTTAAGAAACTAGAAAAAGAAGAGCATATGAAACCTGATATAAGCAGAAGAAAGAATTATAAAGATCAGCACAGAAATCAATGAAGTAGAAAACAGAAACAATGAGAAAATCAATGAAAACAAAAGATGGTTCTGTGAAAAGATCAATAAAATTGATAAACATCTATCCAGGCTAATCTGATGAAAGATAAAGAGGACTAACCATACCAAGTGTTGGAAAAGATGTGAGCAACTGGAACACTGTCACACACTGCTGGAGAGAATGTAAAATGATGTGATCACTTTGGAAATTGTTTGGCTGTTTATTAAATAAATAAACATAGTTGGATAGTTGAAAACTTTCTGGGTGATGAACGCTTTTATTATCTTAATTGTAGTATTAGTTTTACAGGCATATATACATGAAAAATTACCATTTGTGCACTTTGAACATGTCCTATTTATTGCATGTTGATTGTACCTTAATAAATGTTATAAGTTAATACAATCATCTGTAATTCCAATGGAGATTAATTTTGTTTGCATTTTATTTCATACTTATCCAAACATTTTAGCCAAATATAAATGCTTTTTATTTCTGCTGAGATGGAACAAAATCATATGGCCTTTTTAAAAGCGATTTTTAAAACTGAATATATAATGGGCATCTTTTCATTTCATTAAATCCTCTTTTACATAGTTTTTAATACCTGCATGTTACACTATTGTATGTGTATGTCAAAAATATTTTAAATAATTACCCATTTTTGCATATTTAAGTATATTTGTATTGTTTTACTAATAAACAACATTATTACATAGCTTTAGGTAAATATTTTCTTCAGCTAGATTCTACAACGTGAGGTTACTAAATTAAGATGTATATCCACAAAGTTGTGCAGCCATTACCGCTATCTAATTCTGGAACATTTCATCACCCCTAAAAGAAACCCTGTACTCATGAGTAGTCACTCTCCATCCCCCCTCTCCCCATTCTCTGGCAAGTATTAATCTACTTTCTGTCTATGTGGATTTATCTATTTCAGACATTTCATGTAAATGGAATCATACATTATGTGGTCCTTTAATGACTGGCTACTTTCACTGAGCATAACTTCAAGGTTCACCCATTCTGTAGCATGTATCAGTACTTCATTCTTTTTATGGCTGAAAAATAATCCATTGTATAGATACACCACATGTTGTTTATGCATTCAGCAGTTGATGGATATTTGGGTTATTTTTTAGCTTTTTGGCTCTAGTGAATAATGCTGCTATAAATGTCCACGTACAAGTTTTTACGTGAACATATTATACACCTAGCAATGGAATTGCAGTTCACCGGTTTATATTTCTACCAGTGATGCATGAGGGTTCCAACTTCTCCATGTCCTCACTAGCACCTGTTATTGTCTTTTTAATTATATCCTCCCTAAGTGGGAGTGAAGTGGTATCTCATTTTGTTTTTTATTTGCCTTTCCCTAATGACTAATGATGTTGAGCATCCTTTCATGTGCTTATTGGCCATTTACATATATTCTTGGAAAAAATGTCTCTTCAAATCCTTCGCCCATTTTAAACTTTTTTAGTGTTGTAAGAGTTATTCATATACTCTAGATACCATATCCTTACTAGATATATGATTTGCAAAATTTCTCCCAATCTGTGTGTTGTCTTTACATTTTCTTGATATTGTCCTTTGAAGAAAGGTTTTAATTTTGATGAAGTCCAAGTTATCTATTTTTTTATTGGTTGCTTGTGCCTTTGGTGTCATGTCTAAGAAAACATTGCATATTCTAAGTTCATGAATATTTCTATGTTTTCTTCTAAGAGTTCTATAAAATTAGCTTTTATGTTTAGGGCTTTGCTCTATATTGAATTAATATTTGTGTGTGATATGAGGTAGAGGTCCAACTTAATTATTCTGATGTGGCTACCTAGTTGTCCCAGCATCAATTTTTAAAACAAGTATACCTTCTCCATTGAATTGTTTTGGCACTCTTGTTGAAAAGATTGTACTAATTTTTAGGAACTCTTTGTATATTAAGGATACTGCTCCTTTGGTGTATGTTGAAGACATTTTCCCTCTATTTTGATTAATAGCATTTTCTGTGTATAGAAATTGTGAACATTTATGAAACTAAATGTATTAGTATTTTCCTCAATGATTTCTTCTGCCATTATTAGATAAATATTTACCTATATTTCCCCTTAGTAGTAGTTTATGAAAATAATATAAATAGATTTATATGGTGCTTTACATGTATTATCATGGTAGATTCTCAGAACTACAAATACTATGAGGTAAATACTATCAATCATTCTATTTTAAAATGGATAATGAAACTCAAGGAGCAATTTGCACAATGTACATAGGTGGTCACAGTAAAATCTGAATTGGGATTTAAGCTCAGGTCTACTGAACTCCATAGTGCAAGCTCCAAAATAACTGAAATAACTTAAATTTGAACTTCATCAGCATGGATATAAAAAGTTGCCCCAATAATTTTCTGATGCGGCAACCTTATACATGATGCTCAATTCTATTTAAGGATTAGCCTCTCTTGATTAAGGGAAATATAACATTTTTAGTGTAGAATATGCTATTTCAAAAAATTTTAAACATGTTTAATAAATTTTTAATCCTCATGTAATATATTAGCTATGAAAAATCAAATTCACTGTTGTGTGTAAATTATCAATGATTTTAAAAAAGAATGCTAAGTCAGTAAAAAGTAAACTATCAGTATATAAAATAAAGTTGAGGTTTTAAAAACCATAAAGTAGCCAAACGTAAAATATTTAATACAATGTATCTTACCATCAATAAACTATTGAAGGTAATTTTTTTTTTTTTTTTTTTTTTTTTTTTTAATTTTTTATTTTTTTGCGGTACGCGGGCCTCTCACTGTTGCAGCCCCTCCCGTTGCGGAGCACAGGCTCTGGACGCGCAGGCTCAGCGGCCATGGTTCACGGACCCAGCCGCTCTGCGGCATGTGGGATCTTTCTGGACCGGGGCACGAACCCGTGTCCCCTGCATCGGCAGGCGGACTCTCAACCACTGCACCACCAGGGAAGCCCTGAAGGTAATTTTTTAAAAAGTATTTATTTATTTACTTGTTTTGGCTGCGCCGGGTCTTAGTTGTGGCACACGGGATCTTCGTTGAGCATGAGGGTTTTTTTTTTTTTTTTTTTAGTTGCAGCGTGCGACTTCTTAGTTGTGGCATGGGGACTTCTTAGTTGGAGTATGCATGTGGGATCTAGTTCCCCGACCAGGGATCGAACCCAGGCCCCCTGCTTTGGGAGCTCAGAGTCTTACCTACAGGATCACCAGGGAAGTCCCTTGAAGGTGATTTTTGTTTTTCATAGAATTGATTCTTTCTGTCTTCCATCTCCTTCCATACTCCCCCTTGAAGTAAGGTTCTAATCCCTGTTATGCTTTGTATCTCAGCCCATAGGCAAAGGTTTTACAGAACCCAAATGTAAAGATCTGGCTTTATAAATAAAGGTCCAGTTTGTCTGCATCTCCCTTCACCACTTTTCACTTGGCTGTTTAACCAGTTAGTAAACCACCAAGGGCAGATAATCTTGACGGAGATTATTTTTTATCAAGTGTGTGTGTCCAAAAACTGTTTTGGTGACCTTATATGGTGACGACTATTATTAGGGCATCTTACATACAGCCTGTTCATGTTGAATGACAAGCACTTTTCTGGTTGTCCTTAAGGAGCATATATATAGTTCAAATTGTAAAATTTATTTATTGACTGACTGATTGGCTGCATTGGGTCTTCATTGCTGCACGCGGACTTTTCTCTAGTTGTGGCCAGAGGGGGCTACTCTTTTGTTGCGGTGCGCGGGCTTCTCATTGCGGTGGCTTCTCTTGTGGAGCTTCAGTAGTTGTGGCTCATGGGCTTAGTTGCTCCGCAGCATGTGGGATCTTCCCAGACCAGGGATTGATCCTGTGTCCCCTGCACTGGCAGGTGGATTCTTAACTACTGAGCAACCAGGGAAGTCGGAAACTGTAAATTATCAAGGCCCAGGATGCCTTCGTTCTACTTCAAGGAGAAATCCTATGGGCTGTGTAGAGAGTTGCTCTGCTCCTGAGTAATCTTCCTTAATCAAAGGCTCATGGGCATCATTACGCAGAGCACGAGTGCAATTACATCAAAACCTCAACTTCACAGGAAGTCAATACACTGTGAGGCATTTTTTTGTATGCTTAGGTAATTTTCAATTATATGTCAGGGCACAGATGAAGGGAAATGTTTTTGAATTCATTCAAAATTAAGTTTCCTATACTGTTCACGCATGCACCAAAAATTCAGATTTGTGATTCATGGGAACATTCTGTTACATAAATGAAAAGTGTAAACAAAGAAAGAACTGATTCCCAATATATTTAATATTAAATCCATCCTGTTCCATAGTTTAGGATAATAGGTTTAATTAACAACCGATTAAAATGTTGGTAAGAATAGGAGCATAATTCAGGCTACACTTCTACTTTAACATCAAGAGCCAGAACACTGGAATTCTCCTGTTGGTAGGTTGAAACAAATGCTTTATTTCAAATCTACTGCTATACTGTGTAGAAACCAAGAGGTTTTTAAAAGTGGGAGGCCTGGCATTCGAGGTATTGCAGATGTCTCATCTCTGAATGACCCTCTTGCCTTCTATCAGTCTGAGGTGACAGCTGCTGTCCTATGGCAAATCCATTACCTTTCAGAATGTACAATTATTATTATTATTATTCAGGAGTCACAGATTTTTCACTTCTCATCCTTAGCATAGATACTGCAATACTGCTGCAGGCAAGGAGGACTGGGGTGGAGTGAAGCATTTTTTCAAAGAATGTACAGTAATACAAATTAATGTCACATGTTGCTTTATACCAATTACAGTAAGTTGGTATTTTCTTTTAATGTTTAGATCGCATATTCTTCAAAATATATTATTTTATCTTTGGGAAATTAGTGCATTACCACTAATCATAACTATAAGACAAGCTTGGTTTCAGTTTTTGATATCCTAACAGTTTAAGGATATAGATATTCAATGATGGTACAATGCTGTTTTCATTCTGTTATCTGAAGATTAATTTGAAATAGTAACAATACGTAATGAAGTGAAGTTAATAAAAGAGTGCAGATGATCAATGCCTTCTGTTTTCAAAAGAAAGGTTTTCAAGTCTGCATTGACGTTTGTTTTCCATTTCTCTGGTGCACTGGTTATTTGTTTAATAAAAGGAGACCTTTCCAGTGACAAGGACATTATCTTACTCATTTCAATAATTCTGTGAACACTATCAATCAAGAGGTTTGCTTTCAAGTCACGTTAATATAAATGAGGTTTTTCCTTTCAGAGTTTCAAGTCTCAAAGCCCGCAAGGGCCATAAAGCCTAGTACTAAGAGTAGTTGAAATGTGGTTTAGAAGCTACAAGAAATAAAATGATCTGCAGAGTTTGGAATGATGTGCCCAAAATAACAGAATTTTACAGAACATAACAGTGTTTTGCATTTAGAATTAGATTGCTCAGATATAAACTGGGGAAGGTATTAAACTTATTCAATGTAACTTCACAGGGGACACGGGAACACGTGGATGGAAGTTAAGGGAGCCAGTTTTGCACATTGTCGGGAAGAACTTTCTGGTAAGTCCTCTAAAAGTGAAATGAATTGCCCTGTGAAATACTAGTGCTTTCTGCCGCTGCAGGTGTTGAAGCAGATCAGCAAACATCTGTCAATTATACTACACAGGGGATTCCTAGAGTGGGTGGAACATTGGAACAGATTTGGTTCTTTGAACTCCAATTCCCAATCTAACCTTTCAGGTCAGAGCTCTTTAGGACATCAGATGGATAAACAATCTGCTAACAAGAAAGACATTTCAACAATTATATACAGTATAACACATAGAAAGTGTGCTAAATAATGG
The DNA here is from genome assembly GCF_008692025.1 of Phocoena sinus. Classification (NCBI taxonomy): domain Eukaryota; kingdom Metazoa; phylum Chordata; class Mammalia; order Artiodactyla; family Phocoenidae; genus Phocoena; species Phocoena sinus. Next base: position 106,592,768 of record NC_045765.1, on the reverse strand, counting down.
TGATACAAATAAAATGTTAAGAAAGAATTGAGAGAAAAGTGCATTCCAGGTAGCAGTACAATGTAAAATTGCTTGGAGGAAGTGTTATATGAAGGATCCTAGCAGGAGTCGTATTTCAGGTGGGAGGGGGATAATACGGTAAGGGATGCCTGCCTGAAAGGAGGGTATGAGCAAAGAATTAGAAGAGTGGAACTCCATGAATGTCTGGTAAGAGAAGAGAAATATTCTGGAGCTTTTAATTATCAGAATCTTTGTGATAAATTTGTATTTACTTTGGCTGCCAAGACCTGTCTTTCAATGCCTTAAACAAATAGTTATAACATTGTAAAATATCTGGCATACATAAAAAAGAATGAAATAATGCCATTTGCAGCAACATGGATGGACCTAGAGATGATCATACTGAGTCAGAAAGAGAAAGACAAATACCATATGATATCACTTATATGTGGAATCTAAAATATGACACAAATGAACTTATCTACAAACCAGACTCCCAGACATAGAGAACAGACTTGTTGTTGCCAAGGGGGAGGGAGGGGGGTGGGGGAGGGAAGGACTGGGAGTTTGAGATTAGCAGATGCAAACTATTATATACAGGATGGATAAACAACAAGGTCCTACAGTGTAGCACAGGAAGCTATATTCAATATCCTGGGATAAACCATAATGGAAAAGAATATGAAAAAGCATATATCTGTATAACTGAATCACTTTGCTGTAATATACAGTAAGTCCCCTACATACGAACCTTCAAGTTGTGAACTTTCAAATATGAGAACGTACGTTTGCATGTCCAATCATGTAAGTTCGTTCACGTGTCTGGTGTACCTTGTCACGTGCGTGCCTCCTCTACAAGTGGTTGTGCTTTTGCGTACTTTACAGTACTGCATAGAGTACAGTAGTAAAGTGTCATTATTTCAAGCCCAGGATGTCCTGAAGCAAGCGTAAAAGCAGCGGTGATGTAGCTAGTACTACTGTACTTTTCAAGGTAATGTACTCTAAGATTAAAAATGTTTTCTTTATTTTTAGTGTTTGTTAAGTATTATTTGTGTGAAAAGTATTATAAACCTAGTACAGTACAGTACTATATAGCCGATTGTGTTAGTTAGGTACCTAGGCTAACTTTGTTGGACTTACGAACAAATTGGACTTATGAACGTGCTCTCGGAATGGAACTTGTTTGTATGTAGGGAACTTACTGTATATATATATATATATATATATATATATATATATATATATATCGCCGGCATAAATCATCAACTTCTCAATCATATTTATTTCTTCTTTGTAATCTAAAATAATCTTAGTGATAAAGATAGATAGGAGACTCCCAAATTGCTTCCAGAATTTTCCTAGATAGCAATAGGACCGTACAGCATCTGAGAACAGATTGCAGGAACTGAGTCACCACTAAGATTTATCTCAGTGCAGCTCCTTTGGGGAACCAGCCACACTGCTGTCCCTCTAGGCTTGAAGACTTTGCTCTCAGAGAAAGTAGGCTGACTCGATAAGATCCACCCAGAAGACGACCAAGCCAACCGACTGATTTTTGGCATTTTCCTAAAGTGAAAAGAAAAGCAAAATTTCCAACTAGCTAATTTGGTTACTTGTTAGTCTATCTGAAGTCTTTTGTTTCTGGAAGTTTTTAACATTTTCTCTTTGTTTTTGTCAGCAGTTTTTCTATAATCATGCCTGGCTGTGAGGTTTTCATTTTTTTATTTTCTGGTTTTTATCCTGTTGGGTTTTGTAGTGCTCCTTGAATCCCTGACATGAACAGTCACAAGCTATTATTTCTAAGAGATTGTTTCTGCCCCACTTGTTGATTCTCCTGCCGGGACACCAGTGGCTATACCCCACATGCCTTTTACTTTTTTTCCCTTCCAGTATCTTTCATCCTTTTTCTATCAGGTTTCAGTCTGGTTATTTTTTCAGAAGTATTTCCCAGTTTACTAATCATCTCCTCAATGTATCTAAACTTTTCATAAGCTCATGTATTGAGTTCTTAATTTTGGTTATTACATTTTCTCAGTTCTAGAGTTTCCATTTGAATCATATTTTTGTAGTTTCCAGTTCTTTGCTAAATTTCTTAGGACGCAGTTTCTTAAAATAAACATAAAATCTGCATCTGATAACTCTAATATTTAGAGCTATTGATCTGTTTTTACTGTTTTAATTTTTCTGGTCATTTGATCCTGTCAGCTGGGATGCTGGGTCATTTTAGATGAGAGATGAGGCTGGAAAGGTAAGCTAGAGCTGGTCACTGAGAACCCTGCCAATCATATTAAAGAACTTGGACTTAATTTTCACAGCAATAGAAAGGCATTGAAGGGATTTTAGCAGGCAAGTCTTTTCCGTTTACACTTCAGGAAGTGTGAGAGAATGTGGGAGAATGCATTAGAAAGCAGTAAGACTTTCTAATCTAAGCAGTAAGACACAGGGACCAGTGGGTAAGGTTTACAGGAATCTGAGAAGAGAGGGTGGCAATTAGGGGTAAGGTTTATGCTAATGGAGATAAAAAGGGTGTATATATCTAAGAGGTATTTATGGGCTAGAGTCTACATGATGATTCCCATGTTTCTGGTTTTTGGAAACTGAGTGAAGAGAAGATGGTGCCATTTACTAAACTAGATAGAATTGGGGGAAGTTCAAATTCAGGAGAAAGAAAAGGAGTTGATTTGGGACCTGTGGAGTTTGAGATGTTAGGGTGACTTCCTAGTTGTGAGATGTTTGTGGTCCGGACACTCGGGAGAGAATTCTGGGCCAGATATAAAGCTCTGGGACTCATCTGCACACAGGTGAGAGTGGTGTAATGCAGAGGAGTAGATGGAAGAGTACAGGTAGGGTGAGGTGTCCTGGGTGGAAGCTGTTAAGAGTACAGAGCTGCCAAGGGGCAGGTGGGCTCTTGGAAGCCTGAAACAGACTGAGATGGAGTCAGCAAAGAAGTCTGTGGCAACTAGGGGAGTGGCTGTCACAGAAGCAAAGGGTAGAGATTGTTGTGAAGGGAATGTGGTCACCAGCATGAAATACCACTCAGCAAACATACTGTAAACAACTCATTGGTGTGACCCTGGTGAGGAGTGTTCTACTGGAGTGCAAGGAGAAAGCACGTTGCCAGTGGGCTGAGGAGAGGATGGGTGAAGGGGTGGAGAGTGAGCACGGGGTGCTTCTTGCCCTCAGAGTGAAGTCTGGCTGTGAGGGAAGGAGAAAGCTGAGTACATAGGATGTATGTGAGGTTAGGGAATGTCTGATAATTTTAAGACAAAAAGATTTGACCATGATCAAATGCCAAAAGGAGGAAATTACCAGAGTGGGACAGGGTGATGAATACAAGAGAGAAAAAGCATAATTAATAGCGAATATCTTTGAAAAGACTGGAGGATTCGGGATCTAGAACTCAGGGGACAATGTCTGCCTGAGATGCTTAGAGGCAAAGGAGAGAGATCCGTTTCTGTTGTTGTTTTTCCTAACAGAAGGGAAAAGAAGGTTGTGTTAGGGACTAGTTTTGGTGGCAGGACAAAGAGAAGGTTCTTTACAGATGGTTTCTCTTTTTAGCAGGATTAGGGAGGCTTGGATATCTGCTGCAGGAAGTTGGAGAAGCAAAAACTTTCAAGCAATATGGTAGAATGGCCACATAGCATTAAAGATCCAGCTGAAATCAGAGACCATGAAGTTGTGCACTGGGCCCATGCTGCACGGTGATGAGTTCTCCCAGCAGTTGCCAGCAGTTTGGAGCAGCTGTGGAGGAAAGGGACTGTTAGATGTACCCTGAAAAAGGATTTGGGCCTGCTGGGTGCCTCTGCAGACAACAGGACAAGGCTAATGAGAATGTTGACAAGTGTGATGGACAGTGGAGATGAAAGGGAGCAAGTAGGTAGAAGGAAGTCTGAGATGAAGGTTCCAGGTCTGTTTGATGAAACAGTAGTCTGTGACTCCACATTTTCTAGTTTGGGTGATTGGGATTATGATGATTTTTAACTTATATATAAGAAGACCGGTTTCCTTGAGACAGTCTTGGTTTATACCTGTTTTGCTGGAGTAATTAGTAAGGCACCCCATTTCATTTCACTTTCGAAAGTGTCCTGGTTTGGATAATAAATGAAATGTCTTGGTATCTATATAGAGATGACATGGACCAGGCTTGGTAGAAGGGAGATAAGGAGTTTAATTTTGGACATGTTGGGTTCAAGGAGCTTATAGGAAATTCAGGTTAAAAGGTTAAGTAGACCAAACATACAGGCAGATACAACCTATACTCACCCATAAAACATAAATTAATACAGTACTAAATGATTTATAATTTAGTGATTATCTCGAGGGATTTAATACATTAAACTCCTAGAAAATATTTACATTAAATACTTAAGGGCCCTTTCTTGGTATTAAAGTATGTGGTGTTTCTGAGTGAAATGGAAGATATTTATCATGTGAGGAATCATTGTAGTGTTGACCAAATTGTCAATCTGGTACAACACATTAACGGACTGAGTTAAATTGGGTCGTATCTCAAAACAGCACAAGGTGGCAGCACAAGTACAATAGGACATATAATTAAGCGAAAAGATCCTTTTCAGATATTCTGCAGTTAGAATAGTTAAGAGTTTATAGCCATTGTACATTGTATAATTTTTTCTAAATGTATTCTCCTTCATTTAAAAGCAATTAATTTGTTTTATCATTGCCAACTTGAAGATGTGAAAATTAAAAAGTTTTTTTTTGAAACGTACATTATTTTTAAATATTTAAAATAGACTAAAACACATCACTGATAGACACTCATGGCATTCTTAAGATAGCTATTAGTATCCAGGGTATATCGTACAGTAGTTATAAATGTTTTATAAATTTGCATCTTGATTGGTATATTGTAGTTAGATAATTTTATTTACAGTATCTTTTTTTTTTTTTTTTGCGGTACGTGGGCCTCTCACTGTTGCGGCCTCTTCCATTGTGGAGCACAGGCTCCGGACGCGCAGGCTCAGCGGCCATGGCTCACGGACCCAGCCGCTCCGCGGTATGTGGGATCCTCCCGGACCGGGGCACGAACCCGCGTCCCCTGCATCGGCAGGCGGACTCCCAACCAATGCGCCACCAGGGAAGCCCCTACAGTATCTTTTTAATGCATTTATCTCACTCGTGAACATTCACTCAGTAACTTCATTTGTTGGCCTTTACAAGGGGAGTGTTCAGAATCCCATGAAGAAATTCTTGTTTGCCATATTTTGGCTTTAGTAACACAAATGTGGGAGGTGGGTAGGGTTATCTGATTTAGCCAATGGAAAATACAGGATACTGGTTAAATTTGAACTTCAGATAAACAGCAAATAATCTCTTTAGTATAAGAATGTACCATGCAATATTTGGGACATACTTATACTGAAAATTACTCAATTCTTCAATATAGTTTACATGGTAACCCAAGTAGGCGGCAACAGGAGGGAGAAGAACTAGGGGGGAAAAAAAAAGCAAGTTGCAGAGAAATCCGGGATTCTAGACTCCAAATCTGACTGAAGATTTAGAGGTCTTCAGGACCAAGGAACCAGAAAAAGAATTATAAATGGACTTGAACTAGGCTACATTCTGTGGCGAACTCATTTATATGTTAAGCTAAACAACATGGGCTAAGATTAATCAAGTACTGTGGTGAATTACTATCTACACCACACATTGATTACTGATTTTCAAACAACAAAATGCAACAACATATATTTAAAGCTAGCTCAGTTTTGGATGCAATTGAATAACTAACAGCAATTCAGACATTTTGGGGGCTTACCCATGCTCAGGGTTATCATTATGAAAATCTGTCATTAGAGCCTGAAGGCTCGGAAATGCCATTTTAATTTCATTTAACTCAACAAACATGTCTGGCACCTTCTATGTGCAGAGGACTGACTAAGACTGTGAGATATAAGAATCAATAAAACATTGATGTTATTCATCTCGGTGGACATTTATTGTTGATAAAATGAAAGTTAAAATCATATATAAATAATGGCAAACTCATTCTTACCAATTTTTTCCTGGGTTTTAGTCCTTGGTCAACTGTTTCTCCCTTTGTTCTTCCTTGGAATGAACTCCTTTCTCTTACGTATGATTTGCAACTACCATTTTAATACTAAAGACTTCCAAATATCTATTCCAGCCATGACTTCTCCCCTGTACCTAAGTATGTACGTTTAACTAATATGAGTTCTTGGATGTCCCATGGGCACTTCCTATATTAGACTCACCGTTTTCTCCAGAAACTTTATTCTTCCTTTATTCCCAATCTTAGTCAATTGCACCCCTCTTCATGTTATCATCTGCCCTTGAAACATTCACACGATCCTCAAATTCTCTCCCCCATCCAGTGTATCCTTACTAGATCGTGCCTATACTGTTCCATGTCCTTTCTAAACTCATTTCCTTCCTCTAGTCTCAATTTCCTTAAATTTGGAGATTTATTAAAATTATCAATTAATTTTATTTACATTATTAATTTTATACCAATAATTATTTTTTAATCTGAGAAGAGTTTATGAATTTAATGACATTGAAAGCTAAGAAGAAGACTGATAAGGAAACAAAGGCAGAGTCAGGGCGTGGCCTGGGGTTGGGAGGTGTTCAGACATCTGAAATATAGTCACTTGGAAGAGAAGGCGGGGAGACCCCTCCAGCCTCAAGTTTGGCATGGTACTAGGCACTGATGGAAACAACAGGAAGCATTTATAGGACACTTACTGAATGTCAGGCACTCATATCCTCCAGCTAGGTGACTGATGCAGGTCAAAGATCACTATACTCTAAGCTGCAGGGAAGTAGGGGAAGGAAACCAAGTCTCTCAATCTGGGTCATTAGTCTTAGCAATTTAAAAAGTGACGAGCACATCTTTATACTACAGGAGCATCAGTGGTGGAATAATCAAAGGAGTATAATCAAAGAAAACGTAAATAAATCTGAAACAACTAATAACGTGATTATCTGTATGCCCTATGTCAAATATAAAATAGGAAAATATTTAAACAAACGACTCTGATCATTTGTTTAAAAAACGAAGGAAAATTTTCACTGTTTTTTTTTTTTTCCCTCCAGTTAGTTTTCCAGAATCTGTAGTTAGCATTGATGTTGAAATTTCTCTGAAACCAATTGGAAAGTACCTGAGCACACAGTTAAAAAAGATGCTGGCTTTGACCCATATTTTCAACATGATGGCTAATACCTGTGCTTGTCCTATGCATACTTCCTCCTTCAAAACCTTGATTTAGAGGAGTTCTGGACTGAATATGTGGATTCCCACTGCTCCGTCCATCTATTTGGGGTGACATAAGGGCTCAAACCATAGAACATAAGAAGCTATAGGTGTTCTACCTGTCCAGGGGCAGCCACCCAAGCATGGTAATAAAGAGCTGAGAGGACCCAAGCAAAGAGAACAGGAGGGTTCAAAGGGATGGGCTGGGATGCCCCTTGCGATGTGGGAGGGAGATTGTGTCCGGGCAAAGCACTGGGGGGAGGGTGGAAGGACAGGTTGATCAGGCCGTGGGTTAGCAGGACCCAAGGTCCTGCACATTTCTAGAAAGAGGCCTTGAGGGAATCTCTGTGGCCTCACATATGGAATGGGGATAACAGATTGAAGACCATGGAGGACTAAATCGGCTTAATTATACACTGTGGTGTGAGGGTGGGAAGGCCCCCAGATGCTTGAAATTCTTTTCACAGAAAACAAAACATTTACTTTACAGAGATAAAAGGCTTGAAATGTAAATGCATGAGTGGAACTCATTCACACTTGGGTGTAATCAGTCAGTCAAGAAATCAATAAACAGAGAAGTATCAGATTCTTGGGGTAGGGAGCGGAGGGCAGGAGTCTCAGTTTAAGAGGTGGGGCGGGGGTTGCTGGAGAGTTTGGCTAAGTGCCACGGAAAGAGACCCAGGATACTAGGAAGGCCAGCTTCACCTACTTGGCACATTTTACTAGTGATTCATGAGGTGCGTCCATCTGTCTTCTCCACTGGCTTGTGAACTCCTTGAGCCAGTGACTCTGTAACACCTAGCATGGAGGCTGGTGCAAATGGTAAGCACGAAATCATTCTGTGCTCAGGCTGAATTTTAGTTCCCAACTGGTGGACAGCAACTGTGTGCAAATGAATTTTTGCTTTTCCTCCCCAGCCAAATAGACAGATTATTGGAACCCTTGCCCTCCTGGGGTTTTGGAGTGTCAGAGCTGCCCTCTCAGGCCCATCTGTGCCCACACAACCAAGAAACAAAGCTCTTACTCACTCAGCTAGGAGACGGCAAACAAGGGAAAATGATTTTAAAGATGCATGCTCAAAATTCTCCTAATAGAAAAACTATGAGGCGAGAACATTTTGGTTGTTTCTGTCGCTTAAAATGTACCTCAGCATCTTGCAACATTTTCCATTCATTATCATCAAATGTGGGCTTTTTGATTTTTTTAGTATCAATTTTCATGGTATAAAGTGAAGGGTCCAGCACTCAGAGCTAGCACAGTGCCTGGCAAATAGCAAATGTTCAATAAATTTTTGTTGAATGAACAAATGAACGCGTGAATGATCGATTGAGGTGATCTCCAAATTCCAAATAAGAGAGTCAAAGTGAGGAAAATTCACACCATATAGGTGGAGACTAAGCTGAAACATTATCCATAAAACTTTGTGAAAAGTTGAGGAAAATGCAGATTTATCATAAAAATAATTGAATGTTATTAACTTAATTGGATTTTATTTAACACAGTAAATGGAATTGGAATATAGTAATCAGAATTTTGGAACCAATCAAGTAAATTGTGTTCTCTTTGGGTTAAGCAAGGTTGGCCAAAAGGGGACATTTCTGTTGCCCTTATAAGACTGAGGACCTATCACTGAATTTCCGTAATTTTTCTAGGTTATTTAGAAAACTTTGTGAGTTTGTTTGTTTTGTTTTGCAAATAGCCCCCTGGCTTTCTTGCAATACCCCCATCTCAGATATCACTCCCCCATCCCCTATTGAGCTATAAAACAATTAATAGAAGCTCAGAATAGTCCAGCAACATTTGCTATTTTAAACAAACCTGGTTTTGTCTGAACATAGCTAAGAACTCTTCAGCCCCAGCAAAGCCCCCTCCAGGTCTCCACCACTGGAAAAAGCCATTATGCAGAGCTCCTACAATACAGCCAAGAACCCAGTAGCATCAGACCATTTCAGAAAGCTTGGCTGGTTCTCTCTTGTAGAGTTTGTTCTTCTCTAGTATCAAGTCGCCTGAAACCGTTAAAACTTCTTGTAACAGTTTTCCAATTCATGACTAAATTTCTACTTTGAGGACCTCTGACATTTAGGCAATCTCTCACTAAAATGAATCTATGATTCACGCTAAATCACAAGGATGATCAGATGAAATCGTTAACAGAATGCTGTGTTTCTGGTGGATAATAACTCATTGGAAATAAGAATTAAGATAATATGCTTTATTTTACATGATTGTTGATGTTGATTCCAACCATTACCTCCGATCAAGTCAGGCTATAATTTTGTGGCATTAATGAAGAAAGACTTAATGAGCAGCTCTCCTTTCACAGAGTAGGTCTCGCTGTTGTACACAAAACCAAAGTCCCCTAAGCGGGAAGGTTGCATTCCACACGAGCAGGCCTAACTCGATTTGTGGATTACACCTTCAGAGCTCAGCAAGCAGCAAATTAATCATTTTTTTCCCCCAACTGAGGCATTTTTCCTTCCAATCTGAATTTCAGAACTTGTCGTGATTAAGACTGATGTGCTGAACGCTGTTGCCATTAAGTCATGTATCTTACAAAGAGCCAATTGGAGTAATAATTCATATATCTCCCAGAGAAAAGTTTTTCAAAAGTCTCTGTGCAATATTCCGATGGATTAATCTCCTATGATATCCTGATGATTTTAATTAATTAATTTATTTATTTTTGGCTGTGTTGGGTCTTCGTTGCTGTGCGGGCTTTCTCTAGTTGCCGCGAGCGGGGGCTACTCTTCGTTGTGGTGCGCGGGCTTCTCATTGTTGTGGCGCACAGGCTCTAGGCGCACAGGCTTCAGTAGTTGTGACACATGGGCTCAGTAGTTGTGGTTCGTGGGCTCAGTAGTTGTGGCTCTGGGGCTCTAGAGCACAGGCTCAGTAGTTGTGGTGCATGGGCTTAGTTGCTCCGCGGCATGTGGAATCTTCCAGGACCAGGGCTCAAGCCCGTATCCCCTGAATTGGCAGGTGGATTCTTAACTACTGCACCACCAGGGAAGCCCCTGATGCTTTTTTCCAACAGTGGCTTTCCTTGTAATTCTTCTTGCTTAAGATTTTTTTCTAGCATGTCGACTTAGAAGTAATGTTCCTGCTTCAAAACTACATATGAACAACAGGTATAGATGAAGTTGTTCTACATGCTAATCATTAGTGTCTGAGAGCAACATTCTGTAAAACATACCTCACGACCCCAAAGTAATTTTTACTCTTATCCTCTTGCATTTAGTGAAAAAAATCTAAAGAATATGTAATAATATGTGCTAGTATCAGTGTGCTAACCTTTAAAGCTAATCATTAGTTACCCACTTAAAATCAGTAACAGTAAACTTTATAGAAATTTATTTCCATTTGAGAAAGTGATTCAAGATTCAAACTCTCCCCATCCTTTTTTAAGCTAGGTCATGACATCTCTGCCAAAAACCAATCCTGTATTAGAAGCGAGTTACGGTTATTAAACTGTATCCTCATGGAGGCAGAAAGTTGATGGTAAATTACCCAGTAAAGAGTAAACTGATTTTAAATGCAGCTACCGGGAATTTAATCAACCGTTAAGTGGCGCCTTGATTTTTAAATTATACGAATGTCAGCTGCTGTATTTTCTACTCTGAGCACCTACCCCAACGTCTGGCCTGCAGTTAGTGTTCAATGACAACAAAATAGAAATCTCAGAATTTTTTACTAAGAGGCTGGTGAGAAAGCTTTCTTTGACTTGTCCACTAGGTGGCACATAGGGACCGTGCTTCACACGTGGAACCTTCACAGACCCTCCCATTCATAGTGTAAATAAAGAGCTGCATTATTAATTTATACCATCGCGTCCACTCTACACCTAATATTTGTTTAACCAGCTGTTCCCTCTAATCCTCCTTAAACACTATTGATTAAAATCCTAAGAATATTCAGGTTTCCATTCCAGTTTTTCCCCAACAATATATCGTTACCTTTAAATAACAGACTGAATACATTTAAATACCATAGGCTAAGAACTAGGGTTACTAATAAGGAATACAGGAGGTCGGAAAATTAACTAAAGGTAACAGAAGACTATAATGTAAAGGTTATTTTCAAATTTGCTCTGCATTTTGCTGGAATTTTAACTGGTGGAATACCATTATTTAAAAAATGTAACCTGGAAAATAAAACATGCATGGGGCAAAAGGAAATGAAAAGAAAACCATTTCTGAGAAAGGGAGTTATTTTCTGAATATGCCTCTTGTTCATCTTTACAAAGATGAAGTGCTGTGCTACCTTAAGATTCAAAGACTTCTTCAACTACTCAGAAAATATCGACATTCCACATCCAAGATGCTAAAAGGCAGGACTGTTTAGTAGACCATCTATTCATAAAGCATCTTTCTGAGTTCGCCGAATGTATTTATCCTGGATGTGTTACCAGCTCCCAAAGGAAGGAAAAGGAAGTGAAACCACTAGGGATATAATGAATCGATTCTTCTCTGTGAAAGTATCTTCAGTTCTTCTAAATTACAGTGTCAGTCATTCCTCTGAGAGACAGGGCCTAGCTGACAATAAATGGCTCACTTTATAAGAACATGAGGTTCCCCTCTTGCTTGTTTCTCACAGAAAGCGCAAGCCCACTGAGCACTCCTCGTTGGAATACTGGCCTCTAGGTTCATTCTCTTTGGAGACCAGTGGTCTGGAGGTTGTTGGGTTTCTCCTGATCATTAAGTTACATTTAAACAAAATTACTTCTTTCCCATTTTTAAGCTGTTTTCAGTTTTCTGAAGAGATTACCAAAACATGTAGTCATTCTCTTAGCTTAAAAATTAAATTATTAAGAACATATAGTCCCAACGTGTCTAAAGGCTAAAGCTTAAATGCTCAACCAGCGTTTGGCATACATTCTATTTTACTGAATGAAAGAAAAACTTCTTTATTCATAAAAATATATGGAACTGAAGTGAAAAACTGATGTAAGGATTAAGAAATATCACACTAAAAGTTATCCAAAGAGAACTACTATGATGTATTTTTGGTGGAACAATATTCCCATTTTATGAGTCCATTAAAATATCTAAGTCACTAAAGTGTATAAAACGACTGCAAATTTAGTACACTGAAATAATCAAATAGAAATGGTTACCAGAAACTACATTTGTAATGAATAAATATTACATTGCGTTCAGAAATTAATTCACAGGCTTTATTTCTCAAGAACCATTAACTTCCAAGAGGTATGTTTGATTTTATGACATCACGCTGGAACGTGTACAGGAACACTTTCCACCCTAAAAACTCCCAAATGTATTGGCTACTTTGTGTATTTTTCCAGGGGTAAATGAAAATAAAATAACTTATTTTCAAAATAATAAACCATCTTATTTGGAACACAACAGTCATAGTCAATGGAAGAGAACAACTTCATTTCAACCCAAAAGAGTTCAGATTTGCTTAAGATGGTAAATAAACAGTCTCAACACAAAAAATTCCTTTAAGCACCTTTTAAAAGTAATCTTACCAACCATGACTTAAAATAATCTTCTTTTCAGTGCATTAATATTATCTACCAACATCATTCTATATATGAAAAGCAGCATAATTCTATGATCTTAATATCACAGTTAAGTTGAGAAGAGCAGACCAAAACTGGTAACATCTCAAAGATTATCAATCTAACAGGTATTACCTATGATTACAGTAACTTTCTTTTTCACATAAACTTACATATTCTCTAAAAGAAAACTCATACATGTGGAATGGACCTTCCCATTCCTCAGCATTTTCTTCAGCCTATACTATCCTTTTTTTCAGGTGTTATAAAAATGTTTGTTGAAATACAGATGGAAACGCTGCCACTTGGAAACCATGCATCTACCAGATTTATAGTAGCACTAGCAAAAGCTGGGATACTGGACTTAATTCTTGCCCCAGTTGAGACTGAGCTTGTTTACTGCAGTACAGTATTTTATCTGACAATATGCATCTTAAAAACCGTTGAGATGTCATGTTAAACTCAAAAGAAAATTAAAGAAAAGTTATTTTAATGTATACATATATCATGATATGCATTGCTCTCTGAAATCTTAAAGGTATCAAGGTTTGACAGAAAGAGTAAAAAAATTATGGAAGTTTTACCTTGTCCTAAAATCCAGAAGTTCAGATGCTCTCAAGTCCTGCTGAAGTTGGAGCCTGGAGATCAAGTGAAGCTAGGGCTCTTTCCCCTCACCTTAAGTTTGTTTCTGGGTAAGTGTGTGTGCTTGTGTGAGTGTGTGTGTGTGCCTGCGCCGCGCAGAATGTCTCTTTGTGGCGCTGGATGGCAGAGGTCCTGGTCCTGGGAAGAAGGAGGCACTTTCTCACCAAGAGCAGAAGAAAAGCAAAGCAGCGTCACCAGGAAAGTTCTCCTCCCAGATCCCCTAATTACAGCCTAACGTGCACTTCATGCAAACTTCAGGGAGGAAAGGAGGGGCAGCTCAGTGCCCAGACCTTGTGAAACAGCAGCCTGTTAGATGACTTTGCCCTCTGCTCCGATCCCCGAGTAACCCGCTCCTCGGGGGTTCAGGCAGAGCCGTAGCTAAAACCACAAGCCCCCCACTCACAGCACACCTCCTGGATCTGTCCAGAGGGGATGGGGCAAGGGGCTTGTGGAATGATCGTGGGGCAGCGGGGTGAGGCAGACAAGCGAGGACAGTGAATTTTCATTTTGCTTTTTAGCCTCTGCTTAAAAGGAAAATCCAAAGGTAGGAGAGGTCCTCGCTTTCCCGCCTCCCTCTCCCCAAAGTAGATCCAGGGTAACCAAGTAGAAAGGTAATTATGACAACAGCGGATAAAGCTTCCTAAACTTGAGGTACCCTTTCACCCAAATTGCCAGAAGTATGCTTTCTTGTTTACTGGACTCAGTATTGATATTGAGTTTGAATCTCCGTTAACAAACGAACAACTGCTGTCGTATCCCTGGGTGACAGAGCTCAAAGAACCTAGATTTATTTATAGAGTGAAGAATGCGAGGGGCAGACAGGATGGGTGGGGTTGGCTTATGGATCCATACCCGGGATTAGAACCAGATGGGTACAGGGCGCGCGCACGCACACACACGAGCGCGCGCGCGCCCCTAAAATAACCACTGGGGAAGATGCTGGGACGCGTGGGAAAACGCCTCCAGAACAAATAGACATTTATTTATAACTTCTGGGAGAGTATATAGGTCCATTGATTCCCGCTTTGAGTAACCAAGGGTTTTGGAGAGGAAATGGCTTCATATTTCAATAACAGAGCCACCTTTGATGGAGCCTAGGAGAGGAAAAAAAGAAACACACCGCAGGAAGCAAACGGCTGTTGCAGCCGCCGGGAGGAGGGAGCAGGGCTGGCCCGGGGATGAGGACAAGCAAACAAGCCCAGAGGCCCCTGTCCAGGGAGGAGGCGAGACGCAGGGCGGTCCGCCTGGGGGCCTCGGGTGCAGGCACCCTGGGCGCAGGGCGCCCAGGGGCGTCCAGGGAATCGGGGCTGCGCTCCCGGCTCTCGCCCTCCGGCTTGGGAGGCGCAGGCCGGGCTGCGGGCTCGTCACGTCGGCCGCCGCTCAACTGGTGCACTGGAAGGGCAGGGGAGCCGGTGGGGCAGAGGTTCTGGAGAGCCAGAGGACTGATGGAGCAGAGGGATTGGTGGGGCAGGGAGACTCGTGGGGAGATGATCTAGTGGGGTGGGAGGCACGGGGACCAGTGAGGCAGGGACGCCGGTGGAGCAGGTGACTCGTGGGGCTGATGACCTAGTGCGGCAGGGGGACAGGTGAGGCAGGGGCGTGAGTAGGGCGGTGAGCGCAGCCTGAGCTGCGCTGGAGGCGGCGAGCGGCGCTATTGTCTTGGAGATAAAACCTAAGTAAGCAGTGTTGGCGGCTTCCTCTTAGAAGAGAGGCGGGAAAGAGGTCTTTTAAAAAAAAAAAAAAAGTCTTTCCCGCTTTTCCCTGACGTATTTCACCAGTTCCTGCCCCCAGGCTCACCCTTGCCATTCGGGTCTTTGGTAAATTAACAAGTGCCTGTTGAAAAGATTTTATTCCAAAGACAAACCGAACACCCACAAAGTCTGACTGGATGAATACAGTTATATTGGAAATGAAATAATTAAAAACGAATCCTCCAGCAGGCAATTCTACACTTTTCTTGTAATTTCAAAACCAGGGCAAGGCGCCTTTTTTCATTTTTTCTGTTTGTCCTCACAGCTAACAGGCCGCTCTAGGCTTTGCAATTTTATGTCGTTAATTTCGTAGCTATTGAGACAGCTGTTACACTGTAGGCCTCACATTAACTGCCAATAAAAATAAGATACATCTCTGCCTTTCAACTGTGAAAAGTTTTTATTGCTATTTCTTGTAAATGTTCAGGATGGTATGTATTTTAAGGAACATAAAGGAATTGGACTTAAGAACAAATATCCTACATGTTTTACATTAAAGCTCCACAAAGGTGGTGAAGCTGGTGGTACGTGGCTATGAAATGATATAAATATAGTTAGAATACTGATGTTCCCTCAGCTTAAACACCTAATCTCTGGGAGTTGCCTGGGCAGTAAATCAGATTAGCTGGTCCATCCATCATGGCACGTGTTTCTTATTCTGCGGTCTTCTCCGTCCATATACTTATTCCAGCAGAGCATTAAGAGAATGTAATGTGTTCTCTTCAGAAATTGTTTATTAGCCACATAAAACCATCCGTTTTGCATTTTAGATCACAGTGAGTTGTACCAGAATTTTTTTTTTTTTTCAGGTAAAACCATACCAATTGAGATAGGCTTCCAGACTCATCTCGTCAATCCTTCCTCACCCCTATTTCCTATCTTCCCAGATAGGCCAGTTGCTAGTTGTGTAGTCAGGCCACCTGAGATGGCTATTCTCTTGCTCTCTCTACATCCCCTGCTGGACCAGTCCCTGCTTTACTTAAATCCTACTCACCTGAGAGATCCTCCTACAAACTTGCCTCTAGCCCCAGCTAGTGATTGTTCTAATCTTTAGATCAGAACACCTCCACCTGGATAGTTTACTAAAGGGGAGGTGAGGGGCGTGCCCCTCTGCTGGTTTCCCTGGTAACTAATGAGCCAACCTGACTTCAATTCCCCCTATAATTGGCAACCTCCCCTTCCCCCGGGAGCCAAGACTGCTGCGGTGCTCTGCGCGATGCCTGCTGCACTTGATGGGGTGCTGCTCCAGGACCTCGCTTACGACATGTAAGATCCTCCCCGCTCCACTAAAACAGGGGCCCCCAAACCCTGGGCCGCGGACCGGTAGGAACTGGGCCATGCAGCCGGAGGTGAGCGAGCAAAGCTTCATCTGCGGCTCCCCATTGCTCCGCCCCGGTCTGTGGAAAAACTGTCTTCCCCGACACTGGTCCCTGGTGCCAGAAAGGCTGGGGACTGCTGCATTAAACCGCTGACGTCTCTGGCACTGACTCCAGGCTCTCACTTAGGTCGAGGCTCAGCATGTATAAGGCTTGTAGGCCTGTGGGGTGCAGCCCAACACTAGCCTTTGTTAAAAGATCCCCAGTACAGTGTTTTTAATCACAAGTACTTGATTAAACCTGTCAGTAGTGTAGATTTGATTTTACTGATATTGACGCATGTATTGACATTATATACATTTCGATTCACTTGGGGGTTCACATGGTGTACTAATTATTTAAAATTTACACTGGAATTAGCTCTAAGTCTTTTAAAAAAGATTTTTGTGTTTAGTTAATGTTCATTTTTGTAACTATTTATAGAGGTATACGTTACTTTGATCAGTCATTATAATTATGCATCAGGGCAAAGTCATTATAATAAGCTTTGGTTTAAAAAAACAAATCAAGTAAGTAAATTAGTACAAATCTATTTTCATGACTAAATAATTTTACAAAGGTATAAGTTGTAGAAAAATATTAGAAGACACAAATGTCTTTTCAAGGAAAAGCATATCAAAAGAGTATTCTGGGTATGAAGATTCCTTCTAATTATTAACATTAATAATTCATGTGGAAATGTTCCCGAATGCAAGTTTGTGTGCCCCATGCATGGCGAGGCCAAACAAACCTTGGAGTTTGGAGCAGAGAAAGGTTTATTGCAGGGCCAAGCCAGGAGAACAGGTGGCTTGTGCTCACAACCCCAATCTCCCCCCTGGTTTTCTCGGAGAAGGTTTTATAGGCAAAATGTGGAGTAGGGGCTGCCAGGTGTATGACTTTTTTCTGATGGGTTGGCGGTGAGGTGACAGGGTGTTGCTTCCCGGAACCTGGTCCTCAGCCTGAAGTTCCCATCCTCCACCAGGGTAGGGGTCTTAGTTCCTGCAGAAGAACTCAAAGATATTGTTATGTATATCCCTTCAGCGGGGGCAGGAGGAGGGGACTGGGGAGGGGAAACCTGGACCCTGACCCATTGCTGCACTATTGCTTCTTGACTGTTCCTCCGCTGTTTCTGCATTCCCTCACATCCCTGATTAGCTATTGTTTGAATCTGCCCTTTGGAACTCAGGTAAGATCTAGGAGGCTGAATGAAACCTATTTCCTACAAACAAGAAACTGGGGACACGGAAAGGATTTGTACCTGGGAGGGCCCCAGAGGGTCCTGCTGAATTTCAGAAACATGTCTTTCATGGCCTAATGAAGTATTTTGTTTTTGTTTTGGAGAAGGCAGGGAGAGCAGCTTTCTTAAATTACAAGGAAAAAAAACCCCAAATATTTTCTTCAAAATTAATTTTCAAAATGACTTATGTGCTTACAATTCATGTGAAGGTTTACCTTAAATTACCTGGCTAAGTGCTAGAGATACAGAGCCTAGAAATTAAATGGCAAATCAAGATTCTGGAAAAGCCAATACCAATTTAGAGCTAATGGATATTGAAAAGACCTTGTTTTGCATAATGCAAAAGTATTTTTTAAGAATGAAAAATAGGTCAGAATGGTGTTATAAAATGTAACTTCACCTTCTTTTGCTAGTGGTAAGACAATTTGAGTAATTGGGTTGAACCAGATAAAATGGGATATTCAACCTTTTTTTTTTTTAAGTTTTTATTGGATTATAGTTGCTTTACAATGTTGTGTTAGTTTCTGCTGTACAACAAAGTGAATCAGTTATACATATACATATATCCACTCTTTTTTAGATTTCCTTCCCATTTAGGTCACCACAGAGTACTGAGTAGAGTTCCCTGTGCTATACAGTAGGTTCTCATTAGTTATCTATTTTATATATAATCATGTATATATGTCAATCCCAATCTCCCAATTCATCCCACCCTTCCCCTTCCCACCTTGGTAACCATAAGTTTGTTTTCTACATCTGCGACTGTATTTCTGCTTTGCAAATAAGTTCATTTGCACCATTTTTCTAGATTCCACAACAGTATAAGCGATATTATATGATATTTGTCTTTCTCTTTCTGACTGACTTCACCCTGTAGGACAATCTCTAGGTCCATCCATGTCTCTGCAAATGGCATTATTTTATTCCTTTCATGGCTGAGTAATATTCCATTATATATATATGTACCACATCTTCTTTATCCATTCCTCTGTCAATGGACATTTAGGTTGCTTCCATGTCCTGGCTATTGTAAATAGTGCTGCAATGAACATCAGGGTGCATGCGTCCTTTCAAATTATGATTTTCTCCGGATATATGCCCAGGAGTGGGATTGCTGGGTCATATGGTAGCTCTACTTTTAGTTTTTTAAGGAACCTCCATAGTGGCTGTACCAATTTACATTCCCACCAACAGTGTAGGAGGGTTCCCTTTTCTCCACACCCTCTCCAGCATTTACTGTTTGTAGATTTTTTGATGATGGCCATTCTGACTGGTGTGAGGAGATACCTCATTGTAGTTTTGATTTGCATTTCTCTAATAATTAGTCATGTTGAGCATCTTTTCATATGTTTTTTGACCATCTGTATGTATTCTTTGGAGAAATGTCTATTTAGGTCTTTTGCCCACTTTATGATGGGGTTGTTTGTTTTTTTGATATTGAGCTGCATGTGTTGTTTGTATATTTTGGAGATTAATCCCTTGTCAGTTGTTTTGTTTGCAAATATTTTCTCCCATTCTAAGGGTTGTTTTTTCATTTTGTTTATCGTTTCCTTTGCTATGCAAAAGCTTTTAAGTTTAATTAGGTCCTATTTGTTTATTGTTCTTTTTATTTTCATTACTCTAGGCAGTGGATTGAGAAAGATCTTGCTGTGATTTATGTCAAATAGTGTTCTGCCTACGTTTTCCTCTAAGAGTTTTATAGTATCCGGCCCACTCCATCTTAATGATTTATTCAGTTCTCATTTCTCACTCAGTTTTGAACGTTTCCTGCTGTTTGTTCTCCCCACCTCTAGTCTTGCACCCTTACGATTCTACCCTCTGGTCAGAACAATAAAACTCAAATCTGAACACAACACATCTAAATCATTCAACGACTCTCCAATAATGCCTTTCACCCCCTCCTCTGTTTTCATTATGTTGCTACAATCCTATCCGTCTCCTTGGTTAACCTCCCCAGGTCCTTCAAGACACAGTTCAGGTGTCACCTCCCCAAGGGAGGAAAAAGGATGCAACAGATGTCCCTCCTGAGTACTCCCGTAGCACCTTGGATGTATATCCATCACAGTTCCTGTCACCTTATTCTAAAATGGTTTACATCCTTATCCCCTATCCCAAAGTTTACTTTGACGGAAGACTTTTGTTTTCTGGCATCCCCAGCACCAAACACTGGGCGTAACATATATAAGTTATTTGTAGGTAAATGGGGAAGGAAATAGAAGGTGTTATCCAAAGTTTAAGTACTTATGATAGTACAGAAATGTCCAAATTCTAAATGCAGTTTTGGCTTTATTTATCTTGGGGATTAATGCTTTGCTGTATGGCGTTTTCTTTAATTCAAATGTTATATCAACACTGCTCACTCCTATTAGATGGGTTAAGCTATCCCAGTTTCTTTTGTTTCCATCGTCCCATCTCTCCTGCTTTTACACTTATTTCTACTTTAAAATAGCTGTTTGAAAAGACGATGTAATAATTATATAAAAATATTCAAAAAGAAAAAAATCTTATTCTTATCATCGAAATACAGTTTTTTGCATCTTTATTGGAGTATACTTGCTTTACAGTGGTGTGTTAGTTTCTGCTTTATAACAAAGTGAATCAGTTATACATATACATATGTTTCCATATCTCTTCCCTCTTGCGTCTCCCACCCTCCCTATCCCACCCCTCTAGGTGGTCACAAAGCACCGAGCTGATCTCCCTGTGCTATGCAGCCGCTTCCCACTAGCTATCTGTTTTATGTTTGTTAGTGTATATATGTCCATGCTTTGTCACAGCTTACCCTCCCCCTCCCCATATCCTCAAGTCCATTCTCTAGTGGGTCTGTGTCTTTATTCCTGTCTTACCCCTAGGTTCTTCATGACATCTTTTCTTCTTAAATTCCATATATATGTGTTAGCATACGGTATTTGTCTTCTTCTTTCTGACTTACTTCACTCTGTATGACAGACTCTAGGTCCATCCACCTCACTACAAATAGCTCAATTTCATTTCTTTTTATGGCTGAGTAGTATTCCATTGTATATATGTGCCACATCTTCTCTATCCATTCATCCAATGATGGGCACTTAGGTTGTTTCCATCTCTGGGCTATTGTAAATAGAGCTGCAATGAACATTTTGGTACATGACTCTTTTTGAATTATGGTTTTCTCTGGGTATATGCCCAGTAGTGGGATTGCTGGGTCATATGGTAGTTCTATTTGTAGTTTTTAAGGAACCTCCATACTGTTCTCCATAGTGACTGTACCAATTCACATTCCCACCAGCAGTGCAAGAGTGTTCGCTTTTCTCTACACCCTCTCCAACATTTAATGTTTCTAGATTTTTTCATGATGGCCATTCTGACTGGTGTGAGATGATATCTCATTGTAGTTTTGATTTGCATTTCTCTAATGATTAATGATGTTAAGCATTCTTTCATGTGTTTGTTGGCAGTCTGTACATCTTCTTTGGAGAAATGTCTATTTAGGTCTTCTGCCCATTTATGGATTTGTTTGTTTGTTTTTTTGTTATTGAGCTGCATGAGCTGCTTATAAATTTTGGAGATAAATCCTTTGTCAGTTGCTTCATTTGCAAATATTTTCTCCCATTCTGAGGGTTGTCTTTTGGTCTTGTTTATGGTATCCTTTGCTATTCAACCATTTTTGACCTACCAAAAAAGGCAATTCATCTGGCTTAACCTAGCACAGACTTAAATATGTGCATAGTATAAACATAGCAGGAGCATTTAAAAAATATCGGTATAAAATATCATGAATCTTTAATGTGTGATAAATTTGCAAACAGAGTGGTATTCCTCCTGGCATATTACACTTCTAATGAAATATACATTTATATTCAAATGGAGATTATCTAAATTCATCTCCTTTTCAGACTCTGAAAGTGGCTGCTCTATTATCTACTGAATTTCAGAGAACTCCCTCCCAGTGAATTTGTGTTTCCTGGAATTTTTGCCTCAGACTAATATCATACCTGGTGGAACATCTGCTAGGAAAAAGGTGCAGCTATGTGCACTCTGAGGTACTGGGATGGGGGTGGGGAGGAAAGCCATTTGACCTTTCCTGTCTGAGGGCTCAGAACTTCCTTAAAGCATCCCTTGGGCTTATGGGCATAACCATGAGAAAGACATCATTTGTAATTAAGTCGTTCCCACTGGCTATATTCCTGTTGAACTCCATGATTAAGATACAAATTCAATATTTTAAATGGTCACAAAGCATTTGATTAAAGGTTATTTTGCTTTTAATGCGATGGGTGGGATGACTTTTCAAGGGCCCACTTTTTGTACTCTCACTCTCAAAAAGTGTCCTGCTGAGAGACACTTCAAAGGGCAAATGAAGTAATTAGGCAATAAATTGTTCAAATGTTAAGAGCAGAGATGTCCCAGAAGCTAGTGAGGCCATGTGAATATCATACCAAGTGATAAATATCCTCAACTCTGAGAAGTTAAGTGCCTGCATGTTCTCTGGCTTGTCTGTTGGATTGGTTTTGGTTTCACAGCATCTTTCTTGTAATCTATTGTTCCCTCAGTGTGTTTCTTTTGTCCAGAATGCCCAAACTCTTTCTTTATTTTTTCAGTACATTGATGTCTATTTGATTATTAACTAGGTTACTAGGTTATACTCATTTTGCAGTAGGGCCCAGATTTAGTCCCATCTCCTTTGTTGTGCTGTTAATTGTTAAGAAACTTCTTCCCCCACTCACAATCCCGTATTACTCTTAAGAGCACTCATTGGCCAATTTTAAACTACCTTGCATTTTATTTATATTTTCATGTATTTAGTTTTTTTTAAATCAGGTGTACTGTAAACTCTCTGAGGGGCGACATAATATCTTTGCATCTTCAGTTTCTAGCACACAGCCTTGCTGGTAGAAGCTGATCAAAAAATATTCATTGCTGTTGTTGAAGATGACAATGTCATCTTTTATATTCAGGAGAGACAATAAGAACAAATGAGGAAAGCTAGTTATTGAACAAGCTAGTTCAGGGTATTTTGCATCTAATAGCCAGTGGCATAAATAGTAAATCATCAGAGGTTGATTAATAATTTGTATCATTGTTATTGATCTCATAGAATTAAAGGAAACATAATACATATTTTTCTTCCATGCTTGGCTGATGAGTGATTGTATAAATGATAATCAACAAAGGTAAGATATTTTACTCTTAAGAAACCAGGTTGACGTTAGTCATAAAATAAGGTTATTGTCTTAGAATTACAATATCAGCCACTTGAATATTGATTTTTTTTGCTTGTATTTATAGTTATTTTAAATTTAGGCCAATTATAACTATCAATAAATGTAGTCCTTATTGTATTTTCTTTTTGCTCCCTGTAACCTTCAGAGTAAAGGATGTCAAGTCTAATTGAACTGAAGTGATTTATATACAGTTCTTCTTAGGGTAAAACGGGTGAATTAGCTAATGCATCAAGGTTGGCATAGGGCAAGACTACTCAGGAGAGACTAAAGTGTAGGGCTTTGCTTATTGGGAAGTGAAGGAAAAGCCCAGCCTTGTCAGAAAAATGGAGAGAAAGGCAGGAGTATATTGTATCAGAAACCTATGGAGAAGAATTTCAAAAGGGAGACTGGTGAAGTGCCAAGCTTAGAGACAGTTCTACTAGATACCAGAAGAGAATATTAACCTAAATACTTAGAATAGCATGCCTCTTAGTAAATTTTGACTTAAGTGGTTTGGAATAAACATCTGGATGTTTTTAAAATTGTCTATATCGATCTATGCTAAACTTGATAGGTAAAATCTATTTTTTTCTTAATATCACCAGAAATATAGAATTAATTCTTGCTTTACATCCAGGTTTTAGGCAGGCACTAGGCAGTATTTAAAATAGCTAATATACCTATCAATATCTTTATATTCATGTATCTATCATACGTATATTGCCCTCCCTTTTTTTTTTTTTTTGCATTAAGTTCATTAGAAAGCTCACATGTGGTCTATTTTAAGCATTGAGGAAGTAAAAGGATTTTGGAGGGAGCCTTTGAACAGTACATGCGGAAATAGTCTTACATGCATTTATCTTAAACTTCCTTTCACAGACTAGTTCAGCCAATTGATTCTACTGTAAATAGGAAATCTGCACTTCTTCCTTAACCACAATCTAGTTGTTCCAACATATGGCTAAATTAAGGCACGAAAGGTTAAATTGGAAGGAAGACTCTTATGAATAAACAAAGAAAGGAAAAAGAGGAAGTATTTCTCCATTTTGTGTCTAATTGCTGCTGGCCTTGTTGCTGAATGCACCACAGTTCTTCAGTAATCCTGCCCTAATGGCAACTAGAGGATATTCGCTTGCTGGTGCAAATGCCTGGTGTTGGATCTCTTTTGAGCTTAAAGGCCGGTAATTTGGGAACATGAAAAATTTGCAAAGTTGAGGTGCCTATTATCTCATCTTGTATATGGAAAGAAATGTCAGTAACTTTAGAATCTGGTGATCTCTAGGAATTTTTTCCCTATTAATGTTCTCTATTCTAAACTCTGTTGACCCCTTTCCAGTAACACTTAAATAGAAATAGAAAGTGTTTAGAATGAAAAGTAAGCTGAAACGATTTAATTCAATCCTTCACTTTCTGGATAAGTAAACTGAGTCTGTTCAGGTTAAGGAATTGTCCCCAAAGTTACGCACATATCCTGATGTAAGTCTGTGAATTGTCAGAGCCACCCATTTCTGCGAATCAGAGTAGTACTTAGGATGCAATTGTGACCAATGTACTTCTTTTAGAGCATAGCTAAGAATTAATTATTTCTTCCTCTCCATTTATTACCTTATATCTCTGTTATGGAACTTTGCACAGCTCAACTCATCAGTTGGGTATATATCTATCTCTCATTATACTGTGAGCACATTACTTGTTCATGTCTAATTCATTCTTAAATCTTCCAGTGTTGCCTCCACCCCATCCCAAGCACAGTGCCTTGCCCACGTAGGGGTAGAGAAAATCTTGCTGAATTGAATCACGTCAAAACCATAGAGAAAGCATCTTAGCAGGGAGAAATCGGAAAGTGATTTCTAGTCGAACTTTTCAGGTTTATCTTTCATTAAAAAATAGCCATACGTTTTGATTTAAAACCCAGCTTGACTCATTTTTATGCCCTTTATTTCTTCCCTCTTAGTTTCTCTCTTCAGCATCTTAATGCCTCACCACACAAATGCTTGATCTTTCCTGCTAGTTGGAAATTACCATGTCAGTAATCTGTTGACTCTGGAGGGAAGTCTGAAATGTTTCTCACACCTGTCCCCTCTTTTGCATTTTGAATATGCCTTTCTTATTTGATCCCTACTCTTTTGTAGTAGCATCCTGGTGCCTTCCCCGACTTAGTTCTCCTTTGCAGAGGTCCATTTCTACATGCCTGTAATGCTATTTTCCTCTGCCATAGCTCTGAACATAGCACTTCCTTCATCAAAAACTTTGATAAGGCTTGCTGGATAGCTGAGTTCTAAAAGCTTAAGATGTGTATTTAATTTTGTGACCTGTACATTAAAATCTACACTGCTTTACTGTAGTTGGCCTGAGAGTGGCATTCTTTACTCTTGTGTGTAAAGCAGTTTCAACTTGATCCAGAGGTAGTTTCTATAGCCTCCAAACAAAGCAGTTAGTGGCATTCTTAACTGCTTTGTTTGGAGGCTATAGAAACTACCTCTGGATCAAGTTGAGTGAATATACCAATAGTGGTTCATCAGACTCTAGCAACTCCTAAAATATATATTTTTCATTACTAAATTACTGTGCATGAATGTTTCTTAAATAGGTCTCTGCTGAATGGAATTTTGTACTCCAATTTCATAGATAGTCACTATGCTCCATTTCTGTATATCTAGGCTCATAAAATAATAGACAAACATTTGTAGAGCAAAAAATATGCTTGATAATTTTGTATTATGGTTTGATCGCTTTGTGGATTTTCTTGTGGATAAAAGGCTTTGTGTTATTTGAGTATTACTTATTATTTGAGTACTACTATTAGAATTGTGTGCAGAGAGTTCAGAAGCCCCCTCCCTCAACTGGAATATTTGTAAAAAACTAACAAGCAAACAAACTGTGTGCATGGCCTTCGTGAGATTCTATTTCTTTTAAAAAGACAATTTTTTAGAGCAGTTTTATGTTCATAGCAAAATTGAGAGGAAGGTATAGAGATTTCCCAAATACCCCCTGCCCCGACATACGCAGAGCCTCCCCCATTGTCCACAGCCCCCATCAGAGTGGTATATTTGTTACAAATGATGAAACTATATGGACACATTCTTATCATCCAAAGTCCATAGCTTACATTAGTGTTCACACTAGGCGTTGTATATTCTGTGGATCTGGACAAATATATAATGACATGTACCTGCCATTTCAGTATCATAGAATATTTTCAGTGCCCTAAAAATCCTCCGTGTTCCACTTATGCATCCCTCCTTCCACCTAACCCCTGGCAACCGCTGACTGAGTTTCCATTTTTAATGCCTCTAGATAATTTAAGAAGCTAACAGTGAGCTTCTGTGAGATCCCATACTGAATGAAAATTTATAGTCCTAGAAGCCACTTAAAAAACACAAATTAGGGAGCTTTAAATACATGTTATTTATTTCAAAATATGTCTAATATTGTCTAGTTCTATATAGAAGGGAAAATAAAAGTTTTGAGGTAAAATAATTCAGTATACCAGGAGTATATTCCTGTCTCTTAAATGAGAGTAAAGCTTCATTACTGCCTAGTAGCCTGTCGTGCAGCCTGCTTCACTACTACTGATATTCACTAACTTTCTTTCAATCTTTATTAATGGTATTATTTTCTGTTTTGTAATTTTGCTATTAAATATCATGAATTGTTTTAATCAACTACATAACTTAAAGTGAAATTAAGGTTCACAGCATTATTTTCATTTCAATGTAAAATATGTATGTCATTTGTGACTACCCTTTTATAAGCTAACTATGAAAATGACTTCTTTCTACCACCTTTTTTTTCTTTTTTAATAATTAAACTTGAAGCATATTTTGTCTCACTGATTCTTCAAAGTTCTGGCTGTCAAAAGATATCTTTTTCCTTAGAGGAAAAAAGCACTCAAGTAATAAAATACTTAATTTTAATGCCTGTATTCTTTCTGTATGCTGATATTATCAAAGAGTAAGAAAAATAACAGGCCCATGACTGTAATTTCCATTCTTGACCTCTAGGAATGAAGTAATTTGATGCAATACATGTTTGTTGTTTTGATGGGATGACTATTTTAGTTAAGGTTAATTGACCAATAAGATAACAATCTGTTCTTAATGCTTTAAATCCTTTAGTTTGTGTTCTTGTAACAAAATATTCATCGACAATTGTTCAGTCTATTTTCATTTGTTCAATCATCATGAGACAACGAAATAATAATAGAGTAAGAGCTTCCCTGGTGGCGCAGTGGTTGAGAGTCCGCCTGCCGATGCAGGGGACACGGGTTCGTGCCCCAGTCCGGGAAGATCCCACATGCCGCAGAGCGGCTGGGCCCGTGAGCCATGGCCGCTGAGCCTGCACATCCGGAGCCTGTGCTCCGCAAGGGGAGAGGCCACAGCAGGGAGAGGCCTGCGTACGGCAAAAACAAACAAACAAACAAACAAAAGTAATAGAATAAAAGCATACATGTATATATATGCTTTTATTCTGTGGCGGGTACTGGAAAAGGGTGCATTACAGTAACTGAATGGTTTTGAGGTCACATGCTTAGTTGAACTTGTACTTTATATATTGGTAAAATGATTCTCCGTAAAAGCCTTTGCATCCTCCTGTCCAACAGAACACATGTTCTGTCAGGGAAAGATTTATAATTATGATTGGAAAAATTCCAATTACACAGTAATTTTGGAATCCTAATTGTCTTGCTAGGTAAATTTTTGTTGATTTTTCTCAAAGACATCTTATGATTCTCTCTTCCTAAAAAGTGTTTATCAGCACATTGATAAAAGGGGCTGTAATAATTTCTGGTTTTTATTGGTACTTGAGGAATAGATTTTGGGAAAAGTCATCCATTTAATCTGCCAAAATACTAAGAGACTTCTGCTTATGCGGTCTTAGAATTTCAGTCTCTATAAAGTGATATTTTAAACCGGATTAAGCTGTTATCATTATAATAGATAAGATAATAGATAAGATAAGATAAGATTATAATAGATAAAATCTAACCATTTTTAGGAATTAAGAGTGCAGTTACATATGAACAAGAAACAGAAAAGGGCCAGAACTTTTAAGTTTTCTTTTGCTCCCATTATTAAGGTATTCTTCATATGAGGGACGATAAACGATGGAAAATGTAATAGATTTGGAAGTGAATGTTATCTAAATTTTTTGTCTTAAAGAATTACAGCTTTAGCTTCTCTGTCATATACTCCCTTAGCATCCTGAACCCCTTAACATCATATTTTTATGACTTGTTTGATATCTGTCTTCCTTGGTAGAGTTTAGGCTACCCTAGGGCAGAAACTAAGTCCATTTTATTCACTGCTTTATCTTCAGTGCCTACCATGTGGTAAGTTATTGACAAATATTTGACAAGTATTTTAAAAATAAAGTTTATTTAAAAAGTAATAAAAATAGAAAAGAGCAAAAGCTCCTTAACTAAAATGAGGTTTCATGTCCAGGGTGTCTTTAACTGAAGCTTTGAATGACATTGACATTTGAGAGAAAAATGTTTCCCTACCCTAATTTATATATTCCTCCTCATAAGTCTTCTTCCAGATCTATTAATAAGAAATGGTATTAAATTCCTTTGAGCTGGGATGATCTTACTTATAAACAGAGTGGGAGGCAATGTTAGTGGTATACTTTGAGGGACAGCAAGAAGTAGGTCTGTTCAAAAATAGCTCCCACCTGGTAGCCAGAGTATTTGGAAGCCCCATCATTGGAGTTGTTTTGTTGTTGTTGTTAAGGGGTCTCTAGGAGGACCATTTTAAATTTATATCTTCTGGTCATTATGAAAACAAGATGACATGCTACCTCCTTTCTGGGGCAGGACTTGTAATTAGGGGTTATTGTGTGAAAGGTAACGTAAACTTTTGATCAGCAAAATGATATATGATGGGCTATCATTTTGTTGGATAGGCAGAGATTTTCTACCTGAAAAAAATTTGAGAAAGAGAAGAAAACATCTATGAAAAGTTCTCTTAAGCGTCAGGTAAGGATTAGAAGCTATTATGGAGGGTAAGCAGAGATTAAACAATATTAGCTACAAGATTAGTTGTGGAAAATTTAAGGGAAAAAAAGAAAAATGAAATATTCCTGAAGCATGAAAGAACCCATTGAATATGGACACTCAATGTATTATTTATGTATTTGGATTATGGAATGGGTAGGATGACAGGGCCAGAGTTTGAAGAGCAGTGATGGGTAGGACACATACAGGGGTGAGGAAGGGGTGTTGCTTAGCAACCCAAAGGCCATCAAGGCAAGGAGACCTTTTCAGAAGAGATGCCCTGGCTTATGGAATCACCGTTTGCCCACTTACCTAAGCCAGGAAACAAAGGAGAGGTGGGAGATTTTACTTGTTTTACTTAAGGCTGACTGTGATATCGTGATTTATAATAAGCAATATATCTTTGATATTGGTTCTCATTTCTAAAACCCTTGGAATTCCCCAAGTGATAAGAGAGACAAAGGTGTCTTTTGTTATGTTAATGAGGGGACTTCTGGACAGCAGCTAGGGATGGGGGCTGGTTGTCAGTGGAGCCAACCAGGTGATTAGAGGGTTGGGACTTTCAGTCCCATCCCCTGACCTCCTGGGAAGGGAGAAGGCCTGAAGGTTTGAATCAGTTGCCAATGGCCAATGATTTAGTCAATCATGTCTTTGTAATGAAGCCTCCATAAAATCCCCAAAGGAGAGAATTTGGAGCGCTTCCAGGTTGGCCAACACATAGAGTTTGGGGAGAGTGGCACATTCTGAGAGGGTGTGAAAGCTCCCTGCGCTTCCCCACACCTTGCCCTATGTATCTCTTCAGTCTGGCTGTTCCTGAGTTATATCCTTTTAGAATAAACCGGTAATCTGGTAAGCAAAATGTTTCTCTGAGTTCTGTGACCTGCTCTAGCAAATTAATTGAACCCAAGGACAGGGGTTGTGGGAACCTCTGATTTATAGCTGTCAGAAATACAGGCAACAACCTGCACTTCCGCTTGGAGTATGACGAACAAGGAGGGAGTCATGGGAGCCTCCAATCTGTAGCCAGTGGGTCAGAAGCACAGATAACCACCTGTCTGATGTGGGAGGGGAGAGGCAGTCTTATAGGCCTGAACCCCTAACCTGTGGAATCTCATGCTCTCTCTGGGCAGATGGTGTCAGAATTGAGTTAAATTGCAGGATCCCCTGCTAATGTTCTGAGCTTTGCTTGGTGATGTGGGGGAAGACCGTCCCCCTCCACAAACCACAAATGAATTGGGTGCTGTTTGTTGGTGTGGAGAGAAACCTCCACACATTCAGTGACTGGAAGTAAAGTGTTCTGTGTGGCTGTGTCAGTAGCATGAGAGTAAAAGAGAAACACAGGGGGAAGGTCTGGGTTTCCCCTACACAGGTAGATGGAACTGCGTTTTTCCCATTTATTGACTCTTGTTTGGCATTTACCTTTTCTATTTTCTGCTTTCTCTCTGGTAAAGATGATACTGTGTTCTGCGGTGGGTAGAAGGCAAACTCAGGAAAGAAGGAAGGAAGTAATTCATGACTTATTCCCATAATAAATAGGCTTCTGAATCATTAAGAATATGAGTCATTTGCTACTTGTTTTCTTAACCCAGATTTTCCTCCACTGAATAAATGAATGGTGTACAAGTAGAGGAAAAGCAGAGGATGAAGCCACTACCCGGTACAGGTTATTTATATTCAAATCTGGGCCCTGCCCTTCCCCAGCAGAGTCCTCACACAGGTCATCTAACCTTTGTAAACTGAAATTTATCCGCTACAAAATGAAGATCATAATGGCTGCTGATTGCCGGCTATGTGAGGGTTAAAAGAGCGTGAAGAAAGCATAACCCAAGCCGTGTTCTCAAACTGCTCAGTAAATATCAGCTATTATTTCTCAGGAGATAAGAACCCCCAAGCTGGCCAGGCTGGAATGATCTCCAAGTTAAAGATGACCCAGAAATTCCTGATGTATTTGGAGATTCCAGTTTTGACATCTTTCTAGCCAAATATGGGAAATTATCCAAAAACAAAAACCGCTGAGGGCTCCAAATGGCATCAGGAAGTGACTGCCTCACCGTCACAAATATGAGGAAAAGGAAACCTTTGATCTCTCACAAAAGTGACATTTCACTGAGCCAGTTTTCTCCCTAGAAGATTTGAATCACGGGTGGTTTGTTTCACATGAAGTTAATGCTAACTCATAACTAGGTTAATAGAGAAATGTTAATGAACTGTAATCACGGAGAATTTAAAATACTACATGCTAGATAATTAACTTGACAAACAAGTCATGCTGGGCAGACTAATTTAAATACTCAACCTTTTGAACTTCCCTCTTGCACATTACAACAGACCTACTTTTTTTTTTTTTTTTTCTTTTTTGGTCTAAACTCTTGTCACTGTTTCAAAATTTTCCACGAAATTTTCCACGAGAAGCTTCTGGAAGTATCTTCTTTCCCTCACTTTTAATGCCCAACCAACTGGAAGTTTGGCTGCTGCCTCATCCGCTTTGCTGCTCTCCTAACACATCAATAGTGTCAACTTTAAAACCAGTGGATACTATTCAGTCCTCATATGCTACTTTTATACTGTTGCCCATATTACATGGTTTTCAAATTATTTATTCCTTTCGCTTTGGTGATGATATTCTCTCCATGTTCTCACAAATCTCTAACCACTGCTTTGTTTTGCAGGGTTTTTCTCTTCTGCCATCCCTTTAGTGTTTCCAAGGTTTAATCCTTGGTCTGTTGCTCTTTTCTTTTTACCTGTTCCTAGATAATCTGGTTTGTTTATTATCAACGTGTCAATCACTCCTAAATCTGAATCTCCAGAGTTTAGACGCTAATTTTCAGATGTATGGCTGACCGTCTGTCCCAAGTGAGCATCTGCACCTAAACCAGCCCCCTCCTTCTCTTTATTTCTCGTCTTGGCTTATGGACTCACCATCTACCCATTCACCTACAGCAGAAAGCCTAGGAATCATTCTCAGCTACTCTTGCGTCTTCACCCATCTCAAAGTCCAGTCAGATTTACTTCCCAGTATTTCTCATTTCCGTCTAAATGCCTGAGTCTTTACTGACGTGAGTCACTGTATCTTTATTATTTTAGTAGCCTTCTAAATGCTCTCCATTCTTACCTTTTAAATAATGATGATAACAAACCCTGAAATAGCAGTTACTACTTGCCAATCTCTGTTCTAAGTGCTTTATTTATATTAACTCATTAAATTCCCAAGATAAGCTCCCAAAGCAGATACTCTTATTATCTGCTTTTTACAGATAAGATCGCTGAGGCACATAGAGGTTAAATAACTTGATCACAGAGCTGGTGGTGGCAAGATGTAAACCCAGGCAGTCAGGCTCCAGAGTCCACCCTCCTCACTGTTACCAGAGTAATTGATGCGTAAGGACATTTAACTATGTTGTGTGCCTGGTGCCCATAGCCCAAAGAACAGAGCTTAATTTCTTCAATGGGGCATAAAAGCTCGGACTCTACCTGTCTGTATGGCTTCAGTTGTCACCTCCCACTTCACACTGTGTTCTAGCCACGCTCACCTGATGCCATACTCTGGCAATAATCTCTACAGCGATGATGTATTCTCAACCTTTGCTTGTCCACCATGCAGCTCGGCATTCATTTTCTCTGTTCTCATACTGATATATTTCTTCAACACACAGTTACGAATGCTGTAATAGTTCAGCCAGTTTGTTAAAAAGGTATTGCGCCAGACAGAATTCCAGGATGCCCCTGTCTCCCCCAGTTCCTGACCCTTGGTGTATGTATAGCTTCTCCCAGTTATTCAAACAGACACTAATCTAGGTATTGCTGTGAAGGGATTTTGTAGATGTAACTAGGGTACCCAATCAGTTGACTTTATAATAAGGAGATTGTCTTAGTGGGCTTCACCTAATCACGTGAGCCCTTTAAAAGCAGAGTGTTGTTTTTTGTTTTTTCCATCAGGAGGAAGTCAAGAGATTCAAAGCATGAGAAAGATTGGATGTGCTATCACTGGCTTGGATGGAGGAGGCCCCATGGCAAGGGCTGAGGAAGGCCTCTGGGAGGTGAAACTAGCCCCTGGCTGAAAGTCAGCATGGAGACAGGAACCTCAGTCCTACAAAGGCAAGGAACTGCCTTGTGCCAACAAGAATGAGCTTGGATCTATTTTTAAATACAAGATCACACCATCTGTGAGTAAAAACTGTTTTACTTTCTGCTTTCTAATCTGAATGAATTTTATTTCTTTTTCTGCCTGATTTCCCTAAGTAGAACTTCTAGTACGATATTGAATAGAAGTGGCAAGAGTGGAATTCTTGTCTTATTCCTGAACTTAGTGGGACAAACTTTCTTTTTTTAATTTATTTATTTTTGGCTGTGTTGGGTCTTCGTTGCTGCGTGTGGGCTTTTCTCTAGTTGTGGTGAGTGGGGAGTGGGGGCTACTCTTTGTCGCGGTGCGTGGGCTTCTCATTTGCAGTGGCGTCTCTTGTCGTGGAGCATGGGCTCTAGGCGCATGGTCTTCAGTAGTTGTGGCACGCGGGCTCAATAGTTGTGGCTTGCGGGCTCTAGAGCACAGACTCAGTAGTTGTGGTGCAAGGGCTTAGTTACTCTGCGGTATGTGGGATCTTCCCGGAGCAGGGCTCAAACCCGTGTACCCTGCACCGGCAGGTGGATTCTTAACCACTGCACCACCAGGGAAGTCTGGGGACAAACTTTATTTAGTCTTTCCCCATTAAGTATGATGTTAGCTTTGGGTTTTTTGTAGATGCCCTTTTTCAGTTGAGGAATTTCCCTTCTCTTCCTAGTTTATTGAGGTTTTTTTTTTTTTTTATGAAATGATGTTGGGTTTAGTGAAATGACTTTTCTGCAGTGATTGAGGTGATCATGTGGTTTTGTTGTTTACTCTATTGACATGTTGTATTACAGTAATTGATTTTGTGATGTTAAGGTTATTTCATTCCTGGGATATATCTCACTTGGTCATAGTGTATAATCCTTTTATATGTTGTTGGATTCAGTTTGCTAATACTACATTGAGGATTTTTGTGATTCATAAGGAACATTGGTCTGTAGTTTTCTTTTCATGTCTTTGTCTGGTTTTGGTACAATGATAGAATAAACCACAATAGAATTATATTACAAATCAATAAAAGAATGAAATTTAGAAAATTCACAAATATGTGGGAATTAAAATAGTCATAAATAACCAATGGTCAAAGTTGAAATCACAAGCAAAATTTCATTAAAGATGAGTGAAAACAAAAACACAACATGCTAAAATGTATGTGATGCAGATAAAACAGTGCTTTGAGGGAAATCAATGCTGTAAACACATAGATGAAAAAGAACAAGAAAATCTCAGATCAATAACCTAACCTTTTAACCTTAAGAAGCTACAAAAGAACTAGACTAAACTCAAACTAAACAGAAGGAAGGAAACAACAGTGATTGAAAATAAATTAAATAGAGAATAGAAAACATTAAAAGAAATCAGAAGTTGGTTCTTTGAAAATATCTATAGAATCTACAAACTTTCATTTATAGAATGACCAATAAAAAAAAAAAAGAGAAAGGGCTCAAATTAGTGAAATCAGGGTAAAAAGGGAACATCACTATCTGAGCCCTAATTTCCTCATCTGTAAAGTGAAAATTATAATATATGCCTCATCAAGTTGTTATAGATATTAAATGTGAAATTACTGGCTACTGTGCCTGGAATATAATAGGCTGTTTATGAGAGGTTGTTTCCCCCTTCCTCTTTTGTACTTCTAGTTCATTTTACACTGTTTAATTCTTTCCAGAGTCTAGCTTAAAAACCAGAAATGATTATCCATACCTGTTAAAATCTACTTCACTGCTTATCTTCAGTGCCTTCCATATTCTAATCCCAATTTACCTTTCCATTTAGTCCTCCCTACACTTTGGCATTGATGCTTAGCTTCAGCCAAACTGTTTCATTCACTTCTCCTTGGATTGTAGATGATGTAGGGATTTGTTTTCATGTATTTATCTGTTTATTTTCTGGCTCTGGCTTTCCCTTTATCTCTGTTCTCTCACTGGTACTCTGCAGACTATTCTTTTCCCCTCCAGCCCAGACCAGAGCAGAGCAGAATCAATGAGTCAAGGCATTTCTTTTTTTTTTTTTTTTTTTTTTTTGCATTATGCGGGTCTCTCACTGTTGTGGCCTCTCCCATTGCGGAGCACAGGCTCCGGACGCGCAGGCTCAGTGGCCATGGCTCACGGGCCCAGCCGCTCCGCGGCATGTGGGATCCTCCCGGACCAGGGCACGAACCCGTGTCCCCCGCATCGGCAGGCGGACTCTCAACCACTGCGCCACCAGGGAAGCCCAAGGCATTTCTTATTTGAGTGAAAGGCAGAAGCTTTTGGCTTCTGCTAGCAGATCTGTTTCTGGGTCCCCTACTCCTTATATAAACAGCCTTCAAATTTTTTTCTGTCCCCATACTATATACTATTTAGGCCCTCAAGTCCTGCATCCCCCTTTAAATTTCTTTCATGTCCAGTTTGAAGCTCAGTCCATTTCTGAATGTGATTGCAATCAACTTACTCAATTATTTTATCTTTTGATTTATTTAATTGCTTCATGACCAAAGCTTTAG